>NC_086327.1:56139880-57417380 GCF_036172605.1 Pelobates fuscus
CATAATAGTCAGTGATTTGGATCGGCCTTGATTATAATGTGACAAGTTACTTGGTTGTCTGAGTAGCAACGTACAGACGAACCTGCCTATAAATGCACCCATGCCACGGCAACCGTCACGATGGGATATATCTCAAACAGAGCTGAGGTAGTGGAAAAACCCTCCAGGTCCTGAACTTCTGAAGGCCAGCTGCCCCAAAGCCATTCGTTCCTGAAAAATTGCTGCAAAACCTGTGGTAGACGCCGCGTCTGACCAAATGGTAGGTGAGGAGTCAGACAATTTTGGAAGGAACATGCTTTTACCATTCAAGGTGGTTAAAAATTTTCTCCACATAATTACGCCTGCCGTGGCTTGGGTATCCAGGGGTGACCTGTGTCCATCATGTCTAAAAGTGGGAAACATGTAAAGGAGTTGTGAGATGAAAGCCCGGCCTTGAGGTATGATGCGAATGGCAAAATTCAGTGACCCAAGCAGAGACTGTAATTCTTGCGGTTGCAAGTACCGAGTTGTATGTAGAGATTATGTTGATCAGAATGTTTTCTACCTTGGGCGTGGCAGGCTAGCTTGCATGGTGGCTGAGTCTAGTATGATACCCAGGAATGTGATGAAGGTATCTGGTCTTTCAGTCTTGGTGGAGGAGACTGGGACACCCACCTGTTCGAATAGACTGATGGTTTCTTTTAGGCTACTGGGAGGGGAAATATTCTCCTCGATCAGTAAGAAATCATCCAGATAATGTATAACTGTAGGGCATCTGGCTATATTTTTAAAAAAAAAAACAGCATAGGGTTTCGGCGAATACGTCGAAAATGGCCGGATTACTTGGAACCTAAATGTTAAACGTGAGCAAAATAGTAGTTCCCTGCCCACTTGATACCATGCAGGTGACACAGTGTAGGGTGGATAGGCAGTAACTTGAAAGCATTGTGATATCAGTCTTACTGAGCCATGCTCCGGCCCCTGCCTGCATGATAGCCGTAATGGCGTGATCTATGGTGGAATATTGCAGTGAAAATTCCTCAGAGGGTATGAGGGAGTTCAGACTAGGAGTGGCAGAGGTGTGAGGTGTTGATGGATCAATGATAAGTCTCTGTTTGTGAGAAGATTTCCCCGTGACAATACCGATGGGGTTTGTCCGCTATGTGGTGAACGGAGGGGACTGGATGGGCCCCCATAGGAAGTCCTCTGCCACTTCCTGGCTATGAGTGTCTCCACCGCTGTAGGGTTTGTTGTGCGGATTGTAAATTAGGACATTCCAGGATTCCGGAAGGCATGTGTATGAGGCCTGTGTGAATCCTTCTGATAGACCCGAGATAATGAATTCCACCAAATGTCTAGATGGATGATGTGGCAGTAATGTTGTAAGTACAGAAATGTTTATTGATGTTAAGTATAGTTTTGGGATACATTTTATTTGGACACAGATTTAGCATGTGCCCTGAAACAGATGGCTGGAGAAAGTGATTGCAACTCAACCAGTGCTGGAGGGGTCGCAGCGGCCGACCCAGCCATGGTAAGGGGTGTAGTGACCAATTCCCCAAGGGTGATACTGGCAGGCTAACTAGGCCTGAAAGGCGAAAAATTAATCTTGTTTTGTGACAGGTGAGGCCCTGCTAGTTGCCAAGTGGCTATGAGAGGCTCTGTCTATGAGTTGGCGCGAGGGGTTATTGAGGCCACCCGTCGTAGTGGCAGGAATCGTAGGCCTCTTGGTGATAGTAAAAGAAAACAGGGGGAGGGAGTGACAGGTGAGGCCCTCTCTATAATATTGCGAGGCGGCTAACTCACGTGTGGCCCGATGGCGTTTGCCTCCGAAACGTTGAGGCGGGGTGTTGGCCTCGCGGACCACTAAACGATAGGCAGAAATGCCAAGAAGGGAGGTACCTATTTGGGCCTATACCCCTAACTTGCCAGTACTCTATGGCCTAGAAGAATGAAACGTATGTGAACTACAACGTGAGCAGGCTTACGTACCTGGTAGTATGTATGAAGTTTTGAGATTCGACAGGTATGAAAACCTGGATAAACCTAAAAAGGGATAGAGTGAGAATGGATCCTGTGAGACCTGTGTAATCTGTATAGGCTGGGATTAGGGCTTCTAGCAGTATGTGTGGGAGGTGTAAAATCTATGAGTATGATAGTGACATGACTGCCCATGCTTGGTGACAAGCGTTACGCTGAGTCCGATACCTGGCAGCAGGGGATTGGCCGTGTAATGTGTATATATGGAAGGTGATCAGATGATATGCATGTCACTAAACTGATCTGGGAATGCAAGGGACTTTTTAATGTGAAGTGACAATATGCAGAATCATAAATGTTGCTGTAAAGTGACGTATGAATGTATGAACCAGAACGTGTGATTCAAAAACCGAAAGTCTTGTGAGACGTATATGCCGTGTTCTTGAATACTCGTGTTACGTCGTCTGAGTGTGTCAAGAAAAGGCTTGAGTTTGTAAATGCCATGTGAAATTATGTGAAATGACAATCTATGCAGAAAATGTTGTAACGTGACGTATGAGTGGTTGAACCAATGCGTGTGATTCAACCCGAAACCCTCTGTGGAAGGTAGGACCGTGTTCTTATATACTCGTGGTATATCGTATGAGCATGATAAGAAATGGCCTGAATAGTTAGTGCCATGTAATCGTAATGTACATGGCTGTAATAACATCATATCTCCATTATACTCTTTGAAAATAGGACCGTGTCATTGAACTCGTGGTATGTCGTACGAGCATGACAGAAAAAGGAGCCATAATGTAGGCTAACCATAACAGTAATATACATGTAATATCTGCATTGTAAAATAAAATAACTATTATTATTAAAACCATATATATATAATAAGCAAACTGAAACAAAATAGACAACCTAAGATCGTGTAAAATAAGTATTTGAAAGTTTAACCGATTACTGTGCAGGAAACGTTTGATTGGTTGGATCAGTACGTGTGATTCAACCCGAGTATGCATGAAAAGGAATTAAATCCTTGTGTCATGGTTAACAACAAAGAAATGAGGCCTGTAACGTAGGCTGATTTAATTGTAATGAAATGGATAATTATATAAAAAAAAAAAAAAACTCCAGTAAGCGTGGGAGTCCAATGTCTATACAGAAATGTTAGCTGGTTTCATACCCTTGATGTAATAAGTGATACCTTAAAAATAGCATGAAAATGGTCTGTCTATTTAACCAAGCAACTTTTTAACCAAATGTAAATACATAAAATGATGAAATGTAACTCATGAAAAAGATCTATGTGAATACATAGCAGAATAACCGAATCTTAGTATGAAGGGAAACAGAAGTTAGCATGAATAGCTTAACCGTATGCATTTTAATGTGAACAGCAATCGTGCATAGAATATACTATGAATAAGTGCCGACCAGAAAACACAAACCGAAATGACAATCGTTTAAATGAAGCAAGGTTGGTTTTTACATGAAATGCAATAATGTCTGAGAAGCCTGTAGTACACTGAATGACCGGTAGGGGTCAGTGTGTAGGCGAAAATGCAGTGGTTCGATGGTTTGTACATGAAATGCAATAATGTCTGAGAAGCCTGTAGTACACCGAATGACCGGTAGGGGTCAGTGTGTAGGCGAAAATGCAGTGGTTCGTTGGTTTGTACATGAAATGCGATAATGTCTAAGAAGCCTGTAGTACACCCAAAGACCGGTAGGGGGTTTAAACGAATGATATGCATGAACATGCAATGGTTTTAGAACAGACTTAGACAAAATGCAGCCGTAAAGTGAGGACCTGACCCGTGCATGGTGCCGTGGGACTGATGCCTGGCATAACGGGTAGGTTGACTTACAGTTTGTGAGTCAATTGGACACCATCCACGGCGATGGATTGAAGAAAGAAGGTGGTAGGCCGGAAAAGCCTGTGGCCGGATTTCTGACACAGCTCTGCTTAAAAACCTCATGGAGTAATCAGGTAAAATGGCGTCTGGATGACCCGGAAGTGGAAATGATGCAGCGCTGACCTCGAACGATATGGAGCCAGGTAAGGGGTGTCCCTTAAGTAGGGAAGAGGTGTGTCATACGCCCCTCCCACAATTACAGGCCAAAAGGCCTTAATACATATGTATATATGTATATATATATATATATGTATATGTATATATGTATATGTATATATTTATATGTATATATGTATATGTATATATGTATGTATATACACACACACACTGCTGTGTGTGTGTGAGGGTGCTGTTTGTGTGTGTGTGTGTGAGGGTGCTGTTTGTAAGGGTGCTGTGTGTGTGAAGGTGCTGTCAGTGTGTGTGTGTGTGTACTGTTAGTGTGTGCTGTGTGTGTGTGTGTGTGAGGGTGCTGTTAGTGTGTATGTGTAAGGGTGCTGTGTGTATGTGTGCTGTGTGTGTAAGGGTGATGTATGTGTTTGGGTGCTGTTAGTGTGAGGGTGCTGTTAGTGTGTGTGTGTGTGTGTGTGCTGTGTCTGTAAGGGTGATGTATTTGTGAGGGTGCTGCTAGTGTGTAAGGGTGTGTGTGTGGGTGCTGTTTGTGTGTATTGTGTTGGGTGTGGGTGGGGGTACCGTTTAGGCAAAAAAAACCCTCTCTTCTTACCTTTTGTAGGGAGGGGGGACCATGCTGCAGCCATCCCTGGTGGTCCAGTGGTGAGTGAACTCTTGCCTGCGGGGCTAGAGTTCACTCTCGCGAGAGCTGAACGTTGCCGGGGCAATGCTCAGATCTCGCAAGAGAAACCCAGCGGAGCTGCTGGCTAGAGCTCCCCGGGTCCTCTCCTGCCTGTGGGCCGGTGAGGGAGGCACATAGCGCGGGCCGCGCGGGCCTATGCATGAAATAGAGCCTGATGATTATAAGGCTCAATATATGAACAGGTTTGCCTTTTGTAGTAAACAAGGAATGTTAGGTAACTATGTGATGGCAATGGAGTAGTGTAAAACATGACAACTTATTGGTATGGCTGTTTTTTCACACATCTCTCCTTTTATGTATCCCTGATTTTTAAAACATGAATGATGGAATCTTGAACTCTGTGATCTTGAAATGTGTAATGCAAATATTTTAGAGCCAAAACATTTAGGGATGAATAGTGTGGAAACTAAAACCTTCAATTCATTTTACAAGGCCAGAGGTATCCATAGTCTAGCTACAGTAATGTATCTCATAGATACAGAGCAGGCATTAAAGAGACTGAGAAAAAAAGTCCATCACACGGTAACAAAAATGATAAGTGCTTTGTCAAGCAGGGGCTGTGAGGAAAGACAAGCTACACTAAATTTGCTCTGTCTGAAAAGCTGCCAAGGACCACTGGAATATAGTTTGGCTCTTTGCAGCATTTCAGACCGCAAATTAGATTAATGAATTAACAGCTAGCTTGCTATATTCCTGCAGAAAACCTTTAATAACTTATACAAGCATGCAGATATATGAACGGTAAAGCTATAATTGACAGCTAAGAAGCATTGTTTATATATACGAATTTGATAATAGCCATATTCACTCAATTTTGATACTGTAATGCACCAGAATTTTTTTTGAGCCTGGAATGTTGTAGCATATATTTGCTTGTTCATACCTGACATTTGAGAACTCTTTTTTTATTTACTTTTCCATTAACATTTCCATATGATATTCCTGGACACTTTTGTGCTTTATTCAGATATTGTCTGCAAGTGCTTCTTCTCTCAATTGGTCACCATTGAAGATAAAACAAAACTCCTGGAGCAGGGCTTGACTGCTATGCTGATCGTACGTGTTCAGCAAGAGCTTCCACATCTGGTCTCGAATATTGGGGACTATTCCCGGTATACCTACTCATATTATCCATTGCCAGCAACCCTCCTGATCGTGGGTTGATGCTGCACCCGGGTGTACCCATCAAGAAAAGAGCTTTGAGCCGAAGCCCTGGAGGGTGTACAATGTTGACGGGGCAAGAGCCTCCACAGCAAGGAGCAGCTGCTGCAGGTACGAGTGGCGCTGTGGATACTTCTCCTGGGCGAGCAACTGGTAGGGAAGGAACTGTGGATCGACAACGCATACCAGACACTATGGTGGTACGCAACTCAGCGTGTTTCCTGGATAGCTGAGTACGACAGGCCCGAGGGCGAGGATTATAATGGCCCTGACCTGTTATGGGAGGCCTTTGCCGAACCAGAGTTTGATAGTGCTACAGAATCACGTTTTGGGTCATACATAGCCACAGGGAGGTTATACTGACTCTCCCTAGAGCTTGCTAACCTAGGGCCAGACCTGATCCATCTGGCCAACCTGGAATGGGATCTGGAGCAGGAGTACCAGTACCTACTCAGCTCAAGTCGGCCCCAATATACCTGCAGGCAGAGTAGGAGAGCTGGTTGGTAGATCCAGACCTACAGCCGGAGATACATCATAGACTGGTCCTGGGAAGACCCCCAGATGGCAGGTGGAGATGGGACCGAGGTCTCTCCACCGGCCCTACAGGGATGCTGGGCACCTGGCCCATATCCCCAGCTACAGCTGGAGTTACCGGGAGTAGGGACAGTAGGTCCTACTCCCCAGCAGCCGAGTATGTTAGTGGGAGAAGAGACAACCGGTCTCTCTCCACAGTGGCAGTGTATCCTGCATGGAGTGGAGAAAACTGGTCTCACTCCCCAGCAGCAGTGTGCAGTACAGGGAGCGGAAGGTGTTGTCTGGGAGTAGGTACAATCGGTCCTACTCCCCAGCGGCAGTGCACCATGCAGGGAGAGGAGACAACTTGTTTCTCTCCCCAGCGGCAGCTGGATATCCTGGAAGCGGAGACAGCTGGTCCCTCTTCCCAATTACAGGGGGACATCACCCCTGACCCCAATGGTGCAAATGGGACCGTGGTCTCTGTGCCTAATGTGGTTGCTATGGCGGATACAGATGGCTCTTCTCCCTAACATCCGGGTGAGTTCCTGGGGGAAGAGGATGACGTTTCCCCCACAGCAGCAGTAGAGTCCCCAACAGCCCCAGCAGGAATACCAGGGGGAGGAGGTGGACGATCCCTCCTCTCCGCAGCAGGTCCTGGTTCCGCTGACCCCATCCCAGCAGAAGAGCTGGCAGAGCGTCGCTGGCCTCTGCTCTACCTGCCACCTTGTTACAGGGCAGGACTAGGTACCAGTCTTCCCAGCAGAAGTGCTGGCACCAGGGCAGAGCACAGTTGGCCTCTGCCCTCGCCTAGTCTTCAGTCCATGACCGGATGACCCCCTGACTTACCCAGCCGTAACGCTGGCTACAGGGCAGAATGCTGCTGGCCTCTGCCCACCAAGTACTAACAACTTTATGCCTGGAACTGTTTGAGCATGGAACCATGCGTGCGGTCAGTCAAAATGTGACTTCCAGGAAATTCCTGAACCCTTGAACTGATCTGGGTGATTTTTGGATATCTTGGTCACCCCGATCAGGGCTATCAGAGGATGTAACATTTGTGGGGATATCATGTTCACTCACTGGAAGCTGGATCCTGGTCTTGGGTCCAGGGTGGGTGGAGTATGGCGAGACCCCAACCAAGCTGCAGCGGTCATTTGGTCTACAGTGCTTATGGTGTCTGGTGGAGTGCTTGGAGTCCTCGGTGACCACTAGGAGCATCGATTGACGGAGGCACCCATCTCATATCCCCGTACCATTACTTATAGTTATATGCCTAGCTATAGTTTATGTTGTAGCCATGTCTTTCTTTTTCTTTATAACCAATGAAATGCTGATGGGGACGGAACGATATACATAGGGGTTTCCATAAGCTGAGCATAAGTGTTCTAAGGTGAGGGGATACAGTGGCAACCATATCTAATTTGTCTTAAATTGAACAGTGAAGCTAGTGTTACAATTCTAGCAATTTTTTTCAGGCAAGCTATATAAGTATTGGCCCAGGACCTGTTGACTACAAGCACAGTATATAAACACTGTGCGGCAAGGCTTTGTTACACAGTGACACAGCCGTGTATTTTAGCTAACTACCTAACCACGCTGCCATTAACACATAGACAGACTTATCACGCGTCAATGCTATATTATGCGACAATTTCTCACCACGTACTGCCTTGTAGGTGGGGCAATGAGCCTAATTTGAGCTATTTAATTGCCCATGTTACCTTAGCTGGTTGCACACTGCCATGTCTACATATAAGCCATACTCGCCCTATCACACATTTATCCTGCTCTGACACCTATACTTTGCCTGATCACTCATGACATTTTCAACTACACATACATCTATTACTCGAATGTACCTTTATGTAAATGTCCTGTTTCACTCTTGTTTTCCTCTCCCTATCCACTCTTAAAATGTGCAGTCTTCTCAAAATGCGGACCAACAGTTATGTTTTCTAAGCTTTGTTTATTCTTGTACCTACATGTGCTGTAGAGGCATTGCAGGATCAGCTATGTTATTTCCATGCACGACAAAAATAAAGATTTACAAAAAAACTCCTGCCTTCATAACAACTTCAGTGAGCTGAAGTTGTGTATAGGGGTGGGAGTGTTCTTTTTATCATATCAAAATTTTATATTGATATTGTAATGTCACAGGTAACAATACATATAGCATAAGTACAGTCTAACGTATGCAATTTATGACTTCATCATATAAGTGAAATACAAGATATGTTAACAATGTTAACATAAGAAATAAACATAAGAAACAAATGTATTAGGGTCAGTATAATACATTATCCTGCATCCTTAAATAAGTATCAGATATAAAACATACAATATATAAACTCCATGCACCACACAGCTTCTCCCTATGTAGGTGCACAATCTTTCACCTGCCTGTCTTCCGATACAGTTGAACAGAGAACTTATTTTATGCAAAATTATCAATCAAAGTCATCCATATTTTTGAAAAGCACAGCTTTAATTTGAAGCAAGATAAGCCATTAATTCCATTCGTGTATTTTCAAATGTAGATAGAGAAATAATTCTGGTGCTCTTCAAATATTACTATTGCAGGCAATACATACTTTAAGATTAAGAAATTATGTGAAATCAGTTTGCATTGCTCCTTGATAATTGAGTGAAGGTATAAGTCACTTCTAGAGTAGGGGGAACCAGTGCAACCATGACCAAATGGACATACTGGAATCATGCCTTCCATCAGATATGGAGAAAAGATACCTCCCACTACAAAATAAAAAAACCTTCAAAGTTTCTGGTGTTATTTGTTATTCAACATTTTCACATCGATGTTGCATTTTTCTATTCCATCAACCTGATATGTGCTGTTGTAGTTAAACCTATCTATCCTCTAAACATATATATCCTCTAAAAGGTGACATAGACCTAGCTTTAACATTACAATATTGAAAAAAAATAAAAAAATAAACATGCACGTCACTAATTATGGAATTTAGAAAACAGACAAATGTGGACAACATCTCCCATGATGATTTGCCAGAATTATGGCTGTAAGAACTCTATGGGAGATGTAGACCAAAACATCTGGAGTGCCAGATGTTGCCTACTTCTCCTTTAAACTGTTTTTATCTAGATCTCCTGAGTACAGCGATACGTACTCCAAATGTGCAGCTGTTCCAAGTTTTCAAAATTCCAGAATTAGTGACTTACCTGTTTCTTTATTTTCTTTATTTTTTATATTGTAATGTTTAAGTTAGGTCTATGTCACATTTTATTAGCCCACAATTTGAGATTCCTACTGTTTGCAAAATCTAAATTTAAATCTAATAACTCGTAATAACAAGTTAACGTTGCTTACATTACAAGATTATTCTTTGATTCACTTGGCAGACTAATAAATGAGGTCTTCAAACTGTTATATTAAGATATACTTTTTTATATCGACCCAATCAGTTTCTTAGTGACTGAATTATCTGTGACTTGTGGTTGAACAGCTATAGTAGATCGGTATGTTGGTCATAGACCACAATTTATATTCAACGAATATAATATATAAATATTATAATTGCTTATTAAATGTGTTATGCTTCAGCTTAAAGAAAAATAGATACAAGGTGTATTAAACAACAAATATTAAGGGCTGGCAGCTACATACATTCACAAGCGTCTAAAATTGAGTGGTAGCTCAAAAGGATATAAAAAAGTATGTGCGCGGTCTTTTGAGAAGACACCGACCGCGGTATATATTTCCAACTCGTGAGTGATTCACCAGCTGTATCTGTGGGTGGTCTGCCACAACTTCACCGCGGTCTTTTTTGAAGATCCCGACCGCGGTGCATATCATCGTTCCTCAACGGATCCCTTTTGAAGTGGGTTGGATGCTGGCGGCATAGAACTCCCTCTCTCCCCTTTTTTTGTTTTTTTCTTCGATTACCTCGGTGGGGGGCCCACACCGAGGCAGGTACTTCCATTATTGTTTATATATTTTATATATTTTCTAAATATTTTTTATTCCTTAATTGTCTATAATACTGTTTTTTGTGATTTCTTTTTTATGTTATTGTTTGATCTTTTGGGCAGCTGTTTTGATACTTTATTTCATACTTTGTACCTACAATATAGAGTCAATTGATAAATTATTTACACTTTACTTTATATTATATTATATATCCGCAATAGAGAGTTAATTGGTACATCATTTATTATAGTGTGTCCTTGCACACATTGTGATTTTTTATTCATTTAATGTTTGCCTTGATTTATTTTAGGTATATTTATTGTATAGGGGTTGTATCTCAATAAATATAGCAATTATATTTTTCCAAACATCTATTTCTGAGCGCACATGCTTCAGCTTAAATACACAATATATATATATATATATATATATATATATATATATATATATATATATATATATAAAGCTTGTTGAAGTAAGTTGAAAATTACTTTTCAGAAAATCTACTTTTTAGCAGATATATTTTATTAATGTAGTCTCAATTTTTGGTCACTGGTACGGATTTGGATAATATGAATTGTTTGGAAACCCCAATAAACTATTGATGTGTATTTGAACAGGATGCTGATCAAAGGAGAAATATAATTGCCATTATGAAGTCAAGAAGTATTTTTTCCACTTTTTTTTAGCAAAATCTGAAATGGCTACAATTTGTTTGATATCTTTTACAACATCAAAAATGGGTTTCAAGATTGAACTTGGTGGACTTATAGATTGTTCAGTTGTCTCTGTTGTAGCATCTATTTTGTCTAAAAATACAGGACCCATATGAAAAAATCTAGAGCAGGTCTCATAACATTAACACATATATTTGAAGAAGTGCTAGTGCACTATTTCATTTTAAATACACTTCAATTAAGGTGTTACTATGCCTCCCAACAGTCCTAGGTTTACACCCGGATGTTCCACATTTGGGGACACCAGAGACAAAGTTCCTATAAAGCACAACTCAAACATGTCATCAGACACATGAGCTCTACACAAAAATGTGCCAAAAGCATTCAGCCCATGACAGAGCACTTTAACAGTAGAGCTCTGTGCATGTGCTGCTGACAAATAATGGCCAGCATGACTGGCAGTGGTCCTGTTCCCATTTTTTGGATGGCCTTCCCACTGTGGGCATCGCCAGTGATGAAAGCCAAATCCCTTTAGTTCAATCCCCTCCCTCACTGAACATATAATTAGTTAAACGTAAATACATTTGTCATCTGTCACTATGCAACAGAATTACTTGCAAACTCAGCTTGCAGGGAGCTAGTTACATTAATAAATTAATGATCATGTTACAATATATAAAATATGAAAAATACTTTATGTCAGCAACCATGCCAACAATGTAATTGAAATGCAACTTAATACACAAACCAAATACGAAATATGTGATTAAATGAAATCATACTCCAGTTTTCTCCATCTTCATCGAAGGTAAAATGTTCAAAATCATTTCCTTGTTCATTATACGTAGGTGTGTCTGACAATATACTGTGCTGAAAATTTGATCTAGTTATAGGCAACATGCATATTCATACATTAGCTAACTGCACATTCATCTTCATCACTGCAAAAATCCCTTGGGACCTATGCATCACAGTAGCTATTCCCTAAATTGCGAATTGGAATGTGGGATGGCAACCAATCGCAGTATTTAAACCAATATACACATATTAAAAAAAAAAAAAAACTTTGGCATAAATGTTGCAAGTCAGTCAAGGCTCCACAACTCTTAACTTATTTAATCAAAATAATTCAATATGATTTATGAGAAAATGTAAACGTGATTGAAATCCAAATCAATGTGTATAATTACTTCAGATAAAATAGTGCAATTAAAGAGTTAAAACACAAAATGTACTTTTTGAAACACATCGATGTCTGAGGGAGTTTGCTTTGCAATATGCCGGTATATCACATTAGCTATGCACATTTTATAGGCCAACCTTGAGCTCTATAAATAGGAATTAGTGATATTACTATTATGCATTCCCCATGCACTCAATGGCTTTAGTAAATGTAACCTGCTTATTATGATATACTACTTATATATAGTATTACATTTTGGAATTATTAAGAGGATGTAGCAAATTTCCAACTTGTCTTTTGACATTGAAGTTATAAATAAAGAGCATTGCTGATTCTATTTTATCTTGGTTATTTATGTGCGTATGTATATATTTATTTTTGGTTACATGTTTAGATGCCAGAGAAAGTTTGGATTTACTATATTGCTATTTTATACTGATTTTTCTAATAAAGCCATTAAAATGCTTAGTGTGTACTGTACACAGTACAAAAATACGATGTGCATTTAGTTTACAGTACATATAAAAAATATTTATTTCTTCTGTACTTTTAGTCAGTAATAATGGGATAATTACAAAAATGTTATTTGGAAAAGTCAAATGGTTGCTTAGTTTTACTTAGAATATTTATAAAAGTCCAGTCAAGTTATGGTTTAGTGTCCTTTTATTTACCTTTTGTTAATATCAGTAAATTAAAGGAACACTCCAAGCAATGTAACCATTGTGGTTATGGTGCCAGGATTGTCTTGGTGCCTACCCACTCTAAGTAGTCAAACCCTTTCAGAGCGGTTCGACTTTTTACCATGGGTGCACAGGGCCCACACCTAATTTCCTTCACAGCTCAGTGGGAGCCAGAAGCTACAGTTTAGGATTTTCCTTTCGCATTCCAAAACTAACCTTACAGTGCATAGCTAGAACTGCTGACAGCATAAAAAATTGACTCCTTACAATAGGAGGGCCAGGGCACTATTGACACCATATTAGAATGTAAGCTCGTTTGAGCAGGGTCCTCTTCAACCTATTGTTCCTGTAAGTTTATTTGTAATTGTCCTATTTATAGTTAAATCCCCCTCTCATAATATTGTAAAGCGCTACGGAATCTGTTGGCGCTATATAAATGGCAATAATAAATAAAATAAATAAACATAGTAGAGATTATGATGCTTGGAATGTTCCTTTCATACATTTCGCATGTCATCAAAAAACAGTTGCTATTGTTCTCTCTCTTACTCTCTGTCAGTCCGTCTGCGTGCCTTGTTTGTGTGCCTGCTTGTCTGTGTGCCTCATAGTCTGTCTATGTAAAACAGACTCTTGATTTTGTCTATCCCAGCTGAAAAAAAGTAAAATCTCTAAATCCTTGAGAACAAGGTTACGATCCTTTTATCTAAAGAGATCATGACAAGCAGTATATATTACCAATAAAAGCTCATCTGCAAACTTTAATTAGACAGATATAACCTTACAAACGGTTTATGTAATAATACTAAAAGTGAAATCAAATATCACATAATAAATAGAGGCAAATGCCATAGCCCTGGCTGTTACCAAATTATACACAGCAGTCAACTGTCTGTTGGAATAATACTCAAATTCAAAGTTTGCATAATACATTTATAGTACATTTTTTACAATTAAATGAAACAGGGCAGATCAGTGGCAGTCACACAGTTCATTCTGAAACTATTCTCATAAGATGGCATAATATTTATTAAAAAAACAAAACAGTAAATGAGTGCTATTTAATGACCATTGTTTGCCTTATGGCAAAAGTATCATTGATTTTGTTTTTCTAAGCATTTTACTTCATGCTGCAACAGAGAAATAACAAAATAAATAAAAAAATGTTCACTTTTCATTGGCAACATAATCCATTCCTTTTTATGATAAATGCAATTTTCCTATAAACACATCCTATGTCAGACTAAATGCATACAAATGACTCTATATCCATTGCAAGGTAGATCCATTTGAATTTTATTTAACATTGGCAGGGAAATAAATTGCTACCTTTAGGCTTTATTCTTATGTGATCTTTCATTATCAACACATATCTAAAGAAAGCAAAAAGCAGCGATGTGTGGGTCATATTCAATAAGCATCCTTTATTAAGAAACCTTTGAGTGAGATTCAATTAAAAGAGTGACAAGGTAGTGCTTCTAATGAAAAGCAGTCGTATCTGAGGATGTTAGTAAATCACAATGTATGGCATTAAAAGGTTACATGTCACATCGCAGCAATGGGTGAAGATAATGTACAGTACTACACTAGAGTGCAAGGTAAAGTATCCATTCTATGTATATATTGTGTCTTAGGAATTTATTGAATCCTCGTTGTAGAAAAAAAGGCATCTCTATAATCATACCCAACGACTACTACCTGGTACATTGGTCACAGACTGCCATGTGTGTTTGGGTTCAATAAGATACTCAGGTTTAATAAGTTATCCCCACCTTTAAATTAATAATTAACCCCATGCAGCCCAACATCCAGCTGATACCCCCAAAAAGCTCAATTTGCATGGTTATTCACTTCACATGGTGGCACAGCTGCTTTTTGTCATAGTACACGAGCTACGGTATATGGTTTAACAGCTGATATCCACCTTTACAATTCTAAAGTTAAACTCGTGTTCCCAGTCACACAGCCTGCCCTACTTACTTTTGTTTGACAGGACAGAACAAACCCATAGATCATCAGTGCAAGTGACTGGAAACAAATTAACCTTTGGGTAAAAAAGAGCACAGCACCAGCTTGTATTCTGTGTTAAGCTTTGCAGGTTTTCACCCTATGCACAGTGATGACTAAAGGTTGGTTTAACGATGCCTTTTAATAGAACACATAAAGTATCAATAATTAATAAAGCCTCGGTGGCCAGTGCTCAGAATGCAATTACTTACCTGTGGTATATATGGCAGTGCTCGCCTGGAGGATTAACACAGATTTCCAAATGAATTCCGGCATTGTGCTGCTGGTTATCCCTTCATCTCCTGAATATGCTGGAAGACAGCTAGTTCCTCATCAACACACACACATAGGTTGCTAGGATTAAAGAAAGACAGCTAGTTTCCGTGAATGAGGTATTCCTTCACAGTATTATTTTTTTTCTTTGCTCTTTACTGTAATTTGCTGGATTTTTAAAAAAAACTACACTGATGCTTGCTTCATTTCCTAAACTCTAATTTTCCCTTATGACTTTGCCACTAGTAATCCCTTAGCTCTTGTTTCTAAGACTAAACCATCCTGTTGTATTTTTCCTTCTTTCTTTCTTTTGCTCCTCCTATCTCATCTCTCTTTTTTCTTGCTCTCTAAGGCTTCTTACCTTCTTGTCAATACTGTCCTCCCCTTTTTTCTTTTTGAAAATATTTCTTCTCTCTCTCTCATACACACGCACACACGCTTATTATGTAAGAGTGAAAATGAATGAAAAAAATGAAAAAAGTACGTTTCTTTTGCTGATATTTTAGATTGCACATCTGCAATAAACATGAATTTCTCTGTCCCTTCAGTGCTCTTTATTATTATTATGTTCTACTTTTTTTTAATACGAATGTCTTTCTCTTTCTTCTGCTGCTTGCTTTTTAAAATATTCAATCATCTCTTCTTCTCCACTCTCTCTTTTCCCTTGGAGAGTTGGTCATCTATGTCTGAATATTTTCCACTAAGACGTAAGTTACAAATCATTTCTGTCAATCAGAAGTGTCCCAGGTAGGACTACTGATTAATTTAACATATAATGGAATTAGTGTAAATGTTATTCCAAAAGCAATGACATAAGAAGTAAAATATACACATTCTCATTTAACCCCTTCAGGACGGAGTCAATAGTGCACGTTCTGATCAAAACAAAACGTAAACAAAAACTGGAATTTGTGCTATGTGTCTGTTCACCCGTAGTTCCCCTCTTTCAAATTATATGCACCCACACTTATTATATATCATTTTGTTCAGGAGAAACAGGGCTTTAATCTATCATTAACTATTCATATATGGAACATCATTTATTATGAATAAAAGTAAAAAAAATGTGAGAAAATAAGATTTTTTTTTAAATTTGCATTTCCGTCTGACATTTTAACTGTGAATGTCATAATACTGTTAGGTTTTACTGCAAAAAAAATGCACATATTTGTAATCAGCGATGTCTCACGAGTACAACAGTACCCCCCATTAACAGGTTTTATGTTGTTTTGGAAAGTTACAGGGTCAAATATAGAACATTACATTTTCAAATTGAAATTTGCCAGATTGGTAATGTTACCTTTGAGACGGTGTGGTAGCCCAGGAATGAGAATTACCCCCATAATGGCATACCATTTGAAAAAGTAGACAAGCCAAGGTATTGAAAGTGGGGTATGTTTAGTCTTTTTTAGTAGCCACTTAGTCACAAACACTGGCCAAAGTTAGCGTTCATATTTGTTTTTGTGTGAAAAAAGCAAAAAACGAATATTTGGCCAGTGTTTGTGACTAAGTGGCTACTAAGAAGGACTGGACATACCCCACTTGCAATACCTCGGGTCGTCTACTTTTGCAAATGGTATGCCATCATGGGGGTAATTCTCATTCCTGGGCTACCATACGCTCTCAAAGGCAACATAACCAATCTGGCAAATTTCAATGTGAAAAAAATGAAATGCAAGCCTTAAATGTGACTCTCTAACGTTCCAAAACACCATAAAACCTGTACATGGGGGGTACTGTTATTCTCGGGAGACTTCACTAAACACAAATATTAGTGTTTTAAAACAGTAAAACATATTACAACAATAATATAGACCATAAAAGTGCAGTTCGCTTGTAAAAAATGCAAAAAACTTCACTTTTACTTAAAATATCATCGTTGTAATACAATTTACCAGTTTGAAACACGAATATTTGAGTTCAGCGAAGTCTCCCGGGTAAAACAGTACCCCCTATGTACAGGTTTTATGGTGTCTTGGAGAGTTACAGGGTCAAATATAGTGCTTGCAAATTAAATTCTCTGCACTTTCTCCCTGTGTTGTCATGCATGTCAATCAAATTTTAATTAATCAAATCACATAATTACGTTAAAAGATTATTTAAATATACATGTAGAATTTTAATATATATGCATTTATAGGTATTTAAATTCTACGTGTATACTGATGTAATCTTTTATGTAATTATATGTATTTATCTATATATATATATTTGCGGTTATTTGCATTTTATATATAGATAGATATATATAGAATGTCATTCTAAGTGTATTTTGTTACCGATATATATATATTAATAACAAAATACAGTTAGAATGAAATTACATATGCATATATAATTTATATTAAATTTTGTTTCAATATTTTATTTATTTATTTTATTATTTAATTTATTTATTATTTTAATTATACGTATTTATATATAATATATATATGTACATCTATTATATATATAATATATATACATATTATATATATGTAATGTCATTCTAAGTGTATTTTAATATTAATATATATACTTATATTAATATTAAAATACACTTTGTATGATGTTACATATATATAATATGTATATATATTATATATATAATATATATACATATTATATATATATAAAAATGCATTTATTTTATTTTTACACATGTCTAATTAATTTTTTTAATTCTTCCCACCAGCAGGGGGACTGTCTGATATTTCAAACAGTCCCCCTGCTGGCATATCCACAGCCAGCTATAGGGGGCCATGTGATCGCTCTTTGAGAGCGATCACATGGCCCCCGGGGGCCTCATTTGCCGTGGGAGGGCTGCCTGGGCTGTGAGGCAGTCCTCCCGAAGCGGATCGCGGCGGAGGTAAGTATAACTTACCTCCTGGGGCTGCAAGCCGTTACGGCGTGCTATGCCGTCATAACGGCGTTAAAGCCCACTTAACCCGTGACGGCATAGCACGCCGTAACGGCGTTAAGGGGTTAATAAAAGCAGCAGGCAGGCAGACGGACATTTGCACGTCTCATCTCTAAATTGAAATGATTATTAGTTATACTTTTAATTATAAATGTATAATATCAATGCAAAATTACATTAATCTGCTATTTTTGGTAAAAAATTTGGTTTCCATAAATTTCGGCAGCGTGATAACGTTGTCGCACGCTGTGAAAGGCGGGGTCTGTCGGCTGGGCGCGAGAATTGCTAGATCGGGAGCAAGCGAGTAGAGGCGAAAGATTGAACTGCCTGAACTTCCTGAGTGTTTCAGCAGGGGTGGTAGAACATGGGGCTGAGCGGCAGTAACGTGTGGAGATTCAGCAAAAGATTGGGCTCATCGGAGAAACATTAGGGGAGAGAATACGGAGGAACTGGCTTGGTACAGGTGGCAGAGGCAGTGATAGGCGGTGAAAAAAGGCAGCAAAGGGGGCTATGATAGCCCAGCAGAACTGATTGAGAAGTGAGACAGTGAGGCAGACATCAAGCCCTACATGCCAAACGCAGTGAGTTAAAATATGTGTGTGTGTGTGTGTGTGTGTATATACATTTATTTAAAGTTAAGAATAAAGGAGTGAAAAAAAAGCAAAAGGGACAGAAAGCAATAAGGACTTAAAGGGAAACAAGCAGGGGTCAAGTCCTGGGGAAAAAAGTGTGGGAACTCACCCAAGATTCCGCCTCCTTCTGATACCGGAGAAACTGACGGAAGCGAAGCACAGAGAGATGGACACAGGTTTCTTCAGGAAGGAAGAGATTCTTTATTGGATCACCGATCGGGACTCAGAGGGACTAGCGTCACCAAAATACCACAAGTTCTGAGCCCCGGACAATAGTGCAGGCTCCTTATATAGGCACATAACTCCTCCCATATTAAGCTCCACCCGCACATTCTCTTGACTGTGGTGGAATCTCGGTAAAAATAAATTTAGTAGGCCGAGATTACCACGTGGCATGTGTACGTGCATATGCTGACGTATCGATCAGTTGGTTGCACGAGGCAAGATACGATCAGTAGTGTACGGAGCATGTGCAAGAATACAGGATGTAGTATTCCCCTCCTCCATTGTGCTGGACAAGCCATGCGGTCAAGCAGGAAGTTAATTCTTATTTGTATTGATTGGTCAAGAGAATATGCGGGTGGAGCTTAATATGGGAGGAGTTATGTGCCTATATAAGGAGCCTGCACTATTGTCCGGGGCTCAGAACTTGTGGTATTTTGGTGACGCTAGTCCCTCTGAGTCCCGATCGGTGATCCAATAAAGAATCTCTTCCTTCCTGAAGAAACCTGTGTCCATCTCTCTGTGTTTCGCTTCCGTCAGTTTCTCCGGTATCATTTGGTGCATTGGCCGGGAAGCTCATCATTCAACGGTAGCTGAGAGGCAGAGGCGTGAGACGGTCTATCTTTGCCCACGTTCTCTACGGCTGCACCCCTGAACTTCTGCGTGGACCTCCCTTCGTCTCGGCGCCACTGGTCTGTTGTCCAGGAGATCATCGGCCTCTACGTGAGAAGTGCTGGGGTGTCCCCGTCGATGAGTGTGAACTCAGGTTCAGGAACGAGGAGGTAAGACAACTGCTGTTTTAGACGGCAGACCCACTAGGGGTATACCGATTGTGCGGTAGGCCCATAAGGGGTTATTTGTGTATGGAATCTGCCCCCTCTGTCGGAGGGAAGGAGCGAAGGCGCACCGCTCAATCGAACGCTCTTTAGTCAGACCGTTTGATTTGGTTAGTCAGGCGGGGTCCTGTGTAAATAGCCCTAGCCGGACACCGGTGTCTTGTCTAGACTAGCGTTCTAGGGTGTATATTACGTTCGCTAGGTCGGAGGGACCGGGAGACTAAGCGGCGCCTGTGTAAATTCGGTTCGCTAGCTCTCAACCTATCTTGGCTAAGTGGGAAGGCGTGTAAATGTGGAACCCACTAGATTTTTGATAGTAATCGACTAAGAGGCGCCTGTGTAAATTCGGTCCTCTAGCTCGCTATATGTGGTGCTTGGGCAGTGTGGCTAACCAAAACGGGTGTATATAGTTTTAGGTAGTCCATCAAGGTACTGGCCAATAGTTTAGTTGGGAATTGTAAATGTGATAAAGATTGTTTAGTAAAGTGTATATCTTGTTAGCGCAAGCTCAGCCGTCTAGCGAGAGTGTTAATAGTGTGTTGCTGTATTATAGTGCACGGTACCATAACCCTGTATATTTACTGACACTGTATATAAGTACTAATCATTGTCGTCCATTGCATGTTTAACACCATAACCACTAATAATTGTATTGTGACCTTAACTTGTGCTTTGACCTATGCTAACCGTACTGTAACCGCTATTTGTAAAAGACGATGTTACTGGGGTGTGTTATAGACGGGTAATTCGTATATAGAGAATTATAGCGTGGGTGACTGTATAGTTACGCCAAAGGGCATAATATTGATTATTTAGTGACT
Source organism: Pelobates fuscus (assembly GCF_036172605.1). NCBI lineage: Eukaryota > Metazoa > Chordata > Amphibia > Anura > Pelobatidae > Pelobates > Pelobates fuscus. The sequence goes on from NC_086327.1 coordinate 56,160,408, forward strand.
GGTGTAACAGCTGTGTGTGTACGGGAATTCCCTGAGTGTTTATTGTGTTATTGTATACGTTTCACTTGGTAACTGTACCACGTGGTGCTGTTGCCAGAGGAAACGGGTGTGACTGTTGAATAGTACGCGTGTATAGTATTCGTTGTCGACGACGTTCCATTGTTAAGTATGGGTGCGTCGCAGTCAACGATTCCGGATCCCTTAGGTTGTATGGTGAAGAATTTTAAAAAGGGATTTAAAACCTGTGATTTTGGGGTTAAAATGTCTCCTGTACGTTTGGTCACTTTGTGTACTAGGGAGTGGCCTACTTTGGTTGCGGCATGGCCGCCACGTGGCAGTTTGGATCCAACTCTGGTACAGCGCTTACACGTGGCTGTATCGGGTAGGCCTGAACTTTACGGCCAGTTTCCTTATATTGATTGTTGGAGACAGGCCGTAAATGACTCGCCAAAATGGCTCCAGACATGCCACGAGGAGCAATGTCGCCTCATGGTAGCTAGGACTTGTTTGTCCACTAGGACTGGTGTTAGGCCCATTTTGGACACGCCCCCTGAGTTCGAGATCCCTTTGCCGCCCCCTTACTTTCCGTTAAGAGGAAGTGACGCAAATGCAGGAAGTCCTGCAACCCTCCCCTCATTACCCTCATCCACTTCCGCTTCCTCCTCCAGTACAGAATCCACCCCCCCTCGTACTAAATCTCCCCTTCCGGAATCAGAACCAACCCCCATTAAATACGAATATCCTGATTTGGCGCCACTTCAGACTTCCGGTCAAGCTTCTTCTAGCTCGGCTCAAAGTGTTTTATTTACAACCTTTTCCCAAAACCAAGCTCCCATATCCCCATACCCTATTTCTCCCCGACTGGAACCTATGACTGACGCCCCTCCACGTAGCCCCATACAGACCCGACAACTGACCGGTGCCCAACAATTAAAACACTATCAGATGCCTCTTCGTCTGAATCCTGGGTCAGCCTATATCGATGCCGCAGGCCAAATGGCACATGCTGACCCGGTCTTTGTATATGTCCCGTTCACGACAACCGATCTCTTAAATTGGAAGACCCACAATTCCTCGTATACTGAGAAACCACAAGCTATGACTGATCTGTTCACCTCAATAGTACAGACACATAACCCGACATGGGCTGATTGCCAGCAGTTATTAATGACTTTGTTCAACAATGAGGAAAGGACAAGAATTAATCAAGCGGCCATTAAAGCACTAGAGGATAAAGCCCGTACTTTAAACCAAGCCAATCCATCAGCATGGGCCGCAACACATTATCCCAACACCGATCCCGATTGGAATGTAAATGGTGCTGATATGGTTCAACTCAGAGCCTACAGAGACGCTATAATTGCTGGCATGAAAGCCGGAGGAAAGAAAGCCATTAATATGTCGAAGACAGTTGAGGTGATTCAGAAAAGTGATGAAGCGCCCAGTGTCTTTTATGACCGATTATTGGAGGCATACCGCTTGTATACCCCCTTTAATCCGGAAGACGCAGATAATTCCCGAATGGTGAACTCCGCTTTTGTCAGCCAAGCTTACGGAGATATTAAGCGCAAGCTACAGAAGTTAGAAGGGTTTGCGGGTATGTCCATCACCCAACTAATGGAGGTAGCGAATAAGGTATACATGAACAGGGAAACAGAAAGTAAGAAAGAGGAAGAGCGCAAGATGCGTAGAAATGCAGACATGCTAGCGGTAGCGATCGCAGGCGTAGATAGACGGGGCCCAGATAGAGGCGATAGTAGATGGAATAGGGAGCCTTTGAGTAGGAATCAGTGCGCGTATTGCAAGGAAGAAGGGCATTGGAGGAACGAATGTCCACAAAGAGAGCAGTACGAGAGAGACCAACCCAGGGCAGGTTACGGAAACTTTAGAGGCAGAGCGAGAGGTAGAGGAGGCCCCGGAGGGAGTAATGGTAATAGAGGGAGTAATGGGAACAGAGGAAGTGTTAGGGAAGATAGGTATATCCCAGCAGTGCAAAGGTCCCGCGATAGAGAAGGCAGGGACTTTGTAGGATTGGCTGACACGGTCATGGAGGACTATTGATACCGACCGGGCTCCATCCCCCTTGGTCGAGCGGAGCCTATGGTCGATGTATCAATAGGGGGAAAAAGGAGTGCGTTCATGATCGACACTGGTGCTGAACATTCAGTGGTGACTAATCTAGTTGCTCCTCCATCTGGAAGGACTATTACTGTAATAGGAGCAACTGGAAGAAGTGCTGAAAAACCGGTTCTTAAAAGTCGACTCTGTACATTGGGAGGCCACGTAGTAAAACATCAATTCCTTTATATGCCTGAATGTCCAGTCCAATTGCTGGGACGTGATATGCTATCAAAATTACAAGCGCAGATTACGTTCCTACCAAATGGAACAACATCCTTAAAGTTTAATGGACCTTCAGGTATTATGACATTATCCGTACCAAAGGAAGAAGAGTGGCGACTTTATACAGTGTTGACTAGCCAAAACCCTAGGAGTGATGAGTCATTATTCAACATACCAGGAGTTTGGGCAGAGAACAACCCACCAGGACTGGCCCGCAATATTCCACCTATTAAAATTGAACTAAAACTTGGGGTTTATCCAGTGAGCCTAAGACAATATCACATCCCGCAGAAGGCTAAGAAGAACATCCAATCTTATCTGGATAAATTCATACGGTATGGTATCCTAAAATTCTGTACTTCCCCCTGGAACACCCCATTGCTGCCTGTTCAAAAGCCCGGTACAGATGAGTATCGACCTGTGCAGGACTTGAGAGCAGTCAATGATGCGGTTGTTAGTATACATCCAGTTGTACCCAATCCATATAACCTGCTTGCTTTAATTCCGGGCGGGGCTACTTACTTTACAGTCTTAGACCTCAAAGATGCCTTCTTTTGCCTCCGAATTGCCGCAGAAAGTCAATGTATTTTCGCTTTCCAATGGGAGAACGCTGTAACGGGCTCAAAACGCCAAATGACCTGGACAAGACTGCCCCAAGGGTTTAAAAATTCACCTACCCTATTTGGTTCAGCTCTAAGCCAAGATCTACTGGATTTCGAGTCCATCCCAGGAGAGTGTGTATTGTTACAATATGTAGATGACTTGTTGATAGCAGCAGTTACAAAAGAAATCTGTCAGCAAGCAACGCACGATCTACTACACATTCTCTGGAAGGCAGGATACAAGGTGTCTAGAAAGAAGGCTCAGTTGTGTTTGCCAACTGTCAAATATCTGGGATTCCATATCTCTGAAGGTCAAAGAATTATGGGGCCAGAGAGAAAAGAAGCTGTGTGCCAAATACCGATACCCAAGAATAGAAGACAAGTGCGAGAATTCTTGGGGGCAGCAGGCTTCTGTAGGATATGGATTCCCAGCTACGCGATACTGGCAAAACCTCTGTACGCAGCTATCAAAGGTACAGAGCCCGACCCCTTCTTATGGACCCAAGAACAGCAAACGGCATTTGAAGATGTGAAGAAGGCTTTGATGAGTGCCCCAGCATTAGGTCTACCTGATCACACACGACCATTCTACCTGTATGTACATGAGCAAAGAAGAATGGCTGTGGGAGTATTGACACAGTACTTGGGATCATGGCAAAGACCTGTTGCCTACATGTCTAAGCAATTGGATGCAGTGGCCAGCGGACTTCCACCTTGTCTAAGAGCCGTAGCTGCAGCCGCCCTGCTAGTAGCTGAAGCCGATAAACTCACTCTGGGTCAAGAACTTTATGTACGAGTCCCACATGCAGTACAGACGTTGTTGGATTACAAAGGAAATCATTGGTTTAGTAACAGCCGTATGACCAAGTATCAAGCAATGTTGTGTGAAAACCCAAGAGTGCATTTAGAGACTGTAAACACCTTAAATCCAGCTACCCTTTTGCCACAACCTACTGAAAGTCAACATGATTGTTTGGAAGTAATGGATGAAGTATTCTCAAGTAGACCAGATCTTCGTGATTTTCCCATCCAGAACCCCGATGTTCAATATTATACCGACGGCAGTAGTTATGTGAAAGAAGGGATCCGCTATGCAGGATATGCAGTGACAACAATAGACAAGGTGATAGAAGCTCGGCCACTGGCGAAAGGAACATCAGCACAAAAGGCAGAATTGATAGCACTGACACGAGCGTTACAATTGGCTGAAGGTTTAAGAGTGAACATCTACACGGACTCCAAATATGCGTTTTTAACCACTCATGCCCACGGAGCTTTGTATAAAGAAAGAGGACTACTGAATTCAGAAGGCAAAGAAATCAAGTACGCAGCTGAAATCCTACAACTATTGGAAGCAGTGTGGGAGCCGAAAGAAGTCGGTATCATACATTGTCGAGCGCATCTGAGAGGAGATGGTGATGTAACCAAAGGAAATCGGATGGCAGATAGTGCAGCTAAGCGTGCTGCTGAATCAGGAAGACAGGAATATGTGGGGCATATAGCTGCTCTTATACCAACTCCACTGTCCCAATGGACTCCAGTTTATACAGCTCAAGAAGAGGAGTGGTTAAAGACTGAACCAGGAAAGTATTTGGAGAACAAGTGGTATCAGCTAGAAGATGGAAGAATAGTCATACCAGCATCACTAGCGGTAGAAATTGTCCAAAATTATCACAACGGGACACATTCTGGGAGAGACAGTACAGAAGAATCTCTCAGAAAACATTTCTACATACCAAGATTGTCCAACTTGACTCAGGCCATTGTACGAAGATGTGTAACGTGTGCTAAAAATAATGCAAGACAAGGACCAGTAAAGCCACCAGGAGTCCAGTTTATGGGGGGACTCCCCATGTTCGATTTACAAATTGACTTTACAGTGATGCCTAAATCGGGTGGACATCGTTACCTGCTGGTAATTGTGTGCACCTATTCAGGCTGGGTAGAAGCATGTCCTACTCGTACAGAGAAAGCAGGAGAAGTTGTGAGATTCCTGTTACGAGAAATAATACCCCGATATGGACTACCCTGCTCTATAGGATCGGACAATGGTCCAGCTTTTGTTCATCAGTGCCTACAACAACTGACTCATATGCTTGGTATAAAGTGGAGGCTTCATACGGCATATAGACCCCAGAGTTCTGGTAAGGTAGAGATAATGAATAGAACTATTAAGAATCAGTTGGCTAAAATGTGTCAGGAAACCCAACTTAAATGGAACGTTCTCTTACCCATAGCTTTATTGCGAATCCGCAGTACCCCTACCAGAAGGATGGGCCTCTCTCCTTTTGAAATCATGTATGGGCGACCACCTCCCGTACTTGGTAACTTAAGGGGGGACTTGAGTCAGTTGGGAGAAGGAATTACTCGGCAGCAGGTTGTAGAGTTGGGTAAGACTATGGAGGAGGTACAGAAATGGGTACAAGATAGATTACCTGTGAATATTTATCCCCCTGTTCATAGTTATCATCCAGGAGATCAAGTGTGGATTAAAGAGTGGAATAATGTACCGTTAGGGCCCAAGTGGAGAGGTCCTTATGTTGTTCTTTTGTCTACCCCTACAGCGATAAAAGTAGCCGAAGTGACTCCGTGGATACATCACTCCAGGGTTAAACCAGCAGCAGTCGATTCTTGGCAAGTTACAGCAGATCCAGAGAATCCCTGCAAGATCCGGTTAAAACGCACGACTCAGTCGGAGTAACGAGGAACTTGTGTGGATTACAAATTTTATTATTTTTGGGATTTGGTGCGTGAGTGAGAAGGCCATAATAAAGCCTGTCCGCCCACCGACGTATAGTGTATAAGCCAGGGAAAGTCTCGAAGGGACTCCTGTGAAGACGAGCAGAACTCCATTCCCTGCAGCCCTTACATCCTGGAAGCTGAGGTGCCTTCGCACGGACGAAGACTGAGGATGACGGCGAAAGATGTGTTGATGATAGTGTTTATTTATGTGTATTTTTATATTCAGGAAGGTAGAGGTACCGACACTCCTAGCTGTGAGGTATGCATTAAGACTACAAGAACAGGTAACCATATTTCCCAAACCCTAATTTGGCATTCACAATACGAGTGTAAAGGAGATGTATCGAGATGTAGATACCTAAATATAGACTATAGTGTGTGCCATTTAGGAGTAGGAGAACCTAAGTGCTTCAGTCCAGAGTATCAACCCCGTACAATTTGGTTGACTCTCAGGAATGGAGATCCTCAGGGGACCCTAATTAATAAGACAGTATTAGAATCCGTACATTCTTCGGGTGTTCTGCTATTTGATGCGTGTAAAGCGATATCAAGTGGTAGAAAGCCGTGGAATGTATGTGGGGATCTTAGATGGGAGAGGACGTATGGGTCTAATGATAAATATATTTGTCCCAGTAGTAAAAATAAATATGTGAGTCCTAGATGCCCAAATAAAGACTATAACTTTTGCAAATATTGGTCTTGTGTGTGGGGTGGGCGACTTGGGGACAGACAGTAGACAAAGACATGATAGTGACTAAGTTACCTACCAGCCCATATTGTAAGTCTATGGAATGCAATCCCATCCATATACTTATAAATAACCCCGATAAGTTCTTAGACAAATATGGCAATTTATTTGGGTTTCAAATATACGGGACGGGTTTAGATCCTGGGACAGTATTGTTTATAGGGATAGAGACTGATACGGTATCCTCCCAAACTCATCAAGTATACCATTCCTTTTATGAAGAGATGAGTATAGATAATAAGATCCCCCATAATGCTAAAAACCTGTTCATTGACTTAGCTGAAAGTATTGCCGGTAGTCTTAATGTTACCAACTGCTATGTGTGTGGAGGTACTAACATGGGAGACCAATGGCCTTGGGAAGCAAAGGAGGTAATGTCCGGTTCTGAGGCAGTTGACCAACTAATATCTACACAAGCCGATTATCATATGAGTGTTAGAGGTAAATCTGAGTGGAGATTAAAGACCTCCATCATAGGTTATGTTTGCATAGCAAGGAAAGGAATAATGTATAATACTTCTGTAGGAGAATTAACTTGTCTAGGGCAAAAAGCTTATGATGATGATACAAAGAATACAACTTGGTGGTCGGCTTCAAATGTCTCAGAACCATCTAACCCGTTTGCTAGATACGCCAATTTAAAGGATGTGTGGTTTGATTTATCCATCACATCTACCTGGAGAGCCCCAGCAAATTTGTACTGGATCTGTGGTAAGAAAGCCTATTCGGAGTTGCCACAGGATTGGGAAGGGGCATGTGTGTTGGGTATGCTCAAACCATCCTTCTTCTTGTTACCGATTGAAACAGGTGAGACTTTAGGTGTTAAAGTGTATGATGTGAATCATAGGAAGAAAAGGGGACCCATAGAGATAGGCGCCTGGGAAGATGAATGGCCTCCCCAGCGTATCATAGATTATTATGGGCCAGCCACGTGGGCAGAAGATGGTACCTTTGGTTATAGAACCCCTATTTATATGCTCAACCGTATTATAAGATTACAGGCGGTGGTTGAGATTATTACTAACGAGACATCACAAGCGCTCAATCTTCTAGCGAAGCATAATACCAGGATGAGGACAGCAGTTTACCAAAATAGATTAGCCTTGGATTACCTTTTGGCAGTAGAGGGAGGTGTATGTGGGAAGTTTAACCTGAGCAATTGCTGTCTTCAAATAGATGACGAAGGGCAAGCAATAGCTGAGCTTACTAGCCATATGGTTAAACTAGCGCATGTGCCTACTCAGGTATGGAAAGGGTACAATCCAAGTAGTTGGTTTGGTAGCTGGTATGAGTGGTTTGGAGGGCTTAAGGCAGTGGTAGGTGGAGTCCTACTGATTTTAATGTTGTGTCTACTCCTGCCGTGTCTTATACCCTTAGTAGTTAGGTCTGTGCAAAGCCTGATAGAAAATATAGCAGAAAGGAAGGCTGCTGCACAGATAATGGCAATTTATAAGTATAAGGCTCTAGATCAGGGAGAACCAATGCAGGAAGATGAGTGTTGAAGATTCACATCATAAGTTAAGTCTGGTCTGGTTCAAGGTAACTTGCGGTGTATGCAAACTAAGGTTAAGTGATGCCTCAAGTAATTGTGAAATATCAAGAGGCATCAAAGGGGGGAATGTGGTGGAATCTCGGTAAAAATAAATTTAGTAGGCCGAGATTACCACGTGGCATGTGTACGTGCATATGCTGACGTATCGATCAGTTGGTTGCACGAGGCAAGATACGATCAGTAGTGTACGGAGCATGTGCAAGAATACAGGATGTAGTATTCCCCTCCTCCATTGTGCTGGACAAGCCATGCGGTCAAGCAGGAAGTTAATTCTTATTTGTATTGATTGGTCAAGAGAATGTGCGGGTGGAGCTTAATATGGGAGGAGTTATGTGCCTATATAAGGAGCCTGAACTATTGTCCGGGGCTCAGAACTTGTGGTATTTTGGTGACGCTAGTCCCTCTGAGTCCCGATCGGTGATCCAATAAAGAAACCTGTGTCCATCTCTCTGTGCTTCGCTTCCGTCAGTTTCTCCGGTATCATTTGGTGCATTGGCCGGGAAGCTCATCGTTCAACGGTAGCTGAGAGGCAGAGGCGTGAGACGGTCTATCTTTGCCCACGTTCTCTACGGCTGCACCCCTGAACTTCTGCGTGGACCTCCCTTCGTCTCGGCGCCACTGGTCTGTTGTCCAGGAGATCATCGGCCTCTACGTGAGAAGTGCTGGGGTGTCCCCGTCGATGAGTGTGAACTCAGGTTCAGGAACGAGGAGGTAAGACAACTGCTGTTTTAGACGGCAGACCCACTAGGGGTATACCGATTGTGCGGTAGGCCCATAAGGGGTTATTTGTGTATGGAATCTGCCCCCTCTGTCGGAGGGAAGGAGCGAAGGCGCACCGCTCAATCGAACGCTCTTTAGTCAGACCGTTTGATTTGGTTAGTCAGGCGGGGTCCTGTGTAAATAGCCCTAGCCGGACACCGGTGTCTTGTCTAGACTAGCGTTCTAGGGTGTATATTACGTTCGCTAGGTCGGAGGGACCGGGAGTGAAATATTGTGAAATATCAAGAGGCATCAAAGGGGGGAATGTGGTGGAATCTCGGTAAAAATAAATTTAGTAGGCCGAGATTACCACGTGGCATGTGTACGTGCATATGCTGACGTATCGATCAGTTGGTTGCACGAGGCAAGATACGATCAGTAGTGTACGGAGCATGTGCAAGAATACAGGATGTAGTATTCCCCTCCTCCATTGTGCTGGACAAGCCATGCGGTCAAGCAGGAAGTTAATTCTTATTTGTATTGATTGGTCAAGAGAATGTGCGGGTGGAGCTTAATATGGGAGGAGTTATGTGCCTATATAAGGAGCCTGCACTATTGTCCGGGGCTCAGAACTTGTGGTATTTTGGTGACGCTAGTCCCTCTGAGTCCCGATCGGTGATCCAATAAAGAATCTCTTCCTTCCTGAAGAAACCTGTGTCCATCTCTCTGTGCTTCGCTTCCGTCAGTTTCTCCGGTATCATGACCAATCAATACAAATAAGAATTAACTTCCGGCCCAGGGCCCAGGGTTCAGTCAGTCTTCACTTACTTGAGCACTTCAGCACCTTTTTCTGCACTCATGTTCGTTTAGCGTTTTAACTGGGGCTATATGTGTATGGACTTAGTTGAGTCTTAGATTAGAACACCCACGAAGGTGTTACTTAGGAGAATAAGGGCTAGCACAGGACTTTAGGGGTTTTGTGTGAGATTATTCACTTCATTTTTTCTCTCCCCCCTCCTGTCCTTACTGCTGTTTAGTTTCCCGGATTGCTGCATGGTTTAGTATACTGCCTCGATCTACAAGGGGCATGTCTAATAGAATCGGTCTATTGTAAGCTGACCACCTATGCAGCTATCGCTCTCCTTATAGGACTTTGTCCATCACTATGCAGACCCAGTCTTTTAATAGACTTTAATAAAGTTTTTTTGTTTTTTTGCTACGTTTTGTTTAAGATTGGACTGGGCTTTTACCCATCTGGTTGCCTTTTTATAGGACACCCGGGTTGGGTAATTTTTCCCTTTCCTGTATTAAACAAAGCACTTTGCAACAACAGTAATTCATTTTGTTTCTCCTATTTCATTCCTAGTTGTTTTTAAAAAAAAAAAAATATTGTTTAAGTGGGATAACTGTATGGAGGTTCCACCATGTATTAAACATGATCACACACATACAGAACTGGTGGCTTTTTGGACATCGGGATCTATAAAAGGTTTTGGTTTAAAGAAATGTTACCTGGGTCCACAACATTTTTGACAGAATTCAGCATTCCAATTCTATTAAAGTAATTAATTGGGATTATCAAATTAAGGTTTAAGTTTAAGAACAGTATTTTATTAGGAATTATTAGGAATCCAATATGTATATGTTAGTGTTTTAGTACTCAACAAGCATTTATATAGAATGAGTGCTTCTCTCATCCATGCAAAGGCATTCTAAAGGGAAATTATGTATTAAAATTGTATTAAAAGGATGCAATGAAATATAAGCAACACTGAGAGAAGTACATGTTACACAAGTTAAGGGTTTAACTTTAGTCTCTAATTTGAGTTTAGCCTAGATAATTAATTTATTGATGTCGTACTGATCCTTGTGTTTGTATGATTATAGAGACCATACTGGAGTATTTGTGCCGCCTGATACTTGGGACTACACACCAATCTCTCTGGCTGACCTACCTGCCTACCTACCTTTTATTGCAATTAAATCTGTTTGGTCAAAATCCATGCTGGCCGAAGAAACTAAGATGCTTACTTATGAGTACATAAACTAACTTGGAAAGTCCTGAAGGTGCAGTGCTGTCTAATGCCGCTATGTCTGTATTAACCCTTTCAACAATTGGGGTGTTGCACAGAGCATTGTGGTGAACATCCAGCAAACAGAAGAATTAAGAACTATGTGGAAGCTGACATTGTCTTGTTGTCAGCCATATTGCTACCCTTAGCTATGTTATGGTGTCTAAGATTATGGAACAAAGTTCATGGTGTCTAACATTCTTTATTCTCCTTGAAAGACTTATTCTATTTTTTAGGACTATGCTGGACTATGCTGGACTATGCTGGACTATTGAACTATTTTGTTATTTTTATTTTTGTAGAGTTTTTGTAGAGTTAGCCGGAGAGAGAGGAAGTGTTAGCTTACTCAGGCATGGATGTACTATGTGTGTCATTGATGTATGTTGAGTGTACCAAGGATGGATTCCTATTTATTAAGTGTGGATATGACTGGACCATCGAAATAGGGATGTGATTAGGAGGCATAAGACGCAAGGTCATGATTGGGATTATTGTTAGAATTACAAACTGATTATAAGTTATCTCATGATTTAATATGTAAATGGGCCTTTTGAAACTAATCAAGAAATGTTTCCCAATCCCGACACCCAGCTATTTACTTACAAATGCAGGGTTTTATAAGTCACTAATGCTGTCAACGTGAGGGGATGGCCCTCACTTAGAGTTTCCCCAGATGTGCTTTTTTCCTCAAATATGAGTTTTTGCCACTGGTTTTTTTTACCTGTCCCCAGACCACTGGGTGGAATGGTAATCCAAGACCCTGGTCCAAAGAGGGGATGGATCTTATTCCCGTTTTGACTATACGAGCTTACATTTTGAATTATAATAATGATAATATTCCCGTTGTTGGGAATAACACTTTGCCTTCACAAATACACTTTGCCTATATTGACCCAAGACTCAAGATACAGATAACATGATGTACACTTAAAAGATGTGTTCAACAGATAATTGAAAAAGCTGAAATCAACAGCTCGAACTCCTCTTTAAGGGAAAACCTATGGCACAGAGCAAATGGGGGAAATCGAGGTGAAGAAATAATAAAAGTCCCGCAGACATGATTAGCACGTCTGAATATACCTCCTCTTGTTGCTCTGCCGCAGGCCTCCCATGGATATTTACCGTAAGATAGATCATGATATGATCTAAGAGGGGAACTGTAGATGCAAATATCCATTTTGATATCTATCCTAGCTGTCCATATAAGAGTTAATTTGAACAAAGAATGAATTTGGCATTTCATCTTTATTTCTCGGAAAAAGGATTTGTATAAAATCCTTTTTGCTGGAAAAATACTGATTTTGAAATGTTCTTGTTAATTGTCCAAGATATCGGTATTTTGTAAATATCTGGTTTTAATCAAATATGTATTGCGTTATATTGCGAAAGATTATAACTAGAAATAGCTGTTTATAACTTGTGAAAAACAAATTATGTCACTAATGCTCAAGGCCCCCACCGACATGAAAATGGGGTATAAATGCATATGACTGTATAATAAACTTTGAATTGGTTATAGAACACATCTCTTGTCTTCTTGGCTGATTCCCGGGATCCTGTCTATCACAGAGGGTGTGGCTCTAGCAAAATATCCATCTAACTAAGAGAGTTTCGTATATAGCTGATTTTAACCCCAACAAATAACATTTGTAATCCACAATAGTTCCTCGTTACTCCGACTGAGTCGTGCGTTTTAACCGGATCTTGCAGGGATTCTCTGGATCTGCTGTAACTTGCCAAGAATCGACTGCTGCTGGTTTAATCCTGGAGTGATGTATCCACGGAGTCACTTCGGCTACTTTTATCGCTGTAGGGGTAGACAAAAGAACAACATAAGGACCTCTCCACTTGGGCCCTAACGGTACATTATTCCACTCTTTAATCCACACTTGGTCTCCTGGATGATAACTATGAACAGGGGGATAAATATTCACAGGTAATCTATCTTGTACCCATTTCTGTACCTCCTCCATAGTCTTACCCAACTCTACAACCTGCTGCCGGGTAATTCCTTCTCCCAACTGACTCAAGTCCCCCCTTAAGTTACCAAGTACGGGAGGTGGTCGCCCATACATGATTTCAAAAGGAGAGAGGCCCATCCTTCTGGTAGGGGTACTGCGGATTCGCAATAAAGCTATGGGTAAGAGAACGTTCCACTTAAGTTGGGTTTCCTGACACATTTTAGCCAACTGATTCTTAATAGTTCTATTCATTATCTCTACCTTACCAGAACTCTGGGGTCTATATGCTGTATGAAGCCTCCACTTTATACCAAGCATATGAGTCAGTTGTTGTAGGCACTGATGAACAAAAGCTGGACCATTGTCCGATCCTATAGAACAGGGTAGTCCATATCGGGGTATTATTTCTCGTAGCAGGAATCTCACAACTTCTCCTGCTTTCTCTGTACGAGTAGGACATGCTTCTACCCAGCCTGAATAGGTGCACACAATTACCAGCAGGTAACGATGTCCACCCGATTTAGGCATCACTGTATAGTCAATTTGTAAATCGGACATGGGGAGTCCCCCCATAAACTGGACTCCTGGTGGCTTTACTGGTCCTTGTCTTGCATTATTTTTAGCACACGTTACACATCTTCGTACAATGGCCTGAGTCAAGTTGGACAATCTTGGTATGTAGAAATGTTTTCTGAGAGATTCTTCTGTGCTGTCTCTCCCAGAATGTGTCCCGTTGTGATAATTTTGGACAATTTCTACCGCTAGTGATGCTGGTATGACTATTCTTCCATCTTCTAGCTGATACCACTTGTTCTCCAAATACTTTCCTTGTTCAGTCTTTAACCACTCCTCTTCTTGAGCTGTATAAACTGGAGTCCATTGGGACAGTGGAGTTGGTATAAGAGCAGCTATATGCCCCACATATTCCTGTCTTCCTGATTCAGCAGCACGCTTAGCTGCACTATCTGCCATCCGATTTCCTTTGGTTACATCACCATCTCCTCTCAGATGCGCTCGACAATGTATGATACCGACTTCTTTCGGCTCCCACACTGCTTCCAATAGTTGTAGGATTTCAGCTGCGTACTTGATTTCTTTGCCTTCTGAATTCAGTAGTCCTCTTTCTTTATACAAAGCTCCGTGGGCATGAGTGGTTAAAAACGCATATTTGGAGTCCGTGTAGATGTTCACTCTTAAACCTTCAGCCAATTGTAACGCTCGTGTCAGTGCTATCAATTCTGCCTTTTGTGCTGATGTTCCTTTCGCCAGTGGCCGAGCTTCTATCACCTTGTCTATTGTTGTCACTGCATATCCTGCATAGCGGATCCCTTCTTTCACATAACTACTGCCGTCGGTATAATATTGAACATCGGGGTTCTGGATGGGAAATTCACGAAGATCTGGTCTACTTGAGAATACTTCATCCATTACTTCCAAACAATCATGTTGACTTTCAGTAGGTTGTGGCAAAAGGGTAGCTGGATTTAAGGTGTTTACAGTCTCTAAATGCACTCTTGGGTTTTCACACAACATTGCTTGATACTTGGTCATACGGCTGTTACTAAACCAATGATTTCCTTTGTAATCCAACAACGTCTGTACTGCATGTGGGACTCGTACATAAAGTTCTTGACCCAGAGTGAGTTTATCGGCTTCAGCTACTAGCAGGGCGGCTGCAGCTACGGCTCTTAGACAAGGTGGAAGTCCGCTGGCCACTGCATCCAATTGCTTAGACATGTAGGCAACAGGTCTTTGCCATGATCCCAAGTACTGTGTCAATACTCCCACAGCCATTCTTCTTTGCTCATGTACATACAGGTAGAATGGTCGTGTGTGATCAGGTAGACCTAATGCTGGGGCACTCATCAAAGCCTTCTTCACATCTTCAAATGCCGTTTGCTGTTCTTGGGTCCACAGGAAGGGGTCGTGCTCTGTACCTTTGATAGCTGCGTACAGAGGTTTTGCCAGTATCGCGTAGCTGGGAATCCATATCCTACAGAAGCCTGCTGCCCCCAAGAATTCTCGCACTTGTCTTCTATTCTTGGGTATCGGTATTTGGCACACAGCTTCTTTTCTCTCTGGCCCCATAATTCTTTGACCTTCAGAGATATGGAATCCCAGATATTTGACAGTTGGCAAACACAACTGAGCCTTCTTTCTAGACACCTTGTATCCTGCCTTCCAGAGAATGTGTAGTAGATCATGCGTTGCTTGCTGACAGATTTCTTTTGTAACTGCTGCTATCAACAAGTCATCTACATATTGTAACAATACACACTCTCCTGGGATGGACTCGAAATCCAGTAGATCCTGACTTAGAGCTGAACCAAATAGGGTAGGTGAATTTTTAAACCCTTGGGGCAGTCTTGTCCAGGTCATTTGGCGTTTTGAGCCCGTTACAGCGTTCTCCCATTGGAAAGCAAAAATACATTGACTTTCTGCGGCAATTCGGAGGCAAAAGAAGGCATCTTTGAGGTCTAAGACTGTAAAGTAAGTAGCCCCGCCCGGAATTAAAGCAAGCAGGTTATATGGATTGGGCACAACTGGATGTATACTAACAACCGCATCATTGACTGCTCTCAAGTCCTGCACAGGTCGATACTCATCTGTACCGGGCTTTTGAACAGGCAGCAATGGGGTGTTCCAGGGGGAAGTACAGAATTTCAGGATACCATACCGTATGAACTTATCCAGATAAGATTGGATGTTCTTCTTAGCCTTCTGCGGGATGTGGTATTGTCTTAGGCTTACTGGATAAACCCCAAGTTTTAGTTAAATTTTTATAGGTGGAATATTGCGGGCCAGTCCTGGTGGGTTGTTCTCTGCCCAAACTCCTGGTATGTTAAATAATGACTCATCACTCCTAGGATTTTGGCTAGTCAACGCTGTATAAAGTCGCCACTCTTCTTCCTTTGGTACGGATAATGTCATAATACCTGAAGGTCCATTAAACTTTAAGGATGTTGTTCCATTTGGTAGGAACGTAATCTGCGCTTGTAATTTTGATAGCATATCACGTCCCAGCAATTGGACTGGACATTCAGGCATATAAAGGAATTGATGTTTTACTACGTGGCCTCCCAATGTACAGAGTCGACTTTTAAGAACCGGTTTTTCAGCACTTCTTCCAGTTGCTCCTATTACAGTAATAGTCCTTCCAGATGGTGGAGCAACTAGATTAGTCACCACTGAATGTTCAGCACCAGTGTCGATCATGAACGCACTCCTTTTTCCCCCTATTGATACATCGACCATAGGCTCCACTCGACCAAGGGGGATGGAGCCCGGTCGGTATCAATAGTCCTCCATGACCGTGTCAGCCAATCCTACAAAGTCCCTGCCTTCTCTATCGCGGGACCTTTGCGCTGCTGGGATATACCTATCTTCCCTAACACTTCCTCTGTTCCCATTGCTCCCTCTATTACCATTACTCCCTCCGGGGCCTCCTCTACCTCTCGCTCTGCCTCTAAAGTTTCCGTAACCTGCCCTGGGTTGGTCTCTCTCGTACTGCTCTCTTTGTGGACATTCGTTCCTCCAATGCCCTTCTTCCTTGCAATACGCGCACTGATTCCTACTCAAGGGCTCCCTACTTCATCTACTATCGCCTCTATCTGGGCCCTGTCTATCTACGCCTGCGATCGCTACCGCTAGCATGTCTGCCTTTCTACGCATCTTGCGCTCTTCCTCTTTCTTACTTTCTGTTTCCCTATTCATATATACCTTATTCGCTACCTCCATTAGTTGGGTGATGGACATACCCGCAAACCCTTCTAACTTCTGTAGCTTGCGCTTAATATCTCCGTAAGCTTGGCTGACAAAGGCGGAGTTCACCATTCGGGAATTATCTGCGTCTTCCGGATTAAAGGGGGTATACAAGCGGTATGCCTCCAATAATCGGTCATAAAAGACACTGGGCGCTTCATCGCTTTTCTGAATCACCTCAACTGTCTTCGACATATTAATGGCTTTCTTTCCTCCGGCTTTCATGCCAGCAATTATAGCGTCTCTATAGGCTCTGAGTTGAACCATATCAGCACCATTTACATTCCAATCGGGATCGGTGTTGGGATAATGTGTTGCGGCCCATGCTGATGGATTGGCTTGGTTTAAAGTACAGGCTTTATCCTCTAGTGCTTTAATGGCCGCTTTATTAATTCTTGTTCTTTCCTCATTGTTGAATAAAGTCATTAATAACTGCTGGCAATCAGCCCATGTCGGGTTATGTGTCTGTACTATTGAGGTGAACAGATCAGTCATAGCTTGTGGTTTCTCAGTATACGAGGAATTGTGGGTCTTCCAATTTAAGAGATCGGTTGTCGTGAACGGGACATATACAAAGACTGGGTCAGCATGTGCCATTTGGCCTGCGGCATCGATATAGGCTGACCCAGGATTCAGACGAAGAGGCATCTGATAGTGTTTTAATTGTTGGGTACCGGTCAGTTGTCGGGTCTGTATGGGGCTACGTGGAGGGGCGTCAGTCATAGGTTCCAGTCGGGGAGAAATAGGGTATGGGGATGTGGGAGCTTGGTTTTGGGAAAAGGTTGTAAATAAAACACTTCGAGTCGAGCTAGATGAAGCTTGACCGGAAGTCTGAAGTGGCGCCAAATCAGGATATTCGGATTTAATGGGGGTTGGTTCTGATTCCGGAAGGGGAGATTTAGTACGAGAGGGGGTGGATTCTGTACTGGAGGAGGAAGCGGAAGTGGATGAGGGCAATGAGGGAAGGGTTGCAGGACTTCCTGCATTTGCGTCACTTCCTCTTAACGGAAAGTAAGGGGGCGGCAAAGGGATCTCGGACTCAGGGGGCGTGTCCAAAATGGGCCTAACACCAGTCCTAGTGGACAAACAAGTCCTAGCTACCATGAGGCGACATTGCTCCTCGTGGCATGTCTGGAGCCATTTTGGCGAGTCATTTACGGCCTGTCTCCAACAATCAATATAAGGAAACTGGCCGTAAAGTTCAGGCCTACCCGATACAGCCACGTGTAAGCGCTGTACCAGAGTTGGATCCAAACTGCCACGTGGTGGCCATGCCGCAACCAAAGTAGGCCACTCCCTAGTACACAAAGTGACCAAACGTACAGGAGACATTTTAACCCCAAAATCACATGTCTTGAATCCCTTTTTAAAATTCTTCACCATACAACCTAAGGGATCCGGAATCGTTGACTGCGACGCGCCCATACTTATCAATGGAACGTCGTTGACAACGAATACTATGCACGCGTACTATTCAATAGTCACACCCGTTTCCTCTGGCAACAGCACCACGTGGTACAGTTACCAAGTGAAACGTATACAGTAACACAATAAACACTCAGGGAATTCCCGTACACACACAGCTGTTACACCAGTCACTAAATAATCAATATTATGCCCTTTGGCGTAACTATACAGTCACCCACGCTATAATTCTCTATATATGAATTACCCGTCTATAACACACCCCAGTAACATCGTCTTTTACAAATAGCGGTTACAGTACGGTTAGCATAGGTCAAAGCACAAGTTAAGGTCACAATACAATTATTAGTGGTTATGGTGTTAAACATGCAATGGACGACAATGATTAGTACTTATATACAGTGTCAGTAAATATACAGGGTTATGGTACCGTGCACTATAATACAGCAACACACTATTAACACTCTCGCTAGACGGCTGAGCTCGCGCTAACAAGATATACACTTTACTAAACAATCTTTATCACATTTACAATTCCCAACTAAACTATTGGCCAGTACCTTGATGGACTACCTAAAACTATATACACCCGTTTTGGTTAGCCACACTGCCCAAGCACCACATATAGCGAGCTAGAGGACCGAATTTACACAGGCGCCTCTTAGTCGATTACTATCAAAAATCTAGTGGGTTCCAAATTTACACGCCTTCCCACTTAGCCAAGATAGGTTGAGAGCTAGCGAACCGAATTTACACAGGCGCCGCTTAGTCTCCCGGTCCCTCCGACCTAGCGAACGTAATATACACCCTAGAACGCTAGTCTAGACAAGACACCGGTGTCCGGCTAGGGCTATTTACACAGGACCCCGCCTGACTAACCAAATCAAACGGTCTGACTAAAGAGCGTTCGATTGAGCGGTGCGCCTTCGCTCCTTCCCTCCGACAGAGGGGGCAGATTCCATACACAAATAACCCCTTATGGGCCTACCGCACAATCGGTATACCCCTAGTGGGTCTGCCGTCTAAAACAGCAGTTGTCTTACCTCCTCGTTCCTGAACCTGAGTTCACACTCATCGACGGGGACACCCCAGCACTTCTCACGTAGAGGCCGATGATCTCCTGGACAACAGACCAGTGGCGCCGAGACGAAGGGAGGTCCACGCAGAAGTTCAGGGGTGCAGCCGTAGAGAACGTGGGCAAAGATAGACCGTCTCACGCCTCTGCCTCTCAGCTACCGTTGAACGATGAGCTTCCCGGCCAATGCACCAAATGATACCGGAGAAACTGACGGAAGCGAAGCACAGAGAGATGGACACAGGTTTCTTTATTGGATCACCGATCGGGACTCAGAGGGACTAGCGTCACCAAAATACCACAAGTTCTGAGCCCCGGACAATAGTTCAGGCTCCTTATATAGGCACATAACTCCTCCCATATTAAGCTCCACCCGCACATTCTCTTGACCAATCAATACAAATAAGAATTAACTTCCTGCTTGACCGCATGGCTTGTCCAGCACAATGGAGGAGGGGAATACTACATCCTGTATTCTTGCACATGCTCCGTACACTACTGATCGTATCTTGCCTCGTGCAACCAACTGATCGATACGTCAGCATATGCACGTACACATGCCACGTGGTAATCTCGGCCTACTAAATTTATTTTTACCGAGATTCCACCACACTTCCCCCCCCCCTTAAAAAAAATTGCACTCCTATGCATATAGTGCAGTGCAGGGTGTGCATAATGAATGTAGTGTGTTTGTAGTGAATGCAGAGTATGGGTAATGAATGTAGTGTGTTTGTAGTGAGTGCAGTGTGTATAATGAATGTAGTGTGTTTGTAGTGAGTGCAGAGTGTGTATAATGAATGTAGTGTGTGTGTAGTGAATGCAGAGTGTTTGTAATGAGTGCAGAGTGTGTTTAATGAATGTAGTGTGTTTGTAGTAAGTGCAGATTGTGTTTAATGAATGCAGTGTGTGTGCTGGATTATGTGTGTGTGTGTGTGTGTGTGTGCTGGATGATTGTGTGTGTGTGTGCTGGATGATTGTGTGTGTGTGTGCTGGATGATGTGTGTGTGTGTGCTGGATGATATGTGTGTGTGCTGTATTATGTGTGTGTGCTGGATTATGTGTGTGTGTGCTGGATTATGTGTGTGTGCTGGATTATGTGTGTGTGTGCTGGATTATGTGTGTGTGTGCGCTGGATGATGTGTGTGTGTACTGGATTATGTGTGTGTGCTGGATGATGTGTGTGTACTGGATTATGTGTGTGTGTGTACTGGATTATGTGTGTGTGTACTGGATTATGTGTGTGTGTGTGCTGGATGATGTGTGTGTGTGTGTACTGGATTATGTGTGTGTGTGTGCTGGATTATGTGTGTGTGTGTGCTGGATTATGTGTGTGTGTGCTGGATTATGTGTGTGTGTACTGGATTATGTGTGTGTTTGTGCTGGATTATGTGTGTGTGTGTACTGGATTATGTGTGTGTGTGTGCTGGATTATGTGTGTGCTGGATTATGTGTGTGTGTGTGCGCTGGATTATGTGTGTGTGTGTGCTGGATTATGTGTGTGTGTGTGTACTGGATTATGTGTGTGTGTGTACTGGATTATGTGTGTGTGTGTACTGGATTATGTGTGTGTGTGTGTGCTGGATTATGTGTGTGTGTGCTGGATTATGTGTGTGTGTGTGTACTGGATTATGTGTGTGTGTGCTGGATTATGTGTGTGTGCTGGATTGTGTGTGTGTGTACTGGATTATGTGTGTGTGTGCTGGATTATGTGTGTGTGTGCTGGATTATGTGTGTGTGCTGGATTATGTGTGTGTGTGTGTACTGGATTATGTGTGTGTGTGCTGGATTATGTGTGTGTGTGCTGGATTATGTGTGTGTGCTGGATTATGTGTGTGTGTGTATACTGGATTATGTGTGTGTGTGCTGGATTATGTGTGTGTGTGCTGGATTATGTGTGTGTGTGCTGGATGATGGGGGAGATGCATTTGCTTTTTAACTTTTATGTGTTTTTTTTTTTTTTTACTTTTTCCCCCCTCCCTGCTTCTTACCTTGTCAGGGAGGGGGGAGATCGCCTGGTGGTCCGGTGGAGGGTAGCAGCCGCTGCACACAGGGGCCATCACACGCGGCGTTCTTCTCCAGCTCTCTCAGCTTCAACTCTCGCGAGACTCGCCTGTGCGGAGCGTTGCCATGGTAACCCGTGGCAACGCTCTTACAGCTGCGGGTCTCGCGAGAGTTGAAGCTGAGAGAGCTGGAGAAGAAAGCCGCGTGTGATGGCCCCTGTGTGCAGTTAGCAGGGCAGGTCCTGCAGGACTGGGAACGGCGTTCCTGCTTTGGAAAAAGTGCAGGAACGCCGTTCCCATGCGTTCCTGCAGGACTCGAGCCCTGGAAACAAGAGCAAAAAGAGGAAAGAAAAAAAAAAGGTGAAAAAGACTAAATAAAAGGGAGAACAGGAGTTAAAAGAAAGTAAAGAGACTTTTTTTTGTTGGCAACTGCATCTATATTTTAGAAAGAAGGTTCATACATTACAATATATAAAATTATACTCTTCCTTATAAATAGTGCCCTGAATTAAGGTTAAGTACCAAAAGGGAGCGAAAGAAAAAAAAAGTATATAAAAAGCACAACAAATTGAGAAAAGCTCCAGTACATAGCTAAAAATAAAAAAGCACAACAAATTGAGAGAAGCTCCGGAACATAGCTAAAAATAAGAGGAAACAGGGCTGAAGAGGGGAAAGAGTTTTTTTTTCTTCTCAATATTAAAGAAATTAGCTCACTAAACGGTGCATTTGGACAGCTTGAACGTGATATATAAATATAGAGCTAATTTAGAAGAGATAAGAGATGATACGAGATAAAAGAGTTTTTTTTTTTTTTTTTTTAAGGTTAATTAAGGGGTGCATTGAACCAAATGGCCTCCAAGAAAGCTAACACCTGCTCGAAAAAGGAAAGAAGTAAAGCAAAGGCAAAAAAAAAAGCCCCAAAAGACTCGGACTTTAACCCCAACCCGACCGCGGACGTATCGGGTACGTCCTACAAAAAAAACGGTCCTCATGATCGCTTCCAGCCGCTCTAATGGTATTGCAGCGATGCCTCTCACTGCCGGGCAGCCGGGTGATCAATCACTTCCTGGTTGCCCCACATGGCGCCAGGCAGTGTGGCAGAGCATCAGAAGCCATCAGGCAGGCTTCCGATGCTCTGACTGTGCTGAGTGCCTCGAGGGGTTGAGGCATTCAGTAAACAAAATAAATTAACTCCCACCCTCCCTTTAACTCTCCTTTACATTTAGTATTCCTCTGTTTAGGGGTTAAGTGGGGGGTAGGCAGGTTCTGTAAACCCGGTCTGCATATATACAGAGCGTTCTTTATATAGATCGCCCTTTATGCCATTGTGTACATGAACAATAAAGTTTATTTGCGTTCCTCCGTGGTTGCGCATGCGCATACTAGCCACGTATGCGTCATGACGTATGACGTTATGCGTGGTGACGTATGGACACACGCCCAATCACGGAAGTAGGCAGACGGACCGGCAGATTTAAAAGGAAGAAGATGGAGGAAGATGGAAGGAACTCCTGAGGTAGTCTGACGACGAAACGCGTTGAGCATTGAACATTGACGACTCTTTGGGACCCTGCATTATGGTATCAGCGGCTTTATTGTCTATATGTGCTGACTGTTTTCTTTTTTATCTTTGGGCTATGTGTCATGGACTTGGTGCACTTTTGGTACTAGTACCTTGCATTTGAGTATTTGCACTTTAATATTACACTTTGCACTTTAACATCTGCACCTTATTGCCCAGTTCAGCATTATGTACTAGTGAGCTGCTATACCTATGGGTTCCTGTCTATTATAAACTCGGGCACTTATTATTGTGCTATTATTTTATTTACTTCTGTATCAATAAATTACTATTTTTATCTGGATACCAGTTATATTCATGATATGGTTCTTCCCCTCACACATACCTATTTAGTGATTGTGGCGCCCTGTTAGTCTATATATATCTTTTGTTTATCATTGGATTTGGAGTGTCCAATTTACAGAGGCTAGCCTGCACTTGGTTTACATTTAATTTTTATTTCCCACTCACCCACCTTCCTATTTTCTTGTTTGTATATTTTATATCTTTGGATATAATTTTCACTCCATAAGGTGTGGTGTAATTGAGGAATTACCTCCATATCTGCAATTAGTTTTCTCTCCTGTGATTAAGACCATTTATAGTTATGGCTTATTGTCGACTCAATGCTACAACTATGAGAGATGCAAGGAATAGATGCATTGAGAGTCTATTCTCTAGAGAATCTATAACTAACCACAAGGTGAATAATTTCTCTTTTCAGAAATTGGAGAGATTAGCAGAAAAGGAGGTTAAAAAATGGTGGGAGATTAAATATTTCCAACAATATTTAAAATTGGGAATTATCCCTGGGGGGTTAAGAATCGAGAAAGAACCTGCATTTGGCCAAGAGAACCCAGATTTTATGACTAAGTGCAATGATACCCTCGATAATTGTTCGAACCGGCTAATGGAAATCCTGGTAAAATACCAGGAAGATTGCTTGGGAAATATAGAGGAGGAAATCCACTCAGTAGAGTCTGAGATTAATATGGCTTTTGATGAAGAAACAATTAAAGAAAATAGTAAGCTATTGAATAAGAATGTAGAAAAATTAGAAGAAATCTTTTTGAATATTAAAGAAAATAAATTGAGTAGAGATAAAGATGAATTTAAAAAAGGCATACAAAGAGAATGGAGAAAAAAGAGACCTAGGGGTTTCCAAAATAATAGGAACAATCGTGAAAATAGACCTTACAAATATAATGAAGATTCTAGAGGAAGGCATGATAGGAACATTATCCCTAGAGACTCCAGATTCTTTAAAAAGAATAAAGATGATTATAGAGAATCATCTATTAAGAAAACCAGGAACTATGAGGAACAAAACAGGGTGGTGAGACGAAAAGATAATCAAAGTAATGTGATGAATAGTAGAACGAAAGATAGATCCTCTAACCAGAGTAATGTGGTAAATGGGAGAACAAGAGATAGATATGACCAACCCGAGATTTTTTTAGAGAACCGACCCAAACAAGGACAGAATGTTTGGGCACACAGAAACAGGTTCTCTACTCTACAAACTCTCCAAACACCCTCCAAGAAAAGGAGACTTTTAGGGGCAACAGGAGGACTAGGGGAAATAGAGGAAGGGGAAATGTCAGATTAAATGATAAAAAGAGCACTGAAGGCATTTTTAATTTATCAAAAGAGATTTTTACTAAAGAACAACTAGAGGTTTTTAATAAAGGATTGAAATTTGCTCCACAAACAGATCCCAATATGTTTGAATTTTTTACGTAAATTGACTATTAAAAGATTTTTTGAAAAGAAAAAAGATGAAGTTATTGCTTTTAGAGACTCACAGAGTGATCAGATGATGGATAAGATCCCAATTGAAATTTTGGCACCCGGGATTGTACATTCTGGTTTAAAAAACAAATCAAAATTCTTCCCTACTTGGGAAAAGGGAGACCACATACCAGTGTTTTGCAAAATGGTGATGAGTGAATTTGAGAAATTCTCCAAAAGTAGAGGTAAAGATAATTTAACTAGGAAAGAAAAACAAGCCTTAAAAGAATTAAAGGAAAATAAAGATATAGTAATTAGGCAGGCTGATAAAGGTGGTAGTATTGTTATCCTTAATAGAGTTGACTATATGAAAGAGTCACTGAGTTCCACCGTCATAATTGGAGGGGACTTCAACGCCCCTCTGGACCCCAGAATTGACACGTCGAAGGGCACCTCCACGATACCGGACCATGTCCTCCGGGGCATGAGATCCCTCCTCTCCGATCATCAACTTGCGGACTGCTGGCGCATTCTCCACAATACAGAAAGGGACTACACAAACTAGTCGATACCACACAGCTCCTACTCGAGAATAGACTACTTCTTCATTCAACACAGGGACCTAGATACGCTGAGGTCTGCCCGCATAGCGCCCATGACCTGGTCGGACCATGCACCAATACTCCTTACCATCGATAACCCCAGGCCCTACAAATCGCAATGGACGTGGAAACTTAACGAATCCCTCTTGGAAGACCCAATAATACAAACGGAAATATGCACCGCTTTGGAGCACTATTTCCTCGACAACAAGCCACCTGACTGCACAACGCCCACCATCTGGGAAGCGCACAAATGCGTCATCAGAGGAATTCTCATTAAACACGGCACCCGCCTGAAAAGACAGCGTGCGCAAGAAATCTCACACCTCATCGACCAGGTGACCCAACTAGAAACGAGACACAAGCACACCCTCGACGACGCTACCTACAAACAACTCCTGGAAGCCAAAGCGGATCTCAACACACGCCTCACATCAAAGATTCAATTCCAGTTCCAACTCGCGAAGAAAACGTTCTATGAATTCGGGAATAAGAGCGGCAAATTACTCGCAAGAGCGCTGAGAGCACGGAGGCAAAAGAGCCATGTCCAACGGATATCACTGAGGGGACAATCCCTGCTCACACCAAAAGCCATAGCGGAGGGATTCAGACAGTATTACTCCTCACTATATAACTTGCCCGCAAACCCCACACGCGAGACAGTAACAGAAGAGACCTCCGCAGCACGCCAGAAAGCATATATCACGCAACACGTGACAACTAAGCTCCCACCCGGAACCATATCCGCCCTGGAGGAAGATATCACGAGCGAAGAAGTATGCTTAGCCATTAAAAAGGCTAAACAAGGAAAGAGCCCAGGACCGGACTGATACACGGCAAAAAACTACAAGATGTTCGCAGACGTCCTCACCCCACACTTACTCACCCTCTACAACTCCATACAAAACGGAGGCTCACTGGACCCCGCCTCGCTTCAAGCCCATGTCGTGATAATACCAAAAGAAGGAAAGGACCCGTCCTCATGTGCTAGCTATCGTCCGATCTCCTTGCTGAACACTGACCTCAAGTTGTTCGCCAAGATCCTGGCCCTCCGCATCCAACCGCTACTACCAGACCTAATCCACCCTGATCAGGTAGGATTCGTGGAGGGTCGAGAGGCCAGGGACAATACCACCAAGGCGCTCAACCTGATTCACGCAGCAAAGCAAGGTCCTTCGCCCGCCCTACTGATCTCAACGGACGCGGAGAAGGCTTTTGACAGGGTCGACTGGTCCTTCCTGCTGTCCACACTGGAACACCTTGGGTTGGGCCCGCACATGATGGCCTGGATATCGGCCCTGTACACCAATCCGACTGCCCGGGTACAAGTAAACTGACTCCTTTCAGACCCGTTTGAGATTAAAAACGGCACGAGACAGGACTGCCCATTGTCACCTCTGCTCTTTGTCATCAGTCTAGAGCCATTCCTCAATGCCGTTAGAGCCCAACCCGGCATCTCTGGAATCGGAGGCAGCTTGGGAGTCAGCAAAGTCTCTGCATATGCGGATGACCTCCTGTTCACTATCACCAACCCAAAGTACTCCCTTAGAGAACTGATGCGGCAATTCGACACGTATGGCACTTTGTCGAACTTAAAAATCAACTTCACTAAATCTGAGATTCTCAATGTGGGATGCCCTCAAACGCTGGTGACCAGATTACAGAACAACTTCCCCTTCCGCTGGTGCACAGAGGCAATCAAATACCTGGGGACATGGCTATCGGCGAACCTTACGGACACCTTCCGCATCAACTTCCCCCCCCTCTTGACCGGATCACAAAAGACCTGGATTCTTGGCACCTCCCCCACATCACATGGCTGGGGAGGATCAGTGTACTCAAGATGAATATTCTTCCACGTCTCCTGTACCTCTTACAGACCCTACCAGTACATATCTCCAAATCCTTCCTCGCACAAGTCCGTAGGACAATGGCAGAATACGTGTGGCACTGCAGACGAGCGAGACTGAACTTTGCCACTCTCACCAAACCCAAAATACACGGGGGCCTAGGGTTGCCGGACCTGGCAAAATACCGACAGGCGATCCACCTCCAACGGCTGATAGAATGGACACATAACCCGAAAGACAAACTGTGGATCCCGATAGAGGCAAGCTTCTCGCGGACACCTCTCTCTCTCCTCCCGTGGCTACCAAAAGCAATGTCAGGCGAACTGCCGAAGCAACACCCAACACTGAATGTCACAATGACCATCTGGAGGAGACTGGCACTACAAAAGGAGATGGCCCCGGAGCTCTCACCTCTCTGTCCCGTCTCACACAACCCAAGATTCCCCCTGGCGGAAGACCCCCGCTACACTACGGCGCTGGGACTACCGACCCCTTGCAGTGTGAAGGACGTGTACAAACAGGGCACAATCACGCCTCTGGGAGACCTGATCCCGAATAACCTGCACACCTGCCACTCCGCTTCAAATACCATCAACTGACAAGGTTCCTGAAGACCACGCCTGGACTGGACTCAGCAGCCCGTGCACTCACTACTTTTGAGACGGTGTGCACGAACCCCCCCAAGCCCACCGCACGCAATATCGCTTCTCTACCGCATGCAGATTACGCCGCCCTCCGATGCACCCCCCCCCCACTTCACTAGATACTGGGAAAGGGACCTAGGACACACACTACCAGCGGAACAGTGGACCACAGTGTTCACGCTCGTACACAAAGCATCAAAAGCCACTAAATTCCAGGAAACTGGGTATAAAATGCTCTCACACTGGTACAGGACACCTGAGAAGCTATCCGTAATGACAGCCACCTGTGAACCCGAATGCTGGAGATGCGGGAGGGAACTGGGATCCCTCTTCCACATCTGGTGGACTTGCCCACTCATCAAGCCCTTTTGGATGGCGATCCATGCAGTGATAGTGACCATAACGGATGCGAACATACAACTCATACCCGAAACCTACCTGCTCCAACTAACCTCAATCCCCATAACCGGATTCAAAAGATCAGTGATACCGCATCTCCCGAATGCGGCACGTAGTCTTATTCCGACACAATGGAAAAAACCCACGGCTCCGACACTAAGAGAATGGCTGACCAGAGTGGAAGTCATTAGACAGCTTGAGGAGCTGATCCTCTCGGCGGGACGCATACAGCGCTACCACGACACCTGGTACCACTGGCTCCGATGGCTCGCCTCCCCCGCGGGGACTGGAGAAGACACACAACCCCCCGGAACGGCCGAGAGGCCCCTCCCTCTGGAAGGACCAAGCAAGAACAACGGAGACAGACCCACCGGACCGGGGGGCCCGGGACGAACACGCAGCTGCCGGACCCGGGGGCGGGGGGAGCTGGGACGCGGACCCGGGCGCGGGCCCCCGAAGCCCACGCTTCACCTCTCACACCACAGCCCACCCATCGTAACCCCTCACCATTCCCCACCATCACTACTCCCCCCTCGCTCCCTTCCTGATACTCCTGACCTCTCGTAACCCCCTTACCAGAGCGACAACTCCGAGAAAGAGAACCTCTCGGTATACCCGACACACACGACCCCCTCCCTCACCTAGCTGAGGCCACCACATGTCGCAACCCAAGCGGCACCCAGGGGCCCTGTCAGGGACTCATGGAAAACACACACTGCAGGTCTCCAGCAACAGACCCCCCGACACGCACCACGAACCGACCTACTAACCGAGGACCTCCGAACCCACTCCCTCAAGCGCCAGGATAAAGCGACTGGAGGGATACCTCGACCCACATCTCCCTGCTGCCCACAGGCCGCCCTCTCCCCCCTTCTTTTAAGATCAGGCCCTGAGTTCCAAATCTGGAACCCCAGAGCGACACACACCCCACCATAGGTGGGCATTACCCACCGCAGCACGCCTCTATCATAAACCGTAACCACACTAACATCCGCTCCAACGCAGAGTACACTCTCACCATACGCAGTCAATCGGCAGACACACCTCAGACTCTGTACGCATACTGCGTTGTAGCTTACTGTGATAAACCTCACTGCCACAATAAACTCAGGAAACCCGTGCCATAAATGGCTACTATAGCATATACATTACGTAATATTAAACTGTCGGCTATACCGACTTAGATTAAATGTCCGGACGCTGGCCTAGACTAGGTAGGCTAGATATGCTAGACAGACACCTTAGGCAAAAACGGGCTTTCTTTCTCTTCACACGCCTAAATGTACTACCTTATCATCAGAAACAATTATCGCCTTGCACCATATTTAAACTTTGACTTAAAGTGACAGAGTGCGACGGAACTTATATCCTCGTCACAACTAGAACTTAAGTTATTTTCTGTTCTGCAGTCAAACATTACGCTTTACCATGGAAATGTACAGCTACATATTATCCCTGATGCACATATTTGCCTTCACTAATGTATGTACAAATAACGCAAACAGGGCACTGTTTATCATGGCACATACCGGCTACAACCTCATTCGATCTTAAGCTGATGTCTCTCTACTTTGATTATTCTCCCGTTAAACTTGCTAACAATACTAGGAAACGTTTACTTAACTAAAATATGCACAAGTTATGTTCATGCCACAAATATGTTTAACACTCTGTAACCACCGCGCTTGTTAGAGCTGTTGTGGCTATACAAGCAATGTTGTAATATTTTATGCGTAATAAAATAAAGGAAAATTTGAATAATAAAAATAAAATAAAAAATAAAATACCGGCACTCTAGGCTTTCTTCATCCAATTTATTGTATGGTTCCCAAAATGTCAACGTTTCAGCTCCCGATCGGAGCTTTCATCAGGACACAACATGTGTCCTGATGAAAGCTCCGATCGGGAGCTGAAACGTTGACATTTTGGGAACCATACAATATATTGGATGAAGAAAGCCTAGAGTGCCAGTATTTTTTTGATTTTTCTATATTTATTTGACTTGGCACTGGGTATTGAATTGTTACTTAGTTGGAGTGCAGGAGCTTTATTTCATTATATATATATATATATATATATATATATATATATATATATATATATATATATATTTTGGCTGGCTCCCCAATATATATTAACCCCTTAAGGACAGAGCTTCAGAAGCTTGTCTTTCACTTAATGACAACGGCATTTTTTGCTGTTTGCGTTCAACTGCAATTTGCATTTTACTAATTTATTGCACCAACGCATATTATATACCGTTTTTTAAAGGACAGAAAGGGCTTTAATTTGATGTAATATATATTTACATAAATGCTTATTTATTATTTTTATGCTTTTTTTATTTATTTTTACAGTTTTTGCAATAATAATGTGTGCACAATTAGTGCAGGTTAAGTAAAGTAATTAAAAATAAATTCATTTAGTTGTTCTGATTTACAGAATATATAATGTGTCTGGGATTTTCAGTTTTTTTTGGTAGTTACAGGTCACAAAGCACAAGGAGTAAAATAAACTTTTAATGTGGAGCGATTTTAGAATTTGGTATGTTTGTCTTGTAAGCTTAATAGCCATAAAAGAAAACAAAATTGCCACACAAAAGTATATATTTAAATAAAGTAGACACCACAGGCTATTTACCTAAGGTTGTTTTGACACTTTCTACGTAGCCATTTTACCGCCAACCTCTGCTAAATATTGGAGTAAAATTGTGTTTTTTGGGGGTTTTCGCACACAAACTTATAACAAAGAACTTTGCATGTGTATTTTCTAAAGTTGGTGTGTGCTATTCCTGTACAAAGTTTTATTATGTGTTCAGTTACTTCTGCTGAGTACAACGGTACCCCCATTGTATGTCTTTGGCACTATTTTGTGAAGCTACAGTGCCATATAGGAGACCTGTCCTTTTCAGTATTCACAGTAGAATTTTGAGAGACGGATTTAATGAGCCTATGCTTCCATTTGGGGTATTATAACAGTTTGACTGTTCAAAAAAACCCCACAAAGGCCTACCATTTGTAAAAGTAGACACTCCAGGGTATATCATAAGGTGCATATTGTGCCTTAGCATGCCCCCATTTTTTCACCAATATATGCCAAAGTATGTTGGAAAAAAATATTTTGTGCATTTTTTGCATACGGATTGCATTTTTTTTTTTCAATTCTTTATTTTTGAGTGCAGAGATGATTACAAGCTTAATCTGTGACATGTTTAGAATACAATATCATTGCAAACAATTGGTACATATAGTCAAGAGGTGCTGCACTTTTTTGTCGAGTAGGAACATGGATTATACAAGAAGAATTGCAAGATAAAGCAGTAGTTATAGTCGTGTTGTGTAACATGCTAACTTGTACGTTTTACATACTGTTTGCTTGTGTGTAAGGAAACTAGCGTAATGCAGGTTAAGTTGAGCGCAGGCTGAGTTATATCATATCTAATGCGATGGCCATGATGGGATCTGCTGGCTTATGGCATAAAATATATATTATTAACTTATTTAAGATATAGGCCAAAGTCTAATGCAGGATATCTGTTGTTATTCATGCTAGGGCCGAGCTCTCTGATTGCTAGTGGACAGTGGCGTTACAGGGGCTTTAAAGTAAAATAAGCTATGTTAACAGTATTACCCCTCTAGGTTGGGGGCGATTCACAGTGGGACCGGGGTTCGAGTGGATCCCTGTGGGGCTAATGAGGCTGGGTTACAGCGTATACTATGCCTGGTATACTGGTAAAAGGCAATGCTTAACATACAAACAATATGCAACTAGCAAAAACATTAGAGCCATAAGTATAGCTATAGTTCTGTGGAGTTCGCCCGTCTCTGCTTAGATAGCTGCTGAAGGGATTAGGTGGAGAGAGTCAGTAGAGTAATGCAGCACTGTTCCGCTGCTCGGGAGCCCCCTCCGGTGCTTGGTAGTGGGAGCCTCTGTATGTGGATTAATCAGTGCTCACCCGAGTTTCTCGCTGGTGTTGCTGGGGCTGCAGCTGCTTTCCAATCAGTTTGTCCCTCTTGGTCCTCTGGGGGTCTGGGTCAGCCATCGTGGTGAGCTTGGTTCCATTAGCGTGTGGTCGTCGGTTTGTGTATCAGATTGTGGCAGGCTGGGTAGGAGGTGGGTAAGAGGTCTGTCTCCGCACAGTTTTAACCCCATTTGTCCGCAAGTGCAGTCCATTTTGGCGGGAAAAGACGGTGCGCTGGGTAGTTTCCCCTGTACCGCTGTCGTCGTCGCTGGTTTAGCCGGCTGTCGGGGTAAGTGTCAGCCAACACGCTTCCTGCTATAGCAGGAGTTAGATGCCGCAGTTTCAGCCGTGGCACGGAGTGGGTGCAGGTTCTTCCTCCGTCTCCCGCGCACATGGCGCCCGCCATCTTGGATGGAACGGTCGGACCCCCTGCCTCCGCGGCGTCTCTGTCGGGACCTCAGGGTGAGGACCGGGATCACCCCCCCGGTCCATAGGGGGGGGAACGGGGCTCGGCCCGCTGGTATCACTCGCTTGTCGGGTTCCTTTGGACAGGATAGTGTCGCTGCGGCCGTCCGCTTCACTCACCGCCAGCATAGGTCCCGCCTGTTGCAGCGGGCCCCATCCTCTGAGGGACTAAAACTGCAATAGCAAGCCTCTCCTCAGCCCAGGTAGCCCGGTTCCATCGGGGGTCGCAGTTTTTGCCGGTAAACTCCCCCTGAAATCGCGATTTTCAGGCTATTTGTGCCTCTGTTAGCAGGAGCCGAGCAGTCCTGCGACCGCTCAGCTTGGCGGCCCGGCCCCGCCCCCACGGATTGCATTTTTGCTGGGCATTTTGTATATTTCATATGTGCCACTAAGTTCAAACCCGCCAAATTATGCTCAGCTAAGTCTTCTGAGTAAAAGGACACCCCCATTGTATGTCTATGGCACTATTTCGTGAAGCTACAGTGCCATACAGGAGACCTGTCCTTTTCAGTATTCACAGTAGAATTTTGAGAGACGGATTTAATGAGCCTATGCTTCCATTTGGGGTATTATAACAGTTTGACTGTTCAAAAAACCCCCACAAAGGCCTACCATTTGTAAAAGTAGACACTCCAGGGTATATCATAAGGTGCATATTGTGCCTTAGCATGCCCCCATTTTTTCACCAATATATGCCAAAGTATGTGGTAAAAAATAATTTGGGGCATTTTTTTACATACGGATTGCATTTTTGCTGGGCATTTTGTATATTTCATATGTGCCACTAAGTTCAAAACCTCCAAATTATGCTCAGCTACCGTAAGTCTTCTGAGTAAAAAGACATCCCCAATGAATGTCTTTGGCACTATTTTGTGAAGCTACAGTGCCATATTGGAGACCAAGCCATATCAGTTTTTACAGAACTTTGAATTTTGACTGGGCAAATGTGCAATTTTCAAGCATCTTCGCAGGTTTTAAATTCAAACTACCCCACAAAGGCCTACCATTTCTTAAAGTAGACTCCCCAGGGTATTTCAAAAGGCATATTTTGAACCTTAGCGTGGGATAATTTTTCCGCTAGCTTGTACCAGGTGTAGTGGTAATAAGCGTTTTTTCTGCCTTTTTGACACACAAAGGGAGTTTGTACAGTATATTTTGCAAACCTTATGTGTGCTACGACTGTATAATACTTCATATGTTGCTCAGCTATGTCAGCTGAGTACAAAAATACCCCCGGATGTACCTTTGCCAGGTATATGTGGACATCGGAGGGGCACATTTGGGACACAGCCATTCCAGGTTTTTTTTCAAACTTTAAATTTTTACGCTGTGCCCATGTCCCATTTTAGAGTATTTTACCAGGCTATATAATTCAAACTACCCCACAAAGGCATACCATTTCCTAAAGAAGACATCCCAGGGTATTTCAAAAGGCATATTTTGAACCTTAGCGTGGGATCATTTTTCCGCTAGCTTGTACCAGGTGTAGTGGTAATGAGCGTTATTAAATGTATTTTTTTACTTTTTAAAACTTTCTTTACTTTTTTTTTTTTTTTTAATTCTTTATTTAAAGCGTGCATGAGTATAACAGACATGTGTGCGTAACCACAACGGTTGTCGTACACATAACATAAAGCAAAGATTTATAAACATGTGGTATTAAAGGCTAGGCACATTTTTATTTTTTTATGAAGCAGATTACTACGTATATTCTGGTCTAGGCTAGCAATTCCTTATATATGTGTCAGAAAAGTGACCTTCTAGAATGCTCATAGGGAACGTGTGTGGCTATAGTCTATGCGAAATTGCGCCAAATTACAAACTTGTACATATGTTAAGTTACGTGAAATTACTTATACTTTTCCCTGGTATATTAATAATAACATAAATTAAAACAACAAGGTATAACAATATGATGAGATTCCAAGGCCCTACTGGGGATAGACATACAGTCTGATTCTTCGAGCTGGTGGGTGTAGCTATCTCGAGGTGTATTACTGGCGTTTATTCGCCTTTGAGAAACAGACAGTAATTTTTCGTGTTGACCGTTGTGTCTATCTCTTGTGATAGTTAATTACGCCCGCCAAAGACAGATCGTGGTCTATGTGGGTGTTATGCTATGGGTGGGCGGGGGGGGGGAAGCAAGGTGGTCGGTAGACCTGCTGATTGTAAGGAGTGTGGCTAACTTGCCAATAACTATAGCAGCCTTCAAACTTAACCGCGGCTGTGTAACACAGAAATATATGTAAGTGTAAAACAAGTAAGTCCAGCATATCACTGCTCAGGTAGTCTCGGTCCCGATCAGGCCAGTCGTGGGACCGCGGGGGACGAAGGGTGTCACACTTGCAGGGTTCCATCTGTGTGCCGGTTTGGATGCAGCTTGAGCTAGAGCCAGTGGCGGATCCAGAAGCTAATCTCGGGAGGGGCACTGGCAGATTATTTTAAGAAACAATCCAGGCACAATAACCACTACAGCTCTCTGTAGTGGTTTTGGTGCCAGGAGTTGCTGTGGCGCCCTCCCAGAGTAAGTAGTCAAACTGTTTAAAAAAATGTTTGATAACTTACCCATGTCTGCCGGGATAGGGGTTGTAGTGTGTATGTGTGTGAGGGGTGCAGTGTGTGTGAGGGTCGCAGTATGTGTATGAAGGGGTAGTGCGTGTGTGAGAGGGGTGCAGTGTATGTATGGGGTAGCAATATGTATATTGGGAGCAGTGTGTTTGTGTGTAAATGGTGCAGTGTGTGTATTGGGAGCAGTGTGTTTGTGCGTGAGTGGTGCAGTGTGTTTTTGTGTGAGGGGTGCTGTGTGTGTGTATGGGGGGCAGTGAGTGTATTGGGGGCTATGTGTAAGGGGGGCTGTGTGTGTGTGTGTAAGGGGGGCTGTGTGTGTGTGTGTAAGGGGGGCTGTGTGTGTGTGTAAGGGGGGCTATGTGTGTAAGGGGGGCTATGTATGTAAGGGGGGGCTGTGTGTGTAAGAGGGGGGGCTGTGTGTGTAAGAGGGGGCTGTGTGTGTATGGGGGGGCTGTGTGTGTAAGGGGGGGCTGTGTGTGTAAGGGGGGGCTGTGTATGTAAGGGGGGTGTGGGTAAGGGGGGGGACTGTTTATGTAAGGGGGGGCTGTGTATGTAAGAGGGGGGCTGTGTATGTAAGAGGGGGGCTGTGTATGTAAGAGGGGGGCTGTGTATGTAAGAGGGGGGCTGTGTATGTAAGAGGGGGGCTGTGTAGGTAAGGGGGGGGGCTGTGTAGGTAAGGGGGGGGCTGTGTAGGTAAGGGGGGGCTGTGTAGGTAAGGGGGGGCTGTGTAGGTAAGGGGGGCTGTGTAGGTAAGGGGGGGCTGTGTAGGTAAGGGGGGGCTGTGTAGGTAAGGGGGGGCTGTGTATGTAAGAGGGGGGGTTGTGTAGGTAAGAGGGGGGGCTGTGTATGTAAGGGGGGGCTGTGTATGTAAGGGGGGGCTGTGTATGTAAGGGGGGGCTGTGTAGGTAAGGGGGGGCTGTGTATGTAAGGGGGGGCTGTGCAGGTAAGGGGGGCTGTGTGGTGCAGTGTGTGAGGGGATAGGGGGGCAGATAAAATATATATTTTTTTGTTTTCATTATTAAATAATTAAATAAATAAAGCTAATGTCCCCCCTCCCTTCTTACCTTTGCTGAGGGAGGGGGAGACATTGCTTTCTCTTCCATTCCCTGGTGGTTCTAGTGGGGGAGTGAACTCTAACCTGCAGCTCAGGCTAGAGTTCACTCTCGCGAGAACGGAGCGTTGCCATGGTAACGCTCCGTGCTCGCGAGAGGAGAACCCGGCGGAGCTGCAGGTAAGAGCTCCCCCGGGTTCTCTCTCTCACTCCCTCCCCTGCCGGCCGCCCAGCAATCTGCCTGTGTGGGCCGGGGAGGGAGATCACTGATCTCCGGTCCGTGCAGGCAATCAGCAGGGCTGGTGCTTGGATAGCACCAGCCCTACGTGGGCCGGCAGGGGAGAGCCTCAGGCAGCAATATTTTCTCGGGGGGGGCAATTGCCCCGTTGCCCCCCCCCTGGATCCGCCAATGGCTAGAGCGTTGGTTAGGGCGTCCTGAGGGAGTCCCAGTGTGGGGAGTAGCGCTGCAGCTTCCCGGAGGTCTCGTACTTCGTGTGTGGTATCTTCATGCGATATCATCAGTTTGCGGGTTTGGTGCCATTTATATTTTAATCCACGGTTCTGCAGGAGTGTCGTGAGTGGTTTGAGCAGCCTTCTCCAAGCCAAGGTGTCCCCTGTGAGGTCTGCATAAAAAGATAGTTCCATTGATTCAAATTTGTAGGGGGAGTAGTTTCTTGCCGCGGCCAGGATAGCAGTTTGGGCTGAGCATTGTTGGAACCGGACAATTAAGTCCCGTGGTGCTACCGCTGGGGCCGAGGCCGGCTTTGGTGCTCGAAAGAAGCTCTCTACGGTGAGTGTTTTCGCCTGCCGCTGCGACAGTAGGGCCACCAGCAGGCGCCTCAGGAGGTGCGGTAGTTCAGCCTGCGGGGTGGTCTCCGGGATGCCCCGTATTTTAATGTTATTGGCCCGGCGTGCATCTTCTAGCGACGAGAAGCGTCGATCATGTTCGGCGTTTTTCTTCTGCAAGCTTAGGACCACTTGTTGTAGAGAAGCAAGTTGGTCCGAGCAGGCATTGGAGGCCGTCTCCAACGCTCCCATGCGGCCTGTCAGGCCTTGTATGTCGTTGCGGAGTGAGGCCACATCCGCATGGATGTTCCCTTGGAGGTCCGCGAGAAGCGCCTTCAGTACCTCTGTTGTTACTGGCGAGGTGTCCGCCTTTTGGACGGTTGGGTTAGGTCTCTGCAAGGGTGTAAAGTCTGCTGCATCATCCCCAGAGGAGAAGTCATCAGATAAGTCGGAGTAGTTCTCCGGGTAGGCGGCCATCTTGGGCCTCGAGGCCTCGCGTGTCTGTTGTAGGAGATCCACAATGTTAGGTCCCTGTCTCGGTTTTTCGGGTTTTATTTTCTTGCTCTTGCGCCCCATCGTGTTGCGTTGACACCCCTGTACCCCGAAAGGAGTCCAAAACGGGTGCAATTGTGTGCAAAAGGTGGTTTTTAGCTCGAAAAAGCGGGAGCTCTTCTGTCATGCGACTGTTTAGCTCGGCTG
This sequence comes from Pelobates fuscus, assembly GCF_036172605.1. Lineage (NCBI taxonomy): Eukaryota > Metazoa > Chordata > Amphibia > Anura > Pelobatidae > Pelobates > Pelobates fuscus. Next base: position 56,197,706 of record NC_086327.1, read on the forward strand.
CTTAAAACTTTTTTTACTTTTTAAAACTATTTTTTAAACTTTTGTTTTGCTTATTAATTTTTTTAAAGTTTCCTAAACTTTCGTAATTTTTTTTTACAGATTTAACATTTTTCTAAGTTTTTTTTTTTTTACTGTTAACCCCTAACTAGCAGTAAGCAGCACTAACAGTAAATTCCCCATTTCCCCATAACTCCCACCCACCCCCCCCAGCTAGCAAAATATTTAATTATACAATATTTAAATTAGTTAATTAAATAAATTTAACCCCTGAGGGTTAAAAAATAAATAAAAGTTAATCGTCAGGGGTTAAAAAAAAATTGGATCACAGTATAATACTGTGATCTGTATTTTGATCACTTTAGGCAGTGATCGACTGGCAGGGAAGGGGTTAATTTTTATTTGGACTGGGTAAAGGGTTTATTTTTTTAATTTTTTACTTAAACGTTATACAAACTTTTTTTAACTTAATTTTTTAACTTTTTAAAGCTTATTTAAAAAAAAAAATTAACGTTAACCCCTAGTTAGCCTAACACTAAATCCCCCAATTCCCCACTAACTTCCACCCTCCCCAGCTAGCTAAATTTATAATTTTAAAATATTTAAATTAATTAATAAAATACATTTAACCCCTGAGGGTTAAAAAAAAAAAATCAGATCATATTAAAATGTAATCCCTGCCAATTGATCACTGTAGTCAGTGATCAATTGGCAGGGAAGGGGTTCATTTTTTATTAAAATGGGTAAAGGGGGGTGGGATTTTAATTTTACTTTATTTTTTTACACTAGGGGGCCGGATCAGCACTGATCCGTCTCCCTGCACTTCACACTGAACCCGGAAGTGCAGGGAGGCGGAAGTTAAGTATACAGAGCACATGTGCTCGCTCTGACATGCTGTCAGAGCGGGCACATGTGCTGGGGCAGCACTATCGGGTGCTCCCGGTCTGCCTCTAATACAGAGGCAGACCGGAGCACCATTAATCCCACGATCGCCGCGATTGCGGCGATCTGGGGTTAATTTTACCGCGTGACGGACAAGGTCCGTCACCCGTCGTTAAGGGTATCCCATGGATGACGGACCTTGTCCGTCACCCGTCCTGAAGGGGTTAAGGAATTATAACAACAGTCGTGCCTCAATCGGCAGTTTACTCCTGCCGTAGGTTCATTGAACTTAGTAGTTTGCCCATAACCCTTGGTTATTCGAGGGAAATAGGCTATACTTATAACCTCTATAGGTATAGATTGTGGTATGTCTATCTTGAGGTTCAAGAAGACATCCACATAGGTGGTTTTTGTTTATATGTTTATTTATGTTTGTATTTTTGTCAGATTTTGTGGCTGCCAGCAAAGGACGAGGAATGGGGTTACATTTTTTCTCTTTTGAATTATGGTCAGATTTATTACAGTGAATGTACAGGGACTTCACTCTAATTGTAAATGACAAATGGTGCTAAAAACAATGAAAAAGGGACGTTATAGATACATTAATGGTTCAAGAAACTAATTGGAAAGCAAAAGAGGAACGAAAATGGTGGACCAACACATTTAGACATATATAGTCAGCATCCTTAGCTAAAAATAAAAAAACGAGGAGTAGCCATTGTTACAAATGGCTATTTGTAACTGGCCCTTTAAATGAAAAATTGCCCTGCTTCCCTGGATTGTGGAGAAGCCTATTTGCCAGCCTCCAGCCTCCTGCCTCATGACTATGGCCCCTGGAAGATTGTGCCCCTGAAAATGTATTAACTTTTATTGGGTGTGTATGGCCCTTTAAGAACCGTCTGGGGACATATTGTGACTTTGCTGAACAATACCCCTTTAAGACTATGTCCCCAGACCTGTAAAATAACTTGCCCCTGGCTTTCTCCCACTTGGTTCAGTAAATAGGGCTTACTGAACCAAGTACCACACAGGCGGACCACCCAGAAGTTAAAGTGTGCAGGCAATTTACCTCCCAGGCTGTGAGGTTACTGCAGGTTAATTGCACGTGGCGGCGGCCATCTTTGTTCAGTCGAATGCGGTCAGCGGTGTATGCTAAAGATTCTGTGGAACTAAAATCGGCTACACATTTTGCCGAACACCGCTGACCCTTACCTTCTCCCATACTGAACTTGCAGCTCCAGAGACTAAGTCCCGTTCGAAATGGGACTTAGTCGTTTTTTCGGCATGAAATTGACCAACCGCACAGCCCAAATCTATGGAACTGTTTTGGGCAGGAAATTGTGCTTGCGGTCGGTCATAAAGGACTTCCAGCTAACTTTTGATCCACTGGAGGGATTTGGCTGATTTGTGGAAGTGTTTATGTTTGGTGTATGCTGAGTCTGAATATGCAACTTTTATTGAAATTGAATGTATGGTTTTAAAGTTACAGTGTGTGTGTAAAAACTGTATTTTTATTGTATGCAATAATTGGTTTAACTGTTTATCTGAGGGGAGGGAATGTGTGGGCTGCACCAGATGTGTGATTGGTGATTTTATGCCTCCCCCTGGGAGTGTCCTATTTGCATGTAACCTCAATAAAAGCCAGGCTGGGTGTTCCAGCATCTCAGACCTCTTCTAACCCTCTAACTTGTAGCCTCGACTCATGTTTGTAGGGGACAGCTATAATCACTACAGGGATTGCTATGCTCTTCATACTCCCTTAGCTGTTGAGCTCTTGTAAGAGCTCTTGTTCCTGATCCTGCTTCGCTCTACAGAAGGGAGAGGTTCACCTATTGGAACCTGGAGCCTGGTCGTAGGTCCAGGGCGCAGAGCAGACGGCGAGATACCAGCCCAGCAGCGGTGGTTCGTGGAGTTCGCAGTGCTTATGGTGGCTACGGTGCTGATGGTCCTTTGGTGAGCGCTAGGAGCATCCTTTTCTACGGTCCAACTTCCAGCCAGCCTGGAGGCAACCGTAACATTTGGTGGCAAGCGGTGGGATGGCGTCCTAGCGCAAGGAGCAGCACCCCAACAGCACTGGTATCGTATGAGAGTTATTGAGGGCAACGCTAGCCACTGCGCAGCGTCCCTACCTTGAGCAGCATGGAGCCAGCCAGTCCGTGCACAGCAGCCGAAATGGAGGAGAGGTTCCTCAACAGATTGCATGGCTTCCTATCCTGGAGAGATGGGGAAGTCTCAGAAGAGGAGATGTGTGGGTACAGACATGAGGCCAGATTTGAGCTGTGGGAAGAAGTCCTACAGGAAGTTCAACGTTGGCGAGGAGATCGTAGTATCAGCCGAGAGCAGCAAATCCAGGCTCGAATGGCAGAACGGATGCCCTTCCTGGGCAAACAACCCCTTCCAGTGTGGGTAGATAAACTAGAGAAACTACTATACAACGAACTGTGGCTCAACACCGCATACCAGGCGCTACAGTGGTACGCAACTCAACTCGCTCCAGAGATGGCTGAGTATGAATTCCCAGAGTGTTGGGATTACGATGGCCCTGATCTATTCTGGGAGAATATGGACGATGATGACTTTGGTAGGGCTACAGATTCACGCTTCTGGGACCTGTATGATGACCGGGAAGACAAGCTGGGTCTCCCTAGAACTATTAACCTAGAGGCCGATCTGCGGTACCTAGTCACCAACGAATGGGACCTTGAGTGGAAGTACCAGCACCTCATCAATGGGTCCCGGGAAGAGACAACCGGTCCCCTTTCTCCACAGCATCCAGAGGTACCCCAGGAGAGCACAGCAGCAGAGCCAGGTCGAGAGCCCTTCAGCTGGCAGGATATCATAGAGGTATACTGGGAGGAACCTCTGATGGCAGGTGGAGATGGGACCGCAGTCTCTCTACCGGCCCTACAGGGATGCTGGGCAGGCGGCCCAGATCCCCTACCCCAGGGTGAGTTACAGGGAGCGGAGAGCAACGACCTCCCTCCCCAGCGGCAGCCTGAGTTACAGGGAGAGGAGAGCAGCGACCTCCCTCCCCAGCGGCAGTGCACCGTGCAGAGGGAAGAGACAACCAGTCTTCTTCCCCAACCCCAACCTGAGATACCCGAGGCAGCAGGCCTCATAGACTGGTCCTGGGAGGACCCACAGCAGGCAGGTGGAGATGGGACCACAGTCTCTCTACCGGCCCTACAGGGATGCTGGGCAGGCGGCCCAGATCCCCAGCGGCAGACCCAGCTACAGGGAGGGGAGAGCATCGACCTCCCTCCCCAGCCGGAGTATGCCTTCCAGGGAGAGGAGACAACCGGTCTCTCTCCCCGGCCGCAGCATGTTCCACAGGGAGCGGAGAGCATCGACCTCCCTCCCCAACGGCCGCAGGAGTATCAGGAGGAGGAGGTAAGCCAATCTCCCCCTCCCCAGCTAACTCCCAACTTGGGCCCAGGGTTAACAGTGGAAATGTTAACCCCCACTGACCCCCACGTTCCCTTTGCCACCGGGCAGGACTATGCCCCAATTCCCCCAGCAGAAGCGCTGGCACCGCTGGCCTCTGCCCCCCAAGTACCACCAGCTATTTGCCCATCTTCACCAGGAAGGCAGCGGGTGCTGAATTTTTACCCTACAACCTGGGACCTACAGGCCAGTACTATTTATTGTGGGGGGGCTTCTCTGCCAATGTTTATTTGTGGGTGGGCTGCGAGACTAACTTAGTCACTGACCGACAGAAGGTCAGGTGCCTGGTTAGTCTCCCTCCAAAAGGGGAGATATGTTACAAATGGCTATTTGTAACTGGCCCTTTAAATGAAAAATTGCCCTGCTTTCCTGGATTGTGGAGAAGCCTATTTGCCAGCCTCCTGCCTCATGACTATGGCCCCTGGAAGATTGTGCCCCTGAAAATGTATTAACTTTTATTGGGTGTGTATGGCCCTTTAAGAACCGTCTGGGGACATATTGTGACTTTGCTGAACAATACCCCTTTAAGACTATGTCCCCAGACCTGTAAAATAACTTGCCCCTGGCTTTCTCCCACTTGGTTCAGTAAATAGGGCTTACTGAACCAAGTACCACACAGGCGGACCACCCAGAAGTTAAAGTGTGCAGGCAATTTACCTCCCAGGCTGTGAGGTTACTGCAGGTTAATTGCACGTGGCGGCGGCCATCTTTGTTCAGTCGAATGCGGTCAGCGGTGTATGCTAAAGATTCTGTGGAACTAAAATCGGCTACACATTTTGCCGAACACCGCTGACCCTTACCTTCTCCCATACTGAACTTGCAGCTCCAGAGACTAAGTCCCGTTCGAAATGGGACTTAGTCGTTTTTTCGGCATGAAATTGACCGACCGCACAGCCCAAATCTATGGAACTGTTTTGGGCAGGAAATTGTGCTTGCGGTCGGTCATAAAGGACTTCCAGCTAACTTTTGATCCACTGGAGGGATTTGGCTGATTTGTGGAAGTGTTTATGTTTGGTGTATGCTGAGTCTGAATATGCAACTTTTATTGAAATTGAATGTATGGTTTTAAAGTTACAGTGTGTGTGTAAAAACTGTATTTTTATTGTATGTAATAATTGGTTTAACTGTTTATCTGAGGGGAGGGAATGTGTGGGCTGCACCAGATGTGTGATTGGTGATTTTATGCCTCCCCCTGGGAGTGTCCTATTTGCATGTAACCTCAATAAAAGCCAGGCTGGGTGTTCCAGCATCTCAGACCTCTTCTAACCCTCTAACTTGTAGCCTCGACTCATGTTTGTAGGGGACAGCTATAATCACTACAGGGATTGCTATGCTCTTCATACTCCCTTAGCTGTTGAGCTCTTGTAAGAGCTCTTGTTCCTGATCCTGCTTCGCTCTACAGAAGGGAGAGGTTCACCTATTGGAACCTGGAGCCTGGTCGTAGGTCCAGGGCGCAGAGCAGACGGCGAGATACCAGCCCAGCAGCGGTGGTTCGTGGAGTTCGCAGTGCTTATGGTGGCTACGGTGCTGATGGTCCTTTGGTGAGCGCTAGGAGCATCCTTTTCTACGGTCCAACTTCCAGCCAGCCTGGAGGCAACCGTAACATTTGGTGGCAAGCGGTGGGATGGCGTCCTAGCGCAAGGAGCAGCACCCCAACAGCACTGGTATCGTATGAGAGTTATTGAGGGCAACGCTAGCCACTGCGCAGCGTCCCTACCTTGAGCAGCATGGAGCCAGCCAGTCCGTGCACAGCAGCCGAAATGGAGGAGAGGTTCCTCAACAGATTGCATGGCTTCCTATCCTGGAGAGATGGGGAAGTCTCAGAAGAGGAGATGTGTGGGTACAGACATGAGGCCAGATTTGAGCTGTGGGAAGAAGTCCTACAGGAAGTTCAACGTTGGCGAGGAGATCGTAGTATCAGCCGAGAGCAGCAAATCCAGGCTCGAATGGCAGAACGGATGCCCTTCCTGGGCAAACAACCCCTTCCAGTGTGGGTAGATAAACTAGAGAAACTACTATACAACGAACTGTGGCTCAACACCGCATACCAGGCGCTACAGTGGTACGCAACTCAACTCGCTCCAGAGATGGCTGAGTATGAATTCCCAGAGTGTTGGGATTACGATGGCCCTGATCTATTCTGGGAGAATATGGACGATGATGACTTTGGTAGGGCTACAGATTCACGCTTCTGGGACCTGTATGATGACCGGGAAGACAAGCTGGGTCTCCCTAGAACTATTAACCTAGAGGCCGATCTGCGGTACCTAGTCACCAACGAATGGGACCTTGAGTGGAAGTACCAGCACCTCATCAATGGGTCCCGGGAAGAGACAACCGGTCCCCTTTCTCCACAGCATCCAGAGGTACCCCAGGAGAGCACAGCAGCAGAGCCAGGTCGAGAGCCCTTCAGCTGGCAGGATATCATAGAGGTATACTGGGAGGAACCTCTGATGGCAGGTGGAGATGGGACCGCAGTCTCTCTACCGGCCCTACAGGGATGCTGGGCAGGCGGCCCAGATCCCCTACCCCAGGGTGAGTTACAGGGAGCGGAGAGCAACGACCTCCCTCCCCAGCGGCAGCCTGAGTTACAGGGAGAGGAGAGCAGCGACCTCCCTCCCCAGCGGCAGTGCACCGTGCAGAGGGAAGAGACAACCAGTCTTCTTCCCCAACCCCAACCTGAGATACCCGAGGCAGCAGGCCTCATAGACTGGTCCTGGGAGGACCCACAGCAGGCAGGTGGAGATGGGACCACAGTCTCTCTACCGGCCCTACAGGGATGCTGGGCAGGCGGCCCAGATCCCCAGCGGCAGACCCAGCTACAGGGAGGGGAGAGCATCGACCTCCCTCCCCAGCCGGAGTATGCCTTCCAGGGAGAGGAGACAACCGGTCTCTCTCCCCGGCCGCAGCATGTTCCACAGGGAGCGGAGAGCATCGACCTCCCTCCCCAACGGCCGCAGGAGTATCAGGAGGAGGAGGTAAGCCAATCTCCCCCTCCCCAGCTAACTCCCAACTTGGGCCCAGGGTTAACAGTGGAAATGTTAACCCCCACTGACCCCCACGTTCCCTTTGCCACCGGGCAGGACTATGCCCCAATTCCCCCAGCAGAAGCGCTGGCACCGCTGGCCTCTGCCCCCCAAGTACCACCAGCTATTTGCCCATCTTCACCAGGAAGGCAGCGGGTGCTGAATTTTTACCCTACAACCTGGGACCTACAGGCCAGTACTATTTATTGTGGGGGGGCTTCTCTGCCAATGTTTATTTGTGGGTGGGCTGCGAGACTAACTTAGTCACTGACCGACAGAAGGTCAGGTGCCTGGTTAGTCTCCCTCCAAAAGGGGAGATATGTTACAAATGGCTATTTGTAACTGGCCCTTTAAATGAAAAATTGCCCTGCTTTCCTGGATTGTGGAGAAGCCTATTTGCCAGCCTCCTGCCTCATGACTATGGCCCCTGGAAGATTGTGCCCCTGAAAATGTATTAACTTTTATTGGGTGTGTATGGCCCTTTAAGAACCGTCTGGGGACATATTGTGACTTTGCTGAACAATACCCCTTTAAGACTATGTCCCCAGACCTGTAAAATAACTTGCCCCTGGCTTTCTCCCACTTGGTTCAGTAAATAGGGCTTACTGAACCAAGTACCACACAGGCGGACCACCCAGAAGTTAAAGTGTGCAGGCAATTTACCTCCCAGGCTGTGAGGTTACTGCAGGTTAATTGCACGTGGCGGCGGCCATCTTTGTTCAGTCGAATGCGGTCAGCGGTGTATGCTAAAGATTCTGTGGAACTAAAATCGGCTACACATTTTGCCGAACACCGCTGACCCTTACCTTCTCCCATACTGAACTTGCAGCTCCAGAGACTAAGTCCCGTTCGAAATGGGACTTAGTCGTTTTTTCGGCATGAAATTGACCGACCGCACAGCCCAAATCTATGGAACTGTTTTGGGCAGGAAATTGTGCTTGCGGTCGGTCATAAAGGACTTCCAGCTAACTTTTGATCCACTGGAGGGATTTGGCTGATTTGTGGAAGTGTTTATGTTTGGTGTATGCTGAGTCTGAATATGCAACTTTTATTGAAATTGAATGTATGGTTTTAAAGTTACAGTGTGTGTGTAAAAACTGTATTTTTATTGTATGTAATAATTGGTTTAACTGTTTATCTGAGGGGAGGGAATGTGTGGGCTGCACCAGATGTGTGATTGGTGATTTTATGCCTCCCCCTGGGAGTGTCCTATTTGCATGTAACCTCAATAAAAGCCAGGCTGGGTGTTCCAGCATCTCAGACCTCTTCTAACCCTCTAACTTGTAGCCTCGACTCATGTTTGTAGGGGACAGCTATAATCACTACAGGGATTGCTATGCTCTTCATACTCCCTTAGCTGTTGAGCTCTTGTAAGAGCTCTTGTTCCTGATCCTGCTTCGCTCTACAGAAGGGAGAGGTTCACCTATTGGAACCTGGAGCCTGGTCGTAGGTCCAGGGCGCAGAGCAGACGGCGAGATACCAGCCCAGCAGCGGTGGTTCGTGGAGTTCGCAGTGCTTATGGTGGCTACGGTGCTGATGGTCCTTTGGTGAGCGCTAGGAGCATCCTTTTCTACGGTCCAACTTCCAGCCAGCCTGGAGGCAACCGTAACATTTGGTGGCAAGCGGTGGGATGGCGTCCTAGCGCAAGGAGCAGCACCCCAACAGCACTGGTATCGTATGAGAGTTATTGAGGGCAACGCTAGCCACTGCGCAGCGTCCCTACCTTGAGCAGCATGGAGCCAGCCAGTCCGTGCACAGCAGCCGAAATGGAGGAGAGGTTCCTCAACAGATTGCATGGCTTCCTATCCTGGAGAGATGGGGAAGTCTCAGAAGAGGAGATGTGTGGGTACAGACATGAGGCCAGATTTGAGCTGTGGGAAGAAGTCCTACAGGAAGTTCAACGTTGGCGAGGAGATCGTAGTATCAGCCGAGAGCAGCAAATCCAGGCTCGAATGGCAGAACGGATGCCCTTCCTGGGCAAACAACCCCTTCCAGTGTGGGTAGATAAACTAGAGAAACTACTATACAACGAACTGTGGCTCAACACCGCATACCAGGCGCTACAGTGGTACGCAACTCAACTCGCTCCAGAGATGGCTGAGTATGAATTCCCAGAGTGTTGGGATTACGATGGCCCTGATCTATTCTGGGAGAATATGGACGATGATGACTTTGGTAGGGCTACAGATTCACGCTTCTGGGACCTGTATGATGACCGGGAAGACAAGCTGGGTCTCCCTAGAACTATTAACCTAGAGGCCGATCTGCGGTACCTAGTCACCAACGAATGGGACCTTGAGTGGAAGTACCAGCACCTCATCAATGGGTCCCGGGAAGAGACAACCGGTCCCCTTTCTCCACAGCATCCAGAGGTACCCCAGGAGAGCACAGCAGCAGAGCCAGGTCGAGAGCCCTTCAGCTGGCAGGATATCATAGAGGTATACTGGGAGGAACCTCTGATGGCAGGTGGAGATGGGACCGCAGTCTCTCTACCGGCCCTACAGGGATGCTGGGCAGGCGGCCCAGATCCCCTACCCCAGGGTGAGTTACAGGGAGCGGAGAGCAACGACCTCCCTCCCCAGCGGCAGCCTGAGTTACAGGGAGAGGAGAGCAGCGACCTCCCTCCCCAGCGGCAGTGCACCGTGCAGAGGGAAGAGACAACCAGTCTTCTTCCCCAACCCCAACCTGAGATACCCGAGGCAGCAGGCCTCATAGACTGGTCCTGGGAGGACCCACAGCAGGCAGGTGGAGATGGGACCACAGTCTCTCTACCGGCCCTACAGGGATGCTGGGCAGGCGGCCCAGATCCCCAGCGGCAGACCCAGCTACAGGGAGGGGAGAGCATCGACCTCCCTCCCCAGCCGGAGTATGCCTTCCAGGGAGAGGAGACAACCGGTCTCTCTCCCCGGCCGCAGCATGTTCCACAGGGAGCGGAGAGCATCGACCTCCCTCCCCAACGGCCGCAGGAGTATCAGGAGGAGGAGGTAAGCCAATCTCCCCCTCCCCAGCTAACTCCCAACTTGGGCCCAGGGTTAACAGTGGAAATGTTAACCCCCACTGACCCCCACGTTCCCTTTGCCACCGGGCAGGACTATGCCCCAATTCCCCCAGCAGAAGCGCTGGCACCGCTGGCCTCTGCCCCCCAAGTACCACCAGCTATTTGCCCATCTTCACCAGGAAGGCAGCGGGTGCTGAATTTTTACCCTACAACCTGGGACCTACAGGCCAGTACTATTTATTGTGGGGGGGCTTCTCTGCCAATGTTTATTTGTGGGTGGGCTGCGAGACTAACTTAGTCACTGACCGACAGAAGGTCAGGTGCCTGGTTAGTCTCCCTCCAAAAGGGGAGATATGTTACAAATGGCTATTTGTAACTGGCCCTTTAAATGAAAAATTGCCCTGCTTTCCTGGATTGTGGAGAAGCCTATTTGCCAGCCTCCTGCCTCATGACTATGGCCCCTGGAAGATTGTGCCCCTGAAAATGTATTAACTTTTATTGGGTGTGTATGGCCCTTTAAGAACCGTCTGGGGACATATTGTGACTTTGCTGAACAATACCCCTTTAAGACTATGTCCCCAGACCTGTAAAATAACTTGCCCCTGGCTTTCTCCCACTTGGTTCAGTAAATAGGGCTTACTGAACCAAGTACCACACAGGCGGACCACCCAGAAGTTAAAGTGTGCAGGCAATTTACCTCCCAGGCTGTGAGGTTACTGCAGGTTAATTGCACGTGGCGGCGGCCATCTTTGTTCAGTCGAATGCGGTCAGCGGTGTATGCTAAAGATTCTGTGGAACTAAAATCGGCTACACATTTTGTCGAACACCGCTGACCCTTACCTTCTCCCATACTGAACTTGCAGCTCCAGAGACTAAGTCCCGTTCGAAATGGGACTTAGTCGTTTTTTCGGCATGAAATTGACCGACCGCACAGCCCAAATCTATGGAACTGTTTTGGGCAGGAAATTGTGCTTGCGGTCGGTCATAAAGGACTTCCAGCTAACTTTTGATCCACTGGAGGGATTTGGCTGATTTTTGGAAGTGTTTATGTTTGATGTATGCTGAGTCTGAATATGCAACTTTTATTGAAATTGAATGTATGGTTTTAAAGTTACAGTGTGTGTGTAAAAACTGTATTTTTATTGTATGTAATAATTGGTTTAACTGTTTATCTGAGGGGAGGGAATGTGTGGGCTGCACCAGATGTGTGATTGGTGATTTTATACCTCCCCCTGGGAGTGTCCTATTTGCATGTAACCTCAATAAAAGCCAGGCTGGGTGTTCCAGCATCTCAGACCTCTTCTAACCCTCTAACTTGTAGCCTTGACTCATGTTTGTAGGGGACAGCTATAATCACTACAGGGATTGCTATGCTCTTCATACTCCCTTAGCTGTTGAGCTCTTGTAAGAGCTCTTGTTCCTGATCCTGCTTCGCTCTACAGAAGGGAGAGGTTCACCTATTGGAACCTGGAGCCTGGTCGTAGGTCCAGGGCGCAGAGCAGACGGTGAGATACCAGCCCAGCAGCGGTGGTTCGTGGAGTTCGCAGTGCTTATGGTGGCTACGGTGCTGATGGTCCTTTGGTGAGCGCTAGGAGCATCCTTTTCCACGGTCCAACTTCCAGCCAGCCTGGAGGCAACCGTAACAGCCATTATAATGGCTAATACCTTACATGTAAATGTTAGACACCAGAGAAAGGATACAGAAGGTCGCTATATAATCTTAGTGTGTGAGATAAACAATCAGTTATTCACTTATATATACAGGGAGTGCAGAATTATTAGGCAAATGAGTATTTTGACCACATCATCCTCTTTATGCATGTTGTCTTACTCCAAACTGTATAGGCTCGAAAGCCTACTACCAATTAAGCATATTAGGCGTTGTGCATCTCTGTAATGAGAAGGGTTGTGGTCTAATGACATCAACACCCTATATCAGGTGTGCATAATTATGAGGCAACTTCCTTTCCTTTGGCAAAATGGGTCAAAAGAAGGACTTGACAGGCTCAGAAAAGTCAAAAATAGTGAGATATCTTGCAGAGGGATGCAGCACTCTTAAAATTGCAAAGCTTCTGAAGCGTGATCATCGAACAATCAAGCGTTTCATTCAAAATAGTCAACAGGGTCGCAAGAAGCATGTGGAGAAACCAAGGCGCAAAATAAGCCCATGAACTGAGAAAAGTCAAGCGTGCAGCTGCCAAGATGCCACTTGCCACCAGTTTGGCCATATTTCAGAGCTGCAACATCACTGGAGTGCCCAAAAGCACAAGGTGTGCAATACTCAGAGACATGGCCGGGGTAAGAAAGGCTGAAAGACAACCACCACTGAACAAGACACACAAGCTGAAACGTCAAGACTGGGCCAAGAAATATCTCAAGACTGATTTTTCTAAGGTTTTATGGACTGATGAAATGAGAGTGAGTCTTGATGGGCCAGATGGATGGATTGGTAAAGGGCAGAGAGCTCCAGTCCGACTCAGACGCCAGCAAGGTGGAGGTGGAGTACTGGTTTGGGCTGGTATCATCAAAGATGAGCTTGTGGGGCCTTTTCGGGTTGAGGATGGAGTCAAGCTCAACTCCCAGTCCTACTGCCAGTTTCTGGAAGACACCTTCTTCAAGCAGTGGTACAGGAAAAAGTCTGCATCCTTCAAGAAAAACATGATTTTCATGCAGGACAATGCTCCATCACACGCGTCCAAGTACTCCACAGCGTGGCTGGCAAGAAAGGGTATAAAAGAAGAAAATCTTATGACATGGCCTCCTTTTTCACCTGATCTGAACCCCTTTGAGAACCTGTGGTCCATCATCAAATGTGAGATTTACAAGGAGGGAAAACAGTACACCTCTCTGAACAGTGTCTGGGAGGCTGTGGTTGCTGTTGCACGCAATGTTGATGGTGAACAGATCAAAACACTGACAGAATCCATGGATGGCAGGCTTTTGAGTGTCCTTGCAAAGAAAGGTGGCTATATTGGTCACTGATTTGTTTTTGTTATGTTTTTGAATGTCAGAAATGTATATTTGTGAATGTTGAGATGTTATATTGGTTTCACTGGTAAAAATAAATAATTGAAATGGGTATATATTTGTTTTTTGTTAAGTTGCCTAATAATTATGCACAGTAATAGTCACCTGCACACACAGATATCCCCCTAAAATAGCTATAACTAAAAACAAACTAAAAACTACTTCCAAAAATATTCAGCTTTGATATTAATGAGTTTTTTGGGTTCATTGAGAACATGGTTGTTGTTCAATAATAAAATTAATCCTCAAAAATACAACTTGCCTAATAATTCTGCACTCCCTGTATATATATGTATATTTACCAAATGCATATCCAGTTCGCTTTCTTGAAAAGATTCTAGAAGAAATTAAACAAGTTAGGTTAGCTTCTTATAGCAGATGATGTAAATTGTGTTCCTGATTACTACTTGGATAAAAAAAAAATATATATATTTTTTTTCTTTCAAGAGAATTCTACAGAGGAGATAACACATATTACAGTTTTGGTGTGCTTTTTTAGAAGAAGACATCAATAATTATTTGAAAGATATAAGTCCACCCTCAATTTCTAGTGAAAAAAAAGAATGACCTAAATCAACCAATATAAATAGCAGAGGTAGAAAGAGCAATTGAAAAACTAGCACAAAATAAAACTATATAAAAATGAAATTTCGCATCACTTAGTTGAAACATTTAATGAGATATTGACTAAAGGTACTTTCCCTCGGGAAATGTTGAAAGCAAACATTTTACCCATATGAAAAACGGGGAAAAATTCATCAGATTTAATTAGCTTCCGGCCTATCTTATTAATAAATGTTGACATAAAGCTATTCTCATCAATACTGGCTGAGCGCTTGAAGAGCATTCTGTTGCTTATTGTGACGAGAGCAATCTCGCCACATTACATTGGAGAAGCCTGGTTGCCCGCCTGCTGCCTTTGGACTATGGACCAGAGAGATTGGGCCCTTTAAAACAGTATTCGGCCATACCAGAGTGTATGTCACTCATCCTGGCCCTTTAAATACTGTTGGGGAAGGTTTGGCACTTTTTATATGGCACTTCGGATGCAGCCGAAGTTGTCGAAGTGGCCGCCATTCGACAAAGGAACACGTGGCGGCGGCCATTTTCATTTAGTCGAACGCGGTCAGCGGTGTATGCCAAAGAATCTATGGAACTAAAATCGGCTACACAAATACACGAACACCGCTGACCCTTACCGTCGTCTCCACTTCGACACTTCGGTAAAAGTCGAAGTACGTTCGACAATTCGAACATCCTGTTGCAATGTGCTATTTGCACGAATGGACCTGTTCGTGCCTTCGAATGGGACTTAGCCGTTTTTCTGCAGGAAATTGACCGACCGCACAGCCCAAATCTATGGAACTGTTTTGGGCAGGAAAATGTGCTTGCGGTCGGTCATAAAGGACTTCCGGCTATCTTTTTATCTACTGGGGGGGATTTGTATGATTTTTGAGAGTGTCTATGTTTAAAGTATGCTGAGTTTAAATATGTAATTATGGAGATTGGATGTATGATTTTAAAGTTAGAGGGTATGTGGAAAAACTGTCTTTTTACGGTCTGTGATAATTATGTTAAACAATTGTGTAACATAATTGTATCACAGGCAGAGGGGAGGATTTTGTGTGTAAATGCTGGGAGTGTCTTCTGTAATGTACGTCTATGATTGGTTATTTTGTAACACCCTGTGGGTGCTCATACCTAAGGGAAACTGTCATAAAAGAAGGTTCTTTTGGTGTCATTAAACAGACCACTGCTTGACCCTCAACACGGAGCTCTGTCTCGTTCTTGGGCGGATTTACTGTATGCTGTTAGAGACTGATTGCCAGGAGTGTAAGCTGATTATCTGCTTTTCTTGTTCGTCTGCTAGCAGCTATTTGTGAGGTTCCAGTTCGGGAGTTAGAGTGCTATTTTGTATCCAGTTCGGGAGTTTAGTGTTCTGCAGTAGCTGTGCCTGTATCTTTGGAAGGGGAAGATTTACTAAATGGCTGTTAACCCCTTTTATGCCTGGGGTGCAGTTACAGTTATTATTCATCAGGATCAGAACGGTTATGTCCTGGGCAGGTCATCCTGCAATAACATCAGAAGAATAATTAATATTTTAGACTCGACTAAGAGATCGTGTACTCCCCTTCTCACCCTGTCGTTAGATGCAGAAAAAGCATTAGACAGGGTGGGATGGGAGTACATGGTTTAAGTGATTGGTTGCCCAGAGCAATGAAATCCAGTTCCAACAGCTAGGGTCGTGGGTGTAGCGGAGAGCAGTGGTAGCAGGGCTTCTTCTCTGCTGGTTACTCCAACAGCTACTCAGGAACAAACAGGAAACTTCAAGGCAGCAGGTATAATTACAAGATAATCCACGAATATCCCATCACCCTTCCCAATAACTGGACGACACTCAGTATTAGGAGCAGAACAGAATCTTTAATGGCCAGGCTGGCCTTTTATGCAGGTTTTTCCCCAAAGGTTACCACCCAGGTGGACCTTGTAGGGTACCAGTAAAAATATACAACAACCAATAAACACAGAGTCAGGCAATAAGTCACTCCCACACATTACACACAATCCCTCCCCTTTGCTCAGGAGATAATTTAGTTATTACGGTATCAACTCAATTATCTCCAAACAGAAAAATCCAAATTTTTATACTTTTCTAGAAACACCCCAAAAACATATCATACACTCATAATTCCAACATCCCCTGATAGCCCCAATCTGGGGGAAACAAACTGAAAAATCACCCAGATCGGTTCAGGGGTTCTAAAGAGGTCTTAGTTTTACCGACCGCACACGGGGTGTAAGCCGAGAATAGTTCCATGGGTTTGGTCTGTGCAGTCGGTCTCTGTTCGGGAAGCTGAAATGTATTGTATTGTAATGTTCGTGTCTTCATTCTTTCAATTCCCCTCATTCGCATGATTCTTTTTACCGAATGCCGCTCTGTTCCCTTGAGTTCCCACAAACTTATACGAAGATGGAAATCTCTGCGGTGTTCGAGTCGTCGAATGTCCGATTTGGGTTCCAGACACTTGATAACCAAACACAGCTGTTGCAATTCGTATGCTAAGATGGCCGCTGCCACGTGTTCGAATGACGAACGGCGGCCATCCAGGGGAATACCCAGTTAGTTCGTGCATTTGGCAATTGAGAGAGTGTGAACCAAGTTAGAGAGGTCCTCTCCTGGGTGGGCTGGTTGTTCGGTAGAACAGGGTTCTTGCTGAACAACCACATCAACAATAGCCAAAAATAAAGTAACCAAAAAGGGTGGATGGACAGCCCTTAGCAAAAAGAAGGTACTGTGGTGAAGCCCATTCCACTACAGTGTGCATGAATCTTTGTTCGGAATTGTTCGACTTGAAAAATGGAACTAGACAAGGCTGCCCACTATCCCCTATTTTGTCAATCTTGTCGATAGAACCACTTGCAACAAAAATTAGAGAGAACAAGGAAAAAGGGGTACCCAATTAAAAACCAAATGACGGAACCAAATAAATCATTAACCCCTTAACGCCGTTACGGCGTGCTATGCCGTCACGGGTTAAGTGGGCTTTAAAGCCGTTATGACGGCATAGCACGCCGTAACGGCTTCCAGCCCCTGGAGGTAAGATGTACTTACCTCCGCCGCGATCCGCTTCAGGAGGACTGCCTCACAGCCCAGGCAGCCCTCCCACGGCAAATTAGGCCCCCGGGGGCCATGTGATCGCTCTCAAAGAGCGATCACATGGCCCCCTATAGCTGGCTGTGGATCTGCCAGCAGGGGGACTGTTTGAAATATCAGACAGTCCCCCTGCTGGTGGGAAGTATAAAAAAAAAATAAAAGACAAGTGTAAAAATAAATTAAATATATTTTTATATATATATAATGTGTATATATATATTATATATATAATATATATACATATTATATATATGTAACGTCATACAAAGTGTATTTTAATATTAATATAAGTATATATATTAATATTAAAATACACTTAGAATGACGTTACATATATATAATATGTATATATATTATATATAATAGATGTACATATATATATTATATATAAATACGTATAATTAAAATAATAAATAAATAAAATAATAAAATAAATAAATAAAATATTGAAACAAAATTTAATATAAATTATATATGCATATGTAATTTCATTCTAACTGTATTTTGTTATTAATAAATATATATATCGGTAACAAAATACACTTAGAATGACATTCTATATATATCTATATATATATAAAATACAAATAACCGCAAATATATATATATATATATATATATATAGATAAATACATATAACTACATAAAAGATTAAATTAGTATACACGTAGAATTTAAATACCTATAAATGCATATATATTAAAATTCTACATGTATATTTAAATAATCTTTTAACGTAATTACCGTATATACTCGAGTATAAGCCGACCCGAATATAAGCCGAGGCCCCTAATTTTACCCCAAAAATTTGGGAAAACGTATTGACTCGAGTATAAGACTAGGGTGGGAAATGAAGCAGCTACTGGTAAATTTCTAAATAAAATTAGATCCTAAAAAAATTATATTAACTGAATATTTATTTACAGCGTGTGTATATAATGAATGCAGTGTGTATATGAATGCAGTGTGTGTGTATGCAGTGTGTATATAATGAATGGAGTGCAGTGTGTGTATATGAGTGCAGTGTGTGTATAATGAATGCAGTGCAGTGTGTGTATGAGTGCAGTGTGTATGTATGAATGCAGTGTGTATGTATGAGTGCAGTGTGTGTATATGAGTGCAGTGTGTGTATATGAGTGCAGTGTGTGTGTGTGTGTGTATGAATGCAGTGTGTGTATGAATGCAGTGTGTATATAATGAATGCAGTGCAGTGTGTGTATGCAGTGTGTGTATGAGTGCAGTGTGTGTATGAGTGTAGTGTGTGTATATGAGTGCAGTGTGTATATAATGAATGATGAATGCAGTGTGTATGTGTGAGTGCAGTGTGTGTGTATGAGTGCAGTGTGTATGCAGTGTGTGTATAATGAATGCAGTGCAGTGTGTGTGTATGAGTGCAGTGTGTATGAATGCAGTGTGTATATAATGAATGCAGTGCAGTGTGTGTATGCAGTGTGTGTATGAGTGTAGTGTGTATATGAGTGCAGTGTGTATATGAGTGTGTATAATGAATGCAGTGCAGTGTGTGTATATGAGTGCAGTGTGTATATAATGAATGATGAATGCAGTGTGTATGTGTGAGTGCAGTGTGTGTGTATGGGTGCAGTGTGTATGCAGTGTGTGTATAATGAATGCAGTGCAGTGTGTGTGTATGAGTGCAGTGTGTATGAGTGCAGTGTGTATGAATGCAGTGTGTATATAATGAATGCAGTGCAGTGTGTGTGTGTGTGTGTGTGTGTGTGTGTGCAGAGCATTGGTGGGGGTTGGGCATTTTATTAATTATTATTTAATTATTATCTTAATATTTTTTTTTGTTATTTTTTTTTAGGTAATTATTTTTTTATTTTATTATTAATTGTATTATTTTTTTTTGTTATTATTATTTTAATATATTTTTTTTCTTATTAGTTGTTTTATTAATATTTTTATTTTTTCGTCCCCCTCCCTGCCTGTTAGCTGGCCAGGGACGGGGGCTCTCACTCCCTGGTGGTCCAGTGGATGGGCTGTAGGAGGGGGGCTGTCAGGAAGCTGTAACTTACCTTCACAGCAGCTCCTGTCAGCTCCCTTCTCTCTCCTCCGTCCGTGCAGCTCCCAGGTCAGTTTCCTCTGCAACTCTCGCGGCCGCGCGGAGCGTTGCCGCGGTAACCCGTGGCAACGCTCTGACCCCGCGGCTCTCGCGAGAGTTGCAGAGGAAGCCGACCTGGGAGCTGCACGGACGGAGGAGAGAGAAGGGAGCTGACAGGAGCTGCTGTGAAGGTAAGTTACAGCTCTGCCAGCCCCCCTCTCCCCCCAGTCTGTATTATGGCAATGAAAATTGCCATAATACAGACACTCACTCGAGTATAAGACGAGTGGGAGTTGTTCAGCACAAAAAATGTGCTGAAAAACTCGTCTTATACTCGAGTATATACGGTATGTGATTTGATTAATTAAAATTTGATTGACATGCCTGACAACACAGGGAGAAAGTGCAGAGAATTTAATTCGCAAGCACTATATTTGACCCTGTAACTTTCCAAGACACCGTAAAACCTGTACATAGGGGGTACTGTTTTACTCGGGAGACTTCGCTGAACTCAAATATTCGTGTTTCAAACTGGTAAATTGTATTACAACGATGATATTTTAAGTAAAAGTGACGTTTTTTGCATTTTTTACAAGCGAACTGCACTTTTATGGTCTATATTATTGTTGTAATATGTTTTACTGTTTTAAAACACTAATATTTGTGTTTAGTGAAGTCTCCCAAGAATAACAGTACCCCCCATGTACAGGTTTTATGGTGTTTTGGAAAGTTAGAGAGTCACATATAAGGCTTGCATTTCATTTTTTTCACATTGAAATTTGCCAGATTGGTTATGTTGCCTTTGAGATCGTATGGTAGCCCAGGAATGAGAATTACCCCCATGATGGCATACCATTTGCAAAAGTAGACAACCCGAGGTATTGCAAGTGGGGTATGTCCAGTCTTTCTTAGTAGCCACTTAGTCACAAACACTGGCCAAATATTCGTTTTTTGCTTTTTTCATACAAAAACAAATATGAACGCTAACTTTGGCCAGTGTTTGTGACTAAGTGGCTACTAAAAAAGACTAAACATACCCCACTTTCAATACCTTGGCTTGTCTACTTTTTCAAATGGTATGCCATTATGGGGGTAATTCTCATTCCTGGGCTACCACACCGTCTCAAAGGTAACATTACCAATCTGGCAAATTTCAATTTGAAAATGTAATGTTCTATATTTGACCCTGTAACTTTCCAAAACAACATAAAACCTGTTAATGGGGGGTACTGTTGTACTCGTGAGACATCGCTGATTACAAATATGTGCATTTTTTTGCAGTAAAACCTAACAGTATTATGACATTCACAGTTAAAATGTCAGACGTAAATGCAAATGTAAAAAAAAATCTTATTTTCTCACATTTTTTTTACTTTTATTCATAATAAATGATTTTCCATATATGAATAGTTAATGATAGATTAAAGCCCTGTTTCTCCTGAACAAAATTATATATAATAAGTGTGGGTGCATATAATTTGAAAGAGGGGAACTACGGGTGACCAGACATATAGCGCAAATTCCAGTTTTTGTTTACGTTTTGTATTGATCAGAACGTGCACTATTGACTCCGTCCTGAAGGGGTTAAAGTATTTATTGGTAGAATTATATAGATTGTTATATTTCTGGTTACAAACTGAATATGAGCAAAACTGTTGCACAACTCTAAAAAATAGTTGAATGTAACTTCTTGGATAATTTAAGATCTATGAACATATTATTAAAAGAATGGAGAAATAAAGAGATATGTTGGCACGGAAGAATAAACATCATAAAGGCGCACATTTTACCCAACTGGGTTTATTTATTTAGAATGTTACCACTTAGCTTTCCAATCCCTTGGTTACAGTTAATCCAATGAAGCTGGAGGAATTTTGTGTGGAAGGGAAAAATACCATGTATTAGTATTGACATATTGTCAAAAAACACCAAAATGGGTGGTGTAAGTTTTCCTATTGTTCAACAATATCATGACGCAAGTATTGTATATCATATTTGTGACTGACTGCCTGGCACCCCGACCGGATACCTCCGTCAATCGATGCTCCTAGTGCTTTCCGAGGGCTGCAAGCACTCCACCAGACACCATAAGCACTGCAGACCCCACTTCCAGCAATGCAGCTGCGCCAGGATCTCGCCGTCCGCCGCCCTCCACCCACCCTGGACCCAAGACCAGGATCCAGCTCCCAGTGGGCAGACCTCTCCTACTCCAGAGAACGTAGCAGGAACAAGCTCTTACACGAGATTAGTGATTATACTCAGGGGAGTATTGTGATTATAGCAATCCCCAAGAGTGTAGTTATCCAATCCCCCCAAACATGAGCCAAGACTTCATGAAGGTGCCCCACCCTCAGGGTCCTCCTCCCGCCGGGCTCTGGAGAAAGGAAGGGGTTAAAATATTACCTTTCTTCAGCGCCAGGCGGGGAGCTTTCCTCCTCTCCTCCTTCCTCGCAACGTCATCGGCTGAATGCGCATGCGCGGCAGGAGCCGCGCGCGCATTCAGCCAGTCTCATTGGAAAGCATTTACAGTGCTGATTTTCATAGTGAGAAGCATGCAAGCGCCTCTAGGGGCTGTCAATGAGACAGCCACTAGAGGCTCTAGAGGCTGTATTAACCCTCAGTGTAAACATAGCAGTTTCTCTGAAACTGCTATGTTTATAAAAAAAAGAGTTAACCCTAGCTGGACCAGGCACCCAGACCACTTCATTAAGTTGAAGTGGTCTGAGTGCCTATAGTGGTCCTTTAAGATTTTCTTATCCCCTGCTATGTTAATAGCTTGCTAGACCCTGCAAGAGCCTCCTGTACAGGGCCACCATCATGGGGTGACAACCGTGACGGTTGTCACGGGCCCGGCGGTCCTGGGGGGCCCGGACTGCTTTGGCAGTCCAGGGCCCCACAATTACTCTCTGCACCTATATATAGCGATGATCGCTATATATAGGTGCAGCCTCGGGCCCCCCGCTCCCTATACTTGCAGAGGGGGCCCAGCGGACTGCAGCTGTACTTTACAGCATTTCCTGCTCTCTCACTTCCGCGAGACGTACGGCCGTTAGAGCGTTGCCATGGCAACGCTCCACGCGGCGCGCACACCACATCTCGCGGGAGTGAGAGCGAGGGAAATGCTTTACTCACTCGCGGGAGTGAGAGCGAGGGCCCAGCGGACTGCAGCTGTACTTTAAAGCATTTCCCTCGCTCTCACTCCCGCGAGATGTGGTGTGCGCGCCGCGTGGAGCGTTGCCATGGCAACGCTCTAACGGCCGTACGTCTCGCGGAAGTGAGAGAGCAGGAAATGCTGTAAAGTACAGCTGCAGTCCGCTGGGCCCCCTCTGCAAGTATAGGGAGTGGGGGACCCCACAATGGCACCGGACCGGACCACCAGGTATCAAAGAATCTCCCCCCCCCCCTCCCTGAACCAGGTAAGAAACAGGGAGGGGGCAATAACAGAATACATTTACATTACTACATTTACATGCATACACTACTAAACACACACACACACACACACTCTGCATTCACTGCACTCACACACTCTGCATTCACTGCACTCACACACACTGCATTCATTACACTAACACTGCATTTATTACACTAACACACTGCATTCATTACACTAACACACACTCTGCATTCATTACACTGACACACACTGCATTCACTGCACTCACACACACTGCATTCATTACACTAACACACACTGCATCCACTGCACTGACACACACTCTGCATTCATTACACTGACACACACACACTGCATCCACTGCACTAACACACACACTGCATTCATTACACTAACACACACACTGCATTCATTACACTGACACACACACAGTGCATTTACTGCACTCACACACACTGCATTCATTACACTGACACACACACTGCATCCACTGCACTGACACACACTCTGCATTCATTACACTGACACACACACACTGCATCCACTGCACTAACACACACACTGCATTCATTACACTAACACACTGCATTCATTACACTGACACACACAGTGCATTTACTGCACTCACACACACACTGCATTCATTACACTGACACACAGACTGCATTCACTGCACTCACACACACTGCATTCATTACACTAACACACACTGCATTCATTACACTAACACACACTGCATCCACTACACTAACACACACTGCATCCACTACACTAACACACACACTGCAATCATTACACTGACACACACTCTGCATTCACTACACTGACACACACTCTGCATCCACAACACTAACACACTCTGCATCCACAACACTAACACACACTGCATTCATAACACTAACACACACTCTGCATTCACTACACTAACACACGCTCTGCATTCACTACACTGACACACGCTCTGCATTCACTACACTGACACACACTCTGCATTCACTACACTGACACACACTCTGCATCCACTGCACTGACACACACTCTGCATCCACTGCACTGACACACACTCTGCATTCATTACACTGACACACACTCTGCATTCATTACACTGACACACACTCTGCATTCATTGCACTGACACACACTCTGCATTCATTGCACTGACACACACTCTGCATTCATTGTACTGACACACACACTGCATTCATTGCACTGACACTCTGCATTCATTACACTGACACACTCTCAGCATTCATTACACTGACACACTCTGCATTCATTACACTGACACACTCTCTGCATTCATTACACTGACACACTCTCTGCATTCATTACACTGACACACAATCTGCATTCATTACACTGACACACACACTGCATTCATTGGGGGTGGGGGAGGACAGCCGGGCGGGGGGGGGGGGAGGGGGGGGCAGACCTCGTGCTTTGTCAGGGGCCCCAATATTTCTGGTGGCGGCCCTGCTCCTGTATGTGATTAAAGTTCAATTTATTGATTGAGATACAATTATTTAAGGTAAACTACATCTGTTTGAAAGTGAAACAATTTTTTTATTTTTATTTTTTATTCATGCTTTGTCAATCATAGCCAGGGGAGGTGTGGCTAGGGCTGCATAAACAGAAACAGAGTGATTTAACTCCTAAATGACAGTGAACTGAGCAGTGAAATTGCAGGGGAATGATCTATACACTAAAACTGCTTTATTTAGCTAAAGTAATTTAGGTGACTATGGTGTTCCTTTAATATGTATTTGAATAGGAACATAAAGAATATGCAATATTCTACATTTCCCTCTGTTTATGGTTTATTTATAAACCATAATAAAATGTTATTTACCTTTCCATTCATACATCATTCGTATCACATTTCATATCACAGTCCTTGGGTATAAGAAGAGATGTGTTCATAGCTACCCAGTATCTGAGATTCCTTGGAAGTATTGTGTATTACCCTGCTTATAGTTTTCTTTAGTGTATTCTCCTTCTGTTTAACCTTTTCATTTACGAGTATATACAGTTTTCTAATTCTACATTGCATAATTACTTGTAAAACAATACATATTATAGATACTGTGACGAAGTGCCCTTCGCCACTTTGTCCTGGAGAGGCCTGCTTGCCTGCCTCCTCCCCTGCGACTATGGTCCTGGACTATATTGCACTGTAAACCCTGAATTCAGGCATATGGACTTGTATTAGACTGTCTTTTTCCCTTTATCTATGCTGTAGGTTTGGACTACTAAAATAACCTAACAGCCAGGAGATTTAGGCGAATATATTGCATAAGAATCACATTACTGGAGAATACAGCCGTTCGCATGATTTCATGCGAATTCCCTGTGCTCTGAATAGGTGGCCGCCATTTCGGGACTTTTCCACGTGTTCGCGGCCATCTTGCGTGCGAACAGCGGTGTTTGCCTGTGAACGCATGGAACTGAAATCGGCAGCGCAAACAGGCGAATACCGCTAAGACCTCCAGACATCCAGAACTTCGCACGGAAACTACCGAACGACCGGCCGTTCGGTAGTTATACTTAACTTAGTATGGGGATTCTAGCGACCACAAAGATGCGAATGGATGGCAAGAATTTCGTCTATTTTACCGTGCGAACGGAGACCGACCGCAAGGCCAAAACTCATGGAACTATTTTCGGCTAGTTGGTCTGTGCGGTCGGTCAAAACTTTGGAGCCCTGTATCTCCCGAACCATCCATCCGAATGGGCTGATTTTTGGACAGACTGTTCCCCTGAACAAGGGCTATTTGGGGATACCAGATTTAAAGCTGTACCCCCTGTTTTTGGGGTACATCCAGAAACTGGGTAAAATAATGTATATTTTAATTGGGTTATGTGCTTATCTGAGGGGAGGAGACGTGGGGGTGTTACCATGCATGTGATTGGTCAATTTCATCCTCCCCCTGGGAGTGTCCTGTATGTACCTGATCCTAATAAAAAGCAGGCTGGGTGTTCCAGTCCTCAGACCTCTTCTGACCCTCAATACGTAGCCTTGTCTCGTTATTGGAGGGAACTGCTATATCACACTGGGGATTGCTATGCTCTGCATATTCCCCTGAGCTCTTAATCACTTAGCTCTTTTAAGAGCTTGTTCCTGTTACGCTCTCCTGGAGGAGAGGTCTTCCCCACACGTTCCTGAATGCTGAAGGTTCATTCCAGGGTGGACGGAAGACGGCGCGGCTCCAGTTAAGCTACGGCGGTTGTGGAGTCTGCGGTGGTTGTGGTGTCGTCTGCAGTGCTTGGAGTCCTCTGAGAGCGCTAGGAGCATCCATCAACGGAGGGTACTCGGTCGGAGTACACGGAGCTCCGTTACAGTGGTGGCAGCGGTGGGATGGCGTCCTAGTGCGAGGAGAAGCAGCTCAGAGACACCGGTAACATGTGGAGTTGTGCAGCGTCCCTATCTTCAGCAACATAATGGAATCAGCAGTGGCTACAGCAAGCATGGCGTATAGCTACTCCGTACTAGAGTTTGGCACGATGGTAGGGTTGCGCCTGAAGTTTTACGGACCCAATCCAGAGGAGAAATACGTGCGGTTCGTGTGGGACATGGTGACCCGGAACCTACAACACAGGGCGTTGAGGGAAGGCCAGTGGGCACGTTGGGAGAAACTCCAGCCACAGGTAGAGTGGGACGAGGAAGAAACCGAGGTGGCCGGTGGAGATGGGACCGAGGTCTCTCTACCGGCCCTACAGGGATGCTGGGCACCCGGCCCAGATCCCCAGCGGCAGTATGTTTTACAGGGAGGGGAGACAGTCGGTCTCACTCCCCAGCGGCAGAATGTGTTATTGGAGGAAGAGACAACCGGTCTCCCTCCCCAACAGCAACCAGAGGTACCCGAGGTAGAGGACCTCATAGACTGGTCCTGGGAGGACCCCCTGCAGGCAGGTGGAGATGGGACCGAGATCTCTCCACCGGCCCTACAGGGATGCTGGGCAACCGGCCCAGATCCCCAACTAGAGCTGGAGTTACAGAAAGTGGAGAGCATCGACCTCCCCCCCCAGCAGCAGCCGGAGTACCAGGGGGAGGTAAGTTATATTTCTCCTCCCCAGTCAACTCCTTTGTTCCCTGACCCCCCAGCAGAAGAGCTGGCAACTGGGCAGAGCGCCGCTGGCCTCTGTCCTCCCTTGTTTCCTTCCCCTGAGCCTGACTTTCTACAGGCTGCCTCAGCGGAAGAGCTGGCAACTGGGCAGAGCGCCGCTGGCCTCTGTCCTTCCTTTTTTCCTTACCCTGAGACTACCCCAGCTCTGACCCCGGAGCAGAGCACATCGGGCATCTGGCCCCCAAGTACTCACAGCCATTTGCCCAGCAAGGCCGAGGGTGCCACAGTTTCACCCCACAACTTGGGACCTACAGGCCAGTATGACTTATTGTTGGGGGGCTATTCTGTGAATTCTTTATTGTGGGGGGGCTACACTGCTAAATTTGTTTTGTGGGTTAGACCCTCTGTGAACTATGTACCGTGGGTGGGCCATTCTGTGAATTCTTTATTGTGGGGGGGCTACACTGCTAAATTTGTTTTGTGGGTGGGCTACTCTGCTAATTTTGTTTTATGGGTGGGCTGCCCGACTAATCTAGGTACTGACCGGCAGAAGGTCGGGTACCTGGTTAGTCTACCCCCGAATGGGAAGATATGTAGCGAAAGCCACTTCGCCACTGTGGTTTGGAGGGGGCTGCTTGCCCGCCTCTTACCCTGTGACTACGGTCCCTGGGCGATTTGGCCCTTTATGCGCGGTATTTGGGCATACTGTGGGTTATTGGGCTGCCCCAGGATTATGGGCCCTCTCATCAGCCCATACGAAACTTAAACCCCATGGCGTTTGAACTGTGTTTGTGGCATCTAAACGCTGTTTGGATATGTTGAGCGCTCAGATCCAAGCCATCTGGGGATGGGTTGAATGTGGGGGTTCTGTTTAGTATAACAGGAGTTATGTATTTTTATGTCTTTTGGTGGTTGCTGGTAACATGTGCTTAATGGAGGCTGTGTTTGTCCCTGGATATAATTAAATCAGCTTCTCCATTGTCTCCAGGATAGAGGATTCTGGGGAACTAGTTTGAGCCTCTAAAAACCATGCTTCCAGAAGGTCAAATGCACATTTGTACTAACTTTTGAACCCCTGGTCCAATTCGTATGATTTTTGAGTATGTTGTTCCCCCGAATGGATTGATTGTGTATATGTATTTTTATGCGAATGTGATGTATATTTTGGGAGTTATGAATGTTGTGTAAAAACTGTATTTTCCCTACCTATGATAATTGCATTTTTCTGTGTGTACAGATAATTAGTTTACAGGTAGAGGGGAGGGCTATGTGTGGGATGTAACTATTGTGTGATTGGTTAATGTACGTTACTGTGTGTGTCCCTCCCCTCCATGGGAGCACCTAATAAAAAGGGCTGCAAGCTAGCAGCCAGTGAGTTCTATTTTTACCCTCAACTTGAGTCCTGTCTCTTATTGGGGGAATCTGCTACAAGGGATTGCTATGCTAGGCATATTCCCTTGCTATAATCACTGAGCTCTTGTAAGAGCTTGTTCCTGCTTCGTTCTGAAGGGAGATAGCTGCAGCCTGCGGTGCTTATGGTGTCTGGTGGAGTGCTTGGAGTCCTCTGGAAGCGCTAGGAGCATCTTTCAACGGAGGTACCCAGTCGGGGTGCCAGGCGATCCGTTACATTGGTGGCAAGCGGTGGGATGGCGTCCTAGTGCGAGGAGAAGCAGCTCAGAGACACTGGTAACGTTTGGAGTTACAATTGAGGGCAACGCTAGCCATTGGGCAGCGCCCCTGGCTACAACAGGATGGCTTCCCTAGGGCGAGGAACAGCATCCTGGGAACACCCAGCAAAACTGGACTATTGGTATAGTCACGTACAGTTTGACGCTATGCTGAAGCGGCGGTTGGATATCTACGGGTCCCTTCTAACCGAGGAAATGGTACCAAGAATAAGGAGAGAACTGGCGGAGTATCTGCAGATGGAAGCAGAATATCGGGCAGTGAGGGCAAAGTATTCCGTCCCTGCGCCCCAACAACAGCGTGAGTTACAGGGGGCCGAAGGTGCCGTCCTTCCCCCCCAGCAGCCGTGTGTCCTACAGAGAGCAGAGACAGTTGGTCCCTCTCTACAGCAACAGGACCATGGTAAGGGAGTGGAGACAGGCGGTCTCCCTCTCCAGCGGCAGCCTGTGTTTCCAGGAGAGGAGCACAGCACCCCCTCTCCCCAGCGGCAGCTTCCCCCAACAAGGGGAGACACCAATCCTCCAGACGGCGCAGATGGGACCGTGGTCTCTGTGCCTGACCTACAGGGATGCTGGACAGCCTTTCCAGATCCCCAACTACCCTCACCGGGACACCCAGAGGAGGGGGTAAGTACAAATTCCCCTCCCCAGCTAACTCCTAGCGTGGCACCAGGGTTAACGGAGGCGATGCTAACCCCTCCTGACGTCCATGTTCCCTTGACTACTGAGCCGGACTATGGTCTCAGTACCCCAGCGGAAGAGCTGGCAGCTGGACAGAGCGCAGTCGGCCTCTGCCCTACCTTTGTCCCTGATCCAGAGCCTGATGTCCTGCAGGCTACCCCAGCAGAAGAGCTGGCATCTGGGCAGAGTGCAGTTGGCCTCTGCCCTTCAAGTACCCTCGGCATGTGGCCTCATTACCACAGCAAAATACCCAGGTGCAGTAATTGTGTCTTGTGGGTGGGTCACCCTTGTACCTGTTTGTTGTGGGTGGGCTACTCTGGCATTTGTTTATTGTGGGTTGGTGGATCGACTAACGGAGGCACTGACCGACAGAAGGTCAGGTGCCTGGTTAGTCTTCCCCCCAAAGGGGAGATGTGTGACGAAGTGCCCTTCGCCACTTTGTCCTGGAGAGGCCTGCTTGCCTGCCTCCTCCCCTGCGACTATGGTCCTGGACTATATTGCACTGTAAACCCTGAATTCAGGCATATGGACTTGTATTAGACTGTCTTTTTCCCTTTATCTATGCTGTAGGTTTGGACTACTAAAATAACCTAACAGCCAGGAGATTTAGGCGAATATATTGCATAAGAATCACATTACTGGAGAATACAGCCGTTCGCATGATTTCATGCGAATTCCCTGTGCTCTGAATAGGTGGCCGCCATTTCGGGACTTTTCCACGTGTTCGCGGCCATCTTGCGTGCGAACAGCGGTGTTTGCCTGTGAACGCATGGAACTGAAATCGGCAGCGCAAACAGGCGAATACCGCTAAGACCTCCAGACATCCAGAACTTCGCACGGAAACTACCGAACGACCGGCCGTTCGGTAGTTATACTTAACTTAGTATGGGGATTCTAGCGACCACAAAGATGCGAATGGATGGCAAGAATTTCGTCTATTTTACCGTGCGAACGGAGACCGACCGCAAGGCCAAAACTCATGGAACTATTTTCGGCTAGTTGGTCTGTGCGGTCGGTCAAAACTTTGGAGCCCTGTATCTCCCGAACCATCCATCCGAATGGGCTGATTTTTGGACAGACTGTTCCCCTGAACAAGGGCTATTTGGGGATACCAGATTTAAAGCTGTACCCCCTGTTTTTGGGGTACATCCAGAAACTGGGTAAAATAATGTATATTTTAATTGGGTTATGTGCTTATCTGAGGGGAGGAGACGTGGGGGTGTTACCATGCATGTGATTGGTCAATTTCATCCTCCCCCTGGGAGTGTCCTGTATGTACCTGATCCTAATAAAAAGCAGGCTGGGTGTTCCAGTCCTCAGACCTCTTCTGACCCTCAATACGTAGCCTTGTCTCGTTATTGGAGGGAACTGCTATATCACACTGGGGATTGCTATGCTCTGCATATTCCCCTGAGCTCTTAATCACTTAGCTCTTTTAAGAGCTTGTTCCTGTTACGCTCTCCTGGAGGAGAGGTCTTCCCCACACGTTCCTGAATGCTGAAGGTTCATTCCAGGGTGGACGGAAGACGGCGCGGCTCCAGTTAAGCTACGGCGGTTGTGGAGTCTGCGGTGGTTGTGGTGTCGTCTGCAGTGCTTGGAGTCCTCTGAGAGCGCTAGGAGCATCCATCAACGGAGGGTACTCGGTCGGAGTACACGGAGCTCCGTTACAGATACACATATAACAATAATAAATGGATGAAATAAAATATTTATAATTGCTGATCCTACAGATGATTTAGCAAGTATGTTTGTGCTTTTTTTTTTTTAATTCTTTATTTATCAGATCATGCACAAACTGGGTACAAAAGTGAGCACATTGCTCATGTTAACATATACATAGGGAAACATATTCAATCGATTTTGCTTAGTCTCTGAGAAGGTCTAGTAAAGATGCCGAGTTAGCCATGCACATTTTACACATCGGTCACATATATACAGAGGGGCGGCCACACAAGGATGCCAAGATGGTCACATGTTCATTGTAAGCTGTCTATTTACATTCAATAGGGTGGTTACATAAAGCCTTCACAGTGGTTATATACAGGTATCATTACGTTTATGCACCAGAGCCACAGCCCCCATGCGCGGACATCCAGGCGGCCACACAGAGACACCAAAGATGGCCCTGCACAGCTGCCAAGACGGCCACACACAGCCGGCCATCCGCTCCCACCCCGACATTCGCCAGGGGCACCCCACATGATATACACATTCAGTTCTTCAGGTTGCTATTGGTGGTGCTTTCGCAAGTGCCTGGCCATTGTATCTGAACGTTGCGTATTAGTGTCGTACCCTATTCGTAGTTTGTACTTTTAGTACTAATGCCGCGATCGAGAGTGCTGAGGTTGAGGCATGAGTTTTCCTTTATTTTAGTAGAGGTGAAATGCAGTATGAGGTAGTGAAAGATAAGGAGAGAGAAAGAAAGAGAGGTGGGGGGTGGGGAGAAGCTTAAGGGGGAGGAGCGGGACGGACTTGCACTTTGCCGTTGGAGCCTGGGCTATCTGTCCGTAAATGCATGTAATGTTCTTGCATGTGTGTGCGAGTCGGTGTTATGTCGTTTAATGGTCGGTATAGTCTTCCCAGGGTTCCCATGTTTTGAGAAAGGAGGGGTACGTGTCCCTGAGTTGAGCTGTGAGTTTGTCCATAATGTGTGCTTCTTTTATGTTGCTAGTAACTCTGTCCATTGGGGGCAAGTCGGCGTGCAACCACGTCTGTGCCATGGCTCGTCTGGCAGCCAAGTTTATTTTATTGAAAAGTTTTTGTTCCCTGTGTGTCAGAGCATCTAGTGGTTTTGCGATTAAGAAAGCACCGGGGTCCGGTTGTATGTGTTTGTGTAGTACTTCTGTTTGTAGCTTGGCTATCTCGCTCCAGAAGGCGCTCGCCTTTGGGCAAGTCCACCACATGTGGAAGTATGTCCCCTTGTCCCCGCATCCCCTCCAGCATATGTCTGTAGTTGTTTTACCCATTCTGCAGAGTTGGACTGGGGTGGTGTACCACCTCATCAGGGTTTTGTAGCATTGTTCCTGGTGTAGGACGCATATGGACGCCTTTGCAGCCGCCTCCCACACGTCCTGCCATTCCTCGCACTCAAGGGGTTGTTGTAAATCTGCCTCCCATTGTGCCACATATGTGGGTGTCTGTGTGTTTTTTGTTGGTGCACTTAACTGTGTGTAGAGGAGGGTGATGAGGCCGGTACGTGGTCCCCTGGTTGTGCACAATGTTTCGTAGAAGGTGAATTTGGCCTGAGCTGCTGTGCGTATCTGTGGTTGTCCCGCAAAGTCACGCAGTTGCAGATAGCGAAAGAAGTCTTTCGTGGTTAGTGGGGCCAATGCTTTGAGGTCGTCGAATGTTTTGATGTGATTCCCCTGATATAGTTGGTGATAACGCTGTATGTCCGTATTTTCAATGTTGCGGAAATCCCTCGCCACTAGTCCTGGCGGGAATGCTTTAATACGGAGGTAAGGGGTTAATGGTGACACTTGGTGTGTTAGGGCATGTTTATGTGCTGTTAAGTCCCAGATCCTGATTGAGTTCAGGATGGCCGGGCACTTCGTTCGAAGTTCTGGTCTGTCGGGTCGTGGTACCCAGATCCAGAACTGCGGGAGGTCGGAGCTCATTAGCAGGGTCTCCAAGTCGACCCATCTATGGGCGTCTGGTGGTGAATGCCATTCGATGATTTGTGCCAGCTGTTCTGAAAGGTAGTAGAGGTAGAGGTTCGGGAGCCCCAGTCCCCCCTTGCTCTTCGGAGTGTACAATGTCTGTCTGGCTATCCTGTGCCTCTTGTGCGCCCAGACAAAGTTGTCTATGGATGTTTGTAGTGTTTTGAGATCTCCCTTAGTTACCTTGACTGGTAGTGCTTGGAAGAGGAACAGGAGGCGAGGGAGGAGGTTCATCTTTACGCTATGGAGCCTCCCTATCCAAGAGATGGGTTTTTCGTGCCATTTATCAAGGTCTTTTATTAGGGTGGTCATGAGTCTCTGATGGTTTTCCGCGTAGAGGTCTTTGGGGTCGGCGGTTAATTGTACACCTAGGTACTTGATTGGTCGGGGCTTATGTGTAGGTTTGTGGCTCGTTGCAGCCTAGTCACTTCCGTCTCTGTCAAACCCAGTGGCATGCCCACCGACTTGTCCAGATTGATCTTATAGCCGGAGACCAGTCGGTACTCCTCTAGTAGGGTGATGAGGTTAGGTACTGAGCGTGTTGGGTCGGTGAAGGTGAGCAATATATCATCTGCGTAAGCAGAGACCACGAAGTCTGTCTGCGCTATAGTCATGCCCGTTATGTGGGGGTGGGCTCTAATGCGTTGTAGTAGTGGTTCAAGGGCTATTATAAATAGGAGGGGCGAGAGGGGACAACCCTGGCGTGTTCCGTTCGTCAAGGTAAATGGGCGTGCTGTAGCGCCTTGGATAAGAGTTTGCGCTCTGGTGTTGGAGTACAGGGCCTTCACAGCCGTTATAAAAAGGTCTGGTAGTTGTAGCTTACGTAAGACTTCGAACATGTAGTGCCACTGGATTCTGTCGAACGCCTTCTCCGCATCCAGGGAAAGGATCACCACATGAGGTCGGTGGCCCTCCTTGTGTTTTCATAGAGCTGTCTGGTGGGGACGAAGCCCACCTGATCAGCGTGTATGCATGTGGTAAGGAGGGGGTTTAATCTATTTGCAAGCACCTTGGCATAGACTTTCACGTCATAGTTTATGAGAGAGATGGGACGATAGTTGGTGACTTGTGTGGCATCCCTCCCTGGCTTGGGGAGGAGTGTTATATTTGCGGTCGCCATGTCTGGGTCGGGGGCAGACCCCCCAGTCCACTGTGCGTACATCTTGGTTAAGTAGGGTGTTAATTCGTCCTTGAAGGCCCTGTAGTAGGTGCCGTCAAAGCCATCGGGGCCCGGGGCCTTGTTCCCCTTGAGCCCTGCGATTGCTCTTTCTACCTCTCCCGCGTCTATGGGCTCTCCCAGAGGTGCCACTAGGTCGGCCCCTAGCTGTGGGAGCTGGGTTTCATCCAGGAAGGAAGACACCGTTGCTGCGTATGTTGCATTATCTCCTGCTAGTGTGGGGGAGTGGTTATACACGGACTCGAAATATTTTGTGAATTCCTCATTTATCTCTTTAGGGGTTGTGAGGACCTGTCCATGTTTGTTTCTTATGGCTGTTATTAAGGTGTTGGCGGTTCTGGGTCTAAGGGCTCTCGCAAGGAGGGTGTCCATTTTGTTAGACTTTTCATAGAAAAGTCTTTTAGTCCTGAGGAGGTCTTTAGCAACGTCATCTGTCATGAGTTCTCTGAGGGATCTTCTTGTGTTTGTCAATGCGCTAGTCGTGGCCGGGGTGGCTGTTTGCTTATGTTGTGATTCTAGCTTGCGTAGTTGATTTTGCAGGTCTACTAACCTCTCGTGTTTTTTTTGTTTTTGTCGTGTCGCTATCTTTATAAGGAGACCCCGGATTACTGTCTTATGGGCCGCCCAGAGGGTGGTTGGGAATATATCAGGGGTGTCGTTGGTTTGGAAGTAGAGGTCTATTTCTTTGAGGAGGTCCTCTTTGATGTGTGGATCTCGGAGGAGGGAGGCATTCAGTCTCCATTTCCAGGGGGTGTGGTTGCTTGGGGTTTTTAGAGTAAGAGCAATGTCTGCATGGTCAGACCATGATATGGGGTTAATCTCGGTGGTCTTAAGCCAATGCATACCGAGTTTGTTTGTAAGGAACAGGTCTATACGTGAATAAGTGGTATGTGCCGCGGAAAAGAATGTGTAGTCCCGTTCTCCAGGGTGCTGGAGTCTCCAGGGATCTAGCAGGCCTGTGCTCTGGATAAACTGGTGTAGGAGTTTATCTTGCGCTCCCCTGTTATGCGAACGGGGGAGGCGTGTGCCTCCACTACGGTCAGAAGCGGGACAGGGTGTGGCATTGAGGTCGCCTCCTAGGATGAGTATCCCCCTGGGGAGGTCCCTAATCAAGTTAGTTAGGTTCGTCCAGAACTGAGGGGTGGGGGTGTTCGGGGCGTATACATTTATTAGGTGATATGTATTAGCGTGTAGCGTGCCTGTGAGTACCACGTACCGTCCTTCAGTGTCAGTGTGCGTGCCCGTGATTTGGATAGGGCACCTTTTATGTATGAGGATCTCCACTCCGTTCTTTTTATAAGGAGCTCTGGAGGTGTATGCTTTCGTGAAAATGTGGTTTGTTAGTTGCGTTTTAGCTGAGCGTGGTATGTGGGATTCCTGTATGAATGCGATGTTTGCTTGTTGTCTGCGTAGTTCCCTGAGAAGTAGCCTGCGTTTGTTAGGGGCGTTAAGTCCGTTAACGTTCAGTGAGGTCAGTTTGAGGTCCATTTTTGTCAGTGTGCGTCGTAAAAGTGTACTCACTCTGTGCCTTGTTGCTTACTGTAGGTCCGAGGCTCGTCCGTCTGCGTCCGTGTTATCTGTGTCCTTTCAGGTGTTGTAGCTCCTCCGCAGGGGAGAAGGCGGGGGGGGGGGGGGGGGAGGGAGAAAGAGGAAAGCAAGAGAGTAGTAGGAAGAAAAAAGAAGATGAGGAGAAGGGGTAGTAGACGATAGGTTGTCTGCTACCTGAGAGAAAGCAAAATACAATTTAGTATTAATCTGTGTGTTTACTGTTCACAATTCTAAAATACAACCCCCCAAGTGGTGGGTCAGTATGACAATGTATAAATACTACACTGTAACAAAATAAAAATATAACAATTCCGTGTATTACCAATCGCCAGGAGCTATGGGGGTGTGCATCCACCGCGCCGAGGGATTCGCCTCAGGCGGGGTGGAGGCCCAGCCGCCTAGCACCCTAACGAGGCTCCCATTTATAACAAATACAACCTTGGATAGTAGGGTTCACATGCTGTAGTTGGTGGGCAGGGTAGGACCGGGGTAGGCATAGGGCCTTTCGTTAATGTGTTTGTGCTTTTAATTATGTCATTCCCAGGGCTGTCTTTAATTTTGATTGGACCCTGGGCAAGCATTTACTTGGGCCCCCTGACTACATATAGATACACACAAATACACTACCTGACACACATGCAGATACACACTGACCGCATATAAATACACACAAGAACATACAGATACACACAGACTACATATAGATACACTAACACACACATAGACACACACACAGATACACAACCTGACACACATGCAGATACATAGATACAAACACTGACATACATGCAGATACAAAGGTACACACACTGACTTCATATAGATACACCAACACACACAAACGGACAACATACAGATACAGAGACACATTCTGACAGACGTACTGACACAGAGACACACACAGACAGCCATACTGAAACACACACATACACAAAGACATACTGACACACACACAGACATACAGATACACTGACAGACATACTGGCACATATACACACATACAGATGGACATAGTGGAACACACATACACACAGACACTGACAGACATATTGACAAACACACATACAGAACCACACGGACACTGACAGACTCACACATAGACATACAGACACACTGACAGACAGACATTCTGGCACACTTACACACACACACAGACAGACAGACATGCTGAAACACACAGACACTGACAGACATACACACATAAATACATTTTAAAACTCACAGACAGCCATACTGAAACACACATACATACTGAACCACACTGACAGACACACACACAGACATACCGACACACTGACAGACATTCAGGCACACATACACACAGACATACTGAAACACACAGACACCGACAGATATATTGACACACACAGACACTGGCAGACACACAGACATACTGACACACTGACAGATACTGGCACACATACACACAGACAGACATACTGAACCACACTGACAGACTCACACACACAGACATACTGACACACTGACACACATACACACAAACAGACATACTGAAACACCCATACACACATACACTGACAGACATACACACATACACACATACAGACATAGTGACACACACAGACACACTGAACCACACAGACACTGACAGACATACTGATATACTGACAGACATACTGAACCACACAGACACTGACAGACTCTCACACACAGACATACAGATACACTGACACACATACTGGCACACATACACACAGACAGACATACACACTTACATACATACATACATACTGACACAAACTCATGCAAAATTTGATAACCACCCTCCAGTTTCTTACCTTTTCCTGGAGGGTGGCTTCCCTGGGGTCCAGTGGGCTGGCTGGGAGTTAAGCTCTCGCTCTCTCCCGGCCTGGCCCCCTCCGGAACAGCTCCTTCCTCCCACGCAGCTCCTGTTTCTGTGGGAGGAAGTGATGCGCGGCTGTCACTTCCTCCCAGCCGGCTGCCGAAAAGCAAGGGCCCTAAGTGCATGGGACACCCGATGGGCCACCCGATGGGCCCCCATAGTTTGCGGGCAGAGGGCAAACAGGGCAGCTGCCTTGGGCCCCACAGCAGGGACAGGGCCCGTGGCAGCTGCCCCGTTTTCCCCGCGTTAAAGACGGCCCTGGTCATTCCACCAAGAGGAACTAGAAACAATTGACCATTCATGTTCTATCTCCTTTAATTTACCCTGTTCATGTTCAAATTGAATTTCTGTTTCTTTCAACTGTTTTTGTAACAAATATAATAATATCTTGTCTTTCCTAATCTCATCTGCCCACTTTCTCCATGGAAACTCATTTGTGAAACATTTAATTGAATAGGCATGATATCTATCTCTTGTATAGGACTCTTCAATATATTAACTTGAGTTCCTTGTATATGTATTATTAGTGGACCCCCATTGATACAATATAACCCTTTCAGTAATGTTTCTGAATGTGTACATTCTGAAAATGTAGCTCTTACTAACTCATTATTTGACATAACCTGTACACATACTTTATCTTTTTCTATGGGAGTTACAATTTCATGAGGATTTTTAACTGTTTTAATTTTACCGGAACATGAACTTTGGTTATGAAAACATGAATGATAAATGGTTTCAACTTGGTTATTTAAACATATTATTTTGGATGCAAAATGTAGACAACTAGAAAGATCTACCTGCTCAAGTTCAGTAATGTTATTATAAGATACAAAATCAGGATATTGTACTTTATAAAATAATAATTGTGTGTTACAAATAGGAATTCCTAATACCGACATTGAAAATAGTGTTTTTTCAATACCCGAAATTGGTATTAAAGAAGAACTTATATATATATCATTGTTACATCCCAACCATTTGTTAACCCATAAATCTGTATGATTTTCAGTGAACGCAAACTCGTCAGGTAAACTAGGTTTGGGTTCTATAGGAGTAACACCACCTTGTAATGCTTGTGCCATCACCTTAAAATCTGTAGAATATTCAACGTGTTTCTCTAAACAAGCTTTGGCTACCTGGGATGACTCTGCATTTCTCATTAATGCCAAAGTAGCTTCCTGTAAATGTTGAACAGAGGGTGCAATAACAGAGGCTGTGTTCATAACCATATTTTTCAATATTTGATTTAAACCTCTTTGAATATGCAATCCTTTTCCCCCTATTAACCCTACAGTTCCCAAATCATTCTTTAATGTTTGAATATCCATAGAATTAGTGATACTTCCTATAGTACCAAATCCAGCCATAATTCTTTCTACTATATCTCTTTTTTTTTTCCTGTTTAATACTTTACTTCCTCCAAACCAATGTTCTAAGCCTCGTTCCATATTTAATAAATGTTCCTTACATTGTGGAAATTTTGTGGAAATTTTCCACTGAGAAACATTAAAATGCCAAACTATTGTTGCAAATTTCCCATCTAATAACAAAGGCTTTGATTGAAAATGATTCAATTGAGAGGGACTTGATAACGTAAAAACCTTATTTTTGCATTCTACCACTCTGGGAGAGAATACATTTACCTTAACATCACCACATGTCTCGTGATGATTTCTTAACATTATACAACATTGATAGTTTCCACTATCACTGTAGGTAGGATTGTCTAAATAGAAAACAAGCATTTCTTCCGACCAATCCACCTTTCCTAGTACACCTCTGTGAATAACTTTTGGCGTTGTATGTGACATACTACCCAAAAACATTCCTTCCCTTTTCCATGCCATTACAGACTCAGGGGGTAAACTTATATTTGTACTACATGTTAATCTAAGACTTTCCTTTCCTTCCTGGATATCTACAAGACTAGGCTTCATTATAATATCTCACATAACATAATCAGTTACCAGAAACATCATGTTAACTCTTACTGTCAACGATTCCCTAAATGCTCGTATTTCCCATATCTAAGGCATACCTGGAGTATTGTTTTTTAATAGGAATTCTGTCTCTAAATCTATAAGCCAATATTGAATTGTATAAAGTATTGTATAAACCACCTTGTCCTCGTGTTGTTACTGAAGTTTGTGCAACTTTCAAATAAATGTCACCTGACCAATTTACAATTTCCTCTCCATTAACTACAATCATGATATATGCATTTTGTAATATGTTAAGTTCCCATGATCCCGTTTTTACATTGTCTTGTACAAATGAACCTTTGGTCCAACTAAATAAATCATTAGGACCTATTGTAATGTTTAAATTAATAACACTATCTCCTGTGAAATTAATTTGCACATTGCATACTTGTAGATAGCCATCTTTTGTCCCGAAACAAACATGACCTTTTAATACTTGTTCATTGCCTCTCTTTTTTCTAATATTTCCCAATAAGTCATTCTTTAATTCCTGATTGAAAGTCATTTTGTTCATCTTAAATATAACAATTACAAGAACTGTAGTCATCAATGTTAGCAGGATGCTGACGAACAACTTCTTTCTGATACACAGTTGTCTTTGCGAACACATCTTCTGTCACCGGCCAACTTTCGTCTGTAGGTCTGCTTACAAATTATCTAAAATAAACTAAGAAAAACAAAGCAGTATCAATATATTATCAAATTATGTTGTAGGTTTATACAATTTGCACTGATCTGCATGAACCCAAAAACAATTTTGCCTCCGTTTATTCCGTGAACCATCAAGAGGTCTTTGCACTTGTACCATTGTTTGTCCCATTGTATCTGTTATGTTATAAGGACCTTCCCAGTTTGCCTCCCAAGGTCCAGATTTCCTAAAAGATTTTATCATGACCTTACCCCCCTTTAAAAACTTTGAAAAATCAGGAGGTGTCTGTCACGGCAAGGGTGTATAATTTATTATTACACCCTTGGAATATTATCCTTTAATGTAGTTTGTGTAGTAAATGGTACAAATTACAGAGATGATATTGCTGAGGTCAACGGGGGTTACATCTTTTGAAGCTGGGACCCCCACAGAGGTCAGTTAACAGTTGACAGTTGGCTCCCAGACTCTGTATCGTCTAGTCCTTGGGGAAGAGGGATTATTATTACGCTGCCTGTGTTTTACCTGTTTTTTCCTGACTACCAGCAGAGATACCGTGATTATACTGCTACTCCCTACAGTGAGTAATTGGGACTTCTGTATTTTATCCTTTTTATCTGTTGTTGGTGTAAATAACGTGTTCATCATATATTGTTATATGCACTGTGACTATTCTTTGTTCATAATAAACATTCATTTATTAAGTTCTGCCTTTGTCTGGTTAAGAATCACGTTGCCTGAAGAGACTAGTTAGTATTTTTTATAATTCCTTAAATATTGTACTAAATAATATTTGGTGGGTTTTATTGTTGATTTACCTGGGGGACCAACAGCATTTATAAATTGTCTTGGTGGTGGCAGCGTTAAAATAGTAATAGTTATATTATTATGTTTAAGTGTGGGTGGTGGTTAAAAGGGGGATCTTGTCATTATTTCCGGTCTAGTGAAGACAAATAGTGTACTTTCACCACCACAACTATGTCACGCACACTCTTGGAGTAGGGTGCGTTCGTGAAGGTGTCATTTTGCACATACGAGTAGTTGCATGTGGAAGAAATTGCTCCAAATTTTCCGGCAGCCTTTGCAACCATTTATTTTGAGCAATTGCATCTTTCTGTGGGGCAGACAAATATGGTTCATTATAAAAATTCAACTGCATTTTCCTACCTGTCATCAATTCAAATGGAGTGTATTGTGTAGCTGAAGACATAGTGCCTCTAAAACCCATAAGTACAGCAGGAAGTGCCTGTACCCATGTGTTGCCTTTTTCACGTAACATTTTTGAAAGTCTAGATTTCAATGTTCGCTTTATCTGTTCCACAATCCCAGCAGATTGTGGATGATATGGAACATGAAATCTCTGCTCTATGCCTAGAATGGCATACAGTGCTTGCATGATTTTCCCTGTGAAATGGGTACCTCTGTCTGACTCTAGAAGTCTAGGGAATCCCCATCTTGAGAAAATGTGTGTCCATAATGCTTCAGCCGTTTTTTGTGAATCATCTTTAGTCAGTGGAATTACTTCTAACCATTTAGAGAATACATCCACAACTACTAACGCATATTTTAATCCATTCTTACCTGTTGGTAAT
The DNA here is from genome assembly GCF_036172605.1 of Pelobates fuscus. Classification (NCBI taxonomy): domain Eukaryota; kingdom Metazoa; phylum Chordata; class Amphibia; order Anura; family Pelobatidae; genus Pelobates; species Pelobates fuscus. The sequence continues at coordinate 56,239,095 of NC_086327.1, forward strand.
AGCCCAATGAAATCAATTTGTAAAGTAGACCAAGAACCATTTGCAGGTGCTATACGTTGTATAGGCGTTTTTTGTCCTTTAGGTCTGGGATTTATTTGTGCACATATCAAACATGATTGTACTACCTGTTGTACAGTCTTTTCCATGTTATCCCAATAAAACCTATCTCTGAGTACCTCTAACAGTTTCTGCTGTCCAATATGACCTAAACTTTCATGATTATATTGTGTAAATAACACTTTTAGATGCTCTGGCATGACCGGACACAGTTCTCCGTTTTGGTCATGACATAAAACCCCGTTCTCATGAACAAATGGAGGTTTTGGATCAACCCGAGAAGCCGCAAGGGACAAATCCTTTGCCTGTTCTTCTGCAAAAGATGGAGGCTGTGTGTTAGTCTTTCTAGCCACTGTACTGACATAGGCTCTGTCTGCAATGCATTTTCACCTGTTAAAGCTGCTCTTTTTGCAAATTTATCAGCTATTTCATTTTCTTCACTAAGTAAATCTTTACCTTTTTAGTGGGCAGGGACTTTAACTATAGCATGTAAAGATGGTTCTTGAGACGCAATTCCAAATATGGTCTATGGTGTCTCTTTGTGTGCTAACACTTTATTTGAGGCATCTACGAACCCTCTTATTTTCCATATAGCTAAATGTTCTGTTAGTGATCTAACCACATATGAACTATCACTATATATCACTAGAGGACGTCCTTCCTTTTCCTCAAGTGTTAGTACTGTTTTTAATGCTTCTAGGTCTGCTCTCTATGCTGACAAATGACCTGGCAATTTATGTTCTACTGAATATCCTCGTTTTGGATACCATATAGCATAACCTGTATAGTACTTCCCATCTGAACAGAATCTCGACCCGTCAACAAACACAGGTTCATCAGATTCACTTGCTTTCTTTCTGAAAAGAGAGAAAATTCTCTTCAACTTCTGCTAAACATTCATGGGGTTTACCCTCATATTGCATTAGTTGTGGAAGTACATACTTTGCCTTATGTTCTACTTTAATTTGCTTTGGTGATAGAGCTATTAACCATTGTGAAAATCTCTGATGTGACACACCTGGAATTCCTTTTTCAAGAAGTAATTTCAAAGGTGTATGTGGTGTTTGCAGAATTATGTCCTTGAATCCCACTATGTGTTCAGTTGCCATTACCACAAAATGTACTCCTACCAAATGTCTGGCACACATTTCTAGCCCTCTTTCCACTGGGGAAAGAATTTTAGAAAAATATCCCACTATTCTCCATAACTCTTGTTGCAATTGTAATAGTACCGCGGAGACAGCCGTCTCTGAAGTATGTACTTGAATTGCAAGAGATGCAGTTGGATGTATTGTCTCTAAAGAGGTGGAAACCCTTTAAGTCTATTTTAAGTACCTCAAATGCATTCTGATGTTGATCTGTCCATGGTCCAAATGAAGATTCACTATTTTTCAAGAGATCATATAATGGTTTGGCTTTTTCAGCGAACCCTTCAATAAATTCTCTGGAAAAATTCATTAATCCTAGGAACTGGCGTAAGGCCTTATGTGGAGTCGGTACAGGAAGAGAAGAAATAGTTTTGATTCTTTCCTGCACTGGCTTCTTGTGTCCTGGACCAATGTGTACACCCAAGTATTGTACTTCTGGTTGCATCAGTGTTACTTTGCGTGTGTTCAGTTTTCAATCAGAATCCTGCAAAAGAAAAAAATATGCATTTAACAGAATCAGGTGTTCTTCCTCAGTTTCAGTCTGCAAAAGCATATCATCAACATATTGTAACAAGCATTCTGGCCTAGAAAACTTAGACAAACCTTTTGCCAATGCCTGATAAAAATATGTTGGAGAACTGTGAAAAGCCTGGGGTAATACAGTAAACACATATTGCTGATTTTGAAATGTAAAAGCAAACTTATATTGACAACTATGCTTCAGTGGTACAGAGAAAAACCCATTATCTAAATCTAGTACTGAGTATACTTTAGCCGTTGACGATATCATGACATCATATCTGGGGTTTCTGCCACCACATGTGCAGAAGGTGGTGTGTATTTATTTAATGTTCTTAAATCAATTGTTAATCTCCAGGAATTTGATTCTTTTTTCAACACTGGCCACAGATTTTTATTGCATGGACTATTTGCTGTCCTTATTATTCCTCTCTGTTCCAAATCATTATTGACACTTGCAATAGAATAAATTGAATCTGGGGGTAATCGATACTGCCTCTGTGGGAGTGGATCAGGACCTTGAATGTCAATCAGCACATTTTTAAATCTTCCACATTCAGTACAATCTCTTTAAGTTCAAGGTTATCCCTAGTATTAGGCCATTGCATTTCTGTAGACACTACATCTACTGGACAAACAATTCCTAACTCCCCATATTCAGTAGGATCCAATAACACTGGTTTCCTACCCTTCGCATCTTTCCAAATAGCTTTGTTTCCCAAATCAACAATACAACCTCTTCTTTGCATAACATCTGTGCCTATGATATTATCAACATTTTTGCAGTACCAGATATCATTTTTGTTTTTGAACACTGAGGTATTTCTAAAGTAACATTATTTACTAATGTTGCCATAGATCCTCCACTTCTGTCAAATCCTACAATTGTACATATAGGTGCACTTGGTGATGAAGGTAGTTGTACACTAGTTATACTTAACTGAGCACCTGTATCGATGTGAAATTCTGTGTCATAACCTTTTAAAGAACATTTAATGTATGGTCTACCACATCCATCTAAATTTAATGGAGACAACAATTCAAGTAGCCTGATTCCTTTAGATTGTCATTGTGAATTTAAAATTTGGTCAGCCTGATTAGACATGTTAGAAATCACACCCTGTCTGTCTCCTGTGTTTGAAGAAGCTACAATTTATCTCACTTGCCTTATCAGAGGAGTATATGGCGAATCTCTGTTTTTTTCTATATTAGGATTATTTTGAATAAATCCATTTGATTTGCCATGATCCCTTGATTGTAAATCATAAACATAATTCCTGCAGTTTCTCTTTATATGACCTGGCTTGTTACCATAGAAACAGACCAGACTATGTGTCGAGTTTCTTTCATAGTGTGAGTGGGGCATATTAAAACTTGGAGCTTCTCTCCTCTTTGCCTGAGTTCTAACAGCTGCAGGACTCCAGGAAGGAGGGGGCTTCCTGTAGCTGGATATTTCCTCCCCCCTATGTCTCCTAACTGCACAGACAGATTTTTTAACTGTTTGTTGTCTGGATTCTCTCCTAACCCTAATGACGCGGCTTCTTCAATATTTTGACACTGCAGAGCGCATGCAATTGATATTGGATCAAGATATTTAAAAAATTTTACAAATGCATTTACCATAGATTTTGGTGTCTGATCATCAGGAATACTCATTACCAATCTGTATGCACGCTCAAATTTTAAAAGGAAACTGAAGACATCTTCATTTATATTCGGTTTTAATTTTTCTAAAATCTCAATATCCACATGCTCATTTCCTGTTGTTAATCTTATTAATTGTGTCAATCTATCTCGCTCATTCCCATGGACTATTTCACCATCTTTGTCATTAGGGGTACTTATGGGTGGAGTCAGTCTACGTGCAATGTATGTTGGCAGCCATATTTTAAACAATCTGTTCCTTTGTTCGTCATTCAAATTATGTTTAGATAAATTACCAAAGGCATCCATTGATGGATTATATGGGGGAATATCTTTGGTAACTTTCATCAACTGCTTTTGAATTTTGAATTTAAGTTTTGCAGGCTTATCTAACAATGTTCCACGTTGCAAATCAGACTGTGATGATATTTCCGTGACATCAACTGGCTCTGGTATCAAATTATGATCACTCCTTGTAATTACACACAACTGTTTAGCTTCATTTCTAAGCTTACAGATCAATTCAGATTTAAGATCCAGCTGTTCTTCTAAATCACAAATACTTGCCTGTAGTCTATCACATTTAGTACATTTCATTTCTCACACATACATATTTCTCTTTAATGTCTGTCTGTGTACAGTTTAAATCTTGCACCTTTACTTGTGCAGGTACTTGCAATTTTGTTGGAGCCACTCCTGTTCTAAGGATCATTGTGACAAAGGTTTCTACCAATTTTTAGTAAAAATAGAAATCCAGCGCACTTACTTATCAACTAAACAGCTACTTTGATGCTGACAGATTTGACTAGTTTTATTAAAAACACCTAATCTAGGCAAAAAAATAATGGGGGTTTAGTTACACTATATGATCATACATTGCATAAGCCTGCCACAAACGTCAATGTACCCCATCTTTGGCAGGTCCTACTCTCACTGCCAACTGTCTACTAAATGAGCTACTCACTTGGGGAAATCCTTCCATCTCGAGTTCTCTGCAGTACAAGGCTTAAATAGGGTCCTGAGATGAGGCACCTGTGACAGGGGGCGGTGCAAAACCAAGGAGCTGGCTAGACTCCTAAATATATATATATGGGAAAACAAGGGGCTGGCTGCACTCACCTAAACTTGCTTAAATGGGGTGCAAACAAACACGTGGCGGTGGCCATCTTTAATTCAGCTGAAGTTTTACCTTCTCCAGACTTCAATGCATTCGACAGTTTGGACGCCATTCGACAGTTCGTTCGACAATTCGAATGGCTGTCGTTCGTCTGTTTGAACTGACTTTAACATGGGAAATAGAGCGAAAATGTGCTTGCGGTTGGTCAAATAAGACTTTCCCTTAACTTTTTAACCCCTGAACCGATTGCCCTGATTTTTGAGTATGTGTATATTTCAAGCAAGCTGATTCTGAAAATGTATGTTTTATGTGAATGCCATGTATATTTTGGAAGGTATTAATATTTTGTAAAAACTGTATTTCTCTGCCTGTGGTAACTATATTAACCATTGTGTTCAGTAATCATATCACAGGCAGAGGGGAGGATTTTGCGAGTGTCTGTGTGTATTGTACGGATTGATTGGTTGTATTTTAAAACCCTGTGGGCAGTATTATGTTTGTGGATTGTGAATAAAAGGGGCTGTATGTGCCAGTACAGTCAGTTCTACTTCACCCTCAATTTGGAGTGCCGTCTCTTATTGGGGGAATCTGCTACAAGGGATTGCTATGCTAGTCATACTCCCTTGCTATATCACTACTAAGCTCTTGTAAGAGCTTGTTCCTGTCTTGCTCTCTGAAGGAGTCTACGGTGGTTATGGTGTCGGTCGCAGTGCTTGGAGCCCTCAGGAAGCACTAGGAGCATCCTTCAAAAGAGGTACCCAGTTGGGGTGCCAGGTGATCCGTTACAATCTTTACTGCACGACACAGTCTGTCTTTAGTCAGCCTTTTACTCCTACAGCTGCGCAGTTCTGGGCTTGATTCTGGACACTTGCCAATCTCTGCCACGTGCTTGCTTCTAGAATACACGTTGTATCTTGTGCTGCTTTCTTTATAACACGTGCTTTTGTCTGTTGTAGAATACAATCTTGGAACAGTCTTTGTGATTTGAAAATCTTTTTCTTCTGATAAACACACACAGCTCTTAACACAGCTTTTAACACGGTTCTTTTTTCTCTGCTTCTGGTTGCACACACTTCTATTCAACACAAAGAGTAATTCGATCCATCCTCTCTCTCACTTCCTGTGCTCAATTCCCCCCTTAATCGAAGTGTGGATTGCCAGAAAAACAGTTTAGCTGGCCCGTCAATGTAATAACTGGCTGCGTTTTTATTTAGTTGAATAAGTTATATATATATATATATATATATATATATATATATTACTTCTTGGGCCAAATTTGCTCGAAACATTAATATATGTCTATATTAATTAAAAGTAATAATAAGCAATCTGACGTTCTTTATAAAAAATATGCATTTATTCTACTTCAACAGCAAACAATAATATACTTAACAGATGGTATTTCTTTTTTTTTCAATGTATTTTATTTATCATTTTTCATACATGAGAAATACGTAACATCCGCAATGGCGGAGGGGTACAGAAAGGAAAAAGAAAAGGGAGGGGGGGACAAAGACATATAGCATATCGACTTTGTACAGAGGTAAGTTCAAACAGAATTACATAATTACAGTAGTAGGTACATTTGTCTGGTTAGCATGCATAACTCAAAACATATGACAATTTTGTCTGTTTACACCCATATAACGATATGCGCGCTAACCTTGGTTCAGTCAGTCCTAACTGGGATTAGGGGAGAGGAGGAGGGGGCGGGGTAAAGGTGGGGTAGCAGCATCTTTCAAGCTTGAACCTCTACGTCATCTATGAAGTTGTTAAGAACCTTAAGCCCTATTAATGGTGCTAACTGCTGGAGGTTATTGTGTGTGAGTGAAATCTTGTAGTTTATTTTTTTTTTTTTTTTAATTTCCTCATCTATATTCCACCCATCTATGCCAGCGAGTCGTATGTTTGGCTTGGTTATCGGTTAGTCTGCTTGCCATGCATTCATATGTGTAGGTCGAATCTAGCCTGCTCAAAATCTCTGGCAAAGTGGGCGGTTGTGTAGACTTCCATTTATGGGCTATTGCGGTTTTGGCTGCTATCAGGCAATGAATCGTTAAATAAAGTTCATCTTCAGGGAGGGTGTCCGTGAAGATGTGGAGCAAAAAGCACTCAGGGCTCATTTGTATCCCGATCCCTAAATTGTTGCGTAGAAGCGACGCTATGTCGCGCCACATTGTGGTGATTAGTGGGCATGTCCAGAATATGTGGTAGAGGGTGCCTTCCTGATTCTGACATCTCCAACACACTTTCTTTGTCCCATGGTAAATATGGGCTAGCTTGGTGGGAACCAAGTACCACCGCATAACTAGTTTGCAGTAGGATTCCCAGTGGGTGAGACTACGGGTGGCCTGCTTTGTTTTCTTTTGGGCCCGATTCCATATTTCTGTCGAAAAACATTTACCCATATCTAATTCCCATTTTGCCATGTAGGGTGGTTTGAATTGCGCGTTCTGGAAAAGCAGTGTGTTGTAACACAGAGACAGTGCTTTAGCCTTCGGCAGTTTCCCCATACATTTTTGGATGAACAGCGGCAGCAGCGCGGGCTCCTCGAGCCGCAGCCCACACTCCTGCGTTATGTTCCTTATTCGTAGATAGGGGAACAATTCTCGTGGAGATAGGTGGTATTCCTTTGCTAAGTCAGGGAATGGTTTGATACCTTGGGGGGTCAGTAGGGAGCGCACAGATTTAATCCCCTGTCGTAGCCACGTATCCACTTGGAGGTCAGTTGTTCGGGCCGTTAGAGCCCGCAGTGGCGCCGCCATGAGTAAGTCGTTTTGTTGTAGGAATAGTGGGGTAGTTTGCTTCCATGTGCGGAGCAACGTCTCTGTGGTCGGTAGGGGGGGCTTTGGTCCGGAGAGCCGAGCTCCCGTCCAAAGGGTAAGCGGGATCGTGCTATTGGGCATACACGCATTTTCCAGCGCCAGCCACACCGGAGGAGATGCTCGCTCAAGGACCGCAACGCCCTGTGCCAATATGGATGCTTTGTAGTATAATTTTACGTTGGGTATGCCCAGTCCGCCCTTCGTGTATGAGCGCCACATCGACTTTTGTGCTATCCTCGGTGGTTTTCGTTTCCAGATGTGCGCGTTCATTACGGCTTGAAATTTCTGTAAGATAGGGTTGGCTATTGTGATAGGGAGGGTGCGGAAGAGGTATAATATGTGTGGTAATATCATCATTTTAATAGTGTGAATTCGCCCCAGCCATGAGATCTCTTTATCTCCCCACTGTTTAAGTTGTTGCTCTAGTCTGTTGGCAAGCGGTAAATGGTTTTCTCTAATTATCGCTGAGTGTGAGGTAGGCAACTTAATGCCCAGATATGAAATGGAGGTTGCTCGCCAATCGAAATGATATATCGTTTTCAATTGATTGAGGGTGGAGAATGGAATCCCCACCGCTAGTGCCTGTGTCTTTTTAGCATTGTTTTTATAGTAGGACATCTTTCCGTACCTGTCTAATAATGTTAGTAGGGTCGGTAACGTAGTTTCCGGGTGTGTTAGAAATAGGAGGACGTCGTCCGCAAAAAGGGCTATCTTTTGGATCCCTATCGGCGTATCTAGTCCTCTGATTGCAAATGTATTCTTTATATGTCTAATCAGGGGTTCCATACATAAGATAAATATTAAGGGGGATAGTGGGCATCCTTGCCTGGCGCCATTCGTAATTTGAAAAGAGCGTGACAGGAAGCCAGAATTAAATATTTTAGCTGCAGGTTTAGAATATAGAACCATAATACATTTCAGGAATTCCGTAGGAATACCCATGTGCAGCAGCACCGCCTGCATATACGTCCAATTTAAGCGATCAAATGCTTTTTCAGCATCCAACGCTAGAAGTATGCCCTTTTGGTTGGTAGAGTGGGCCCAGGAGATTAGGTTTAAGAAGTGGCGTGTGTTGTCTCCTGGTTGCCTATTGGGGACAAACCCTGCTTGTTCAGGAGAGACCAAATCTTGTAGGATGGGCTGTAGGCGCATGGCTAACAATTTGGCGTATAATTTTAAGTCCGCATTAAGTAGCGAGATCGGTCTTAGGTTGGCACATTCGGTAGGAGGTTTTCCAGGTTTAGGGAGCGTAACAATGTGAGCTAGCAGCATCTCCTCCGGTATGGATCCTGATTCCCGAAAAAAATTGAAAAGATTTGTGAGGTACGGCGTCAGAAGGGGTTCGAATGTAGTGTAAAAGCAGTTGGGGAATCCATCTGGGCCAGGGGCTTTATGTTTGGGTAGCTTGCGGATTGCGTTTCGCACCTCGTCTTCAGTGAAAATGGCCGTCAACTTGGAGCTGTGGTGTGCAGTCAGGTGTGGAAGGTTAGCCTCTTTTAAGTAGACATCTATTTCTGTCTCTAGTGGCTGGTGAAGGGTATCGTCCAATGTGAGATTATATAGCTTATTATAAAAGGTAGCTAGTTCATCTACTATGTCTTGTGGGTTAAATAGTTTCGTACCTGTAGTTGATGTCATATATGGGAGTTTGGATTGGATGTATTGGGATTTTAGGCGTCTTGCAAGCATTTTGCCTGCTTTGTTCCCCTGCATATAATAGGAGAGTTTCAGTTTTCGTAAATGTCGTTCTAGGGTCAGTAACGACAATGCATGTAGCTCTTCTCTTGTTCTTTCAATTTGTCGAGAGAGCAGTTTGGTTGGCCTGATTTTGTTATCTCTGTCTAGTGTTTTGAGACGTGTAAGTAGTTTTTCATGGTCGGTGTATATCCTTCGCTTTTTTATAGATCTCGCTTGGATTAGAAGACCTCGCACTACAGCTTTAAGAGCCACCCATTTAGTATCAATGCGCGAGGGGTCATTTACGTGGTTTTCATGGAACATTGTGATGCATTTGCGAAGGTTGGCGGCGATATCGCCATCAGCTATGAGGGATTCGTTCAGGCGCCATGTACCCCGACCTCGGGCCGGGTACATGGCCCTGAACGTGACAATTATTGGGGCGTGATCAGACCAAGTTCTTTCTCCTATGTGCACTGCTGTAAGATTCGCGAGGGATCTCTTGTCTACCCAACACATATCTATACGTGAGTACGTGTGATGTACCAGTGAGAAATAAGTGTAATTTTTCTCCTCCGGATATAGAGTGCGCCAAGTATCGTATATATCATTCTTGTGTAATAGTGTACTAAGATTGTGGCTCAGAGTAATGGCCTGTTGAAGTGGGCGCTTATCTGCTATTCTTTTGATGTCTAAGTCTGGATCTAATGTGCAGTTGAAGTCCCCACAAATGATAGTGTGGCCCACCCGCAATTTATTTATCTTGTTTAGCGATTTATTTATAAAAGAGGTTGGGGAATTGTTGGGTGCGTAAATGGAAGCAATCGTGAGTTGCATGCCGTTCAGTGTGCCTACCACGATGAGGAGCCTGCCTTGCGTGTCTGCGTAAGTGGTATTTAGTTGGAAAACCCAGTCAGTGTGAAATAATATGGCTACGCCTTTGGTTTTGTTAGGCGAGAGAGCATGGTACACTTGGGGATATTTGGAGGGTAGGAAGGTAGGAGGCTTTTTTATACACATATGCGTTTCTTGGAGACATACTATTGCTGCCTTAGATTTATGTAAATCTTTTATCACTGCACTTCTTTTGTATGGACTATTTAAGCCGTTTACATTCAGAGATAAGCATTTAAACTGGCCTGCCATTAGTGGTGTGTATTTGGGTTGGGATGCTTATTATAGGTAGGTCTGCAACCAATCGGGGATGCAGTCTTCCGGAGGTATAACCAGGCCCTAGATAGTTGATGGTGGAGTGGTGCCCTGCAGGTTCCTATAGTTATACAGGAGATTGCTGCTATCGAGGTAGGGGTTGGGAATGGGGGACGAACAGGGGGAGAACAAAAAAGAAGAATAAAAATAAGTATATACAATATCTCTCGAGCCCGAGAGAGGAACAAGGGATACAATGGGGAGACTTCCAACTCGTCCATTGAAGATCCCGTCTGGGGGTCGTGCGGAGCGGGACCGCACCCGGGCCGTATGGTTGTTGTTAGTCTGCGTATCGATATTTTCTGTCGGGGGGGCGCACTTACGTGCAGCAGCCTTCTGATAGCCTGCGTTTTCACAATATGGGCCATGAACTGGGTATCGAAAAAGTTTCACACAAGGAACCTTGGATATTTGGTAATATAGTGTATTCAGTTGAATATCTAGGTGTTGTTGGGTAATAATGATTTGTTTTCTTTTATTTTTAATTATTATTATTTTTGTTGTTTTTATTTTATGCTAATTTTTATTCTTTCTTCACTCTGCGCTCTGTCGTTTCGGGAAGGGGCTTGTGATATTCACAGCTATGCGATCAACAACCTGAACCTGAACTGGAGTGGTAGCATGAATGGATGTGGCGAACGTGAATAGTAGTTCACAAACAAGCGGAACAGATGGTTCTAGGCTATACCTTATTGTCATTGACATAATGAGCGAAGGATACATCCCTGGTGCAGCGAATCAATTGAGTAGATTACAATTTAAACAGGTATATTTAAACGTGACATTAACACTAAGTATAACCTTGTAGACATTATTAACAGTCCAATCGCAACATAGCTTATTGCTGAGGGTAGTACAGTCACATGATAATTACAAACATTGAATTAAGTATATGCAAATTCTTAACTCTAAGCCTACTAAGTGTGATATTTTTCTTTTTCTTTTTTTTATATTTGTTTTAATTTGCCTGTGTTCTGCTGATACGGGAGGGGTCATGTAATGATTAAGAACATATTGTAGCAGCCTAAATCAGAGAATGGTAGCATGAGTAGACTTTGGCAAGCATAACTGGTTGGACCCCAGCATTCTCGTGATGTCGTGATTGTTATCTAGTAGCAATCAGCAGTGAACATTAGGGAGACATCTCTCTTTCGATGGAATCCAAACAATTAGGTAGGTGCAAATATGCTTGAGACCCTTATTGTAGTTTTGTGGTTACTGTATAAACGCGGCATCATTAAGCACAGAGAATATGACAATCACATGGTAACTGCTACCAACGGACTTAAACATGTGTAATTGCTTGACTCTAGAAATAATAAAGTGTTTTTTTTTTTTTTTTTTTTTTTTTTGGGGGGGGGGGTTTGTAATTGAAGATTATATACATGTTTTAGATTTGTCATTGGAGATTGTATACATATTTTAATTTTAGTCTGCCTGCGTTCTGCTGTTTCGGGAGGGATCATGTAATGGTTAAGAGCATATTGTAGCAACCGAAACCAGAATATGGTAACATAAATGAACTATGGCAAGCAAAATTGGTTAGTCCCCAATATCTCTATGATGTCACGGCTGTTATTTAGGTAGGTGCAAGTATGCTTGGGACCCTTATTGTAGGATTGCGATTACAATTTAAACGTGGCATCAATTAACACAAGGCATATGACCATCACACGGTAATTTCTAACAATGGACTTAAAGATATGTAACTGTTTTACTCTAAAATTAGCAAAGTGCGATTTTTTTTTTTGTTTTGTTTTTGTAAGTGGAGATTATATACATATTTTTTTTTTTTTTTTGTGCTTAAACTGCTGCGTCAATACCCGTATATAAATACCAATCCAGTCACTTGCAGTTGTCGGTTGCTTCCACCGCAGCAGAGAAAGATTGTAGAAGGAGCAAAGAACAGCAGGAAACCGTTTATGGGAGTCCATATGAAGATTCGGCCATATACAGTCTCGGTCAGTTGGGTAGGTAACTTGTGATATTGTGAGTTTTGGTGGTGATAACGAATTCAGAAGGCCGTTGTCCCCATATCTTCTCTAGCGGGGTGGAGGACCCACCATCTGCCAGTCTGGGCGGATCGTCGACGGTGAGGGTGTTATAGCTGCAGGGCTAGAGGCATGGCCTTGTGCTTTCCAGAGGCCCCATGTTGTGAGCGTGGCCAGTCCTCCTATCGGGTCTTCTATAATATGGAGCTTGTTATTCCTCCACACCATGAGTTTGGTGGGGAATCCCCATCTGTATGCCTGGTCGTGGTTTCGTAAGGTTTTAGTTATGGTGGAGAATTCCTTTCTCCTCGCCATCGTTAGTGCCGATAGGTCGGCGAATATCGAGATGTGGGTGAACGGTTCCGGCAGCGTCGGTTTTGATCTGGCCGCCTTGAGTAGTGCATCTTTAGCTCGGAAATAATGGAAGCGAGCTATAATATCGCGCGGTACTTCTGCCGCGAATCTGGGCGGCTTTGGGATGCGGTGGGCTCTGTCAAGTTCCCAAGTAGTACCTTGTAGGTCGGGAACTAGTGTAGAGCAGAGATTTTTAATATAGATAGGTATCTGATCGGGTGTGATGGCCTCTGGGACCCCTCGGAATCTCACATTGTTCCGGCGGGAACGGTCTTCCATATCTGCCATCTTCTGCCATAATTTAGTGTTCTCCTCCTCCAATTTCTGCATTTTGTCAGCTAATGTGTTGTGGGCTGAGCATAGATCGTCAGTCTTTCTCTCGACTTGATCTGTGCGGTCTCCCAGTTCCTCCAGTTCCTGGTGAATGCCAGAAATAACGGTTGTAAAGTCTTCTTTGATGGTAGCCCTCAGGTCCATAAGCATATGTTTCAAGTAGTCTTTAGTTATGTGATCATCGTCTGTTGCTTTTTGCAGGGGCGCCTCGGAGTTATTGTCAGTCTCAGGGGACTGGGCTCTGCTTGCGGCGCCATCTTGGGCCTGCTTCTGTCGGTCTTTTTTGGGTGGCCGGACCGCGTCTGTTAGCTTTGTTTGTTTAGAGGGCGACATGGTGTCTCTCCAAATGTCCCCACTCGATTTTGGATCTGAGTGTGTCAGTGAAGTATTGATTAGTCGCTTGTTAGGCCCGGGTTGATACGGAGCTCCTACTCCATGCGACCGATCGTGTCGGAAGTTGGACACGCCCCAACAGATGGTATTTCTTAATAACGTTACAGAGAGCCGTCTTTGTATCAGCAACTCGGGACATCAGAGAGGAGAGCAAAATGGATGGTAGAAGGAAGAGAGCATGGACCTTTGTCCTCTGCCCTATATAGCCCAAATTACGTCATAACGTTTAGTTTAGACTCTGGCCATATAAGGAAATAACCCAAATAAAGACCACCCCAAATCTCTTATACAGCAAATTCCAGAGACCTCATGGTACAGAATAGCAAACGCCATCTGTTCTGTTTAACCCATTAGACAGCCACACCTTAATATGTATTTGAATAGGAACATATAGAATATGCAATATTCTATAAGGGGGCAGCGGAAAATTTAAAGGTTATTTCATATAATGTCTTGGAGCAGTACTTAAAATAATGTAGTAGTCCCTTTTGCAGAAAACATCCTTGTACACAGCTGGCAGCCAATAGGATTTAAGCATATGTTTTGACTATAGAAGTTGAGCCTTGTTTTCTAGAGAAGCATGCTCCAGTAGTTATTGTTTTGTTTTGCTTTTTATGTATTACAAATAACTTAAAGCTGTGGTTATTATTGTCTTGTGTTTTTACTGTTTTGTAAATCTTTTTTAAAATAAAAAAAATTTCCTTTAAAGGAAATTAATAAAAAGTATTGAAAAAAAATGTGGTTCCCAAATTTACAATATATAGGGTAATAGTAAGGTAAGTGGCATTCTTACACTCTGTTGTTAATATTCCATCAGAGCTATCACTGAGCAGATGTGTAACTAGTAATTTCAAGTTGTGACATTTAGGTTCCAATGCTACCTTAACCCCTTCCCGACCAGTGACGGAAATTTTCCGTCAACCTTGTCCTTCAGTTAAGGACCGTTAACGGAAAATTTCCGTCATTTACTAAAGTTAACCCCAGATCGCCGCAATCGGGCGCACCGGATCGGGCTGTCCCAGCACATGTGCCCACTCTGACAGCATGTCAGAGCGGGCACATGTGCTGTGTATACTCACCTCTGCCTCCCTGCACTTCCGGGTTCACTGTGAAGTGCAGGGAGACGGATCAGTGCTGATCCTGCCCCCTGGTGTTAAAAAAAATAAAGTTAATCTAAGATCCCACCCCCCTTTACCCATTTTAATAAAAAATTAACCCCTTTCCTGCCAATTGATCACTGACTACAGATCTGACAGGGATCTGATTTTTTTTTTTTTTTTCCAATGTTTAGTTTTTATTGAAAATTTTTCCATAATAATAGACAATGGGGTACAGAAAGGAAGAAGGGGAAGGGGTGAAGATACAATATGTATATAAATGTGGGTATCGGACAGTATTGTTTTACAGTTGTACAACATATTAGCAAGTGAACTTAAAGACATGTTGTGGTCGCACTGCAGCATCTTGCATAGCACATAGTAAGGTACATTCGCTATACTTCTGGAAGCAGGTGTTAGTGCCAACTGGAAATATTGGATTGTTAGAAATATGAGATATATGACATGCTATGTTCTTAAATGCATCATTGATAAGACCATAATTTTTTATTTATTTATACAGAGTATATATAAAACATTTGTGAGATATTGTTGCTTATTCATACATGTGTCTTATGTGGGTAGCATGACAACAATTAGAGAGTGCAGTAACCTGTTGCGTATAATAACCAATGAGAGGTGTGTAGTACAACGTGTCCGATTCTTAGCGGATCCCAATCGTAGTGAGTTGCGAGACTACATGCATCTTCATTATGTGAAGAAGAGGGGATAGATAAGGTAGTAAGGGTAGAGATTTGCATGGTGTTATTGGGCGGGGGGAGAAGCGTAGGTTAGAAAGCCACCAATAATTTTGACATTCATATGTATGAGGTATTTTATATATTGTAGAGCATCAAATCAGTTTAGTATATTGTTTATAAGTAGAATCCCAGTTCTCCCATTGTTTATTAAATTTGGATATGTCACCTCTGTTAGCCCATTCCCTCTCGTGACAGTAAATAGTGTTGACTTTGTTGATTAATTCTTGCAAAGAGGGGATTGCGTTGCTTTTCCAATGAGTCGCAATACATGTTTTTGCGGCTATTAAAATATTGATAATCGCTACTTTTAAAGGAGTACATAGTGATTCAGGTAATAAGTGGAGTAAACAACCTGCTGGGCTTAGAGATAGTTGCATGCCATATATTGAGCGTATAACATTTTTCACATAGTACCAAAAGGTTCGAAGTTGCGGGCAGTCCCAAAAAATGTGTAGGATTGAGCCTATTCCTTTGTTGCATCTCCAACATGTGGAGATGGAGTTAGGGTAGATTTTGCTTAGTCTATTAGGAACTAGGTACCACCTCATTAAAACTTTGAAATAAGCTTCCCATAGAGTTGCGCATTTTGTGGACTTTTTGGTGGATGATATGGCCGTAAGCCAATCTTTTATGTGGAATTCTTCGCCCAAGTCTTGTTCCCATCTGATCATATAGGGAAGCTTAGCAGAGGAATGATCTGCTGAATGTGCTAAGTAACATAGTTTGAGGAATTTCTGCGGGAGACGAGACCTGGTAGACATGTAACAATTGTGGCCTATCATACTTAGTGATGATAGATCTAAATGTGTGAGAGCAGCAGTGTTTAATATGTGTTTTATTCTTAAATATAGGAAAATATCTCGATGTGGTAGGTTATAAGCGGTCTGTAGGTCTGGAAAGGTTCGAAGGCCTGTAGAGTCAAATAAAGAGTATACATGAGTTAGACCGTGTAATGGCCAATGGTGTATGGGAAGGTCTGGTGATATCGAAGTAAGAGCTCTTAGAGGAGCTAGGTAGAGTAATTCTTCTTTGGGACATAGTGTTGTACTCCATGAGTTCCAAGAACGTAGGAGAAACTTAGTGCTTGGCAATAGAGACGAGGAGGCCTGATTGCTTTTGGACCACAGTACATCATGCAGAGATGGGATGTTACCGCAAGCTTGTTCCAGTTTAAGCCAAATCGGGTTAGTTTTCCTTGTCATGATGTCCAAGCTTTGTGCTAGTGAAGAGGCCCTGTAGTAGTTGCTAACATTGGGGACGCCTAGACCTCCTTGATGGATGGGGCGCCATAAGGAACGGAGTGCAACTCTTGGGGGTTTTCTCCTCCAAATGTGTGCATTTATCACGGTTTGAAATCTGGTAAGAATGGAGTTCGGGATGGTGACGGGTAGTGTACGGAATAGGTAGAGTATATGAGTTAGTGCCATCATTTTGATCTAATTTATTCTGCCTATCCAAGAGGTATTCAGATTGTCCCATGATCTCAATTGAGTTGAGATTTTGTGCAGGACCGCTTCGTGGTTTTCTTTTATGGTTTGTGATTTGGATTGGGTTAATTTGATGCCCAAGTAGGTTAAGGAGGTTTTACGCCAATCAAAGGGGAATTGCAATTTTAGAGTATCTATGGTATGAGGGTTTAAGTTCAGTGGAAGTATTTGAGTTTTAGTGATATTGTTTTTGTAAAATGAGACCATGCCATATGATTTGAGAGTACTTAGGAGGTGGGGTATGGAAGAAGACGGGTGTTTCAAAAAGATTATGATATCGTCCACAAATAAAGCGAGCTTTTTCTCTCCTGCATGGGTGTTAAGACCTGGAAGTAAGGGATCGTTTTTGATTGTGCGAATAAGAGGCTCCAGGCAAAGAATAAATATTAAGGGGGATAAGGGACAACCCTGTCTTGTTCCATTAGAAATATTAAAGCTAGTGGATGAGAAACCAGCATTGAAAACTTTTGCAGATGGCATGGAGTAAAGGGCCATAATGCTAGTGAGAAAAAGGTCAGAGAAACCATAGGCTTTTAGGGTGGCCTTCATGTATGACCAGTTCAGGCGATTGAAGGCCTTTTCTGCGTCAAGGGCCATTAGGACCCCGGGTTGACGATGGCGAGTTGCCCAATCTATCAAGTCCATGCAGAATCTGGTGTTATCACCCCCTGTTTGCCTGGTACGAAGCCCGCTTGCTCTTCAGAGACTAAATTTGGTAGTATACATTTTAATCTATTGGCTATAAGTTTTGCATATAATTTCACATCTGCGTTTAGCAGAGATATTGGGCGTAAATTACCGCATAATGTGGGTGGTTTGTTTGGTTAAGGCAGGGTGATAATGTATGCTTCCAACATTTCCCTCGGGAAGCTGCCTGCTTTTTGTATTGTGTTAAAGAGTTTTGTGATATGCGGGGTAAGTTGTGGTTCCATCTTAATATAGTAATAATTGGAGAGCCCATCTGGACCAGGGGCTTTATGCTTCGGTAGGGACTTAATGGCTGTGGCCACTTCGTGTTCTGTAAATGGAGTGGACAGTTGATCATTTTGTTGTGGTGTAACCTGAGGAAGTGAAATGTTTTGCAGAAACGTCGATATGTCTTGTTTACTCGGAGTGTATGTGTTTTTGTCTAAATTGTAAAGTTCATTGTAAAATGATGATAATTTGTTAACTATATCTGTGGGATTGAATAGTTTTGTGTTTGATTTGGAGAGAATGTACGGGATTTTTGTTTGGAGGTATTTGGATTTTAGCTGACTGGCTAATAACTTGCCGGCCTTGTTGCCCAGATTGTAGTATTTTTGCTGGAGTTTAGCTGCCTTATTGGCAAATTCCTCAATTCTAAGATTCAAAATTTGTTCACGTAGTGTTGTGATTTGTTTCGTTGTGGTATGGGAGGGGGATATATTGTTGGAGTTTTCCAATGTTACAAGTTGTCGGTGAAGCGAGTCATTTAGATTACGAGCTATTTTCTTTTTAGTTGAGCCTAGTTTGATAAATGTTCCTCTAATTACGACTTTGTGCGCTAGCCATTGGGTTTCTGTGGAGGTGTCAGTGGTGGTATTGTTGATAAAATAGTCTTGTATTTCTAGGGCAATATTCCGTAGATTTCCCGGCGAGTCAAGAATGGATTCGTTTAGGCGCCAAGTGCCTCGGCCTTTTGTAGGATAGGGTACTGCTATAGTGATAGTGATCGGGGCATGGTCAGACCAAGTTCGTTGACCTATGGTTTGGTCCAGGAGATGGGGCAAGGTTGATTTATCGAGTAAGCATCAATCTATCCGTGTATATGTTAAGTGAACTGGGGAGAAAAATGTAAAATCTTTGGCTGTAGGGAATAGGTTTCTCCAGGTGTCAAATAGATCATGTGTGAAAATAAGATTTGAGAACAGTTTACTGTTATGAATAGTAAGTTTGTTAGGTTTTTGATTATTGACACGCTGGATGTCCAGTGAGGGATCAAGAGTGCAGTTACAGTCTCTGCATATTATGACATGACCTTGTTTTAGAGTAGATATCTTTTTTATTGCCTTATTAAGAAATGAGAATTGAGCGTCATTAGGGGCGTAAAGGGAGGAAATCGTAACTTGGATTCCATTAAGTTCACCAACTAAAATAAGCAATCGTCCTGTTGGGTCAGCGTATTGCCTAATGGGGGTGAACACCCAGTCTGCATGAAATAAAATTGCCACTCCTTTGGATTTGTTTGGTGCATATGCATGGTACGCTGTAGGGTATTTGGATGATTTCAGGTGAGGTGGGTTGTATGTTATGTGGAATGGTGTCATATATAACCCAAATGGTCGGTGTTAGGTAATTGCTATTAGATAAGGTTGTTGGGTTTGGTGGTGACATGTAGAATTATAGCAGAGATGCATGCCCAGCTTTAAAGAGTATAGGGGTTTGTAAAGGCATACATGAGAATATAGCATAAGCAGTAAGGGGGAATAAAGTAAAGTAAGGGAGGAAAATAATACACGACAGATCATACTGTGCTATGGTATCATAAGACTAAAACTTATACTCATCATGTCTCATATTTTGGAAGTAGAGTGAAAGTTCATGTGTTGCGAGCTGGCGATCCCGCCATCTACCACTCCTTTTGAAGTCGTCTTGGAGAGCAGCTTTTGGACGGAGAGTTAAGCGGAATTGCATTGGAGTTAGTCCATAGGCCCCATTTGATGAGAAGTTTCATACCTTCATCTGGGTCGTTGATTATGTGTGTTTTGCCTTGTCGCCATATCAGTACTTTTGTGGGATAGCCCCTGTAGCGGAGAGCCGATCTTCCACAGCTATTCTCCACTAGCGATCTTAGTGAGGCTCAGGAACAAGGTGATGAGAAGTCCACAGGCAAGGTTTCTAGCAGGTAAAATAATACAGCAGTATCCCCATCGCAATCCCAATAACTGGACGACACACAGTTTCAGGAGCAGAACTGACAAGCTTTATTCCACAGTGCCTTATAAAGCCCTCTCCCATGCAAGGGAGGAGGTTCTATCAATTAATACATTGTCCAATCGGTAAACAGTAACCTCCCACACATCTCCTCCCCTCCTCTAGCATCATAATCCCCTTATACTGTACACGAATTCCCACAGTTTCTGGATTTACCCCTAAACATAGGGGTACCCCTTTAAGAATGGTATCCCCTGGTAGCCCTGATCTGGGTGAGCAACATACTCAAAAATCACCCAGATCGGACCAGGGGTTCGGGAGTTATGGCAAGGTGTAGTTTTGACCGACCGCTGGGAAAAAGTGTCCGAAAACAGTTCCATGTATTTTGGCCCTGCGGTCGGTCACAGACAGGGGAATACAAACAGGCGAATTATTGATGTTAAGTAGCCTGACGAGGATTCGGATGAATCCCCTAGTTCGTGGGGTTCTTTCTACCGAATGGCGGGCCGTTCGGTAGTTTCCCCACGAAGTACTGGGAGTCTGGAGGTCTCAGCGGTGTTTGCCTAGTCAAGTGTCCGATTTCGGTTCCAGACACTCGACGGCAAAACACCGCTGTTCGGCAGTTTAAGATGGCCGCCGCCACGTGTTCGTATCCCGAATGGCGGCCACCCAGAGAACAAAGACCACACTGTACGAATAGGTAATTACCCGTTTGCAACATTGTTGCAAACGGTAATTGAAGGCACACTTTACACAGGGTGGTCTGGTTGTTCGGTAGTTTCATTCCCTTGTTTTATTCGGATGTTTCTACCGAACAACCAGAGGAATACAGTAATTCACACACATTAAACCAGCAATATAACCGAATACAATTATTCCCATGCATGTTCGCACACATTAAACCAGCAATATAACCGAATACAATTATTCCCATACATGGTGTAGGACAGCCCGGTACCAATCCGCTACAGCCCCATTTGTAAGAGACCTTGTTGTTTCGTAAAGTCTTTGTGATGGTTAAAAATTCCTTTCTTCGTGCCATGGTGGTGGCTGATAGATCAGCAAACAAGGAGATATGTTGGTAGGGGTCCGGGAGTTCATTTGCTTTCTGGGCCGCATTTAGCAGAGCGTCTTTGTGTGTGAAGTAGTGAAACTTCACTTTGACATCTTTAGGGACGTCTACAGCCATGCGGGCCGGGCGTGGTAGCCTGTGCATGCGTTCGAAGGTCCAAGCAGAGTCGGGTAACTCCGGGACTAGGGATTTGCAAATAGATAGTATGAAGGCTGCTAAAGCGTTGTGCGACACATCGTCCGGGATACCTCTGAACCGAATGTTCTGTCTTCTCAACCTATCTTCTAGGTCAGATAATTTAAATTTGAGCGTGGTGTTTTCCTCCGAAATTTTCTGTAACTTTTCAGCCATTTCGTTGTGGGCTAAACAGATGTCGTCGGATCTGTTCTCTAGTTGGCTCGTTCTGTCACCCAGAGCTGAGATTTCTTTCCTCAGTTCACTGTCAATTTTCAGAAAGTCTTGTCGTATGGTTGATCGGAGTTCTTGTAACATTCTGTGCAGGCTACGGTCTGTAACCGCGGTGTCGGAGTGTTTGGATGAGGTCGACTCGCAGTCAGAGTTAGCCTCAAATAAGTTAGCCATGTCGCCGCCATCTTGAGCTTCTCGTCTGCGGTCTTTTTTCTTGTTTCTCGTCATATCGGGCAATTTCAACTGCTTGGGAGGAGACATTGGTGTAGGTTGCCTCTTTGGGAAGGTAAGTAGTCGAAAATTTTGCAGTTAATGCTATTATTGTCGCTCGTTAGGTTGGCAACTCGACGGAGCTCTCAGTCCATGCGACTGTTCTCGCTGGAAGTCGGACACGCCCCCCTGATTTTTTTTTTTAACCCCTGAGGGTTAATTCTTTTTTTTTTAACCCTCGGGGGGTTAAATTTATTTCATTAATTAATTTAAATATTTAAAAATTATATTTTTAGCTAGCTGGGATGGGTGGAAGTTAGTGGGGAATTGGGGAATTTGGTGTTATGCTAACTAGGGGTTAACGTAAATGTTTTTTTAAAATAAGCTTTAAAAAGGTAAAAAATAAATAAAAATTGTAACTGTTTTAGTAACGTTTAAGTAAAAAAAAAAATACCACCCCCATTTACCCAGTCTAAATAAAAATTAACCCCTTCCCTGCCAGTTGATCACTGCCTACAGTGATCAACATACAGATCGCAGTATTATACTGTGATCTATATTTTTTAACCCCTGAGGATTAACTTTTATTTATTTTTTTAACCCTCAGGGGTTCAATTTATTTAATTAATTAATTTAAATATTTTATAATTATATATTTTGCTAGCTGGGATGGGTGGGAGTTATGGGAAAATTGGGAATTTACTGTTAGTGCTGCTTATTGCTAGTTAGGGGTAACGGTAAAAGAAAAGTTTAGAAAAAAATGTAAAAGTGTAAAAAAAGTTAAGAAAATGTAAAACATTTAATAAGTAAAAAAAAAAAAGATTAAAACCGGGTTTTACAAAGTAAAAAAATACATTAAAAAATGCTCATTACCACTACACTTGGTACAAGCTAGCGGAAAAATGATCCCACGCTAAGGTTCAAAATATGCCTTTTGAATTACCCTGGGATGTCTTCTTTAAGAAATGGTATGCCTTTATGGAGTAATTGGATTATATAGCCTTGTAAAATACTCTAAAATGGGACATGGACACAGCGTAAAAATTCAAAGTTTGAAAAGAAACTGGAATGGCTGTGTCTCAAATGTGCCCCTTCAATGTCCACATATACCTGACAAAGGTACATACGGGGATATTGCTGTACTCAGCCGACATAGCTGAGCAACATATTAAGTATTATACAGTCGTAGTACACATAAGGTTTGCAAAATATATTGCGCAAACTCACTTTGTGTGTCAAAAAGGCAGAAAATATGCTTTTTACCACTACACTTGGTACAAGCTAGCGGAAAAAATATCCCACGCTAAGGTTCAAAATAGGCCTTTTGAATTATCCTGGGATGTCTTATTTAAGAAATGGTATGCCTTTATGGGGTAATTGGATTATGTAGCCTTGTAAAATACTCTAAAATGGGACATGGACACAGCGTAAAAATTCAAAGTTTGAAAAAAACTGGAATGGCTGTGTCTCAAATGTGCCCCTTCAATGTCCACATATACCTGGTGTAGCGGACTGGACCCTGCACCAGAGTCTGCCCCAGTTTCCTGGAGGGGACTGCTTGCTCCCCTCCTGCCCTGTGATTATGGTCCCTGGGAGATATGGCCCTTCAAGTACAATATTTGTGCATAATGGATTATGTATGACCTTACTGACTCTTTAAAGAACTGCATTTGGACATATTGTACTTTATTGTACTGTGCTGGCCTTTTAACAACAGTGAAGGGAAATACTGAAACTTTTTGGACACTTCCTCTTCCCCTCCCCCGGATCCTTTGTTCTCCAGCAGGGTGTTGTCCCAGGGACACTGCCAAACCAGTGGGAACTGGTTTGAAAAGGAAAAGCCATGCTGGCAGGGGTTTTTAAAAGATACTTTACTAAGTTTTGAACCCCTGGTCTGATTCATGCCATTTTTTTTATATGTTGTTCCCCTGAATGGATTGATTGTGGATATGTATTTTTATGTGAATGTGATGTATGGTTTTGAAGTTATAAATATTGTGTAAAAAGTATATTTTAAACTGTATGAATAATGGGATTATGTGTCACACTAAGGGGAGGGGATGTGTGGGTTGCACCCGTGATGCTATTGGATATTTTACACCTCCCCTGTGGGCGGTCTTATATGTGTGAGATGGAAATAAAAGCCAGGCTGGATGTGCCAGTCCAGAGTTCCTGTTTTAACCCTCAAGCTGAAGTGTTGTCTCATTCTTGGGGGAGGATTTATTGCATGCTGTTTCAGTTTGACTGCAAGGAGTGCAAACCTATTCATATGGTTCCTATTCAACTGTCTACAGCATTCAGAGAAGATTTATATGCTTCTCAGATTCGGTGATTGTGGTGTCTGCCAGAGTGCTTGGAGTCCTCAGGAAACGCTAGGAGCATCCTTTAACGGAGGTACCCAGTCGGGGTGCCAGGCGATCCGTTACATTTGTGGCAGCGGTGGGATGGCGTCCTAGTGCGAGGTAAAGCAGCTCAGAGACACTGTTTGGATTTACAAATTGAGGGCAACGCTAGCACTCGTGCAGCGCCCCTGGGAGCAGACAAGTTTGGAAGGTTCTTGCTCTGGAGATGACTGGCTGGCCGAGGTGAGGCAGCGAGTGGCCGAGTATGGGGATGATATACCCATGGAGACACGCCGGGTGATCTGGAACCAGGTCATGGCCGAGTGAAACACAAGGCTGGGCCGAGAATTACGACTGGCGAAAGAGAGGAAGTATGCTCAGCAGCAGGAGCATTACAGCAGCCGAGTAGAGGCTGCATCCGAGGAGGTTTGCCGTCTTTCCCTGAGGCGGCGGGAGGAACCCGAAGTGGGAATCCTCATAGACTGGTCCTGTGAGGAACCACAACAGGCAGGTAGAGATGGGACCAAGGTCTCTCCACTGGGCCCACCGGGATGCTGGGCAGCCGGCCCAGATCCCCAGCAGCAGCCAGAGTTGCCAGGTGGGGAAGCAGGTTGCCCTTACTCACAAATGTTGAGGGGCCTCACGGATTGGTCCTAGGAAGACCCACAGATGGCAGGTGGAGATGGGACTGCGGTCTCTCTACCGGCCCTACAGGGATGCTGGGCAGTCGGCCCAGATCCCCAGCGGTAGTGAGCGTTCCAGGGAGCGGAAGGTGCCATCCTTCCTCCCCAGCGGCAGTGTGTGTTACAGGGAGCTGAAGGTGCCATCCTTGCTCCCCAGCGGCGGTATGTGTTTGTAGCGTTACTCACCTTTCCCAGGGGCCGGCCGCGGTCCTCTCTTCAAGCTGCGCGCGGTCCTGCGGCTGCACGAGCCGCGCGCGGCTCATCCGACGCTTCTGGCAGGAAGGCGGGCAGTGACCGCGAGATGCGGTCACGTGTCCCGCCTGAATCTAAGAGCGCGCCGCGAGTCTCGGGCGCACTCTTAAAGAGACAGTGGGAGCCTAAATTGCCAAAAGGCTCCCATTGGCCCCAGTCATCCCACACACCCCATACACTTACCTTTTGGGGGTGTGGAAGTGACAGGAGCCAATCACATTAGTTTTGAAGCTACTTATACTTACCCTTTTCCCTTAGTTCCTTGCCCTATCGTGGTTTCTGTTTCAGTTCCCTTTAGCGCTTGTTGTGTTCAGTTGTGTTCCTCCGTATTTGACTTTGGCTTTGTATTCTGACTTCGTTTTCGCTTTATCCTTGTCTGTTCTGTTTGCCGGCTTGCTGTTTGCCTGTCTACCAGACCCCGGCTAGTCCTCGTTTACGCTGTCTCTTTGTGCCCTTGACCTTGGATCGTTCCTGACTCTGTACTTCTCCTATATACGTCGAGTCCGGCCATTCTAAGGTCCGGTAGACGTATCTCACCTCTGTACTGCCTTCTGTTTAGCTGGATCCTGCGTGTAGGGGTATATTCTCGTTACATTACGATAGGGCCATGGACCCCGCAGATTTAGCTCAACAGATGGCGTCCCATGAGACTAGATTTATAGAGCAGGATCACCGTATGGATCAGATAGCTCAGGCTCTCCAGACGCTCTTAGCTAGAACCATTCCAGCAACCACACCTAACCCTCCTACACCCCTTGTTCCTGAAGTATCTACTTTGCCTAATACTTCGGCCCATTTAACACCTCCTCCTAGGTATGGAGGGGATTCTAAGACATGCAGAGGGTTCATTAACCAAATAGAATTTCACTTTGAGATGTATCCACGTTCATTTCCCACAGAGAGGTCTAAAGTTGGGTTCTTTATGCACCAACTTACCGATAAAGCACTTGAGTGGGCAAATCCTATTTGGGAAGATAATGGACCTATGGTGCATGATTTTCACAGTTTTCTTACAGCTTTTCGCTGAACTTTTGACACTATGAAAAGGTCTAAGAATGCCGCAAGTGCATTAATGAGAATTAAACAGGGTTCTAGGTCTGTGGCTGATTTCGCTATTCAGTTTCGTACCCTTGCCTCACAGGTAGATTGGACCAACAATGGGTTAACTACTGCCTTCATGGAGGGTTTATCAGACTCTATATTGGATGAGGTAGCAGCTAAGGAGCTTCCTATTGCCTTAGAGGACCTTATTGACTACCTCATTGATATAGATAATAGGATTCGTGACAGGCTCTATACCAAGAACAGGAATAGACATTTTGTTACACCTATTCACCCCAGAGTTAATATACTGGAGAGTGTTAAAGTATCTGAAGAGGAACCTATGCAATTAGGGGTTGCCAAACTCTCTGATAATGAAAAATTACATAGGAGAAGGGAGGGACTCTGCCTATATTGTGGTAGGAGAGACCATATGGCAAAGGAATGTCCTTTGCTCCCGGAAAACTCTCGCACCTAAGGTCTTATAGGGGACTGGCCTTGGGTGTGATTTCTAAGTCTCCTACATTGCCTCCTAACTGACTGCTTCTCCCTGTTTCTTTACATATGGGAGAGAGTTGTATAGTTGAAAATATATACGCTCTGGTTGACTCTGGGGCAGCTGAGAATTTTATAGACTCTGGTTTTGTAAAGAAAAACAACATTCCCATCAGAGAGAAGGAGATAACCTTGGCCGTTGAGGCCATAGATGGTAGACCATTGATATCTCCAGTTGTTACTCATGAGACTGCACCGTTACACATGTACACAGGGGTTTTACACTATGAAACCATTCGGTTCCAGGTCATCACCTCTCCCTCTTCACAATTAGTGTTAGGGTATCCATGGTTACGTGCCCACAATCCCATTTTTGACTGGGAGACAGGGCAGATAAAATCATGGAGTGAAGCCTGCCACGAGCCATGTACTATTGAAGTCACGCCTGTGAATTCTATTAATGTTCCTACCATTCCTCCTTTGTCTATGGCTATACCCTCTCAGTACTTATCTCTAAAAACTGTCTTTGATAAAAGGGAAGCCGACAAATTACCGCCTCACAGACCCTACGATTGTGCTATTGACTTGTTGCCTGGCACTATACCTCCAAAGGGCAGGGTGTACCCTTTATCGGTTCAAGAAAACCGTGTCATGGAGGAATACATTAAGGAATCATTAGACAAGGGATTTATTAGGAGATTCTCTTCTCCGGCTGGAGCGGGGTTCTTCTTTGTATCGAAGAAAGAAGGTGATTTAAGACCTTGTATTGATTATAGAGGTCTAAATAAAATCACCATCAAAAATGCTTACCCTATACCATTAATAACAGAATTGTTTGACAGGCTCAAACATGCTACGGTATTCACCAAACTAGATCTTAGAGGAGCATACCATTTGATACGTATAAAAAAGGACCACGAATGGAAGACAGCATTCAACACTAGGTCAGGTCATTATGAGTATACCGTCATGCCATTTGGGCTTTGCAATGCCCCAGCAGCAGTATTCCAAGAATTTATTAATGATGTCTTAAGAGACTTTATTCACTCATTTGTTATTGTGTACTTGGACGACATTTTAATATATTCTACAGATCTACACGCTCATCGCAGACATGTTACGACAGTTCTGAAGACCCTTCTTGCTAATGGTCTTTATTGTAAACTAGAAAAATGTCTATTCGACCAATCCGAAGTCCAGTTTTTGGGGTATTTGATTTCCACTAAGGGTTTTCGTATGGATCCCCGGAAGCTCGCTGCTGTCATAGAATGGCCTCTGCCACAAGGTCTGGGTTTCTCTAATTATTATAGACGTTTTATCAAAGGTTTTTCGTCTATTGTAGCCCCTATTACTCGTATGACAAAAAAGGATGGCAATACTCGTGTCTGGTCTACCGAGGCACTTCAGGCTTTTGACTTTCTTAAGACTACTTCGCCTCGGCACCTATTTTACAGCATCCTGTCCCCTCATTGCCCTATATACTTGAAGTTGATGCTTCCGATATCGGGGTAGGTGCTGTCTTATCTCAAAGAGAGTCTCCTGAAAAGCCATTGCATCCTTGTGGCTTCTTTTCTAAACAAATGTCCAAAGCAGAAAATAATTATGATGTGGGTAATCGCGAACTCCTTGCTATCATTTTAGCACTCAAAGAATGGGAGACATTTGTTAGAAGGCACTAAGGATCCCATCCTCATATTTACGGATCATAAGAACCTATCCTACCTTAGCGAAGCTAAAAGATTGTCTTCCAGGCAGGCTAGGTGGTCACTGTTCTTGTCCCACTTCAATTATATAATCACCTATAGGCCAGGTGATCGGAACACTAAAGCGGACGCTCTGTCCAGACAGTTTGAAACTATTGACAAACATGAGATTGATGTTACTCCTGTCATTCCCCCAGACAGGATAATAGCAACTACTATATTGTCTATTTCCTCGTCCCTCTTGCAGGCCATACAAGCGAAACAAAGCATGGCACCTAGTGAGAGGCCTAATGATAAATTGTGCGTTGACGTTCCCGAGAGACGGGATATTCTGTCACTATATCATGATACTAAGACTGCTGGACATCCTGGTATTTCCAAAACAGTGTTTATCGGTATTTTTGGTGGGATTCCTTACGAAAGGATGTCACTGACTATATAAGTGCTTGTACTACTTGTGCCTGTATGAAATCCTCTCGTAGAGTTCCTTGTGGGCTGTTGCATCCGTTACCCATTCCTGAGAGGCCTTGGTCCAACCTATCAATGGATTTTATTGTTGAATTACCCCCTTCGAATGGTAACACAGTCATCCTGATGATAGTTGATCGGTTTTCCAAAATGGCTCACTTTGTGTCTCTGCGCAAGTTGCCCACATCCAAGGAACTGGCTCTTATCTTCGCTAGAGAAGTATTTCGGTTACATGGTATTCCCTTATCTATTGTGTCCGATAGGGGTAGCCAATTTATTTCCAGGTTCTGGAAAGCCTTTTGTTCGGAAATGGGTATTTCTCTCTCGTTTTCTTCCGCTTACCATCCCCAGTCTAATGGAGCTGCTGAACGTGCCAACCAGTCTCTGGAGCAGTACCTCCGTTGTTTTGTGTCTCACCATCAGGACAATTGGTCTGACCTGCTTCCTTGGGCTGAATTTGCTCGGAATAACGCCACTCATGATTCTTCCGGCAAAAGCCCTTTTTACATCGTCTATGGCCAGCATCCTGTTGCTCTCCCAGCTGCATTCTCCTCACAGGGCGTGCCAGTTCTGGATGGTTTGCGTAATACTTGGGAGCAGGTTCAGCGTTCTTTGGTTGACTCTGCTGCTCACCAGAAGGCTCAGGCTGACAAGCATTGCAGAGCGTCTCCTTCCTATGTTGTGGGGGACAGAGTTTTGCTTTCCACGCGGAATATTCGCCTCCGGGTGCCTTCTATGAAATTGGCTCCCCGCTTCATTGGTCCTTATCGTATTATACATAAGGTTAATCCCGTTTCTTATGCCTTGGGTCTGCCTAAGAATCTGCGTATACCTAATGTTTTTCACACCTCATTGTTGAAGCCTTACGTGCGCAACCGCTATACCCGGCATGCTCCTCCTCCCCCTCCTGTCTCTGTGGAGGGTCATGAGGAATTTGAAGTGTCTGCTGTTCTTGACTCTCGTTTCCTTAGGGGTCGGCTTCAGTACTTGGTACATTGGAAGGGTTATAGGCCTGAGGAGCGCAGTTGGATTTCTGCTGATGCTATTCATGCTCCCCGCCTTGTGCGTTCTTTCCATTCACGTTTTCCTGCCAGACCTGGTCCTGCCCGCCCGGAGGGCGTGTCCTCAGGGGGGGGTACTGTAGCGTTACTCACCTTTCCCAGGGGCCGGCCGCGGTCCTCTCTTCAAGCCTCGCGCGGTCCTGCGGCTCATCCGACGCTTCTGGCAGGAAGGCGGGCAGTGACCGCGAGATGCGGTCACGTGTCCCGCCTGAATCTAAGAGCACGCCGCGAGTCTCGGGCGCGCTCTTAAAGAGACAGTGGGAGCCTAAATTGCCAAAAGGCTCCCATTGGCCCCTGTCATCCCACACACCCCATACACTTACCTTTTGGGGGTGTGGAAGTGACAGGAGCCAATCACATTCGTTTTGAAGCTACTTATACTTACCCTTTTTCCTTAGTTCCTTGCCCTATCGTGGTTTCTGTTTCAGTTCCCTTTAGCGCTTGTTGTGTTCAGTTGTGTTCCTCCGTATTTGACCTTGGCTTTGTATTCTGACTTAGTTTTCGCTTTATCCTTGTCTGTTCTGTTTGCCGGCATGCTGTTTCCTGTGTACCAGACCCCGGCTAGTCCTCGTTTACGCTGTCTCTTTGTGCCCTTGACCTCGGACCGTTCCTGACTCTGTACTTCTCCTATATACGTCGAGTCCGGCCATTCTAAGGTCCGGTAGACGTATCTCACCTCTGTACTGCCTTCTGTTTAGCTGGATCCTGCGTGTAGGGGTATATTCTCGTTACAGTGTTACAGGGAGCTGAAGGTGCCGTCCTTCCTCCCCAGGGGCAGTGTGTGTTACAGGGAGCTGAAGGTGCCGTCCTTCCTCCCCAGTGGCAGTGTGTGTTACAGGGAGCTGAAGGTGCCATCCTTGCTCCCCAGCGGCAGGACAATATATGGAAAGGGGAGACAGTTGGTCCCCCTCTTCACCAGCAGACAAGTATGGAAGGTTTTGGAGATAATTGGTTGGCCGAAGTAAGGCAACGAGTGGCCCAGTATGGGGATGATGTACCCATGGAGACACGCCGGGTGATCTGGAACCAGGTCATGGCCGAGCGAAACACAAGGCTGGACCAAGAATTCCAGCGGGCGAAAGAGAGAAAGCGTCAGGGAGAGGAGCTTGTTACCCCCTCTCCCCAGCGGCAGTCTACAGTTCAGGGAGAGGAACTTGTTACCCCCTCTCCCCAGCGGCAGTCTGCGGTTCAGAGAGAGGAGCTTGTTACCCCCTCTCCCCAGCGGCAGTCTACAGTTCAGGGAGAGGAGCTGGTTACCCCCTCTCCCCAGCAGAAGCATAACCCACCAAGGGGAGACACTAAGCCCCTCACCAGCGCAGATGGGACCGTGGTCTCTGCGCCCAAGCTACAGGGTGTATGGAGGGTTAGTCCTGCTCCCCAGCGGCAGAATATTTTACCGGGAGGGGAGAGTCTCGCTCCCCCTCCCCAGCAGCAGCCTAGCCCACCAAGGGGAGACACTAAGCCCCTCACCAGCGCAGATGGGACCGTGGTCTCTGCGCCCAAGCTACAGGGAGTACAGACGGTCAGTCCTGCTCCCCAGCGGCCGAATCTTTTACCGGGAGGGAAGGGTCTCGTTCCCCCTCCCCAGCGGCAGCCTAGCCCACCAAGGGGAGACAGTAAACCCCACAACAGTGCAGATGGGACCGTAGTCTCTGCACTGGCAGCACAAGGGGTAAGGACGGTCGGTCCTGTCCCCCAGCCACAGAGCTGTGTATCCAGAGGGGAGACAGTCAGTCTCCCCCTCCCACAACCAGGCTCCAACCAGGCTACTTCCGGGGTAGCGCTGGCACCAGGGCAGAGTACCCTTAGTCTCTGTCCACTCAGCAACCCACCAAGGCAGCCTACCAGTCCCCCACACAGCCGTGGTGAGGCACCTGGACCTGAACAAGTTTCTCCTTCATCCAGGTGCAGTAACTATTTATTGTGGGTGGGCTGTACTGCTGTTTGTGCTTCGTGGGTGGGTTGCTGGACTAACCAGGGCACTGACCGGCAGGAGGTCAGATACCCTGTTAGTCTAGTTGGTAAAGGGGAGAAATGTAGCAGACTGGACCCTGCACCAGAGTCAGCCCCAGTTTCCTGGAGGGGACTGCTTGCTCGCCTCCTGCCCTGTGATTATGGTCCCTGGGAGATATGTCCCTTCAAGTACAATATTTGGGCATAATGGATTATGTATGACCTTAATGACCCTTTAAAGAACTGCATTTGGACATTTTGTACTTTATTGTACTGTGCTGGCCTTTTAACAACAGTGAAGGGAAATACTGAAACTTTTTGGACACTTCCTCTTCCCCTCCCCCGGATCCTTTGTTCTCCAGCAGGGTGTTGTCCCAGGGACACTGCCAAACCAGTGGGAACTGGTTTGAAAAGGAAAAGCCATGCTGGCAGGGGTTTTTAAAAGATACTTTACTAAGTTTTGAACCCCTGGTCTGATTCATGCCATTTTTTTATATGTTGTTCCCCTGAATGGATTGATTGTGGATATGTATTTTTATGTGAATGTGATGTATGGTTTTGAAGTTATAAATATTGTGTAAAAAGTATATTTTAAACTGTATGAATAATGGGATTATGTGTCACACTAAGGGGAGGGGATGTGTGGGTTGCACCCGTGATGCTATTGGATATTTTACACCTCCCCTGTGGGCGGTCTTATATGTGTGAGATGGAAATAAAAGCCAGGCTGGATGTGCCAGTCCAGAGTTCCTGTTTTAACCCTCAAGCTGAAGTGTCGTCTCATTCTTGGGGGAGGATTTATTGGATGCTGTTTCAGTTTGACTGCTAGGAGTGCAAACCTATACATATGGTTCCTATTCAACTGTCTACAGCATTCAGAGGCTTGAGAAGATTTATATGCTTCTCAGATTCGGTGATTGGGGTGTCTGCCAGAGTGCTTGGAGTCCTCAGGAAACGCTAGGAGCATCCTTTAACGGAGGTACCCAGTCGGGGTGCCAGGCGATCCGTTACACCTGGCAAAGGTACATACGGGGGTATTGCTGTACTCAGCCGACATAGTTGAGCAACATATGAAGTATTATACAGTCCGTAGTACACATAAGGTTTGAAAAATATACTGCGCAAACTCACTTTGTGTGTCAAAAAGGCAGAAAAAATGCGTATTACCACTACACTTGGTACAAGCTAGCGGAAAAAATATCCCACGCTAAGGTTAAAAAAAATGCCTTTTGAATTGCCCTGGGATGTCTTCTTTAAGACATCTTTGGCATATTGTTTTACTCAGAAGGCTTAGCTGGGGGCTTAGCATAATTTGGGGGGTTTGAACTTAGTGGCACATATGAAATGTAAAAAATGCCCAAAATTATATTTTACCACATACTTTGGCATATATTGGTGAAAAAATGGGGGCATGTTAAAGCACAATATGCACCATATGAGATACCCTGAGGTGTCTACTTTTACAAATGGTAGGCCTTTGTGAGGTTTTTTTGAACAGTCAAACTGCTATAATACCCCAAATTGAAGCATAAGCCCATTAAATTTGCCTCTCAAAATTCTACTGTAAATGTTGAAACGGACAGGTCTCCTATATGGCACTGTAGCTTCACGAAATAGTGCCAAAGACATACAATGGGGGTACCGTTGTACTCAGCAGAAGTAACTGAACACATAATAAAACCTTGTACAGGAATAGCACACACCAACTTTACAAAATACACATGAGAAGTTCTTTGTTATACGTTTGTGTGCCAAAAACCCCAAAATACTAAATTTTACTCCAATATTTAGCAGAGATTGGCGGTGAAATGGCTACTTAGAAAGTGTCAAAACAACCTTAGGACAATAGCCTGTGATGTCTACTTTATATAAATATATACTTTTGTGTGGCAATTTTGTTTTCTTTTATGGCTATTAAGCTTACAAGACAAACATACCAAATTCTAAAATCGCTCCATATTAAAAGTTTATTTTACTCCTTGTGCTTTGTGACCTGTAACTACCAAAACAAACTGAAAATCCCAGACACATTATATATTCTGTAAATCAGAACAACTAAATTAATTTATTTTTAATTACTTTCTTTAACCTGCACTAATTAGGCACACATTATTATTGCAAAAACGGATCAAAAAACACACATTTTTTCTTTTTTTTTGCATTTTTCTGTATTTTTTTTAATAATAAATAAGCATTTATATATATATATATATATATATATATATATATATATATGTGTGTTACATCAAATTAAAGCCCTTTCTGTCCTCTAAAAAACAGTATATAATATGCGGTACAATAAACGAGAGAGATGCAAATTGAAGTTGAACGCATACAGCAAGAAAATGCAAAAATTGCTTGTGTCATTAAACGTAAGACAAGCTTCTGAAGCTGTGTCCTTAAGGGGTTAACATTAACCCATTTGTGCATAATAACATGCTAGGACAGTTGCAAAAAACTGTCCCTAAAGGATAATTCAATTCATTTGTATGGATAAAATTCTTCCAAACCAAAATGTCACGTGAATGAATTTCAGACCATCCAAATTTTTTTTTTTTCAGATAAATCGATTTGGCTGAGCCAAATTTTTCCAGTGTATTCAAGTCTATGATTTACTAAAGTGAGAATTCAAAGTTAATTTAAAATTTCAGGCCAAAATAGCCATCAGTTATAACGTACATTTATGGTACATTTACTTTGGCCTAAAAGTTGAAATTCACTTTAAATTCTGACTAGGGATCAACCGATTATCGGTCTGGCCGATATTATCAGCCGATATTCTGTATTTTCGGCAATATCGGTATCAGCAAATAGAGATACCGATATTGCCGATAATACATACCAGGATCGCCAGGCCCATTACAAGCACGGCGGTCCTGGGGGGGCCCGCAGCAAGCTCTTACTTACCTTCCCAGCAGCTCCCTTCAGTTCCCCTGTCTAAATCTCGCGAGTCCCGCTGCAGTCAGAGGATTGCGGTTACCATGGCAACGCTCCGCGCGGCACACAGGTCGTGAGATTTAGACAGGGGAGCCGAAGGGAGCTGCTGGAAAGGTAAGTAAACACTTGCTGGGCCCCCACTGCATAGTCCATACTACCGGACCACCAGGGAATGCCATATCCCCCTCCCTGGCCAAGTAAGAAGCTCTAAAAAATCAATATCGGTCGATCACTAATTTTGACTGTAGTGAATAACCCTGCAAGATTTAATGAAAAAGAGTAGCAAAAGATGGTGGTTTGTGGTGTTTAAAGACCCATACAGACATATGATCAAGTAAACTATTAGCGCAATATTCCTTTGCTTTGAGATTTGGAGTTCCTCGCTCAAAACATCCTACTTCCACAACCATATCAAAGTTCCCAGCTAGATATGCAAATTAGCACAGACAAGCATCATGTTTCAGACTTCTGTCACAGGGTTATTACCCTATCTTACAGCACATGGGAAACACACAAATAGAGGGTCGAATATATACGTATTACCAGGCCTTAGAGTGGTCACTTAAAATTATACAATGATAAAGATAAAGTCAGATATAGCCAAGATCAGGATTTTAGAAATATCAATATACAAATAAACAAGCCGATTCGGGATTCCAGAAATACTCAAAAGTCAATATGCAAACCAAGGTCATATCAGAAATTCAAGAAAGTCTTACAGTACGCACTATATGTGGTCCACATCAGTGATTGGTCTTCTCTGTCACTCCAAAATGTGCAAGAAGGGGTCACATAGAGGACATGACCACTTTAGGACCAGAGGTGACATTTTATTAAGAAACGCCATCCGTGTTGGCAGCATTCGAAGTTCTAGGTGAGGTATGAAGATGCGGCTGAGCAGTTATGCATCCCACAAGTGCAGAGTGGAGGAGCAGTTTGCCGGTGTAAATCTGGTAAATCTGTGAAATCTGGAATAATACTGGAGAAACAAATTAGCAAATTTATTTCTCCAGTACTATTTTTCCCGATGTCACATATAGCCATTGGATCTAATAGATTGGCACTGCATCAATGGGACTCCCCACTTGACTGTACTGGCACTTTAAATAATTTGAATTCCTGGCTGCACAGTGGTGCTGTAAATTAAAACGTGTTGTAACATAGGTACTTTATTTTTCAGCACTTTTACTACTTTAATGCATAATGTTATTGGTCTAATACTTGGCACTTTTTTAAGTTTAGTTTTATTACACTGGCCCTTTATGGCCCTTTTGCCTTCCTCCTTCCCCAAAATATGGCTGCCAAACCGGAAGTGCACATCCGGTTTTGACCATATTTGGTAAGAGGTGTGTACTATAGAACCTGTGTGTCTCATTCATTACAATTTACATGTGTTTATAAGGCATATCTTTTTTCTGATAGAACTTATACCAGCACTTGAAAAAGACCCAAGTTTACGGTTGAAACGCGTGGTGCATCTTCTTTGTGTTTTTATATTTATAATAAATTTGTTTTAACAATTATCCACTTTGGAGTTCCTGCTTCCAGTCATCAAATATTTCCTGGGACCAAAGTCTACTAAAGGAATGTTTCCTATATGCTCTATAAGTCCAGAGCAAACTTTAATGGGCTCTAAAAAGTGTGAGTGTTCTGAATTTTAAAACCTACTCACAATCTACTTTAACAGATCACACTATGTTGTGTTTTATCTTTTTCTATTTAGGATTGACATTTATAACTTTCTGTTAAGAAGAGATTATGCATAGTCTGTTGTCTATAACAATTCCCAAGTCCTTTTTGTGTGGTATCCCTGATTCGCTTCCATTAAGGGTGCATAACGTTGCATTTTTCAACATTAAATCTCATCTGCCATTTGAGTGCCCAGTCCCCCAGTTTATCTAAATCCCTCTGCAGCAAAGTAATATCTTGCTCACATTGTTTTACTTTACGGAGTTTTGTGTGACCTGCAAACACTGAAACATAACTTTCAATGCTTTTTTCAAGATCATTTATAAACATGTTAAATAGAAGGGGTTCCAGAACAGAACCCTGAGGAACACCACTTGCCACCGTTGTCCAGCTTGAAAATTTACCATTATTGACAACTCTTTGTCTTGAGTTAACCGATTACAAGTATTCTTTTAAGCCAATGTTCTACCCAAGAGCGAGCATTTTCATCTAGACTGATTTCCTTGAGTTTGAACACTAATCTATTGTTTGGAACTGTATCAAATGCCTTGGCAAAATCCAAATAGATCACATCCACTGCAACACCCTGATCTATGCTTCTACTTACGCAATCAAGTTAGTTTGACATGACCCGTGCTTCATAAAACCATGCTGATTTTTGCTGATAACCATGTTCTTCTCAAGGAATTCTTGAATATTATCCCTTAGTAACCTTTCAAATATTTTCCCAGCCACAGAAGTTAAGCTCACAGGTCTATAATTTCCATACAAGAATTTTGAACCCTTTTTGAATATAGGAACCATATTGGCCTTCTTCCAATCCTCTGGAACACTTCCTGAAAGAAAAGAATCTTGAACGATTAAAAACAGAGGTTCACTTATTTCTACACTTAGTTCCTTAAGTACTCATGGATGAATACCGTCAGGCCCTGGAGCTTTGTTTATATTAACTTTCTTTAGTTGCTGCAGCAACTTGTCTTGAGTTAACCAATTACAATCATTCTGCAAGTTTTTAGCAGCAATCATTTGCACATCTATTGCCATGGGTTCTTCCTTAATATATATGAAGGAGAAATAGTTATTTAAAATTCCTGCCTTTTCCTGGTCTTCATTAACTAACACCCCCATTTCAGTTTTTAGTGTACCTACACTTTTCATTTTTTTTTTTTTCGAATTTATGTACTTAAAGAATTCTTTGGAGTTGGTTTTGCTCTCTTTGGCTATCATTATTTCATTTTGAAGTTTAGCAAATCTAATCACCTTTTTGCATGCATTATTGGCGTCCTTATATCTTTTATAGGATGCATCTGATTTGTCCAATTTATATGCTTTAAATGCCCTTTTCTTATTTTTAAGCTCTTGTTTTTCTTCTCTACTAAGCCACATTGGTTTCAGTTTGTTTATTTTATATTTATTACCCAATGGTACATACTGAGAAATGTACCTTTCTAATAATTGTTGGAAGATGTTCCATTCATCCTGTGTTCTTTTCACTAAAGAGTTTATGCCAGTCAATATATTGTAAAGCTGTCCTTCACTTATAGATATTTGCCTTTTTAAAATTATGTTGTTTTTTTTTGTTTTGTTTTTTAAATGTGACAATTTGTATTTCTTTTATCAAAACATGGGAAAAGAAAGGAGTACAAACAGCAAAATAGGGAAGGGTGAAAAGGGGGGAACATCCAAATGTCGTCTATAAATTTTTGAACAAGCTAAAAACTTAATTAACAATACACAATAATAAAAAAATAATAAATGGTGATACACAGTACCTTAGTACATCATCATAATAACCTAAGATCAATAATTCTGATATAACTGAGTAGTTCCTTCTGGATGATAGAGTATTAACCTATTCTGAGATCACAGTATATTTAACAGTGTGTAATATAATCTATATAATATAATCATTACTGCATCTCGCTACGTATAATTAACCAATCTCCACTTGTCCCAGGTATCCCATGCTGCTTTTGCAATTTGAGTACGTTGGTAGAGAGAAGACACAACATCCAGTGGAAGAAAATAAATAAAATCTTACACTAGAGTTGGTGAGGTTGCGGAGTATGTGGGCATAACCCAAGGAGTGTAATATAGGAATGAAAAGACTGAAAGAGGGATTACAAAGAGGTCCTCCCAATTATCAGAATTGTTCATAATCATGGCTAAAACTTGCCAGTATAGAACATGAATGAAATATATGTAAAATAATACATTTTTATTAGTCCCTTCTAGGGAAGATAATGAACGACAAAATTAGTAATAAAAGTGTATATACAGTGAAAGAGTGTGAGAGAATAGGAATCCTCTGTAATGTACTGGCCACACAGCACACCTTGTTATCAATATAATTACAACAATGTCTCGACAGCTGAAGTAGCTATTGGTATGTATCTTAAGAGAACATAAGTATCTCCCTGATTAGGATCGCTAAATAGCAGAGTTGCTAGGGAGGGGAGGGAGAAGTCCCCAGCTCAAAGGGTGTGCTGGAGGAATGAAGTATATGCTGCGAATAACGGCACACTCAGACTAGCACCAGATCGTTAGGCTGATGTAACAGATCCCCCCCTGTATGTAAAGTACACATCACATAGAGTAGACCCCTAATATCAATAGACCACAGGCTGTAAGTTGAAAGCAGAACTTCACATCCCATAAAAGGGGGACTAGAGTGACGAGAGCCTGAAAAATCGTTGGCTCCTAAGTTTTCGTCACTCAGAATATGCTGCTCGTATACAAATATCGACCTAAATCCTGATAAGGAGTCTAATTGCTAATTAAGCGAAACAGATTACTGCCGAACAGATTTCTAAATCTTCTCTTGGACCAAGTGGTCCCGGTAAACACTCTACAGGAAAAATGCTGCTCATATACAGATATTGATCTAAACTATGATAAGAAGTCTAGTTGCTAGGTAAGCGAGGCGGTCAGATACAGCTGAACTAAAAGTCCTATTGTATGAAGGAAAAAACTTTTCCTAGTACTAGTATTGCAGAAAGATTCCTAGTCTAATCTTGGACCAAGTGGTCCCGGTAATAGCTCAACACTCGTTTCGGCGCTGGCGTTGCGCCTTTGTCAAGAGCTTACCGGAGTGAGTAAACCCGCCGTAATTTAAACCCCATAAGCTCCGCCCATCGAGCTCCAGACGTCATCGTCACGTTGGTCGGTGGGCGGGGAATGGATGGTTGAGTGGCATGTGCAACCATCCGGCAAGGGGACAACTGAAAAGTTAACCCTGTACTTGCCAGATACCTGGATGGATGCTGAAAACTAGTCCCTAGTAGGGACTGTAATAAGAAATACCATATTTCAAAAGTAAATTTGAGCAGATTACTGCAGGAAAGTGTATAGATATATACTGGTTTCTAATTAAAGATGCAGAGTTACTTTTTATTTATTCTCTGAAACTGCTATGTTTACAGCAGAAAGGGTTAATCCTAGATGGACCTGGCACCAAGACCACTTCATTAAGCTGAAGTGGTCTGGATGCCTATAGTGGTTCTTTAAGATTTGGCTTTAACTCATGGTTGACATACAAACATCCCCCGCCACCCTTCTTGTTTTTCCTATCCTTCCTAAATAACATGCACCTATTTGAGTTAACTGCCTAGTCATGTGTCTCATCCCACCATGTTTCAGTCATGCCTATTATGTCATATTGTTTAGTGTATACTATTGTCTCTAGTTCCACCATTTTGTTATTTAGGCTCCTTGCATTAGTAAGCATACATTTAATATCATGAGTCACTTGTACTTTTTGTGAATTATCAACATTACATACCTTCTCTGTTCTGAGCTTGCCCCTCCCTCATTTCCACCCCCTTATACTAAGCTAAAGCCTATCTCCTTTCTGTCCTATCTCCATTTTGTAGATTGCTATGACCCTCCTCCCCTACTACTAGTTTAAAATCTCATCCAACCTTCTAGCCATCCTATCCCCCAGCACTACTATAAAGGTTGTGCCCAATCACAAAGTCAGCCCAGTGCTCTAAAAACCTCCTTCCAGCACCAAGACTTCTGCCACGCATTAACCTCTCTAATCTCCTGCTTCCTTCCACTGTAGCGCGTGGCACAGGTAACATCTTAGAGAATACCACCTTGGCGGTCCTTTTCTTAAGTTTGCCACCTAATTCCCTGAAATTATTCCATCTTCCTTTTACTTTGTCATAGGTACCAACATGGACCATGACCGCTGGGTCATCCCCAGCCCCTCCCAATAATCCATCCACTCTATCAGCAACATGCCGGACCCGAGCACCCGGGAGACAGCAAACTGTCCGGTTGAGACAATCAGAGTGGCAGATTGCCCTATCTACTCTCCTAATGATGACCACAACCTGTCTAACCCTCGACTGTTAGAAGTAACAGCTTCCACTAATACAGCTACTCCTGAGCTGATGCTCCCAACATCTTCACTCAAACGGGCAAATCTGCTAGGTTGCACTAAATCAGTACTAGCTAGCCCTTTCCTCTTCCCTCCCCCCCTGCTTATAGTTCCATAAAAACCTTGCCGAACACCGCTGGTCTTTCGTGTGTTTAAAGTGGCCGCCGCCTCATGGTCGGCATACGAACTACGACCACCCTGCATACGGATAGAATGGAGAGGTGTCTGCGGTTAACCACAACGTTCTAATTGGGGCCAAGAGGTTAACCAGCAGCACACTTCTCTCCTGGGTTGCCGTCCGTTCGGTAGTTTCAATCGGTATTTCCTGAAACAAACGAACAGGGGCATACAGACAGGCAAATAAACGAAAAAGGGGCAAACAGACGAACCAGCAATCTCAGTCTATACAGATGGATCTGTCACAGAGACCATCAGTTTGCCCGGTTGCCCCCCCCCCCTCCGGATCCGCCACTGCCTCACACACAGCACCCTCATAAAACACAGCACCCTCATAAAACACAGCACCCTTACACATACACACTAACAGCACCCTCACACACACAGCACCCTCACACACAGCACACTAACAGCACCCTCACACACACAGCACACTAACAGCACCCTTACATACACTGCACCCCTACACATACACATACTGCACCCCCACACATAGACATACAGCACACACACACTAACAGCTCCTTCTCACTAACAGCTCCTTCTCACTAACAGCACCCTCACACTAACAGCACCCTCACACTAACAGCACACTCACACATACAGCACCCTTACACACACAGCACCCTTACACATGCACACACACACTAACAGCATCCTCACACACAGCACCCTCACAAACACACACACACAGTGACCTCACACACGACACCCTTACACACACACACCACCCTCACAAACACACACACACACACAGCACCCTTACACACACCACCCTCACAAACACACACACAGCGACCTCACACACAGCACCCATACACACACACCACCCTCACAAACACACACACAGCACCCTTACACACACAGCACCCTTACACACACACAGCGCCTTCACACACACAATAGTGTGTGTGTATGTATGTATATATATGCTGCGTGTGTGTTTGTGCTTTAGGCCCTTATGCAATGGGCTGCGCACACCTATGTTCAGTAATTATACCAATCACAATTGTCACCACCAGGCCAAATGGGCTCTTAATCTGGCCCTGATGGCACGGGGGCTTTAATAAACCAGAATTGTTCTGCATGTAGTCAGGCCCACTGGAAAACAGTCTCATGTCTATAGTCTTTACTCCCTCAGAATCTCCACTCTTTGTGAGTAAATGGGAGACATTCACAGGAGAATCTTATAGTGGAACAGAACGGGAAAAGATATTGGATTCAACGCACCATTGCTCCGTTTCCAGTAAAGTCCAAGAAACTGCTTAATAGCTCCTATCCTGTGTGTATTGTACACCCAGGTATGTACAAATCATTGATCCCACATATTTGTGACTCCGCTGCCGCTGTCCCAGGGGGTGGGAGCGCATATTCACACCATACTGGCATGCAATTAATGCCATGCTAGGGACATTTTTATATTGCAAATTGTGGACAAAATACAATTTTAGCAGATCCTTTGAGGTATATACATGCATAATTCTTGATGGTTCACAGTTACATAAATATAAAATTCTTCAATAGATAAAAAAATATGAATCCAAAATTCAACCATGTCACCAAGTATACTGTAAAAAGTGCAATAAAGCACCATATGGCCATTAACTACATTTAAGTTACACTAAGATATGTTTTATGGTGGAAAAAAAGGATTTGTTAAAATATATGAATTTTGGGTGCTTGATTTTCTTTTTTTTTTTGAAAATCTTTATTTAGGGTTTTTTTTTTTTTTTTGTTCGTTTGAATAAAGAACATCTTACAGAGAGTGTACAGGTAACACGTTCAAGGATTGTAGTCAACGAATATATCATCATATTAGGATACATATATAGCTGTTTACATAGACTTGTTCATTGAGGTTACATCACATCACAGAACAGATTGTTTACACAGTTGGTGTACTGAAGTGTTCATCGGTAGAGGGAAATCATGAGGAAAAAGGAGGAAAAGTGGGGAAAAAGGGGGGGTGGGGGAGGGGGAGGAAAGAATGCGCAGGATGAGATAAGATATAATAAGAAGAATGAGAACGGAAACAATATAGATTCATTTAAGCCATTGGTAGTAATATCGAGACAGAGTTCCATTATGCAAATAACCATCATACACATATTCCTCGCTGTTGTCGTTGGTTATTATCTTTCTCCTGCATAGTCATCTTTATGATTACGTTGTGCGTTAAAGGCAAGAAGTACAAGGCATGGAATATCAGATATCATATGTGTGAGGCTTATGCATTTGTCCCTCAATATACCCTGGAGTGTAAGTGGGAGATACCACGCTATCATCTACCACCGTATATCGTCACCAAATCACATCCTGTTATTTGGGTCTTAGCGTAGTGTTTTAGTGTATCTTTCCGTAGAGAGGTTGCCTTAGAGTTAGAGAGAATCGGAGTCACGGGAAGGAGAGGGGTGGGGGGGTTGGAGTGAGAGGGGGGAATGGGTAGAGATAAAGAGGTGGGCGTCTAGAAGAAGATAACTAGCAGCGTAGACCTGGTATTTGAGGGGGAGCCCCTATGTAATGTAGCTCCCCCTTGAGCTCAGTGCCCTCCCTCTCGGCAGGTGCAGGGTACATAGTCCCGGTTTCCTATGTGCTCAGGGGGCTGATCCCTGGTGTTGCCTGGGTGTGTGACTTGGATTCCGGTATGTTATCCAGCTATCTTTCAGCACCTGTTTGGCTGCTGGGACAGAGGTGAGCAGGGGGGGGGGTGGGGGAGACAATCAGTGTGGCAGAGTTGCGAGGAGATGTGAGAAGGGGGATATGGTGTTAGGCAGCGCCCCCCGGCCCCGCCCCCACGCGACCGGCACTCCCCCATGTGGTGTTATTTGCAGCGGCTCTAGCCCCGAGCGTTTCGCGACATGAAGACAAACCATGGGTACCAACGCTCTGCGTGTTTACCTCCTCTATCCTGAAGGGATGCATGCAGTGCCTCGGCCCCTTGAATATCCTCAACTTTGCGGATCCATGCCTCTTCGCTAGGTGTTTCAGTTCGTTTCCAGTATAGCGGAATAAGCGATTTGGCCGCATTCAAGAGGTGACGGAGGATTGATTTCTTGTAGGAGGACAATGACATTTGTGAGATGTGGAGAAGGGCTAAGGCGGGTGACCAGTCTGCCGCGTCACCTAAAATTTCACGTATTCTTTGTTGGATCATATTCCAGAAGGGAGTGATTACGTCGCATTCCCACCAAAGATGTATCATCGTCCCCCTATCCCTCTGGCATCTCCAGCAGGTTGGGGGTATAGTTGGGAAAATCCTGTTCAGAAGGACAGGGGTTTGGCTTTAACTCATGGTTGACATACAAACATCCCCCGCCACCCTTCTTGTTTTTCCTATCCTTCCTAAATAACATGCACCTATTTGAGTTAACTGCCTAGTCATGTGTCTCATCCCACCATGTTTCAGTCATGCCTATTATGTCATATTGTTTAGTGTATGCTATTGTCTCTAGTTCCACCATTTTGTTATTTAGGCTCCTTGCATTAGTAAGCATACATTTAATATCATGAGTCACTTGTACTTTTTGTGAATTATCAACATTACATACCTTCTCTGTTCTGAGCTTGCCCCTCCCTCATTTCCACCCCCTTATACTAAGCTAAAGCCTATCTCCTTTCTGTCCTATCTCCATTTTGTAGATTGCTATGACCCTCCTCCCCTACTACTAGTTTAAAATCTCATCCAACCTTCTAGCCATCCTATCCCCCAGCACTACTATAAAGGTTGTGCCCAATCACAAAGTCGGCCCAGTGCTCTAAAAACCTCCTTCCAGCACCAAGACTTCTGCCACGCATTAACCTCTCTAATCTCCTGCTTCCTTCCACTGTAGCGCGTGGCACAGGTAACATCTTAGAGAATACCACCTTGGCGGTCCTTTTCTTAAGTTTGCCACCTAATTCCCTGAAATTATTCCATCTTCCTTTTACTTTGTCATAGGTACCAACATGGACCATGACCGCTGGGTCATCCCCAGCCCCTCCCAATAATCCATCCACTCTATCAGCAACATGCCGGACCCGAGCACCCGGGAGACAGCAAACTGTCCGGTTGAGACAATCAGAGCGGCAGATTGCCCTATCTACTCTCCTAATGATGACCACAACCTGTCTAACCCTCGACTGTTAGAAGTAACAGCTTCCACTAATACAGCTACTCCTGAGCTGATGCTCCCAACATCTTCACTCAAACGGGCAAATCTGCTAGGTTGCACTAAATCAGTACTAGCTAGCCCTTTCCTCTTCCCTCCCCCCCTGCTTATAGTTCCATAAAAACCTTGCC
The DNA here is from genome assembly GCF_036172605.1 of Pelobates fuscus. Lineage (NCBI taxonomy): Eukaryota > Metazoa > Chordata > Amphibia > Anura > Pelobatidae > Pelobates > Pelobates fuscus. Next base: position 56,283,756 of record NC_086327.1, read on the forward strand.
GAACACCGCTGGTCTTTCGTGTGTTTAAAGTGGCCGCCGCCTCATGGTCGGCATACGAACTACGACCACCCTGCATACGGATAGAATGGAGAGGTGTCTGCGGTTAACCACAACGTTCTAATTGGGGCCAAGAGGTTAACCAGCAGCACACTTCTCTCCTGGGTTGCCGTCCGTTCGGTAGTTTCAATCGGTATTTCCTGAAACAAACGAACAGGGGCATACAGACAGGCAAATAAACGAAAAAGGGGCAAACAGACGAACCAGCAATCTCAGTCTATACAGATGGATCTGTCACAGAGACCATCAGTTTGCCCGGTTGCCCCCCCCCCCCTCCGGATCCGCCACTGCCTCACACACAGCACCCTCATAAAACACAGCACCCTCATAAAACACAGCACCCTTACACATACACACTAACAGCACCCTCACACACACAGCACCCTCACACACAGCACACTAACAGCACCCTCACACACACAGCACACTAACAGCACCCTTACATACACTGCACCCCTACACATACACATACTGCACCCCCACACATAGACATACAGCACACACACACTAACAGCTCCTTCTCACTAACAGCTCCTTCTCACTAACAGCACCCTCACACTAACAGCACCCTCACACTAACAGCACACTCACACATACAGCACCCTTACACACACAGCACCCTTACACATGCACACACACACTAACAGCATCCTCACACACAGCACCCTCACAAACACACACACACAGTGACCTCACACACGACACCCTTACACACACACACCACCCTCACAAACACACACACACACACAGCACCCTTACACACACCACCCTCACAAACACACACACAGCGACCTCACACACAGCACCCATACACACACACCACCCTCACAAACACACACACAGCACCCTTACACACACAGCACCCTTACACACACACAGCGCCTTCACACACACAATAGTGTGTGTGTATGTATGTATATATATGCTGCGTGTGTGTTTGTGCTTTAGGCCCTTATGCAATGGGCTGCGCACACCTATGTTCAGTAATTATACCAATCACAATTGTCACCACCAGGCCAAATGGGCTCTTAATCTGGCCCTGATGGCACGGGGGCTTTAATAAACCAGAATTGTTCTGCATGTAGTCAGGCCCACTGGAAAACAGTCTCATGTCTATAGTCTTTACTCCCTCAGAATCTCCACTCTTTGTGAGTAAATGGGAGACATTCACAGGAGAATCTTATAGTGGAACAGAACGGGAAAAGATATTGGATTCAACGCACCATTGCTCCGTTTCCAGTAAAGTCCAAGAAACTGCTTAATAGCTCCTATCCTGTGTGTATTGTACACCCAGGTATGTACAAATCATTGATCCCACATATTTGTGACTCCGCTGCCGCTGTCCCAGGGGGTGGGAGCGCATATTCACACCATACTGGCATGCAATTAATGCCATGCTAGGGACATTTTTATATTGCAAATTGTGGACAAAATACAATTTTAGCAGATCCTTTGAGGTATATACATGCATAATTCTTGATGGTTCACAGTTACATAAATATAAAATTCTTCAATAGATAAAAAAATATGAATCCAAAATTCAACCATGTCACCAAGTATACTGTAAAAAGTGCAATAAAGCACCATATGGCCATTAACTACATTTAAGTTACACTAAGATATGTTTTATGGTGGAAAAAAAGGATTTGTTAAAATATATGAATTTTGGGTGCTTGATTTTCTTTTTTTTTTTGAAAATCTTTATTTAGGGTTTTTTTTTTTTTTTGTTCGTTTGAATAAAGAACATCTTACAGAGAGTGTACAGGTAACACGTTCAAGGATTGTAGTCAACGAATATATCATCATATTAGGATACATATATAGCTGTTTACATAGACTTGTTCATTGAGGTTACATCACATCACAGAACAGATTGTTTACACAGTTGGTGTACTGAAGTGTTCATCGGTAGAGGGAAATCATGAGGAAAAAGGAGGAAAAGTGGGAAAAAGGGGGGGTGGGGGAGGGGGAGGAAAGAATGCGCAGGATGAGATAAGATATAATAAGAAGAATGAGAACGGAAACAATATAGATTCATTTAAGCCATTGGTAGTAATATCGAGACAGAGTTCCATTATGCAAATAACCATCATACACATATTCCTCGCTGTTGTCGTTGGTTATTATCTTTCTCCTGCATAGTCATCTTTATGATTACGTTGTGCGTTAAAGGCAAGAAGTACAAGGCATGGAATATCAGATATCATATGTGTGAGGCTTATGCATTTGTCCCTCAATATACCCTGGAGTGTAAGTGGGAGATACCACGCTATCATCTACCACCGTATATCGTCACCAAATCACATCCTGTTATTTGGGTCTTAGCGTAGTGTTTTAGTGTATCTTTCCGTAGAGAGGTTGCCTTAGAGTTAGAGAGAATCGGAGTCACAGGAAGGAGAGGGGTGGGGGGGTTGGAGTGAGAGGGGGGAATGGGTAGAGATAAAGAGGTGGGCGTCTAGAAGAAGATAACTAGCAGCGTAGACCTGGTATTTGAGGGGGAGCCCCTATGTAATGTAGCTCCCCCTTGAGCTCAGTGCCCTCCCTCTCGGCAGGTGCAGGGTACATAGTCCCGGTTTCCTATGTGCTCAGGGGGCTGATCCCTGGTGTTGCCTGGGTGTGTGACTTGGATTCCGGTATGTTATCCAGCTATCTTTCAGCACCTGTTTGGCTGCTGGGACAGAGGTGAGCAGGGGGGGGGTGGGGGAGACAATCAGTGTGGCAGAGTTGCGAGGAGATGTGAGAAGGGGGATATGGTGTTAGGCAGCGCCCCCCGGCCCCGCCCCCACGCGACCGGCACTCCCCCATGTGGTGTTATTTGCAGCGGCTCTAGCCCCGAGCGTTTCGCGACATGAAGACAAACCATGGGTACCAACGCTCTGCGTGTTTACCTCCTCTATCCTGAAGGGATGCATGCAGTGCCTCGGCCCCTTGAATATCCTCAACTTTGCGGATCCATGCCTCTTCGCTAGGTGTTTCAGTTCGTTTCCAGTATAGCGGAATAAGCGATTTGGCCGCATTCAAGAGGTGACGGAGGATTGATTTCTTGTAGGAGGACAATGACATTTGTGAGATGTGGAGAAGGGCTAAGGCGGGTGACCAGTCTGCCGCGTCACCTAAAATTTCACGTATTCTTTGTTGGATCATATTCCAGAAGGGAGTGATTACGTCGCATTCCCACCAAAGATGTATCATCGTCCCCCTATCCCTCTGGCATCTCCAGCAGGTTGGGGGTATAGTTGGGAAAATCCTGTTCAGAAGGACAGGGGTTCTGTACCAGGAGGCAATCAGTTTGTAGTTTGTCTCTTGAAGTTGGGAACTAGCCGAGCTCTTGTGTTGCCAAACAAGTGCTTTGTCCCATTGTTGGGGTGTAAAGGTTGTATCCAACCTCTCTTCCCATTGCCTGCGGAAGGCCGTATTCGTCGTCAGGTGCCCCGTTAGGAGATGTTGGTATAGTGTAGAGATAGCGTTATCTAGCGCAACCCTCCTCTCACAGCAGTTTTCTAGCCATGTGCGTGCCCTATGTAATCTTGCGTTATTCTGTGTGGTATCGTGAAAGTGTTTCACTTGTAGGTAGCGGAATATGGCCAGAGGCGTCCGGGGTTGTCCCTCCATTAGGGTGTCCAGAGTCTTTAGTGATCCATCTCGGAGAACCGAGTGTAGTGGGACATATTCACGTCCATCTAGGGAGGGCCACGTCGTGGTCGAGAATCCACCCCCTATCTCGGTGTTGTGAGTGATGGATAGCATCGGGCTAGGGGTGGGTGATATGTGGGGTAGTTCTCTCATGGAGCTCCAACCATACAGTGTTTGTTCGAGCAATCCCTCTGTGGTAATTCGTCGTGTCTTCCTGGCTATACCTCCCCAGATGGTAGGTTGCACTGGGGTTCCAGAACTCTCCTGTGTCAGCATCACCCATTGTTTTTGCGGAGGTTCCGTGTGCATTTCGACTATCCGTTGCAGAATCGTGGCTTGGTGGTATTTTCTGAAGTCAGGCAGTGCTAGGCCTCCCCGATGTCTGGGCAAACTGAGTAGGTCATATCATAGTCTAGCTCTCTCCCCACGCCACATGTATCTTAAAACTGCCGTTTTCAAAGCGGCGAAGAAGGAGGTCGGTAGGGCCAGTGGAATCGTTTGGAAAGGATAGAGCAGCCTCGGTAGGATGTTCATCTTGAGAACTGCTATCCGCCCATGCCATGAGATGTGTGGGTGTTTCCATCTGTCCATATCCGAGATAATTTTCTTTAAGATGGTGGTGAAGTTGTATCGGTAAGTGTCTTTGGGATCTGAGGGTATCCAGACCCCAAGATATTTTAGTTTCTGAAAGCACCATTTGAATGGGAATAACGATTCCAGGGCGATGTATTCATCGTCAGGCATGGACACGTTAAGCACCTCACATTTTGATAGGTTCAGTTTAAGGCCGGAGATCGAGCCGAATGTCTCGAACTCCGACAGCAGGCATGGGAGTGCGATGCGGGGATTTGTTATATAAAACAGGAGGTCGTCCGCATACGCGGCGACCTTATGGGTTTTGCCCAGCCAGGTGAAGCCGTTGATGTCTGTGTGGTGGCGTATTTTCTGCAGGAAAGGTTCCAGTGATATGGCAAATAGCAGTGGAGATAGGGGGCATCCCTGCCTCGTACCATTGGAGATCTGAAAGTCCCCAGTGAGGGCACCATTGACACGCACCGCATTGATTTTCCTCTAAATTATTTTTAAATTGAGTCCTTATGGCAAGTCAAGGCAATCCAGGCTGCGCAAGGTATATCTTTGAGTTACAGTTATTTGCTTTATTTTTTGCTCCATAGTCCAACTCATGATTTTAGCAACAATACTGATAACAACAATCACTTGCCATTTTGTGCCTTAAATGTAATAAAGATGCTTTATCCAGTACATTGCCATAGCAACACCACCAGGAAACTATAAAAAAAGGTTCTCACTGCACATGCATAATTCACCAGTGATTGCAAGTACATATATCTTGGCATGTGCAGCATTTAAAACAGAAACAATGCACATTCCTACCACCATGAATTGATTAAGGTAATTGGAATAAAGGGTCACTCCACTGCCCAAATAAAATAATAAACATTGTTTAGTATATATTCTAGTTATCATACCTAAGGGAAAAATAAATGCTGGAAACAACAAAAATACTTGAAAATATTATATTAAACTATCCTCCCTGCCCCCACCCTATCTTTTCCTTCCTTTGAAGTTCACACTGCCAACCTATTTACGCCCACCTCTTTTCAGAATTGCCTTCATCTATCCCTTGCCCTTTCTCCCTCGTCATCCTAGGCTATTCATTGAACACTTTTCTTCCTGGCTACCTCACTTCCTGTCCTCTGTCACTCCTTTCTTATACTTGGGGACTTTAACGTCCCAATCAACAACCCCATCTGCCCTGATGACTCCCTTTGGCTCTCTGTAACTTCCTCCTTTGGTCTCGCACAATGGTCTAATTGTACCACTTTTAATATCTCCAATGTTCCTTTCCTTTTTCTGACCACCATCTGCTGACCTGTGACATGTGGCATACCCTGTACCCTGTACCCAAATTACACCACCCTCAACTTGTCAGGAACTGCACTGCCACCACTTCTCACTCCATCCCATAATGAAAAAAAGTAACTGTGTGTGTGTGTGACTGTGTGTCTGTCACTGTGTTTGTGTGTGTTTGACTGCCTGTAACCAGGGCCGGACTGGGAAAAAAATTCGGCAAGGGCATTTTTTATTCACAGCGGCCCACTGAAAAGGGGGCGGGGCCAGATAGGGTGTGTATTGTCATCCCCAATGACAAGCACGCCCCATCTCAAAGTGAGCATGTTGTTTCAATGCTCTTCCAGTGCATGAGAAAAGGGCCCTGTATTTGTTCTGCACAGCGCAAGCAAATTTAATAACATGCTTGTGTTGTGTTGTTGTGTATGCTTGAAACTTGTCTTTGTTGTTTCCATAATTGGGATACTCACTGTATCCCATTTATGGAGACATTATGTGTTTGCTTACATGGAATCTAGTGTGTGCGTAGGGGATCCAGAGTATGTATGTCAGAAATGTAGTGTGTGTGTGTAGGTGGTGCAACATCTGTGTGTAGAAGATCTAGTGTGTGTTTGAAGGACTCAGGAGAGTGTATAGGAGATCTAGTGAGTGTGTGTGTGTGTGTGTATAGAGGATTCAGAATGTATATAGAGATCTAGTGTGTGTATATCTGTAGATGATCCAGAGTTGGGTAAGGAATCTAGTGTTTGTCTGGAATTTAATGTGTTTAGGGGTGCAGTATGTGTGTGAGGGGTTCTGTAGTATATATACTAATATGTTTGGAAGTATTGTGTGTGTTTGTGAGTGCTGCAGCGTGTTTGGGGGCTGCTGTGTGTATGTGTGAGGTGTGCAGTGTGTGTGTGATGGGTGTAGTGTGTATGTGTGAGGAGTGTAGTGTGCATTTGTGAGAAGTATAGTATGTGTGTAAGGGTGCAGTATGTGTGTGTGAGGTGTGCAGTGTGTGTGGGTGCTGTGTGTTACGGTGCTGTGTCTGTTAGGGTGCTGTCTGTTAGGGTGCTGTGTGTGTGTTAGGGTGCTGTCTGTTAGGGTGCTGTGTGTGTGTGCTAGGGTGCTGTGTGAGGGTGTTAGTGTGATGTGTGTGTTAGGGTGCTTTGTCTGTTAGGGTGCTGTGTCTGTTAGGGTGCTGTCTCTTAGGGTGCTGTGTGTGTGTTAGGGTTCTGTGTGTGTTAGGGTTCTGTGTGTGTTAGGGTGCTGTGTGTTAGGGTGCTGTGTGTGTTAGGGTGCTGTGTGTGTGTTATGGTGCTGTGTGAGGGTGTTAGGGTGCTGTGTGTGTTAGAGTGCTGTCTGTTAGGTTACTGTGTGTGTTAGGGTGCTGTGTGTGTGTTAGGGTGCTGTCTGTTAGGGTGCTGTGTGTGTGTTTTAGGGTGCTGTGTGAGAGTGTTAGGATGCTGTGTGTGTTAGGGTGTAAGTGTGTGTGTGTGTGTGTAAGGGTGCTGTGTGTGTTAGGGTGCTGTCTGTTAGGATACTGTGTGTGTGTATGTTAGGGTGCTGTGTGTTAGGGTACTGCGTGTGTGTCAGGGTGCTGTGTGTGTGTTAGGGTACTGTGTGAGGGTGTTAGGGTGCTGTGTGTGTTAGGGTGCTGTCTGTTAGGGTATTGTGTGTTTGTGTGTGTGTGTGTTAGGGTGCTGTGTGTGTTAGTGTGGTGGAATCTCGGTAAAAATAAATTTATTAGGCCGATATTACCACGTGGCATGTGTACGTGCATATACTGGTGTATCGTTCGGTTGGTTGCACGTGGCACAGATACAATCAGTAGTGTACGGATCATGTGCGAGAATACAGGATGTAGTATTCCCCTCCTCCATTGTGCTGGGCAAGCCATGTGGTCAAACAGGAAGTTAGTTCTTGTTCGATTGATTGGGTAAGAGTATGTGTGGGTGGAGCTGATTATGGGTGGAGTTACATGCCTATATAAGGAGCCTACACTATTGTCCGGGGCTCAGATCTTGTTGTATTTTGGTGACATTAGTCCCTCTGAGTCCCGTTCGGTGAATCGAATAAAGAATCTCTTCCTTTCTGAAGAAACCTGTGTCCATCTCTCTGTGCTTGGCTTCCGTCAGTTTCTCCGGTATCATTTGGTGCATTGGCCGGGAAGCTCATCGTTCAACGGTAACTGAGAAGCAGAGGCATGAGACGGTCTATCTTTGCCCACGTTCTCTACGGCTGCACCCCTGAACTTCTGCGTGGACCTCCCTCCGTCTCGGCGCCACTGGTCTGTTGTCCAGGAGGTCATCGGCCTCTACGTAGTAAGTGCTGGGGTGTCCCCGTCGATGAGTGTGAACTCAGGTTCAGGAACGAGGAGGTAAGATGACCGCTGTTTTAGACGGCGGACCCACTAGGGGTATTGGATACCGATTGTGCGGTAGGCCCATAAGGGGTTATTTGGAATCTGCCCCCTCCAGTGGAGGGAAGGAGCGAAGGCGCACCGCTCAATTAAACGCCCTGTAGTCAGCCCGTTTAATTATGGTTTGGAGTCAGGTGGGGTTCTGGTGTAAATAGCCCTAGCCGGACACCGGTGTCTTGTCTAGACTAGCGTTCTAGGGTGTATATTACGTTCGCTAGGTCGGAGGGACCGGGAGACTAAGCGGCGTCTGTGTAAATTCGGTCCGCTAGATCTCAACCTATCTTGGCTAAGTGGGAAGGCGTGTAAATTTGGAACCCACTAGATTTTTGATAGAGTAAATAGACTAAAAGGGTGCTGTTGTAAATTCCGCCCTCTAGTTCGCTATATGTGGTGCTTGGGCAGTGTGGCTAACCAAAACGTATGTAGATAGTTTTAGGTAGTCCATCAAGGTACTGGCCAATAGATTAGTTGGGAATTGTAAATGTGCTAAAGATTGTTGTAGTAGCGTGTATATCTTGCTAGATAGCGTGAGCTCTGCCGTCTAGCGAGAGTGTGAATAGTGTGTAACTGTATTATAGCGCACGGTACCATAACCATGTATAATTACTGACACTGTAAATAAGTACTAATAATTGTCGTCTATGTTGTATGTTTAACACCATAACCACTACTAATTGAACTGTGACTTTAAATTGTACTCTAACCATTGCTAACCGTACTATAACTACTGTTTGTAAAGACGATGTTACTGGGGTATGTTATAGACGGGTAATTCAGATATAGGGAATTATAGCGTGGGTGACCGTATAGTTTCGCCAAAGGGCACAGTATTAGTTATTTAGTGACTGGTGTAACAGCTGTGTGTACGGGAGTTCCCTGAGTGTTTTGTTGTATGCGTTTCGCTTAGTAACTGTACCACGTGGTGCTGTTGCCGAGGGAACGGGTGTGACCGTTGGAAGAGTGTTTGTTTAGTTTCTGTTGGAAACGACGCTCCATTGTTAAGTATGGGCGCGTCAGATTCAACGATTTTGGATCCCTTAGGATGTATGTTAAAAAACTTTAAAAAGGGATATACTGTATGTGATTTTGGGTTAAAGATATCTGCAACACGCCTGACTACTTTATGTAGTAGGGAATGGCCTACTTTGGTTGCCGCATGGCCACCACGTGGCAGTTTGGATCCTAATCTGGTACAGCGTGTACACATGGCTGTATCAGGTAGGCCTGCACTTTACGGCTAGTTTCCATATATTGATTGTTGGAGGCAGGCCATAAATGACTCGCCAAAATGGATCCGAGTATGCCACGAGGAACAATGTCGCCTCATGGTGGCCAGGACTCGCTTGTCCACTAAGGCCGTAATCACGCCCATTTTGGACACGCCCCCTGAGTCTGAGATCCCCATGCCGCCCCCTTACTCCTCCTCCACCGGAAGAGGAAGAGGAGGTGCTGTTGGAAATGCTCCTCCCCTTGCCCCGTTGTCCCCACCTACTCCCTCCTCTAGCTCAGAGCCCAGCACTCCTGTTTCAAACCCTCCCCATCCGGTACCTACCTCCGTTAACTCCACCTACCCATATTTGGCACCATATCTAGTTTCCGGTCAGGCTCCTCCTAGCCCGGCCCAAAATATTCTACTTACCAACCTTCCCCTTAGTAAAGCATCCCCATCCCTGTGTCTTACTACCCCTCGACCGGAACCTCTAACTGACGTATCTCAACGAAGCCCCATACTAACCCGACAAATTACTGGTACCCTACAACCCCGACATTATCAGATGCCTCTTCGATTGACTCCTGGCCCGACACACATTAACGGTGACGGCCAGATACAATATGCTGATCCAGTCTTCGTCTATGTCCCTTTTACAACCACCGATCTACTTAATTGGAAAACCCATAACTCCGAAAAGCCTCAAGCCATGACGAATTTGTTTACCTCAATAGTCCAGACACATAATCCCACTTGGGCTGATTGCCAGCAATTGTTGATGACATTGTTTAATAATGAGGAAAGGACAAGGATAAATCAAGCGGCAATTAAAGCGCTGGAAGAAGTGTCCCGTACACAAAATCAGGCAAACCCGGCAGCATGGGCCGCAGCCCATTATCCAAACACCGATCCAAATTGAAATGCCAATGGCGCAGACATGGTCCATTTAAAAGCTTACAGGGACGCTATTATTGCTGGCATGCAAGCTGGAGGAAAGAAGGCGATTAACATGTCTAAGACGGCTGAGGTATTACAGAAATGTGATGAATCGCCCAGTGTCTTTTATGACCGATTATTGGAGGCATACCGTTTGCATACCCCCTTTAATCCTGAAGCTCCTGAGAATTCCCGGATGGTTAACTCTGCCTTTGTCAGCCAAGCCTATGGAGATATAAAGCGCAAGCTACAAAAGTTAGAAGGGTTTGTAGGGATGTCCATAACCCAACTAATGGAGGTAGCAAATAAGGTATACATGAATAGGGAAACAGAGACAAAGAAGTAGGAAGAGCGTAAGATGCGTAGAAAATCAGATATGCTAGCGGTAGCGATCGCAGGCGTAAATAGAAGGGAAAAGGAAGTGTATAGGGGAACGGATAAAGGCGAGAGTAAATGGAATGGGAAACCTTTGAGTAGGAATCAATGCGCGTACTGTAGGGAAGAAGGGCATTGGAGAAGTGAGTGTCCGCGAAGGGAACAGTATGAGAGAGACAGACCTAGGGCAGGATATAGCAGTAATTATAGAGGCAGAGCGAGAGGTAGAGGAGGTCCTGGAGGGAATAGTGGTAATAATAGAGGAAGTGTTAGTGGAGACAGGTACTATCCAGCAGCGCAGAGACCCCGCGATAGGGAAGATAAGGACTTTATGGGGTTGGCTGACACAGTCATGGAGGACTATTGATACCGACCGGGCTCCATCCCCCTTGGCCGAGCGGAGCCTATGGTCGATGTATCAATAGGGGGAAAAAGGAGTGCATTCATGATTGATACTGGTGCTGAACATTCGGTGGTGACTGACCTAGTTGCTCCTCCATCTGGAAGAACTATCACCGTAATAGGATTAACTGGAAGGAGTGCTGCTAAACCGGTTCTTTAAAGTCGACTCTGTACATTGGGAGGCCACGTAGTGAAACATCAATTCCTTTATATCCCTGAATGTCCAGACCAACTGCTAGGACGTGATTTGTTGTCAAAATTACAAGCACAGATAACGTTTCTACCTAATGGAACAACATCTTTAAAGTTCAATGGACCTTCAGGTATAATGACCATATCTGTACCAAAGGAAGAAGAGTGGCGACTTTATACAGTGTTGACTAGCCAAAACCCTAAGAGTGATGAATCCTTGTTCAATATACCAGGAGTGTGGGCAGAGAACAACCCACCAGGACTTGCTCGCAATATTCCACCAATTCGAATTGAACTGAAACTCTGGGTTTATCCAGTGAGCTTAAGACAATATCATATCCCACAAAAGGCCAAGAAGAACATACAATCATATTTGGATAAGTTCATAAGGTATGGTATCCTAAAATTCTGTACTTCCCCCTGGAACACCCCATTGTTGCCTGTTCAAAAGCCCGGTACAGATGAGTATCGCCCTGTGCAGGACTTGAGAGCAGTCAATGATGCGGTCGTAAGTATACTCCCAGTTGTGCCCAATCCATATAACCTGCTTGCTTTAATTCCGGGCGGTGCTACCTATTTTACTGTCCTAGATCTCAAAGATGCCTTCTTTTGCCTTCGAATTGCTGCGGAAAGCCAGTGTATCTTCGCATTCCAATGGGAAAATGCTGTAACGGGCTTGAAACGTCAGATGACTTGGACAAGACTGCCCCAAGGGTTTAAAAATTCACCTACCCTATTTGGATCAGCTTTAAGTCAAGACTTACTGGATTTCAAGTCCATTCCAGGAGAGTGTGTACTATTGCAATACGTAGATGATTTGTTGATAGCGGCAGTAACTAGAGAAATATGTCAGCAAGCAACACATGATTTACTACACATTCTCTGGAAGGCAGGATACAAGGTGTCCAGGAAGAAAGCTTGGTTGTGTCAGCCAACTGTCAAATATCTGGGATTCCATATCTCTGAAGGTCAAAGAATAATGGGGCCAGAGAGAAAAGAAGCTGTATGCCAAATACCAATACCCAAGAATAGAAGACAAGTGCGGGAATTCTTGGGGGCAGCAGGCTTCTGTAGGATATGGATTCCCAGTTATGCGATATTGGCGAAACCTCTTTATGCAGCCATAAAAGGTACAGAACACGATCCCTTCCTGTGGACCCCTGAACAGCAAAAGGCATTTGAAGATGTGAAGAAGGCTTTGATGAGTGCCCCAGCATTAGGTCTACCTGATCATACACGCCCATTCTACTTATATGTACACGAGCAAAGAAGAATGGCTGTGGGAGTATTGACACAGTACTTGGGATCATGGCAACGACCTGTTGCATATATGTCCAAACAACTGGATGCAGTGGCCAGTGGCCTTCCACCTTGTCTAAGAGCCGTAGCTGCCGCCGCCCTGCTGGTAGCCGAAGCTGATAAACTCACTCTGGGTCAGGAACTCTATGTGCGAGTCCCGCACGCAGTACAAACGTTGCTAGACTATAAAGGAAATCATTGGTTTAGTAACAGCCGCATGACTAAGTATCAAGCTATGTTGTGTGAAAACCCGAGAGTGCATCTAGAGACTGTTAATACCTTAAATCCAGCTACCCTTTTGCCACAACCTACTGAGAGTCAACATGATTGCCTGGAGGTGATGGATGAAGTGTTCTCAAGTAGACCGGCCCTTCGTGACTTTCCCATTCAGAACCCTGATGTCCAGTACTATACGGACGGCAGTAGTTATGTGAAAGAAGGGATTCGCTATGCAGGATATGCAGTAACAACCATAGACAAGGTGATAGAAGCTCGGCCATTGTTAAAAGGAACATCGGCACAGAAGGCAGAAATAATTGTACTAACACGAGCGTTACAATTGGCAGAAGGTTTAAGAGTGAACATCTACACGGACTCCAAGTATGCGTTTTTAACCACTCATGCCCACGGAGCTTTGTATAAAGAAAGAGCACTAGTGAATTCAGAGGGTAAAGAAATCAAGTACGCAGCTGAGATATTACAATGTTGGTCGCAGACTGTACCCCACATTTCTTTGAAAAAACTTCCACTCGTGTGGGAACCGAAAGAAGTTGGTATTATACATTGTCGGGCGCATCTGAAAGGTGATGGTGATGTAACCAAAGGAAATCTGATGGCAGATAATGCAGCTAAGCTTGCCGCTGAATCAGGAAAACAGGAGTATGTGGAACATATAGCTGCTCTTATACCGACCCCACTGTCTCAATGGACTCCAGTTTATACAGCTCAAGAAGAAGTGTGGTTAAAGACTGAAGCTGGGAAGTACCTGGAGAACAAATGGTATCAGTTAGAAGATGGAAGAACAGTCATTCCAGCATCACTAGCTGTAGAAATTGTCCAGAACTATCATAATGGGACACATTCTGGAAGAGATAGTATGGAAGAATCTCTCAGGAAACATTTCTACATACCAAGATTGTCCAACTTGACTCAAGCCATTGTACGAAGATGTGTGATATGTGCCAAGAATAATGCAAGGCAAGGGCCAGTGAAACCACCAGGAGTTCAGTATATGGGGGGACTCCCTATGTCCGATCTTCAAATAAACTATACGGTAATGCCTAAATCCGGTGGACATCGCTACCTACTAGTAGTTGTGTGTACCTACTCAGGTTGGGTAGAAGCATGTCCTACTCATACAGAGAAAGCAGGAGAAGTTGTGCGATTCCTGTTGCGAGAAATAATACCCCGATATGGACTACCATGTTCTATAGGATCGGATAATGGTCCAGCCTTTGTTCACCAGTGCCTACAACAACTGACTCATATGCTTAGTATTAAGTGGAAGCTTCATACGGCATATAGACCTCAAAGCTCTGGGAAAGTAGAAAGGATGAACAGAACTATTAAGAACCAATTGGCAAAGATGTGTCAAGAGACTCAGCTTAAGTGGAATGTTCTTTTGCCCATAGCTCTGTTGCGTATTCTTAGTACACCTACCAGAAGGATGGGTCTCTCACCTTTTGAAATCATGTATGGGCGTCCACCTCCCGTACTTGGTAACTTAAGGGGGGATTTGAGTCAGTTGGGAGAAGGAATTACCCGGCAGCAGGTTGTAGAGTTGGGTAAAACTATGGAGGAGGTACAGAAATGGGTACAAGATAGATTACCTGTGAATATTTATCCCCCTGTTCATAGCTATCATCCAGGAGATCAAGTATGGATTAAAGAGTGGAACAGTGTACCGTTAGGGCCTAAGTGGAGGGGTCCTTATGTTGTTCTTTTGTCTACTCCTACAGCAATAAAGATGGCTGAAGTGACTCCGTGAAATTCATCACTCCAGGGTTAAACCAGCAGCAGTAGATTCTTGGCAAGCTACACCAGATCCAGAGAATCCCTGCAAGATCCGGTTAAAGCGCACGACTCAGTCGGAGTGACGAGGAGATATCGGGATTTCAAGTGTGTTTAAAGAGATCAGCAAGTAAGTGTTTTGACGGCCAATAATAAAGCCTGACCACTTACCCACGTGACATAGCCAGAGTGTCTTGAAGGGACCTCTGTGAAGGGAAGAGAGGACCTGCAGAACTCCATTCCTTGCAGCCCTTACAACCTGGAAGCTGAGGTGCCATCGCACGGACGAAGAATGAGGATGAAGACGTCGAAAGAAATGCACTTGATAATGTATATATTTGTGATTTTAATTTTTCAGGAAGGTAGAGGTACCGACACACCTGGCTGTGAGGTTTGCATTAAGACTACTAAAACAGGTAATCATATTTCCCAGACCCTTATTTGGCATTCACAATATGAGTGTAAAGGATATGTATCTAGGTGTAGATACTTAGGTATAGATTATAGTGTATGCCATTTAGGAGTAGGAGAACCTAAGTGCTTCAATCCAGAGTATCAACCCCGTACAATTTGGTTGACTCTCAGGAATGGAGATCCACAGGGGACCCTAATAAATAAAACTGTGTTAGAAACCGTACATTCTTCGCGTGTTCTGCTATTTGATGCATGCAAGGCGATATCAAGTTGTAGAAAACCGTGGAATGTATGCGGGGATCTTAAATGGGAAAGAGCGTATGGGTCCAATGATAAGTATATTTGTCCCAGTAGTAAAAACAAGTATGTAAATCCAAAATGCCCAGATAGGGATTATAATTATTGTCATATTGGTCTTGTGTGGGGTGGGCAACTTGGGGACAGACAGTAGATACGGATATGATTGTTACTAAGTTGCCTACCAAACCATATTGTAAGTCTATGGAGTGTAACCCAGTCCATATACTTAGCAATAATCCTGAACAGTTTATAGATAGGTTCGGAAACATATTTGGGTTCCAGATATATGGGGCGGGTTTGGATCCTGGGACAATATTATTTATAGGGATAGAGACCGATACCGTAGCATCCCAAACTCATCAGGTTTTCCATTCTTTTTATGAAGAGATGAGTGTAGAAAATAAGATCCCCCATAATGCTAAAAACCTGTTTATAGACTTAGCTGAGAGTATTGCTGGTAGTCTTAATGTAACCAACTGCTATGTGTGTGGAGGTACTAATATGGGAGACCAATGGCCCTGGGAAGCAAAGGAGGTAATGTATTCTGGTTCTGAGACAATTGAACAAATAATATCTTCTCAAGCCGATTATCAAATGAGTGTTAGAGGTAAATCTGAGTGGCGATTAAAGACCTCCATTATAGGTTATGTTTGCATAGCAAGGAAAGGAATAATGTTTAATACATCTGTAGGAGAACTGACTTGTCTAGGGCAAAAAGCTTATGATTATAATACAAAGAATACAACCTGGTGGTCGCCTTCAAATGTCTCAGAACCACCTAACCCATTTGCAAGTTATACCAATTTAAAGGACGTGTGGTTTGATCTATCTATCACATCTAGTTGGAAAGCCCCAGCAAATCTGTACTGGATCTGTGGTAAGAAAGCCTATTCGGAGTTACCACAGGACTGGGAAGGGGCATGTGTGTTAGGTATGCTCAAATCATCCTTCTTCTTGTTGCCTATTGAAACAGGAGATACTTTGGGAGTTAAAGTATATGATGTGAATCCTAGGAAGAAAAGGGGACCCCTAGAGATAGGTACCTGGGAAGATAATGAATGGACTCCCCAGCGTATTATAGATTATTATGGGCCAGCCACGTGGGCAGAGGATGGTACTTTTGGATATAGAACCCCAATATATATGCTCAACCGTATTATAAGGTTACAGGCAGTGGTTGAGATAATTACCAATGAGACATCGCAAGCGCTCAATCTCCTAGCGAAGCATAATACTAGGATGAGGACAGCCGTTTACCAAAATAGATTAGCTTTGGATTACCTATTGGCAGTAGATGGAGGTGTATGTGGGAAGTTTAACCTAAGCAATTGCTGTCTTCAAATAGATGACGAAGGGCAAGCAATAGCTGAGCTTACTAGCCATATGGTTAAACTAGCGCATGTGCCTACTCAGGTATGGAAAGGATATAATCCAAGTAGTTGGTTTGGTAATTGGTATGAGCAGTTTGGAGGACTTAAAGGACCACTCTAGTGCCAGGAAAACATACTCGTTTTCCTGGCACTAGAGTGCCCTGAGGGTGCCCCCACCCTCAGGGACCCCCTCCCGCCCCAGCTCTGGAAAGGGGAAAGGGGTTAAATCTTACATTTTTCCAGCGCTGGGCGGAGAGCTCTCCTCCTGCTCTCCTCCTCCGATCCGCCTCTTCTCCTCCCCGTCGGCTGAATGCGCACGCGCGGCAAGAGCTGCGCGCGCATTCAGCCGGTCACATAGGAAAGCATTCATAATGCTTTCCTATGGACGCTGGCGTGCTTTCACTGTGAAAATCACAGTGAGAAGCACGCAAGCGCCTCTAGCGGCTGTCAATGAGACACTAGAGGACATAGGGGGAAGGCTTAACCCATTCATAAACTGCTATGTTTATGAAAAAATGGGTTAACCCTAGAAGGACCTGGCACCCAGACCACCTCATTAAGCTGAAGTGGTCTGGGTGCCTAGAGTGGTCCTTTAAGGCATTGGTAGGTGGAGTCATGGTAATCTTAATGCTGTGTCTTCTCCTACCATGTCTTGTTCCTTTGGTAGTTAGGTCTGTGCAGGGCATTATAGAAAATATAGCAGAGAGAAAGGCTGCTGCACAGATAATGGCCATATGAGGCTCTAAATCAGGGAGAACCAGTACAGGAAGAGGAATGTTGAGGGATTCATGTCTTTAGGGAGTCGCAAAGTCTAGTCTGGTTCATGGCAACCTGAGGTATATCCAAACTAGGGTTAAGTGATGCCTCTGGAATTGTGAAAATATCAGAAGCATCAAAGGGGGGAATGTGGTGGAATCTCGGTAAAAATAAATTTAGTAGGCCGAGATTACCACGTGGCATGTGTACGTGCATATGCTGGTGTATCGGTCGGTTGGTTGCACGTGGCACAGATACAATCAGTAGTGTACGGAGCATGTGCGAGAATACAGGATGCAGTATTCCCCTCCTCCATTGTGCTGGGCAAGCCATGTGGTCAAACAGGAAGTTAGTTCTTGTTCGATTGATTGGGTAAGAGTATGTGTGGGTGGAGCTGATTATGGGTGGAGTTACATGCCTATATAAGGAGCCTACACTATTGTCCGGGGCTCAGATCTTGTTGTATTTTGGTGACATTAGTCCCTCTGAGTCCCGTTCGGTGAATCGAATAAAGAATCTCTTCCTTCCTGAAGAAACCTGTGTCCATCTCTCTGTGCTTGGCTTCCGTCAGTTTCTCCGGTATCATTAGGGTGCTGTCTGTAAGGGTGATGTGTGTGTGTAAGGGTGCTGTGTCTTTTAGGGTGCTGTGTCTGTTAAGGGGATGTGTCTGTTAAGGGGATGTGTGTGTGTTAGGGTGCTGTGTGTGTGTTAGGGTGCTGTGTGTGTTAGGGTGCTGTCTGTTAGGGTGCTGTGTGTGTGTGTTAGGTTGCTGTGTGTGAGGGTGCTGTGTGAGGGTGTTAGGGTGCTGTGTGTGTGTGTTAGGGTGCTGTGTGTGTTACTGTGCTGTCTGTTAGGGTACTGTGTGTGTCTGTTAAGGTGCTGTGTGTGTTAGGGTGCTCTGTGTGTGTGTGTGTGTGTGTGTTAGGGTGCTGTCTGTTAGGGTACTGTGTGTGTGTTAGGGTGCTGTGTGTTAGGATACTGTGTGTGTGTGTGTTTTAGGGTGCTGTGTGTGTTGGGGTGCTATATGTTAGGGTGCTGTGTGTGTGTGTTAGTGTGCTGTGTGTTAGTGTGCTGTGTGTTAGGGTGCTGTGTGTTAGGGTGCTGTGTGTGTGTGTTAGGGTGCTGTGTGAGGGTATTAGGGTGCTGTGTGTGTGTGTTAGGGTGCTGTGTGTGTGTGTGTTAGGGTGCTGTGAGTGTGTGTTAGGGTGCTCTCTGTTAGGGTGCTGTGTGTGTGTGTTAAGGTGCTGTGTGTGTTAGGGTGCTCTGTGTGTGTGTGTTAGGGTGCTGTCTGTTAGGGTACTGTGTGTGTGTTAGGGTGCTGTGTGTTAGGATACTGTGTGTGTGTGTGCGTGTGTGTGTGTGTGCTAGGGTGCTGTGTGTCTGTCACTGTGTTTGTGTGTGTGTTTGGCTGACTGTAACCAGGGCCGGACTGGGGAAAAGAATCGGCACGGGTATTTTTATTCACAGCGGCCCACTGAAAAGGGGGCGGGGCCAGATAGGGTGTGTATTGTCATCCCCAATGACAAGCACGCCCCATCTCAAAGTGAGCATGTTGTTTCAATGCTCTTCCAGGGCATGAGAAAAGGGCCCTGTGTTTGTTCTGCACAGCGCAAGCAAATGTAATAACATGCTTGCGTTGTGTTTGCTTGAAACTTGTCTTAGTGGTTTCCATAATTGGGATACTCACTGTATCCCATTTATGAAGACATTATGTGTTACATGGAATCTAGTGTGTGCGTAGGGGATCCAGAGTATGTATGTCAGAAATGTAGTGTGTGTGTGTAGGCGGTGCAACATCTGTGTGTAAGAGATCTAGTGTGTGTTTGAAGGACTCAGGAGTGTGTATAGGAGATCTAGTGAGTGTGTGTGTGTGTATAGAGGATTCAGAATGTATATAGAGATCTAGTGTGTAGATGATCCAGAGTTGGGTAAGGAATCTAGTGTTTGTCTGGAATTTAATGTGTTTAGGGGTGCAGTATGTGTGTGAGGGGTTCTGTAGTATATATACTAATATGTTTGGAAGTATTGTGTGTGTTTGTGAGTGGTGCAGCGTGTTTGGGGGCTGCTGTGTTTATGTGTGAGGTGTGCAGTGTGTGTGTAAAGGGTGTAGTGTGTATGTGTGAGGGGTGTAGTGTGCATTTGTGAGAAGTATAGTATGTGTGTGTGAGGGTGCAGTATGTGTGTGTGAGGTGTGCAGTGTGTGTGGGTGCTGTGTGTTATGATGCTGTGTCTGTTAGGGTGCTGTCTGTTAGGGTGCTGTGTGTGTGTTAGGATTCTGTCTGTTAGGGTGCTGTGTGTGTGCTAGGGTGCTGTGTGAGGGTGTTAGTGTGATGTGTGTGTTAGGGTGCTTTGTCTGTTAGGGT
Source organism: Pelobates fuscus (assembly GCF_036172605.1). Lineage (NCBI taxonomy): Eukaryota > Metazoa > Chordata > Amphibia > Anura > Pelobatidae > Pelobates > Pelobates fuscus. Next base: position 56,303,349 of record NC_086327.1, read on the forward strand.
GCTGTCTCTTAGGGTGCTGTGTGTTAGGGTTCTGTGTGTGTGAGGGTGCTGTGTGTTAGGGTGCTGTGTGTCTTAGGGTGATGTCTGTTAGGGTGCTGTGTGTTTGTTATGGTGTTTTGTGAGGGTGTTAGGTGCTGTGTGTGTTAGGGTGCTATGTGTGTGTGTGCTAGGGTGCTGTCTGTTAGGGTACTGTGTGTTAGGGTGCTGTCTGTTAGGGTACTGTGTGTGTGTTTTAGGGTGCTGTGTGAGAGTGTTAGGATGCTGTGTGTGTTAGGATTCTGTGTGTGTTAGGGTGCTGTGTGTGTGTGTGTTAGGGTGCTGTGTGTGTGTGTTAGGGTGCTGTGTGTGTGTTAGGGTGCTGTCTGTTAGGGTACTGTGTGTGTGTATGTTAGGGTGCTGTGTGTGTTAGGGTGCTGTGTGTGTGTTAGGTTCTGTGTGTGTCAGGGTGCTGTGTGTTTGTTAGGGTGCTGTGTGAGGGTGTTGGCACCCTAACACACACAGCACCTAACACCCTCACACAGCACCCTAACAAACACACAGCACCCTGACACACACAGCACCTATGTGTGTGTGTGTTAGGGTGCTGTCTGTTAGGGTATTGTGTGGGTGTGTTAGGGTGATGTGTGTGTTAGGGTGATGTGTCTGTTAGGGTGCTGTGTCTGTTAGAGTGCTGTGTCTGTTAGGGTGCAGTCTGTTAGGGTGCTGTGTGTGTTAGGGTGCTGTGTGTGTGTTAGGGTGCTGTGTGTGTTAGGGTGATATGTATGTGTGTGTGTTAGGGTGATATGTATGTGTGTGTGTTAGGGTGATGAGTGTTAGGGTGCTGTGTGTGTTAGGGTGCTGTCTGTTAGGGTGCTGTGTGTGTGTGTTAGGGTGCTGTGTGAGGGTGTTAGGGTGCTGTGTGTGTGTGTTAGGGTGCTGTGTGTGTTTTAGGTTGCTGTCTGTTAGGGTGCTGTGTGTGTGTGTTAAGGTGCTGTGTGTGTTAGGGTGCTCTGTGTGTGTGTGTGTGTGTGTGTTAGGGTGCTGTCTGTTAGGGTACTGTGTGTGTGTTAGGGTGCTGTGTGTTAGGATACTGTGTGTGTGTGTTTTAGGGTGCTGTGTGTGTTAGGGTGCTGTCTGTTAGGGTGCTGTGTGTGTGTTAGGGTGCTCTCTGTGTGTTAGGGTGCTGTGTGAGGGTGTTAGGGTGCCGTGTGTGTGTTAGGGTGCTGTCTGTTAGGGTGATGTGTGTGTGTGTTAGGGTGCTCTGTGTGTGTGTTAGGGTGCTGTCTGTTAGGGTACTTTGTGTGTGTTAGGGTGCTGTGTGTTAGGATACTGTGTGTGTGTGTGTTAGGGTGCTGTGTGTGTTAGGGTGCTGCCTGTTAGGGTACTGTGTTTGTTAGGGTGCTGTGCGTGTTAGGGTGCTGTCTGTTAGGGTGCTGTGTGTGTGTTAGGGTGCTGTCTGTTAGGGTACTGTGTGTGTGTTAGGTTGCTGTGTCTGTTAGGGTGCTGTGTCTGTTAGGGTGCTGTGTCTGTTAGGGTGCTGTGTCTGTTAGGGTGCTGTGTCTGTTAGGGTGCTGTGTGTGTGTTAGGGTGATGTGTGTGTGTTAGGGTGATGTGTGTGTTAGGGTGATGTGTGTTCAGGGCCGGACTGGGAATTAAAAGCAGCCCTGGAAAAAAATATTTACCAGCCCCATAATGCGTCGCGCCAGCATAGTGTGCAGGTACAGAGTTAGAAAAGAGAACTTAAATTTAAAATGATTACTCCAACGTAAAAAAAAAGCAGTATGTGTGTGTGAGGTGTGCAGTGTGTGTGGGTGCTGTGTGTTACGATGCTGTGTCTGTTAGGGTGCTGTCTGTTAGGGTGCTGTGTGTGTGTTAGGGTTCTGTCTGTTAGGGTGCTGTGTGTGTGCTAGGGTGCTGTGTGAGGGTGTTAGTGTGATGTGTGTGTTAGGGTGCTTTGTCTGTTAGGGTGCTGTCTCTTAGGGTGCTGTGTGTTAGGGTTCTGTGTGTGTGAGGGTGCTGTGTGTTAGGGTGCTGTGTGTCTTAGGGTGATGTCTGTTAGGGTGCTGTGTGTTTGTTAGGGTGCTTTGTGAGGGTGTTAGGTGCTGTGTGTGTTAGGGTGCTATGTGTGTGTGTGCTAGGGTGCTGTCTGTTAGGGTACTGTGTGTGTTAGGGTGCTGTCTGTTAGGGTACTGTGTGTGTGTTTTAGGGTGCTGTGTGAGAGTGTTAGGATGCTGTGTGTGTTAGGATGCTGTGTGTGTTAGGGTGCTGTGTGTGTGTGTGTTAGGGTACTGTGTGTGTGTTAGGGTGCTGTCTGTTAGGGTACTGTGTGTGTGTGTATGTTAGGGTGCTGTGTGTGTTAGGGTGCTGTGTGTTAGGGTACTGCGTGTGTGTCAGGGTGCTGTGTGTGTGTTAGGTTCTGTGTGTGTCAGGGTGCTGTGTGTTTGTTAGGGTGCTGTGTGAGGGTGTTGGCACCCTAACACACACAGCACCTAACACCCTCACACAGCACCCTAACAAACACACAGCACCCTGACACACACAGCACCAATGTGTATGTGTGCTAGGGTGCTGTCTGTTAGGGTACTGTGTGTGTTAGGGTGCTGTCTGATAGGGTATTGTGTGGGTGTGTTAGGGCGATGTGTGTGTGTTAGGGTGATGTGTCTGTTAGGGTGCTGTGTCTGTTAGAGTGCTGTGTCTGTTAGGGTGCAGTCTGTTAGGGTGCAGTCTGTTAGGGTGCTGTGTGTGTTAGGGTGCTGTGTGTGTGTTAGGGTGCTGTGTGTGTTAGGGTGATATGTATGTGTGTGTGTTAGGGTGATATGTATGTGTGTGTGTTAGGGTGATGTGTGTTAGGGTGCTGTGTGTGTTAGGTTGCTGTCTGTTAGGGTGCTGTGTGTGTGTTAGGGTGCTGTGTGAGGGTGTTAGGGTGCTGTGTGTGTGTGTTAGGGTGCTGTGTGTGTGTGTTTTAGGGTGCTGTCTGTTAGGGTGCTGCGTGTGTGTGTGTTAAGGTGCTGTGTGTGTTAGGGTGCTCTGTGTGTGTGTGTGTGTGTTAGGGTGCTGTCTGTTAGGGTACTGTGTGTGTGTTAGGGTGCTGTGTGTTAGGATACTGTGTGTGTGTGTGTGTGCTTTAGGGTGCTGTGTGTGTTAGGGTGCTGTCTGTTAGGGTGCTGTGTGTGTGTTAGGGTGCTCTCTGTGTGTTAGGGTGCTGTGTGAGGGTGTTAGGGTGCCGTGTGTGTGTTAGGGTGCTGTCTGTTAGGGTGCTGTGTGTGTGTGTTAGGGTGCTCTGTGTGTGTGTTAGTTAGGGTGCTGTCTGTTAGGGTACTTTGTGTGTGTTAGGGTGCTGTGTGTTAGGATACTGTGTGTGTGTGTTAGGGTGCTGTGTGTGTTAGGGTGCTGTGTGTGTTAGGGTGCTGCCTGTTAGGGTACTGTGTGTGTGTGTTAGGGTGCTGTGCGTGTTAGGGTGCTGTCTGTTAGGGTGCTGTGTGTGTGTTAGGGTGCTGTCTGTTAGGGTACTGTGTGTGTGTTAGGTTGCTGTGTCTGTTAGGGTGCTGTGTCTGTTAGGGTGCTGTGTCTGTTAGGGTGCTGTGTCTGTTAGGGTGCTGTGTGTGTGTTAGGGTGATGTGTGTGTTAGGGTGATGTGTGTTCAGGGCCGGACTGGGAATTAAAAGCAGCCATGGAAAAAAATATTTACCAGCCCCATAATGCGTCGCGCCAGCATAGTGTGCAGGTACAGAGTTAGAAAAGAGAACTTAAATTTAAAATGATTACTCCAACGTAAAAAAAAAAGCACTCATAGGCTTCAAAATAAACAAAAGTGCTGATTTATTTTAAGCAGACGTGCCTTTGCATGTAATCAATGTTTCAGTCCAACTACCTTGACATATTAAGAAAAGCTTGGTAATGGGACTGAAATGGTGAATGTATGTAGGGCACAACTGTAAAAAATTTACGTTATCTTGTTTATTTTGGGTGCGCTCTTTACTTTAACCCCTTAATGACCAAACTTCTGGAATAAAAGGGAATTATGACATGTCACACATGTCATGTGTCCTTAAGGGGTTAAATATGTTATTGTGCTAGAGTATGCACCTAGCAACAAGACTCGGACAATATCTGCTCATTACATATGGTACATATTAATGACATTTCTCGTATTATGCATATATAAATGTACATTAACATATGTGTAAATATAATAGGCATATATATATATATATATATATATAAAAAACACGAAAAATACCGGCACTCAAGGATTTTCAGCAAATCAAATCTTCATTTATTTCGAAGAAAAGAATCGACGTTTCAGCTCCTCACAGGAGCTTTCATCAGGACAGCTTTCATCAGGACAGCTTTCATCAGGACAGTGTCCAGATGAAAGCTCCTGTGAGGAGCTGAAGCGTCGATTCTTTTCTTCGAAATAAATGAAGATTTGATTTGCTGAAAATCCTTGAGTGCCGGTATTTTTCATGTTTTGTATTATTCAGCCACCAGAACACCAGGTATTTTTTTCTTATTGTCATGGTTGGAGTGCAGGGGCTATCTAGATATATATATATATATATATATAAATCTAGTATACATGTATAATATCTAATATACATGTCATATACCAGTGGCGGATCCAGAGCCTGATCCCGGGAGGGGCACTTGTAGATTATTTAAAGAAAAAATCCATACACAATAACCACTACTGCTCTGTGTAGTGGTTATGGTGCAAGGTGTGCCGGGGCCCCCTCACAGAGTAAGTAGTCAAACCGTTTAAGAACTGTTTGACAACTTACCTGGGGTCTGCTGGGATATGGGGCTGTATTAGGGTATAGGAGCAGTGGTGCAATGTGTGAGGGGTGCAGTGTGTGTGAAAGGTTCAGTGGGGAAATGTGTGTATGGGAGGGCTGTGAATGTGTGTGTGTGTGGGGGGGGCAATGTGTGCATGGGGGCAGTGTGTGAATGTGTATGGTGTGTGTGTGGGGGAAGTATGTCTATGGGGCTAGAGTTCACTCAACACTGCGACCACCAGGAATTCATGGTGGTCGCAGTGGTGAGATTGAACTCTAGCCCATAGCTCCAGGGCTAGAGTTCACTCTCGTGAGAGCCGGAGCATTGCCGTGGTAACCGCGGCAATGCTCTGTGCTCGTGCGAGAAGGACGCAGAGGAGCCGGCTGCCCGCATGGTGCCTGTGGAACGGGGAGGGAGATCGTCTGGCAGTGGAGAGCCTCATTGGGGGGGGGGGGGGGAGTCTCCCCTCTCCTTCCCAGTCTCTCTCTTCCCCCTCTGCCTCTTTTTCTCCCCCTCCCCTTGTGTGTCTCTCTCCTTTCTCCCTCTGTCTCTTTCTCCCCCATTTCCCTGTGTTTCTCTCTCCCCCACATCTCTCTTCCCTCTGTCTCTCTCTCCTCCACATCTTTCTTCCCTTCTGTCTCTTTCTCCCCCTTTCTCTGTGTGTTTCTCTCTCCCCCACATCTCTCTTCCCCTCTGTCTCTCTCTTCCCCACATCTCTCTCCACCCCTTTCCCTGTGTTTCTCTCTCCCTCTCTTCCCTGTGTTTCTCTCTCTTCCCCTCTGTCTCTCTCTCTCTCCCCCTTCAGCTCTCTTCCCCGCTGTCTCTCTCTCCCCCTTCCTCTCTCTTCCCCTCTGTCTCTCTCTCTCCCCTTCCTCTCTCTCCCCCTCTGTCTCTCTCTCTCCCCTTCCTCTCTCTCCCCATCTGTCTCTTTCTCCCCCTTTCCCTGTGTGTCTCTCTCTCCCCCTTCATCTCTCTTCCCCTCTGTCTCTCTCTCCCCCTTCCTCTCTCTTCCCCTCTGTCTCTCTCTCTCTCCCCTTCCTCTCTCTTCCCCTGTCTCTTTCTCCCCCTTTCCCTGTGTGTCTCTCTCTCCCCCTTCCTCTCTCTCTCCCCCTCTGTCTCTTTCTCCCCCTTTCCATGTGTGTCTCTCTCTCCCCCTTCCTCTCTCTCTCCCCCTCTGTCTCTTTCTCCCCCTTTCCCTGTGTGTCTCTCTTTCTCCCCCTTTCCCTGTGTGTGTGTGTCTCTCTCTCTCTCTGTCTCTTTTTCCTCCCTCCACCATCTTTCTATTGCCCCTTTTTTCCCTCTGTGTCTCTCTCTCCTTCCCCCATCCTTTCCCAGTGCCCCTCTGTTTTATTTCCCCCCTCCCATTTACCTGAGAGGAGTCAAGGACTCAAAGGGGCCGGCCGCACTCCACGCTGGAGCCGCTGGACCGGGTGGCAGCCTCGCCGGTCCGGCGGCACTCCTGTCAGGATGTCACTCAGGCAGACTCGCTGAAGGCTGTTGGAGGAGGGAGGAGCATGTCTCTGTACCATGCTCCCTCGCGGTTCCCACAATTCCCTGCACAGGAACCGCGAGGGAGCATGGTACAGAGACATGCTCCTCCCTCCTCCAACAGCCTTCAGCGAGTCTGCATTAGTGAAAGGAGTGCCGCCGGACCGGCGAGGCTGCCACCCGGTCCGGCGGCTCCAGCGCGGAATGCGGCCGCCGACCGGCCGGCCGGCCCCCTCAGTGTGTGTGCCACCGGACCGGCCACCCGGTGGCACATACTTGCTCAGAGCAGCCCCCAGGTGCCGCGGCCCAACGGGAAAATTCCCGGTATCCCGGTGGGCCAGTCCGGCCCTGTGTGTGTTAGGGTGCTGTGTGTGTTAGGGTGCTGTCTGTTAGGGTGCTGTGTGTGTGTTAGGGTGCTGTGTGTGTGTGTTAGGGTGCTTTGTGAGGGTGTTAGGGTGCTGTGTGTGTGTTAGGGTGCTGTGTGTGTGTTAGTTAGGGTGCTGTCTGTTAGGGTACTGTGTGTGTGTTAGGGTGCTGTCTGTTAGGGTACTGTGTGTGTGTTAGGGTGCTGTGTGTGTTTGGGTGCTGTGCGTGTTAGGGTGCTGTCTGTTAAGGCAATGTGTGTGTGTGTGTTATGGTGCTTTGTGTGTGTTAGGGTGCTGTCTGTTAGGGTACTGTGTGTGTGTTTGGGTACTGTGTGTGTGTTAGGGTACTGTGTGTGTGTGTTAGGGTTCTGTGTATGTTAGGGTGCTGTGCGTGTTAGGGTGCTGTCTGTTAAGGCAATGTGTGTGTGTGTTATGGTGCTTTGTGTGTGTTAGGGTGCTGTCTGTTAGGGTACTGTGTGTGTGTTTGGGTACTGTGTGTGTGTGTGTGTTAGGGTGCTGTGTGTGTTAGAGTGCTGTGTGTGTTAGGGTGCTGTCTGTTAGGGTGCTGTGTGAGGTTGATGTGTGTGTTTGTAAGGATTGTGTGTTGGGGGAGGCCAATATTGATAAAAAACAAAACAAAATACAAACAACCGTATATCTCCCCCCCCCCCCTTCTTACCTTTAGCCTGGAAGGGGGGGTGGTCCTCGTGGTAAGTGAACTCTCGGCTGTGGGGCTAGAGTTCCCTCTCGCGAGACACGGACCGTTGCCATGGCAATGGCCCGAATCTCGCGAGAGAAACCTGGCAGAGCTGCAAGTTAGAGCTCCGCCGGGTCCTCTCTCCACGCTGGCTGTCTCCCTCCCTCTCTCCCCCCGCCGGCGGCCGCTTTTGACAGCATGTCAGATCTCCCTCACCGGCCCTTCATGGAACACAGAAGGGACCGGCGCTCGGATAGCGCCGGCCCTGCATAGACCGGCCGGCCTTGGCCCGTAGCCATCGCTGCCCACCAGGCATTTGCCCGTTGTGCCCGATGGCCAGTCCGGGCCTGCCTATAACTATTTGTGTGTGTGACAAGCTGACTGTAAGTGTGTGTGTGTGTGTGTGTGTGTGAGACTGTCTGTAAGTGTTGTTTGTGTGTGTGTGACTGTCTGTAAGTGTATGTGTGTGTGTGGCTGTCTGCCTGTACCTGTATGTGTGTGACTGTCTGTCTGCCTATACCTGTCTGTCTGTAACTGTGTGTGTGTGTGTGTGCGTGTGTGTGTGTGTATGTGACGGTCTACCTGTAACTGTGTGTGTGTGTGACTGTCTGCCTATAACTGTGTGACTGTCTCCCTGTACCCATATATGCATGTCACTGCCTGTACCTGTATGTTACTTTTAACTGTGTGTGTGACTTTATGCCTGGGATTGTGTGCAAGTGGCTGTGTATGACAGTGTATATGTATACTTATGTGCATCTGACTTTGGTACTCTGTGCATGTGACTCTGCAAAAATATACACATGGGCCTACATGCATATTTTTATCTGAATTAAATACCCATCACACACAGCCAATAAACCCAGCACAAATGTCACACACAACAAATACATACATATATCGCACACAGTCGTTAAGCCTAACACACATTCAGACAACACACACATTACATCATAATATTACGAGATTTATTACAGTGTAGGTCTGTCATACAAAATCTACATTACTCTTTGTGATGAAGCTCCTGCTCTCCGACTGAGTACCTCTGCCCAGTCCGCTTCCTAGCTGCTTGTAGGGACCCTGGAACACTTCAGCCCCAGTCGCCGTAACTTGACTGGGGTCTCTCCGGAGTTCTTCCACCCGACCAGGCTGCAGCTCTGCTTCTAGGCAGGTATCGTCCCCTCTGCCTATTCCGCTGAAACCCTTTCCAGGCAGGTATCGTCCCCTCTGCAACTTTCCTTCTAGGCAGGTATCGTCCTCTCTGCCTATTCCTCTTATAGAGCTTGCTATTGCCTTTGCAAAGGCATTGTGGCTCTCAGGCCTAGCTCTCTTGACTTATCCCAGACCTTCAGCCCAGAGGCGTAACTAGAAACCATGGGGGAAATCGCCCTGGAACCCACTGCAAACTTCTCCCCTTTCCCCCCTGCCCCTCCATGTGTCTCATTCATGCCTCCCAGCCCCTCCATGTGCTTCATTTATGCCCCACAGGGTGAGTGTGCCATTGTTGGGGGGGCTGAGTATTGGAGGGGTTCATGTGATAGGGTGAAAGGGGGCGAGTGTGACAGTGATGGAAAGTGAGTGTGACAGTGCTAGAGAAGGTGAGTGTGATAGGGTGAAAATGGCAGAGTGATGGGAGGTGAGTATGGTATGGGTGAGTGACAGGATTGGGGGAGTTAATGTGAGTGGCAGGGTGAAGAGGGGTGGCAGCTTGTGTGGTGGGGTGACTGTTACACAGACACACATGCAGATAAGCAGACAAACACACACTGACATACATGCAGATACACACCATATAACACATACAGATACATACACGGACACACATGCAGATACACAGACAATTAATGACAAACATTCAGATACAAACTGTGAATCACACACAGATACATAGGCAGACACTGACATACAGATATGCAGACATACAGATACACATATAGACACACATGCAGACAAACAGATACAGATGCAGACACACACATAGACACACACATACATACACACACACACATAGAGACACACACATATATGCACACATACATACAGACACACACGACACATACATATAGACAAGGGGTTCCCAACAAATGTTTCCTGTGGAACGCTTTGACACAATGTGCTAACAACATGGAACCCTAAAACATTATTTGCGCCGTAGCACAGATAGTAAACAGATAGTAGTACTTAGGAGCTGGTGTGCTTTTGTTTACAGTTGGTGTTTGTATATAATGTTAGTGTTTTGATACAGGCGTGTGTTTGTATGTAATGTTTGCATTTGTGTGCAGGGGTGTGCTTGGTAGTGTAGTGTTGGCTTTTAAATGTGGATTTACATTTGTGTGTAGAATTAGTGTTTGAGTGTTTGAAGGGTGTGTGTGTGTGTGTGTGTGTGTGTGAGTGTATGTGTATAAATAAAAAATTTGAATCCAGGGGTTTTTGTATGTAATGTTTGTGTTTGCAGGAGTTTGTGAATGTTGTGTTGGTGTTTGATTGCTGGGATGTATGCACATATACTGCCACGTATGTACCTACGTACACACATACACAAAATCATTAACACACATATAAAAACATTGACACATACACAAACCTTGAAACACAGATACACACACACTCAGACATGCACACTGGCACATACAAACACACTGATACAGACATACTGACATATACACACAGAGATATACACACTGGCACATACACACACACACACACACACACCTGGACACATACCCACACTAAGGTACACACACCTTGACACACAGATACACCCACTGTTACATACACCCACTCAGATACACACAGTAACACATACACAGACCTTGACCCATGGATACACACAATGGCACATACAAACATATAAACACACACCTTGACATACACACACTCAGATACAGATACAGATACTGGCACATACATATATTCAGATACACAGTGACACACACACTGGCACATACACACACTCAGAAACACACATTGACACATACACACACTTTGACACACAGCTACACACACTGTCATATACACACTGACACACACATATACACATTGGCACATGGAAACTGTCAGGATCGGGACAGGGATCCAACACGCAGAGTACAAAGAGTGGAAAGGTACGTATACCGGGCCTTAGAATGGCCGGACTAACGTACCGAGAGTAATAGAGAATAGTCAGAGACAAGCCGAGGTCGAGGGAACGAGAAGACAGATAAACGAGGAGCAAGCCGGGTCAAGGGATAACAGAGAAGCAGGGTAGTACAACAAGCCGAGTCAAAACAAAATAGAGCAAACTAGAATACCAGAGCACTGAGTGACTAGACAAGCTAGAACCACGACAGGGCAATGAGCTGAAGAGAGAAGTAAGCTTAAATACCCTGGCTCCGGATGGTAAGCACGCCTCTGACAAGTACCGATTGGATATCGGACACTTGAATGACAGGTCGCTCGTGATAGCGTCATGACGTCACGTATTGAGCGTCCTGCTAGAAAAGGACGTGGATTCCTCGCGGCCGGTGTTTAAGTGACTGGATGAACCGCGAGGAACGGAGGAAACAGCTCGCCTGGACGGATAAACCACCAAGTCTCTACCTCCCTTAGAGGTAGAGGCCTCAGGTACCCTGACAGTACCCCCCCTCTCAGATACGCCCACCGGGCGGAAGGAACCGGGGCGAGATGGGAAGCGGAGGTGAAATGCTCTGCGAAGGCGAGAAGCATGAACGTCCTCCTGAGGTACCCAACTCCTCTCCTCAGGACCATATCCCCTCCAGTTGACCAGATATTGCAATTTTCCCCTTGAAATTCTGGAATCAATGATGGAGCTGACCTCGTACTCCTCCCGACCCTCCACCTGAACAGGACGAGGCGAGGAGACCTTAGAGGAGAATTTGTTGCAAATAAGAGGTTTCAACAAGGAGACATGAAAAGAGTTAGGAATGCGTAAGGCAGGTGGCAGAGCAAGGCGATACGCAACCGGATTGATACGAGTGAGAACCCTGTAAGGGCCTATGTAGCGAGGAGCAAATTTCATAGATGGAACTTTTAGGCGAATATTCTTAGTACTCAACCATACCCTATCCCCAGGAACAAAAACAGGAGCCGCTCTTCTATGCTTGTCAGCGTGTTTCTTGAACAGCGAGGAACTATGTAACAGAATTTGCCGAGTCTGATCCCATAATTTCTTCAGGTTGGCGACATGATCATCAACCGACGGTATCCCCTGAGAAGAGGAAACCGAAGGAAAAATCGAAGGATGAAAGCCATAGTTCATGAAGAAAGGGCTAGAGCGAGTTGAATCGCAAACAAGGTTATTGTGTGCGAACTCCGCCCAAGGAATCAGACCGACCCAATCGTCCTGGTGTTCGGAAACAAAGCAACGCAGATACTGTTCGATCTTTTGATTGGTACGTTCAGCAGCTCCGTTAGACTGAGGGTGATAGGCAGAGGAGAAGTTCAATTTGATACCCATTTGAGAACAAAAGGATCTCCAGAAACGTGAGACAAATTGAGAACCTCTATCAGAAACAATCTCCGAAGGAATCCCATGTAGGCGAAAAACCTCTCTCGCAAAAATCTCCGCCAATTCAGGAGAAGTCGGAAGTTTAGGTAATGGCACGAAATGGGCCATCTTAGTAAATCTATCCACCACCGTGAGAATAACAGTCTGTCTCTTGGAAGCAGGCAAATCAACGATAAAGTCTATGGACAAACAGGACCAAGGTTTCTCAGGAATGTCCAAGGGGTGTAACAGGCCACATGGAGATGCATGAGGTAGTTTAGTCTTGGCACAAGTCTCACAAGCTGCGACGAACTCCTCAATATCTTTTCGAAGTGAAGGCCACCAGAAATCCTTGGATATCAGAGAGTATGTCTTGCGAATACCAGGATGACCAGCTATTTTACTTTCGTGAAAACATTGTAAGAGCTCCAGTTGAAGTTCAGGAGGAACAAAGTTTCTTCCCTCAGGAGTGTTTCCGGGAGCTAGATGTTGTGACTTCAAGATCTGGTCAAGTAGCGGAGAATGAATTTTGAGACTGGTATTAGCAATAATATTGCATTTGGGTACAATGGAGGACAAAAGTGGTTCAACTGAAGCAGAGGGCTCATATTGGCGAGATAGCGCATCGGCTTTAGAATTCTTTGACCCAGGTCTGTAAGTCAGAACGTAATTGAAATGGGTAAGAAACAACGACCAACGAGCCTGCCTGGAGGACAAACGCTTGGCCTCTCCGATATAAGACAAATTTTTGTGGTCTGTCAGAATGGTAACAGGATGTAATGTACCTTCCAATAAATGTCTCCACTCTTTCAAAGCCTTGATAACCGCTAGTAATTCTCTGTCACCAATGTCATATCTGCTTTCAGTACCGGTCAATTTTTTAGAGAAAAATCCACATGGATGTAATGGTTTATCAACACCCAACCTTTGAGATAGGACAGCACCTAAACCAGTCTCTGATGCGTCTACCTCAAGTAGAAAAGGCAGAGAAGTGTCGGGGTGAACTAAAATTGGAGCGGAAGCGAAAAGCTCCTTGAGAGTTTTGAACGCAAGGAGAGCTTCAGTAGTCCAATTCTTAGTATCAGCCCCCTGTTTGGTCATGTTAGTGATAGGTGCGATAATGGAAGAATAGCCCTTAATAAAGCGCCTATAATAATTAGAAAAACCAATAAATCTCTGTACGGCTTTAAGACCTTTGGGTAAAGGCCACTCTAGAATGGATTGGAGCTTATCCGGATCCATCTTAAATCCCTCCCCAGAGATCACATAGCCGAGAAAGGTTACCTGGGTTTGATCAAAGCTACATTTCTCCAACTTGCAGTACAAGCCATGCTGGAGAAGCTTGTGCAAAACCCTCCTGACTTGCTTGTGATGAGTCTCAATCTCACTAGAATGAATGAGTATATCATCTAGGTATACAATGACGCAATCTTGCTGAAATTCCCTAAGAACCTCATTTATCAGATCCTGGAATACAGCTGGTGCATTGCATAACCCAAAAGGCATAACAGTATATTCATAGTGACCATATCGAGTATTGAATGCCGTCATCCACTCATGTCCCTGCTGGATTCTCACCAAGTTATATGCCCCTCTGAGGTCTAACTTGGTGAAAATTGTAGAGCCCTTCAAACGATCGAAGAGTTCGGTAATCAAGGGAATCGGGTAGGCATTTTTAATGGTTATCTTATTTAGGCCTCGATAATCAATACAAGGTCTCAAAGAACCATCCTTCTTTTTAACAAAAAAAAATCCAGCCCCGGCAGGAGAGGAGGACCTCCTAATGAATCCCTTGTCTAAATTTTCGTGAATATACTCCTCTAGAACTGAGTTCTCTTTCGTAGATAACGGGTATACATGACCTCTGGGCGGCATGGTACCAGGGAGTAGGTTAATTTTGCAATCAAAGGACCTGTGTGGGGGTAAGGTATCGGCTTTCTTTTTGTCAAATACAGCCTTTAAATCTAGATACTGAGACGGAATTTGTGTCTCTGTAGGATTGTCAGAGTTAGCCGATGTGTTGGTTAAGCCGAGAGGTGAGACCTTCCGCAAGCATTTCTCTTGACAATTCTGTCCCCACGAAACTATCTCCCCTGACTCCCAATTAATAATAGGGTTATGTCTCCTCAACCAGGAGTACCCCAGAACTATGGGAATAGACGGAGAAGAAATGAGCAGTAAGGATATGTCCTCTCTATGTAGGATGCCAACAGTTAAGTTAATCGGTATGGTCTCATGGAAAATAACAGGCTCAAGTAACGGTCTACCATCGATGGCCTCAACAGCCAGTGGTGTCTCTTTTAACTGGGATGGAATAGCATGCTTGGCAGCAAAACCCTGATCTATAAAGCTCTCAGCAGCTCCAGAATCGATTAGTGCCATAGTCTTAACTACTCCCTTCTCCCACTTTAAAGAAACGGGTAACAGAAGCCTGAGCTCTTTGTAGTTGTGAATAGAGGACAAAGTAGAAACACCCAAGGCCTGTCCTCTAGAGGAACTTAGGTGCGAGCGTTTCCCGAACGATTGGGACAATTTAGGCGTAAATGACCTCTGACTCCACAATACATACATAAACCCTCCCTTCTCCTGTACTGTCTCTCCCTCTCTGTGAGATGAGTACTGCCTATCTGCATAGGTTCAGGAATACGTAAGTCCTCGAACTCAGAATTTTGAAAGGTAGGCGCTAGTTTAAAGGAGGGTCTACGGGTCCTATCTCGAGTGTTCTGCCTCTCTCTTAAGCGTTCATCAATACGAGATATAAAAGAAATTAAATCCTCCAAATTTTCAGGGAGTTCTCTAGTAGCGACCTCGTCAAGAATTACATCTGATAACCCATTCAGAAACACATCTATATAAGCCTGTTCGTTCCACTTAACTTCTGCCGCCAAGGACCTGAACTCTAGTGCATAATCCACAAGTGTTCGATTGTCCTGTCTAAGGCGCAACAGTAATCTAGCTGCATTGACCTTTCTACCAGGAGGGTCAAAAGTTCTTCTAAACGCAGCTACAAAGGCATTATAATTATAGACTAGTGGATTATCATTCTCCCATAAAGGATTGGCCCATCTCAAAGCTTTTTCAATGAGTAGAGTAATAACAAATCCAACCTTCGCTCTATCTGTAGGATAAGAGCGGGGTTGTAATTCGAAATGGATGCTAATCTGGTTCAGAAAGCCACGACACTTCTCCGGTGACCCGCCATAACGTACTGGTGGGGTAATACGGGAAGAAGCACCTACAGTGGCTACCTCTAGACCTGAGACTGCAGGAGAAATAGAAGGAGTACGTGTCTCCTCAGGTGGATTACTAGCACGAGACAAAAGTGCCTGTAGTGCCAAAGCCATCTGATCCATCCTATGCTCCATGGCGTCAAACCTGGGATCCGAAGAACCAAGCTGACTGTTTGTACCTGCAGGATCCATTGGCCCTGTCGTAATGTCAGGATCGGGACAGGGATCCAACACGCAGAGTACAAAGAGTGGAAAGGTACGTATACCGGGCCTTAGAATGGCCGGACTAACGTACCGAGAGTAATAGAGAATAGTCAGAGACAAGCCGAGGTCGAGGGAACGAGAAGACAGATAAACGAGGAGCAAGCCGGGTCAAGGGATAACAGAGAAGCAGGGTAGTACAACAAGCCGAGTCAAAACAAAATAGAGCAAACTAGAATACCAGAGCACTGAGTGACTAGACAAGCTAGAACCACGACAGGGCAATGAGCTGAAGAGAGAAGTAAGCTTAAATACCCTGGCTCCGGATGGTAAGCACGCCTCTGACAAGTACCGATTGGATATCGGACACTTGAATGACAGGTCGCTCGTGATAGCGTCATGACGTCACGTATTGAGCGTCCTGCTAGAAAAGGACGTGGATTCCTCGCGGCCGGTGTTTAAGTGACTGGATGAACCGCGAGGAACGGAGGAAACAGCTCGCCTGGACGGATAAACCACCAAGTCTCTACCTCCCTTAGAGGTAGAGGCCTCAGGTACCCTGACAGAAACACACTGATACACACTGGCACATACACACACACACACTAGCATACACAGACGCACACAGTGACACATACACACATTGGCACATGCGCACACACACAATCTGACATACATCAGAGCCACCCTCCTGTTAACTTACCTTGTGTTCCTGGCGATGTTGGTTGAGGCTGATGGGAGTTAGATGCTGTCACTCCAGCCTCTCTTCTGCTATGCATGCTGCTCCCTCTCTGGGCTCCCATCTCCAGCCTCCTCCTCCCTTCCTACTGCACGGCAAGCAAGCAACTCTGTGAAGCTGGGAGGAAGTGCTGCCACTTCCTCCCAGCTGGCCGATACTACAGGTGTCCGATCGGGTGAAGCGGCCCTTTATGAGCACGACCGTGTTAAGCAATCGAATCATGGTGGCCATTTTGTTTGGCGAAATTATGGCGGAACCCCATTTGTGTTCACGCAGAACCCCAGGGTTCCGTGGAACACCAATTGGGAAATGCTGATAAAGACACACACATACAGACACACATACATACAGACACACACATACATACATACAGACATACATACAGACACATACATTCAAACAGACACACATACATACAGACACACATACAGAGGACAAGAGGACATAGTCTTAAATTAGAGGGACAAAGGTTTAAAAGTAATATCAGGAAGTATTACTTTACTGAGAGGGTAGTGGATGCATGGAATAGCCTTCCAGTTGAAGTGGTAGAGGTTAACACAGTAAAGGAGTTTAAGCATGCGTGGGATAGGCATAAGGCTATCCTAACTATACAATAAGGCCAGGGACTAATGAAAGTATTTAGAAACTTGGGCAGACTAGATGGGTCAAATGGTTCTTATCTGCCGTCACATACCCCATAAGCACTGCATACCCCACGAACCGCCACAGCTTGTTGGGGTCTCGCCATCTCCTACCCACCCTGGACCTACGACAAGGCTCCAGGATCGAGTGGGTGAACCTCTCTTTCCCCAGAGAGTGAAGCAGGAACAGAAACAAGCTCTTAAAAGAGCTTAGTGATTATGCAAGAGAGTATGAAGAGCATAGCAATCCCTTGTAGCAGATTCCCCCAATAAGAGACAAGACTCTAGATTGAGGATGAAGTAGAACAGAATATTTAATGATACAGCTGCTTCTTTTATACAGTTTTTCCCCTCAAGGTTACTGCCCACGTGGACCTTGTGGAGCACAGGACACAAAGTCACCAAACCAATAGGAACAATAATTACAGTAATACTCCCACATACAGCCAGCAAGTCCCCCCCCTCTGCCTGTGATATAATTAAGCTAGCTAATGCAATAACTTAACCGCACGCACGCACATTTTACATGCCCAAAACAGTTCCAGAGAATTAGGCTGTGCGGCCGGTCTATTTCCAACTCTAAGTTCCATTCAAATGCACGAACGGGGGCCGTTCGTGCAAATAGTCAAAGTTAAAGTGGTGTTCGAATTGTTGAACGCACTTCGATTCCCGTCGAAGTCTGGAGAAGGTAAAGGTCAGCGGTGTTTGTGCCGTTGCGTGTCCGATTTGAGTTCCATGAACTCGACGACCAAACACCGCTAAACCCATTCAACTGAATTAAAATGGCCACCGTTACGTGTTCGTATGTCGTATAGCGTCCACTTCAACTACTTTGATACTGCGGCTGTAACCGAAGTGCCTCTTCGAAATTGTAGATCTGTTCCCACAGTATTTAAAGGGGCTTTAACCCCTTAAGGACACATGACATGTGACATTTCATGATTCCCTTATATTCTAGAAATTTGGTCCTTAAGGGGTTAAACCCCAATATGCACAATTAGTGTTTTTAAAGGACAAGACATCCCAGGGGCCATAGTCACAGGGCAAGAGGCTGGCAAGCAGGCCTCCCCAAAAAACAGTGGTGAGGTCACTTTCGCCACAGTGACGTCTCACCAGTGTTCTGTACAATGGCATGAGCACTTCCCTCTTTCTACTGCTAATACATCTCCCTATACAACCAAGCATTATGCTAGCATTTCCTGCAGCTCTTTTACAATGTCTGTGTACCTTTAAGTCATCAGAAATAACCCCTAAATCACTTTCCTCAGATGTTGAGGTTAGGACTCGATCAAATATATTGTACTTTGCCATTGGGTTTTTACATCCAAGATGCATTATCTAGCACTTATCCACATGAAATGTCAGTTGCCACAACTCTGACCATTTTTATAGTTTACCTAAATAATTTGCCATTTGGCTTATCCCTCCTGGAACATCAACCCTGTTACATATCTTAGTATCACCAGCAAAAATACATACCTTACCATCAAGACCTTCTGCAATATCACTAATAAAAATATTAAAGAGAATGGGTCCAAGTACAGATCCATGAGGTACCCCACTGGTGACAAGACCATGCTTCGAATATACTACATTGACTACAACCCTCTGTTGCCTGTCACTCAGCCACTGCCTTACCCATTCAACAATATTGGAATCCAAACTTAAAGATTGCAGTTTATTGGTAAGCCTTCTATGTGCAACAGTGTCAAAAGCCTTACTGAAATCTAGGTAAGCAATGTCTACTGCACCACCCTGATCTATTATTTGTGTTGCCCAATCAAAAAAATCAGTAAGATTAGTTTGGCATTATCTCCCTGAAGTAAACCGATGTTGTCTCTGATCTTGAAATCCATGTGATTTTAGATGTTCAACATTCCTATCCTTTAACATGATTTCCATTACTTTCGTCCACTACTGAAGAAAGGCTTGAGTACAACATTTAGACTGACGGTGACCCCTAGCCAAATAAGGCTTGAGAGCACCAAAAGGAGAGTTCTATGGGTGTTGCACTATATATATAAAAAATCAAGTAAAAAACACTTTATTATAGGGTATCAATAGACCCCAAAGAAAAAGTAAACTTAAAAAAACATCACCACTATGGACACACAGGGGAGACTTAGTCTATGTATGTGAATCGGCAGAAAAAGAGTATTATTGTAAGATTGTCAGGGTACCTGTGGTCTCTACCTCCGAAAGAGGTAGAGACTTAGCTGTTCCTCCATCCAGACTGTCTGATGGCTCCCTTCCCCGCGGTCTATCCGGTCATGCTAGGCCGGCCGCGAGGGAGTGACTGCCTTTTACAGCATCTAGGCAGGAAGTAGTCATCAGGACACTCCCCCGGAACAACCTGTCAGTCAATGGCTGCAGGACCAATCAGGACGCCTTGGAGGCGTGGTTACTGCTCTGAACAGGGTATTTAACAGAGCTTCTTTCATTAGCTCATTGCCCTGTCGTGGTTCTAGCTTGTTCTAGTCACTCAGTGCTTGTGTATTCTATTATCCCTTTTGGTTTTGACCCGGCTTGTTTACCTTACTCTGCTTATCTCTGTTACCCTTGATTCGGCTTGTCTCTCGCTTACCTGTCTTCTGTTACCCTCGACCTCGTCTTGTCTTTGACCATTCTATACTGTACTACTTACGTTAGTCCGGCCATTCTAAGGTCCGGTATACGTATCTGGATACTGTTTGTACTCTGCGTGTTGGATCCCTGTCCCGATCCTGACATTACGACAGGGCCAATGGATCCTGCAAGTACAAACAGTCAGCTGGCTGCTCCTGATCCTAGGTTTGAAGCCATGGATCACAGAATGGATCAGATGGCGCTTGCGCTACAGGCTCTATTAGCTTGTGCCAATAACCCACCAGAGGAGATACGTAATACCCCTGTTTCTCCTGTCTGTTCAGGTCTAGAGGTAGCCACAGTGGGTGCTTCTTCTCGCATTACCCCCCCAGTACGCTATGGTGGGGCTCCTGAGAAGTGTCGTGGTTTTTTAAACCAAATTAGTATCCACTTTGAATTGCAACCTCGCTCTTATCCTACAGATAGGGCAAAAGTAGGATTTATTATCACCCTACTCATTGAGAAAGCTCTGAGATGGGCCAACCCACTATGGGAGAACGATAACCCATTAGTTTATAACTATAACGCATTTGTAGCTGCTTTTAGAAGAACATTTGACCCTCCAGGTAGAAAGGTTAATGCAGCCAGATTACTGTTGCGCCTGAGACAGGAGAACCGAACACTGGTGGATTATGCACTAGAGTTCAGGTCTCTGGCGGCAGAAATCAAGTGGAATGAGCAGGCGTATATGGATGTATTTTTGAATGGCCTATCTGATGTAATCCTTGATGAGGTTGCTACCAGAGAACTCCCTGAGAATTTAGAGGATTTAATTTCGTTCATCTCTCGTATAGATGAACGTCTAAGAGAGAGACAGAACACTTGAGAGAGGAACCAGAGACCTTCTTTTAGGTTAGCTCCTGCTTTTCCAAGTCCTGACTCCACAATATCTTTGCTTACTGAACCTATGCAGATAGGGTATACCCGCCTCTCTGAGGAGGAAAGACAGCACAGGAGAAGAGAGGGTTTGTGTATGTATTGTGGAGCCAAGGGTCATTTACTCTCAAACTGTTCTAACCGCCCGGGAAACGCTCGCACCTAAGTCCCTCTAGAGGACAGGCCTTGGGTGTTTCTATTTTGTCCTCTACTCCTAATTATAAGGATCACAGGCTTCTGCTACTTGGGGGAAGGAAGTAGTAAGGGCTATGGCATTGATAGATTCCGGTGCTGCTGAGAATTTTATCGACCAAGCCTTTGCTAGTAAGAACAATTTTCCATCCCAGCTAAGGGAGACACCTTTGGCCGTTGAGGCCATAGATGGTAGACCACTACTAGACCCTGTTATCTTTCGTGAGACCGTACCCATTGATTTAAATGTTGGTATCCTACACGTGGAGAATTTATCTCTTCTGCTCATTTCGTCTCCTTCCGTTCCCATAGTTCTGGGGTACCCATGGTTGAAAAAACATAACCCTATTATCGATTGGGAGTTAGGAGAGATACTCTCGTGGGGCCAGGGCTGCCAGGATCGGTGTTTGTGCAAGGTTTCTCCATTAGCTAATATTAACATACCGGAGAATCCTACTCAGTCCACAGAAAGACAAATACCAGACCTTTACCTAGACTTAAGGGCAGTGTTTGACAAGAAGAATGCCGATTCTTTGCCTCCACACAGGTCATTTGACTGTAAGATTAAGCTGCTACCCGGCACTATGCCTCCGAGGGGCCATGTATATCCTTTGTCTGTTCAGGAAAACTCGGTTCTAGAGGAGTATATTCGGGAGAATTTAGAAAAGGGATTCATCAGGAGGTCTTCTTCTCCGGCCGGGGCTGGGTTCTTTTTCATTAAAAAGAAGGATGGCACGCTGAGACCTTGTATCGATTACCGAGGCTTGAATAAAATAACTGTCAGAAATGCCTATCCTATCCCACTGATTACCGAGTTATTTGATCGTCTTAAGGGCTCCAAAATCTTCACCAAGTTAGATCTCAGAGGGGCTTACAATTTGATGAGAATCCAGCAAGGTCACGAGTGGATGACGGCATTCAATACCCGGTATGGCCATTACGAATACACTGTTATGCCATTTGGACTATGCAATGCTCCTGCAGTATTTCAAGATTTGATTAATGAGGTACTTAGGGAGTTTCAGCATGATTGTGTTATTGTTTACCTGGACGACATACTAATACACTCTAAGGAGATTGAGACTCACCATAGAAAGGTCAGAAAGGTATTACACAAGCTGCTGCAACATGGTCTATATTGCAAATTGGAAAAGTGCAGTTTTGATCAGTCTCAGGTAGACTTTCTTGGATACGTGATTTCTGGGGAGGATTTTTAAAATGGATCCTGTAAAACTCCAATCTATTTTAGACTGGCCCTTGCCCAAAGGACTCAAGGCTATCCAAAGGTTTATTGGTTTTTCCAACTACTATAGGCGCTTCATTAAAGGATACTCCTCTATCATTGCGCCTATTACCAATATGACCAAACAAGGGGCTGATACTAAGTTCTGGTCTAAGGAAGCTCTTGGTGCTTTCAAGACTCTCAAGGAACTTTTTGCCTCGGCTCCCATTCTAGTCCATCCTGATACGACTCTGCCTTTCTTGCTCGAGGTCGATGCCTCTGAGACAGCAGTTGGGGCTGTTCTGTCTCAAAGGTTAGGGGTGGATAAACCGTTACACCCTTGTGGTTTTTTCTCTAAGAAATTTTCTGGGCCTGAGAGCAGATATGACATCGGGGAAAGGGAACTGTTAGCAGTCATTAAAGCCTTAAAGGAGTGGAGACATTTGTTGGAGGGGACCCTACACCCTATTACGATTTTGACGGACCACAAAAACTTGTCCTATATTGGGGAGGCTAAGCGCTTATCCTCTAGACAAGCTCGTTGGTCCTTATTCCTGACTCACTTCAATTATGTACTGACTTACAGGCCTGGTTCTAAAAACTCTAAAGCCGATGCATTATCTCGCCAATATGAACCTTCTACTGTACCTGAACCAGTTCTTTCTTCTATAGTTCCGAAATGCAATATCATTGCTAATACGAATCTCAGGATTCATTCTCCATTACTGGCCGAGATCATTAAGTTGCAACATCTAGCACCTAAACAGACTCCTGCGGGCCGTCATTTCGTTCCTCCTGCTCTTCAACTGGAACTTTTACAGTGTTTACATAATAGCAAGATGGCGGGACATCCTGGTATTCGCAAAACTTACGCGTTGATCTCTAAGGACTTCTGGTGGCCTGCTTTACGGAGGGATATTGAGGAGTTCACCGCTGCATGTGAAGTTTGTACTAAAACCAAAAAACCCCATACGCTTCCATGTGGATTCCTGCACCCCTTGGAGGTTCCAGAAAAACCATGGTCCTGTTTGGCCATGGACTTTATTGTCGATCTACCTATCTCTAAAAGACAGACTGTTATCCTCACCGTGGTTGACAGGTTTACTAAGATGGCACACTTCATTCCCCTGCCTAAACTCCCGTCTTCTCCCGAATTGGCAGAGATATTCGCTAAGGAGATTTTTCGCCTACATGGGAAACCCTCTCAAATTGTATCGGACAGAGGCTCCCAATTTGTTTCCCGCTTTTGGAGGTCCTTCTGCTCTCAACTTGGTATTAAATTAAACTTTTCTTCTGCCTATCATCCTCAGTCTAACGGAGCTGCTGAACGTACCAACCAGAAAATCGAACAATATTTACGATGCTTTGTTTCTGAACACCAGGATGATTGGGTCGGTTTGATTCCTTGGGCGGAGTTTGCACACAACAATCTCGTTTGCGATTCTACTCATTCAAGCCCCTTCTTCATGAATTATGGTTTTCATCCGTCTATTCTTCCTTCGGATTCCCCTTCCCAGGGGGTGCCGTCGGTTGATGTTCATGTTGCCAATTTGAGGAAGTTGTGGGATCAAACTCGACAAATCCTTGTGCACAACTCTATGTTGGTCAAGAAACACGCTGATAAACGTAGAAGGGCGGCTCCGGTCTTTGTTCCAGGTGATAGTGATGTAGATTAATTTAGAAATAAACAAATATGTTTAAATGTCTATCTGTTCCTGTCCAAATCTGAGATGATTAAATTGCGTATACGCAGAAGTAAGCTCACACTGACACATGGAGTTCAGGTTAAAAGCACTTCAGAAAATTTAATGCAATCTGGGTGGAAAACAGTTATGCAGATCTTTTTAAAGGCAAAATGACATCATCATTGAATATCAGATAATAACAAATAAACATCATTAATTGGATTAAACGTTATGTAACTATATCAGTGTCCACCCATCAATATTATTAATTGGATCAAAAACTAAGTGGTTAGCTTCGTGTCCACCCACCAAGAGGTGGTATTATTTTGGACACGGGTGGGGACAAGGGGGTCTTGAGCGTCATTTTACACGGTCGGTGATCTCAGGCCTCGTGGCCAGGTGCAAGGTCTCTTATGAATAGAACATTTCATTACTACTGTGTTCTCATGGCCTTCAAATTATACTATGTTGCAAGTTAAGGGAAAGTCAGCAATTCCTGTGTTAATCATGTCTTTATGGAAAAATACAGTCTTTGTCTATTGTGTTAGATGTGCTGAGCAATTCTGTCATGTAATGTAGTTTTCATATGGAGAAGTCAGGTTATGAGGACAAAATGGAGGATTTGTCACAGCATCAGGTTAAAATGGAGTTAGTGCAATAATTCAATACAAGTACAATAAAGACTTTTTAATAATTCTACATCAGTCCCCCCTATGAAATGTTAAATTCTAAGAGATAAAAACTTTATTGGTTAGTTTCAGAGGACAGGTTAGCCCAAAGGCACAAAACCCTATGAAGTAACGGTTCTTAAAGTCTTCTTAGTTCTTCGGAGGGACATCATAAATAGACAAGCTTACATTACCATATGGACCTGTGTTATCTGGAATATAGGCACAACAAGTCATGGTGACAGGTAAACGTTGTTGGTTACAATAGATATAATAAATGCAAATCAAAATATTATTATTATTAGCAGTGACGGTTGGGAAAATGGACTCAAACTTTCCTTTTACTGCAAAATCATCTGGTACCCCCCTTGGCACACCTATGGCATCAATATATATATATATATATGTGTGTCAACCTTTCCCTTTAGAGGGGTGCTCCTCTTTATGTTCTGAAGCATGAATGTGGTGTGTCAAGAGTACCTTGTCATGTATTATGTGTATGGACATAATAACCTTGGCTAGGGCGCATTTGCTTATGCATTGTAGTATTAAACCTGTCCCACGCTACATCAGCATAGGTGGACTCGGATCATTTAGTCAATATTAATATCACCACAAACTCAGGATGGGCAAATAATCCTGAGGGAGCTTGGCGTTTGGATCTCTTTAGCTTCCCGAGGTCTCCTTTTGGGGTCCTCGGCTTTCCATCGATGGCAGGTGGTCAGGCATTATTATGGCCATCAAACACCTACTAGTTGGTATCTTTTTTTCTTTAGAGTCAAAAGTGTGTCAAAATCAACAAATGTTACTTCTCATGTTGCAGAGAGAGAGAGAGAGTCTTGAATCTGGAACAATGAATCCACTGAGTGATCTCTGCAACTTTCACAATGCACTATTGGGTATATGGTCTTGGTTGTCACATTGATGACCGGCTAGGCTTCTGGCCATCCTGACAAAATGTCTATTATAACTAGTGCATATTTGACCCAGTAGCTCTTTGTCACCTGGATTCTTGAAAGGGATATTGAGAGTTAGCTAGGTGCTTAGGAGTATTTAGAGATCAAAGAGTTCATGAGGGTCTTGGATAGGTATAAAGTTCCATGGGCTCACTGCCCAGTACATGTTTTTGGGTAAACAGAGCTTGAGAGCGTTGGAGTACAGCCCGTCTTCAAGGGTTGCCCCTTTCTGTTTTCCCAGCTTTGTATTTCTTCAGGGTCAGTAGCTGTTTGTCATTCTTTCAGAAGCTTGAGATCTGTAGGTAGGATCTACATGGTGAGTATAGAAGTTTCTTTAGCGGACACCATTCTGTCCACTTCCCTTGGTGCACTTGTGGCTTGGTTGGCAGCTTTTAGTCAGCTGAGTGGTGCTTCTTATCTTCCAGATTGATCCAAAATAATGTGCTGCACCCAGGGCATATCTTGAGTCAGTGTAGGTATTGGCATGTCTTCCTTTAGGCATTTTGTATGCCACTGAGAAGGCTGTCAGTTCAGCGTCTTGAGCAAATGTGAGTGAGGAAAGTGAAGATGCTTGACGTACCTGATCTTCTGTAGCAACAGCAAATCCAGTATGGTACCTTTCCTCTTTATCCGCAAACAGAGTGGAGTCAGGATCTGGTAAAGCTACTGCATGCTCTGTTGAGAGGTGTCTTGTTTCTTCTTTCATCTGTTCAAAGCAACCATGAGGAGCAGTAGAAGAGGTTTCCTCACCTATTTCTGTGTGAGATTGGGGGGTATTTGTCTTTCTATTTACAGTTCTCTTGCTGACCCCCCCTCTGTATAGAGTTGCAAATTGATTGTTAGTGTTTCATGTGTTCCTTTCATGAGATTTCTGGGGCCTTAATAAAGAAAAAACATGAGGGACAGCCACCTCCCTTACAGGTGTCTTACTTCCATGGGAATCTGGGTCAGGACCGCACTATTTCCTTGAGAGTGCCCAAAACAGTTCTTTCATGTCTGAATAATTTTAATTTTTCGTTAGTGTGGTATTCCCCCCTGGGAAGTGGCGGAAGAGTGGCCAGAGCAACCTTTCTTCAAAATATAATGTTGTCAGGTAGAGGCAGAGTTGTCTATGAGCGGAGGAAATTGGTAAGGAATAAGAAGGGAGGAAGCATATAAAGGATATAGATATGGTGGTGGGGAGATGGAAGAATGAGTAGTGGATAGAGTGAGAGGGAAGAAGGTGGAGTAGGAGGAGGAGAAGGCGGAGTAGAGGGAGGAGTAGGAGGAGGAGAAGGAGGAATAGAGGAGAAGTAGGAGGAGAGAGGAGAAGGTGGAGTAGAAGGAGAAAGTGGAGTAGAGGGAGGAGTAGGAGGAGGAGAAGGAGGAGTAGAGGGAGGAGTAGGAGGAGGAGAAGGAGGAATAGAGGAGAAGTAGGAGGAGAGAGGAGAAGGTGGAGTAGAAGGAGAAAGTGGAGTAGAGGGAGGAGTAGGAGGAGGAGAAGGAGAAATAGAGGGAGGAGTAGGAAGAGGAGGGAGGAGTAAGAGCAGGAGGAAGGGGTAGGGGGTAGAGGAGAAGGAGGAGGAAAGAGGAGAAGGTGGAGTAGAGGAAGGAGTAGGAGGAGAAAGTGGAGTAGAGGGAGGAGTAGGAAGAGGAGGGAGGAGTAAGAGCAGGAAGAAGGAGTAGGAGGAGGAGAAGGTGGAGTAGAGGAAGGAGTAGGAGGAGAAAGTGGAGTAGAGGGAGGAGTAGGAAGAGGAGGGAGGAGTAAGAGCAGGAAGAAGGAGTAGGAGGAGGAGAAGGTGGAGTAGAGGGAGGGGCAGTAGGGGAAAGTGGGGGACTGCAGATGAAGGGGAGGGATCGGTGGGAGGAATAAGCGGGGGTGGGCAGGTAAGGGAGCAGACAGGTGATGTAGCAATGGAGGATACATCAGAAATCAAGACTAGGTAGAAATGCAATGGAGGCTGCAAATAGCCCATGTACAACAACTATTAACTGGCCCTAAGCTTTCCCTAGAGAAAAATAATAAAAGGCTAACATGCTCATCTTGTCTCCACAAGCCTCGAACGTTTCACTCCCATGGGTGGCCCATGATGGCTTGCCCACCACTTCTCCACACGGGGTCTTGTGCCCGCGGAGACAGACGCTATCCCTGACTCTCGTTCTTAATTTAATAATTTATATCTAACATCTCAAAATGTAATTCCTACTTATATCACAAATATACATTATCACAATTTTATGTCTCGTAAATGGGATAAAATTTATTCTACTCTTCACTGATAATGTATATTTAAAACATACAAAATAGACAAATAACATTGCCTTCTGCAAAATAGATGGAAAAGATAATGGAGATTTTGTTAAGCTTATAAATGGCTATACATTAATTCACATTTCTTGTTCTCCAGTTTCTGGCTGTTAATGTCAATGTACAATGTAATAGAGCAGCAGGGAATGCTAGCAGAATGCTTGGTTGCATAGGGAGAGGTATTAGCAGTAGGAAGAGGGAAGTGCAGAGTACTGGATACAGTACTGGAGACCATATCTTCAGAAGGATATGGATACCTTAGAGAGAGTTCAAAGAAGGGCTATTAAACTGGTTCATGGATTGCAGGGTAAAATTCACCAGGAAAGGTGAAAGGATCTTGACAGGTATAGCTTGGTGAAAAGACGAGACAGGGGAAATATGATAAAAGCATTTTAAATACATAAAGGGAAACAACACAGTAAAAGTGGAGACTATATTTAAAAGAAGGAAAAACTACCATAACAAGAGGACATAGTCTCAAAAATAGAGGGACAAAGGTTTAAAAATAATATCAGGAAGCATTACATTACTGAGAGGGTAGTGGATGCATGGAATAGTCTTCCAACTGTAGTGGTAGAGGTTAACTCAGTAGAAGTGTTTAAGCATGCGTGGGATAGGCATAAGGCTAAGCACTTGCTGCTAGTAACAGATCTAGAATTAATATACTATAATGCACAAAGTCTCAATTCCTATGCATATGCAATAATAAAATATCTGGGCTTACAACAAAAATTATGTTAGTCAGTCTTTTAATCTGGAGGCAAACATTATCCAGTAAAAAAAAACAGATTGGAACACACTCCCACCTTATTCATTTGTTAATAGTTATGCTTAGAATGTTAACTGGTTCCTTTTCAATTAAATCAAAACATTTTGAAACCATTCCCTAATTGTATTACCATTTGTTCAAGAAATCTTTGTTTATTAGAACTTTCTTTTAGTAAATGTTCTTTAAGATAACCCCTCTTCCATCATGTTATCAATTTTTTTTTTTTTGTATACAAAGTTAAAACACACTTGTTCACAGACACTTTCCTGATATAGGGAAACTAATAGTAGGATTCACGATATATATATGGGCGGATATGACCTCACTAAGGGCAGAGTGAGGGCAGGAGCCAGGACTGACGTGTCTCTTTAAGGACAACTTTCTTTTGTTCTAGGGGCCATTTTCTTTTAGGGCATTTCAGCTGACAAATGAAAGCATTATACATTTAACAGCCCGTGAAGCTTTGAAATAACATGGTGCAAAAAAAAAATAAACTCATGAGATTCAAACAATTACCAATTCACTTTTCCTCTTCATAATCTAACGTAACAACTTTGCATATTCCCTCTATCCACATTGCATAGTATTGCAACAAATCACACTTGCCTTTACATTTTTAACTCGTCCAAATAATTCTCTATTCCTGCATCAGATTCACTTTCCTAACCTTCGTAATCAACACTGAGCTACATCCCCCACACGATCCTATCAACTTCAATTGAAATAACAAAATACACAATTAGAATATTTTCTAGCAAAAAATTCCATTGCTAAGTTCTGGATAACTCTACGGAACGCAAATCTGAATCGCACTGAGTCGCAACCACGCCCCCCCCCCCCCTCCTCCTCCCTCCCTTGTCTCACAGAAGGCAAAAAGGGAGGGGGAGAAACAAGAGGGACTGCAAGCATGACATTTTAACCATGTCAGTGCTGGAAAGACAGTTACGTTACAATTATTGCAAAAGCAAAGAGAAACAAAAACACAACATTTAGACAATACACCTAGGGTACCCATACTTATAGCAATAATTGAAATAATCCCTGATCCAGTCAGGTCAATCACAATATAGTAATACTCTCAGTGGAACTCAATACAAAACCCCCACCCTCTACCAGGGTAACGGCTAACACAAAATACAAAAACAATGATTATAATATACATATATTCTTAACCCTTTGTGATCTAGTTCTTCCTCAGCCCAACCTTCCTGCTGAATTCTAGCTGCAATCTACCACATGAAGGCACAGCAATTTTACACACTTTAGCAATCTTTTCAACTAGATCACACGCGCTAGCCAGCCCTTATTGGGCTTTCCTAACCCTGTTCCATTCCCCTCCTATACAGGCATCCCAGATATAGGGGAAAGAAGATTAAACAGATTATCTACAATGGTCAGCTGCCACTCAGAAAGGGTGGGTCCCTCCAAGTGCATCTTCCCAAAACGCAGACTAGTCACTAATTCCGTGTACCCGAGGTGGTAGCCACGGATTGGAGTGGGGTGAGAAGTGTGTGACCAATCACTTCTCTCACAAGAGAAATAGTAGAGGATAGTGTAATAGTATAGGAAGTGTAGAAAAGATAAAAAGGTAAGGAAAATCCTTAGAGACAGACACAGGAGTTCATAAGACTCCTAATTAAACAAACAAGACAACAATACAATTGAAATACAGTGCATGCATCACAGTTCAAATGAAATCAACAGTAATTCCTTTCCTTTACTCGTGTGCTTACTCCAAAGTCACCTCCCTCAATCCCGTAGTATCTTACTACCAGCGGCCAAGGATAACAGCTAACACCGGTCCGAAATCCATATGCCTCCCTCGTCACAGCAGCCCACTAATAGTGTCTGCGCTACCCTCACTCTTGTAGTGCCCCTATAAAAACCCACTTTATAAGTCTCACTACTCCGTGGTGATGAAGACAGCAATGCCTGCCCGAATTCACACACCACAAAATAAAAATTGGAATGGCTCCAGCTCAGCGCTCAAAGCTGGAGGGTACCACCACTCTGCAAGCAGAGTAACGTGCACAGAGAAGCTAGCTAGGCTATCAAAGTGACACAAGAAGGATCCCCAGGAAACTATGAGTCTACACAATCTCCACAGATCCAACACACCTCTTTTTCCCTACAGCCCCAGCCACGAGGCTCCTAAAAGAGTTAAACAGGAAAAGATGACCCGCAGGAACACATCCACAGGTCAACCCCCCTTTTTCCTTACAACCACAGCACCGTGGTTCCTAAAAGGGGTGAAACAGGCAACAGAAGACCCAGGCAAATCCCCTCAGGTCCACCCCCCTTTATCCCAAAAGGGGTAAAATACAAACAGATAGACAGACAAACCGAAGACCCAGGCAAGTCCCCTCAGGTCCACCCCCCTTTATCCCAAAAAGGGGAAAACAAGCAAAACAGAGAACCCCAGGCAAATCCCCTGCAGGTCCACCCCCCTTTATCTCAAAATGGGGAAACAGGCAAACAATTCAAACACACCCAGGCAACAGATAGACTAAAATGCAGGTAAACAAGTGAGTAACGAGACACCGGGCAAGATATTACCTGTCTTTGATGTCCTCCCGGGAAGCAGTCACAGACACGTGGACGGGTCAATCAAAGGGGCCGGAACATACCGGTGGCTCTGCAGAAGTCTCTACCGTGTATCTGGAGGTGATCAGTCTCCTTTCCTACCCCCAGGATTCCCCCGTCCAACAGCATCTTCCTTAGGACGGCTCACCGGCCAGAGGCCATAGCCCGATGCCCCACGCTTCTGGGCGCCAAATTGATGTAGATTAATTTAGAAATAAACAAATATGTTTAAATGTCTATCTGTTCCTGTCCAAATCTGAGATGATTAAATTGCGTATACGCAGAAGTAAGCTCACACTGACACATGGAGTTCAGGTTAAAAGCACTTCAGAAAATTTAATGCAATCTGGGTGGAAAACAGTTATGCAGATCTTTTTAAAGGCAAAATGACATCATCATTGAATATCAGATAATAACAAATAAACATCATTAATTGGATTAAACGTTATGTGACTATATCAGTGTCCACCCATCAATATTATTAATTGGATCAAAAACTAAGTGGTTAGCTTCGTGTCCACCCACCAAGAGGTGGTATTATTTTGGACACTGGTGGGGACAAGGGGGTCTTGAGCGTCATTTTACACGGTCGGTGATCTCAGGCCTCGTGGCCAGGTGCAAGGTCTCTTATGAATAGAACATTTCATTACTACTGTGTTCTCATGGCCTTCAAATTATACTATGTTGCAAGTTAAGGGAAAGTCAGCAATTCCTGTGTTAATCATGTCTTTATGGAAAAATACAGTCTTTGTCTATTGTGTTAGATGTGCTGAGCAATTCTGTCATGTAATGTAGTTTTCATATGGAGAAGTCAGGTTATGAGGACAAAATGGAGGATTTGTCACAGCATCAGGTTAAAATGGAGTTAGTGCAATAATTCAATACAAGTACAATAAAGACTTTTTAATAATTCTACATCAATAGGGTATGGCTGAGCACGAGGAACATCCGTTTAAAAGTGCCCTCCATGAAGTTCGCTCCTCGTTATATTGGACCCTACAGGGTGCTGACCCGTATCAATCCAGTTGCGTATCGTTTAGCTCTTCCTAATACCTTACGCATCCCGAACTTGTTTCACGTTTCATTGCTGAAACCACTCATATGTAACAGATTTTCCTCCACAATAGCCCCTCCTCGCCCCGTTCAGGTGGAGGGTCAGGAGGAGTATGAGGTTAACTCTATTATTGATTCTCGAATCTCCCGGGGGAGAGTACAATATCTGGTTGATTGGAAGGGATATGGTCCTGAGGAGAGGAGTTGGGTACCTCAGGAGGATGTTCATGCTCCCCGTCTCCGCAGGGCGTATCACTCTCGCTTCCCATCTCGTCCCGGTTCATTCCGCCCGGTGGGCGTATCTGAGAGGGGGGGTACTGTCAGGGTACCTGTGGTCTCTACCTCCGAAAGAGGTAGAGACTTAGCTGTTCCTCCATCCAGACGGTCTGATGGCTCCCTTCCCCGCGGTCTATCCGGTCATGCTAGGCCGGCCGCGAGGGAGTGACTGCCTTTTACAGCATCTAGGCAGGAAATAGTCATCAGGACACTCCCCCGGAACAACCTGTCAGTCAATGGCTGCAGGACCAATCAGGACGCCTTGGAGGCGTGGTTACTGCTCTGAACAGGGTATTTAACAGAGCTTCTTTCATTAGCTCATTGCCCTGTCGTGGTTCTAGCTTGTTCTAGTCACTCAGTGCTTGTGTATTCTATTATCCCTTTTGGTTTTGACCCGGCTTGTTTACCTTACTCTGCTTATCTCTGTTACCCTTGATTCGGCTTGTCTCTCGCTTACCTGTCTTCTGTTATCCTCGACCTCGGCTTGTCTTTGACCATTCTATACTGTACTACTTACGTTAGTCCGGCCATTCTAAGGTCCGGTATACGTATCTGGCTACTGTTTGTACTCTGCGTGTTGGATCCCTGTCCCGATCCTGACAAAGATAGGGAATCATATAATATCCTGGATTGCAGTAAATGAATTCCCTATAATCTATAGTGGCACCATAAAGGTAAGTCTTAATAATTATTGACCAACTAATAAGTTTGTCCCCAATTGAAAAAAAATGGACTCACAATATGGATACCTAATAGAATAACTCACAGTGTATAGCTTAATAAAATTGAACACTGGATACTAATAGGTAGAAAAACACCATAGTCAATAATAAGCAGTGGATAAAAAGTATCCTTTGCTAGGACCTCTCAGTATATCTCAGCCCCAAGGGGTCATATGTTGTGAACAATGTATCTGTTGGTGTAACAAAAAAATAAATAAACTAAGTTGCCTCTAAATACTGCTGTGAGATTCTACACCCAAAGAAATCTGCTCAAGAGCATAAACTTGACAACTAAGTCTAACATTAACTAGACTTCAATTGGATCCATCTCCCCCACCCAGTGAGCACATCAAACCGTGCTGTGATTAAAACAAAAAACGAAGCATGAGACCTAACGCACGTTTCGGCGCTGGTAAAGCGCCTTTGTCAAAGGTAAATATGGTACTGACCAGAGACTCAATTTATACCAAACAGTATACGTATGTGAGCCAATCCGAACGCCGGCATGTCTGCCGAGTTCGCGCCAAAATCCAAGGCAATGTGTATTGGCTGTCAATCCATCTAGTCCCTCCCTCTTTTGGCCCGCCCCTGGGCGTTGATCAGGGGCGGACCTTGCTCAGTATTAGGAGTGGATAGATACATTACACACTATCGTGAGTCCGGCTACCATCTACCACAGGATCCGCCCCTTTGGGGCGTTTCTATCAGTGGACTAGTAAAGTACACATCAGTTACGCAAAATATATATTATTTTTTTTTTTTCTTTTTTTTTTTTTTTCAATTATGCTGGGTCTTAAGAGATTCAATTCATATACAGTGTTACAAACAAATAAATGAATATTTGAATAAATTATTACACATTATTTGACATTGTACAGAAAGATAGTGTCACAATGATCCCATATGAACCAGCATAAATAACAAAAATACAATAAATTAAAGAAAAAAACCATCACCAAATTTTGGAGCAGATAATTTAGAGCACATAATCATATATTTAGATCCACATCTATTTTATATTCTGTTTGATTTATCCCTTAGTAAGGCCAACAAATACTTCACAAATACAATAAACTATCTAGCTAGAAGAGTGTCCAAATAAGCCCTTGTATTTTTTTAACCAATCTTTGTACCATTGTTGCTTCTTCGACATAAAAGTCGAATTGTTGATCAGCGCATATTCCATTGACATTTGGAACATGATCTGATCAATCAATAGTCGCTTGTCAAAC
This sequence comes from Pelobates fuscus, assembly GCF_036172605.1. Taxonomy (NCBI): domain Eukaryota; kingdom Metazoa; phylum Chordata; class Amphibia; order Anura; family Pelobatidae; genus Pelobates; species Pelobates fuscus. Next base: position 56,337,097 of record NC_086327.1, read on the forward strand.
GGCTTTGATGATTTCCAATGTCGCGCAATAATAATTTTAACAGCGACTAGGCAATGAATGGCAAAACAAACATCCTTCTGGGAATTGAAAGTCAGGTTTAGATGTAAGAGGGCCGCAGCGGCATTTTCCTCAATTCTATTTGTCGTCATGGCAGTAAAGATATTAAACGCCCATATCCACAAATATTTAACCGCAGGACAGGTCCACCATATATGTGTATAAGTACCTGGCTGACTTCCACATCTCCAACACGTTGGATCAGTAGAATCATATATTCTGGCCAGTCTGGCTGGAGTATAGTACCATCTATATAAAACTTTAAAATGGCACTCAGACAGGTTAAGGCAGTGTATGTATTTATTTACCATAGTTAGAGAGGAGTTCCACTCCTCTACAGAAATCTGCAAATCCAATTCTAGTTCCCACCTTTTAATCAATCTGTGAGGGGATTCTTTAAGCAGCTCCAACAAGGACTCTGCCACAGACGAAATCTTTCTGATGGCTTGGCTTCGAAAAATAAATTCCAATTTCTTTGCAAATATATTAGATGAATTAATAACATTTTTGTGGATGAAATTTTTTAAGCGAAGATAAGTAAAGATTTCTCCGCCTGGAATATGGCAAGTATCTATAATGCTTTGGAAAGGTACGATCTTATCTCCCTGCATTATGTCTGCAATCCTCAGTTTGTCAACATTATTCCAGTGCTTTAACGAGAAATCTTCTATCAATAATTCCAATATGTCAAGCGTACATGTTTTCGGTATGGAATTATTTATGTTTAGTTTTTCCTTAATGTTTAGCCATTCTCCCAGCATCTGGGATAATATCAACGAGCTAGTTAGGGGAGAGTTTTTAAGGGAAGTCTTTGTAGTTGTCCACAAAGAATGTTGTAATTTATCCAAATGAGCCACTTTGGATTCTATAATATACCAGGGCTCAGAAACCTGTTTAGGATCCTGGAGAAGATAAATATGCCTAATAATATTCGCTTGGTAACTATATACAATGCTAGGGAAATTTAGACCGCCATTGCTCAACTTTTTAGTTAGGATCTTTTGAGTAATTCTGGGTTTTTTATAGTTCCAGATAAAATTGTTAAAACTAGATTGGATCATTGCCAACCAGGGTACAGGGACTGTAAGTGGTATCATGGAGAACAAGTATAGCCATTTAGGTAAAATGTATGAGTTTATAATGTTGATTTTACCCTGCCATGAAGTTTCTAAATTTCTCCATTTTTTAAGTTTAAGATTCATGTTGCGAATGCAAATCAAAATATTCCTCTCCATTATTCCAGCTGGGTTAGCAGTTATAACTAGTCCCAAATAGTTTATTTCTGAATCTGTCCATATAAATTTGTAAGTGTCGGCTAGGGTTGTGACTTGTTCACTGCTCATATTCATGAACATTACTGTGGATTTATTAATATTTAATTTAAAATTTGAAATAATGGAATATCTGTCAATTTCAGACATTAAGGATTTCAGAGACGACTCTGGAGAGGAGAGCGTAAGTAACGCATCGTCCGCATAAAGAGATATTTTGACATCCAGAGTATCCATTTGAACACCTCTAATTCGTGGATTGTTCCTGATATTAATAGCCAAAGGCTCAATGGACAAAATATACAACAAGGGAGAGAGTGGGCACCCTTGTCGCGTACCATTTTTAAGAGCAAACCACCCTGCAGTAATGTTGGGGCCCACAGTGCGTGCAGAAGGAGCAGAGTACAAAGCCATAATGGCATTGTGTATCCAACCTGTAAGCCCGAAAGCAGTAAGAACTTCAGCTAAGTAACCCCACCCGACCCTGTCAAATGCTTTTTCGGCATCTAAAGACAGGGCCAGGAGGGGCAACTGGTCTCTATTGGCCAAATCTACAATATCTATTATTCTCCTAGTATTACTGGATGCTAACCTACCCGGTACAAACCCAATCTGATCCGGATGGATCAGGGTCGTAATTATAGACTTGATTCTCTCCGCGATTATAGCCGCGTATAGCTTCATGTCTACATTAATTAACGCTATAGGTCTGTAGTTGCTGGGATCGGTACTACTTTTATTTTGTTTTAGTATAGGAATGATATTTGCTTGTAGTAGTTCGGTTGGAAAAGACTCGTTTATGGCTATTTGATTGAACATATCCGTTAGAGGTTTAATCAATAGAGACTGCATATGTTTATAATATAAATTTGTAAAACCATCCGGACCCGGGGTTTTATTTATGGGTAATCTATTTATTTGGAACTGAACTTCGTCCTCCGAAATGGTTTTATTTAAATTTAATGAATCCTGATACGTAACTTTTGGTATTTGCGTGTCAAGTAAATACTTTTTAATATCATTAACCTTAGGGGACAGTTTTAAATTATACAAATCCTCATAGAATTGGTTAAATCTTTCCCCTATTGAAGAAGGGGTCGAATAAACCTTTTGACCGTCTGTCAATTGTTCGACTCTATTTTTTGCGTTGAAATTTTGTAGTCGTTTGGACAGATTTTTATTTGCTCTGTTCCCCGTATAGTAATTATTTAGTTTTAATTTATGAATATTTGTTATAATTTTCTGTTCAACCTTTAGATTTATTTGTTTTTGTAACCCTTTTAACTTTGTGTTTATTTCTGCAGAGGGATTCTGTTTATTAAGTTTCGATAAATTATAAAACTCAATATACAGATCACTTAAGGTCTTTCCAGTATTGATCTTCATAATGTGGGCTAATTTAATTAAATATCCGCGCATAACTGATTTATGTGTACACCAATTGTTTGCTGGAGATGTATCGGAGGAGCTGTTCTCCTGCCAAAAATATTTTAATAATTGGGTTAGTTCCTCCTTGCTCTTTGGATCATTAATAAGAGCATCATTCAGTCTCCAAGTATTTCGGACTGGGGGAGATTTATTTCCGAGCTCCATTAATATAAAACTATGATCTGACCAAATACTGTCTTTAATTTCACTTGTGTTGCATAAAGAAATCGAATTTGCATCCAATAGACAAAAATCAATCCTAGAATATGATCCATGTACACAAGATTGATGAGAGTAATCTTTGTCGGTTGGATGCAATATTCTCCATATATCATGCAGGTTGTATTGTTTGCAGATAGTATGAAGTTTTTTAGCCTGCTTAATAGTTCTTTTATCAGTTAGAGTGCCCAATGTATACAACTTATCCATTTTAGGGTCACTGACACAGTTAAAGTCCCCAGCTATAATTAGATGGCCTTTGTGCACTTTATCAACTTGGCTCATTATAGACAAAAATGTAGCCATAGGATCTACATTCGGCAGATACACGTTGACTAAAGTATAGACCGTATTATCAATGGCACAGACAATAATTATAAATCTAGCTTCTGTATCCAGTTCGATATACTTAATTTCAACATTGAGATTACTATTAAAGATAACTGCAACCCCTCTTTTTTTATTATTCGTTAATGAAGCATGAACAATGGTGGGAAACTTGTCCCCTCCCCATTTCTGGGTACGATCCTTTAACCAATGAGTTTCTTGTATAAATGCCAGTTGTATATTATGTTCAACTAACGAGGCATACAATCTTCTCCTCTTTCTATTTGTATTTAAGCCTTGTACATTTAACGACATAAACTTAATCATATTTTTCATGTGGAGTTTTCAAAAGTATTTGTTGTGCTTGGACCCCACGTCTAAAGTCAAAGAATTGGACAGCTACCATCATCAAGAGTTTCTCCAAAATATCATATGCTCCAAAATAAAAACAGAAAAAACAAATCAAATACAAAGATATACCACCCATAATAAAACAGAATTGGATCAAAATTGATCCAATAGCCACAGACAACATATAACAAATATAGAAGAACCTAGTTCCCTAGTTCTTCCCGTTTCTTCCTTGTCCCTCTTTTCTCTCTTACACTGTGAATTTCAGATGGTACTAGAAATTGACAGAAACGATGTAGTATCACTACACCAAGAGGGGCAACCTCCCAGAGAAGACTAACAACAGCTTCTTAGAGTCTTACGTCCACTATTTCCATTTAAGTCGGGGAAAGCAGGATACCCTTAAACTAGTCCCGCCTAACGTATTCTGTGTGTTTTAATGTCAATACAGTTAACCAGACAGGGTCATTATATAAATGCAAAGAGGGGAAAAATGTGATATGCCTATCAATTATCTGTATACAGAGAAAGAGCTAAGGGTATGATTGGGTCTGGTATGATTTCCAACAACAAAGGCATCGGCCATAGGAGATAAAGTTTACCCGTGGCATTTATCGGGTTCTACTGTGGGGCTAGTTAATTCAGATAAGCCTCCTATGACCAACGCTTATCCAGAGTCGACTTATCACTTCACAATATATATCACCATTAGGTAATCGTGCCATGATTTCTCAACTTCATATTCTAATCGGCTGCTTACCCGTCTACCCCCACATCTTAATAGAGTAAAATAACAATGGGTATAAATTACATGCTTCAAAAAAAAAATATCTTATTTTACCTTAATTCATGTATCCCCACCAGCATTGCCATTTTAAAGACTAGAATTATCATACAAATATAATACCATTGTGCCCATGCAGATTATTTGTGCACATTTATATGAGTGTGCATAGCAGATTTCTATCTAATCTGTCCCCGCGAACATCCTTCCATATTTGTTTCCAAATAGTGATAAATTTAAACTTTGACAAATTAACATTCTTTTCCCTTTACCCATTTTCATATTTACACAGAGTGTTGTCTTGTGGTAGTAAAACAAAATTCAATGACTATAACAATTGTTTATATTATAGAATACCGTGTCTAAATATATTTAGGCCATAGCAGTTTAATTTGCAAATGGCTTATAGAGTTACTAATGTATATCAACTTGGCTATACCAATATACCGTGACTTCTTAAGTTTATCTGTGAGTTTACAATTTCTAATGTGAATCTGCATTAGCAGAGTAATTATTAATCTGCACATACAGACAAATAATGAAAAAATAGATAGTGAATCTATATTGAATTAAACATTTAAATCATACTTTTCTTCTCATCTAGTGAATCGTCTTAAACACGTAGAATCCCAATCACCTTATCATCCCCCCTGTTTATAGCTATTGAGTAACCATGGCTTATTGTGATAGCTTTGTAGTCTGATCCCCTATGGGGCCGTCAGCCTAGACGTTCTAATAATAGTGAGTATAGGTAAGTAAACGTATCATACAGTATTATCCAATGGTAGTAAAACAGACTACCATAAGTATATCATTTATAATATATATAGGCTGTTATATTCGGGGAGTGGGATATTATCCGTATTGTAGTACCATTGAGCAATTGTTTAAGGGAGTTTTTTCTTTTTACTTTTTTCTTTTTTTTTTTTTTTTCTCTTTCTTTCTGCTTTTTCCCTGAATAATAATCACTCTCCTAGTTTCTTTTTTTTTTTTTTTTTTTCCCTTGTTGCCCTTATCCCCTCTCCCCCCCCTTCCCCCCCCTTCCCCAGCGTAACACTTCATTTCTCCCCATATGCGTTGTATTCTTAACCACTTAATGGGGCTACTGCATTAATTTCTTGCCCTTAAGCCATTCAACCAAGTCCATATTGGTATCAAAAGTCTCTCTTTTGTCTTCATATGTCAGCGAAAGTTTCAAGGGGTGTAGCCACCTGTATCTTATATTGTGAGATCTAAGTATTTGGGTTGCAGAGCTAAATATTTTCCTTTTCTGTCTGGTTTCAAAGGAGAGATCCCGAAGCACCTGTACATTTTGATAACAGCCAGAATTGATTTGATTTGTTCGAGCTGACCGCAGAATAGATTCCTTAAATTCATATGAAACAAAACTAGCAATGATGTCCCGTGGAAGATTTTTCTGAATTGATTGTGGTTTAGATAATCTATGGCAACTGTCTATTATTTGATCGTGTGGATCAAACACAATACCCAGAACTTCTACGAAATCCAGCAAGGTTTTTTTTAGATCTTCTTGTGAGTCTTTCTCAGATATATTCCTGAAACGTAGGTTTTTACGCCGACTGCGATCTTCCAAGTCAATTATTTTGAGTTCTAATGCCGAAATCTTGGTTTGGGCATTCGTACTTTCTTGCATAAGACTTTTAACTTGAAAATCCATTGCTTTGAATTGATCCTCTATTCTGTGCATATTAGCAGCAAGAGCATTTATTTCTTGTTTAATTTCTGTTTTAATTGCTGCTGCAGTTGTAGCTAATTCGGTCTTTATTTCATCCAAGTTCGCTCTGAGGGTAGTTTGTAATATAGTAAGTGTAACTTGATCTATTTCAACTGATTTTCTGCCCTCAGCCTCGGGAATATCAAGGCTAGTGTCTGTATCATTCACTGTCAATTTAGGCTTTTTATTCTGTTGCGGCGAAAAATAAGTGCTCATTGATTTGTCTTGAGAAAGATCTTTTTTATCTTTTCTTGATGAGACCTTAGTGTCATTAGGTTTTCTTGAAGCCATATTGAAGAAAAATAAATCCGGGTTAAAGTTGCACACCAGTAAATATGGTTGCTCTTTAATTATGATTGTATAGACAAACTTAGCGTTGCACTTGAAATTGCACAGTGGTATACAATTACCCCGTTTATATATACGTTGGCACACAAAAATATGTATGTAAAAAATGTGTAAAAAAAAAATATGAATATGCCCCGCACACTCAGATATATGAAATAATTTGGCTGACTTTGGTGGGGTTTAGTTGTACACTAATACACTAATAGTGTGCATTCCCATTCAGGATGTATCAGTAGACAAATAGAGAAACTAGAGAAAAATATAAATCCTTGGTCAGAGGAGCAGTGTTTGCCATGTGGGAGGCGGCCACCGCAACCTTATGAAGGCATATAGGGAGAGTGTTTCCTCCGGTAAATTACCTTTATCTTTTAGTTAAAAAAGGGAGCGGATAGTTCTCTGTCAAAGCTGGAGACAGGGGGGAATCAGGCAGAGTTTATTCCCCGTCGGCAAACCGTAATGACTCCTCAAAGCTGCAGCGGGAGCACGGACGGCTCATCTCGGAACGGCCGCCTCGACACCCGCCATCCCTGGTGGCTGCCCCTCCTCCTCCGTCACAACGACGCCGCACGCAAAGCACGTCAGCACGTCATAGCGTCCCCCCGACTTTTAGACGCAAAATATATATTATATATCGCGGCATCCATCCGGTCCTTATATTAAGTAGATGGGTACACTAGTGGATGAGTCCAATACTCATTAATCAAGGAATCATGCTTATCTAATGAAGGATTCAGATGCCTTGCTCAAAAAACGATCTAAATATACTGACATAAAACAATAAAACAATAAACTAAAGTGACATTGTTTCCTAACATAATAATTAGCGTCAAAGACAGAAACAATGTCATGGTAATTACACATACTTATAAGTAGTATATTGTCCCATTTCTAATATTGATTTTATTTTATTTTATTATATCATGTCCCTCTTAAAGGGGTATATCTCCTTTATGTAATGTCAATGGCATAATCAATGTCTTACATTCATGATAATCAATATTCTCATGATGTTGTAATATTCAGTATACAACACCCTCAGGTGTAAATTGATCTGATTTCCATTCTATATTAGCTAAGTGCATTCAAAATCCAGAGTATAAATCATGAGCTAATCCAATCTTAATTAATGCTCACTAATCACTATACTCAGAAGTTATATTGTATTGAGTGTATAGGTGAGTACCATTATGCTTAGTCCCTATATTGTTTTCTACATGGTATTGTCAAAAATATTAATAACAATAATAATTAGTGCAACGAAATCCACATATATACATATATTTACATTTACAGGTGCAGAGCGTTTTTTATCATTGTTATGGATCAATAAATGGGGTAAACGTAAAACCCTCATTCAAGCCCTTGGGTGATAGGGTATCGAGTTTATGGATCCTGTAACATTCCCTTCTTTTGAGGGTCTGGTCCAAGTCTCCCCCTCTTCTCCCCATTTGGATTCTTTCAATTCCCGCAAATTTTATACATTTGGGTTTGTCCATATGGTGAGATCTGACATGCCTAGCGACCGGCGTATCTCTATTTGAGGTCACCGAATGGATATGTTCCATTATAAGTCTCTTAAAAGGGTGTATAATTTTGCCCACATATTTTATGCCACACTTGCATGTCAGTAAATAGATCACACCTGAGGTATTACAGTTGAAAAACTGTTTTATAGGAATTTCAATGGTGTCTGTGGAATTTGTGAGTATTTTTGACCCTTTGGCAATAAAGCAACATGCCACGCACCTCCCACATTGATATGTGCCATGTACTGTGATCCAACTGTTGTTTATTTTTGTTCTTGATGTAGAGAGATAGCTGGGTACAAGCATTTCCTTGATATGCCTACCTCTTCTGGCTGTGATAGACACCTTAGTTGGAATGGTGTCCCTCAGGTGTGTGGGTCCTGTGTTAATAATGGCCAGAATCGGCCCAACACGTTTTTTGCCTCATCCCAGCCTGCATCGTAATTTGCTATGCATCTAGTTTGTTTTTTGGGTTCCAATTTACACTTCTCTTGTAGCAAATCTTCACGGTTATAGCTTAACGCTCTTTGATAAGCTTGCTTTAGACATCTGCTCGGATAACCTCTTTCTTTGAATCTTTGCCTTAGGTTCATAGCTTTGTGTTTAAAGTCATCAACAGATGAACAATTTATTCTCAATCTTAGATATTGGCCTACTGGGATACCCCTTTTTTAAAGGGATAGGGTGATGGCTCTCCCATCGAAGCATATTGTTTGTTGATGTAGGTTTTCAATATAAAGTAGTCTTAACCTCAAGGTTCTCGGTTATCGTGAGTGTACAGTCCAGGAAGTTAAGTACTTGATCGCCAAATTCCATTGTAAATGTAAGATTGAGGTTGTTCTCATTGAGTACTTCTACAAAATGTTCTAAATATTCTCTGGTGCCTGTCCATATAACAAGGACGTCATCTATGTACGTTTTCCACAGATAAACGTAGTTAGTGAATTTTCTGAAAAGACAATCTCACTTTCCCACCATCCCAGGTGCAGGTTAGCGTATGCTGGGGCACAAGACGTCCCCATAGCAGTCCCTTGCACCTGGTGATAGTACTTATTTTGGAAAAGAAAGAAATTGTGTGTTAGAATAAATCGCAGTAGATCCAACACAAACATTGTATGAGCATTATGTTCCACACCTCTTTTCTTCAAGAAATATTCAGTATGATCTAGACCACTTGAGTGTGGTATGGAGGAATACAGGGCCAAAACACCCAAACTACAAAGTACTGCTCCCTTTGGTACTTTCAAAGATGTCAAGCATTTCAAAGTATCCTTGGTGTGTTTAAGGTAGGATGGCAAATTCTCCACAAAGAAATAAGATCTTGTCCACATATATACTCCCTTTACTAGTAAAGTTATTATAACCTGATACTATTGGTCACGCTGTGAGTATTTCCTGTTGTTTATGAATTTTGGGGAGACAATAAAATGTGGAGATTGTTGGATTTTTTATGTAAACACTGCCATACTCTTCTTTTGTTAGTATACCATGATCGAAGGCTTGGTCCAAGAGAGTCTTGTACTCCATTTGATATTTCAATGAGGGGTCTGAGGCGAGTACTCTATAGGTCTTTTCGTCATGAAGGATATATTCTGCTATTTGTACATAATGTTGTCTATTCATTAAGACAATGTTACAGCCTTTATCTGCAGGTTTGATTATGATGTTGTCATTATCTTTAACCCCTTAAGGACACATGACATGTGTGACATGTCATGATTCCCTTTTATTCCAGAAGTTTGGTCCTTAAGGGGTTAAGTTCGCGTAGGGTTTTCATTCTGTCCTAGACAGATTGCCCCTTGGTCTCACTGTAAGCATGTCTGTATTGATCTTTTTAATCATGTTATTAGTGGAATATACGAACATATCAATGTTCTTGAAATCCCTAAAGTTAGGTGTAAACTTACTCCTTAGGCGAAGGTCACTGTAGGGTACTGTGGGATTATTGTCATTATCTTCTAATAGAGATACTAATTCTTGTAGACACTGATATTCTCTTGAGTTAAATCCTAACTCTTTAGCTCTTTTCTCATCCCTTTTTTTGAAAAACTTGTGTAGGGCTAATCTTCTCCCAAATAAGTTAATGTCCTTGATCCATTCAAAATGGTTGAAACCGATGTGTACTTTACTAGTCCACTGATAGAAACGCCCCAAAGAGGCGGAGCATGTGGTAGATGGTAGACGAACTCAAGATAGTGTGTAATGTATCTATCGGCTCCTAATACTGAGCAAGGTCCGCCCCTGATCAACGCCCAGGGGCGGGCCAAAAGAGGGAGAGACTAGATGGATTGACAGCCAATACACATTGCCTTGGATTTTGGCGCGAACGCGGCAGACATGCCGGCGTTCGGATTGGCTCACATACGTATATTGTTCGGTATAAATTGAGTCTCTGGTCAGTACCATATTTACCTTTGACAAAGGCGCTTTAGCAGCGCCGAAACGTGCGTTAGGTCTCATGCTTCGTTTTTTGTTTTAATCACAGCACGGTTTGATGTGCTCACTGGGTGGGGGAGATGGATCCAATTGAAGTCTAGTTAATGTTAGACCTAGTTGTCAAGTTTATGCTCTTGAGCAGATTTCTTTGGGTGTAGAATCTCACAGCAGTATTTAGAGGCAGCTTAGTTTATTTATTTTTTTGTTACACCAACAGATACATTGTTCACAACATATGACCCCTTGTGGCTGAGATATACTGAGAGGTCCTAGCAAAGGATACTTTTTATCCACTGCTTATTATTGACTTTGGTGTTTTTCTACCTATTAGTATCCAGAGTTCAATTTTATTAAGCTATACACTGTGAGTTATTCTATTAGGTATCCATATTGTGAGTCCATTTTTTCAATTGGGGACAAACTTATTAGTTGGTCAATAATTATTAAGACTTACCTTTATGGTGCCAGTATAGATTATATGGAATTAATTTACTGCAATCCAGGATATTATATGATTCCCTATCTTACAATAATACTCTTTTTCTGCCAATTCACATACATAGACTAAGTCTCCCCTGTGTGTCCATAGTGGTGATGGTTTTTTAAGTTTACTTTTTCTTTGGGGTCTATTGATATCCTACAATAAAGTGGTTTTTACTTGATTTTTATATATATAGTGCAACACCCATATAACTCTCCTTTTGGTGCTCTCAAGCCTTATTTGGCTAGGGATCACCTTCAGTCTAAGTGTCTTTGCATACATTCAAGGGTTACCCCCTATATTGAGTTCTGTGGACACACTCTAGATTCCGCAAGTCGGGAATCTTGTACTTCGTTGTACTCCTTTGAGTACAACATTCACTAACTTCCAATCTTCTGGAACTAATCCTGTTAACAATGATTGGTTAAATAAGTCTGTTAATGGTTTTGCTAGTACACCACTAAGCTATTTTAATAACTTTGGGTAATTCCATCAGGTCTCATTGACTTATTTGTCTTTACTTTTGACAGTTGAAATAGAACCTCTTCCTCTGTAAACTCACATGTAACAAATGACTAATTTGTCCTTTTCCTAACTGAGGCCCCTTTCCTTCATTCCCATCTGTAAATAATGAACAAACATATTAATTGAGGTAGTCAGCTAGACCTGTATCCTTTTCTACATTCCTTCCTTCCTTCCTTCGTATTTTTTTTTTTCAATTCTTTATTTTTACAATGACAGAAGTAGTGGCATTCCTACTGTATATAGGCTTGTGCAAAAGCCAGTTCAAGGTTCAGATGGTAGTGTTTGTTACAGGAAATAAAATTCTAAGCATATCATTCTTTCTCATGTGGTATGGTTACTATCTGTCAGAGTATTTTGATATTTAAGTAAAGAGAGAAAACTTAAGCAACAATAGATACCATAGGATTTTGTAAGGATAACATGGTTGTGCTTCGTGTAACATATAGAGAAGAGGTACCGGACATCTCAGCCTAGTAGAAAGAGAGTTAGATAGGAGGGGTATAGGAGGGCCTTCTTTTGTTTTTAATCTAACTAACCCTTGTTTTACTTTCCTTTTCTCATTTATGTATCTAAAAAATGTTTTGTCCCCCTTTTTTACTGACTGGGCAATTTTCTTTTATGTGTGTGATTTGGAAGCTCTTATAACTTGCTTAGCCTCTTTCTGCTTAATCTTATAGCTCTGTCTATCTTCCTCACTCTGGTTTTTTTTATAATAACTAAATGCTAACTGTTTGTTTACTATTTTGGTCACATCTGAGCAGTACTACAGTGATTTCTTGAATTTTTTGCTTTTACTGATAAGCCCAATGCAATTTCCTGTTGCCTTTAGCAGTGCAACTTTTAAATAACCCCATTTCTTTTGGACTCCATTTAAACTGCTCCAGTCTGATAATGACTCCTTTACACATATTCTTATTTTAGAAAAGTCTGCTTTTCTAAAGTCTAAAACTTTTGTTTTTGTGTGGTGTGACTCACTTTTGTGTGCTGTGTCACTGTTCTTATATTAAACCACACTGACTGATGATCACTGAATCCCAAACTTTCACTTACAGTAATATCTAAATACCAAATCTCCATTTGTTAACACTAAATCTAGTATGGCCTCTTTACGAGTTGGCTCTTCAATGACTTTTAGAGACAATCCCAGTAGGGAATTTAGAATATGTGTGCTCCTGGCACAAGCAACTATTTTGGTTTTCCAGTTCACATCAGGAAGATAAAGACACCTATGATTATTTCCCACTTCATTGTTATTTTAGCTATTTCCTCAACTAGTAGATTATCTAACTTGATTTGTCCTGGGGGCCTATAAATCACACTTACACGAGTTACTGTGTAATTACCAATATCTAACGTAACCCAAATAGACTCTACGTTCGCCTCACTAACTTTTCTTAGGCTAGATTTTATGCTATCCTTCACATACAGGGCCACCTATCCCCCCTTCTTGCCTTCCCTTCCACTTTTCACATTATACCATGTCTCAGTAACAGCAACTAAATCTACATTGTCATTTGCCATTATTGACAAGTAGATGGATCTTATTCCCTAAACTGCGAGCATTTGTAGACATGACTCTAAGCTTATCACTTGTTAACACACTTGCTACATGCACTTTCTGACCTTGTTTTGGGGGGCAAATTTATTGCTGTTTTATTATGCCCCCCACCCTCCTAGTTTAAATACATCCTTGCAAAACTTCTGAACCGCTCACTGAGAATATTTGTTCCCTTTTGAGAAGGATGCAAACCATTTTTTTTGTATAGTTTATTTCCGAGCTCCAAAGCAAAACAACTATAGCTTCTGTTGGCTGCAAACCATAAGTAGCTGTCTTTCGAGCTCATCTCTCTCCCTCCGCTACCAAGATTTTCCCAAATTCCACTCCCTCCACTGTTCTATGCTTATAAAAAAAAAAAAAACACAAGGTAGTCGTTCACTATAACAAAGTAATGGGCAGCAGTGATTCCCCAACCAGTTATTTCAAATAACTAGAAATACAGGCCCCGGTGGGAAAATTGCCGAGCCCTCCCCCATATGTCTACCTCCGCCATCCCCCATACATCTATCCTCCCCCTCCCATCGGTTCCCCCCACACATGCAGACAAACACATGGAATACACATGGAAACACGCATAAAAACACTCACACATATACAGAGACACACACATAAACACAGGCACACATACATACAAACACACACACACCTATACAAACACACATACATACAGACACACATATACAGACACATAGACAGATATACACACATACATACACACATACAGAGAAACATTCATACAGACACATAGAGACACACTTACACAAACACACACACATACATTCAGACACACATACAGACACACAAAGAAACACATGCATACAGACACACATACACAAACACACACACAAACACACACACATACATGCATATAAACACATATACAAAATGTTTAAGTCACACTCCTGTTTCCTACCTTTTTGTTGCAGGAGAGGGTGACTTCCCTGGGGTACAATGGTGGCTCAGGATCATTCCTCCCATGTGGCTCCCAGTGTAAGTTGGGAGAAGTCACCGGAGAAGTCACTTCCTCCCAGCTGTGATGTCATCAAAGGGGGCCCCATCTCGTTGTTAAAGCGCTAACTGGGCCTGTTGGAAATTAATTAACATCGGGTGGCGATAACAGCATAGGCCACCTGATGGGCCCTTTCAATGCGGCCCCGACAGTTATACCACGCGGGCCGGGGGCATGTTACTTAGTCAGCGTGTACCGCGCTCCCAGGGGTCCACAAGGCGGCTGTGCCCCCTGCGACCACGGTAGTTCCGCCACTGTCCCCAACCCTGCTCAGATAGTAACACGTGAAAAAAATGAAAGGTGTGGTAAACCGCGCCAACAAACTAGAGTATTGTACAGAAGAAATGTGTCAAACACTTAATATTATTATTATTATTATTATTACTGGTATTTATATAGTGCCAGTATATTCTGTAGTGCTTTACAATATTATCAAAGGGGGAGATTTTTTTTTCATTGTTTAGTTTTTATTGAAAATTTCAAACATTAATACCAGTTAGGGATACAGAAGGGAAGAAGGGGGAGGGTATAAAAATGCAAGTGTATATAAAACAGCATTTCAATATCAATTTACACAGTTATACAGCGGATATATGAGAACATATGAGAACACACTGCAATTGCACCCAACAACGTTAAAGAAATAAGAAATAAAGGCTGGTAAATGATAGAAAATACACACAAATGGGAATAAGCACGTGCGTCAACTTGGAGGAACTTGGCATCAACCACATAGGTTGTTTTAATCGACCTTGCAAAATATATATGATAAACAGTATGCAACACAATGTCCCTATGCCAGCTCGGTCTAGTGACCTGCTAAGGGTGTCGGAAGTCGCATTGTCTTCCTATCCGAACTGTAGTAGGCCACTAATCGAGACCTCAAATGAATTTAGCAACTTTACTAGTTCCTTGTATTTATAGTCCAGTGTGGTACCCCTAGTCTGGAGGTTCATGTGCCGTGTGTGTACATGGCTTACCCTCTATGCTGTCGGTGAGCAACTGTATACATTTGTTGTTATTTATTGTTTGGAGGGGTGACTGGAATGAAGTGGAAGACTTTATGTCTTATATCAATAGCAATCTGTGGGGTCTTTCTTTTACATATAAGAAACACAAATCTAAGATTGATTTTTTGGATTTGCCTCTTACGGGTTCTGAAGGTCATATTACCACCAAAACATACCTAAAGAGCGTAGATGTGAATGGGTATCTGCATGCCAATAGTGGCAATCACACCACATGGATTCAAAATATTCCTGGAGGGCAGTTTGCTAGAATCAAACGAAATTGTACGTTCGTGTCAGACTATGAGAAAGAGTCCCTTAGACTTTGTCAGCGTTTTCTAGAAAAATCTTATCCACCTGACAAGATCCTAAGGGCCTATCTGAAAGGGCACAATTCAAACCACATTTTTTGGCCTAAGTTTCAAACTTCGAGTCTTTCCAACCCGACCCTGACAATTCCTTTGACTTATGGGGAACATGAATCATACACCAATGAGCACTATACGATTCTTGAATTATTGGGTAAACCTCATGTCTCCACATTAAAAAAGATCTAAGTACAATATTAGCACCAAAGAGGTGGGATGTATTCTGTATTTCGGCAACTCCAAAAGTTACATTTAGAAAGGCCCCAAGTTTAAAGAACATCTTAGCTCCCTCCAAGCTTCATCATTCCACTAAGAAACATGAAGTGGTTCATAAAGATGGTTTATCTAACAAACGTTGTGGGCATACCAAATGCCTTACATGTAACTATATTTGTGTACAGAGTTCTACGTTTAGCCCCTTTAACAATTCCGATTCTATTTTTTCAGTTCAATCTGATATCTCCTGTAATACCCCCTTTGTGGTATACCTTTTAACTTGTCCGTGTGGGCGTCAATATGTAGGCCAAACCACAAGACCCCTGAAATGTAGATTTCGTGAACATAGGACAGCTATTATACGTAATGATAATAGGTCCTCAGTAGCCCGTCAATTTGCCATTTTCCACGAGAAAAATGCATCCGGTATCCAACTTATTGGGATAGTACATATTCCCCCCCAGCAAGATGGGGCTTTAAGGAAAAGGGATTTGATTAAATTTGAGTCACTTTGGATTTTTAGGCTTAATTCTATGACACCGAATGGCTTAAATGAAGAGTTGGAGCTGTTCTAAGTATTATAGTCTAATCTACTCCTTTGTCTAATGGGGTATCTATTGTTATTATAGTCTAATCTACTCCTCTGTTTAATGGGGTGTCTATTGTGTTTATATTATTATATCTATACCGACCTCTGGTCCTATTTGCCCCATGTATAATAAAATGTTTTTGGGGGGTTTGTTTTTCCCCATAAGGTATATACTTTTACCATAAGTTTATGTATGGTTTCTGGTCACTGGGATTGATACTCCCATTTCGATTAAGAGTCTTTATAATAACCAAGTCTGTCCCTTTAAATGGAAATGATGATGTAATTGAATTCTCGTGGTTGAATTTCATATATCTTTGGATTTTCGTATTTCATATTTCTTGTCAATATTCCTATCTAACTATTTATATTATGATGCCTAACTATTATAGATTATATACTTTATATGTTTCTATAGATTGCTTTTCACACACATTTGCATATAAACTGCAGTTATCTGGTTAAATGCATTTGACCAATTTCCCTGAATTAGGGTGTTTTCCTTTAATGTTTAATTACTTCACTTAATTGCTGAGTCTTTTTCGAAGATCCCGATCGCGGCATCCTTTATTGCCATCTAACGGAGGTCTGCTACTTCACTTAATTGCAGTCTTTTTCGAAGATCCCGACCGCGGCATCCTTTATTGCCATCTAACGGAGGTCTGCTACCTCGAACTCTCTGCAATTTTTTACAATTTTCATCACTCAATCTTCATTTAACTTTGTTTTTTTTCCAGTACGGATTCTCATGATATATACCTCGGTGGGGGGCCCACACCGAGGCAGGTATTTAATCAATTTATTCTTTTTCATATTACATATTTGAGTGTTTGACTATACTTGTTCACACTTGTTTAGTTATTCCTATACTTTATTCTGGTGCACATTTTCATATATATTGTATTCATCTATTAGGCAGCCGGTTGATACTCTTTACACTATGCATAAAATGTATCTATAATATAGAGTTCATTTGTGCATTGTTGTAAACAGTGGGTTCAGGTTTTATTTTTATTGTTTATTTTTATTATCCTATTATTGTATGTTTTGATTGATTTATTTATATGGATTTATTTTTATAAAGTGATTTTATGAGTTATTACTCAATAAATTTATTACGCATTTCATATTGTATTTACTCTGAGCGCACATACTATTTTGACTTTTGAGCTTCCACTCCGTTTCAGACGCTTGTTATATGTATGTAGCTGCCCCCCTTTTTAAAATAGTTGTGGTTTATCACACCTTGTGTCTACTTTTCTAAGCAACTGTATACACCCATAGTCTGCAATGTTGTAATAGAGTGACACCTGGCTGCTCCAGGGGCACATACGGCGCACCTCGCATCGCATGCTCTGTAGCAAACTATGTACTCGGTGTACTGCTGTCGAACATCTAAGTGTCATATTTGAATCTTGCGGGGAATCAGTTGACTCAAATTGAGCGATGGTACAAGACTAAGATAATGCAATGGTTCTATTGGTAAGTGTAGGTTACCATTAACGTCGTTTTTAGGTTGTAGTCAAGTCAAGCTGCTGAGTTACGTGCATCTTTAGTTGTAGGATAATAGGGTGGGGTATAAAGATGAGGAGAGGGGAGAAGTGGAAGAAGAGAGGGGAGAATGTATATGCAAAGAGAAAGAGAGGAAGGAAAAGATTAAGGGGAGAGGGAGGTGGGAAGGAGAGGGGTGAGGAAGGGAAGGAGGTAGAGATAGAAGTGTGAAAGCCACTTATACTTAGGGAGTCCGGATAGGGCGTATAAGCCTAATGTATTATGAGTAATCATACCAGGTTTGTGAATTGTTTATAAGTGGTATCCCAACCTTTCCATTGTTCACTGAATTTGGACACGTTTCCTTTTTTGGCCCATTCTTTTTCATGACAGTAGACGGTATTAACTCTCCTAAGTAGTTCTTGTATAGGGGGAACCCTGTTGCTTTTCCAATGCATTGCTATGCAGAGTTTTGCTGCTATCAAGACATTGAGAATTGCTGCGTTCGAGGAGACACTATGCAAGTCTGGTATTAGGTGGAGCAAAAAACCTGCTGGACGAAGAGATAGTAGTGTGCCGGATAGTGTTTGTATAATATTATTCACATAAAGCCAGAAGGTGCAGAGTTTCGGACAGTTCCAAAAAAACGTGTAAAATAGATCCTCTATCACTGTTACATCTCCAGCATGTGGAATCTGTGTCAGGATACATTTTACCCAATCTACTGGGTACCAAGTACCATCTCATCAAGACTTTAAAATACGCTTCCCAGAGAGTGACACATTTGGTGGAATTTTTTGTGACTGATATAGCAGACAGCCAATCTTTTGTGTGAAATTCTTCGCCTAGGTCTTTTTTCCCATTTTATCATGTATGGTTGTTTACCGTCTGTATGGTCCGATGATTGAGCCAAGTAGCAAACCGTAAGAAACTTCGGTGGGAGGCGGGTTTTGCCTGATAAGTAGCATTTGTGACCTATCATGCTGAGTGACGATGTGTCTAGGTATGTAATTGCAGCAGTGTCTAATATATGTTTAACTCGTAAGTAGAGAAACATATCTCGATGCGGTAGGTTGTAAGAGGTTTGTAAGTCGGGAAAGGCCTGAAGGCCGTTGATATCATACAGAGAATATACATGGGTCAACCCTTTTAATGGGCAGTGCTGTATAGATAAGTCTGGGGATATCGTTGAGAGAGCTCGTAGTGGAGCTAGGTAAAGCAGTTCTTCTTTTGGACAAAGTTTCGTACTCCAAGATTTCCAAGAGTTTAAAAGAAACCTTGTGCTGGGCAGTAGGGACGAGGTGACAAAATTTTTCTTTGACCACAATATATCAGCCAGGGAGTGGATGTTACCGCAGGATTGCTCTAGTTTGAGCCATATTGGGTTGGTTTTCCTAGTCATTATGTCCAGGCTTTGTGCGAGCGTAGAGGCCTTATAATAGTTTCTAATATTAGGGACACTTAGACCTCCCTGATGAAAGGGACGCCATAGAGAATGAAACGTGACTCTTGGAGGGTTTTTTTTTCCAAATGTGTGCGTTTATCGCAGATTGAAATTTAGTGAGAAGTGATTTTGGGAGGGTAATGGGTAGTGTTCTGAATAAGTAAAGTATATGAGGCATCACCATCATTTTTATAGAATTTATCCTTCCTATCCAGGAGGTATTCAATTTATCCCACGATTTCAGTTGATTGGAGATTTTAGTCAGGACCTCTTCGTGGTTTTCTTTTATGGTTTGTACTTTAGATTGGGTGAGTTTAATGCCCAAATATGTAATGGAGGTTTTGCGCCAATCAAAGGGGAATTGTGACTTCAGAGATTCCATAGTATGGGAGTCCATGTTCAGGGGAAGTATCTGAGTTTTGTTCACGTTATTTTTGTAAAATGAAACACTGCCATAGGAGACTAGAACGTCTAGAAGGTGGGGTATAGAAGATGTCGGATTCCCCAGGAAGAGTATGATATCATCCGCAAAGACAGCAAGCTTTTTTTGCTCCTGCAGGGGTGTTAAGGCCCGGGAGCAAGGGGTCAGTTTTGATTGAACGAATGAGAGGTTCTAAGCAAAGAATAAATATCAAGGGGGATAGGGGACACCCTTGTCTCGTACCGTTAGAAATGTTAAAGCTAGTAGATGCGAAGCCTGTGTTAAAAACTTTCACCGAGGGCGAGGAATAGAGGGCCATTATGCTTGTAATAAAGAGTTCTGAGAATCCAAAGGCTTGTAGGGTGGCCTTCATGTAATCCCAATTGAGGCGATCAAAGGCCTTTTCGGCGTCAAGAGCCATTAGAACCCCGG
Source organism: Pelobates fuscus (assembly GCF_036172605.1). Classification (NCBI taxonomy): domain Eukaryota; kingdom Metazoa; phylum Chordata; class Amphibia; order Anura; family Pelobatidae; genus Pelobates; species Pelobates fuscus. The sequence continues at coordinate 56,357,120 of NC_086327.1, forward strand.
ATTGTCGTTGACGGGTAGCCCAGTCAATTAAATTCATGCAGAATCTAGTATTGTCTCCCACTTGTTTACCGGGCACGAAACCCGCCTGTTCTTCGGAAACTAAATTTGGCAACATAAATTTCAATCTGTTAGCTATGAGTTTTGCATACAGTTTCGCATCAGCGTTAAGTAATGATATTGGTCGTAAGTTGCTACAAGATGTAGGTGTTTTGTTCGGTTTGGGCAGAGTGATAATGTATGCTTCCAGCATTTCTTTCGGGAAGCTACCTTCTTCTTTTATTGTGTTGAAAAGTTTTGTAATGTGTGGGGTTAGTTGTGGTTCCATTTTGATATAGTAATAATTAGAAAGCCCATCTGGACCAGGGTCTTTATGCTTAGGTAGGGATCTAATGGTTGCAGCCACTTCAGATTCTGTGAATGGAGCGTCCAATTGTTTATTTTGTTGTAGTGTAACCTGTGGTAGTGATATCTTCTGTAGAAATGTTAGTATTTCTTCATTACTTGGAGTGTGTGTGTTCCTGTTTTTATCCAAGTTATAAAGATCCTCGTAGTACGATGACAGTTCGTTGACTATGTCGGTGGGGTTATAGAGTTTTGTTTCTGATTTGGAAAGGATATACAGGATTTTTGTTTGAAGGTACTTGGATTTCAATTGGTTAGCTAATAGTTTGCCGGCTTTGTTGCTTAAGCTATAATATTTCTGTTGAAGTTTTGCTGCATGATTCGTAAATTCCCGGACCCTGAGGTTTAGGATATCCTCTCGCGTTATTGCAATTTGTTTTGTCGTGGACCTGGAGGGGGACAGTTTATTGGAATTTTCCAAGGTTGTGAGTTTTTGGTGGAGCGAGTCTTTTAGATTGCGACATTTTTTCTTGATAGTTGAGCCTATCTTTATGAATGCTCCTCTAATCACCGCTTTGTGAGCTAGCCACTGGGTGGTTATAGATGTTTCATCTGTGGCATTGTCGGTAAAATAGTTCTGTATTTCAAGAGCGACTGATCGTGATTCTTCAGGTGAGTCAAGAATGGGTTCGTTTAACCGTCAAGTATCACGGCCTTTTGCAGGGTAGGGCACTGCTATTGTGATAATTATCGGAGCATGGTCGGACCATGTCCTTTGTCCAATTGTTTGGTCTAGAAGATGGGGTAGTGTTAATTTATCTATCATACAAATATCTATGCGCGTGTACGTCAAGTGGACTGGAGAGAAATATGTGAAATCTTTAGCTGCTGGGAATGAATTCCTCCAGGTGTCATAGAGATCGTGCGAGAAGATGAGATTTGAGAATAATTTGCTGTTGTGTACAGTGAGTTTGTTAGGTTTTCGATTGTTAATGCGCTGTATGTCTAATGAGGGTTCTAGTGTGCAGTTACAGTCGCCACAGATTATAACGTGACCTTGTTTTAGGGTAGAATTTTTTTTAATAGCCTTGTTGAGGAATGAGAACTGGGCATCATTCGGAGCATATAAGGATGAGATCGTTACTTGGATCCCATTAAGTTCGCCCACTAGGATAAGCAACCTGCCAGTTGGATCTGCGTATTGTGTGGTGGGGGTAAACACCCAGTCCGCACGTATCAAAATGGTTACGCCTTTGGATTTGTTTGGTGCATATGCATAAGGGTGAGATAGGAGGGAAGAAGAAGGAGAGGGGAACAACAATACAAAAAATAACTATGTACACATCTATTTTCCTTGGATGGAAAATGTATTCCAGTCATATTGAGGGCACTGTGGGTGTCTCAAGTGATGACCTGGGGGGGGGGGGGGTAAGAGAACTCCTGCAACCTGATCGGAGTATTATCAGTTTAGATAACTGCATGTAGGCTGGGGAGACCCTCAGGGTAACCAAAGTCAATAAAGTTTCGCATAAGCATGGGATTATCGGTATGTTTGACATTTAACATGAATTAACACACAAGTATACATCTGCAGCTTTCCCTAGGGTAGGGTTATACATTGTATAGAAGCAGAGTGATGAAGTCATAGTTAAAATATGATTTTCTCAATGAAGAGGTACTACATGGTTCTCACATTGTCAGTGGAGATTTGAGAGAAGGTTTAATGTTGACGATTGGTTGTGGTAAATGTCGTTGTAAACACACTACTTATGGAATTTATTTGTGCAACCCAAAGTACGTTATGCCCCCGAAACTAGGTGCAGGTATGAATTATCTCATGCAATGTTAAATGTAACGCGAATTCGTCCTGTTTATAACGTGAGTTCAGAGAGCTTTATAAAAAGTAAAATAGAATTGAGAAAGAAAAGAAAACATTTGAACAAGTAATTGTATATGCAAAACGAGAAGGCTATCATAATTAACTTGACGACAGTAATATAACTTTATCTTGGGCCAGTAGTATACAGCAGTATGAGGCATGGGAAGGGCGTTTAAGCACCATTAAGGGCTATATGTATAAAAGTACATGAGGCTGCGAAAACATATGTGTTCGTTCAGACCAGTGACTTGAGATAATATATATAACGCTCATGATGGTCGCAGTGCATGCGAGAGATGTGTTTTGTGTTGTGGGTGGGGAGTATGAAGTCATGTAAGTGTCAACATTTGTATAAAGCGTGCAAATTTATATGAATGTGGCCTATAGGCCGGCTAGCGATAGAGGCATAGAAAAATATACAAATAAAGCTGTCCTGGTACCGACCGCGAGTTTTCTAATTATGATTAAAGCGGTGGTGTGTCTTATGGTGTAACTCGTTACTACTAATACCCAGGTGTTGAACGCTTAACCATAGGTGAAGGCTTGGTGGTGAATGGCAAGTTAATGCCACATTTGGCGTCTGAAAATGAAAGGACCAGGGCCAATTGTGCTAGTCAAATACAAAGGGAGGTATAGGGGGCGCCAATATGAACAATAAAGGAATAGAAAGAAAAACATATCCCCCCATACTATGCAGTAATAGCCCAAGATAAAATAATATACTCATCGTGTCACAAATTAGTGGAATAGAGGAAAAGTTCATGCGTTTTTAGCTGACGATCCCGCCATAATCCACTCCGTCTGAAGTCGTTTTGGAGAGCAGCCTGTTGTAGGAAGGTCTGTTGGGGTTGTATTTTTGGAAGACCAAAGGCCCCAGGCTTTGAGAATTTTTCGTTGATGATTTGGGTCTTACCCTGTCGCCAGACCAGTAATTTTGTTGGATAGCCCCACTTGTAGGAGACGTTGTTGTTGTGTAGGGTTTTCGTGATATTTATGAATTCTTTTCTCCTTGCCATTGTGGTAGCTGATAGATCAGCGTATAAGGAGATCTGTTGAAAGGGATCTGGGAGCGTGTTTGCCTTCCGAGCCGCGTTGAGTAAAGCAACCTTGTGTGTATAATAATGGAACTTCACGATGACATCTTTAGGGGTGTCGCTTGCCATGCGGGCCGGTCGAGGGAGTCTGTGCATGCGGTCAAAAGTCCAGGCAGAATCCGGTAGTTCCGGGACTAGGGATCTGCAGACAGATAGTATGAAAGCAAGCAAAGCATCGTGGGACACATCATCCGGAATGCCCCTGAATCTAAAGTTTTGTCGTCTCGATCTGTCCTCCAAGTCAGCTAGCTTGAATTTCAGAGTGGCGTTTTCTTCAGAGATCTTCTGTAACTTTTCAACCACTTTGTTGTGGGCTGTGCACAGGTCGTCAGATTTGTTCTCTAGATGGCTAGTTCTCTCACCCAGGGCCGATATTTCTCTCCTCAGGTCGCTGTCTATTTTGAGAAAATCTGTTCTTATAGTGGCCCGGAGGTCTTGCAGCATTTTATGGAGTCTCCGTTCAGTAACTGCAGCGTCTAAATATTTAGAGGATATCGATTCGTTATCCGAGTTGGCATCCGACATGTTAGCTGTGTCGCCGCCATCTTGGTTTTCCCACCTTCAGTCTTTTCTCCTGGATTTCGTCGCTTCTGATAATTTTAGCTGCTTGGAAGGTGACATTATTGAGGGCTACCCTTGAGGGAAGGTAAGTATCCGAAAGATATGCAAATGGTATGCAGTCGTCGCTTTTGTTGTCGCTTCTCAGGTCAGATTTGTGGCGGAGCTCTCACACCATGCGACTGTACTCGCCGGAAGTCGGACACGCCCCATCAAAGGGAGATTTAATAATAAATGAGACAATTACAAAAACTTACAGGAACAATAGGTTGAAGAGGGCCTTGATCAAACGAGCTTAGTTTATAGGAGGTGGGGCATATAAAACACAATAGGACAGGAGGTAGCAAACAAACAAGGTGGAGTGAAGCAGAGCTGGAGGAGAAAATAGAGTGCTGCCCTTTAAGAGAGAGCAAGGGACAGGTATGTGAGGTAGAGGTTACTCTGGAAGGTCATACGCTTTCCTAAAGAGATGGGTTTCGAGGCACTTTTTAAATGATTGAAAACTAGGGGAGAGCCTGATGGTCATAGACAGGCTATTCCAAAGGAAAGGAGCCACCCGCGAGAAGTCCTGCAAGCATGAGTTGGCTGTATGGGTGCGAGCATCGGACAGGACAAGGTCATGGGCAGAGTGGAGAAAGATAAGAAATATATATATATATATATATACATATAGACATACTCTTTTTAAATGTCAGAGATTAACAATGTCAGTCTTTAACCCCTTATGGACACATGCCATGTGTGACATGTCATGATTCCCTTTTATTCCAGAAGTTTGGTCCTTAAGGGGTTAAAGGGATTTAGAAAAAAAAGGAAAAACACAAGAAATAATAGTGCAGTATGTCAACTCTATATTTTAGAATTTTAAATATATTTTGCAGAGTGCTAACTCACACTTTTGAGAGCTACTGAGAACTCTGTTGTATAACGCCTGTACAGTACAATCCCTGTCTAAGGATATGTAGATATTTAGTGTAGTAAACTCTCAGTGTTCATTAGTCATGCAGGAGAGAGTGAACAAAAGTAACCCAATGTCTAATAGCAGACTATAGGTGATAAAAAAAATGTATTATACTTACAATTGGGCCCATCTCTGTGAAGTGGTCTGGGTGCCATGCTCCCCACATTTTAAACCTGCAGCTATAAATATTGCCATTCTGCAGAATGGCAATGCTTTTATTGCAGGGTTTTAATGGCTCAAGTGGCTATCACTCAGATAGTCACTTGAGGTGCTTCTAATCATATAGCAGAGTACAATTCTGCAACTTCTTTCATGTAATAAAAAACAAATGAAAAAAAAGTCCAGCAGCTGCTCATTTGTGAGGATATTCCACATTGATCTTCTGAATCATCACTCTAGTAATGATGATCAAAGGTCCATGTGATGCCATGTGGCACAGAGTTTGTATGCTCACTGACCTGCCAGCTGATAGCACCTATACATAATGATGAGCGTTATGATGAGTAATTCCATTTTATAGGTAATAAATGTGACCATGACATTAGATAACAGTTGTGTTACATTTTATGTAATGTATAGGTGATTGTGTTCAGTTTTATAAATCTACATGCAACTGTTCAAGAGGTGATAGTTCATCTACATTACACTGGTATTTGGGTTCAATGAAGATATACTTATTTTGGGAAATACATTTTTTTTACCTTAACATATATTATAATAGCAATTAGGTAATATGTTGCCCTTAGTGTTTGCAAACACCTTACATGCCACACTTCACATCTATTCGATAGCATATGCTAAACTAAGTGTAAATTTAAGGGAGCTAGAGACTCTAGCTCCATGGAAACTAGGTGTTAGTAAGCAGTTATCATCTTCTGTTAATCTCTATGTGAGACGTTGACATGAACAAAAGCTGGATATTAACAGTTACATTTTGTACCATGGAAACATCTGAGAATCGCTGATTATCAGGTATCCTATCATTGCAGCATTTTTTGAATTGCTGAGAGCAGGGCCAGACTGGGAAAAAAATTAGGCCCGGGCATTTTTCAATCAGAGCGGCCCCCTAAGAAGGGGGCGGGGCCAGAGAGGGTGTGTTTTGTCATCACTAATGACAAGCACACCCCCTCTCAAAGTGAGCAAGTTGGTTCAATGCGCAGAGCCGCGCTGAAGAGCTCGCGAAAAAGGCTTGCGCTATGTTTGCTTTTAAATTGTCTCTGGTGTCTCCACAAGTGGGATACCAGAGGACAATTGGGCCAGGAAAGTGTATGGTGCATGTGTTTGGAGCCTGCTTGTGAAATTGCGTGTGTGTAGAGTGTGGTGTGGTATTGTGTAAATAGGTCAATTTCATTTGTGTTTGTGGTGTAATATGTGTGGCTAGGGGCTGTAGATAGTGTGTGTATAGGGGGCATAGTGTTATAGGGGATGTAGCGAGTGTGTGCATACAGGCTGTAGTGTGTGTGTGTGTGTGTATAGGTGACGTAGTGTGTGTAGGGGTTGTAGAGAGGGTGTGTAGGAGATCTAGTGTGTAAATGACCCAGAGTGTGTATAGGAGAGTGTGTGTGTGTGTGTGTGTGTATATATAGAGGATTAAGAGTGCATATAGGGTAAGGGATCTAGCGTGTATCTGGAGCGTAATGTGTGTGGTGGTGCAGTGTGAGGGGTGCTGTAGTGTGTGTGTATATATATATATTTGGACGTATTGTATGTGTGAGGGGCGCAGTGTGTGTGTATTTAAGAGGGGTGCTGTGTGTGAGGGTGTTTTTATCTGCCGTCACATTCTAGGTTTCTAATTTTCTTTGTCTGTTAACTCACTGAGGGTTATTTTATATATGTGTATGTGTGTGAGCGAGGGTGCTGTCTGTCTGAGGGTGCTGTCTGTCTGAGGGTGCTGTCTGTCTGAGGGTGCTGTCTGTCTGAGGGTGCTGTCTGTCTGAGGGTGCTGTCTGTCTGAGGGTGCTGTCTGTGAGTGAGGGTGCTGTCTGTGAGTGAGGGTGCTGTCTGTGAGTGAGGGTCCTGTCTGTGAGTGAGGGTCCTGTGTGTGTCTGAAGGTGATGTGTGTGTCTGAAGGTGATGTGTGCTGAGTGTCTGAGGGTGCTGTGTGTCTGGGTGCGCTGTGTGTCTGGGTGCGCTGTGTGTCTGGGTGCGCTGTGTGTCTGCGTGCGCTGTGTGTCTGCGTGCGCTGTGTGTCTGCGTGCGCTGTGAGTGTTTGGGTGCTGTGTGTGTCTGGGGGTGCTGTGTGTGTCTGGGGGGGCTGTGTGTGTCTGGGGGTGCTGTATGTGTCTGGGGGTGCTGTATGTGTCTGGGGGTGCTGTATGTGTCTGGGGGGGCTGTGTGTGTCTGGGGGTGCTGTATGTGTTTGGGTGCTGTGTGTGTTTGGGTGCTGTGTGTGTTTGGGGGTGCTGTGTGTGTTTGGGTGCTGTGTGTGTTTGGGGGCTGTGTGTGTCTGGGGGGGCTGTGTGTGTCTGGGGGGGCTGTGTGTGTCTGGGGGGGCTGTGTGTGTCTGGGGGTGCTGTGTATGTCTGGGTGCTGTGTGTGTCTGGGGGTGCTGTATGTGTTTGGGTGCTGTGTGTGTCTGGGGGGGCTGTGTGTGTCTGGGGGGGGCTGTGTGTGTCTGGGGGTGCTGTATGTGTTTGGGTGCTGTGTGTGTCTGGGGGGCTGTGTGTGTCTGGGGGGGGGCTGTGTGTGTCTGGGGGGGCTGTGTGTGTCTGGGGGGGGCTGTGTGTGTCTGGGGGGGGCTGTGTGTGTCTGGGGGGGGGCTGTGTGTGTGAGGGGGCTGTTGGTGTGATTTTTTTAAAATTTAAATATTTTAATTTAAATATATTAATATTTTTTTTTTTTAATTTAAATATATTATTAATAATTAAAAAAAAAAAGTTATATCCCCCCCTCCCTTCTTACCTTTAGCATGGGAGAGGGGAGCCGTTCTGCCTGGGGCGGATCCTTTCTGCAGCTTCCTTCCCTGGTGGTCCAGTGGTGAGAGTGAACTCTAACCTGCCGGCTAGAGTTTACTCTCGCGAGATCTGAACGTTGCCGCGGTTACCGCGGCAACGCTCAGACCTCGCGAGAGGACCCGGCGGAGCTGCTGGATTGAGCTCCGCCGGTCCTCTCTGCTGCCTCCCTCACACCCCACAGCCGGCGGCCGCCTGTCAGTGTCTCTGGGCCGGTGAGGGAGATCTTTGATCTCCCCACCGGCCCATGGAGGCTCAGAGCAGGGCCGGCGCTCGGGTAGCGCGCTGGCCCTGCTGGGGCTGGCAGGGGAGATCCTGTGATCTCCCCTGCCGGCCTCGGCCCCACGGCCATCGCGGGCCACCGGGCATTTGCCCGGTGTGCCCGATGGCCAGTCCGGGCCTGGCTGAGAGTCATATTGTCTTGACCCAGTGAGGCTTTGGTTATGTTTTTAACTTTCAGGCATTTTGCTTATCATCATCAAAAAATATTAAGCAACTGCACCCACCCTAAAGTCTAGTATATCTACAGAGAGCATAAGGAATTTGTAAAACATATCACCAAGGCATAGAACTGTCAGGATTACTATTTGATGCAGCACATAGAATTGTCTCACACCTAGGACTAAGGATAACGTCTAACAGGACCTTAGAATGGCCGGACTTAACATATCCAAGAATAGTCAGAATACTAGCCGAGGTCAGGCATACAGAATCAGACACAATGATGAGAAAAAGCCAAAAAAACAAGGATATCAGAAATCAGGGAAGTCAGAACGAAGCCATAGTTAAATACCAAAAATATCAAGATCAGGAACGCACTCTAGGATTACCATCAGGCAGAAACCACGACAGGGCAATGAGAGAATGTAAAAATTACTTAAATAACCCTCCTGTTATTCTGATTGGTAGTAACCATCCTTTGACCCCAAAATGTGCGCGCGTGTGATGTCACACTCACGCAGACGTCATCATTAACGTGGGCGGCCATGGGGTTATAAAGTGGCATAGATCCGCAGTGGCTGGTGTCCCTAGACATGCTGGGTTTATTAGGTATCCGGGTGCATGGTTGCAGATGGGCACAACTATTCCTGTCAGGACGGTAAATACCATTATAAACATATCTATGTGTGGATGAATCTGTTACAATGACATATATATTTTTAGATAAAAAGGGGGATGAGTGTGTGAGGACAAATAGTAAAATAAATAACGATAAAGTGCAGGCCAGCCACTGTCCAGAGGTCACTCCCAACCTCAGTATACCAAAAACAACACACCTGAATAAATCCAGATAACAGGGCGCCACAATCACTTAAGATGTTAACACACTTGCCAAAAATACAAAGGGGGGGAAAAAAGATCAGTGAAAAGAGTATAACAAATTTATTGAAAAATACAATATAAAAGCCATATAATGGCAAAAGCACAATGTAGTGGCAAAAGCACAATACAGTGACAGAAGCAAAAGGAACCCTTCAGGATAGCAGCTTGAGAGTAACATGCTGTTAAAATAAAGTGCATACATAGTCATTCAAAGTGCAGGGTGCTGGAAAAACAAAGCCCAACAGCTAACTCCCACTGCTCTAAGGCAGGTAAAATAAAAATGCACAATAGTAAAAGTAGACCAAACAAGCATGTAAAAAAGGCTGCTAATACCAATATTAGGGTTCCTACTTCTTCAGGAGCATCTGACTTCTTTCCAATCTTCCAGGGTTTAAATATGCCGGTCCGGATATCCTGCTCTGTGGATGCGCATGCAAAATTTTATGGACAGTTTATCCAGCCGCACACTGAACGTTCACTATAACAGAACGTTCAGTGAAAATGCGGTCCTGGATTTACAGCAAGAAACAACTAAAGCTATCAGAGTAAACTAGCATCTTTATGGTCATACAAATGGACTTCAATGTAATATGCCCAACGAGGCAAAAATTGATAAAATAAAAAATAATAATAATAAACTATTAAGTGTTGTGTGGATGTGGGTCCATTTGTGAAACTAGATATACAGCAAAGAAAAAGAATACAGACTTATCCACTAGGGATAAATATTTAACAATAGAAATCATAAAAATATAGATTTCATATGGGACTGTTTATAAAAGGTAATGAGTATACATAAAAGTAGAAATAAGCAAGGGACCAAAGATACATCATATTACAAATATAAATGAGAATAGAGATGACCATGTGAAAACAGCGGATATTTCTTATATCAGTGAGGAATAATCCATCAATAATAAGAAAAAGAATAAGAATACATTCAGATAAATAATCCATAGCATAGGGACATAAAACATATACTAAGAAAAAAACATCATATACATAAAACATGTGTGGAGTATACATCGACAATATATTAAAAAATATATGTATATGTAAAAAATAGAGAAGACTAATATTGAGAATTACTGCATATACTTCAGGGCAGCAGTGTCCAAACAAATGTTAAAAGCAACTTTAATCAATAAAGGCTAATATGTCCAGATCTGTGTTGAGACCTAAAGGAACAGAGGTCTTCATTCTATATATCCATTCTGTCTCGTTGCTTACATTTTCTCCATATCACCACCCCTCCAATGCGGTGTGATCATGTCAATTCCAATGCATATAAAATCTTTAAAACTAAAACTATTACAAGAGATACAGTGCCTAGGAACACTATGTTTCAAATTTGTCTTGTTAATACCATTGAAGTGCTCCAATAATCTTACATGGAGCCTTCGAATGGTACGTCTTATGTACTGTATCCCACACTTACATTGCAGTAAATATACCACATACTTGCTCTGACAGTTTATAAAGTGCCTTATTTTGAAAACCTCTTTTGTGGTTGTACTAGAAAATTCAGTAGTTTTGTTTATTTGAAATTTACAAGTGCTACACTTCCCACATTTGTAAAAACCTTTAGGTTTTCCTGATAAAAAGCTAAAGCTCCCCTTGGGGTCCTCCTTTTTCGGTAATAAACTTGGAGCTAAAATATTCTTCAAATTACTCGTTTTTTTATATATCACCCTAGGGTTTTGTGGTAAAATTTTCTGCAAATACTTGTCTTGTAATAGAATTGGCCAATTCTTATGGATAGATCTTTCTATTACGTTTGCTTTACTGTTATATCTTGTAAGGATTATCCATAACTTTTCTCTTATGCCCAGTTAGCAAGTTTTTCCTATAAAGACATTCAACCTCTTTTTGTGCTTTAGACAAAAGACATTCTGGATAGTGTCTATTACCAAATTTCTTGTTTAAAATTTGCACTTGTTCGTTAAAATCTTCCCTATTGGTACAATTCCTAAAAACCCGCATATGTTGTCCCTTAGGTATGTTTGTTACCCACTTGCGGTGATGGCAACTTGAAAACTCTATAAAAGCATTTCCACCCGTCGGTTTAAAAAAGATTTTGCTTTGGATTCTCCCTTCTCTTACAAACAATGTCAGATCCAAAAAATTGATTTGGATTTTACAGATATCTTCCGTAAACCTTAGGCCATAGGTGTTTGAATTAATAAACATTAAAAACTCCTCTAAAACCTTCCTTTCACCTTTCCATATAATTAAAACGTCATCAATGTATCTTCTCCATTGTACCAGGTTCGCACCGAATGGGTTGTTCTGCCAAATATTACTAGACTCCCAGTCCGCTACGAAAATATTGGCATAACTCGGTGCGAACCTGGTGCCCATCGCTGTTCCACATGTTTGAAGGTAATAAACCTCTTCGAACCAAAAGGAATTGTGGAACAGGATGAACCTGATAAGATCTAAAATAAAAAATGTTCGCTCTTGATTCAGCTCAAGGTCATTGTTCAAGATATTTTGAACTGCTTTCAAACCTTTTTCATGGTGTATGACCGTATAGAGCGAAGTTACATCTACTGTAACCCAAAAATATTCCTCCTTCCATTCTAAATTCTCAAACTCTTTAATGATCTGCGTAGAATCTTTTACATATGATCTGGATTGTATCACATATTTTTGTAAGAAAAAAAATCAATATATTGAGAGACATTGCTTGTAAGGGAGCCAATCCCACTGATGATAGGCCTTCCTGGCCTATATATATATATTTATTTGTTCTGTCTGTTCTACACTTGTATACTGGATTGTAATACATTCTAATAGTAATGTGGGTTCTATTTACACCATTAATAAACAGATTGTTCATTGCTCATTTGTCCAAATCCTAAAAGTGACAAAAAGAATTTACAACAACGTAGAAAATTTTGACTAGTATCTAGAATGGCATGGGTTAACCTTTTTTTGAAGCAATTGTGTTAAATTGTCTTCCTTCTGACTTGTTTTAAAATCATATATACATTCAGGACCCCCTGAATCCTAATTTCATTTAACCAAATCTGCTAAATTGTATTTAAGAAATGTCTGGACTTTTCTTAAAACCAGATATCTTAATTTTGACTTTCCGTGCCTGACATCATTTAAAAATAAACTCCCATTGTTTCCTGGAAGTTCAATAGATCTGAAACAACTCCCAGATGTATGCCAGAGCTCATACAATACTCAATTTTGAGTTCAGTATAAGAGCAAACATTACTTTTACAAATTCCCCTCTGTCTGCTACAACTTTGCTACTTTGTTTCTTTTCCCGAAATACTGTTGCGGGCCATTCGTATGTACAAATGACCGACCACCCGGCCCCTGGTGTGTGCCGCCAATTAACCCCGTTCACCTCTCACAATACCGAACAAACTATCGAGTGTGTCCCCATTTCACCAGCCTGAACCTGCGGTTTTGTGGTTAACTGCAGCCTAATTGACCGCCGACTGGGTGGTCGCTGTTTGTGTAGGAGAGTGCCAAACAAAGTACCGAACCAAATAGCGAACTAACTGTTGAACGATCGACCACCCTGCCTGAGGAGTGTGCCCCTATTAACCACCCTGAAGACGTGGTTTTGTGGTTAACCATGGCCTAATTGGTCGTCGACAGGATGGTCGCCGTTCGTATGTCGAACACATGGTGGCGGCCATCTTTTATTACCGAATGCCCAGCGGGACCTGGTCATCAAACGCCTGGTACTCTTTTTAGGATACTATTAGCCGCGAACCCCGGTGGGATTCAGCATGCCCCGCTCATTCATGTACAAAACACTGAAGATCATGCCATTCAACACTTTTATATTTTGTAGAATACACTGACCCCTTGCAAGACACTATGGCCGTGGATCTATGGGCTGCTAATTGCCAAACAGCCCTCAAAGATACTTTTCATCCCTATGGCGTTCCCATACCGTTCATGAGACCTGATCGCTTTTCGTGTATCTTGTGCGCTCAGATCCAACCTGTCTGTCTCCAACCTGAATGTGACTATTAAACACTATGGTGTAATAGTTATACATTTTTAGTCATTTTTCGTGTAACCATAAAAGTTGTATTATTATAATTTCAGGGAATTCGGACATTCGGGTGCTTTCCGAAGTGAAGTAGTGCCGAAGTGCCGAATTGCTGAAGTGCCGAAGTTCCGAGGTGTCAAAGTGCCAAAGTTCCGAAGCACACTTTGCCTAAGTATGAATATACTTACCCAGTGAAAGAAGAAGAATGTTACATTGTACACAATTTCAAATAAAAAGTATACAATATGTCCCCCCCCCTTATTTTTGTTTAGGGCCCCCACCCACCGCTCAGGGGTGGGGGCCAGGGGTAGGACATTAGGTCCCCCCCAATTTGTATTTAGGGCCCTCACCCACCAATCAGGGGTGGGGGCCAGGGGGAAGGACAATAGGTCCCCCCCTTATTCTTGTTTAGGCCCCCACCCACCGCTCAGGGGTGGGGGCCAGGGGGAGGAAATTACATCCCCCCCTTATTCTTGTTAAGGGCCCCCACCCACCGCTCAGGGGTGGGGGCCAGGGGGAGGAAATTACGTCCCCCCCTTATTCTTGTTAGGGGCCCCCACCCACCGCTCAGGGGTGGGGGCCAGGGGGGAGGATAATATGTCCTCCCCCCTTTTTTTACTTTAGGGCCCCCACCCGCTCAGGGAGGGGAGACCCTTTTTTTTTAACAGTGAACAGCCACAGGCTGCTCACTGTTTAATAGACATGCCCCTACTCGTGGTATTGCGAGTAGGGGCACAATCCACTAATACCAAGTAATTTTTACTAAGTATTAGTAAATTTGGCTGAAAGACCGATTTAGGTCTTTCAACCTTTTGGTAGATAACTCCCTAATAACGTGGGAATTAGGGAGTTATCTACCAAGCGGCTGCAACAAAAGTCCCGAAATGCCGGAATTCCGATGTTGCAGAAGTGCCGAATTGCCGAAGTCCCGAATTGATGAAGTCCCGAATTTCGGAATGCCGATCCGAGCCAAATATTTTCCCCACGCACATGCCTGGAGATAATTGAGTTACTATAACCGCTGAGACCAATAATCTCCAGGCTAGAGGGGAGTGTTTTGAAAAATCCACTTTGTTCTCATTAGTGGCTGCTAGTGATGTCGCGAACACGAAATTTTCGGTTCGCGAACGGGAACTTCCGCAAACGTTCGCGAACCGGGCGAACCGCCATTGACTTCAATGGGCAGGCGAATTTTAAAACCCACAGGGACTATTTCTGGCCACAAAAGTGATGGAAAAGTTGTTTCAAGGGGATTAACACCTTGACTGTGGCATGCCGGAGGGGGATCCATGGTAAAACTCCCATGGAAAATTACACAGTTGATGCAGAGTCTGGTTTTAATCCATAAAGGGCAGAAATCACCTAACATTCCTAAATAACAATGGATATGGATTGACACCTGACATTGACATATTGACACCTTGACATATGGATTGACACCTGTCCTCAGAGACCCTGATACACCCTGACACAGAGCAGAATAGGGACTGTTCCCCCTACATAGGGTCACTTGGCATGTATGGATTAACACCTGTCCTCAAAGCCCCTGATACACACTGACACAGAGCAGAATAGAGACTGTTCCCCGTCCTCAGAGACCATGATACACACTGACACAGAGCAGAATAGAGACTGTTCCCCGTCCTCAGAGACCATGATATACACTGACACAGAGCAGAATAGAGACTGTTCCCCGTCCTCAGAGACCATGATACACACTGACACAGAGCAGAATAGAGACTGTTCCCCCTACATAGGGTCACTTGGCAGGTATGGATTGACACCTGTGCTCAAAGCCCATGATACACACTGACACAGAGCAGAATAGAGACTGTTCCCCGTCCTCAGAGACCATGATACACACTGACACAGAGTAGAATAGAGACTGTTCCCCCTACATAGGGTCACTTGGCAGATATGTATTGACACCTGTCCTCAAAGCCCCTGATACACACTGACACAGAGCAGAATAGAGACTGTTCCCCGTCCTCAGAGACCATGATACACACTGACACAGAGCAGAATAGAGACTGTTACCCCTACATAGGGTCACTTGGCAGATATGGCGTGGTCGTGGGAGGAGGAGGATGACTTTCACCTCTTCCCCTGTTAGATTCCCGTTGTGCTGTGACATCACTCTTATACGCTGTGTAAAGCATACTTTTTAATTTATTTTGCAAATGCTGCATCCTTTCCGACTTGTAATTCAGTAACATTTCCGCCACTGTCTGCTTATACCGGGGGTCTAGTAGCGTGGACACCCAGCACAGGTCGTTCTCCTTCAGCCTTTTTATACGAGGGTCCCTCAACAGGCACGACAGCATGAAAGACCCCATTTGCACAAGGTTGGATGCCGAGCTACTCATTTCCCATTCCTTCTCCTCACACAGAGCAGAATACGGACAGTTCCCCCTACATAGGGTCACTTGGCAGATATGGATTGACACCTGTCCTCAAAGCCCCTGATACACACTGATAAAGAGCAGAATAGAGACTGTTCCCCCTACATAGGGTCACTTGGCAGGTATGGATTAACACCTGTCCTCAAAGCCCCTGATACACACTGACACAGAGCAGAATAGAGACTGTTCCCCGTCCTCAGAGACCATGATACACACTGACACAGAGCAGAATAGAGACTGTTACCCCTACATAGGGTCACTTGGCAGATATGGATTGACACCTGTCCTCAAAGCCCCTGATACGCACTGACGCAGAGCAGAATAGAGACTGTTCCCCGTCCTCAGAGACCATGATACACACTGACACAGAGAAGAATAGAGACTGTTCCCCCTACATAGGGTCACTTGGCAGGTATGGATTGACACCTGTCCTCAAAGCCCCTGATACACACTGACAAAGAGCAGAATAGAGACTGTTCCCCCTACATAGGGTCACTTGGCAGGTATGGATTGACACCTGTCCTCAAAGCCCCTGATACACACTGACACAGAGCAGAATAGAGACTGTTCCCCGTCCTCAGAGACCATGATACACACTGATACAGAGCAGAATAGAGACATTTCCCCCTACATTGGGTCACTTGGCAGGTATGGATTGACACCTGTCCTCAAAGCCCATGATACACACTGACACAGAGCAGAATAGAGACTGTTCCCCGTCCTCAGAGCCCATGATACACACTGACACAGAGCAGAATAGAGACTGTTCCCCCTACATAGGGTCACTTGGCAGATATGGATTGACACCTGTCCTCAAAGCCCCTGATACACACTGACACAAAGCAGAATAGAGACTGTTCCCCGTCCTCAGAGACCATGATACACACTGACACAGAGCAGAATAGAGACTGTTCCCCCTACATAGGGTCACTTGGCAGGTATGGATTGACACCTGTCCTCAAAGCCCCTTATACACACTGACAAAGAGCAGAATAGAGACTGTTCCCCCTACATAGGGTCACTTGGCAGGTATGGATTGACACCTGTCCTCAAAGCCCATGATACACACTGACACAGAGCAGAATAGAGACTGTTACCCGTCCTCAGAGCCCATGATACACACTGACACAGAGCAGAATAGAGACTGTTCCCCCTACATAGGGTCACTTGCCAGATATGGATTGACACCTGTCCTCAAAGCCCCTGATACACACTGACACAGAGCAGAATAGATACTGTTCCCCGTCCGCAGAGCCCATGATACACACTTACACAGAGCAGAATAGAGACTGTTCCCCCTACATAGGGTCACTTGGCAGGTATGGATTAACACCTGTCCTCAAAGCCCCTGATACACACTGACACAGAGCAGAATAGAGACTGTTCCCCGTCCTCAGAGACCATGATACACACTGACACAGAGCAGAATAGAGACTGTTCCCCTACATAGGGTCACTTGGCAGGTATGGATTGACACCTGTCCTCATAGGGCCACTTGGCAGGTATGGATTGACACCTATCCTCAGAGACCATGATACACATGACACAGAGCAGAATAGAGACTGTTCCCCCTACATAGGGTCACTTGGCAGGTATGGATTGACACCTGTGCTCAAAGCCCATGATACACACTGACACAGAGCAGAATAGAGACTGTTCCCCCTACATAGGGTCACTTGGCAGGTATGGATTGACACCTGTGCTCAAAGCCCATGATACACACTGACACAGAGCAGAATAGAGACTGTTCCCCGTCCTCAGAGACCATGATACACACTGACACAGAGCAGAATAGAGACTGTTACCCCTACATAGGGTCATTTGGCAGATATGGCGTGGTCGTGGAAGGAGGAGGATGACTTTTAGCTCTTCCCCTGTTAGATTCCCGTTGTGATGTGACATCACTCTTATACGCTGTGTAAAGCATACTTTTTAATTTATTTTGCAAATGCTGCATCCTTTCCGACTTGTAATTCAGTAACATTTCCGCCACTGTCTGCTTATACCGGGGGTCTAGTAGCGTGGACACCCAGCACAGGTCGTTCTCCTTCAGCCTTTTTATACGAGGGTCCCTCAACAGGCACGACAGCATGAAAGACCCCATTTGCACAAGGTTGGATGCCGAGCTACTCATTTCCCATTCCTCCTCCTCACACAGAGCAGAATAGGGACAGTTCCCCCTACATAGGGTCACTTGGCAGATATGGATTGACACCTGTCCTCAAAGCCCCTGATACACACTGACAAAGAGCAGAATAGAGATTGTTCCCCCTACATAGGGTCACTTGGCAGGTATGGATTGACACCTGTCCTCAAAGCCCCTGATACACACTGACGCAGAGCAGAATAGAGAATGTTCCCCGTCCTCAGAGACCATGATACACACTGACACAGAGAAGAATAGAGACTGTTCCCCCTACATAGGGTCACTTGGCAGGTATGGATTGACACCTGTCCTCAAAGCCCCTGATACACACTGACAAAGAGCAGAATAGAGACTGTTCCCCCTACATAGGGTCACTTGGCAGGTATGGATTAACACCTGTCCTCAAAAAACCCTGATTCACACTGACACAGAGCAGAATAGAGACTGTTCCCCGTCCTCAGAGACCATGATACACACTGACACAGAGCAGAATAGAGACTGTTCCCCCTACATAGGGTCACTTGGCAGGTATGGATTGACACCTGTCCTCAAAGCCCATGATACACACTGACACAGTGCAGAATAGAGACTGTTCCCCGTCCTCAGAGCCCATGATACACACTGACACAGAGCAGAATAGAGACTGTTCCCCCTGCATAGGTTCACTTGGCAGATATGGATTGACACCTGTCCTCAAAGCCCATGATACACACTGACACAGAGCAGAATAGAGACTGTTCCCCGTCCTCAGAGACCATGATACACACTGACACAGAGCAGAATAGAGAACCCCACTTGGCAGGTATGGATTGACACCTGTCCTCAAAGCCCATGATACACACTGACACAGTGCAGAATAGAGACTGTTCCCCGTCCTCAGAGCCCATGATACACACTGACACAGAGCAGAATAGAGACTGTTCCCCCTACATAGGGTCACTTGGCAGGTATGGATTGACACCTGTCCTCAAAGCCCCTGATACACACTGACAAAGAGCAGAATAGAGACTGTTCCCCCTACATAGGGTCACTTGGCAGGTATGGATTGACACCTGTGCTCAAAGCCCATGATACACACTGACACAGAGCAGAATAGAGACTGTTCCCCCTACATAGGGTCACTTGGCAGGTATGGATTGACACCTGTGCTCAAAGCCCATGATACACACTGACACAGAGCAGAATAGAGACTGTTCCCCGTCCTTAGAGACCATGATACACACTGACACAGAGCAGAATAGAGACTGTTACCCCTACATAGGGTCACTTGGCAGATATGGCGTGGTCGTGGAAGGAGGAGGATGACTTTTACCTCTTCCCCTGTTAGATTCCCGTTGTGATGTGACATCACTCTTATACGCTGTGTAAAGCATACTTTTTAATTTATTTTGCAAATGCTGCATCCTTTCCGACTTGTAATTCAGTAACATTTCCGCCACTGTCTGCTTATACCGGGGGTCTAGTAGCGTGGACACCCAGCACAGGTCGTTCTCCTTCAGCCTTTTTATACGAGGGTCCCTCAACAGGCACGACAGCATGAAAGACCCCATTTGCACAAGGTTGGATGCCGAGCTACTCATTTCCCATTCCTCCTCCTCACACAGAGCAGAATAGGGACAGTTCCCCCTACATAGGGTCACTTGGCAGATATGGATTGACACCTGTCCTCAAAGCCCCTGATACACACTGACAAAGAGCAGAATAGAGACTGTTCCCCCTACATAGGGTCACTTGGCAGGTATGGATTAACACCTGTCCTCAAAAAAACCCTGATTCACACTGACACAGAGCAGAATAGAGACTGTTCCCCGTCCTCAGAGACCATGATACACACTGACACAGAGCAGAATAGAGACTGTTCCCTCTACATAGGGTCACTTGGCAGGTATGGATTGACACCTGTCCTCAAAGCCCATGATACACACTGACACAGTGCAGAATAGAGACTGTTCCCCGTCCTCAGAGCCCATGATACACACTGACACAGAGCAGAATAGAGACTGTTCCCCCTGCATAGGTTCACTTGGCAGATATGGATTGACACCTGTCCTCAAAGCCCATGATACACACTGACACAGAGCAGAATAGAGACTGTTCCCCGTCCTCAGAGACCATGATACACACTGACACAGAGCAGAATAGAGACTGTTCCCCCTACATAGGGTCACTTGGCAGGTATGGATTGACACCTGTCCTCAAAGCCCCTGATACACACTGACAAAGAGCAGAATAGAGACTGTTCCCCCTACATAGGGTCACTTGGCAGGTATGGATTAACACCTGTCCTCAAAGCCCCTGATACACACTGACACAGAGCAGAATAGAGACTGTTCCCCATCCTCAGAGACCATGATACACACTGACACAGAGCAGAATAGAGACTGTTCCCCCTACATAGGGCCACTTGGCAGGTATGGATTGACACCTGTCCTCAAAGCCCCTTATACACACTGACAAAGAGCAGAATAGCGACTGTTCCCCCTACATAGGGTCACTTGGCAGGTATGGATTAACACCTGTCCTCAAAGCCCATGATACACACTGACACAGAGCAGAATAGAGACTGTTCCCCGTCCTCAGAGACCATGATACACACTGACACAGAGCAGAATAGAGACTGTTCCCCCTACATAGGGCCACTTGGCAGGTATGGATTGACACCTGTCCTCAAAGCCCCTTATACACACTGACAAAGAGCAGAATAGAGACTGTTCCCCCTACATAGGGTCACTTGGCAGGTATGGATTAACACCTGTCCTCAAAGCCCATGATACACACTGACACAGTGCAGAATAGAGACTGTTCCCCGTCCTCAGAGCCCATGATACACACTGACACAGAGCACAATAGAGACTGTTCCCCCTGCATAGGTTCACTTTGCAGATATGGATTGACACCTGTCCTCAAAGCCCATGATACACACTGACACAGAGCAGAATAGAGACTGTTCCCCGTCCTCAGAGACCATGACACACTGACACAGAGCAGAATAGAGACTGTTCCCCCTACATAGGGTCACTTGGCAGGTATGGATTGACACCTGTCCTCAAAGCCCCTGATACACACTGACAAAGAGCAGAATAGAGACTGTTCCCCCTACATAGGGTCACTTGGCAGGTATGGATTAACACCTGTCCTCAAAGCCCCTGATACACACTGACACAGAGCAGAATAGAGACTGTTCCCCATCCTCAGAGACCATGATACACACTGACACAGAGCAGAATAGAGACTGTTCCCCGTCCTCAGATCCCATGATACACACTGACACAGAGCAGAATAGAGACTGTTCCCCGTCCTCAGAGACCATGATACACACTGACACAGAGCAGAATAGAGACTGTTCCCCGTCCTCAGAGACCATGATACACACTGACACAGAGCAGAATAGAGACTGTTCCCCCTACTTATGGTCACTTGGCAGGAATGGATTGACACCTGTCCTCAAAGCCCCTGATGCACACTGACACAGAGCAGAATAGAGACTGTTCCCCGTCCTCAGAGACCATGATACACACTGACACAGAGAGGAATAGAGACTGTTCCCCATACATAGGGTCACTTGGCAGGTATGGATTGACACCTGTCCTCAAAGCCCCTGATACACACTGACAAAGAGCAGAATAGAGACTGTTCCCCCTACATAGGGTCACTTGGCAGGTATGGATTAACACCTGTCCTCAAAGCCCCTGATACACACTGACACAGAGCAGAATAGAGACTGTTCCCCGTCCTCAGAGACCATGATACACACTGACACAGAGCAGAATAGAGACTGTTCCCCTACATAGGGTCACTTGGCAGGTATGGATTGACACCTGTCCTCATAGGGCCACTTGGCAGGTATGGATTGACACCTGTCCTCAAAGCCCCTTATACACACTTACAAAGAGCAGAATAGAGACTGTTCCCCCTACATAGGGTCACTTGGCAGGTATGGATTAACACCTGTCCTCAAAGCCCATGATACACACTGACACAGTGCAGAATAGAGACTGTTCCCCGTCCTCAGAGACCATGATACACACTGACACAGAGCAGAATAGAGACTGTTCCCCTACATAGGGTCACTTGGCAGGTATGGATTGACACCTGTCCTCATAGGGCCACTTGGCAGGTATGGATTGACACCTGTCCTCAAAGCCCCTTATACACACTTACAAAGAGCAGAATAGAGACTGTTCCCCCTACATAGGGTCACTTGGCAGGTATGGATTAACACCTGTCCTCAAAGCCCATGATACACACTGACACAGAGCAGAATAGAGACTGTTCCCCATCCTCAGAGACCATGATACACACTGACACAGAGCAGAATAGAGACTGTTCCCCCTACATAGGGCCACTTGGCAGGTATGGATTGACACCTGTCCTCAAAGCCCCTTATACACACTGACAAAGAGCAGAATAGAGACTGTTCCCCCTACATAGGGTCACTTGGCAGGTATGGATTAACACCTGTCCTCAAAGCCCATGATACACACTGACACAGAGCAGAATAGAGACTGTTCCCCGTCCTCAGAGCCCATGATACACACTGACACAGAGCACAATAGAGACTGTTCCCCCTGCATAGGTTCACTTGGCAGATATGGATTGACACCTGTCCTCAAAGCCCATGATAAACACTGACACAGAGCAGAATAGAGACTGTTCCCCGTCTTCAGAGACCATGATACACACTGACACAGAGCAGAATAGAGACTGTTCCCCCTACATAGGGTCACTTGGCAGGTATGGATTAACACCTGTCCTCAAAGCCCCTGATACACACTGACACAGAGCAGAATAGAGACTGTTCCCCATCCTCAGAGACCATGATACACACTGACACAGAGCAGAATAGAGACTGTTCCCCCTACATAGGGCCACTTGGCAGGTATGGATTGACACCTGTCCTCAAAGCCCCTTATACACACTGACAAAGAGCAGAATAGAGACTGTTCCCCCTACATAGGGTCACTTGGCAGGTATGGATTAACACCTGTCCTCAAAGCCCATGATACACACTGACACAGAGCAGAATAGAGACTGTTCCCCGTCCTCAGATCCCATGATACACACTGACACAGAGCAGAATAGAGACTGTTCCCCGTCCTCAGAGACCATGATACACACTGACACAGAGCAGAATAGAGACTGTTCCCCGTCCTCAGAGACCATGATACACACTGACACAGAGCAGAATAGAGACTGTTCCCCCTACTTATGGTCACTTGGCAGGAATGGATTGACACCTGTCCTCAAAGCCCCTGATGCACACTGACACAGAGCAGAATAGAGACTGTTCCCCGTCCTCAGAGACCATGATACACACTGACACAGAGAGGAATAGAGACTGTTCCCCATACATAGGGTCACTTGGCAGGTATGGATTGACACCTGTCCTCAAAGCCCCTGATACACACTGACAAAGAGCAGAATAGAGACTGTTCCCAGTGGCGTACTAAGGGGGGGGGCGGTCCGCCCCGGGTGCCATCAGGCAGGGGGGTGCCACCAGGGCTGGCCAGGCTTGCTATTCTGTGAGCTGTGTGGCTGCACTGGGTGCCATAGCAGCAGGGGCGCCGGGCAGCCGACACAGCTCACACGCAGGGGCTGGAAGCAAGCAGGAAACCTGGCTGCACAGAGAGTTGGGGCAGAGCTAAAACGGCAGTGGGGGCGGAGCCAAGCCGGATGCGGGGGCGGAGCTACATTCAGCCTCTCTCTGCTGTACACAGAGGGGAAGCAGGAAGGAGTCCCTGCTTCCCCAACTACAGCACAGGAGCCAGAGGGACTGAATCCACTCCTCCTCCAGCCCAAGCTTACAGTAAGTGAGAGTGTGTGTGCTGTGTGTAACTGTGATTGTGACTGTCTTTGACTGTGTGTGTGTGTGTAACTATATGCCTGTGATTGTGTGTGTGTGTGTGACTGTCTGCATGTGATTGTCTGTGGGACTGTGTGTGTGTGTGTGTGATTGTGTGTGACTGTCTGTCTGTGACTGTGTGTGTGTGTGACAATCTGTGACTGCCTGTGATTGTCTGTGTGACTGTGTGTGTGTGTGCGACTGTCTGTCCGTGAGTGTGTGAGTGACTGTCTGCCTGTGATTGTCTGTGTGACTGTGTGTGTGTGACTGTCTGTCTGTGACTCTGTGTGTGTGTGTGTGTATGTGTGACTGTCTGCCTGTGACTGTGTGTGGGACTGTGTGCATCTGACTGTGTCTGACGGTCTTCGCCCTGCAGTGAGACGGCAGCCGGGATATGGTGTCATCGCGGCCTCAGCGTCATTACAGGGCATGCGAGGGACCTGTGCAGGAAGACCACAGAGATCCCAGCAGCAACCACTGACCACCAGGGACTGAGGATCCACTCCAGCCCTTCTAGAGTAAGGTAGGGAGGCTGGGTGGACCTCTTATTTATTAAATGTGTGTATGTATGTAATGTTTGTGTGATTGTGTGTCTGTGATTGTATGTGTGTGGGTCTGTGATTATGTTTGTGTATATCTGTGATTATGTGTGTGATTGTGTGTATCTCTGTGTATGTGTTTAGTAGATAGCTCACTTATTTGGTGTCCTTAAATATTGCAATCTAATATAAGGATAACAAATAAGGGATTTATCTACTAAACAACTGAAAATATTTTTTTTTAAAAAGGGCTTTTTAATTTTTTTTATTTTTTTTGCAGTGCAATATAGAATGACATATAGGCCTGAGGTGCCCCAAAGGCAGTCCTCTGGCTGAGCTGTACTGTATATTTGACATGCACAATTTTTCAATATAGAGAACAGAAGGAAAACAGCAGTTACATCCCTCTATGCCACATTTAGAGAGTTAAGCATAGAGTGGAGCAACAGATAAACGTTAGACTAGCCAAGCTTTAGGTATATGTTTTACAACAGGCTATGAAACTGGCAGTGTCAGCATATTGATAAAGTAGGTTTGACAAATTAGTGATTCAAAGCTAGGTTACGGTATCGCTGGGTGCAGATATACAGCTATGCATGGTATGGCTCAAAAAGGAAAGTACAAGACTCAGATGCAGAGTATAACTATTAGGCATGTGCTTCAGTATAAAGTATAAATAGTTCACTCTGGTTTGGAGGGCTCAGTGCGTGGTCATCTGCTCGCTTAGAATCACAGTTCCAGCAGTGGCCCCAAGCCCTGCCATGCCGCGATGTCGTCAGCCAATTCCCTCTGTGGGGTAGTCGCGTGTGCCTTCCAGCAGGTCACGGTAAGCCATTGTCGCGGTCTCCCTGCGCTTTCTGCACCTTTCACCCGTGCAGGCTTCTGCATACCGCGGCGTCTGGGCTGCTAGCTGTTTGGTTCGCTGTTTAGCCCCGTGTTGGCTGAAGTGAGCATCCAGGCGCCGCAGGCTGTGTTGGGGATGCTTGGTGCATAGGGTCTGCGTTCGCTTGTGCCAGCCGCCATCCTCCGCCATCTTGGGTGTACCTTGCTGCCTCATGGTGATCGGAGGTAATGTTGGCCGGCTGCCTGTGGCACCCAGCAAGGACCGGGATAACCCCCGCCGGTCCAGAGGGGGGGGGGGTGTTAGAGGTGAGTACGGTGATGTTTCCATCTGCAAGGTTACCAACCAGGAGAGCGGCCGCCTCTCCCTGGCTCGGTCGCAGCTAGGCCTCAAGCTGGAATCGTGGGGACCCGGTGAGTTGCGGGTACAAGTTTGGTATGAAAACATTTTCCTGGGTCTCCCCCACTCTGTAGTCACCTTCCCAGCGGTGTGCGTGCGATGATTTGGGGTATATCCCCCGTTTTAGTTGCTGGCTTGCAGGAGCTATTGTGCAGCACGTCCACTCTGCTAGGAAGCTAGGCTCCGCCCCCCCCCCGGCTTTTTAAATTTTGATCCTTTAGCTGTTTAGTTGATGATTCCCTGAATTGGTGCCGTATGCGAGATTTCCATATTTAAAGATACCAAATGAGGGTGCTGTTTAGCACCCTTATTTGGTGTCCTTAAATATTGCAAGCCCACATAAGGATAGCAAATAGGGGAGTTATCTTCTAAACAAAGATCGAAGTTAAGAGGTGTCAGCCAGCCCACAACAAGAAATCTGGGTGGCTAATGTGAATTATATGCAAATGTGTTGACAGATGCCAGCATGCAGAGCACAGTGTTTCTGCGTGTGTGTATGTCCGTGTATGTGTATATGTGCAGACATCTCAAAATCTCACCAACACTACACACAAATATACTCACGCATTTCAACGTTCAACACTACATACAAACCCCACCATTATATATAACCACATCACTGCATTCAAATACCACACAACACACAAATGCATGCTTGCATTCAAACACCAGCACTACATACAAACACACCCCTACATTCACTCACACATACTTCATATAAAAACATGCATACATTCACACACAAACACTGCTCAGTGCTAAATACATTTAAAAAAAATTGGGTTGCTTTTTACATTTAAAGTTGTGGGGGGGGGTGTGCCAAAAATAGGACCAGCCCCGGGTGCCAAATGCTCTAGGTACGCCCCTGACTGTTCCCCCTACATAGGGTCACTTGGCAGGTATGGATTAACACCTGTTACACACTGACACAGAGCAGAATAGAGACTGTTCCCCGTCCTCAGAGACCATGATACACACTGACACAGAGCAGAATAGAGACTGTTCCCCTACATAGGGTTACTTGGCAGGTATGGATTGACACCTCAAAGCCCCTGATACACACTGACACAGAGCAGAATAGAGACTGTTCCCCGTCCTCAGAGACCATGATACACACTGATACAGAGCAGAATAGAGACCTTTCCCCCTACATAGGGTCACTTGGCAGGTATGGATTGACACCTGTCCTCAAAGCCCCTGATACACACTGACAAAGAGCAGAATAGAGACTGTTCCCCCTACATAGGGTCACTTGGCAGGTATGGATTAACACCTGTCCTCAAAGCCCCTGATACACACTGACACAGAGCAGAATATAGACTGTTCCCCATCCTCAGAGACCATGATACACACTGACACAGAGCAGAATAGAGACTGTTCCCCGTCCTCAGAGACCATGATACACACTGACACAGAGCAGAATAGAGAATGTTCCCCGTCCTCAGAGCCCATGATACACACTGACACAGAGCAGAATAGAGACTGTTCCCCATACATAGGGTCACTTGGCAGGTATGGATTGACACCTGTCCTCAAAGCCCCTGATACACACTGACAAAGAGCAGAATAGAGACTGTTCCCCATACATAGGGTCACTTGGCAGGTATGGATTGACACCTGTCCTCAAAGCCCCTGATACACACTGACACAGAGCAGAATAGAGACTGTTCCCCGTCCTTAGAGACCATGATACACACTGACACAGAGAGGAATAGAGACTGTTCCCCATACATAGGGTCACTTGGCAGGTATGGATTGACACCTGTCCTCAAAGCCCCTGATACACACTGACAAAGAGCAGAATAGAGACTGTTCCCCCTACATAGGGTCACTTGGCAGGTATGGATTAACACCTGTCCTCAAAGCCCCTGATACACACTGACACAGAGCAGAATAGAGACTGTTCCCCGTCCTCAGAGACCATGATACACACTGACACAGAGCAGAAGAGAGACTGTTCCCCTACATAGGGTCACTTGGCAGGTATGGATTGACACCTGTCCTCATAGGGCCACTTGGCAGGTATGGATTGACACCTGTCCTCAAAGCCCCTTATACACACTGACAAAGAGCAGAATCGAGACTGTTCCCCCTACATAGGGTCAATTGGCAGGTATGGATTAACACCTGTCCTCAAAGCCCCTGATACACACTGACACAGAGCAGAATAGAGACTGCTCCCCCTACATAGGGTCACTTGGCAGGTATGGATTGACACCTGTCCTCAAAGCCCCTGATAGACACTGACACAGAGCAGAATAGAGACTGTTCCCCGTCCTCAGAGACCATGATACACACTAACACAGAGCAGAATAGAGACTGTTCCCCCTACATATGGTCTCTTGGCAGGGATGGATTGACACCTGTCCTCAAAGCCCATGATACACACTGACACAGAGCAGAATAGAGACTGTTCCTCGTCCTCAAAGCCCATGATACACACTGACACACAGCAGAATAGGGATGTGGAATAGCACCTGGGGAGCTGGGGGGGGGGGCCGTTGATGTGGAGCAAGGCGCAGCAGTAGAAGAGGACTCAGCCGAGGAGGTTATGGAAGAGGATGGAGTAGGAGGAGTAGAGGAGGTTGCAGCTATTAAATGCACGCTATTGTGACACCAGATATGAGTGGCAAAGTACACTGGCAGAGGTCTGCAGAGCACATGCTGAAGGCCTGACACACCTGCTTGAAGACAACTAACTGCTATTCAATCTATAACAGTGAAAAAAGTTTTTTGATTTTAAATGCACGCTATTGTGACACCAGATATGAGTGGCAATGTGCAATGGCAGAGGTCTGCAGAGCACACGCTGAAGGCCTGACACCCGCTTTAAGGACACTGACTGCTATTAGCTTACACTGAAAAACTTTTTTTCTTTGTAAAAGCACGCTATACAGACACCAGATATGAGTGGCAAATTACACTTGCTGAGGTTTGCAGAGCACACGCTGAAGGCCTGACACCCAGACGCTTGCAGACAACTAACTGCTATTAGCTTACAGTGAAACAATTTTTTTTTTTTTTTAAAAAGGCACGCTATAGTCACACCAGATATGAGTGGTGGCACTGGGCAAATAGGCACATTATCCACTGAGCCTGACACAGAAGCTGGCAGACAACTAACTGCTCTTCAATCTATTACAGTGAAAAAAGTTTGGGGGTTTTAAATGCACGCTATAGAGACACCAGATATAAGTGGCAAATTACAATTGCTGAAGTTGGCAGAGCACACGCTGAAGGTCTGACACCCAGACGCTTGCAGACAACTAACTGCTATTAGCTTACAGTGAAACACTTTTTTTGTTTTTAAAGGCACGCTATAGTCACACCAGATATGAGTGGTGGCACTGGGCGAATGGGCACAGTATCCATTGAGCCTGACACAGAAGCTGGCAGACGACTAACTGCTCTTCAATCTATTACAGTGAAAAAAGTTTTTTTCTTTTTAAATGTCAAGCTTAAGCTATTGTGACACCAGATATGAGTGGTGGCACTGGGCAAATGGGCACAGTATCCACTGAGCCTGACACAGACGCTGGCAGACAACTAACTGCTCTTCAATCTATTACAGTGAAAAATAAATATTTTTAAATGTCAAGCTTAAGCTATTGTGACACCAGATATGAGTGGTGGCACTGGGCAAATGGGCACAGTATGCACTGTGAGCCTGACACAGAGGCTGGCAGGCAGGCAACTGCAATTACATTACACAAAAAAAAAAGCAGACTGATGTTCTAGCCCTAAAAAGGGCTTTTTGGGGTGCTGTCCTTACAGCAGAGATCAGATGACTCCTTCAGGACTGTAGTGAACACTGAATACCCTAGCCTAGCTATCAATTTCCCTATCTAATGAACAGCAGCTACACTTTCCCTCCTCTCACTAAGCATGCAGCTTCAGAATGAATCTAAAATGGATGCTGGGAGGGAGGTGGGAGGGTGTGGAAGGGAGGGTCTGCTGCTAATTTGCTGGAATGTGTCTGCTGACCATGAGGCACAGGGTCAAAGTTTGCTCAATGATGACGAATAGGGGGCGGATCGAACTGCCCATGTGTTCGCCCGCGGTGGCGACCATGAACAGGTCCCCCCCTCTCACTCTATGGGGGTCAATATGACCCCCATAATAGCACAAGGGAGATTAAAATCTCCCCAATGCCCCTACTCGCTATACCGCGAGTAGGGGCATGTCCACTAAACAGTGAAAAAAAATGGTAATAAGGGGTGGGGGGACCTACTGTCCTCCCCCTTGGCCCCCACCCCTGCGCGGTGGGTGGAGGCCCTAATAAAACAATAAGGGGGGGGACCTACTGTCCTCCCCCCCGGCCCCCACCCCTGAGCGGTGGGTGGGGGCCCTAATAAAATAATAAGAGGGGGGACCTACTGTCCTCCCCCCTGGCCCCCACCCCTGAGCGGTGGGTGGGGCCCCAAAATAAAGATAGGGGGGGACCTACTGTCCTCCCCCCCGGCCCCCACCCCTGAGCGGTGGGTGGGGGCCCTAAATAAAGATAGGGGGACCTACTTTCCTCCCCCCTGGCCCCCACCCCTGCGCGGTGGGTGGGGGCCCTAATAAAATAATAAGGGGGGAGACGTACTGTCCTGCCCCCACCCCTGAGCGGTGGGTGGGGGCCCTAAAATAAAGGGGGGGGAACTACTGTCCTCCCCCCCGGCCCCCACCCCTGAGCGGTGGGTGGGGGCTCTAAATAAAGATAGGGGGGGACCTACTGTCCTCCCCCCTGGCCCCCACCCCTGCGTGGTGGGTGGGGGCCCTAATAAAACAATAAGGGGGGACCTACTGTCCTCCCCCCTGGCCCCCACCCCTGCGCGGTGGGTGGGGGCCCTAATAAAATAATAAGGGGGGAGACCTACTGTCCTGCCCCCACCCCTGAGCGGTGGGTGGGGGCCCTAAAAAAAAGGGGGGGGGGAACTACTGTCCTCCCCCCGGCCCCCACCCTGAGCGGTGGGTGGGGGCTCTAAATAAAGATGGGGGGGACCTACTGTCCTCCCCCCTGGCCCCCACCCCTGCGTGGTGGGTGGGGGCCCCTATAAAACAATAAGGGGGGGACCTACTGTCCTCCCCCCTGGCCCCCACCCCTGCGCGGTGGGTGGGGGCCCTAAATTATGCCCCCCCATCAAGGTGACTATGGGTCCCAAGCCACTAGTCACCCCCCCCTCAAAACATTCTATCCCCTACCTACCCCCCTCACCCTAAAAATAGTGAGGGGGGAATAAA
Organism: Pelobates fuscus; assembly: GCF_036172605.1. Lineage (NCBI taxonomy): Eukaryota > Metazoa > Chordata > Amphibia > Anura > Pelobatidae > Pelobates > Pelobates fuscus. The sequence continues at coordinate 56,387,647 of NC_086327.1, forward strand.
ATAACTAACCTGTAAAAAAAAAATTAAACTTACCATTTGACGTCTTCTTTTTTTCTAAATTCTTCTTTCTTCAGCCCCCAAAAAGGCCAAATAAAAATCCATCATACCCATTGCACTTTAAAAAAAAAAAAAAAAAAAACGAGTGCAAAAAAAAATTAATCCATGTTCACCCATGGAGGGCACGCCGCGTACTGAGCTCTGCAGGGCGGGTCAAGGCTTATAAAGCCTTGCCCCGCCCTGCAATTAGGCTTAGAACACTCTGATTGGTTGGTTTAAGCCAATCAGAGTGCTATGTATCATTTTACACAGCGTGGGAAAATTCCAAAGAACTTTCCCACGCTGTGTAAAATGACACAGAGCACTGTGATTGGATGGATTTCAGGCCATCCAATCACTGTGCTCTGTGTCATTTTACAAGCGTGGGAAAGTTCTTTGGAATTTTCCCACGCTTGCAAAATGACACAGAGCACTGTGATTGGATGGCTTGAAAACCATCCAATCACAGTGCTCTGTGTCATTTTACACAGCGTGGGAAAGTTCTTTGGAATTTTCCCACGCTGTGTAAAATGACACAGAGCACTGTGATTGGATGGATTTCAAGCCATCCAATCACAGTGCTCTGTGTCATTTTACAAGCGTGGGAAAGTTCTTTGGAATTTTCCCACGCTTGTAAAATGACACAGAGCACTGTGATTGGATGGCTTGAAAACCATCCAATCACAGTGCTCTGTGTCATTTTACACAGCGTGGGAAAGTTCTTTTGAATTTTCCCACGCTGTGTAAAATGACACAGAGCACTCTGATTGGCTTAAACCAACCAATCAGAGTGTTCTAAGCCTAATTGCAGGGCAGGGCAAGGCTTTATAAACCTTGACCCGCCCTGCGGAGCTCAGGACGCGGCGTGCCCTCCATGGGTGAACATGGATAAAAATATTTATGCGCTCGGTTTTTTTTTGTTTGTTTTTTAAAGTGCGACGGGTATGATGGATTTTTATTTGGCCTTTTTGGGGGCTGAAGAAAGAAGAATTTAGAAAAAAGAAGACGTCAAATGGTAAGTTTAATTTATTTTTACAGGTTAGTTATTTTATTCCCCCCTCACTATTTTTACGGTGAGGGGGTTAGGTAGGGGATAGAATGTTTTGGGTGGGGGGGGGGGGGGTGAATAGGGGCTTGGGACCCCTAGTCACCTTCATGGGGGGGTTCATTTAGGGCCCTCACCCACCGTGCAGGGGTGGGGGCCAGGAGGGAGGACAGTAGGCCCACCCCCTATCTTTATTTAGAGCCCCCACCCACCGCTCAGGGGTGGGGGCCGGGGGGAGGACAGTAGGTCCCCCCCCTATCTTTATTTAGGGCCCCCACCCACCGCTCAGGGGTGGGTGCCAGGGGGGAGGACAGTAGGTCCACCCCCTATCTTTATTTAGAGCCCCCACCCACCGCTCAGCGGTGGGGGCCGGGGGGCGGACAGTAGGTCCCCCCCTATCTTTATTTAGGGCCCCCACCCACCGCTCAGGGGTGGGGGCCAGGGGGGAGGACAGTAGGTCCCCCCCTTATTGTTTTATTAGGGCCCCCACCCACCGCGCAGGGGTGGGGGCCAGGGGGGGAGGACAGTAGGTCACCCCCCCTTATTGTTTTATTAGGGCCCCCACCCACCACGCAGGGGTGGGGGCCAGGGGGGAGGACAGTAGGTCCCCCCTTATTGTTTTATTAGGGCCCCCACCCACCGTGCAGGGGTGGAGACCAGGGGGGAGGACAGTAGGTCCCCCTTATTGTTTTATTAGGGCCCCCACCCACCGCGCAGGGGTGGGGGCCAGGGGGAGGACAGTAGGTCACCCCCCCTTATTGTTTTATTAGGGCCCCACCCACCGCGCAGGGGTGGGGGCCAGGGGGGAGGACAGTAGGTCCGCCCCCTTATTGTTTTATTAGGGCCCCCACCCACCGCGCAGGGGTGGGGGCCAGGGGTGAGGACAGTAGGTCCCCCCCATTTTTAACCCCCGCGCAAGGGGGGGTTTATTAGGTTTTTGTTTTTTTTACAGTGAGCAGCCAATTTAGGTCTTTCAGCCTTTTAGTAGATAGCTCCCTGATACCGTGGGAATTAGGGAGTTATCTACTAAGCGGCTGCAAGATGCAGCCGCGGCAATGAATAGGATCGGAGTTTCATTCATTAGAATGAAATTCCGATACGAACAAAGTACCGAATTGCATCCTAACACGAATGGAGAAACTCTTCTCATTCTGTTAGGATGCAATTCAGCAGTTTTGCCGGCGTTCTGTCTAAGTGACAGGACGTTCGGCAATACTGACAGGAAGCATTGTGGGAACAGGGAGGAAAGCTAGGGATCATGGGAAAATTGCTCTGACCAGCGGAAATGAAGCACACTTTGCTCCTCCGCTGGTCTGAGCTGGTCAAGTGGAGAAATCCTCCATAAGACAAAGAGTCTGTGGTGAAACCGACCTCGCCACGTGTCCTTGGAGAAGCCTGTTTGCCCGCCTCCTACCTGCTGACTATGGCCCCTGGGTTATTTGGGGCATAGTGTATTTTATTGTGCGACTGCTGGCCCTTTAAGCACAGTGAATGGTATTTTATTGTACTGCTGCTGGCCCTTTAAGAACTGTCTGGGGCCATATTGAGACTTTGGGTAACAATACCCTTTAAGACTATGGCCCCTGGAAGGTATTACCTGTTAAAGAGTCTTTTAGCAGATTGGATTTTATAAGACTGTCCCTTTAAATAATTTGGAACAGTGCTGCAGCTTTAAATGGGCACTTCGGATGCAGCCGAAGTGCCGAAGTAGTCGAAGTGGCCGCCATTCGACAAACGAACACGTGGCGGCGGCCATCTTTGTTCATTCGAACGAGGTCAGCGGTATGTGTAGCCAGATTCATGGAACTGAAATCGGCTACACATTTTACCGAACACCGCTGACCCTTACCTTCTCCTACACTTCGTTTTTCAGCTCCAGAGACTAAGTCCCGTTCGAAATGGGACTTAGTCGTTTTTTCGCATGAAATTGACCGGCCGCACAGCCCAAATCTATGGAACTGTTTTGGGCAGGAAATTGTGCTTGCGGTCGGTCATAAAGGGACCTCCAGCTAACTTTTGATCCGCTGGAGGGATTTGGCTGATTTTTGAAGTGTTTATGTTTGAAGTGTGCTGATTCCGAATATGTAATTTTTATGGAGATTGAATGTATAGTTTTAAAGTTACAGTGTATGTGTGGAAAGTATATTTTAAACTGAATGCATAATGGGATTATGTGTCACACTAAGGGGAGGGGATGTGTGGGATGTAGCATCTATGTCACTGGTTCTTTTATGCCTCCCCCTGGGTGTGGCCTGTATGTGTGAGTTGGAAATAAAAGCCAGGCTGGATGAGCCAGTCCAGAGTTCCTGTTTAACCCTCAAAATGAAGTGTCGTCTCGTTCTTGGGGGGAATTGGATTGTAAGCTGACTGCCAGGAGTGTAAGCGGATTGTATGCTTTTCTTGTTCAGCTGTTCCAGTTCGGAGTGTTATTTCGTATCCAGATCGGGAGTTGGGTGTTCTGCAGTAGCTGTGCCTGTCTCTAAGAAAGGGGATTATCGCCTAAACGGATTTTAACCCCTTGTCTGCTGAAACGGTCCGTTACAGAGTCCCTACTTTGTCTTGTAATTTTAAAGAAAACTAAAGCAGACAGGAAGAAAAGAATAACAGATCCTGAGAGAGGGGGAGAAGAGGAGGAGATTGAGGAAAGGTAAGTTCGGCATGACAGTGCCGCTTTAACACACCCAGAGAGGTAATAGTGATATTAATCAAATACGACCAATGTTAATAGATACCAGAAAACAGACAGAGTAATGAGTCAAACCGAGTTAGCGATACCAGACATCAGAACATTCAGGAAAAGCCGAATGAAAAACCAGGTAAACCAAATCACTAGAAATGCACTATTTGGACACTATGGAACCACAAGAGGCTTGAGGGTTTTATATGGTGATTGGCATTAACAGCATCTTGTGTCATTACCACCCACCCAAAACATTGTGTCTTCAATTTGATACAGGGTCTAAGTCATATATAAGGATGTACATTTGGAGTATTCAACTTCATTTTTTCATGAAAAGATGAGGACCACGTCAATACAGAATAAGGCAAGTATGTGTAGGAATGGTGATCTGCATCAATATGGACACCAGAATGAGGCAGATATGTGGAAAGGTGATACGTGTTAATATTGACACCAGAATAATGCGAGTATGTGAAGAAATGATCGGTGTCAATAATAATGCCAGGATGAAGCAGGTATTCTTAAGTGCCTCTGTCAGCCACAGGTGCAAGTGTACAGTTCTCTGTCCATCCCTGTCAGGGAGGTTTGCTGGTAATCTGAGGAGTCTTAATGTATGCCAGAACTGAAGCAGTTTAACAAAAATTGAGACTCACTCAGAACCTAAATTCCAGGGTTTCAAATGTGTCCCTATTTCTGCAGCTCAGATACAGTGGAAGTTAAAGGAAAACGGTTATTACTTTTTATTATTTTAAATAAAAATATATCATCTATGTGTGTATTATTTTGTATTAAAAATATATGTGTAAATGTCTTTTTCAGTACATCTCAAGACTTACCTTTACTCTATGATGGTTGCCATCTTTACTCATCTTTGGTCAAAATCATATTTTCTCTGAACAATATCCATAAATGTTATGGTTATGTAGACAAGTTCAATCATGAATCCAGATGTCATGTGAAAGCAATACGTTTTCAAAAACACTCTTCTGTATAGTTTCACACTTTAATATTGTGCGTAGAAAAGATGTGTTTCTGGCTAAAGATGGACATCACATTTCTTGAAGATAAAGAATAAATATAAGGAAAATATTTACAGTATTTAAAATAAAATACTGTAAATATTTTCCTTATATTTATTCTTTATCTTCAACAAAAATTCATCACACCGCGCACTTCTCAACCAGCTGACACATTATCAGTCCAATACAATAGAAATAATGTGGATTTTTCTGATGGGTCTAGGATAATGGCCCTCTAAAAACTTCCAAGAGGAAACTATTCCAATGAATCACAACATGATGTCCATCTGAATATCCAGTCTAATACTCTGGTACAATAAATCAACCAGACTGGCTAACCACATATATATCTTTCTGCTTATAAAGTCCTTGTATGGGTTAATACTACGCTTGCTTTTGCACTCCAGATCATGACTGGACATTCAAGCAGAATTAATTGATTTTATGCCTCTTAATATCCAGGGTTGTTTTCCCTGTTGTTATTGAGGTATTTCTCCACACATAATTATATATATGCGTGGTTTAGCACGCTTTACCACTGGTTCCATGTAGTAGCTACACGGACTTGTAGCTATGGTTCATATGGGGTTAAAATTATAGGTTTGGACTGGGATTCTGTGTCCACCAATCTCACGGTGACATGTCATCTTGGGGGCGTGGCCAATTCGGGCTCCGTGTTTTGGGCGCGAACAGACCTCACACACCCCCTAATTCATTGGCGAAAGTGAGCAATAAAGAAGATCCCGGTGAGTGAGGTCTTTTCTGTAAGCCTCATTTTAGCAGCGCCGAAACACGTGTCAGGTAGCTAGTTTAGAGAGGTGTTGAGACTCCAGCCGTCGTAGCTTTAGTTATTTCTAGCCAGCGTTTTGATTCTACTTGATCATATTAGATGCCCATTGCCCGGTCTGGGCTGCTATATCCTAGTGTATGGGTTCAATTTTCTAAGGGTTTTGGTTGTGGGGGCGGGTGCATTCGTTCTCCACTGTCTACTTTGGGGGCTCAGATAATTCAGCCCATGTCTACCCAACCTCCCTTTTTCGATTGAAGTATAAGCCAATACATAGTGACAATTTAATTTTAATCATTTTTTATTCGACTGAGCTACATTAGCTACTCAATAACAGACTCCCCTTTCCTTGTTCAGTATGGGTTATTTTGTTATCATTGTTCTCCTTCAGAGGTAATTTAATCTTGCCACATTGTATTTTGCAAGATTTTTTCCTAGTATTTTTTTCAACAAGGACTCTGTTAGGTTAGATACTGACCATTTAAGAACACAGGAAGGAGCATTATCACTAACTGCTATTAGTTTAACCCCTTAAGGACACATGACATGTGTGACATGTCATGATTCCCTTTTATTCCAGAAGTTTGGTCCTTAAGGGGTTAAGCTACTATACGAGAATATTAAAGGGATTTATTTTCCTTACAGGACTGTATCGCTCTTATTCAAGTGGTACCTTAAGGTTCAATATCCCAGTTAGCCACTATACGAGCATATTACAGGGATTTATTTTCCTTACAGGATTATTCAAATGATACCTTAAGGTTCAATATCCCAGTTAGGAGATTACATCTCACTTCTCTTTTTCTTTAATTATTTATTTTTACTTTTTGTTGTTTTGTACTATCACCAATTATATTTTACCATTAGAAACTAATACAAGTTATATTTTATGTATATCCACGGCAATCTGCCAGGGGGCGCCCTATCCTTTCTGACCTTTTAGGTCTATTCTCTTATTTGCTATATACAGATATAAAGTATCCCTAGCATAGGTCCTAAGGCAGTGATGTCTAACATTTGCACAAAGAGGTTTATGAACTACATTTGCTGAGCATTAAAAGTCAATGTAGTTCATAAACATGTTAATGTTTAGCTATCACAGGTCTAGAATTATAGTAACAACCCTGTAGTTGAGGTAGGCTAGAATTAACATCCATACTTTGTTCACACATAAATGTCAACAGGTTTAATCTGTGTAACCAGCCATCATATCATTATACCTTTTAATCTCATAGCAACCTACAATGTAATGGTGATGTGTGTAATAGCTGTACAATGTACATGACTAAACTGCATTGTCAGAAATCATTTGGTTTACTATGTAATAATACATTGTTGTGCCCAGAATAATGTTTAGGTTAAGTACATTCCTGACTTACAGAGAAGGCAGCAGAGCAGTTTGAAATTGTCCTGCACCAGAAAATTAGCAGTTAAAGAATGAACCGTTGTGTTCTGGCTTACTATTCTGGTTTAATGTTTCCACAGCTGCATATCATGTCATGCTGTACAAGTAATGTGTTACTGGAAATGAAATCAAGTTGTTTATCCATTTCCATGAATATACCGCATTGCACAAAACTGTAAAGAGGTTAATTTCAGCAAGAAGGAAACTTGGTGACATTTATTGCTATAAATTAATAATTTTAAGCTCTGGAGTCCTTGAATTCTCATCAACATTTTAGGTCAAAAGGAAGAAAAAAATCAATGCATAAAAAATAATATGCATGGATTTCTGCCAATAAATATGGCAATTTAAAGATTTAATGCACGACAGAATGATTTAGCATGAAAGCGAACAAAACACTCTCAGGAGTGAGTCAGAAAGAACAGTGTGAGAGTCGACTTTTGCCAAGAGAAACATAAAATGAGAATTTGATGATAATTTGGAAATACTCAGATATATGTTGGAGACAGCAAAAGAAACAAAAACTTATTTAACAGTCTTAGAAATCTGCATTGGAGGTTTGTGTGCCCAGCTGTGGAAGTCAATATGCCCAGCTGTGGATATTTCTAATCTCCATTCAATCTTGCATTGATGAAGCCCCATTTTAACATAATACTTAAGTGCATACTATGATGAGATTATACCATGTTTAATTTAAATAGATTATGATGGCTGCTATGGGGTTTTTACTATTGTTTTATATACTCAATTTAAATTCTTCAATTTGCTCAAGTCATCTGAATGTGATCAGGTGATTCTCCTTAATCCTGCACACTTCTCCTATGCTGCACTATCTGTTCTCAACCAGGGCACAAATATCCATTCTTCTAACAGTTTAAATGTTTGTTTTTTCTTCTTGCATTCTTTGATCACACCAATGATGTAAATGTGATGGACCCCTTATGGAATGGTTCTTTATCATAATACATATGTCAATGTACCTGTGACTTTTATAGCGACAAATGAGGCTCATTGGTTCTTTGTCTTTAAAGTTATTTAATTTCACAATGCCCATTGATGTTTCTTGCTTTGTAAAATATTAATAGCTTTTGTAATAAACTAATTTGGGCTTGCAGAGTACTCCCATAATCCAATTAGAGGACATTCTTAAAGATCCCCCCAATGAGATGGTTAGATAGGCCTTTATCTTAAGTATTTTTTAACATTCAAAAGGGATTGAGAGCACTTTATCTTCATTTTGTTACCAGTCAGAAGGTATGATCTCTTTTTTTTTCTTCAACCTTTTTTCCAGTTGCTTATGTGTGACATGTCATGATTCCCTTTTATTCCAGAAGTTTGGTCCTTAAGGGGTTAAAGGACAACTCCACTCCCATAAAGCACTTGATGAAGTGATTTATGGCTGAAGAGCATCCCATAGTAAAGACAGTTTATAAAAGTGGCAATTTATTTTAGAAAAATCAGCACTTTTACAAATAATTAATAAAACAACCCCCTGCCTGTCAAATGAACATCCGGGGGGGTTCTTCCGGCTTCCGTTCTCTTCTATGAACTGTCAGAAGTGGCCTCCCCTGCATATATCAGACTAGCGTGAACAGACCTTACAGACCTCCGATCAGTATGATGCTCATGTGCCTTGTGCACGCAGGGAGACCTTCAGTAGCTTCTCTTCTGAAAGTCTTTTCTGACATAGAAAGGGAAGACTTGCAAAGGCTGCAGTTCATAAAAATTGCAGTTTTTTTTCAAACTGTTTTACGCTATACCCCCAATGAAATACCCCCACATGCATGCATGTATTCATAGGGGGTGTATCTACTTCACAGTGATTTTGTTGCAGACTTCCTCGGGTCTCAGAAAATACAGGAACACACTCCAAACAGGTCGTTGGAAGAACAAAGCTGTTTATTTATCTGCAGCTGCAAATGTCCCAGTGCTTACTATGGAGTACACGATACACACTGGGCTCCGAGCAACAAGAGAACTAAGAATATATATACCATAAATTCCATACATATGGAGAATTACACACAACTGCAGCATATTTTAACTAGCAGCAAGCTATTATTTTATCACTACATGTATTAGCTACTTGTAGCATTCCGTATATACTCGAGTATAAGCCGAGTTTTTCAGCACATTTTTTGTGCTGAAAAACCCCAACTCGGCTTTTACTCGAGTCAATAGTCTGTATTATGGCAATTTACATTGCCATAATACAGACAGGGGGTGTGGGGGCTGCAGAGAGCATTACTTACCTGTCCTGCAGCTCCTGTCAGCTCTCTCCTCCTCCGCGCCGTCCGTTCAGCACCTCGGTCAGCTCCCAGTGTAAATCTCGCGAGAGCCGCGGCTCTCGCGAGATTTACACTGGGAGCTGACAGAAGAGCTGACCGGACGGCGCGGAGGAGGAGAGAGCTGACAGGAGCTGCAGGACAGGTAAGTTACAGCTCTGACAGCCCACCAGGGAGTAAGAGCCCCCCTCCCTGGCCAGCTAGTAAGCAGGGAGGGGGGACGAAAAAAAAATAATAATAATAAAAAAAAATAATAATATTAAAAAATATTAAAAAATAAAATAATAATTAATAAAATAATTAATAATATAAAAATCAAAATGCCCACCCCACCAACACATACACAAACACACACTGCATTACACACACTCACACTTCATTCACATACACACTGCACTCACACACTGCATTCATACACACACTGCACTCATACACACACTGCACTCATACACACACCCTGCACTCATACACACACCCTGCACTCATACACACACCCTGCACTCATACACACACCCTGCACTCATACACACACTGCATTCATACACACACTGCATTCATACACACTGCATTCATACACACTGCACTCATACACACACTGCACTCATACACACACTGCACTCACACACACACTGCACTCATACACACACTGCACTCATACACACACACACTGCACTCATACACACACACACACACACTGCACTCATACATACACGCACTGCACTCATACGCACACACTGCATTCATTATATACACACACTGTAAATAAATATTCAATTAATATATACACACACAATGCACTCATACACACACACTGCACTCATACACACACACACACTGCATTCATACACACACAATGGATTCATTATATACACACACTGTAAATAAATATCCAATTAATATATACACACACACAATGCACTCTTACACACACACTGCACTCATACAAACACACTGCACTCGCACTGCACTCATACACACACACTGCACTCATACGCACACACTGCATTCATACGCACACACTGCATTCATTATATACACACACTGTAAATAAATATTCAATTAATATATACACACACACAATGCACTCATACATACACGCACTGCACTCATACGCACACACTGCATTCATACGCACACACTGCATTCATTATATACACACACTGTAAATAAATATTCAATTAATATATACACACACACACTGCACTCATACGCACACACTGGATTCATTATATACACACACTGTAAATAAATATTCAATTAATATATACACACACACAATGCACTCATACACACACACTGCACTCATACAAACACACTGCACTCGCACTGCACTCATACGCACACACTGCAAAAACCCCAACTCGGCTTTTACTCGAGTCAATAGTCTGTATTATGGCAATTTACATTGCCATAATACAGACAGGGGCTGTGGGGGCTGCAGAGAGCATTACTTACCTGTCCTGCAGCTCCTGTCAGCTCTCTCCTCCTCCGCGCCGTCCGTTCAGCACCTCGGTCAGCTCCCAGTGTAAATCTCGCGAGAGCCGCGGCTCTCGCGAGATTTACACTGGGAGCTGACAGAAGAGCTGACCGGACGGCGCGGATGAGGAGAGAGCTGACAGGAGCTGCAGGACAGGTAAGTTACAGCTCTGACAGCCCACCAGGGAGTAAGAGCCCCCCTCCCTGGCCAGCTAGCAAGCAGGGAGGGGGGACGAAAAAAATAATAATAATAATAATAAAAAATAATATTAAAAAATATTAAAAAATAAAATAATAATTAATAAAATAATTAATAATATAAAAATCAAAATGCCCACCCCCACCAACACATACACAAACACACACTGCATTACACACACTCACACTTCATTCACATACACACTGCACTCACACACTGCATTCATACACACACTGCATTCACACACTGCACTCATACACACACTGCATTCACACACTGCACTCATACACACACTGCATTCACACACTGCACTCATACACACACTGCACTCATACACACACACTGCACTCATACACACACCCTGCACTCATACACACACTGCATTCATACACACACTGCATTCATACACACTGCATTCATACACACTGCACTCATACACACACTGCACTCACACACACACTGCACTCATACACACACTGCACTCATACACACACACGCACTGCACTCATACGCACACACTGCATTCATACGCACACACTGCATTCATTATATACACACACTGTAAATAAATATTCAATTAATATATACACACACACAATGCACTCATACACACACACTGCACTCACACACACACACACTGCATTCATACGCACACACTGCATTCATTATATACACACACTGTAAATAAATATTCAATTAATATATACACACACACAATGCACTCTTACACACACACTGCACTCATACAAACACACTGCACTCGCACTGCACTCATACACACACACTGCACTCATACGCACACACTGCATTCATACGCACACACTGCATTCATTATATACACACACTGTAAATAAATATTCAATTAATATACACACACACACAATGCACTCATACATACACGCACTGCACTCATACGCACACACTGCATTCATACGCACACACTGCATTCATTATATACACACACTGTAAATAAATATTCAATTAATATATACACACACAATGCACTCATACACACACACTGCACTCATACACACACACACACTGCATTCATACGCACACACTGGATTCATTATATACACACACTGTAAATAAATATTCAATTAATATATACACACACACAATGCACTCATACACACACACTGCACTCATACAAACACACTGCACTCGCACTGCACTCATACGCACACACTGCATTCATTATATACACACACTGTAAATAAATATTCAATTAATATATACACACACACAATGCACTCATACACACACACTGCACTCATACGCACACACTGCATTCATTATATACACACACTGTAAATAAATATTCAATTAATATAATTTTTTTAGGATCTAATTTTATTTAGAAATTTACCAGTAGCTGCTGCATTTCCCACCCTAGTCTTATACTCGAGTCAATAAGTTTTCCCAGTTTTTTTTGGGTAAAATTAGGGGCCTCGGCTTATATTCGGGTCGGCTTATACTCGAGTATATATGGTAACCACTTAAGTACCAGAAGTTCCTGGAGCATCCTGCAAGTTCTACCATAATTTCTAATTATTTGCCCATTTGGGCAATGAAATGTTCTTAAGACCTTTAGTTATTTTTATATGTGGGTTAGGTGAGTAACATGTATTTTTTTTCTTTACAGTGAGTAAGCAGAACCACTATTTACTGTGAAACTCTAGCCTCTCTAAATGTCTACTCAGCCTTAATGGAATATTCCACAGTATAATTTTTTTTTTTTATAATAATAATATAATATAATTTTTCTACTGTGATAAAATTAAAAAAATCTATAAATCAACATTGTGTAGATATAACTCACATTAATACCTGTAACGGCTACCCAGGTAGTGAGAGGGTATCAGCCGTTGGAGATGTTCTTTTCCCTGCAAGCTGCTGTGGAGAAGTAAAGCTGGTATAATCCCATCCACGATATCCAGAGCGAGAGTCAGGTTCAGCTGTAAAAAGGAGCAGAATAATATTCCCAAATAATCCCCTTCCAAGAATGAGACGAGGCTAAGTTTTTAAGGGTCAAGAAGAACTGAGGACTGGAACACCCAGCCTGCTTTTTATTACAACTGCATACAAAAAGAACACACCCGGGGGAGGCATAAAATCACCAATCGTGTACATGGTACAACCCACACATCCGCTCCCCTCAGATAAACAGTTAACATAATTATACTGTACATATTTTTATCAAAGTTCTGGATGTACCCCAAAACCAAGATGTACCCTTTCAGGATGTACCCTTCAAGCGGCACCGCTTGATAGCTCCTATTCAGGGGAGCAACATATCCGAAAATCAGTCCATTCGGATGAATGGTTTGGGAGTTATATGGTTCCAAAGTTTTGACCGACCGCACAGGCTCACTAGACGAAAATAGTTCCATAAGTTTTGGCCTTGCGGTCGGTCTCCGTTCGTGTATCAAAACCCCACGAAATCCTAGTCATCCACAGTTATACTGGCGTTCGTCGGAATCCCCATATCAAGTTAAATATAACTACCGAACGGCTGGGTGTTCGGTAGTTCCAGCACGAAATTCTGGGTGCATGGAGGTCTCAGCGGTGTTCGCCTGTTTGCGTGTCCGTTTTTAGTTCCACGCGTTCATGGGCAAACACCGCTGTTCGTGCGCAAGATGGCGGGGAACACGTGTAAAGTCCCGAAATGGCGGCCACCTATTTAGAGCACAAAGAATTCGTGTGGAGTCATACGAACGGCTGCATTCACCGGTAATGGCATTTCTCATGCAATATCTATACGAATAACTCCAGCTGTGTTTGGTTATTTTAACAGTCCAGGCATACAGCATAGTTCTGTTACAATACCTAACTCACATTAATACATGTATGCATTTATTTATGCATTTAGTCATTGGCAGTATATCTAAAAATAACTTGGAAAATATGCAGTTCTGATGACTGCAGCCTTTGCAAGCCCTCCTTGTTCCTTGAGAAGTCTCTGAATCTGTGCCCTCTGTGTGCATGTGCCTGGTCTGGATGAGCAGAATGGTCTGAGATCTGTGAGCAGCAATGGGGGAAAACGCAAACACACTCAAGTAGAGATTGCCTGAGCTAGCAGAAGGACCGGCAAACCTCCCTGGTTGTCTGATTGACAGGGAGGAGATCCATAGTTTACTTTAAAAAGTGATAATTTCTTATAGAAAATGAGAAGTTCCTTATAGGTGTGGAGTGGCCCTTTAAGATTGGCTAGGTATCATGGTGAGTTGAAATTCTATTACAGCTAGAGGAACTACAATATAAAGGGAAAGGCTAGGGAAGGACATCCCCTAGGCTTACATGAAATTAGGAGCATAATATAGTAGGTACGATAATTGTCTGACCCCCAGATATCATTGAATTATCCTAGTCTAATATAAACCAACTGCCATACATATTTAATCTCTCTGCAGCTTACTTGTAAATTAATACTTGCAGCAAAAGAGTTAATTCTTCAAAAGTTTCATAAAGCTGCCCAAACACACATTCTGTGGTAGCATCCTTCAGCAGACTGTAGAGTTTGACGAGGAAGGAATCAGTTTTACAAATGGAAATTGAATTTGTTGAAGCCATTTTCCTCCAGTTACAATTCTATTTTCTGTGGTGCACTTTATCCCCTTCTGATTTTGTTTCGATTATTTTATTTCATCTCTCACCATCTGTCTTTAGTACTACAACACCTTTTAATTATTTGTTTGAACTGCTGCCTACAGCTAACAAGTTCCATTGCAAATCTTATAGACATATTCTTTTATGCATACTTGTTTGCATTTGGCACTAGTATATTCACTAAAATATATTGGATTCCATTCGCTTCTTTATTATTATTTTTACTGCACTAGACACATATTAGGGGGACCATAACATGATAAGAATTCTTGTCAAATATTTTTTATTGAAAGGCTTCCATTTTTAACAATAATAATCATTGTAAAACAATATATGGAATAAAGAAAAAGAACACATATATATCAAACAAACAAAAAGAAACAGGGGGTAAAGTATCCATCCATTATAAAATTGATAACCTATGCTTTGTGAAAAACACTACACAGTATCAAATAAGGTGTAAAAGCACTTTACATGCACTGGCGATAAAACGTGTACAAACAGTTGCATATACAAAGAGTAAAAGGAGAGGCACACAAAATAAAAAATTGGTAAAAATGTAATCCTAAAGAGTATTTTCGTTTGACATTTTCCTCGCATATGTTCCAATGGTACGTTATGGATTCTATTGTGTTTGATGGCAATCTGAGGTGCATCACATAGCACATATTCTCTAAGGCTCAACATTGAGAAAGCACATTCTCAATGTTAATACATCTATAATAGCAGAAACTATGTCAGACCTCCAATAGCAAGGTATTACCATAATGGTCGCTATCAAGACGTGCCCTACCATTATCTTATCCACTTTGTTAAAGTTTTCAGGAAATTACTTGTGTAACGGAACTCCCCGTACTCCGACCGAGTACCTTCTGTTGATGGACGCTTCCTAGCTTGCGACAAGGACCAAAATAGACTAACTTAATTATCACAGTTAGGAAAATACAGTATTATAAAACATATCACAGGGAGCCCAAAACATGCATGAGCTGTGAGCTGATAGAACTAGTCCAACTCCAACTACTCTTGGCCAAACACTAGTATTTCAACAGCTAATAAAACAGTTATTTGCTAGGTTATTTGGCTGTCATTCTTATCAGTATCACTAGACTGAGACAAGCTGATTCAAAAATAATTTAACACAACACAGCAACATATAAATTAAACCACTTTCCAGTTAAGCTGCACACTTCACACATTATCACAGTCACCATTTACACAGAATAAACAGTTAACAGCTGTACTCGGAACATATTATTGTAAGGTATACCAATAGTTTTTTCTTAATTAACTTCATTACTTTAATCTACTATAGTATTGTATATAAAGAAAGGATCCATTTATATAGCGCGCTCATAACTAAAATATTTGTATGAAACTTCCATTAACTAATCTGAGATGATACTGCATCAACTTAAATCTTCTTGAAATTGAGACTGGTCAGTCTCCAGGAGCCTTAGTAACACAGGTAGAAACCTTTGTCCATGATCTCTGATTCAGGCTATATACCACAATTTAAAAGAACACATATAATGTGAGACATAGAAGACACAAAACATATGCAGTAGGCATCTGTAGCAATAACAAGGTTAGCTTACAGCACAAAATGAAGCATGTGTTGGACCACTGAAAATGTAAATGTTGCTCTCTTATTTACAAACAAAAATCATATTTACAGTATGGATCCTTCGCAACAAACACACAGGGCAGGGAAGATGTGCTGATTGGTGTTCTATACAATTAATCCCATATGGGGAATTAACTTTCAAATACTAATGAAGTGACTTTTTGTCTCAGTATAAAAATACTGAGCTTATCATGCAAACAATGCAACACATCCCACTCTCATAGAAAGTGTAGTGGGCTTATGGTATTAAAGTAACAATCATAACAGGCACACAGATCCCATGTAAAATAACTTACAATAAAACAAAGTAATACGCTTATACTTCTATGTGACATAAAGAATAAAGCAAAAAGAGTTTAACTATTTAATATCCTTACAGTCAGCACTAATGATTATAAACCTTATTTAAGCATAAAATACATATGAACAAGAAAAGTTAACTACTTCATATGGTTATTTCCCATTCCTAGGACAAATCTTTCAAACACTTAGTCACACACAAAATCACCACCAGACTTAACTAATGACAATTAGAGGGTGGACAAGGTGAACCTATTTGTCTGTGTACACTTTTTCTTTATCCTAGTATATTCACTTATATACTAAATCCTGTATCTATATCACTCATATACACCTTAATCTAATCCTGTCTAGTTCCCTTACTAGACTTATCTAAATATATATATCCTGTCTAGTTCCCTTACTAGACTATTTAACAGGACCTTATTTAAACTGAGTCACATAAAACACATATACTAAATAACCTTTCCTAAAATGTTGTAGACTTACAAAACCATGGGGATCATAGATTCAGGGCGTCAAGATAGACACAAGGAATTACTACTCACCCAAAATGGTTTGGCTACAATCCCACTTTCTGACACCAAGCTGAAAGGTAAATCTGCTACTCTGGTGACTCGGTCCCTCGGGTCACTATTCTCCAACCCTCGATTGTCAGCTGAATATTCAGGGAAGAATTATGGAAGCGTAATAACCAGTGTAACGGATCACCTGGCACCCCGACTGAGTACCTCCGTTAAAGGATTCTCCTAGCGTTTCCTGAGGACTCCAAGCACTCTTGCAGACACCACAATCACCGTATTGGAGAAGCATATGGATCCTCTCAAGCCTCTGAATGCTGTAGACAGTTGAATAGGAACCATACGAATAGGTTTGCACTCCTAGCAGTCAAACTGAAACAGCATGCAATAAATCCTCCCCCAATAATGAGACGACACTTCACTTTGAGGGTTAAACAGGAACTCTGGACTGGCTCATCCAGCCTGGCTTTTATTACACTTGTACACTTACAGGCCACACCCAGGGGGAGGCATAAAATAACCAATCACATACATGGTACAACCCACCCATCCCCTCCCCTCAGATAACCAGTTAACATAATTATTACAGCCAGGAAAACTACAGTTTTTATACATGTGCTATAACTTTAAATCCATACATCCAATCCTCCTAAAAACCACATATTTAGAATCAGCACACTTTAAACATACACCCTTCCAAAAATCAGACAAATCCCTCCAGTGGATCAAAAGTTAGCTGGAGGTCCCTTTATGACCGACCGCAAGCACATTTTCCTGCCCAAAACAGTTCCATAGATTTGGGCTGTGCGGACGGTCAATTTCATGCGAAAAAACGACTAAGTCCCATTTCGAACGTCTCTGGAGCTGCAAGTTCAGTATGGAAGAAGGTAAGGGTCAGCGGTGTTCGGTAAAATGTGTAGCCGATTTTAGTTCCACAGAATCTTTAGCATACACCGCTGACCGCATTCGACTGAACAAAGATGGCCGCCGCCACTTGCAATTAACCTGCAGTAACCTCACAGCCTGGGAGGTAAATCGCCTGCACACTTTAACTTCTGGGTGGTCTGCCTGTGTGGTACTTGGTTCAGTAAGCCCTATTTACTGAACCAAGTGGGAGAAAGCCAGGAACAAGTTATTTTACAGGTCTGGGGACATAGTCTTAAAGGGGCATTGTTCACCAAAGTTACAAGATGTCCCCAGACGGTTCTTAAAGGGCCATACACACCCAATAAAAGTCCATTCCTTTTCAGGGGCCATAGTCTTAAAGGGTATTGTTACCCGAAGTCTCAATATGTCCCCAGACAGTTCTTAAAGGGCCAGCAGCAGTACAATAAAATACCATTCACTGTACTTAAAGGGCCAGCAGTCGCACAATAAAATACAATATGCCCCAAATAATCCAGGGGCCATAGTCAGCAGGTAGGAGGCGGGCAAACAGGCTTCTCCAGGGCCCAGTGGCGAGGTTGGTTTCGCCACAACCAGACACACACTCTTTGCTTTCCAAAATCTTCTGACAATGTATTCAAAATGCTCTGTACTTATACAGTGTTTGTCACGAACATTGGTTACAAAAAGGTTACACAAAGGTTACACGAGATACATAAAAGAGGAAGTAGTTTCTGCTGTCACGTTCAATATTCAGTAATCTATTCTTACAAAATATCACATGTACATTGTGGTTAAGCGCATCCTATTACTGTACATAGAAACTGTTATAGCTTGTGACTTCCTTTCAGTTGTGTTTTGTAAGCGGTTCTGCAAAAAGAGCTTGCTAATACATTTACAAAATAATTACATTTATACAATACTGACAGATTAATGTTTAATATTCCTTCACCAACCAGTCATCCAGAGACATTTATCTCTGGAGATCCTTTTCCCATGCGACTTTGTAATCCAATTTGGTTTGGGGCCTATCATTAATATAGGAATAACAATATATAGTATATTTCCTTCCCGAGTTATCAATATAAATAGTTTCTATTTGGAACTTCTCTGAATGAGTAGATTTTTGGTCTAGTATTGGGACTTAAAATATGTTGCTTAATCTACCAACAACAATCTCATATTTAGTGGCATCTGATTCTGATAAATCATGTTTTAATCTAAATTTGTCAGATGATAACAATGAATTATTTGAGAAAAAAAATTGTTCAGATTATGTTGCGAGCTGGACCCCCAGAAATCAACATCAACCCCAGGAGTATCATATTTTAAAATGAACACTGGCATGGTCCTGGACCCCCGAAACCATTCCCTTTATCTGCCTCAACATTATATCCCAAGTCTTTAACATATTCCTGGTTGTGGGAAGTATTTGCCTGATTTAACCCCTTCAGGACGGAGTCAATAGTGCACGTTCTGATCAAAACAAAACGTAAACAAAAACTGGAATTTGCGCTATATGTCTGTTCAACCGTAATTCACCTCTTTCATATTAAATGCACCCACACTTATTATATATCATTTTGTTCAGGAGAAACAGGGCTTTCATTTCATATAAAATATTTATATATGAAACAATTTATTATGAATAAAATAAAAAAAACTGTAAGAAATTTGAATTTTTTTTTTAATTTGTAGTTCCGCCTCACATTTTAGCTGTAAATGTCATAATACTGTTAGGTTTTACTGCAACAAAATGCACATATTTGTAATCAGCGATGTCTCACGAGTACAACAGTACCCCCCATTAACAGGTTTTATGGTGTTTTGGAAAGTTACAGGGTCAAATATAGAACGTTCCATTTTCAAATTGAAATTTGCCAGATTAGTAATGTTACCTTTGAGACGGTGTGGTAGCCCAGGAATGAGAATTACCCCCATAATGGCATACCATTTGAAAAAGTAGACAACCCAAGGTATTGAACGTGGGGTATGTTTAGTCTTTTTTAGTAGCCACTTAGTCACAAACACTGGCCAAAGTTAGCGTTCATATTTGTTTTGTGTGAAAAAAGCAAAAAACTAATATTTGGCCAGTGTTTGTGACTAAGTGGCTACTAAAAATGACTGGACATACCCCATTTGCAATACCTTGGGTTGTCTACTTTTGCAAATGGTATGCCATCATGGGGGTAATTCTTATTCCTGGGCTACCATACGGTCTCAAAGGCAACATAACTAATCTGGCAAATTTCAATGTCAAAAAAATGAAATGCAAGCCTTATATGTGACTCTCTAACTTTCCAAAAAACCATAAAACCTGTACATGGGGGGTACTGTTATTCTCGGGAGATTTCACTAAACACAAATATTAGTGTTTTAAAACAGTAAAACATATTACAACAATAATATAGTCCATAAAAGTGCCATTTGTTTGTAAAAAATGCAAAAAACGTCACTTTTACTTAAAATATCATCGTTGTAATACAATTTACCAGTTTTAAACACTAATATTTGAGTTCAGCGAAGTCTCCCGAGTAAAACAGTACCCCCTATATACAGGTTTTATGGTGTCTTGGAGAGTTACAGGGTCAAATATAGTGCTTGCGAATTAAATTCTCTGCACTTTCTCCCTGTGTTGTCAGGCATGTCAATCAAATTTTAATTAATTAAATGACATAATTATGTTAAAAAATTACTTAAATATACACGTAGAATTTTAATATATATGCATTTATAGGTATTTAAATTCTACGTGTATACTAATGTAATCTTTCATGTAATTATATGTATTTATCTATCTATATATATTTGCGGTTATTTGTATTTTATATATAGATAGATATATATAGAATGTCATTCTAAGTGTATTCTGTTTCCAATATATATATATTAATAACAAAATACAGTTAGAATGAAATTACATATGAATATATAATTTATTTTAAATTTTGTTTCAATATTTTATTTATTTATTTTATTATTTTATTTATTAATTATTGTAATTATACGTATATATATATAATATATATATGTAGATCTATTATATATATAATATATATATACATATTATATATGTAACGTCATTCTAAGTGTATTTTAATACTAATATATATACTAATATTAATATTAAAATACATTACGTATGACGTTACATATATATAATATGTATATATATTATATATATAATATATATACATATATTATATATATATAAATACTTGTATTTTATTTTAACATGTGTATTTAATTTTTTTTTACACTACCTACCAGCAGGGGGACTCTCTAATATTTTAGACAGTCCCCCTGCTGGCAGATCCATAGCCAGCTATAGGGGGCCATGTGATCGCTCTTTGAGAGCGATCACATGGCCCCCGGGGGCCTCATTTGCCGGAGGGGGGCTGCCTGGGCTCTCAGGCAGACCCCCAGAAGAGGATCGCGGCGGAGGTAAGTATAGCTTACCTCCTGGGGGCTTCAGCCGTTACGGCGTTCTATGCCGCCGCAACGGCTTTAAAGCCCTTTAAAGCCGCGACGGCATAGAACGCCGTAACGGCGTTAAGGGGTTAAGCGTGCAAATTATCAGGTAACTATAACAGTTCTTTAATCGAATATTGAAGTAATTTTTCTTTTTCAATTAATAACCACTGAGGTAGATCGGCAGTCAGATTAAACTTAAAGGCATTTGTTACTGAGATATTGCAGTATAGACAATTTGACCCTACTAGGTTTGCCTGACCAAAATTATTTTATTACAGAGAATAAGATTTCTTAAAAAAGGAAAGTGGGATAGACAGTCGGATAGCCCTTAAAAAGTATATCATTTTCTGGAGAATATTCATCTTTAATGTATTTTACCCAGTCATGATATATCCAGCTCCCTCCATCTGTCCATCTCCTTCTGTAGTTCTGGACAGAATTTTGCTAAGTTACACGCATGCATGTTCGACAGGTTTTTGGTTAAGCTAATGCCAAAGTAAGCAACATTGAAGGCATCCCTCAAACCATCCATGGCAGGCCTTGAAAGCATCCCTCAAACCATCCATGACAGGCCTTGGAACATAAAAGGGCAAAGCCTGTGTCTTAGTTTCGCTGAGTTTATCATAGGAAACATCCACAAATTGTTTTAATATGTGCATCAAGGAATCAAGAGACGTAACCGGGTTAATTAAAGACAAAATGATATCGTCTGCTAAGAGCCCGATCTTATGAGTGATACCATCAATCGCAAAACACCCTCTATTATTGGGTCATTCCTAATTAGTTTGGTCATGGATTCCATTGCCAGAATAAATAATAAAGGGGACAGGGGTGTAGCTGTACCTGGGTAACTAGGCTGGTTATCCCCTTTGGTCAGACCCATTTCCACAGTAACAGGACAGGACACAGTTCCAGGATACAACGTTTGACAATGCTTATTGGGCTCGCAGCTTTTTATGCACAGACCACCGCAGGGGGTCTCCATCCGGCACAACACAAAACACATACAGGAGGGCGCTGGGAAACAGATAACCATCTCCCGCTCTGGGAGATACTAACAGGACACAGGGACACGCAGGAGTACACTTCAAATACAGGGGGGTGAACTTTGGGGCTCAGCACCCCGGGACGGGGAAGGAGTACAGGGTTATATTTTATATGGGGGAATAGCCTTGGGTCCCATCACTGCAAAAAGTGGGGCGATCGGATGTACAGAGCCAGAGATATCAGTGTCGAAAGTCTGGGGCTCAAGGCTCTGTACATCCCTGGAATCAGTTCCATGGTGTTGCTTGGTTTAGTCCGGTGAATTCAAACTTCGAGCTTAAACCAAGCAATGACCAATCAGGCGCAAACCAAATCACGCCACTCAGCGTTAGGGGGAGGAAGGAGTTTTGCCATCCAATCCAAAGAAAGGGCGCAAAACTCGGCTGCACCAATCTGTGCCTGAGGTGGATGGGGATTTCGTAGCACAATCAGAAGATAGGGCGCGAAACCCGAGGTCATCAATCCGCTGAAAGGCGCAAAACTTATTCGCGCCAATCAGCGCCCCGTTTGAACAAGCGCTCCTCCTTGGATTGGTCGCTCGCTGCCTGCGGCAACCAAGCAGCCTATTATTTGTGCTGGCCAACCTGGAGAGTGGAGCGAACCCAGTTTGAATGGGCGCTCCCTCTCCCATTGGTCGGCACGGACTTCCATGCAGCCAGAGGGAGCCCTGAGGTAGTGAGACCGACTCACAACCCCAGGGACTCTCTGGACTGGCTCACAACCCTTTCCCCAGTGGGTATAGGTATGAGGGATTATGAGTAGTACAAGGAAAGTGATTATAGCTCCGTTGGGAGAGGGTAGGGTGATCCCTGACACCAGGATCAAAGACAGTGTACACAGGCCGTTCGGGAGATGAATGTTCCCCCTGGTGGGCGTTCTGTAATACGAACTGGCGGGCCACCCAGGGGCAGCATGCGCCGCTCGTTCCCCTGCGGTTTTCACACCTCGTTAATGAGTTTTGAAAATTCTAATTGGAGTATCAGGGTGGTCTGGCAAATTGATCCCTGGCACCAGGATCAAAGACAGTGTACACAGGCCGTTCGGGAGATGAATGCTCCCCCTGGTGGGCATTCGGTAATACGAACTGGTGGCCACCCAAGGGATGCACACGCCGCCTATTCCTATGTGGTCTGGGGTTTTCACACCTCATTAGTGAACTAATTAGTAAATGTTCTAACTGAGGTGCCGGGGTGGTCCGGCGCACAGTGCTCCGTGCGCCGGAGCGCCCCCGGTCGGTCAAAAGGTGTAGTGCATGTTTTTATAGTCAAAATTATAGAGAAAGGAATAAGAAAGAGGGGAAACACACAGTCTAGGAGGGTACATCCACACACAAAAGAAACCAGGCAATTCACAGTTTAGCCAATCCCTCCACAAGGGAACAACCCTATCTCGTACCACTAGTAAGTGGAAAACTTTCTGAGATGAATACTGTGGCTGACACTCTACCTGTAGGATGATGATACAGAGCAAGCATTGATTACTTAGTATTAGTACATTCTGCCCCTACTCGCTATACCGCGAGTAGGGGCATGTCTAGTATACAGTGAGCAGCCACAAAAAACAACCCAAAAAACCCAAAGTGTCCCCCTCTCCCGAGCCCCCACCCGTGCCCTGAGCATCAGATGTGGGCCCTAAATTAGAATAAGGGAGGGACCTATTGTCCTCCCCCCGCCCCCCATCCCTGAGCAGCGGATGGGGGCCCTAAATACCAATATGGGGGACATATTGTCCTCCCCCCAAGCCCCCACACCTGAGGGCCGAGTGGGGGCCCTAAATTAGAATAGGGGGGGGACCAATTGTCCTCCCCCAGCCCCCACCCCTGAGCTGTGTAATTTGACTCATAACAACACTGCCATTGGAAAGGAGATATACTCTACTACCACTGGAGAACCCCTTTTGAGGACATCTACATATCCATAGGCGGGTTGTACCGTCCAGGTGCATATCTGGAGCTGAGTATCGGCTCCAGAAAATTGTAAGTGCCATTCCTTTTCTTTCATTTACCATCACTTAAGATCTCAACATACTACACTATATCTGTGTCTTTTTCATTCCCTCCTCCATATCGCTCTGAGCGTGGGAATTCCATCACAGGCGCTGCTCCCTGATCCTAGTATTTACATCCATCTTACCACCAGAGAAGAAAAGTTTCAGCAGCCACATACTATAATTACAAGTACTGATATTCCACCTACCCCTCAATGAATGTGCGTGTGTCGGTCAGTGAATGTGTGTGTGTGTCGTTCAGTCAGTGTGTATGTGTCGGTCAGTGAGTGCGTGCATCTGTCAGTGAGTCTGTCAGTGGTTAGATATTTAGATTTAGACTAAACTAAACTCCCATTATTATTTGCCTAGGTGAGGTGTTTGTAAATAAAACTATTACACTCTAGGAGATTTGAAATTATTGTTTAGTGAATAAGCGGGTATGCTGGGTTGTGTATTTTGTATGTTGTATGTATTGGCCCCAACAGGCGTTAGGCTGCTAAAGTAGGACCTGCCAAGAATGGGGTACATTGACGTTGTGGCAGGCTTATGCAATGTATGATCATATAATGTTACTAAACCCCCATAATTTTTTTCCTAAGTGAGGTGTTTTTGAATAAAACTATTAAAATCTGTGAGATTTTAAATCATTGTTTAGGGAATATATATATATAGTCCCTTTATGCCCAAATCTCTTACTGTTTTTTCTTTATTTATTTTTTTTCAGTGTTGCTTTTTGTTTCTAATCATTGACATAGTTACAGTAAAGATGTTTCTTTATTTGTGTTTGTGAATAGATTTCCACACGATGGTTTGTATTGGCCCTGGATAGATTTGTATAATCTTATTATATCCCCTCTGAGGCAACGTTTTTCTAAACTAAAGAGGTTTAAATTTGTTACCCTTTCTTCATAGCTAAAATGTTGCATTCCTTTTATTAATTTTGTAGCCCGCCTCTGCACTTTTTCTAGTGCCATAATATCCTTCTTTAGAACAGGTGGCCAAAATTGCACAGAATATTCAAGATGTGGTCTTACCAGTGATTTATAAAGAGGCAATATGATATTCTCATCCCGAGAATTAATCCTTTTTTGTCACGTCCTGTTCCTGCTGCAAATCATTTCTGACTATGGCTTCTGGTATCCAGTACTCTCTTTACAATTCTTGTTTAGTTTTCTTAGTTTTTCTGGTTTTATTTTCCATGTCTGGTTTTCTTTATGCTGGGTTTTGTGGGTTAATTCCTGTATTCTGTTCCTGGAATTCACAGTCTCTTGGATTCCTTTAAATGTTTGTTTTATGTTGCCACGCCCGTTCCTTTTCCATGATTCCTTTTGTTTCAGTTGGTTCCTGCAGGCAGTTGCTCAAGTTCTCTGCCTTTTCTTGCAGGTAAGTGCTGTATGTGCTTTATTCTTTTTTTTATTAAGCAGACGTTAGCTAGAGTAGGACCTGCCAAATATGGGGTACATTGGCGTTGTGGCAGGCTTATGCAATGTATGATCATATAATGTAACTAAATCCCCATAGTTTTTCACATATAGTACTTAGTTATGTCTCCTCTTGTTTTGCCTATTATATCTTGTCTTGTTTTATTTTGTATTCCCAGTCCATGTACAGTCATGTCTTGTCCTGCCCATGTTATGTTTATGTTTCCCTTATGTATTGTGTACATGTTCTGGGTTTAGCTTCCTATCCTTCTCTTGTTCTGGGTTCAACTAGTTCTGTCTTGTTTTCATGTTTAGTGCCTATCCTAGCCTTGCCTTGTTTCTAGTACTGGATATATTCCTGCTGCAGAGCCTCCCTATTCAGCTCATGGGAGGTCTGCTTATTACCATGCTCCTAGTTCCTGGGATCCGCAGACGCTGCATCAGGGCCCTGGTATGTGGCCGCACAAACGCTGTTATCAGCTAGGACCACTGCTTCCATAGGTAGCGATGGGAGCTGGGATGGCAAATGAAGTATTTGCAGAAGATCTACCAAATCACTAATTTGAATCACTGCCCTATTCTATTGTATTAACACAATTAAATTAGCAATTTTATAAACGTTTGCAATATTGAGCAATGATCTGTATATTAACTAGTTTTGACATTTAAACAAAAGCCATTAATAAAATAACAGAGGTCGGTATGTATTAGTTGAACTGCAAAATACAAAGCATTGTTTTTCCCCTGAAGCATTCTTAGGGACCCTTCTATTTTTAAATTTGTTTATTGACAAATCCACAATATATTATTCTTTAACTTTTGAAAATGATCAATCTTTAAAAGTGTTAGGTGACCGCAGTATCTATTATCATAATGATACTGAGATGGGATGGCAGCCAAATATTTGTGCCATTAATAACATTTACCTAAGTCAAAATGTTTGATTTACATGTAAAATTTCAGCAACAAACAGAGTTGTTTTCCTAGCACTATAGCTTCCACTTGTGCCCCCCTATGTAAAGACCCCTCCCCCCATGGTGCAGAATTGGTTAAAAACTGATTCTGTCACTTACCAGAGTTCAATGCCAATGTCTATGTCAGCCGGCAGGTGAGACCTAATGTTTAGTGCTACCCCATAGGAAAGCATTATACAATAAAAAGACAATAATTACCTTTGAGGGTTAACTCTACCTCAAGACAGCATCTAGACTTCCAAGTCGTTTGGTCGCCTAACTGAGGACATCCAGCGTTGCCCAAAATCCTATAGCAGTGATGGCTATCATTGACACCATAAATTGTTTCTGGACTACATTTCCAATGATGCTCATCTAGCTTTGCGAGTCTAAAAGGTAGCTGAGCATCATGGCAAATGTAGTCCAGAAACAATTTATGATGTCAAAGTTAGCCATCACTGCTATAGGATTTTGGGCAACGCTGGATGTCCTCAGTTAGGCGACCAAACGACTTGTAAGTCTAGATGCTGTCTTGAGGTAGAGTTAACCCTCAAAGGTAATTATTGTCTTTTTATTAAACACTGCAATAATTACCTTTGCAGGGTTAAGGGCCCTGGGAATATGCACTCAGATCACTTCAATGAGCTGAAGTGGTCTGGTTGCCTAGAGGTGTCCCTTAACCCCTTAAGGACCAAACTTCTGGAATAAAAGGGAATCATGACATGTCACACGTCATGTATCCTTAAGGGGTTAAGCTAAAATATCCCACATTTTTTTTTTTTTTTTTTTTTTTTTAGTGTTGCTTTTCGTTTCTAATCATTGACATAGTTACAGTAAAGATTTTTCTTCCGCCTGTTTAACATAAACATTGTTTCTTACAATATAATGACAGTGCAAAACGATTTCACTTAGATTATTAGACACATGCAGAGGAGAAACAGCAATGTTTTTTTTTGTTTTTGTTTTTTTTGCTTTTTATTACTCACATCGCTGAATTGGTTATTAAACTGTATCTGTTTATTAAAACAATTATTGAAACAAGCCATGATCTAAACATTCTAAAGCAAAACACATATTTAAAGGCTGCAGCTTCCAAGATGTTTGGGTGACAACTGCAAATATGCATAAATAAGTAAATAAATAAAATGCAGTAAATATTTTTTCCATACATCAGTTTGAAGGTTTGATATATCTAGCCACGCTGTTGCATTTTACATGAGATATAATTTTGTGTATATGATTTACATAGACATAATTTTTAACTGAAAATATATATTTAATCATAACTCTTTCCTGCAAGACATTTAGATTTAATTTATTGAAATGTTGTAAACATATATTTCAAAAGTCAGCATATGACCACTGGATGGCAGTATACTACTCAAATTCAATATGCTTTACCAATTTGATAACAAGCTTGACACTAGAGAAACACAATAGAATTATTTTTTTTTTTATAAATTATTTATTTATAAATTTTCAAGTTTTGGTATGTCAGAAATAGGGAATACATAACAAAGAAAGGGAAATGGGAACATATCAGGAGAAGTACAATCCTTTTGATATCAAAAAAGGGAAGGTGTAACACTTGAATGTACAGCTTATAACATATGGACATGTAGTATAAACCTCTAGATAAATCAATGTTACAGGTCAGGTACAAAAAGGTATATCAAAAGACATTGTGGCTGTGGTAATTCTCCTAATGTAAAGTAACAATTTAAAATAGATTAATTAAGGGGAAGGGAGTACATAGTAAAGGGAGGGAAGAGGAGTTACATCTTTGCAGGGTAGTGGGAGAGCGAGTTCAAAGAGGGTAAGGATGCATCGCGGGCTAAGCCCGTATTGCCGTTATCGCATGGAGGATTGTTGGCCCCCATGGTGGTGTCTCTTTAAGGGTAGTAAGAATCACAGGGTTTAGTTCTGTTTTTCTCTTTCCCTTTTTCTCCCCTTACCCTTTGATCTATAAATTCTTTATTTATTGGTTATTTTTCTTTTCTTTTTCTCTTTTCTATTTTAGCGTGAATAGGGATTACAGAACAAAGAAAGGGGATTGGGTAAATATCAGGGAGATTACAATCTCAGTGGTAGCATGACTGAAAAGCATAAAGTAAGAATGGATAGTTAGATTGTTCTACATCGCAGATCAGGTAATTGTTAGCCTTATACAGGGTTATGTAATGTTACAATTGTGGTAGTTGACTTCTTATTGCAATATTTCATAAGAGGTAGCAACCTTATTGTGGTTTCTAACTATATTTGTACCTAACATTTTTTAGAAAGATTCAGGAGTCTGGTGGGTAAAGATAAGTGGCTCCCTGTGTGTGTTTAACTTTGCTTCAATACTTGTAACAGCCTGTGCCGTGGGGAGGTGGGGTGAGGGGACGGGTGTGGATGAGGGAGAGAGAGCGAGCGAGAGAGAGAGAGAGAGAGAAAAAAAGGGGGGGAGAAGAGAATTGGGAGTATTGAGGGGAGTGTAGTGGGAGTAAGAAGGAGAAGAGTAGAGGATGTGTGAGGTGAGAGGGTTAGTGGTGCTGTATTGCTCCCGGGGTGTGGCCGCGTGCAACCGGCCCTTCCCCCTATGTGCTGTTTTGTTCTAGGATCCAGAGGTCCCAAATTTTGTGGAAATGTTTTGTTGTTTCGTGGAATATAGCTGACATATCCATTTCCATTGTGTCCGCTGTCTTTGAAAGCATTACCGTGAGGAAGGGTTTGTTATGGTTACCCCATTGTTCTGCAATTGTGCGTCTGGTAGCGAGTGCAATCTTTGCCTCCAGTTTATTCTGTGCTCTGGTAACAGTAGTGTGGGGTTTTGAAATAAACCATGTTCAGGGGTTCATGGGCAAGTCAGTGTGGAGGATCTTAGAGGCAAGGTTAGAGACACTGACCCAGAGCTGGGAGATCGAAGGGCATTCCCACCATAGGTGGATATACGTGCCCTTGTTTCCACAGTCTTTCCAGCAGACATCCGTGTCTACACCCTATTTGCTTCAGTCTAAGGGGTGTGAGGTACCACCGGAGCATCGTTTTATATGGTTGTTTCTTTATGATTAACGCATACAGTGAGCAATGCTGTGGCTTCCCAAATGTCTGCCTTGTTAAAGGGAGTGTCTGGTGGGCCTATGTCTCATTTCCATGCCGATGTATAAGAAAGGACATTTACTGGGGAGTTTGAGTTCAAAAGGGAGAATATCGTAGAGATCTGTCCCTTTTGAATGGGTGCATGTAGACATGCCCCTTCGAAGTGTATGAGTGTTGCGGTTGCTGTGGCCATGATATTTGGTTCGTTAAGGAAACTGCCCAATTGTAGATAGCGGAGATTGTCAAAGGTGGTTATTGGTACTTTTCTTGGTAGGTCTGGGAATGGTAAGAGTTGTCGGTTATGAAAGAAGTGAAGGACTCTTAGCAGCCTGTTATCTTCAAAGTGCACAAAGTTTTGGAGAGTAATGCCTGGGGAGAATTGTTTATTTCTTAAGACTGGTGTGAATGGTGATGGCACATTAAGTATATGTAGGTGCAGTGTATGTATGATTGTGAGCTGAGCTGTGCAGTGTGTGTGATTGTGAGCGGTGCAGCGTGTAAGGGGTGCAGTGTGTGTGATTGCGAGGGGTACAGTGTGGTGTAATTGTGAAGGGTGCAGTGTGTGTGATTGTGAGGGGTACTGTGTATGTAATTGTAAGGGGTACAGTTTGTGTAATTGTGAGGGATTCAGTGTGTGTGGGGTACAGTGTGTATAATTGTGAGGGGTGCACTGTGCGGGCGACAGGGGCTAGGAGGGTGGAGGGGCAGCAACAGGGGTTGGGGGGTAGAGGGACAGGAGGTGGGGGGGTGGAGGGGCAGTGACAGGAGGTAGCGGGGGTAGACGGTTAGTGACAGGGGTTAGGGGGTAGTAACAGGGGTTAGGGGTGGTAGAGGGGTAGTGACGGGTTAGGGGGATAGAGGGGTAATGACAGGGGTTGGGGTAGAGGGGCAGTGACAGGGGACAGGGGTTAAGGGGGGTAGTGACAGGGGGTAAGGGGGGTAGTGACAGGGGGTAGAGGGGGTAGTGATGGGGTTAGGGGGTAGTGACGGGGGTTAGGGGGTAGTGACAGGGGTTAGGGGGTAGTGACAGGGGTTAGGGGGGTAGTGACAGGGGTTAGGGGGTAGTGACAGGGGTTAGGGGGTAGTGACAGGGGTTAGGGGGGTAGTGACAGGGGTAGTGACAGGGGTTAGGGGGTAGTGACAGGGGTTAGGGGGTAGTGACAGGGGTTGTGACTGGGGTTAGGGGGTTAGAGGGGTAGTGACAGGGGTTAGGGGGGTAGTGACAGGGGTTAGGGAGGTAGAGGGGTAGTGACAGGGGTTAGAGGGGTAGTGAAAGGGGTTAGAGGGGTAGTGAAAGGGGTTAGAGGGGTAGTGAAAGGGGTTAAGGGGTAGTTACAGGGGTTAGGGGGTTAGAGGGGTAGTGACAGGGGTTGGGGGGTAGTGACAGGGGTTGGGGGGTAGTGACAGGGGTTAGAGGGGTAGTGACAGGGGTTAGAGGGTAGTGACAGGGGTTAGGGGGTTAGAGGGGTAGTGACAGGGGTTAGGGGGTTAGAGGGGTAGTGACAGGGGTTAGGGGGGTAGTGACAGGGGTTAGGGAGGTAGAGGGGTAGTGACAGGGGTTAGAGGGGTAGTGAAAGGGGTTAGAGGGGTAGTGAAAGGGGTTAGAGGGGTAGTGAAAGGGGTTAGAGGGGTAGAGGGGTAGTGACAGGGGTTGGGGGTAGTGACAGGGGTTGGGGGGTAGTGACAGGGGTTGGGGGGTAGTGACAGGGGTTGAGGGGTAGTGGCAGGGGTTAGAGGGGTAGTGACAGGGGTTAGAGGGGTAGTGACAGGGGTTAGGGGGGGTGGGGGGCAGTAAGTGACAGGGGTTAGGGGGTTAGAGGGCTAGGGACAGGGGTTAGGGGGGGTATGGGTGCAGAGGCAGGGTGGGGGGGCAGTGAGTGACAGGGGGCAGAGGGGGGTTTAAATACCTGCCCTGGTGGTCCAGTGGGCGCCCTCTCTCTTCAGTCTGCAGCTCCGCCGGGAGTGAGCTGCAGACCACATGGTGAGTCTCGCGATCTCCAGGCAGAGCGTTGCCGTGGCAACGCTCTGACAGGCTGGAGATCGCGAGATACTTCAGTCTGCAGCTCACTCCCGGCGGAGCTGCAGACTGAGGATCAGGGCAGACAGACAGGAGGGGCCTCTCACCCGGCGGCATTGTGTGCACGCCGCCGGCCCCCTCCTGTGTCGGGTCCTCGGTCATAGACCGAGGACCCGACATGTTAGTCTGCCCAAAGGTAGTGCAGCACGGAGGTGTGATTAGGGTGTGCCCAGGCACACCCGGCACACCCCGTGCGCACGCCTATGATTGCTGGGTATGGTTGTGTAACCTGGCAGTCATGTATAGATGATTGCCAGTGTGAAGGGGTTATTTGAAACAAAAATTTACATTATGGTTGTGCTTTCAAAAAAGCATTAACCAAATATAGTTACAGATCAGAAATGTCAGACATTTTACCTATATTTTCTATAATCTTTTACATGTATATTATCATATATGTTTTTCCCCATGTATTGTATGTATGTATGCATATAATATATGTTGTGTAACAAATGCTCTTTTCCATTGACATTTGCCATGAGCTCCTGGAGGAGTGTGGAAGCTGGCCTCCTACCCACTATGGTCCAGTCGGGGACCCCGTTTGGGAGTTACCCTGCACAGCCTCCATTAGCATCTTTCCCTCGTTGACCCTTGTCCGGCACTTTCCTTTCATTTGAATGGAACCGAACGCTAGCTCCCCGACAGCTATTCTCATGAACAAAACCCACAAATGGTCGTCGTGGTACTTGGCCATGACAGCTGTGGAACTAATTTTGGCATGAGGACTTTGTGGTTCCCCGATCACCTCAGTGTTACTTAGCCGCAATTGTTATGGAACAGTTTTCGGCATTAGGTGACTTTGCGGTTCATAGACAACTTGGTCCGAGTTTTTTTTGGTAAGTGGAACAAACGCTACCTAAGAGTCAGGCAGGGCACCCCATATTTTGGCCACAGGAGCTCCTAAAAGTTTGCCAGCAAAAGCACCAATTGCTCTGGAACTATTTTGGGCTAGGACCACGTGTGCGGCTGATCAGAACTTTGACACAATGGCAGTTCCCCTACACTGCATGAATCTGAGTGCTATTTGGACAACTTGGGCACTCAGATCAGGGCTGTATGATATGTGGGGATATATGATATGCGGGGTTATTGTATGTTTTTATGATGTTTTGGGGGTACTTTTGTTTTTATGGTTTTTGTTTGGCTCTTGGCTCCTGGAAGATAATTAGCTTATCAGTCTTTAGCTCACTTATCTTCCTGGCACAGATATCTCTGGGAGAGTATTGTTTGGATACCCCCTGCTGGGGATTGTGTATATAAGCAGGAAACTTGGCCTTAATAAACCATTTCCTTTTCACCCTTCAGTCAGTCTGGACTAGTGTTTGGGTGGAGAAGCTTACTCACTGCAGGAGAGCTTAATCACTTGAAGCTGTACCTAGTACCCTGTTCCAGAGGAGAGCTAGGAAGTGAGTTTGCAACTTTACCTTTGCATTAACCATACAGGAATACACACTAATACATGCACACATATAAACACTAATACACATATAATCATATACATACAATGGGTGGAATGGTTCGGTTCAGGGTAAGAGATGATGGTATGTAGGCAAATGGAATAACTGTGGAGATAAAATGGTGTACAAGCACCTAGTGCAATATCATACAGTATAGTGGTATATCAACGTAAAATGTATGATTCAGTACTCACAAGGAGGGAGCCAATTAGTAATGGCTCAATCAGAACGCCTGTGGGATAATTTGAAGGGATCCCACTCCCTTCCAAGTTGCAGGTAGTACTTCACAGGTCCCAAAAGAAATGTCCACACCAATAAAATATTGGGGACTAAATTCCTTTTAATGATAAAAAGTAAAGTGCAGATATACAGAAATAAACAATTAAAAAACTAAACGAAAACTAAGTAAAAACCACAAAAAATGTGGTAAGGCGAGTAAGTCCTCTGTGGGGTAAAGAAAGGTTGCAAAACGCGTTTCACCCAAGTCCTGGGCTTCCTCAGTTGCTAGTGATATCTGTTTGGTAATGTACTTTTATATCCATTCGGGAAGCTGATTTCTTCCGTGTTGGCGCGGTTTCTCCGTTTCCGGTCGCATATCGGTGACGTGTTTCCGGTCCACGGTCTGTTGGTTGGAACGCATATGCGTTCCACATCTTCAACGAACTTTATTGTTCTTCACTTTAGTCCACAAACTATTTAAATATCGGATTTAGCGTCCGTTTTTTATGTTAAACATGGAGAAATGAAGATAAATAAATTGTACAGTTACAAATTTACGTAAACAAATCACATAAATAAATAAATAAGAAAGAGGTACTACATAGAGAACCTAAATAATGGAGAAGAGTATATTCCTAATCACAGATACTGTTGGTATCTTCTTAAAAAATAATATTGATGAGTTTCTGAAACATTATAATAGTGTCCCTATCAGGATTGATAAAAGCAAATATAGATAATGATAGAGGTGATGGAAAAAAGGAGATATTATTAAAAAGGGAATAAAAACATGTAAAAGGAATAACATAATATCAAACTGGGCAACATTAAAAAGGTCAAACATATATACTTAAAAAGACTGTCTGTCTGAAAGGTGTAGCTCTACTATGTGGCTTCTAAAATCCCAGTGTTACTGCATAAAAAACGCTTCATATGAAAATGTAGGCAGAAAGTGCTATGGTGACATATTATAACAAATTACATATTTCGAAATCTGAATTGAGGCCGTTAGGTATAAGAGTGTTAAAGTTAAAAATAAATGTAATTTCTTCTTTCCCCAGCTTGTTAATATAGTTGCCTCCACTCCAGTCCTTTTGAACTGATTTTATTGCACACAAATATAGGCCTGTGGGGTCTTGGTTATGTTGAATTCTAAAGTGCTGGGAGACAGAGTGTGTTTCAAGGCCTTTTTTAATATTGCGGACATGCTCCGCAATCCTTACATTTAAGGGCCGTATGGTTCTCCCTATATAGAGGAGATTACAGGGACATTTCAGGACATAAATTATTCCTTTAGACAGGTGAGGTGATCTTTTATTTTGTATGGTCGTCCTATTACTCCACCTATATCTATAAGGTGTCTTTTTTTTTGTTTTTTGTAACTCTGCATGGTAGACATTCCCCACAGCCATAAAAACCTACCAGATTGTTGATGAAATGTTTGGGTTTTGTTGTTTCTAAATTACTTCTGACTAACATAATTTTGAGGTTACTCGTACCTCTATAACTCATTCTTGGTTTAGAAGGTAAAATATCCTTAAGTATAGGATCATCTCTTAAGATGTGCCAATGTTTGTTAACCCCTTAAGGACACATGACATGTCTGACATGTCATGATTCCCTTTTATTCCAGAAGTTTGGTCCTTAAGGGGTTAAAGGCTCTTTGTATTTTTTTTCGTGTTTCCATTGTATTTACTGATGAAAGGTACTTCGTTAGAATTATATGACGTGTTTTTAGATTTATATTTTAGGAGTTGAATCCTTTCCAGGAGTCTAATTTCTTCCATGTCTTTCTTCAAATCTTTTTCTATGAACTGATTTTTTATGTGTTCGGCCTGTTTAATATCTTCTTCTTCTTCTTTACAGTTCCTCCTAATCCTTTTAAATTGCCCTTTAGGGGCATTAGTTAGCCAGGGAGTATGGTGGCAGCTGGTTCGGTTGATATAGCTGTTTGAGTCCACAGGTTTAAAATAATTTCTGGTAAAAATGCTGGATTCTTTTATATAGATATTTAAATCTAAAAAAATTATATTGGTATTGCTCAAATTACTAGACAATTTAATGCCCCAATCATTAGTGTTAAGAAACTCCAGAAAACGTGTCAATTCACAGCTACTGCCTGTCCAGATAAAAAATATGTCGTCTATGTACCTGCGATAGGACACCAAGTTCTCCCTCCAGCCATGGCCACTAGAAATAAAGAATTCTTCCCAGTATGCCATAAATAAATTGGCATAGCTGGGGGCGAACTTGGTGCCCATCGCCGTACCGCAGATTTGTAAATAAAACTGGTCCTGAAACCAAAAAAAATTGTTGGTTAAAATAAGTAAAATTCCTTCTAAAATGAACTCTATTTGTTCTTTTCTAAAAGATGATTTTTCTAAAAAATATTTTGCTGCTTCCAGTCCTTTTTTGTGGGGGATTATACTATATAAAGAGCTAACGTCACATGTGACAAGGAAGTTCCCTTCTGTCAGGATCGGGACAGGGATCCAACACGCAGAGTACAAACAGGTACAGGGTACGTATACCGGACCTTAGAATGGCCGGACTAACGTAAGTAGTAGTAAAGAATGGTCTAGAGACAAGCCGAGGTCGAGGGAACGAGAGAGCAGGTAAACGAGAGACAAGCCGAGTCAAAGGGTAATAGAGGTAAACGAGGTAGAACAGACAAGCCGGGTCAAAACCAAAGAAACTAACAGAATACAAATGGTACGATGGTGTCATGAGTGACTAGACAAGCTAGAACCACGACAGGGCAATGAACAAACGTAGAAAGCCCTCTTTTATACCCTGATTCTAAACAGGTAATCACGCCCCCGACGAATCCTCATTCGTGCTTGGGGCTTGATTGACAGATCGGGTTGGGTTGTCGTCATGACGTCGGCTACTGAACGCCGCGTCATAAAAGGAAGTGGATCCCTCGCGGCGTGTAAACGACCGAGGGAACCGCGAGGAACGAGTGATTCAACCCTTTTGCGAGGAAGAACGTCCAAGTGTCTCACCTCCACAGAGGTAGAGACAGCAGGTACCCTGACAGTACCCCCCCCCCCCCTCAGAAACGCCCACCGGGCGGAAGGAACCGGGACGAGATGGAAAACGGGAGTGAAAAGCCCTGCGGAGGCGAGGCGCATGCACATCCTCCTGAGGTATCCAAGACCTCTCCTCAGGACCATATCCCTTCCAATCAACCAAATATTGTAACCTCCCCCGGGAGATACGAGAATCGATGATGGAATTGATTTCATACTCCTCTTGTCCCTCAACCTGAACAGAGCGAGGAGAGGATGCAGTGGTGGAAAACTTGTTACATATTAAGGGTTTTAACAAGGAAACATGAAAGGAGTTAGGAATGCGTAAGGCAGATGGAAGGGCCAGACGATACGCAACTGGGTTAATTCGAGTCAGGACCCTGTAAGGTCCAATGTAACGAGGAGCGAATTTCATAGAAGGAACCTTCAAGCGAATGTTTTTGGTACTCAACCATACCCTGTCCCCTGGAACAAAGACTGGAGACGCCCTTCTGTGTTTATCAGCGTGTTTCTTGAACAACATGGAATTATGCAGAAGAATTTGTCGAGTCTGATCCCACAACTTCCTCAGATTGGCAACATGAACATCAACCGACGGTACTCCTTGGGAAGGAGAAACCGAGGGAAGAATGGAGGGATGAAAGCCATAATTCATGAAAAAGGGGCTAGAACGAGTAGAATCACAAACGAGATTGTTGTGTGCGAACTCTGCCCAAGGAATCAGACCAACCCAGTCGTCCTGGTGTTCGGAAACGAAACAACGCAAATATTGTTCGATCTTTTGATTAGTGCGTTCAGCAGCTCCGTTAGACTGGGGATGATAGGCAGAAGAGAAATTCCATTTGATACCCATTTTTTTTTTTTTTTATAAATTCTTTATTTTGTTGTGCATTAATTAGACAAGGTACATTTTATACTAGCAATGCCACAATAGCAAATGCCAGAGTTTTCATAAGCATAGATGTACAATCATTTGGCATGGATAGACTGTGCACATTTTTTATATTATATAAGAGTAGACAACAGTATAATGCTGAGCTTAACGTGTATATAAAAGATTAAACAGGCTTATCTCCAAGTTATGCAATATAAGAGTGTTGTAAATGCTTGTCTGAGAGTGCTAGGGTAGATGTTTGTTCCCGAGGGGACTATCACTTTGCTCAGTTTAGTTATTAGGCAGTTAAACAGTAAAACATGAAACTTAGTACTATTTCACCATGCTCAGTGGCGATTAAGTACAGGTGAACATTGCCTGACTTGTCAAGAGTTATATATTAGACATATTAGCATAATTGCACGTATTTGGCTCTGTCTTCAAGAGTGGTGCTGTCAAGGCTGGTAGTAAAATGCCGCTTGGTCATGGTAGCCTGATATCGCTGTATAGTAGTGAACTGCCTAATTTCCTATCAGTTAAAACATAGAGGCTAGGGAATATACGGGTATGTGCTCAAGATTGCCTATGCATAGCATGGTTAAGTAAACAAGATAATGTAGGCGCTTGTGTTTCATAGTATGCAAGATGTACAGTGGTAGTTAGCCTGATCCAGCAATTATATACCAACGTTTCCTGCCGATTTTAGACAGTAGATCAAGCAAACTAAGCGTAGAACAGGCTTAGAGAACAGGCTTGTGAAACAGGCTTACAAGGCTTACAATATTAACACAAGAAAAGTAAATGTTAATCTCAAACCAGCACTATGTACATTATAGAGTCTATTTTGCTAGGTTAATCATCAGTGAGTATGGGGTTAACAACCTGCTATATATACTTCAATGAGCTACATTAACTAGCATTTAAATGTGTTGCAGTCATAGGCATATAGTAGTGAGAGACATGGGCTCACATAATCTGCGCATATTGGGTAGAGTGACCTCTGGAATACGGTTTAGTCCTTACGGCATGGTAAAGCGTTCAGGCAAGATGGTGTCCATCTATATCATGGCGGAGTCAGAGTTAAGTAACACTGTCCGCAGACCTGAGAGAGTCTCTGACTCAGCCGATCCCCTGATTCGGGAAGCTCTTAGGACATGTGAAGAGGTAGGTGGCAGCTTTGTTCTCCTCCGTGGAGGGTCCCTGCACCTGATGGATCTCAACTGTGCAGTCCGAGTATGTCGTAGAGGTGTTCGACCACCAGCGTTGACGTTGGCCGCTTTCAGGATTCCCCGGAATGCTTGCCAGTGCTGTATGACCCCTGCTCGGGCAGGTAAGTTGGTTCGTGCCGGTCCTTATAGGTTGTTGCTCTTTGGTTGCTGGCTTTGGTGGGGCTGGCGTTGTCTTGTGCCGTGCAGTGACCATTGGAGGTCGTCTCCGCTTGTGTGTCCCTGTCGGTAGGATGGGACGTCGTTTTCGGCGCCATGTTTTGGCGCGCTTAATCTGGGTGGGCAAGCCAGTCGGGCAGGAGCGGTACGATGGTGTCATGGGTGATTTTGCGACCGGGACTTGTGTAGTGTACAGACGGTCATTTAGTTTCTCCCAAAACGCTGCAAATGTGGCCTCTAGCCTCACCAGGATGTCTGTCTCCTGTGTTATTTCGATTAGCTTACTTGTGTGTTCCGCCATCTTAGGTATCGCCGCATGTAGTCTGCTCGAGGGTGTCACCGCTACCTCTGTTTCGTCCAGGGCTGCGGTCGTCCAGCTCGGCAGGGACCGGGATATCCCCCACCGGTCCAGGGGGGGGGGAAGACAATACAAGAGTTCTCCCCCTTCAGCCAGAGAACCGGGAGAGCGGCCGCCTCTCCTCGGCTCCCACCCGTGTAGGCCGCAGTCTGCGAGGTAGTCGGTTCAGCCACGGAGGGTCTCATAACGGGTGTCCCCCGATGCAGCATCACCCCCTGGATAGGGTTATCGCTATCCACAGCTGGTACGCTTGGGTGGTCGGGCGTTAACACCCAAATCTTGGCCTCAGGCTCAGGAGCTCTTAGTAGGCACGTCTGCTCTGCTCGGCAGGCTAGCTCCGCCCCAATTTGATACCCATTTGAGAGCAGAATGACTTCCAAAAA
This sequence comes from Pelobates fuscus, assembly GCF_036172605.1. Taxonomy (NCBI): domain Eukaryota; kingdom Metazoa; phylum Chordata; class Amphibia; order Anura; family Pelobatidae; genus Pelobates; species Pelobates fuscus. The sequence goes on from NC_086327.1 coordinate 56,427,265, forward strand.
CGGGAAACAAATTGGGAACCTCTATCAGAAACAATTTCGGAAGGTATCCCATGTAAACGAAATATCTCTTTAGCGAATATCTCAGCCAATTCAGGGGAAGATGGAAGTTTAGGTAAGGGCACGAAATGAGCCATCTTAGTAAACCTGTCAACCACCGTGAGAATCACAGTCTGTCTTTTAGAAACAGGTAAATCGACAATGAAGTCCATAGCCAAACAGGTCTATGGTTTCTCGGGAATTTCCAAGGGATGCAAAAGCCCACATGGAAGCGTCTGAGGTCGTTTAGTCTTCATACAGACCTCACATGCTTCGACGAAATCCCTAACATCTTTACGTAAGGTGGGCCACCAGAAATCTTTGGCTATTAGGGAACATGTCTTACGAATGCCAGGATGCCCAGCCACCTTACTATTGTGAAAGCACTGTAGCAGTTCTAGTTGGAGTTCAACAGGAACAAAATGCCGTGACTCAGGACTCTGTCTAGGAGCCAGATGTTGTAGCTTCATAATCTCGGCAAGCAACGGAGAATGAATCCTGAGGCTAGTGTTGGCGATAATATTGCACTTGGGAACTATAGAAGAGAAAACCGTCTCAGATATAGTAGAAGGTTCATGTTGGCGAGACAAAGCATCGGCCTTAGAGTTCTTAGAACCAGGTCTATAAGTGAGCACGTAATTGAAATGGGTGAGGAACAAGGACCAACGAGCTTGTCTGGCGGATAAGCGCTTGGCCTCCCCAATATAAGACAAGTTCTTGTGATCCGTCAGGATAGTAACAGGATGCAAGGTCCCCTCCAATAAATGTCTCCACTTCTTTAAGGCCATGATAACAGCTAGTAGTTCCCTGTCACCAATATCATATCTGCTTTCAGTCCCAGATAGTTTCTTGGAAAAAAAACCACATGGATGTAATGGTTTATCCACGCCTAACCTTTGGGACAAGATGGCATCTATACCTGTCTCTGAGGCGTCTACCTCGAGTAGGAAAGGTAAAGTTGTATTGGGGTGAACTAAAATTGGTGCAGAAGCAAAAAGTTCCTTAAGTGTCTTGAAGGCAACGAGAGCTTCAGTAGACCAAGTCTTAGTGTCAGCCCCCTGTCTGGTCATATTGGTAATAGGAGCAATAATGGAAGAGTATCCTTTAATGAAGCGCCTATAATAATTGGAGAATCCAATAAACCTCTGAATGGCCTTGAGACCCCTAGGTAATGGCCAATCTAAAATAGACTGGAGTTTATCCGGATCCATTTTAAAGCCTTCCCCAGAAATCACGTAACCAAGAAAGTTTATCTGAGATTGATCAAAACTACATTTCTCCAATTTGCAGTACAACCCATGTTGTAGGAGTTTGCGCAATACCCTTCTGACTTGTCTGTGATGGGTCTCAATTTCTCTAGAGTGTATTAGTATATCATCTAAATATACAATAACACAATCCTGTTGAAATTCCCTAAGAACTTCATTGATCAGATCCTGAAATACTGCCGGTGCATTACAGAGCCCAAAAGGCATTACCGTGTACTCATAGTGCCCATATCGAGAATTGAACGCTGTTTTCCACTCGTCTCCCTGCTGAATTCTCACCAAGTTATACGCCCCTCTGAGATCCAACTTGGTGAAAATCTTGTAACCCTTTAAACGATCAAAGAGCTCAGTAATCAAGGGAATTGGGTATGCATTTCTGATAGTTATTTTATTCAAACCTCGGTAATCAATGCAAGGCCTTAACGTGCCATCCTTTTTATTCACAAAAAAAAACCGGCCCCGGCAGGCGAGGATGATCTCCTAATAAATCCCTTGTCTAGATTCTCACGGATATACTCCTCTAAGACTAAGTTCTCCTTAGTGGATAAAGGATATACATTGCCCCTCGGAGGCATAGTACCAGGTAGGAGATTAATCTTGCAATCAAAGGACCTGTGTGGGGGTAAAGTATCAGCATTCTTCTTGTCAAAGACTGCCTTTAAATCTATGTATCGAGACTGTATTTGTAAGTCTGTAGACTGGGTGGAGTTAACCGGTGTATTACCTACGCAAAGTGGTGAGACTTTCTGTAAACACCTGTCCTGGCAACCCTGACCCCATGAAGTTATCTCCCCTAGCTCCCAATCAATAATAGGGTTATGTTTCTTTAACCATGGATACCCCAGAACTATAGGAACAGAAGGGGAAGAGATAAGCATAAGGGATATATCCTCCTCGTGTAAGATACCAACAGTCAAAATAACAGGTATAGTCTCATGAGAAATCATAGGTTCAGATAATGGTCTACCATCTATGGCCTCAACGGCCAAAGGAGTATCTCTTAGCTGAGATGGGATAGAGTGTTTAGAAACAAAAACTTGGTCGATAAAGCTCTCAGCAGCTCCGGAGTCTATCAATGCCATAGTCTTTATTACTCCCTTCTCCCATGCTAAAGAAACCGGTAGTAGAAGCCTGTGATCTTTATAATTGTGTATAGAGGACAAAATAGAAACACCCAAGGCCTGTCCTCTAGAGAAACTTAGGTGCGAGCGTTTCCCGGACGATTAGGACAATTTAGGCGAAGGTGCCCTCTTACTCCACAATACATACACAATCCCTCCTTTCTTCTGTACTGTCTCTCCTCTTCTGAGAGGCGAGTATTGCCTATTTGCATAGGTTCAGAAAAAACTGGGATAGTGGTTTGAGGACTTTGAAATAAAGGCGCTAGTTTAAAGGGAGGTCTACGAATATTATCACGAGTGTTCTGTCTCTCTCTTAAACGTTCGTCAATACGAGAAATAAAATAAATTAAATCCTCCAAATTTTCAGGGAGCTCTCTAGTAGCCACCTCGTCTAGGATTACATCAGATAATCCGTTTACAAATACGTCTATATAGGCCTGTTCATTCCACTTAACTTCTGCCGCCAAAGACCTGAACTCTAGTGCATAATCCACTAGGGTTTGGTCGTCTTGTCTAAGGCGCAATAGTAATCTAGCTGCATTGACCTTTCTACCTGGAGGGTCAAAAGTTCTTCTAAAAGCAGCGACAAAGGCATTATAGTTATAGACTAACGGATTCTCATTCTCCCACAGAGGATTGGCCCATCTCAGAGCCTTATCAATGAGGAGTGTGATAATGAATCCAACCTTTGCCCTATCTGTAGGGTAAGAGCGAGGTTGTAATTCAAAATGAATACCAATTTGGTTTAAGAAACCACGGCACTTCTCCGGAGAACCACTATAACGTACAGGAGGTGTAATACGGGAAGAAGTACCTACAGTGGCTACTTCTAGACCTGAACTTACAGGAGAGATGGACGTAGCTCGCATCTCCTCCGGTGGATTACTAGATCGAGATAATAAAGCTTGCAGCGCTAGAGTCATCTGGTCTATTCTGTAATCCATGGCATCAAATCTAGAATCGGAAGAACCAACCTGAGTGTTTGTACCTGCAGGATCCATGGCCCTGTCGTAATGTCAGGATCGGGACAGGGATCCAACACGCAGAGTACAAACAGGGACAGGGTACGTATACCGGACCTTAGAATGGCCGGACTAACGTAAGTAGTAGTAAAGAATGGTCTAGAGACAAGCCGAGGTCGAGGGAACGAGAGAGCAGGTAAACGAGAGACAAGCCGAGTCAAAGGGTAATAGAGGTAAACGAGGTAGAACAGACAAGCCGGGTCAAAACCAAATAAACTAACAGAATACAAGAGCACTGAGTGACTAGACAAGCTAGAACCACGACAGGGCAATGAACAAACGTAGAAAGCCCTCTTTTATACCCTGATTCTAAACAGGTAATCACGCCCCCGACGAATCCTCATTCGTGCTTGGGGCTTGATTGACAGATCGGGTTGGGTTGTCGTCATGACGTCGGCTACTGAACGCCACGTCATAAAAGGAAGCGGATCCATCGCGGCCGGCGTGTAAACGACCGAGGGAACCGCGAGGAACGAGTGATTCAACCCTTTTGCGAGGAAGAACGTCCAAGTGTCTCACCTCCACAGAGGTAGAGACAGCAGGAACCCGACACCTTCTTGCCATTCGGTCTGTTCTAATATTTGAAGCATATGGATAGTGTCTTTCAGATAATATGTATTCTTCACCACTAAAGGTTGCAGCATGATATCTATATATTCTGATATCCGTGTGGATACAGAATCGATGCCTGATATTATGGGCCTGCCTGGTGGGTTGTGTTGATCTTTATGCACCTTAGGTAGGTGATAGAACACCGGTATTTTCGGGTAGTCAATGGATAAGTAATTAGCTTCTTTTTCGTTAATGATTTCTAGTTCCTTTCCTTTTAAGATGTATTCTTCGGGGGGCGTGTCCTGGACCTTGCCGTGAGCAGACGCATGTAGTGAGAGCTCCGCACAGTTAAGGCCCATACCTGAGCAATTGGAACCCAAAAAATAATAATATACAACAACCGAATACCGCAGGACACAAGATGTCACAGCCCAAGTCCAAAAGAATCACAGAGAGGCAGGAGAAAGCGCAGTTCTTCGCACCACGGGTGGGACAAGCAAAAATTCCGGCCTCCTCTGAGATGGCACAAGATGGCGCCGAGGAGGAACTGGAAAACTCGCAGGCATCTCCCAACACGGAATCCCCACTGACCCAAAGCATGCTGCAAACTATGCTGGACGGCATGTCCGAAAAGATCCTGCTTTCCATTCAGTCATCCTTGGGGGAGCTGAGGAAGGATTTACAGGACCTGGGGTCCCGAACTTCCCACGTGGAAACGAAATTGACAGACTTCGAGGAAGCCCATAACACACTGGCTACCCAGATGGAAGGCCTCTTGTCCCGAATGGAGGGCTACGACCTAAAGTTAGCTGATATGGAGGACAGGAGCCGTCGGAACAACCTCCGGCTCCGAGGGATAGCGGAAACGGTAAGCATGGCTGACATCGCCATGTACGTGACAGATCTGTTCCATGCCATTGCACCCGAGATCCCAAGAGACCTATTGCTGCTGGACCGCGTGCACAGAGCTGCCAGGCCGAATTTCCTACCTCCAGAAACGCCAAGGGACGTGATGCTTCGCCTCCACTACTACCACGCCAAGGAGGAAATATCTAACTTGGTTGGGGAGCCCCTACACCAAGGGTTATGTCTACTGGAGTTGTGGTGATTGGAGGTTGCCAGGGGGGGCACACGGGAGCTGCAATGAATCCGGAGGTTTTTTCACTCTCCTGTCTCCCACTGGGCACACTGATTGCTGCATGTCCAGATATCTGCTTGCAAGGGGGGCAGGACGGTCCACCCTGTCCCCACTGCCGAATGTGCAGGGGCAAAGGGGAAACTGGATAGATTCGAATGTCTACTTATAAACCCAGTTACTATGTTGTGGTTATACTGTAATAATCTCATGCTTGTTCCCACATTGTGACATTAGCCCTGAGCTCAGGTCCATTTCCCACCATAAGGACTCTCGAATGCAATCACTGATACCCCCTGTGGACACTGAGACACAAGTTCCTCCACCTAGATCCTTTAATATTCCTTGCTAAGCAATGTGGTGGGCCCTCCGCATGCGGATACCCCCAGGACTGGAAGCCATAAGCTTCCACCCCCACGGCGCTAATAGTCAGCGCCTAGCTACACTCTTGGCTCTCTTGTTACATACCCCCTGGACTCTGGTTATGACCCTCTCGCCAGAGATCTTCCTGCCCCTGACCCCTTCACCCCTTCCCCTGTTTCCAAGTTCTGGCACCCACGACCGAGTAGACGGCCCGGGGTGCCTGCTCATTGCCATATTGAAAAGTCCACAGATCCCCCGTCCCCCTCGCTCATGGGCTGGGCCGCGACGGGTGGTCAAGCCATTGCCGTTACCTCACGGGGTTTTTCCGCTTTGCTTGATGGAGCTGGGAAAAGTGGTAACCCCAAACACACTTAATGTTTATTATAATACACTGCGATCGCTTATTTATGACCCACCGTGAAGTTTTATACCCACAATGTCAAGGGACTGAACGTTCCTGTGAAACGACATTTGTTGGGTCGGGAGCTTCGAGCAACCAGCCCAGATGTTGTGTGCTTACAGGAAACCCACTATAGAACAAATGACTACACCCCTATGTTAACTAATGACTACCCCACGCAGTTTCACGCCACTTCCCCAACCAAATCCAAGGGCGCATCTATACTCATCAGCAAGAAGGTTTCATTCCAACTCCTCACACAAGAGCTGGACACGAATGGGAGATACGCCATAGTTGTAGGGATTATAAACGACATCACATACACCATTGCAAATATTTACGCCCCCAACTCAAATCAACGGAATTTCCTTCACAAAATTTTACAGACACTGACAAAATTGCAACAAGGGATGACACAGAGCAGAATAGAGACTGTAACCCCTACATAGGGTCATTGGCAGATATGGATTGACACCTGTGCTCAGGGACCCTGATACACACTGAAACAGAGCAGGATAGAGACTGTTCCCCCTACATAGGGTCACTTGGCAGATATGGATTGACACCTATCCTAAGGATCCCTGATACACACTGACACAGAGCAGAATAGGGGCTGTTCCCCCTACATAGGGTCACTTTGCAGATATGGATTGACACCTATCCTAAGGATCCCTGAAACATACTGACACAGAGCAGCATAGAGACTGTAACCCCTACATAGGGTGACTTGGCAGATATGGATTGACACCTGTCCTCAGAGACCATGATACACACTGACACAGAGCAGAACAGGGAATGTTCCCCCTACATAGGGTCACTTGGCAGATATGGATTGACACCTGTCCTCAAAGCCCCTGATGCACACTGACACAGAGCAGAATAGGGAATGTTCCCCCTACATAGGGTCACTTGGCAGGTATGGATTGACACCTGTCTTCAGAGACCATGATACACACTGACACAGAGCAGAATAGAGACTGTTCCCCCTACATAGGGTCACTTGGCAGATATGGATTGACACCTGTCCTCAGAGACCTCGATACACATTGACACAGAGCAGAATAGAGACTGTTACCCCCTACATAGGGTCACTTGGCAGATATGGATTGACACCTGTCCTCACTGACCATGATACACATTGACACAGAGCAGAATAGAGACTGTTACACCTAGATAGGGTCACTTGGCAGATATGGATTGACTCCTATCCTAAGGATCCCTGATACACGCTGACACAGAGCAGAATAGAGATAGGGTCACTTGGCATATATGGATTGACACCTGTCCTCAGGGACCCTGATACACACTGAAACAGAGCAGCATAGAGACTGTAACCCCTACATAGGGTCACTTGGCAGATATTGATTGACACCTGTCCTCAGAGACCATGATACACACTGAAACAGAGCAGGATAGAGACTGTTCCCTCTACATAGGGTCACTTGGCAGAAATGGATTGACACCTATCCTCAGAGACCATGATACACAATGACACAGAGCAGAATAGAGACTGTTACCCCTACATAGGGTCACTTGGCATATATGGATTGACACCTGTCCTCAGGGACCCTGATACACACTGAAACAGAGCAGGATAGAGACTGTTCCCCCTACATAGGGTCACTTGGCAGATATGGATTGACACCTGTCCTCAGAGACCATGATACACATTGACACAGAGCAGAATAGAGACTGTTACCCCTAGATAGGGTCACTTGGCATATATGGATTGACACATATCCTAAGGATCCCTGAAACACACTGCCACAGAGCAGAATAGAGACTGTTTCCCTTACATAGGGTCACTTGGCAGATATGGATTGACACCTGTCCTCAAAGCCCCTGATATACACTGACACAGAGCAGAATAGAGACTGTTCCCCCTAGATAGGGTCACTTGGCAGATATGGATTGACACCTATCCTAAGGATTCCTGATACACACTGACACAGAGCAGAATAGAGACTGTTCCCCCTACATAGGTTCACTTGGCAGGTATGGCGTGGTCGTGGGAGGAGTAGGATGACTGACTTTTACCTCTTCCCCTGTTAGATTCCCGTTGTGCTGTGACATCACCCTTATACGCTGTGTAAAGCATACTTTTTAATTTATTTTGCAAATGCTGCATCCTTTCCGACTTGTAATTCGGTAACATTTCCACCACTGTCTGCTTATACCGGGAGTCTAGTAGCGTGGACACCCAGTACAGGTCGTTCTCCTTCAGCCTTTTTATACGAGGGTCCCTCAACAGGCACGACAGCATGAAAGACTCCATTTGCACAAGGTTGGATGCCGAGCTACTCATTTCCCGTTCCTCCTCCTCACACAGAGCAGAATAGGGACTGTTCCCCCCTACATAGGGTCACTTGGCAGATATGGATTGACACCTGTCCTCAGAGACCATGATACACATTGACACAGAGCAGAATAGAGACTATTACACCTAGATAGGGTCACTTGGCAGATATGGATTGACACATATCCTAAGGATCCCTGATACACACTGACACAGAGCAGAATAGAGACTGTTACCCCTACATAGGGTCACTTGGCAGATATGGATTAACACCTGTCCTCAGAGACCATGATACACATTGACACAGAGCAGAATAGAGACTGTTACCCCTACATAGGGTCACTTGGCAGATATGGATTGACACCTGTCCTCAGGGACCCTGATATACACTGAAACAGAGCAGGATAGAGACTGTTTCCCCTACATAGGGTCACTTGGCAGATATGGATTGACACCTGTCATTCAAAGCCCCTGATACACACTGACACAGAGCAGAATAGGGACTGTTCCCCCTACATAGGGTCACTTGGCAGATATGGATTGACACCTGTGCTCAGAGACCATGATACACATTGACACAGAGCAGAATAGAGACTGTTACCCCTAGATAGGGTCACTTGGCAGATATGGATTGACACCTATCCTAAGGATCCCTCATACACACTGACACAGAGCAGAATAGGGACTGTTCCCCCTACATAGGGTCACTTGGCAGATATGGATTGACACCTATCCTAAGGATCCCTGAAACACACTGCAACAGAGCAGAATAGAAAATGTTCTTCCTACATAGGGTCACTTGGCAGATATGGATTGACACATGTCCTCAAAGCCCCTGATACACACTGACACAGAGCAGAGTAGAGACTGTTCCCCCTACATAGGGTCACTTGACAGATGTGGATTGACACCTGTCCTCAGAGACCATGATACACATTGACGCAGAGCAGAATAGAGACTGTTCCCCTTAGATATGGCAGATATGGATTGACACCTATCCTAAGGATCCCTGATACACACTGACACAGAGCAGCATAGAGACTGTAACCCCTACATAGGGTCACTTGGCAGATATGGATTGACACCTATCCTAAGGATCCCTGATACAAACTGACACAGAGCAGAATAGGGACTGTTCCTCCTACCTAGGGTCACTTGGCAGATATGGATTAACACCTGTACTCAGAGACCATGATACACACTGACACAGAGCAGAATAGAGACTGTTCCTCCTACATAGGGTCACTTGGCAGATATGGGTTGACACCTGTCCTCAGAGACCATGATACACATTGACACAGAGCAGAATAGAGACTGTTACCCCTACATAGGGTCACTTGGCAGATATGGATTGACACCTGTCCTCAGAGACCATGATACACATTGACACAGAGCAGAATAGAGACTGTTACACCTAGATAGGGTCACTTGGCAGATATGGATTGACACCTATCCTAAGAATCCCTGATACACACTGACAGAGAGCAGAATAGAGATAGGGTCATTTGGCATATATGGATTGACACCTGTCTTCAGGGACCCTGATACACACTGAAACAGAGCAGAATAGAGACTGTAACCCCTACATAGGGTCACTTGGCAGATATGACACCTGTCCTCAAAGCCCCTGATTCACACTGACACAGAGCAGAATAGAGACTGTTACACCTAGATAGGGTCACTTGGCAGATATGGATTGACAACTATCCTAAGGATCCCTGATACAAACTGACACAGAGCAGAATAGGGACTGTTCCTCCTACCTAGGGTCACTTGGCAGATATGGATTAACACCTGTCCTCAGAGACCATGATACACACTGACACAGAGCAGAATAGAGACTGTTCCTCCTACATAGGGTCACTTGGCAGATATGGGTTGACACCTGTCCTCAGAGACCATGATACACATTGACACAGAGCAGAATAGAGACTGTTACCCCTACAAAGGGTCACTTGGCAGATATGGATTGACACCTGTCCTCAGAGACCATGATACACATTGACACAGAGCAGAATAGAGACTGTTACACCTAGATAGGGTCACTTGGCAGATATGGATTGACACCTATCCTAAGAATCCCTGATACACACTGACAGAGAGCAGAATAGAGATAGGGTCATTTGGCATATATGGATTGACACCTGTCCTCGGGGACCCTGATACACACTGAAACAGAGCAGAATAGAGACTGTAACCCCTACATAGGGTCACTTGGCAGATATGACACCTGTCCTCAAAGCCCCTGATACACACTGACACAGAGCAGAATAGGGACTGTTCCCTCTACATAGGGTCACTTGGCAGATATGGATTGACACCTGTCCTCAGAGACCATAATACACATTGACACAGAGCAGAATAGAGACTGTTACCCCTACATAGGGTCACTTGGCAGATATGGATTGACACCTATCCTAAGGATCCCTGATACACACTGACACAGAGCAGAATAGAGACTGTTTCCCGTACATAGGGTCACTTGGCAGATATGGATTGAAACCTATCCTAAGGATCCCTGAAACACACTACCACAGAGCAGAATAGAGAATGTTCCCCCTACATAGGGTCACTTGGCAGATGTGGATTGACACCTGTCCTCAAAGCCCCTGATACACACTGACACAGAGCAGAGTAGAGACTGTTCCCCCTACATAGGGTCACTTGACAGATATGGATTGACACCTGTCCTCAGAGACTATGAGACACATTGACACAGAGCAGAATAGAGACTGTTCCCCTCAGATATGGCAGATATGGATTGACACCTATCCTAAGGATCCCTGATATACACTGACACAGAGCAGCATAGAGGCTGTAACCCCTACATAGGGTGACTTGGCAGATATGGATTGACACCTGTCCTCAGAGACCATGATACACACTGACACAGAGCAGGATAGAGACTGTTCCCCCTACATAGGGTCACTTGGCAGATATAAATTGACACCTGTCCTCCGAGACCATGATACACATTGACACAGAGCAGAATAGAGACTGTTACCCCTACATAGGGTGACTTGGCAGATATGGATTGACACCTGTCCTCAGAGACCATGATACACACCGACACAGAGCAGAATAGAGACTGTTACCCATACATAGGGTCACTTGGCAGATATGGATTGACACGTGTGCTCAGGGACCCTGATACACACTGAACCAGAGCAGGATAGAGACTGTTCCCTCTACATAGGGTCACTTGGCAGATATGGATTGACACCTATCCTAATGATCCCTGATACACACTGACACAGAGCAGAATAGGGACTGTTCCCCCCTACATACATTTTACCCCTACATAGGGTCATTTGGCAGGTATGGATTGAGACCTGTCCTCAGAGACCCTGATATACACTGACAAAGAGCAGAATAGAGACTGTTCCCCCTACATAGGGTCACTTGGGAGATATGGATTGACACCTGTCCTCAGAGACCATGATACACACTGACACAGAGCAGAATAGAGACTGTTCCCCCTACATAGGGTCACTTGGCAGATATGGATTGACACCTGTCCTCAGAGACCCTGATACACACTGAAACAGAGCAGAATAGAGACTGTAACCCCTACATAGGGTCACTTGGCAGATATGACACCTGTCCTCAAAGCCCCTGATACACACTGACACAGAGCAGAATAGGGACTGTTCCCCCTACATAGGGTCACTTGGCAGATATGGATTGACACCTGTCCTCAGAGACCATAATACACATTGACACAGAGCAGAATAGAGACTGTTACCCCTACATAGGGTCACTTGGCAGATATGGATTGACACCTATCCTAAGGATCCCTGATACACACTGACACAGAGCAGAATAGAGACTGTTTCCCGTACATAGGGTCACTTGGCAGATATGGATTGACACCTGTCCTCAGGGACCCTGATATACACTGAAACAGAGCAGGATAGAGACTGTTTCCCCTACATAGGGTCACTTGGCAGATATGGTGTTACGGTACCACCTTCCGAGCTCCAGACACAGTCGTTAGTCACTTGTATTCCCGGTTCCCCCAATAACGAGACCAAGCTCCATTATGAGGGTAAAACATGAACTGAGGACTGGATCAGCCAGCCTGCCTTTTATTTGCATTTCACACACACAGGCCACACCCAAGGGGAGGCATAAAATAACCACTGGCATCGATGTTACATCCCACACATTCCCTCCCCTTGGTGTGACACATAATCCTATTATACATACAGTTTGAAATATACTTTTATATAACTTTCATAACTTCAAATCCATCCATCATGTTCACATAAGAGACACATATTCAGATTCAGCATACTGAAAACATAACCATTCTCAAAAATCACATCAATCCCTTCAGTGAATAAAAAGTTACGCGAATGTTCGTTTATGACCGACCGCAGGTATCTTTTCTTGCCCAAAATAGTTCCCTGGATTCGGGCTGTGCGGTCGGTCACTTGCTGGCCTAAAAATGGCTAAGTCCCGTTCGAGGTGGGTCGGTACTTCGACTTTCGTTGAACTGTCGAAGTATCGTCGATAATACGGGTCGGCGGGTTCGAAGTTAAAATGGCCGCCGCCACGTGGTCCTTTGTCCGATGTCGGCCACCTCGAGGACTTTGGTAGCTTGGGCGTTTCATTAGTTTCCGCTGTACTTGAAATGTCTTTTATACAAAGTCACAACCCTTCGCATAATCTCTCAGGGACCATAAGTACTGGGCAAATCAGACGAACCCAAATAGTTTTAGTCCCGACGGATGGGTCTGTCACATGGCTCCCTCCTTGTGGAACACTCCGGCAGACCCGGCTTGACCCTGTGGCGGGTCAACTTGGGGATGACCGGACTTAGGGAGGATAGGGACGTCTGTTTGCCGGGATAACCCATCCGCATTCCCATTCTGCTTACCGGGCCGGTAACTGATAGTGAAATTGTAAGGCTGCAATGCCAAACTCCACCTCAGCAGTCTGCCATTGTCCCCAGAGACCCGGTTAAGCCAGACAAGGGGGTTGTGGTCTGTTACGAGAGAAAATTCTTGTCCGTATAGGTAAGGGCTCAGTTTCTTCAGTGCCCAGACCAGGGCTAAACACTCTTTCTCTACTGCCGCATAACTCACTTCTCGAGGTAGTAACTTTCTGCTGAGATATGCGACAGGGTGCTCTCCTCCATCCTCCCCGACCTGGCTCAGCACAGCCCCCAGTCCATACATGGAAGCGTCTGTGTGGACAAGAAAACGTTTGTTAGGGACTGGGGCAGCCAGGACAGGGGCATTCACAAGAGCCTGCTTCAGGGCCCGAAACGCGGCTTCACAAGCTGGAGACCACAGGACCTGCCTAGGTAAGTTCTTTTTAGTCAGGTCAGTCAGGGGCTTGGCAATCGTGCTATAGTCGGGGACAAAACGTCGATAATACCCTGCTGTCCCTAGGAAAGCAAGCACTTGGGTCTTGGTGATAGGTGTGGGCCAGTTAGCTACCGCTTCCACCTTAGCAGGTTCGGGCCTCTGGCTCCCACAACCCACCCGGTGACCCAAGTACTGTACTTCTGCCATGCCTAAATGGCACTTGTCTGGTTTCAGAGTCAGGCCGGCGGCCCGAATCTTGTCCAGCACTACCCCTACGTGTACCAGGTGGTCTTCCCAAGACTCACTGTAGACCGCGATGTCGTCCAGGTAGGCACATGCAAATCCCTGGAAGCCATCGAGGAGCCTATCCACCATACGCTGGAAGGTAGCCGGAGCATTCTTCATCCCGAATGGCATAACCTTAAACTGGTATAGGCCAAACGGGGTGACGAAGGCCGACTTGGGGATAGCATCCTCGGCCAGGGGGATCTGCCAGTACCCTTTACATAGGTCAATGGTGGTCAGATAGCGCCCCCTGGCAATGCGGTCTAGTAACTCGTCTATCCGGGGCATCGGGTAGGCGTCAGTGGTAGTCCGCTCGTTGAGCCGCCTGTAATCCACACAGAACCGGGTGGTCCCATCCTTCTTGGGTACTAGGACTACGGGCGACGCCCACGGACTATCTGAGTGCTCAATAACCCCCAGCCGGGTCATCTCCTGTATCTCCTTCCGCATTCCTTCTCGGACTGCTTCCGGGATACGGTATGGGGGTTGTCGTAGGGGGTTCTGTCCGGGTGTCTCGACTTTGTGTATAGCTAGGTTGGTGTACCCGGGTTCTTGGGAGAACGTCGCCTGCTTCTCCCACAGAAGCTGTCTGGCCTGGGTTTTCTCGGCCGGGCTTAGTCGGTCACCTAACTGTACGAGGCTAGTAAGGTCGGTCTGGGGATCCCTTTCTAACAGGTCAGGTAAAGGTAAGTTCTCTGGGTCGTCAGTAGCTGGGGCACAAACTGCTGCAACATCCTCGGGTCGTTCCTGATACTCCTTGAGCATGTTCACATGAAAGGATCGTTGTACCCTTTCATCCGAACAGCTGGCTATAAGATAGGTAGTATCGCATACCTGAGCTAACACCTTGTACGGGCCCTGCCAAGATGCTTGCATCTTGTTTGCCTTCACAGGTTTGAGCACTAGGACCTTCTGCCCAACCTGGAAGACCCGCTGTCGGGCGCCCCGATCGTACCATCGCTTCTGCCTCCCCTGGGCCGCCCGGAGATTTTCCCTTACCATCAGGGATAGTTTCTCCATGCGGTCCCGGAGTTCCAGAACATATGGCACTATGGGGGTCCCTTCTTGCTCCGTCTCCCCCTCCCAGTGTCCTCTAATGAGATCTAGGGGTCCACGAACCCTTCTCCCATAGAGTAACTCAAAGGGGGAGAACCCAGTTGATTCCTGGGGCACCTCTCTGTATGCAAATAGCAGATGAGGCAGGAATCGCTCCCAGTCTCTGCAAGAGTCAGTAAAGGTCCTCAGCATCTGTTTGAGGGTACCATTAAATCGCTCGCAGAGACCGTTAGTCTGTGGATGATAGGGTGAACTAAGTAGCGGGTTGATGCCGCACACCTTCCACAGCTGCTGGGTGAGCACAGCGGTAAATTGGGTTCCCTGATCAGAGAGGATCTCCTGAGGGAACCCGACCCTAGTAAAGACTTTAACCAGGGCATCAGCAACCGTCTCTGCCTCTATATTAGACAGCGCTACTGCTTCTGGGTAACGGGTGGCGTAGTCTACCACAGTAAGAATATATTTCTTACCGGATGGACTAGCCCTGGCCAGTGGACCCACAATGTCAACGGCTATGCGGGAAAAGGGCTCTCCAATGATAGGCATCGGCTGTAGCCTAGCTTTTGGATGATCTCCCCGCTTACCTACCCGTTGACAAGTGTCGCACGTGCTACAATACATCCGCACATCTCGGTTAAAATTGGGCCAGAAAAAGTTTTGGGTGATTCTATGAGCTGTGCGGTGGGAACCTAGATGACCTGCTAACGGCACGTCATGCCCAATCCGCAGAATCTCCTGCCGATACTTTGCAGGTACTACTAGTTGTCGTTTCTGCGGAGGGGCATTCGGTTTCGGGGAAGGTTTCGGGATCCTGTACAGCCTATCCCCCACCCACTCGTAGTGTTCTCCACCTACTCCTTCTTCCCCAGCGTCGGCCCTGGCTCTGTACTTGGCTAACGTCGGGTCCTCCCTAGTTTCCTTCCCGTACATTTCTGGGGTATCCCAGCCGAACGGGGCCTGGTCTAAGGTACAAGTCGGGGTAGAGAGTCTTACCTGGGTCTCAACAGCAGGTGGGCCGGCCTCAGTGGCACGGGTCTGGGCACGGGTCGTAACAGCGTCCACTGCAGCGGGGCCCATGGGAGCAAAGGCCGAAACCAGGGGGGCCAAGTCGTTGCCAAGAAGAACATCAGCGGGTAAATCCTTAATGACCCCCACATTCACGTGTCTAGCGCCCACTCCCCAATCCAAATGTACCCGGGCCACGGGTAGACGAAATACTGCACCCCCGGCTACTCGTACTGCCACGGTATCCCCGGTATGTTGAGCTTCGGACACTAGGTGCTTTTGGAGCAAAGTCAGGGTTGCACCAGTGTCTCGTAGCCCACTGGCTTCCTTCCCGTTGACCTTTACACTCTGTCTGTGGTGTTGTCGATTGTCCTGGTGGGCAGCCTGAACAGGGTCCGCCTCATGTAATATGCCCCAGCATTCCTCTTCCTCTACACAGTGGACTGCTGGGAGAGGTGCTGGGGAAGGGGCCCCCGTGGGTTTCCTCCAGGACTGGTTCCTGTTGGCACGGTTCATCGGGCACTCCTGTCGCCGGTGCCCTAGCTGATTGCACAGGAAGCACCGAAGGGGTTCAGAGTATTCTCGGGCGTTAAACCGGGGTGGACGTTGGTATTGGGCAGCTGGAGGGGGTGCGGATGGTCTGTTTATGGGAGGCTGATACGTGGCAGCGGCTGGTTGGTATTCCGCTCGGGCTGTGGCCTTGGTGGTGGAATTGTCCAGTCTGCGAGCGTCAGTGTACTCATCGGCCAAGCGAGCCGCCTCGTGTAGAGTGGAAGGCTTACGGTCTCGTACCCACTCTCTGACCCCTGTCGGCAATTTGTCGAAACAATGTTCCAATAGAAACATCTGCAGCACCTCTTCTCCCGACACCGCCTGGCATCCTGCCATCCAGTGGGCGGCTGTGCGATGTACCTTGCAGGCCCATTCCACGTATGAGTCCCCAGAGGTCTTTGCAGTGTCCCGGAACCTCCTCCGGTATGCCTCGGGGGTGACGGCATACCGGGCAAGTAAAGCTTCCCTGACGGTAACATAATCCCCGATCTCCTCATCCGGAATAGCCCGAAAAGCGTCGTTGGCCCGGCCGGATAACTTGCCGGACAGTATAGCAACCCAGTCTGCCGGGGGTACCTTGTGCAGGGCACATTGCCGCTCAAAATCCGCAAGGTACCCGTCAATCTCTCCTTCGGTCTCACTGAAGGCTTTGAAGGCCGCAAATGGCACTTTCTGTTTGTCCCCCGGGTTTGCTGTGACTGGGGCCGCTGCAGTACCGTTTTGGCGTAGCAGGCTGGCCTCCACAGCGGCTTGAACCTGGGTGATGATCTCTACGGAGGGGTTGGGGCCATAATGGGCCAGCCGAATTCTTACCGCCCGGTCAAATCTTGCCTCCTCGGGGGTTCTGTCGTCGGGGCTGGGTCCATTGGCTCCCTCTGCCGCTGGTACTCCATCCATTTCCAGCAATAAAGCAATAATGTCCCTCTTCTTGAGGTTACTGGCCTGTCCGCCCCTTTGTTCCAATAAGTCTTTTAAGGTAGCTCTTCTCAGGTTTTGGTATTGTAGTTCCATTTTATTCTTGGTCGTAGCGGTTTCTTTGGGCGTTGAAGATCATCCCGTCGCTTGCCACCAGTTGTTACGGTACCACCTTCCGAGCTCCAGACACAGTCGTTAGTCACTTGTATTCCCGGTTCCCCCAATAACGAGACCAAGCTCCATTATGAGGGTAAAACATGAACTGAGGACTGGATCAGCCAGCCTGCCTTTTATTTGCATTTCACACACACAGGCCACACCCAAGGGGAGGCATAAAATAACCACTGGCATCGATGTTACATCCCACACATTCCCTCCCCTTGGTGTGACACATAATCCTATTATACATACAGTTTGAAATATACTTTTATATAACTTTCATAACTTCAAATCCATCCATCATGTTCACATAAGAGACACATATTCAGATTCAGCATACTGAAAACATAACCATTCTCAAAAATCACATCAATCCCTTCAGTGAATAAAAAGTTACGCGAATGTTCGTTTATGACCGACCGCAGGTATCTTTTCTTGCCCAAAATAGTTCCCTGGATTCGGGCTGTGCGGTCGGTCACTTGCTGGCCTAAAAATGGCTAAGTCCCGTTCGAGGTGGGTCGGTACTTCGACTTTCGTTGAACTGTCGAAGTATCGTCGATAATACGGGTCGGCGGGTTCGAAGTTAAAATGGCCGCCGCCACGTGGTCCTTTGTCCGATGTCGGCCACCTCGAGGACTTTGGTAGCTTGGGCGTTTCATTAGTTTCCGCTGTACTTGAAATGTCTTTTATACAAAGTCACAACCCTTCGCATAATCTCTCAGGGACCATAAGTACTGGGCAAATCAGACGAACCCAAATAGTTTTAGTCCCGACGGATGGGTCTGTCACATATGGATTGACACCTGTCATTCAAAGCCCCTGATACACACTGACACAGAGCAGAATAGGGACTGTTCCCCCTACATAGGGTCACTTGGCAGATATGGATTGACACCTGTGCTCAGAGACCATGATACACATTGACACAGAGCAGAATAGAGACTGTTACCCCTAGATAGGGTCACTTGGCAGATATGGATTGACACCTATCCTAAGGATCCCTCATACACACTGACACAGAGCAGAATAGAGACTGTTTCCCGTACATAGGGTCACTTGGCAGATATGGATTGACACCTATCCTAAGGATCCTTGATACACACTGACACAGAGCAGAATAGGGACTGTTCCCCCTATATAGGGTCACTTGGCAGATATGGATTGACACCTATCCTAAGGATTCCTGAAACACACTGCCACAGAGCAGAATAGAGAATGTTCTCCCTACATAGGGTCACTTGGCAGATATGGATTGACACCTGTCCTCAAAGCCCCTGATACACACTGACACAGAGCAGAGTAGAGACTGTTCCCCCTACATAGGGTCACTTGACAGATATGGATTGACACCTGTCCTCAGAGACCATGATACACATTGACGCAGAGCAGAATAGAGACTGTTCCCCTTAGATATGGCAGATATGGATTGACACCTATCCTAAGGATCCCTGATACACACTGACACAGAGCAGCATAGAGACTGTAACCCCTACATAGGGTCACTTGGCAGATATGGATTGACACCTATCCTAAGGATCCCTGATACACACTGACACAGAGCAGAATAGAGACTGTTACCCCTACATAGGGTCACTTGGCAGATATGGATTGACACCTGTCCTCAGAGACCATGATACACATTGACACAGAGCAGAATAGAGACTGTTACCCCTACATAGGGTCACTTGGCAGATATGGATTGACACCTGTCCTCAGAGACCATGATACACATTGACACAGAGCAGAATAGAGACTGTTACACCTAGATAGGGTCACTTGGCAGATATGGATTGACACCTATCCTAAGGATCCCTGATACAAACTGACACAGAGCAGAATAGGGACTGTTCCTCCTACCTAGGGTCACTTGGCAGATATGGATTAACACCTGTCCTCAGAGACCATGATACACACTGACACAGAGCAGAATAGAGACTGTTCCTCCTACATAGGGTCACTTGGCAGATATGGGTTGACACCTGTCCTCAGAGACCATGATACACATTGACACAGAGCAGAATAGAGACTGTTACCCCTACATAGGGTCACTTGGCAGATATGGATTGACACCTGTCCTCAGAGACCATGATACACATTGACACAGAGCAGAATAGAGACTGTTACACCTAGATAGGGTCACTTGGCAGATATGGATTGACACCTATCCTAAGAATCCCTGATACACACTGACAGAGAGCAGAATAGAGATAGGGTCATTTGGCATATATGGATTGACACCTGTCCTCAGGGACCCTGATACACACTGAAACAGAGCAGAATAGAGACTGTAACCCCTACATAGGGTCACTTGGCAGATATGACACCTGTCCTCAAAGCCCCTGATTCACACTGACACAGAGCAGAATAGAGACTGTTACACCTAGATAGGGTCACTTGGCAGATATGGATTGACACCTATCCTAAGGATCCCTGATACAAACTGACACAGAGCAGAATAGGGACTGTTCCTCCTACCTAGGGTCACTTGGCAGATATGGATTAACACCTGTCCTCAGAGACCATGATACACACTGACACAGAGCAGAATAGAGACTGTTCCTCCTACATAGGGTCACTTGGCAGATGTGGGTTGACACCTGTCCTCAGAGACCATGATACACATTGACACAGAGCAGAATAGAGACTTTTACCCCTACATAGGGTCACTTGGCAGATATGGATTGACACCTGTCCTCAGAGACCATGATACACATTGACACAGAGCAGAATAGAGACTGTTACACCTAGATAGGGTCACTTGGCAGATATGGATTGACACCTATCCTAAGAATCCCTGATACACACTGACAGAGAGCAGAATAGAGATAGGGTCATTTGGCATATATGGATTGACACCTGTCCTCAGGGACCCTGATACACACTGAAACAGAGCAGAATAGAGACTGTAACCCCTACATAGGGTCACTTGGCAGATATGACACCTGTCCTCAAAGCCCCTGATACACACTGACACAGAGCAGAATAGGGACTGTTCCCCCTACATAGGGTCACTTGGCCGATATGGATTGACACCTGTCCTCAGAGACCATAATACACATTGACACAGAGCAGAATAGAGACTGTTACCCCTACATAGGGTCACTTGGCAGATATGGATTGACACCTATCCTAAGGATCCCTGATACACACTGACACAGAGCAGAAAAGAGACTGTTTCCCGTACATAGGGTCACTTGGCAGATATGGATTGAAACCTATCCTAAGGATCCCTGAAACACACTACCACATAGCAGAATAGAGAATGTTCCCCCTACATAGGGTCACTTGGCAGATGTGGATTGACACCTGTCCTCAAAGCCCCTGATACACACTGACACAGAGCAGAGTAGAGACTGTTCCCCCTACATAGGGTCACTTGACAGATATGGATTGACACCTGTCCTCAGAGACTATGAGACACATTGACACAGAGCAGAATAGAGACTGTTCCCCTTAGATATGGCAGATATGGATTGACACCTATCCTAAGGATCCCTGATATACACTGACACAGAGCAGCATAGAGGCTGTAACCCCTACATAGGGTGACTTGGCAGATATGGATTGACACCTGTCCTCAGAGACCATGATACACACTGACACAGAGCAGGATAGAGACTGTTCCCCCTACATAGGGTCACTTGGCAGATATAAATTGACACCTGTCCTCCGAGACCATGATACACATTGACACAGAGCAGAATAGAGACTGTTACCCCTACATAGGGTGACTTGGCAGATATGGATTGACACCTGTCCTCAGAGACCATGATACACACTGACACCGAGCAGAATAGAGACTGTTACCCATACATAGGGTCACTTGGCAGATATGGATTGACACGTGTGCTCAGGGACCCTGATACACACTGAACCAGAGCAGGATAGAGACTGTTCCCTCTACATAGGGTCACTTGGCAGATATGGATTGACACCTATCCTAATGATCCCTGATACACACTGACACAGAGCAGAATAGGGACTGTTCCCCCCTACATACATTTTACCCCTACATAGGGTCACTTGGCAGGTATGGATTGAGACCTGTCCTCAGAGACCCTGATACACACTGACAAAGAGCAGAATAGAGACTGTTCCCCCTACATAGGGTCACTTGGGAGATATGGATTGACACCTGTCCTCAGAGACCATGATACACACTGACACAGAGCAGAATAGAGACTGTTCCCCCTACATAGGGTCACTTGGCAGATATGGATTGACACCTGTCCTCAGAGACCCTGATACACACTGAAACAGAGCAGAATAGAGACTGTAACCCCTACATAGGGTCACTTGGCAGATATGACACCTGTCCTCAAAGCCCCTGATACACACTGACACAGAGCAGAATAGGGACTGTTCCCCCTACATAGGGTCACTTGGCAGATATGGATTGACACCTGTCCTCAGAGACCATAATACACATTGACACAGAGCAGAATAGAGACTGTTACCCCTACATAGGGTCACTTGGCAGATATGGATTGACACCTATCCTAAGGATCCCTGATACACACTGACACAGAGCAGAATAGAGACTGTTTCCCGTACATAGGGTCACTTGGCAGATATGGATTGACACCTGTCCTCAGGGACCCTGATATACACTGAAACAGAGCAGGATAGAGACTGTTTCCCCTACATAGGGTCACTTGGCAGATATGGATTGACACCTGTCATTCAAAGCCCCTGATACACACTGACACAGAGCAGAATAGGGACTGTTCCCCCTACATAGGGTCACTTGGCAGATATGGATTGACACCTGTGCTCAGAGACCATGATACACATTGACACAGAGCAGAATAGAGACTGTTACCCCTAGATAGGGTCACTTGGCAGATATGGATTGACACCTATCCTAAGGATCCCTCATACACACTGACACAGAGCAGAATAGAGACTGTTTCCCGTACATAGGGTCACTTGGCAGATATGGATTGACACCTATCCTAAGGATCCTTGATACACACTGACACAGAGCAGAATAGGGACTGTTCCCCCTATATAGGGTCACTTGGCAGATATGGATTGACACCTATCCTAAGGATTCTTGAAACACACTGCCACAGAGCAGAATAGAGAATGTTCTCCCTACATAGGGTCACTTGGCAGATATGGATTGACACCTGTCCTCAAAGCCCCTGATACACACTGACACAGAGCAGAGTAGAGACTGTTCCCCCTACATAGGGTCACTTGACAGATATGGATTGACACCTGTCCTCAGAGACCATGATACACATTGACGCAGAGCAGAATAGAGACTGTTCCCCTTAGATATGGCAGATATGGATTGACACCTATCCTAAGGATCCCTGATACACACTGACACAGAGCAGCATAGAGACTGTAACCCCTACATAGGGTCACTTGGCAGATATGGATTGACACCTATCCTAAGGATCCCTGATACACACTGACACAGAGCAGAATAGAGACTGTTACCCCTACATAGGGTCACTTGGCAGATATGGATTGACACCTGTCCTCAGAGACCATGATACACATTGACACAGAGCAGAATAGAGACTGTTACCCCTACATAGGGTCACTTGGCAGATATGGATTGACACCTGTCCTCAGAGACCATGATACACATTGACACAGAGCAGAATAGAGACTGTTACACCTAGATAGGGTCACTTGGCAGATATGGATTGACACCTATCCTAAGGATCCCTGATACAAACTGACACAGAGCAGAATAGGGACTGTTCCTCCTACCTAGGGTCACTTGGCAGATATGGATTAACACCTGTCCTCAGAGACCATGATACACACTGACACAGAGCAGAATAGAGACTGTTCCTCCTACATAGGGTCACTTGGCAGATATGGGTTGACACCTGTCCTCAGAGACCATGATACACATTGACACAGAGCAGAATAGAGACTGTTACCCCTACATAGGGTCACTTGGCAGATATGGATTGACACCTGTCCTCAGAGACCATGATACACATTGACACAGAGCAGAATAGAGACTGTTACACCTAGATAGGGTCACTTGGCAGATATGGATTGACACCTATCCTAAGAATCCCTGATACACACTGACAGAGAGCAGAATAGAGATAGGGTCATTTGGCATATATGGATTGACACCTGTCCTCAGGGACCCTGATACACACTGAAACAGAGCAGAATAGAGACTGTAACCCCTACATAGGGTCACTTGGCAGATATGACACCTGTCCTCAAAGCCCCTGATTCACACTGACACAGAGCAGAATAGAGACTGTTACACCTAGATAGGGTCACTTGGCAGATATGGATTGACACCTATCCTAAGGATCCCTGATACAAACTGACACAGAGCAGAATAGGGACTGTTCCTCCTACCTAGGGTCACTTGGCAGATATGGATTAACACCTGTCCTCAGAGACCATGATACACACTGACACAGAGCAGAATAGAGACTGTTCCTCCTACATAGGGTCACTTGGCAGATGTGGGTTGACACCTGTCCTCAGAGACCATGATACACATTGACACAGAGCAGAATAGAGACTTTTACCCCTACATAGGGTCACTTGGCAGATATGGATTGACACCTGTCCTCAGAGACCATGATACACATTGACACAGAGCAGAATAGAGACTGTTACACCTAGATAGGGTCACTTGGCAGATATGGATTGACACCTATCCTAAGAATCCCTGATACACACTGACAGAGAGCAGAATAGAGATAGGGTCATTTGGCATATATGGATTGACACCTGTCCTCAGGGACCCTGATACACACTGAAACAGAGCAGAATAGAGACTGTAACCCCTACATAGGGTCACTTGGCAGATATGACACCTGTCCTCAAAGCCCCTGATACACACTGACACAGAGCAGAATAGGGACTGTTCCCCCTACATAGGGTCACTTGGCCGATATGGATTGACACCTGTCCTCAGAGACCATAATACACATTGACACAGAGCAGAATAGAGACTGTTACCCCTACATAGGGTCACTTGGCAGATATGGATTGACACCTATCCTAAGGATCCCTGATACACACTGACACAGAGCAGAATAGAGACTGTTTCCCGTACATAGGGTCACTTGGCAGATATGGATTGAAACCTATCCTAAGGATCCCTGAAACACACTACCACATAGCAGAATAGAGAATGTTCCCCCTACATAGGGTCACTTGGCAGATGTGGATTGACACCTGTCCTCAAAGCCCCTGATACACACTGACACAGAGCAGAGTAGAGACTGTTCCCCCTACATAGGGTCACTTGACAGATATGGATTGACACCTGTCCTCAGAGACTATGAGACACATTGACACAGAGCAGAATAGAGACTGTTCCCCTTAGATATGGCAGATATGGATTGACACCTATCCTAAGGATCCCTGATATACACTGACACAGAGCAGCATAGAGGCTGTAACCCCTACATAGGGTGACTTGGCAGATATGGATTGACACCTGTCCTCAGAGACCATGATACACACTGACACAGAGCAGGATAGAGACTGTTCCCCCTACATAGGGTCACTTGGCAGATATAAATTGACACCTGTCCTCCGAGACCATGATACACATTGACACAGAGCAGAATAGAGACTGTTACCCCTACATAGGGTGACTTGGCAGATATGGATTGACACCTGTCCTCAGAGACCATGATACACACTGACACCGAGCAGAATAGAGACTGTTACCCATACATAGGGTCACTTGGCAGATATGGATTGACACGTGTGCTCAGGGACCCTGATACACACTGAACCAGAGCAGGATAGAGACTGTTCCCTCTACATAGGGTCACTTGGCAGATATGGATTGACACCTATCCTAATGATCCCTGATACACACTGACACAGAGCAGAATAGGGACTGTTCCCCCCTACATAGGGTCATTTGGCAGATATGGATTGACACCTGTCCTCAAAGCCCCTGATACACACTGACACAGATCAGAATAGGGACTGTTCCCCCTACATAGGGTCACTTGGCAGATATGGATTGACACCTGTCCTCAGAGACCATGATACACACTGACACAGAGCAGAATAGAGACTTTTACCCCTACATAGGGTCACTTGGCAGGTATGGATTGAGACCTGTCCTCAGAGACCCTGATACACACTGACAAAGAGCAGAATAGAGACTGTTCCCCCTACATAGGGTCACTTGGGAGATATGGATTGACACCTTTCCTCAGAGACCATGATACACACTGACACAGAGCAGAATAGAGACTGTTTCCCCTACATAGGGTCACTTGGCAGATATGGATTGACACCTGTCCTCAGAGACCATGATACACACTGACACAGAGCAGAATAGAGACTGTTACCCCTACATAGGGTCACTTGGCAGATATGGATTGACACCTGTCCTCAGAGACCATGATACACACTGACACAGAGCAGGATAGAGACTGTTCCCCCTACATAGGGTCACTTGGCAGATATAAATTGACACCTGTCCTCCGAGACCATGATACACATTGACACAGAGCAGAATAGAGACTGTTACCCCTACATAGGGTGACTTGGCAGATATGGATTGACACCTGTCCTCAGAGACCATGATACACACTGACACAGAGCAGAATAGATACTGTTACCCATACATAGGGTCACTTGGCAGATATGGATTGACACCTGTGCTCAGGGACCCTTATACACACTGAACCAGAGCAGGATAGAGACTGTTCCCTCTACATAGGGTCACTTGGCAGATATGGATTGACACCTATCCTAATGATCCCTGATACACACTGACACAGAGCAGAATAGGGACTGTTCCCCCCTACATAGGGTCATTTGGCAGATATGGATTGACACCTGTCCTCAAAGCCCCTGATACACTCTGACACAGATCAGAATAGGGACTGTTCCCGCTACATAGGGTCACTTGGCAGATATGGATTGACACCTGTCCTCAGAGACCATGATACACACTGACACAGAGCAGAATAGAGACTGTTACCCCCTACATAGGGTCACTTAGCAGGTATGGATTGAGACCTGTCCTCAGAGACCCTGATACACACTGACAAAGAGCAGAATAGAGACTGTTCCCCCTACATAGGGTCACTTGGGAGATATGGATTGACACCTGTCCTCAGAGACCATGATACACACTGACACAGAGCAGAATAGAGACTGTTCCCCCTACATAGGGTCACTTGGCAGATATGGATTGACACCTGTCCTCAGAGACCATGATACACACTGACACAGAGCAGAATAGAGACTGTTACCCCTACATAGGGTCACTTGGCAGATATGGATTGACACCTGTCCTCAGAGACCATGATACACACTGACACAGAGCAGGATAGAGACTTTTCCCCCTACATAGGGTCACTTGGCAGATATAAATTGACACCTGTCCTCCGAGACCATGATACACATTGACACAGAGCAGATTAGAGACTGTTACCCCTACATAGGGTGACTTGGCAGATATGGATTGACACCTGTCCTCAGAGACCATGATACACACTGACACAGAGCAGAATAGAGACTGTTACCCCTACATAGGGTCACTTGGCAGATATGGATTGACACCTGTGCTCAGGGACCCTGATACACACTGAACCAGAGCAGGATAGAGACTGTTCCCTCTACATAGGGTCACTTGGCAGATATGGATTGACACCTATCCTAATGATCCCTGATACACACTGACACAGATCAGAATAGGGACTGTTCCCCCTACATAGGGTCACTTGGCAGATATGGATTGACACCTGTCCTCAGAGACCATGATACACACTGACACAGAGCAGAATAGAGACTGTTACCCCTACATAGGGTCACTTGGCAGGTATGGATTGAGACCTGTCCTCAGAGACCCTGATACACACTGACAAAGAGCAGAATAGAGACTGTTCCCCCTACATAGGGTCACTTGGGAGATATGGATTGACACCTGTCCTCAGAGACCATGATACACACTGATACAGAGCAGAATAGAGACTGTTCCCCCTACATAGGGTCACTTGGCAGATATGGATTGACACCTGTCCTCAGAGACCATGATACACACTGACACAGAGCAGAATAGAGACTGTTACCCCTACATAGGGTCACTTGGCAGATATGGATTGACACCTGTCCTCAAAGCCCCTGATACACACTGACACAGAGCAGAATAGGGAATGTTCCCCTACATAGGGTCACTTGGCAGGTATGGATTGACACCTGTCTTCAGAGACCATGATACACACTGACACAGAGCAGAATAGAGACTGTTCCCCCTACATAGGGTCACTTGGCAGATATGGATTGACACCTGTCCTCAGGGACCCTGATACACACTGAAACAGAGCAGGATAGAGACTGTTCCCCCTACATAGGGTCACTTGGCAGATATGGATTGACACCTGTCCTCAAAGCCCCTGATACACACTGACACAGAGCAGTATAGGGACTGTTCCCCCTACATAGGGTCACTTGGCAGATATGGATTGACAACTGTCCTCAGAGACCATGATACACACTTAAACAGAGCAGGATAGAGACTGTTCCCCCTAGATAGGGTCACTTGGCAGATATGGATTGACACCTGTGCTAAGGGACCCTGATACACACTGAAACAGAGCAGGATAGAGACTGTTCCCCCTACATAGGGTCACTTGGCAGATATGGATTGACACCTATCCTAATGATCCCTGATACACACTGACACAGAGCAGAATAGGGACTGTTCCTCCTACCTAGGGTCACTTGGCAGATATGGATTGACACCTATCCTAAGCATCCCTGATACACACTGACACAGAGCAGAATAGAGACTGTTCCCCCTACATAGGGTCACTTTGCAGATATGGATTAACACCTGTCCTCAGAGACCATGATACACACTGACACGGAGCAGAATAGGGATGTGGAATAGCACCTGGGGAGCTGAGGGGGTGTCGTTGATGTTGAGCAAGACGCAGCAGCAGAAGAGGACTCAGCTGAGGAGGTTATGGAAGAGGATGGAGTAGGAGGAGTAGAGGAGGTGGCAGCAGGCCTGCCTGCAAGTCGTGGCGGTGTCACCAACTCCTCTGCAGAGCCATTTACCCAATGCGCAGTGTAGGTGATATACCTGCCCTGACCATGCTTTGCAGACCAGGTATCAGTGGTCATATGGACCCTTGCCCCAACACTGTGTGCCAGACATGCCATTACTTCCTTTTGCACAATCGAGTACAGGTTGGGGATTGCCTTTTTTGAAAATAAATTTCGTTCGGGTACCTTCCACTGTGGTGTCCCAATAGCTACAAATTTTTTGAACGCCTCAGACTCCACCAGCTTGTATGGTAAAAGCTGGCGGGCTAGGGGGTCGTGTCCTAACTACTGAAGCGAAAATTTGCTATGCGTACGACAGGCATACCGTACGCAACATGCAGGAGGCAGAGGGAATCCTGGGGCAACTGGGTCTCCCCCCGGACTCGCTACTCACATCGAAGCCTCCAACAAACTCCACACTCCCTCCATATTGGGGCAACGCCGAGGCTACAACATTTGTCCCTAGAAACCTAGCCGGGACATCATGTGCAACTTTAATGGAAAACGGGACTAACAGGTCAACCCTGCTTACGGAGACTCACAGGTCATTGATCATGTCAAGAGGAGGGGAACAACTTCAAAAATAGATTCCTGGCAAATTCTTTAAAAAAAACATGCAAACATGAATCCTGAAAGTACAGAAAGACAAAACCACAAGAAGAATTTTTTGAAGACGACAAATAGCTGTGTGATATAATGTAGAAACATTTTATTCACCAGATAAAAAGAAAACAACCGACTTAATACAGTTTTTGACAACTTTGCTAGTTTTGCATTTAATTTTTTAGCCAGTACTTCCTTTAGATATTGCACTGAATATAGTAAACTCTGTAGTATGTTACTTTTAGTTGCCAGAAAAACTAAATAATAGTTTTCACATTTGGTAGATAGCTTGTGTGTGCTAATATTGATACTTGCATTTTGAATTTTAAGGCAGTATTTCTTTTTTATAAGCAGATTCTGAAATTTTTGTATCTTTTTAAACATATATTTTCTCAAGCCGCTTTGATAGATTAACATTTCTTTATTTTATTAATCAACGTGCTTAATCGTATTGGTGTACTAATTTCCAGTATATCTAAAAATGTTTTACATATTTTCTGATTTTAATTGCCATGTGTACCTTTCGCATGCCCATGTGAAACGTTTTACCATTTAGGGCCCAGAGTGGGGTCATTTAAACAGATCATACCTCGAGTGCAGAGTGCGTTTAATCTGACTCGTTAATGCTAGTTATTCACTAAGCTTAGTGAAAACATAGTTCGCTTAAAGATGTTTTCGATTCAAGTTCTTGTGCCCCACAGTTCAAATTAACACTTGCTGAGGTTGGCAGAGTACACGCTGAAGGCCTGACACCCGCTTGAAGGACACTGACTGCTATTAGCTTACAGTGAAAATGTTTTTTTGTTTTTAAAGGCACGCTATAGTCACACCAGATATGAGTGGCAAAGTGCACTTGCTGAGGTTGGAAGAGTACATGATGAAGGCCTGACACCCAGACGCTTGCAGACAACTAACTGCTATTAGCTTACAGTGAAAAACTTTTTTTGATGTTAAAGGCACGCTATAGTCACACCAGATATGAGTGGCAAAGTGCACTTGCTGAGGTTGGCAGAGTACACGCTGAAGGACTGACACCCAGACGCTTGCAGACAACTAACTGCTATTAGCTTACAGTGAAAAACATTTTTTGTTTTTGAAGGCACGCTATATTCACACCAGATATGAGTGGCATAGTGGACTGGCAGAGGTTGGCAGAGTACACGCTGAAGGTCTGACACCCGCTTTAAGGACACTGACTTCTATTAGCTTACAGAGAAAAACTTTTTTTGTTTTTAAAGGCACGCTATAGTCACACCAGATATGAGTGCTGAGGTTGGCAGAGTACACTAAAGGCTAAAGGCCTGACACCCGTTTGAAGACAACTAACTACTATTCAATCTATAACAGTGAAAAACGTTTTTGTTTTTAAAGGCACGCTATAGTCACACTAGATATGAGTGGCAAATGCACTTGCTGAGGTTGGCAGAGTACACGCTGAAGGCCTGACACCCGCTTGAAGACAACTAACTGCTATTCAATCTATAACAGTGAAAAAAGTTTTTTGGTTTTAAATGCACGCTATTGTGACACCAGATATGAGTGGCAATGTGCACTTGCAGAGGTTGGCAGAGTACACGCTGAAGGCCTGACACCCAGATGCTTGCAGACAACTAACTGCTATTAGCTTACAGTGGAAAAACTTTTTTTGTTTTTAAAGGCACGCTATAGTCACACCAGATATGAGTGGCAAAGTGCACTTGCTGAGGTTGGCAGAGTACACGCTGAAGGCCTGACACCCAGACGCTTGCAGACAACTAACTGCTATTAGCTTACAGTGAAAAACGTTTTTTGTTTTTAAAGGCACGCTATAGTCACACCAGATATGAGTGGCAAAGTGCACTTGCT
The DNA here is from genome assembly GCF_036172605.1 of Pelobates fuscus. Classification (NCBI taxonomy): domain Eukaryota; kingdom Metazoa; phylum Chordata; class Amphibia; order Anura; family Pelobatidae; genus Pelobates; species Pelobates fuscus. The sequence continues at coordinate 56,458,221 of NC_086327.1, forward strand.
GAGGTTGGCAGAGTACACGCTGAAGGACTGACACCCAGACGCTTGCAGACAACTAACTTCTATTAGCTTACAGTGAAAAACATTTTTTGTTTTTGAAGGCACGCTATAGTCACACCAGATATGAGTGGCAAAGTGGACTGGCAGAGGTTGGCAGAGTACACGCTGAAGGTCTGACACCCGCTTTAAGAACACTGACTTCTATTAGCTTACAGTGAAAAACTTTTTTTGTTTTTTTGTTTTTAAAGGCACGCTATAGTCACACCAGATATGAGTGCTGAGGTTGGCAGAGTACACTAAAGGCTAAAGGCCTGACACCCGTTTGAAGACAACTAACTGCTATTCAATCTATAACAGTGAAAAACGTTTTTGTTTTTAAAGGCACGCTATAGTCACACCAGATATGAGTGGCAAATGCACTTGCTGAGGTTGGCAGAGTACATGCTGAAGGCCTGACACCCGCTTGAAGACAACTAACTGCTATTCAATCTATAACAGTGAAAAAAGTTTTTTTGTTTTTAAATGTCAAGCTTAAGCTATTGTGACACCAGATCTGCTGGTCTGTGTGTATCCTCGAGAATCAACTCCGAGTTCTGTGCATAGCAAGCTCCTCCCCCTTACGTGACGTCAACACGTTTCGCCGTATTGCGGCTTCCTCAGGACGTGTCGCTGATTCTCGAGGATACACACAGACCAGCAGATCTGCAAACTGACCGAGCCCGGAGAGCACAGTACAGCTTGCCTGCCACCCTACTACTAAAAAGCTGAAGCAGTGAGTTACAGCATATGCTGTTTAAACTCACCACCAGATTCAGTAAGGGGCCAATCACCCTTTTTATTTATCGCTATTTTTTCTTTATATTTTTCGATTGTATTGATGTTATATTTTCCTGCATGTAGCAGACAATAAATCTATGTCATTTTTTATCTCATACATTGAAAGCACCTTATTACTGAGATGCTATAAAAAGTGCTAAAAAGTCTTGTTTAATAGATGGGAAGCACGTTTTCTATTATTGTTAACCATCTGCACTATCATTGCATATTTTTTCTTTTTCTTTACATATAACCACATCATTCGGAGGAACCATCATTTAACTAAGAAGTTTGTATTTTATTTCATTTTCCTCATTATCTCTATATTGGGTGTTTCTCTTTGCTCCACTCATTACTTCACATGCACATAAATTGCCTAGAACTCCTTGCAGGATCCTTCACCATCCGCAGCCTGGCGAGAAACAAGATGGACTGCTGCATCCTCCTCAGGATGGACAACGTCAGACCACACATTAAACCACACGTTCCCATCTCGGTCACTACACTCGCCAGATGGGTTTCGTTGGGTAATATCGCTGGCAGGCGTGGATGCTTCCTTCGGGGCCCACTGGGTGCACGGCGTGGCAGCCTCCTCGGCTTTCTCGGCAGGCGCTTCCCTATCAGATATTTTGCATTTCGCGGACTGGTCGAGAGCATCCACATTTCGGACATTCTATTTCCGTCCGAGTTCCGGCGTGGCCATGTCACTCATACATCCGCGTTAAAAATGCAAAATAGGAAGTCTCCTGTCATGTGATAAAATTATAAGATTATGCTAGCTTTAGTGTACTTATAATCTTAATTTTAATAATGACAGGAGGCGAGTATTTTCTCACCCTGGGAAGATGGGGACATCAGAATTCTAGGAGAACTTTTTTCTGCTTCTCCATCTAATACTCTGTCTCTAACTGAGTTCCTTTTTTCTGCCACTCAAATATGATGTACATTACACTTATTCACGGTACAGTAAGACTAGTATAAATTTAATGTTTAATCTAGTCTGTAATCAAGATTATATTGCAATTAATCGATGGGTTACTGTCATCACTACAACCAGTTTTAATACCGGTGCCTAACCTATTTCAGGTTCTCTTTTCAGTTTAATTTTGTGGGATTATGGGTCACTTTCCACTTGGATTACTACTCATTCCATGAGGATCACAGATCAGCTGGATGTTCACCCATTGGTGCTTGTTATCGAACCTTAAATGTTGAACTCTAACTATTTACGATGTCGCTTCCGAAAGAGGGGGAGGAGCCTATGTACTGTGAATACTATACTCCCTATTGCATTTTGAATGGTTAATGTTTCACTTTTCTTTGCTGCTGTGGAGTTAATAAAGAGAGTTAATGCAAAATACTCGCCTCCTGTCATTATTAAAATTAAGATTATAAGTACACTAAAGCTAGCAAAATCTTCAGTTAAATAACACCATTATTATAAATGAAATCCCACCAAATGCATTGAATCCATAATTTATCACAGTAATATATGATACATTCAATGTACAATATTACTGTATACATTAAGCAATAGATGTGTATGCATTAGGCAGTATGTGTGTATGGATATATGTGTTAGGCAGTATGTGTGTATGGATGTATGTATTAGGCAGCATGAGCGTATTGATATATATATATATATATATATATATATATATTAGACAGCATGGGTGTATTATATATATATATATTTATTAAGCATATCTGTGTATGGATGTATGTAATAAGCAGTTTGAGTGTATAGATATATGTATTAGGCAGCATGAGAGTATAGATATATGTATTAGGTAGTATGTGAATTAATGGATGTATTTATTAGGCAGTGGATGTATGTATTTGGAACAGGGTGACCAGCTTTTGTAAATAAATAAATGGGTCACCTGGTCACCCTGGCAAAAGTCCTCCTGTACAAGTCCTGTTGCCTGAGAGTGAAAGTGGTGGTGGAGACAGGGTGTGCCCCCTAGTTTCTGTGACTCACCAACCCCTGGAGTCTCCTCATGCTTTTCTGCAATCTGTTCCGTGAATAAATCAAAATAAAGAGTGTCAACACCTCCTTTCCAATTCCAATGGGAAAAGACTGTGGCGTTTTCGATGCCTCCCGTTCAGCCTGTCCTCAGCCCTGTGGTGTTTCAGGTTGCTGAAGCCGATGGTCGCCCACCTACGCAGCAGATGTGTCCGTATGATCATATACCTCGACGACATGCTAATCATGGCCCACGACACCCAGCTACTGAGTCAACATCTCTCCTGGGCACTGTCCCTCCTTCAAAATCTAGGTTTCCTTATCAACTGGGACAAGTCAATCCTGCATCCTTCCCACACCATAGAGTTTTTGGGATTCAATATATATGCAATTCACGGAACGCTCAGTTTACCTACCACAAAAGTGAAACGCATCACCAGGGGGCCAGCCCACCATTGGCTGCCATAAATCTGCGCTGTCAAAGACATCACCTCTGATATCAGCTGGAATGCAGTCATGCATTCCATGCCTTGCTCCTCCGTGACAAACACCTCATACTCTCCGTGTTGATCAGTAACGCTCAGCATGGCGAATAGTATTTTGTCTCCAGCTGAGTATCAGAAACTACACCAGAGACCAGTTATAGAAAGATATTAATTTTCTCCAACAAGGATTCTGCACTGGATCCTTTCAGGCATCAGCTGCCTTTCAACCAAAAACTGGGACATTTATGCATCCCAAAAAGGTTTCTCAGGACACTGCAACAAATCACGAACACCGTGACTTTCCCCATTACCGGGAACCAGGATGTCTGGTCACCCTGATTGGGAAGTGTGTGTCAGGTTAACTGTATGTATTAGGTAGTATGTATGTGTGTATGTAGGCAGTGTGCTTATGAATGCATATACTGGGTAAGTATGTGTTAAGACACTCACCGCTTAAATAGATGAAACTGCCGTTTAGCCGATAATCCCCTTTTGTAGAAATGCAGGCTTTGCACAGCCGACCGCCAAACTCCCGAAAAGAGTATAAGGGAACGCGGTAACTCACGAACATAAAATCAGCCGAACTCCTTCCCCGGCTAAAATAAACGAAATGCGCTTTCCAAGTAGTAATTCCCCCCACAACGGGACCAAGCTCCGTCTTGAGGGTCAAACAGGATTCTGTTTAATGGGGGCTACCTGCCCGGTATTTATGCAGGTCTCCCACCTGGTGGACACTCCCCTAGGGGACCAGATGGAAGACTGTAACACATATTGGACAGTAGCCAATCGCAGTGGCTTAGGTATAATCACTCCCCTTTCCACACATAAATCCCTCCTCTCTATCCTGGAGATAATTGGGGAGAAACCTAATTATCTCCAGGGATAGAGGCAAATCGCCATTTTAAATGCAGCAATAAAAATACATTAAAATACATTAATGTGAAAATATCGAATGTATGTGGTTCGTGTAATGTATCCCCAGATAGCCTGGATCTGAGTGCACATTTCTACAGAATATCGCTCAGATCCAATGTACACAGTTCAATCGCCATGGAGTCAAAGTCCTTCACAAGTCTTTCGGTATACGATTGACTCCATGGGACGGCTATCTGGACGAAGTTCATATGTACACTGTAAACTCCCGAACGGACCGGTGTTCGTATGCCTCGACGAAATAGAAGGCAGGCGGTAGTTTTCAGCGGTGTTCGGTAGATAAAGTGTCCACTTTTAGTTCCATAGAATCCTCGCCGAACACCGCTGATCCTTCTCGTGTTCCAAAATGGCCGCCGCCTCGTGGTCGGCATACGAACGACGACCACCCGTACGGATGGAATGGAGAGGTGTCTGCGGTTAACCACAACGTTCTAATTGGGGCCAAGAGGTTAACCAGCAGCACACTCCTCTTCTGGGTGGCCATCCGTTCGGTAGTTTCAATCGGTATTTGGAGAACCACACGAACAGGGGCCTACGGACAGGAAATCAAACGAAATAAAGGCAAATAGACGAACTAGCAATCTTAGTCTGTACAGATGGATCTGTCACAGTATGTTTTTAATGGCAGTGTGTCGCTTTCCTCTCTAAATGTGTCTCTCAACAAAATATCTCTGTATTCTAAATATCTCAGCAGAGTCTCTATCCTTTCCCTGAAAGTCTCCCTGATCTGTTTCTCTTCTCTAAATTTTCGCAGTGGTTTTTTGCTTTAACTAAATGTCTACCTGGTCCATCTCCTTTCCCTAAATGTCTTTTTACTGCAATTCAGATTTTAGTGAATAAACCTCTGAGAGAATTACCAGATTTTACTAATTACATGACGTAAAGTCAGGATTTTATTAAGGACGCGGAGGCTAGTATTAGGCTTTATCTCTTTCTGTATTCCTCAGCAGCAAAGAAAGGATATTAATGTATTAATATAAAAAAACGAAACAAATACCGCTTAAAGAGTTAACCATCTAACATATTCAACCAATGGTAGCAGTCCTTGTTCCAAATACTCTCATGTGACCTAAGCCATTCCCTCTTTCTTGATGATACTGACGCAGAAAAAAATCAACAATAAACGACCAACATGAACAACTGAATGGACCAAGATTCCAACTCATGAAAAAGATGCGAAGACGTGATCCGCTGGTATAGGGTTCTAGGGAGCATTCTCCATTGTAACCAAGAGAAGAAAATTCGATCCTGATTGACCAATTGTAAAGTTTTAAGCTGTAGGAGACAGAGAAACCTCTCAGGGACCCTGATACACACTGACACAGAGCAGAATAGGGACTGTTCCTCCAACATAGGGTCACTTGGCAGATATGGATTGACACCTGTCCTCAGAGACCCTGATACACACTGACACAGAGCAGAATAGGGAATATTCACTAAATGCCAAACATTGTTATACAGGGGAATATTCAGTAAATAACCTACTGGACCTACTGTCCTCCCCCCCGACCCCCACCCCTGCGCGGTGGGTGGGGGCCATAAATCACAATGGGGGGACCTACTGTCCTCCCGCCCGCCCCCACCCGTGAGCGGTGGGTGGGGGCCATAAAAATAATGAGGGGGGGACCTACTGTATGATGTTGTATCGATCAGGTAAGGGTTACGCCCGCTTCACAGTGACAGACCAAACTCCCCATTTAACGCACCGCAAACAACCGCAAACAGTCCATTTGCACAACCGCAAACTCCCCATTTGCACAAGGTTATATACCAAGCTAGCCATGTCCCGTTCCTTGTCCTCACTGATGTCATTGAAGGTCTCTTCCTCCACCCAGCCACGTACAACACCAAGGGTCCCCGAAAGGTGACAACAAGCCCCCTGGGACGCCTGCTGTGTTTGGTCTTCCACATCCTCAAAGCCACCTTCCTCCTCTGACTCCTCTTCTTCAGACTCCTCTCTCTGCGTTGCCTCTCTCTGCGTTATTATAAGGTGTGTTAAGTAGTAAAATTCTTATCAGTTTAATCCCTGTTACGAGTAGAGGACTATTTCCTTGTTTCGCCAAACCCCTTCAAAGATGGAAAAAGCGGTATGAGTGGAAGAAACGAGGAAATGTGGTCAAGTGGTGGTTCCAGCCCCACCGAGGGCTTGTACCCAGGTATGCTAATAAAATGAAAAAAGAAAAAATCTCCCAAGAAGGAGATCTAAAACTGGCATAGGAAAAGGTTAGACAACTATAATAAAGTGATACCTACAAATCCTACTGAGCATAGGTGTATAATAGAGGGAGAAAGGGAAAGCAGAGTAATGCTTCCTAATACCGTGGTTAGTACCCTTTGTTAAAGTAAATTGAGTAATGGACAAAAGTCTTTATTGTATCATTTATAAATAACAAAGGGATACTATACTCATTCCCCTATAGTGGCTAATTGTGTAATAATGGTAATACTATTGCCTATTATATAATATTGCCAGGGGCAAGGACATTCCCTAGATGGGTATAGGCAGAGAGTATGGAGACCGGAGTGATGCTGTCATAAAAAGTGTCAATAAGGTGATGTAAAGTTAAATGTACCACAGACACACAGCCACACTTTCTCTTAGCTAGTTTCCAGAAATGCTGGATAGGTAGAAGGGCTATAAAAACTCTCCTTAAACACCTCCAAGGGTGTTCTAAGCTAAAGCTCAATCTAAACGTTTAGATGACTGCCTGATTTCCCATCACAGATGCTGGCTAGGAATAACACTGTGCAAGACAAAGAGTGGGTCTAAGTGCCCAAAGTGCAGTAAAGTGTCCCTAGTGAAGTGAAAAAGAGAATAATGAGCTGGCGCCCAAGAGAATAACGAGCTGGCGCCCTATCAGGGGACGTGTATATGGCATCGATTTTAGGAAGCGGGAGATGGAAAAAGATGCTTGGTCGGTCCTCCTACTTCAAATTTGGGGCACTGCGCATGCAATCTAATGTGCCACCAGATAGGATTGGTGTGTAAAGTAGTACTATTCCTATCAGTTTAATCCCTGTTATGTGCTTTTTTTTTGGTTTGGTTTTTGAAGCCACAGTGCAGCACCAGAAGCCCGAAAAATTAGGCATGTACACATGCCTGAAAAATTAGGTATTGTTGCAGCCGCTGCTGTAGCAGCGGCCAGAAAAATTGATGTTTGTTTCCCAGGCAGAAAGTGCCCTAAAACATTGCGGCTTGAACCCTAGTTGATGGCAGATAAGTCACGCAAGTCAACCGGCATTCAGAGCTAAAATACAGCTGCGTGTGGACCATTTTTAGCCCAAGGCAGCTCATCTCATCAGGCCTTTTTTAGTCGAATGTATCGCCCACTGTCAGTCCCTTCGGGATCCATCCCTCATTCATCTTAATAAAGGTGAGGTAATCTAGACTTTTTTGACCTAGGCGACTTCTCTTCTCAGTGACAATACCTCATGCTGCACTGAAGGTCCTTTCTGACAGGACACTTGAAGCGGGGCAGGTCAAAAGTTCTATCGCAAATTGGGATAGCTCAGGCCACAGGTCAAGCCTGCACACCCAGTAGTGAAGGGGTTCATCGCTCCTCAGAGTGTCGATATCTGCAGTTAAGGCGAGGTAGTCTGCTACCTGTCGGTCGAGTCGTTCTCTGAGGGTGGATCCCAAAGGGCTGTGGCGATGCATAGGACTTAAAAAGTTCCGCATGTCCTCCATCAACAACACATCTGTAAAGCGCCCTGACCTTGCCGGCGTGGTCGTGGGAGGAGGAGGATTACTTTCACCTCATCCCCTGTTAGATTCCCGTTGTGCTGTGACATCACCCTTATACGCTGTGTAAAGCATACTTTTTAATTTATTTTGCAAATGCTGCATCCTTTCCGACTTGTTGTAATTTGGTAACATTTCAGCCACTTTCTGCTTATACCAGTGGTCTAGTATTGTGGACACCCAGTACAGGTCATTCTCCTTCAGGCTTTTTATCCCTCAACAGGCACGACAGCATGAAAGACCCCATTTGCACAAGGTTGGATGCCGAGCTCATTTCCTGTTCCTCCTCCTCAGTGATCTCAATGAAGGTATGTTATTCCCCCCAGCCACGTACAACACCACGGGTACCAGAAAGGTGACAACGAGCACCCTGGGATGGCTGTTGTGGTTGGTCTTCCTCCTCCTCCTCAAATTCCACATTCCTCCTCTGACTCCTCTTCCTCACAATCCTCTTCCAGCGCTGCTGCAGGTCCAGCAAGCGATGCTGATTAGGCTGTTTCTGGTGGTGATGGTGACCACAACTCTTCCTCTTCACGCTCATCTACGGCCTGATCCAGTACTCTTCGCAGGGCACGCTCCAGGAAGAAAACAAATGGTATGATGCCACTGATGGTGCCTTCAGTGCAACTGTCTAGGTTTGTCACCTCCTCAAAAGGACGCATGAGCCTACAGGCATTGCGCATGAGCGTCCAGTAACGTGGCAAAAAAATCCCAGCTCCCCAGAGGCTGTCCTAGCACCCCGGTCGAGAGACGGAGTGGCGGATGGTTGAGAGGGGGCAAGGAGGACAGCAGTGGTTGATGTGGCTGAAGATGCTGCACCAGGAGGAGGATGGCGGCTTTGAGTTTGTGTGCTGCTTGTACTCATGTGTTGACCCCATAGGTGTTTGTGATGTGTGATCATGTGCCTACGCAAAGCAGTTGTACCTAGGTGGGTGTTGAACTTCCCACGACTCAGTTTCTTTTGGCACAGGTTGCAAATGGCATCGCTGTTGTCAGAGGCAGACACACAAAAAAAAATCCACAATGCTGAGCTATGCAATGACGGCATTCTGGTGGTGGACACAGCATACGTTGATTGGCGTGCTGTCGGGCTGACCCCGGATGCCGATGCATGCTGTCTGACTGTGCCACTAGCTCCTTGCAACGACCTCCCCCTGCTTCCAACTCGTCTCCTCCTCCTCTCTGTCTCCCCATCTGAACTTTCATCCTGTTCTTCTTCTTGCCGAGCGGGCACCCACAACATCCATGGACGCATCGTCATCATCAACTGCTTCACTTCTATCTGACAACTCAGCAAAGGAAGCAGCAGCGGGTACAACATCATCATCATCACACCGTACGTCCATGTGTGTAATGCTGCCTGACTAAGACATGTCCCTGTTATCTACATCCTCTGGCAATAATGGTTTCGCATCACTCATTTCTTCAAACGGATGTGTAAATAACTCCTCTGACAGATAAAGTGAAGCGGCTGTGTTGCTAGTGTTGGTGGTGGCGGCCGGCCGATTGGGTGGTATCTTGAGAGGTTCCCAAAGCTAAGCTGGAGGAGGATGGTGCGTCAAGGTTCCAAGCGGAAGCTGCAGAAGATTGGGTGTCCTGTGTTAGCCAGTCAACTATGTCCTCAGAACTTTTCAAGTTCAGGGTACGCGGCCTCTGAAAACTGGGCATTATTCTAGGGCAAAAGGGAATCACAGCACCACGATCACGACGGCCCCTGCGGGGTGACCTGCCTCTGCCTGTCATTTTTTTGGGATTAGTAGTACTATGCGTGCAAGCTACTGTGAGACCAGATATGAGTGGCAATGTGCACTTGCAGAGGTTGGCAGAGTACACGCTGTAGGCCTGACACACCCGCTTGAAGACAACTAACTGCTATTCAATCTATAACAGTGAAAAAAAATTTGTTTTTAAATGCACGCTATTGTGACACCAGATATGAGTGGCAATGTGCACTGGCAGAGGTTGGCAGAGTACACGCTGTAGGCCTGACACACCCGCTTGAAGACAACTAACTGCTATTCAATCTATAACAGTGCAAACAAATTTTGTTTTTAAATGCACGCTATTGTGCCACCAGATATGAGTGGATATGTGCACTGGCAGAGGTTGGCAGAGTACACGCTGTAGGCCTGACACACCCGCTTGAAGACAACTAACTGCTATTCAATCTATAACAGTGAAAAAAGTGTTTTTGTTTTTAAATGCACGCTATTGTGAGACCAAATATGAGTGGCACTGTGCAGTGGCAGAGGTTGACAGAGTACACGCTGTAGGCCTGACACACCCGCTTGAAGACAACTAACTGCTATTCAATCTATAACAGTGAAAAAAGTGTTTTTGTTTTTAAATGCACGCTATTGTGACACCAGATATGAGTGGCAATGTGCACTGGCAGAGGTTGGCAGAGTACACGCTGTAGGCCTGACACACCCGCTTGAAGACAACTAACTGCTATTCAATCTATAACAGTGAAAAAAGTGTTTTTGTTTTTAAATGCATGCTATTGTGAGACCAGATATGAGTGGCACTGTGCAGTGGCAGAGGTTGACAGAGTACACGCTGTAGGCCTGACATCCACTTGCAGACAACTAACTGCTATTCAATCTATAACAGTGAAAAACGTTTTTGGGTTTTTAAATGCAATCTATTGTGACACCAGATAAGAGTGGCACTGTGCTCTGGCAGAGGTTGGCAAAGTACACGCTGTAGGCCTGACACACACTTATGAAGGACACTGACTGCTATTATATTACAGTCAAAAAAGTGTTTGGGTTTTTAAATGCATGCTATTGTGACACCAGATAAGAGTGGCAATGTGCACTGGCAGAGGTTGGCAGAGTAGACGCTGTAGGACTTACACACCCGCTTGAAGACAACTAACTGCTATTCAATCTATAACAGTAAAAAAGTGTTGGGGTTTTTAAATGCACGCTATTGTGACACCAGAAATGATTGGCACTGTGCACTAGCAGAATTTGGCAGACTAGACGCTGTAGGCCTGACACACCTGCTTGAAGACAACTAACTGCTATTCAATCCATAACAGTGAAAAAAATATTTTTTTTTCAAAAGGCATGCTATTGTGACACAAGATATGAGTGGCAAAGTGCACTGGCAGAGGTTGGCAGAGTACACACTGTAGGCCTGACACACACTTATGAAGGACACTGACTGCTATTATATTACAATCAAAAAATGTTTTTTGTTTTTAAATGCAAGCTATTGTGACACCAGATATGAGTGGCACTGTGCACTGGCAGAGATTGGCAGAGTACACGCTGTAGGCCAGACACCCGCTTGCAGACAACTAACTGCTATTCAATCTATAACTGTGAAAATAGTTTTTTGGTTTTTAAATGCAATCTATTGCTACACCAGATATGAGTGGGACTGTGCACTGGCAGAGGTTGGCAGAGTACAAGCTGTAGGCCTGACACACCCGCTTGAAGACAACTAACTGCTATTCAATCTATAACAGTAAAAAAAATGTTTTTAAATGCACGCTATTGTGACACCAGATATGAGTGGCAATTTGCACTGGCAGAGGTTGGCAAAGTACACGCTGTAGGCCTGAGACACCCGCTTGAAGACAACTAACTGCTATTCAATCTATAACAGTGAAAAAAGTTTTTGGGTTTTTAAATGCATGCTATTGTGACACCAGGTATGAGTGGCACTGTGCACTGGCAGAGGTTGGCAGACTAGACGCAGTAGGCCTGCCACACCCGCTTGAAGACAACTAACTGCTATTCAATCTATAACAGTGAAAACTGTTTTTTTGTTTTTAAATGCACGCTATTGTGAGACCAGATATGAGTGGCACTGTGCAGTGGCAGAGGCTGGCAGAGTACACGCTGTAGGCCTGACACACATGCTTGAAGACAACTAACTGCTATTCAATCTATAACAGAGTAAAAAAATGTTTTGGTTTTAAATGCACGCTATTGTGACACCAGATATGAGTGGCAATGGGCACTGGCAGAGTTTGGCAGAGTACACGCTGTAGGCCTGACACACCCGCTTGAAGACAACTAACTGCTATTCAATCTATAACAGTGAAAAAAGTTTTGGGGTTTTTAAATGCACACTATTGTGACACCAGTTATGAGTGGCCCTGTGCAATGGCAGAGGTTGGCAGAGTACACGCTGTAGACCTGACACCCGCTTGCAGACAACTAACTGCTATTCAATCTATAACAGTGAAAAAAGTTTTTTGTTTTTTAAATGCAATCTATTGTGACACCAGATAAGAGTGGCACTGTGCTCTGGTAGAGGTTGGCAAAGTACACTCTGTAGGCCTGACACACACTTATGAAGGACACTGACTGCTATTATATTACAGTCAAAAAAGTTTTTTTGATTTTTAAATGCATGCTATTGTGACACCAGATAAGAGTGGCAATGTGCACTGGCAGAGGTTGGCAGAGTAGACGCTGTAGGACTGACACACCCGCTTGCATACAACTAACTGCTAATCAATCTATAACAGTGAAAACAGTTTTTTGTTTTTAAATGCAAGCTATTGTGACACCAGATATGAGTGGCACTGTGCACTGGCAGAGGTTGGCAAAGTTCACGCTGTAGGCCTGACACACACTTATGAAGGACACTGACTGCTATTATATTACAGTCAAAAATGTTATTTTTTTGGGGCGCGGCTTGGCGCTGACCGAGAATGGCGGCATAATCCCCGCGCTCCGAGCCCTGCCGACACCAGCCGCATACATTAGCCCACCCGGAGACCTAATGGGCCGCACGAAACAAACCACAATGACCCCTACCACACTGAGGACACAAGGTTAGGGTCCGTCCTCCTCCATCCGCAGCTACCTGCACACGCCGAGGCATCCAACATGGCGCCCTCCTCACCAGGCTCCACTGTCTCTGAAGACTGCCTGCTCACTGCCGCCGGCTCCCGAGACCAGAGGAATCCCACGCCAGACTGGTATGCCCTGTTCACCTCCCTGCAAGAAAAAAGAAGACCTCCAATCCATAGTGCAGGAGGTTAAAACAACACTCAGAACTGAAATTGCCTCCCTGCGCACATCTTTGCAAGATTTGGAGGGAAGAGTGACAGCGCTGGAAACTGCTGGCCCCACAGTGCAGGTACACCACCCCAACCCCACCTATGACAGGTAGCTCACTGACCTGCGGCTCCATGTAGAAGATTTGGATAACAGGAGCCGTAGGAACAATATTAGAATAAGAGGGCTCCGCGAACCCATAGGCCCAGAACACCTAAGGGAGACACTGATCCCACTGTTTAACCTCATACTGCACAGACCCCCAGAAGCACGTCATTATATTGATAGGGCGCACCGTGCCCTCCGCCCAAAGCCACCTCCATCTGCCCCACCGCGAGATGTAATTTGCTACATACAAGACACTCAGCTAAAAGAAGATATCATGAAAGAAGCAAGGGCGGAAAGATCTTGGCGGTACAAGGGCCAAACGGTGGAGTTGTACAACGACCTCTCCCACCTCACCCTACAAAATCGCAGGGCCCTCCGCCCGATCACCACACTGCTCCAGGACCACCAGATAAGGTACCGATGGCACTTCCCGTTTGCGCTCACGGCACGCAAAGACAACACAGAAGCCACAATCCGGCTCCCAGCAGACGTTCCCATTTTATTAGACACCTTGGGACTGCCGACCACCGCGGTACGGGACTGGACTGACTGCCCCCTCAATGAAAGTTACCTGGGCAGACCGGTGGCCCGCACGTTGGAAGCGGAAGGGCTGGTCGGGGATACAATACCACCCCACCAGGGCGCCCATGAAGAGTAATGCACAGAGCACCCGTGGCAGGCGCACCAGTTGAGAAACACAAGAATTGCCCCGCGAACCACCCAGCGCACCTTCCCCCTTGGAAATGGACATGCAAGGACAGCCACGACCTACACGAAACAGGACGAGACTACGCCGACCCTACCACGGACCATCTCCCTGCTTCCCCCCTCCTCTATCCACATGGCAGCTCCGACAGCGAGAAGGCCACCTGTGCCTATACGGCCTCCTTCCACCAAGCAAATTCACAATTTTTTAAATAACAAATTTCCCATAACACCCGTTATATATTTTCTCCCGAAAATCCACAAAAATGAGACTTCATCTCCCGGGAGACCTATTGTTTCTGGCATAGGTTCCCTCCTATGCAATCTCTCGCAATATATTGACACTCTCTTACAGCCTTCAGTCAGACTCATGAGATCATATCTCCAAGACTCCATGGCCCTTTTAAACTGTTTAAACAATTTTATATGGAAACCTAGTTTTATATTAGTGACATGCGATGTACAGTCACTATATACAATTATACCACATGATATAGGCTGTCAAGCTGTAAGAGATATCTTAACAAGAGAATGTAAAATTGCTGAAAAACCAATTGAATTTATTTTAGAAGGTATTAATATTATTTTAAAAAATAGCTATTTCTGGTTTTTAAATTCATTTTATCTCCAAAAGAGGGAGTGCAATGGGGACTAGGTTTGCTCCAAGCTACGCTAATTTATTTATGGCAAATTGGGAGTCTGAGGCCATTTTTTGCAATCATGCTTGGAGAGCAAACCTAGTCTCCTTTTTTAGATATATTGACAACCTTTTTTTTTTTATCTGGGATGGCACTGAGAACAAACTTAATTCTTTTATCACTAATCTCAATACTAACAACAGAGGCATAATTCTTACTTATGAATATAGTCGAGAACAAATTAATTTTTTAGACCTTAATATTTTTATAACAATTGGAAAACTAAATACTAAGACGATTTTTAAAAAAGTCTGTGCAAATACTGCTATAGACAAAAGCAGTTGCCACTACCAACCCAGGTTAGACAGCGCTCCGAAAAGTCAAATACTTAGACTTAGGAGAAATTGTTCAGAAATAAAAGATTTTAATGTACAAGCTGATTTTTTAAAAGACAAATTTGTTGAGAAAAACTACCCTAAATTAGAACTTGAAAATACTATCAGAGACATCCAAAAAAAAGATAGGAATGAACTTTTAAAATATAAACCTAAAACTACAGACGCAGCGATGCCTTTACCGATTATTTTTAATTTTAACAGTAAAAGCAATAATGTAAAAAAGATTATAAGAAAGCACTGTCACCTTTTAAAACAAGATGAAACTCTAAATAAAATTGTACCTGAGCGCCCAAATATTATATTTAGAGGAGCCCAACATTTTAAGTCAATGTTAACCAAGAATTTCACTAGAGAAACTAAAAAGACCCCCCCTGTATCATTTCTCCACAAATAAAAGGTTTTTGTAAGTGTAAAATGTGCATTGTTTGCAGAACCACTGACCCTGATGTTCCTCACAAAATCACTGAATTTGTATCTAAAAGGACTAATAAGGTTTACAAAATAAATGATTTTATCAATTGTTCTACGAAAAACGTCATATATCTGCTTGAATGCCCCTGTGGCCTCCAATATGTTGGAATGACCACAAGGTGTTTGAAAACGCTTTTAAGCGAACATTGCAGAAACATAAAAAAATGGATACCAGAATCACTCTGTATCCAAACATTTTATTATACACAACAAAGATCCAAAAATGCTTAAATGTATTGGAATAAAAAAATGTGTAGTTCCATGGAGGGGTGGAAATATTAAAAACATTTTAGGTAAAAAAGAAATGGAGTGGGTTTACAAACTTCAAACCCTTGCTCCACATGGTCTCAATGTAGATTTTGATTTGTTTAATTTTTTATAAGCTCTGCTATTATTCTTTTGGTCATGTCTTTTAATTTCATTTTTAATAGATGTTTTCTTCTTTTTCTTTGTATTTTACATCCCCATTGATGTCTTTATATGCTGTTTACATATGCTGTATATACATGTATTTATGTCTTATATTAGTTGTTTGCATTTACCATATTTATATTTGCTGTTGTTTATTATTTTTTTAGCCATCATGCCTGATTACACTAATTCAGTGTATCAGACATGATGTCTATGTCTATTCATTTTTTCTCCCTATAGTCGGCTGCAGCTCTGTACAAGCCGACTTTTTTTGCTGTGGGATCTCCATGATGACGGCTACAGCCTTGTGCGAGCCGCCGCGTCATACTCCCCATGCCCCTAGTTTGACGACGGCCGCAGCCCAGTGCGAGCCGTCGTCTCTCCTTGTGTGCACGCCCCCCCTCCAGGCGTTAGCCGCACCTCCTGTGCGTGCTGACGCCCTTCCAAGCTATCACACAGACGCCGGCGGCTGCGCAGTGCTTGCCGGCGTCTAACTACACTTCCCATCAACCCCCGCTGTGTTCATGCCGGTCATGTGACCTGCTATATTTTAACAAATTATATCTATATTTTGCTCGTTTTAGATGTATATTTATAAATTCTAATTGTTATTTAGCACCTCTATTTTATCACTCAGTACTTTCTCTGTTTCTATACAGTTTTTATTATATTAATACCACCCCGTCTTGTGATTGGTTACTCAATTTTTGGCGCCAATTTCAAACAATTGGGTTTGCTATTTATTCATTTTCTTGCCAGGTATCAGGTTCTTTCCCCATATTGATAACGCCTTGTGGCGAAACGCGTTTATGGTTTTATAATTGTGTATATTTAATATTAAAGTATATTTGGTCACTTTTAATTGTACTATTTATCTTTTAATACACATTTACCTACTTTTTACCTGGCATCGATTTATTACGTCGGACTCCAAGCAATCCAAGGTGGGGATTATACCACCAGCGCTATCAACAAGGAGCAGTTGTTCTGCTCCTTTCTTGTGAGTACCCATTCTATTTTATTATTTTATTTAATAGCTTTTACACAGTGAACACTATTGGCTGTTTCTTTCTATCTGAGTGTTTATTATACCACGGACGGAAGAAACGCAGACGAAGGAAACTCACCTTATATCCTATAAGCGGGGATCAAACCGCTGTACGCCCATCACACCAGAGCGGGTCTAAGCTCTTATAAATGTGAGTTTGCATTCAAGATTCTTTATATATTTATCTCAACTATTACCAACATACTACACTATTTGGCTTCCTATATTGCTTGTCTCTTGCATATGAGCTGACCCACAAGGAAGAACATAATAAGGATAATTGCTCCGGACTGAACACTGCCATACAACCACTACAGACGTCTCTAGATAAGACTTTCCCTTTTTACCCATTTATTTTATTTGGACTATTTTATCTAGTTTTTACTAGGCGCAGCCCTTATTCCTATTTTTTCTCTTTGTGTTGTATCTAAGGGTTTTTGGGGGACTCCCTTATAGGGTTGCTGCCATCCTTTGTTATTTAGCGCTTACTCTTTGTTTTGTTTTAATATTTTTGCTAGTTTGTACCAAGTCTAGTAGAAATTAGCATTTTTTTTCTGCCTTTTTGACACACACTTGGAGATGTTACTGTATATTTTGCAATCCTTATGTGTGCTACGGCAGTATAACACCTAATATGTTGCTCAGCTATGTCGTCTTAGTACAACAATACCCCCATGTGTATCTTTTTCAGGGATATGTGGATGTTGAAGGGGCACATTGAAGACCAAGCCACATCATTTTTTTATTTTTTTTATAGATTCTTTATTTTTCAGGTTTTTGTGAATTTTAAGTTTGTGTTTGTTGGAAACAGAAGGAAAAAATAGGGGAGGGGTACCAGCATTTAACAGTTGTGGAAATAGAGATAGCTATTGTTCAGTCGATTTTGCATTTGTGTCTGCTTTTCCCAGTGGGTAAAAGCTGTTGTATACATGTTCCCTGTCTGGGTGTCGCCATGTGGTCCTTAGTGTCCATGGGAGCAGGGGAACCTCTCTGGGTCGTATGTGCTGTCATAGCAGTTAGTTTCTGATCGTGATGTGGTCTAACTTTTGAGGTGTATATCGTGGGTAGGTCACCCCTTCGACACTCTGTTTTTGCGTTGTAGTTTGTTGTAGAGTGTGGTAATGGCGTTGTCAGGTGATGTGTATGTTGCAGGTTTTCATGTTTGTTGGACTCAGGAGCGTTCCTATTGTATGGCGATAGCCCGTGGGCGGTTTGCGAGGTCCCTGCCATAGTGGGTTTGGCTTGGGTGCAGTGTAGATGTTGGGGGTGTGGTTGGCAGTGCGAGAAGGGGGGGAGGGGAGATTGTTGGGTGGGGGATGGGGAGTGGGGGGGTTGGTATGAGGGGGTGTCCCTGCGGCGGCCGCATGCCCCCAGCCCGTCCCCTACACCCCAAGTAGGTGCCTTGTGATCCAGGGGTCCCAGATTTTGTGAAAGAGTTTTGTTGTATCATGTAGGATGGCTGAGAGTTTATCCATTTCCATGGTTTCTTTGTTTTTTTGGATCATTATCGCCATTGTGGGTGTGGTTCGGTTGCCCCATTGTTCCGCTATTGTGCGTCTAGTGGCTAGGGCTAGCTTCGACACCAGTTTCTTTTGTGCCCTCGCTAGGGTGGGATGGGGTTTAGAGAGGAGCCATATCCATGGCTCCACGGGGATGACTTCCTGCAGGAATCTAGAAGTAAGGTCGGAGATAGAATTGAGCGGACACCTGGATGTTTGGGTCCAGCGGGTTCGGCCAAATTTCGGAAAAAATTGGGGGGGGGACCTAATGTCTGCGGCGGGCGGGGGCCCTAAATATAAATTTAACCCCCCCCAGGTTACTAGGGGTCCCCAAACCCCTAGTCACCCCCCCCCAAAAAAAATAACCTCTACCCCCCCCCCCCCTCATCCTAAAAATGATGAGGGGGGACCCTTATCTAAATACCTGGTAAAAAAAAATTACCATTTGAAGTCTTTTTTCAGCCCCAAAAAAGGCCAAATAAAAATCCATAATAACTGACTCACTTTAAAAAAAAAAAATAATAATAATAATATATCCATTTTCACCCATGGAGGGCTCCGCGCAGACTGAGCTCTGCAGGGCAGGGGAAGGCTTATAAAGCTTATAACAAAAGGGCTTATATAACAAGGTCCACATAAAGCATACAATCCCTCCCCTCTGCCTGTTATATAATTAAGGTAGATAATGTACTAACTTAGTTATCCCTAGGCAGAAAATACACACATAAAAACCATTTATAAAAAGTCCAATAAGTACCCCAAAACATAAATCCCCTGATAGCCCTGATCTGGGTGAACGACATATCCAAAAATCACCCACATCAGAGCAGGGGTTCAGGAAATTCCTTGAAGTCTTTTGACCGACCGCACGTATGGTTTCATGCCCAAAAGAGTTCCAGTGAATCAGGGCTTGCAGCCGGTCTAGTTTGGTAGTTTGCAAACAAACAAACTACCGAACTGAGTCAATATTCTTACATGGAGCTTGTTCCCTTCATCTCACTGAACAGAATGATCTCACTGAACAGTGCCCTTCTAAGCTTAATAGCAACGAACGCAGTCAATGATGGAAGTCGAGCGTTGTTCGGGAGTTTCTGTATCGGATTTCAGTTCCATGAGATTCATGCCCAAACACCACTGCCTGTGTTCTTGATGCATTTTTTTTTTTTTAATAATGCCCAGTTAGTGCCCAAATTTTATTTAATTCTTGCACACTGATGGGGTACCAACACCCTTTCCTGGCGATGAGACTCTGATCATTAAGTGTCAGATACTGTGCAGCATAAATGTTGGTCGCCACTTACAACAACAGAGGGTCCTGCAGTATCTGGCACAGAGTAATCATCACTCTGAGGCAGTGTCTGTGGCGTCAGAGTTGGCTGCTAAAATATCGTGGGCCTCCACAGCAGTGTACCTTCTAGACATTGTGAAACTGAAACTTGAACGTAGTTTTTCTAACTTTTTTCAAACTCTTTTTTTAATACTTTTTAAAAAACTAAAAAAAAATAAAAAATTTCGTCCCTAACTAGCCTAACACTCAATTTCCCACTAAAATCCACTCACTCCAGCTAACTAAAAATCAACATCAAATTAATAAAAAATTAAATGAAATTAACCCTTAAGGGTTAAAATTAAATAAAATTGAACCCTTGAGGATACAAAATAAAAATTAGATCACAGTTAAATACTGTGATCAGTATACTGATCACTGCAGGCAGTGATCAAAGGGGCAAGGAATTATTGGGAGGGGCTGGGGATGACCCAGCTGTCATGATCCATATTGGTACCAATGACAAAGTCAGAGGAAAATGGAATGTCCTAAAGAATGAATTCAGGGAACTAAGAAGTAAGCTTAAGAAAAGGACCTCCAAGGTAATATTTTTAAAAATATTACCTGTGCCGCGCGCTACAGCAGAAAGGCAGCAGGAGATTAGAGAGGTCAATGCGTGGCTGAAGTCTTGGTGCAGGAAAGAGGGTTTTGGATTTTTAGAGCACTGGGCCGATTTTGCCCTTGGGTACAACCTGCATAGCCGTGAAGGATTGCACCTAAACGGAAGAGGGTCTGCTGTGCTGCGGGATACGATGGCTAGAAGGTTGGAGGAGATTTTAAACAAGTAGTAGAGGGAGGGTCAAAGCAATCTTGAAAATGGAGATAGGATAGAAAGGAGATGGGCTTTCGCTCAGTATAAGGGGGGTGGACATGGGGGAAGGGCAAGCTCAGAACAAAGGTATGTAATATTGATAAAAATGTACAAAACATACAAATGACTCATGATATTATTAAATGTATGCTTACTAATGCAAGGACCCTATATAACAAAATGGGGAATATGATATAATAGGCATAACAGAAACATGGTGGGATGTGTCAGGGTATCTACACTGGCAGACATTTTGTGTTAAGATAGAAATTAAGAATGTATACTGTAAGTCACCATCAGAACAGAGGTGACTCCATTTTGTAACAAATTGCAAAGACAGACTTCGCTGTACTCTATTCATTCAGCTATTAGCAAAGGAATGCGACTAATGGAAGTATTGGCAGAGATAAGACATGATGTTTGCAGCAGAAGGGGGGTTGAAAGCAACAACCCATACACAAATAAAAAAAAAATATATATATATATATATATATATATATATATATATATGTATATACAAATACCAAAAAATCCTGCACTCCACCCAAAACAAAATAGTATAATGCCCGGTGCTAAATCCAAACATAAAAATATACAGCAAAGTGAAGATGGAAAGCACTCCAAGGACTTCTTTAAAATATAACCTTTATTCGATCCAAAATAAAACGGTCAACGTTTCAGCCCGATATACTCAGGCTTTCCTCAGGACACATCATACAACAAACAGTAACCCAATATATAGCATAAAACATAACGCTTACTTACCCCCACCTGTGTTGCATCCGACTCTCAGGGCGACCGGAACGAGACTGCCGCGGGCTGATGACGCGAGTCGCAAGCCACGTGGTGTCGCGCTCAATGACGCGACCCCGGAGTTGTTGCCATGGATACCTACATATACAAATCGTAAAAAACTTTAAAAACAACCCTCTAAATGAAATCGTAATGAAAGCTGCAACTGTATTGTTGATAGGGATCCTGAATAGGCATATATGTATTCTCAGATGGCAAAATTAAACCTGTAAACATACTCTGATTAAGAGTAACCACATTCTAATGCTCATCATTCCAATGAAGATAGTCATAGTAGTACTATGTGGGCATACATAACAATTAATGTCAAACAAGATACCCAAATAAATTAAATATTACTTGTATACACTGCATAGATAATTAAATAATTCAAGAGGAAACTGGCAATGCTTTATAATGACTGCCATGATACTGCAGCCAGACCAAAAAACGAACTCCTACTCCCATAATTCCCATCCTGTCAAAAAGTTCTAATTAACTGCCTATTAATAATCCAACAGTTATCCTTTAACCAAAAATTGAACTTAAACAGTGAATGCAGACTACATATCAGTGACAGACATTAGTCGTTTTCAAATCAAGGAAATGCCCTTATACTGCACAATAAACATAAATAAATATAAATCGTGCTCAATAATCTACTCCAACGAAAATTAATTGTAACATGATCCAAATAAATAGATCACTCTATACATCTCTTTAACCAATTTAAACAATTTGAACAATATGGAGGATTAATCATTTGATATGATCTCACAAGGAATATGGCTAGAGATGACTTGATGATAAGATTATATTGCCTTAATCCAATTAAAGGTCAAAATTTCATGAAGTCTATCCCCCTGGACTGTAACCAAACTAGACCCATATTTGCAGTTCTATAGATTGGGAGCCTGACATAAAAAATAGTAAATATACATAACACACATTCCTAATTCCAAACAATTTGAATAGCATTAACCCCTTAAGGACACATGACATGTGTGACATGTCATGATTCCCTTTTATTCCAGAAGTTTGGTCCTTAAGGGGTTAATACCAAGTCACTAAAGGTAAGTGATCGGCCTTTCCCCCAGGGTGGGCTCATAATCACCCCTCACTCGTGACCATCAATCGCTATATATAATATACAAAATGGTACAGTGGAGTGGAGATATTTAAACATGTATGCCTATCCCCCAGGGTGAGCATCACATGTTGTCCACATATTATAGAAATGCCGATAAGCTATATTTCTCATTAAGGCCGTTTGGATATACGGTTCTCAGAGTCCTTATCCAAAAAAGTTCACGTTGGAGCAACATTTTTTTCCTGTCCCCTCCTCTCCGTGGAACTGGAACATGATCAATGGCCATCAATTTTAGAGTTGGTAACGTATGTCCCTGTTCCAAAAAATGTTTTGCCACAGGAAGGTCTGACTTCTGGTCCCTATATGCCACTCTGATACTTGACCTATGATTCCGAATACGTTCACGTAAGGGTAGGTCGGTTTTCCCAATGTACGTTAGCCCACACGGGCAGCTTAATTTGTACACAACAAAATCAGTGGTGCAAGTCAATCGATGCTTGATATTGTACTTTTTTCCAGTATGTGGGTGGGTGAAGAATTTCCCGGGTAGCATGTGACCACAAGTGACACATCCTAAACATCTGTAACAACCTGGGTTCATCACTTTATCTTCTTGTAGATAACAATGCGTAGGATCCGTTCTGACCAATAGGTCCTTAAGGCTTTTGTTTCGCTTATAACACATCATTGGCGGGTGCCGAAATTGCTCCGGCAGTGTGACGTCATTTGTCAAAATTCTCCAATTCTTGTTGATAATTTCTTTAAATTGTAAGGAAGCCATTGAATAGGTTGTTGGGAACACCAATCTCTCCATGGTTGATTTATCCGATGTAGGACAGATTTGTTGGCATTTATCCAATGCCTTTTGTAGTGTGTAATTGCTGTAACCACGTTGTCGGAACTTGTCCCACATATCACTCAATTGAGCTTCAGCCTTCACTTTGTTGGAATTATTCCTCAAAACCCTAAGGAATTGCGAATACGGTAAAGATTCTCTCAATGCCTTGGGATGGAAACTACTAGCTTGTAAGAGCGTGTTCCTATCCGTAGGTTTTGAGTATAGTGTGTAAGCCAGCTTATTACCTTCTTTGTAAACTCGTACATCCAAAAAGTCTACAGTCAACGGATAAACGGTCATTGTCAATTCCACATTGGGCGTACATGAGTTGATATTTTGCACCATAATCTCTGCAGTGCTGATGTCTCCCCTGATAATCATGAAAATATCATCGATATATCGTCCGTATATTATGATGTTGTCCCGAAAGGGTTCCAGAATATATCGTGATTCAAAGCAAAACATGTAGCCATTGGCGTACATTGGAGCCATGGATGCTCCCATCGACGTGCCCGCTATTTGTCTATACCAACTTGATTTGAAACGAAAGTAATTTTGCGTGAGGACTAATTCCAAAATTTCCATCACGTAGTCAATGGAGGGTCCCTCATATTTCGTTGAGTCCTGAAGTATTTGTCTCATAGCTTGTACCCCCCCCCCATATGGGGTATAATAGTGTAGAGACTTTTAACATCACAGGTTACCAGAGATGTAGGTTCTGTTGGTAACTCCACAGAGGAAATGAGTTTGATGAAGTTAGGAGTATCCTTAATATACGTTGGTAAAATCTCTATTGATTCTTCAAACAGAAAATCCAGCCATCTTGCCAAAGGCTCCAGAATGCCCCCAACCGCCGAAACAATTGGCCTTCCCGGGGGTTTTTGGAGGTTCTTGTGGACCTTCGGGAGTGTATAGATCACTGGTGTTCTGGGATTGGACTGATGTAAAAATTCCCAGAGATCCCTGTCTATCCATTCATTCTCCAAGCCCCTCTGTAGAGCATTTTCAATCAACGTGTTAACTTGAATGGTAGGGTCTCCATGTAGTTTCAAATAAGTGTTAGAATCAGATAGTTGGTCTAAAATTTCCATTCTGTAATTACTGTAGTCC
Organism: Pelobates fuscus; assembly: GCF_036172605.1. Lineage (NCBI taxonomy): Eukaryota > Metazoa > Chordata > Amphibia > Anura > Pelobatidae > Pelobates > Pelobates fuscus. Next base: position 56,482,430 of record NC_086327.1, read on the forward strand.
TGGATCCCTATCAACAATACAGTTGCAGCTTTCATTACGATTTCATTTAGAGCAGGGCTTCTCAAACTTTTATGGCCCGAGACCCACTTTTCAAAATGGTAATTTTTCGAGACCCACTTGCTTTTTTTATTGCATATTTTAAAAAGTGAACACCAAGACAATCCGCTTTAGAGGCATACAATTGGCACACCATAGCAATCCGCTTTAGATGTACACCATGGCAATTGCTTTTAGAGGCATAAATCTGGCACACCATGGCAAACAGCTTAAGAGGCATACAATTGGCACACTATAGCAATCCGCTTTAGAGGCATACAGTTGGCATACCATGGCAATCAGCTTTAGAGGCTTACAATTGGCACACCATGGCAATCAGCTTTACAGGCATACAATTGGAACATTATGGCAGCTTTAGATGCATAAAATTGGTACATTATGGCAATCAGTTTTACATGTATAAACTTGGCACATCATGGCAACTTTAGGTGCATAAAATTGGCACACCCGTGCAATCAGTTTTAGAGGCTTACAAATGGAACACTATGGCAACCAGGTTTAGAGGCATACAATTGGAACATCAGGGCAGCTTTAAATACATAAACTTGGCACACCATGGCAATCAGCTTTAGATGCATAAACTTGGCACACCATGACAATCAGCTTTAGATGCATAAACTTGGCATATCATGGCAATCACTTTTAGATGCACAAACTTGGCACATCATGGCAATCAGCTTCAGAGGCATACAATTGGCAAACAGTCAGATGCATTAAATTGGCACTCCATGGCAATCAGCTTTAAAAGCATACAATTGGCACACCATGGCAATCAGCTTTAGATGCATAAAATTGGCATATCATGGCAGTTTTAGAGGCATAATTTGGCATATCATGGCAGTTTTAGATGCATAATGTTGATATATCATGGCAGTTTTAGAGGCAGAAACTTTGCATATCATGGCAATCAGTTTTAGAGGCATACAACTGCTTACTCACAGACTCAGTCAGAATTAGACGTTGTGTCCTGCTCATCCAGGCCCCTCACATTGATTATCCCAGTGGTGGAACTAATGTAGAGAGAGCCCTGGTGCAAGTATGCTTTCTGGGGCCCCCTCTAGTGCAATTGTGGCCAAAAGGTAGATCTCCACCTGTCGGAGAACTTCAACAATGCTATGCCTGCTGGGAATCTACCATTTGTCCATCGTTGCAGGGTTATATTTGTGAGCAGTGTTTGAGCGTTTAAATGTAAGCATGTTTGTGTATTAAAGGACCACTATAGTGCCAGGAAAACAAACTCGTTTTCCTGGCACTAAAGTGCCCCGAGGGTGCCCCCACCCTCAGGGTCCCATTCCCGCCAGGCTGAAGGGAGAGAAAGGGGGTTAAAAACTCACCTTTCTCCAGCGCCGGGCTCCCTTGGCGCTGGGGACTCTCCTCCTTTAGCCGTCATCGGCTGAATGCGCATACGCGGCAAGAGCCGTGCGCGCATATAGCCAGTCCATAGGAAAGCATTTTCAATGCTTTCCTATGGACGCTGGTGTCTTCTCACTGTGAAAATCACAGTAAGAAGCGCTGAAGCGCCTCTAGCAGCTGTCAATGAGTCAGCCACTAGAGGCTGGATTAACCCATTTGTAAACATAGCAATTTATCTGAAACTGCTATGTTTACAGCAGGCAGGGTTAATCCTAGATGGACCTGGCACCCAGACCACTTAATTAAGCTGAAGTGGTCCTTTAAGTATGTGTGTGCATGTATGGGAGTGTTTGTATGTACTGTTGCCATTGGAATGTAGTGGTGTACTTGTTTGTAATGTTTGCGTCTGAACGCAGGGGTGTTTGAATGTAGTGCTTTTTGTGTGTAGTGTCGGTGTTTGAATGAAGGGGTGTTCGTATATCATTTTGGTGTTTTAATACATGGGTGTGTTTGTATGTAATGTTTGCGTTTGATTGCAGTGCGTGTATAGTGGATGCAGTGTGTGTATATTGTGTATATAAAATATACATATACACAATGTGTGTTTGGATGTAAGCATGTTTTTTGCATAGAGTATGTGTGCAGTGTATACACATACAGAGACACACAAATACACACATACAGAGACACACACATACACATACTGACACAGCGATACACACACAATGACAATTATTTTCCTACACACAGATACACATACACTCATGTAAACAGATACACACTGACACACAAATACACACACACTGACACAAAAGGAGACTCATACACATACACGCAGAGACAGGTGAGGGTGACCGTGTGGTAGGGAGTGTGTGTGCAGGTAACAGTGTAGGGGGGCAGGGTGAAAAAGGGTTACAGTGGGCGGCGGGCAGGGGGAGAAAGTGTTACAGTGGGTGGGCAGGGGAGAGAAAGGGCTATAGTGTAGGGGGCAGGGGGAGAAAGGGCTACAGTGAAGGGGGCAGGGGGAGAAAGGGCTACAGTGGGGGCAGAGGGGGCTACAGTGGGGGGCAGGGGGAGAGAGGGCTACAGTGGGGCGGGGCAGGGGGAGAGAAGGCTACAGTGGGGGGGCAGGAAGAAAATGGGTTACAGTGGGGGAGCAGGGAGAGCAGGCGTTACAGTGTGGGGGGGCAGGGGTTACAGTGGGGAGAGGGGGGCAGGGAGTGAAGGGGTTACAGGGTGGGGAAGGGGCAGGGAGTGAAGGGGTTACAGGGTGGGGAGGGGGCAGGGAGTGAAGGGGTTACAGGGTGGGGAGGGGGGCAGTGAGTGAAGGGGTTACAGGGTGGGGAGGGGGCAGGGAGTGAAGGGGTTACAGGGTGGGGAGAGGGGCAGTGAGTGAAGGGGTTACAGATGGGGGGAAGGGGCAGGGAGTGAAGGGGTTACAGGGTGGGGAGGGGGCAGGGAGTGAAGGGGTTACAGGGTGGGGAGGGGGCAGGGAGTGAAGGGGTTACAGGGTGGGGAGGGGGCAGGGAGTGAAGGGGTTACAGTTGGGGGGGCAGGGAGTGAAGGGGTTACAGGGTGGGGAGGGGGGCAGGGAGTGAAGGGGTTACAGGGTGGGGAGGGGGCAGGGAGTGAAGGGGTTACAGGGTGGGGAGGGGGCAGGGAGTGAAGGGGTTACAGGGTGGGGAGGGGAATGGGCAGGGAGTGAAGGGGTTACAGGGTGGGGAGGGGGCAGGGAGTGAAGGGGTTACAGGGTGGGGAGGGGGGCAGTGAGTGAAGGGGTTACAGTTGGGGAGGCAGGGAGTGAAGGGGTTACAGGGTGGGGAGGGGGGCAGGGAGTGAAGGGGTTACAGTTGGGGGGGGCAGGGAGTGAAGGGGTTACAGGGTGGGGAGGGGGCAGGGAGTGAAGGGGTTACAGGGTGGCAGTGAGTGAAGGGGTTACAGGGTGGGGAGGGGGCAGGGAGTGAAGGGGTTACAGGGTGGGGAGGGGGGCAGTGAGTGAAGGGGTTACAGTTGGCGGGCAGGGAGTTAAGGGGTTACAGGGTGGGGAGGGGGCAGGGAGTTAAGGGGTTACAGGGTGGGGAGGGGGCAGGGAGTGAAGGGGTTACAGGGTGGGGAGGGGAAGGGGCAGGGAGTGAAGGGGTTACAGTTTGGGGGGGGGGGAGTTAAGGGGTTACAGGGTGGGGAGGGGGCAGGGAGTTAAGGGGTTACAGGGTGGGGAGGGGGCAGGGAGTGAAGGGGTTACAGGGTGGGGAGGGGAAGGGGCAGGGAGTGAAGGGGTTACAGTTTGGGGGGGGGGAGAAAATTATTTACATTAGGGGGCAGGATCTGGGGGCTGTGTCCTACCTTAATTTAATTCCCTGGTGGTCCAGTGTCTCCCTGGTGGTCCAGTGGGGTAACTCTCCGGTCTGCAGCTCCGCCGGGTGCAGAGCTGCAGACAGTGTAATAAAAATCTTGCGAGCTCCCTGAGTGTTGCCATGGTAACGCTCTGGGAGCTCGCGAGACTTCTATCACACAGTCTGCAGCTCTGCACCCGGCGGAGCTGCAGACCGGAGCTGCTGGGCAGATTGATTGGAGGGAGCCCGGCGGCATACAGGGCAGGCCGCCGGGCTCCCTCCTGGTGTCAGTCTGCCTGACTGCCGGCGGCCCTGGATGTGTGGGTCAGCGCGACCCACTGGGAATCGCCCTGCGACCCACCAGTGGGTCGCGACCCACACTTTGGGAACCGCTGATTTAGAGGGTTGTTTTTAAAGCTTTTTACGATTTGTATATGTAGGTATCCATGGCAACGACTCCGGGGTCGCGTCATTGAGCGCGACACCACGTGGCTTGCGACTCGCGTCATCAGCCCGCGGCAGTCTCGTTCCGGTCGCCCTGAGAGTCGGATGCAACACAGGTGGGGGTAAGTAAGCGTTATGTTTTATGCTATATATTGGGTTACTGTTTGTTGTATGATGTGTCCTGAGGAAAGCCTGAGTATATCGGGCTGAAACGTTGACCGTTTTATTTTGGATCGAATAAAGGTTATATTTTAAAGAAGTCCTTGGAGTGCTTTCCATCTTCACTTTGCTGTATATTTTTATGTTTGGATTTAGCACCGGGCATTATACTATTTTGTTTTGGGTGGAGTGCAGGATTTTTTGGTATTTGGATTTTTGCAGCTTGACAACAGAAGCTGGATTTCTATGCACCCCCAACGAACACCATTGACTTAGTTGTTTTCTGAGTCTGGAGTATTTAATTTCAAATTGTGTAATATTGAGATTGCAAGGAGCATTATCCCTAATTTTTAAAGGCATATTACGTACATCTAGTATGTCCATGGATAATTTTTTTACATTAGCTGGGGGACGAGCTGAACAGGCGGAGATCTGGCAATACACTGAGACTGATGCAGAAAGGATCAGATGGGATACAACTACATCTGACCTTCCTAACACCACTTCTCTACGGGACATTTATTTTGAGCTTCTTAGATTGAAAAAAAGAGAGACCGATTTGGATCTGCATGGACTATTTTTGTCTGAATATCATCGGAATCTCCAGATCCCAAGGGGCTTTAGGGTAAGCAATATACCTACCATTGGGAGATTAAAACCAGGTGTCTGTAAAAAGTGGACCTCTGTTTTAAATAAATGCTCACTGGATTTAATGTTAATCATCATAGAAGATGTTAAGGAAGATCTCATTCAAATAAGAAGACGCATTACAGAATTGGAAACTCGACAAGCTATTCTGTTAGCCACACCTGAGGCTACTCCAACACTATTGAAATTGGAAAATAGTGTGAAGATATACAAAACTGACCTCATCCGCTTTAAGAGAGACAAACAAGTTAAAGTGGCAGCTGATTATAAGGAGCATAGAGTCTATAAGTGGCTAAGCGGCACTAGTGACCGTCCCAGATTTGCGAGAAAGAAAAGATATATACAGAAACCCAAACAATTCACAATTGACAAAACTTCTGGGGAATCCAGCTCTGAATCTGACCATAATAGGGAAATTGGAGAGGAGAGAATTGCAAGAACATCACAAGTGCAACCTTTTTTAGAAAGTACAGTTCAAGATCACTTGGGCATACAAACACGGTATCGGAACAGAATCACAACCTCAGAAGACGGACGATCACTAGACGTGGACAGAAGGGGAGAACCTTCTGGGGCAAGAGGAAAACCTCCACGCCAGAGGAGATAATACCGATTTTCAATTTATCCTCCAGGGTTTTGACGGCAGCAGAAATGAAACTATTAAGTAAAGGGTTGTCGTTTGTACCCACAGCCAGACCGAATGCATTAGATTGGGAAGTTGAATTGTATAAATTCGGAAGATCAATGCGACTCAAGGACTACTTTAAGAATAAATCAACTCCATTGGTAAATCCAACTGTACCATTCAAGAAAAAAAGCACCTTTGACCCTATGCCCAATCAAGCCACTATAAAAACCTTTTTGAGATCAGTATACAAGGAAACCACTGACCACTTAGGAACTACACACCCATACCGATCCAACTGTTCTAAACAGGATAGGGAGACTATTAAATCCTTGGCTGTCAATAAGAATATTGTCATTAGACAGGCGGATAAGGGTGGCGGAATCGTCATCCAGGACTACAGTAATTACAGAATGGAAATTTTAGACCAACTATCTGATTCTAACACTTATTTGAAACTACATGGAGACCCTACCATTCAAGTTAACACGTTGATTGAAAATGCTCTACAGAGGGGCTTGGAGAATGAATGGATAGACAGGGATCTCTGGGAATTTTTACATCAGTCCAATCCCAGAACACCAGTGATCTATACACTCCCGAAGGTCCACAAGAACCTCCAAAAAACCCCGGGAAGGCCAATTGTTTCGGCGGTTGGGGGCATTCTGGAGCCTTTGGCAAGATGGCTGGATTTTCTGTTTAAAGAATCAATAGAGATTTTACCAATGTATATTAAGGATACTCCTAACTTCATCAAACTCATTTCCTCTGTGGAGTTACCAACAGAACCTACATCTCTGGTAACCTGTGATGTTAAAAGTCTCTACACTATTATACCCCATATGGGGGGGGGGGGGGGTACAAGCTATGAGACAAATACTTCAGGACTCAACGAAATAGGAGGGACCCTCCATTGACTACGTGATGGAAATTTTGGAATTAGTCCTCACACAAAATTACTTTCGTTTCGAATCAAGTTGGTATAGACAAATAGCGGGCACGTCGATGGGAGCATCCATGGCTCCAATGTACGCCAATGGCTACATGTTTTGCTTTGAATCACGATATATTCTGGAACCCTTTCGGGACAACATCATAATATACGGACGATATATCGATGATATTTTCATGATTATCAGGGGAGACATCAGCACTGCAGAGATTATGGTGCAAAATATCAACTCATGTACGCCCAATGTGGAATTGACAATGACCGTGGATCCGTTGACTGTAGACTTTTTGCATGTACGAGTTTACAAAGAAGGTAATAAGCTGGCTTACACACTATACTCAAAACCTACGGATAGGAATACGCTCTTACAAGCTAGTAGTTTCCATCCCAAGGCATTGAGAGAATCTTTACCGTATTCGCAATTCCTTAGGGTTTTGAGGAATAATTCCAACAAAGTGAAGGCTGAAGCTCAATTGAGTGATATGTGGGACAAGTTCCGACAACGTGGTTACAGCAATTACACACTACAAAAGGCATTGGATAAATGCCAACAAATCTGTCCTACATCGGATAAATCAACCATGGAGAGATTGGTGTTCCCAACAACCTATTCAATGGCTTCCTTACAATTTAAAGAAATTATCAACAAGAATTGGAGAATTTTGACAAATGACGTCACACTGCCGGAGCAATTTCGGCACCCGCCAATGATGTGTTATAAGCGAAACAAAAGCCTTAAGGACCTATTGGTCAGAACGGATCCTACGCATTGTTATCTACAAGAAGATAAAGTGATGAACCCAGGTTGTTACAGATGTTTAGGATGTGTCACTTGTGGTCACATGCTACCCGGGAAATTCTTCACCCACCCACATACTGGAAAAAAGTACAATATCAAGCATCGATTGACTTGCACCACTGATTTTGTTGTGTACAAATTAAGCTGCCCGTGTGGGCTAACGTACATTGGGAAAACCGACCTACCCTTACGTGAACGTATTCGGAATCATAGGTCAAGTATCAGAGTGGCATATAGGGACCAGAAGTCAGACCTTCCTGTGGCAAAACATTTTTTGGAACAGGGACATACGTTACCAACTCTAAAATTGATGGCCATTGATCATGTTCCAGTTCCACGGAGAGGAGGGGACAGGAAAAAAATGTTGCTCCAACGTGAACTTTTTTGGATAAGGACTCTGAGAACCGTATATCCAAACGGCCTTAATGAGAAATATAGCTTATCGGCATTTCTATAATATGTGGACAACATGTGATGCTCACCCTGGGGGATAGGCATACATGTTTAAATATCTCCACTCCACTGTACCATTTTGTATATTATATATAGCGATTGATGGTCACGAGTGAGGGGTGATTATGAGCCCACCCTGGGGGAAAGGCCGATCACTTACCTTTAGTGACTTGGTATTAACCCCTTAAGGACCAAACTTCTGGAATAAAAGGGAATCATGACATGTCACACATGTCATGTGTCCTTAAGGGGTTAATGCTATTCAAATTGTTTGGAATTAGGAATGTGTGTTATGTATATTTACTATTTTTTATGTCAGGCTCCCAATCTATAGAACTGCAAATATGGGTCTAGTTTGGTTACAGTCCAGGGGGATAGACTTCATGAAATTTTGACCTTTAATTGGATTAAGGCAATATAATCTTATCATCAAGTCATCTCTAGCCATATTCCTTGTGAGATCATATCAAATGATTAATCCTCCATATTGTTCAAATTGTTTAAATTGGTTAAAGAGATGTATAGAGTGATCTATTTATTTGGATCATGTTACAATTAATTTTCGTTGGAGTAGATTATTGAGCACGATTTATATTTATTTATGTTTATTGTGCAGTATAAGGGCATTTCCTTGATTTGAAAACGACTAATGTCTGTCACTGATATGTAGTCTGCATTCACTGTTTAAGTTCAATTTTTGGTTAAAGGATAACTGTTGGATTATTAATAGGCAGTTAATTAGAACTTTTTGACAGGATGGGAATCCACAACCTCCGTAGCTTAACTGGAGCCTCGCCGTCTTCCATCCACCCTGGATCAGCTTCTGTCCTCCAGGACCGTGTGGGGAAGACCTCTCCTTCAGGAGAGTGTATCAGGAACAAGCTCTTAAAAGAGCTAAGTGATTCAAGCTCAGGGGCATATGCAGAGCATACCAATCCCCAGTGTGATGATAGCAGTTCCCTCCAATGACGAGACAAGGCTACATTTTGAAGGGTAAAGAAGAACTAAATGTACTGGCACATACATCCTCTTTTAGTCACATTCTACAAACATAGTGCTGCCCACAGGGTTTTGAAGAACAACCAATCAACACATTACAACACAGCTAACACTCCCATTCATTACATCAGAAATCCTCCCCTCTGCCTGTGATACAATTATCTCAACACAATAGACTAACTTAATTATCACAGGAAAGGAAAATACAGTATTAGAAAACATATCACAGGGACCCCAAAACATGCAATGACCCTATAAAAAATATATCCTCGGAAACGGGGGATCTGGGTAAACCACATATCCATTAAGTAGTTTGGAAGATACGGTTTAATGTAGATTCCGCAGAACATATACAGGCTATGTGAAAAATAATTACTGTTAAATGTGTCCCCTGTTATGTAGTTTAAAACTACTGAACGATGTCTTTGTGCACCAAATACCGGCGAGATGGCACCGTGTAGAAAAGTCTAAACAGTGTCTGCGAATTAAAATGGCCGCCATCCATTGTTCTCACCATGTGCTTCATCCATTGTTCTCACCATGTGCCTCTGATACATGAAATGGTGGCCACCCAGTAACTCCACAGTTTGTCTGGTAGTCTATCCAGCTGAACCAACAGATGAAACACATGGGGAACAGTGCAACAAACGAAGGGAATCATGAAAAATATGGACAATAGTCCTATTTGTGCACAATCTCCAGTTTTGTCACAGGGCACAAATAGTGTTTTCAAATGCCATATATCCCAGGGCCATAGTCAGAAGGTAGGAGGCGGGCAAGCAGCCCCTCCAAGAACACGTGGCGAGGTCTGTTCTGCCACAATATATAATATATATATATATATATATATATATATATATATATTATATTAAAATACACTTAGAATAATGGATTGTGTATGTGTATATGAAAGTACCGTATATACTCTAGTCTAAGCCGAGTTTTTCAGCACGTTTTTTGTGCTGAAAAACCCCAACTCGGCTTATACTCAAGTCAATAGTCTGTATTATGGCAATTTGCATTGCCATAATACAGACTTGGGGCTGTGGGGGCTGGCAGAGAGCTTACTTACCTGTCCTGCAGCTCCTGTGAGCTCCCTCCTCCTCCGCGCCGTCCGTTCAGCACCTCGGTCAGCTCCCAGTGTAAATCTCGCGAGAGCCGCAGCTCTCGCGAGACTTACAGTGGGAGCTGACAGAAGAGCTGACCGGACGGCGCGGAGGAGGAGAGAGCTGACAGGAGCTGCAGGACAGGTAAGTAAGCTCTCTGCCAGCCTCCCTCTCCCCCCCACTGAACTGCCAATGCTGGACCAAAAGGGAAGGAGAGCCCCCCTCCCCGCCATGTATCAAGCAGGGAGGGGGGATGAAAAAAATATATAGTAATAATAAAAAAATAATTAAATTAAATAATAAATTATAATAAAATAATAATAATAATTACATTAAATAAAATAATAATAATAAATAATAATACTAATTAAAAAAAAAAAAAAAATGAAAAAAAATTGCCCGCCCCCCACCAGGGCTTTGCAACACACACACACACCACTCATACACACACACACTGCACTCATACACACTGCACTCATACACACACGCTGCACTCATACACACGCTGCACTCATACACACGCTGCACTCATACACACACACACCACTCATACACACACACACTGCACTCATACACACTGCACTCATACGCACACGCTGCACTCATACACACGCTGCACTCATACACACGCTGCACTCATACACACACTGCACTCATACACACTGCACTCATACACACACGCTGCACTCATACACACGCTGCACTCATACACACGCTGCACTCATACACACACGCTGCACTCATACACACACATTGCACTCATACACACACGCTGCACTCATACACACGCTGCACTCATACACATGCTGCACTCATACACGCGCTGCACTCATACACACACACTGCACTCATACACACACGCTGCACTAATACACACACGCTGCACTCATACACACACGCTGCACTCATGCACACACACGCTGCACTCATACACACACACGCTGCACTCATACACACACGCTGCACTCATACTGCATTCATACACACACACTGCATTCATTATATACACACACTGTAAATAAATATTCAATTAATATATTTTTTTTAGGATCTAAATTTATTTAGAAATTTACCAGTAGCTGCTGCATTTCCCACCCTAGTCTTATACTCGAGTCAATACGTTTTCCCAGTTTTTTGGGGTAAAATTAGGGGCCTCGGCTTATATTCGGGTCGGCTTATACTCGAGTATATACGGTACTTAGATCATATATATATATATATATATATATATATATATATATATATATACGTCCCAGCACTCAATGCTCCCGGTCTTTTAATGCTCCGGTGCTGTCTCCAACCAAATTGTATACGATACCAGTAGAGAGCACTCAGGAGTCTTTCAAGGTAAATTCCATCTGTTGCTTTATTGAGCAATTACAAATTCACACAACCATCCAGTCGACGTTTCAGTCTGTAAAATACTTTTTTAAAGACCAGTCTTTAATCTAAGTACTTTTATTAGATTTATTAGTTTTTACTAACTTTAATTGCCTTTGTAAACTTTTGTGCAGGCATGAGGGGGACAGCCTGAGAGCTCAGGCTCTCCCTCTGCAGGCACTGCACAAGCCGGCTATTACGGCCATGTGATTACGAGGACCCCGCCATTACATGGCCCAGAGGGGCCGGAGTAGTTGCAGGGGGACTGCCTGGGATGGCAGGCAAGTCCCTACATCGCGATCGCCAGCAGGGGATCGCCAGCGATAAGGTATGTCCTGCGTACGTACCAGGTACGTCCTAGGTCGTAACGACCGTTTTTTGTTGGACGTACCTGGTATGTCCACGATCAGGAAGGGTTAAAAATATAAATGTATTTGTTGCTTTTTATGTTGTAATAAAGTTAATCCTTTTAAATGTAATTTATTTTTTATTTATTTGGGATTTTATACTCTATCATTCATTGGTTTCCCAGTTCTGCAAATCCCAGGTGAGGATTATACTACCAATGTTCTAAACACCAGAGCAGGTCCATGCTCTGGAAAATGTAAGTAGCATACCTTCTTTTATATTTTTAATATTGTCTGCTACTATATTGTACCATTGGATATTTCCACTTTTGTTTTCACATTATCTACCTACTGTAGCAATACCATCGCTGCTGAATTATATCCATAGATGGGGATTATACTGTCCATGCTGAAAATTGCAGAGCTCTCAGTAGCTCTCTAAAGTGTGAGTTTAACCCTGTTACACTATTATATTTTAGCCTACTGTTAAAACGTACTTCACTATTTTATATATTTAGTTTCACTTTCTTTTGAGATACCTGGCACTACAAAAGTAAATAGTGTACGTATATATTATTGTGACATTGCGAATTCTCTCTAGGTGCAATCTACTTCTGTTTGATTGATTACTGCAATACTGCCTACCCAACAGAAACCCAATCTGATCTTGGTGTATTATCGAAGGCAATATTTTTTTTTCATTCTTTCTGCCAGTATGGCAGCATATAGTTTAACATCTACGTTTACTACAGATATAGGGCAGTAGTTTGATATATCTATGGGGATTTTACCTTGTTTTAGGATTAGTATAATATGAGCTCTTAATAAAATTGTCGAGGCTCAACCTATACGTGAAATCTCATTAAAAATGGCTGTTAGTGTCAGGAAGATGTTCTTTCTTGATAGAAAAGGTTTGTATAGCCATCCGCCCTGGAGATTTTCTGTTCTATAGCTTAGTAATTACATACTCTACTTCTTCTTGAGAGATATCTTTGTTGGAAATTTCCCTCTGGGCTGTTGTAATTTTGGGGATGGGGGAGTTTTGTAAATATTTATCTATCTCACTCTTTGAAGGAACAAGGTTTAAATTGTATAAATTGGAATAATATGATCTAATTTTGTTTGCTATCTCCTCTGGTTAAAAGAGAGCTTTACCTCCTTCGGTTAATTTGTAGATTAGGTTTCTTTAATTTATTTGTCAACAGAGAAATTATTCTATCATTCTTGTAGTAGAATTTAATGTGAGGCTTATGTATATTATGTTCTATTCTTTCTGAAATCTTTTTATTTATTCTGTCACGACATTCCTTGGTAAGGATAGCTCTATCCGGTGAATAGTAATTTTTATTGACTGTCGATAGGTTGTAAAATTCAATATACGTTGTCAGCTAACTTAGGGTCTCTATTTCTTCTCTGTTGACTTAGCAACTTAATCCAGTGACCTCTTATAACTACTTTATAAGAACACCATAGGGATTCATTAGATATTACTTCTGATAAATTTTCTTCAAAAAAAATAACAGATAATTTGTTAATATGTTCTAAATTGGCCTTATTTTTCAATAGTGTATCATCCAGCCTCCAGTGTGTAGGAGTTCTTTTATGTGTTTTTAATACCTATGCTAGCAGCATATCATGGTGTGACAAATTATTTTCTTTAATTATAATTATCTGTATCGCATTTGAAAAACTTATATCCCCCAAAATCATATCAATTCTCGCAGCTGACCTGTGAGATACAGATCTGTGTGTGAAATTTTTATAATTTGGGCGGAATAATCTCCAGCAATCACACAGTTTGTATTTTTTACTCAGTCTATTCAGCATAGCTGCCTGTTTTGTAAGATTCTTGTCCGTCCACTGCAATGGACCCAACTGCTTGTCGATAGATGTGTCTGATACACAGACACATGTTTCTTAACTGGATCTACTAATTTTAAGATTTTAACTAACGTTTTGATCAGGTCTCTATTAGGCAGATGTTAACCAGGGTGTAATCCAGCCCATTTAGCTGTCTGACCAAAATAATAAACCTCCCTTCCGGGTCTAATTTCTTATATTTGGACTGAAAGTTAACATCTTTAGAAAAAATAATGGAAACACCACACTTCTTTTTTTCCCCCTAAAGAAGCAGAATAAATTGTTGGGTATTTCTTATACTTCAATAATTGTCTAGTCTTAGTGATCCAGTGGGTCTCCTGCGTGAAACCCATTTGAACTTTCTCCCTTATCAGGATTTTCATATAGGAAACCCCTTTAAACAGGGGAATTGAAACCTTGAGCATTAATGGATATCATTTTACCCATATCTTCTTTGACCACTTTTTGGATTCCACGACCATGAGGATTTTACATACAATAACTAAGATACCAAAAATATAACACAACAGCAAATACTTCACATCCATGTTAATTCGAACACTTGGATGATCTATCAAGCTCTGAGTACATTAAGAGGTACCCACGGGGAGGGGGGTGCATCTCAGAAAAATTGAGAATATATTAAATCAAGTTAGTCGGGAGAGTGTGGGGCTGTGAGGTTGGTCAGAAAAAAGACCCCAAAACCCTCCCCGCCCTTACCCCCTGCTGCCACCCCTCAGTCTAAGACATATAAATATTAATTTTAGCACGATTACTTCCACCCTTTGTATTATAGGGGATGTCATTTTCTCTTTCTCATAGAAAAAATATTTGTGGCTTTTATCTATCAGCTTTAACTTTTATAACAATCCCCTTTTGAGAGAGGGAAGCAAAAGAGATTTTTTAAAAAAATCAATATTTTTTTTTTATCTTTAGATCTACACTATCCACTTATTTAAGACCTGGTATCTGGTGCATATTGACAGAACACAGTGTTATTTTATAAAGTACCCTCTGGTTTCCCACCGTTGCTTGTGGCATAGTCTAATATCACCTATTTGTCGGGATATGGACCTAAATATGTATATCAATGATTATCTATGCAACTTGCGTTCTCTTTTACTTAATTCTCTGTGTGCTTATCAAAGCTATAACCAATAAGGCGAATTCATCTCTCATTCCCCTTTTCTCTTTTTCCTCTTATTCCTACCTTTCTCCTTTATCCCTACCTTTCTCCTTTATCCCTCTATTCCATCCTCTCTTCATTTCAATATTGTGCTAATCGCCAAAACATATCAGCTTTAAATTTCTTACGTGTTCAAAACGTGAAGAAAAAATAAAAATAAATAAATAAAAGATTATAATAAAATATTAATAATAATTTACACTTGCCATTATATAGTAGTGCCATCCTTTCTTCACAATTAGTTTCTAAATATGTGCATAACCTTACATATTTAGTATAATAAGTAGTGTGTTTAGTGTATTACATCTCTCAGTTCAAACTAAATTAGTTCAAACTATTACCTGTTTGTTAGTAACCTCCTATATATAATTCTCTTCTCTCCCTCTCACATTAATTTCAGCCAACAACTATGGTGAAATGCATACATTTTCATAGTATCTCTCTAGGCCTCAGGATGTTCTGTGTATTACAGGGGAGAACCAAGGGGGAGAACATCAAACAACATCAAAAAAAAAAGAAAGAAGTGAGAAGGAGGAAAAAAACAACACAAAGTAAAGTTCTAGCTGATTCATTCTCCTTTACATATTTTTCTATCCCTCCATATCTACTGATAATCTTGTTACATATTATTTTCTTTAAGCCAAGCTCTCACTTGTTCTGATGAGTTAAAAGTCCTCCAGGTGTTACTGAACAGAATTTGTAATGCTGACTGCTGGCGCCATTTAAATTTCAGGTTATATTGCTTAACCCCTTAAGGACCAAACTTCTGGAATAAAAAGGAATCATGACATGTCACACATGTCATGTGTCCTTAAGGGGTTAAAGAGGGGTAAAATGGCGTGTGCGTAGTTACGTCATCTTGACCTTGTGAGGTGGGACACATCTGTTAGGATTTTAATTGATTTAAA
Source organism: Pelobates fuscus (assembly GCF_036172605.1). Lineage (NCBI taxonomy): Eukaryota > Metazoa > Chordata > Amphibia > Anura > Pelobatidae > Pelobates > Pelobates fuscus. Next base: position 56,498,039 of record NC_086327.1, read on the forward strand.
TTTATAATCTGAGATATTCATCTTCTTAGATGTTTGAAAAATCTGGGATTTAAATTCAAATAAATGGCACACTAGAATTACATTCCTTGGGTAGTTGTTTTGATCTGTCTTTCTGTGGTACAGCCTATGGCTGTGCTCCATATTTTGTGGTTTTCTATTGGGAGCCCCAGACACTGAAAGAACTCTTAGAAATTCTTGTAGCTGCATATCAGTTATTTTTTCTGGGATATTTCTGAATCTTTGATTCGATCTATCTTCCATGTCACATAGTTTGTCTTCCAAATCTTTGATTTTAGATTCATCTCTTGTGTTTGAACGTCTCTTGCTTCCTCTGTCTCTTCCATTTTTTGAATTCTTGAGGTTAATGTAGGATCAGACAACATATGCAAAAATGTTTAATTTATGCCTTTTTTAAGGTCTATTAAGACATCATCTAAACAAGATTTTAAGAAGCTTGGCGTTACTGTATCTCTCTCTTGCTGCAGGGCTTGTGAGCTTGGCAAGTATGGCAGTGAGGATTCTGGATTAAAAAAAAGGAAGAGAGTCTTATTTTCCCGTTTCTGTCCTTTCTTGTCAGTTTTGGATGTTATTTTCCTGCGTCTTCTTCCATTATGTCTGCTCTTGCAGAAGTTATAAAGTGTTTGTGGAACAATGGGGTGTCTGAGATAAGTGAGGTCAGGTGTGACCTAAGCAGATATAATTTTTGCAGTGTTTCTCATGGACCTGGACGTGTACCTTGCTGGTCTGGACTTCTTCCTGTTTTCAGGCTTCCCTCTGCCTTTTCCGCCGTCCTTCTGAGGGGTAAGTCCTTGTGCTTTCTTTCATTTTCACTTGGCGTTCGTTTTTTCAAACACACATGCGTTCAGATTAATTTTAGCCATTTGCATGAATTCTGGTGAACGTTTGTTTGTTCACATGAATGGCTATTTCGCCTGTTCGTTCGTCTGTAAATTCGTCTGTTTGGTAGTCTGATTCACACAGGTGAAAGCTCTGTGTGTGAAGTCAAACGCCTATTTAACAGCCCCCTGGTTCTCACACTCGTGGGACTCATTCTGGTGAATGCTGCATTGCTTCCTCCTATCTCCTGCTGGATTTTCGTTTTGTCTGCTTTTCCTTAAGGTAAATGTCTTTATTTTTTAACCCCTTAAGGACACATGACATGTGTGACATGTCATGATTCCCTTTTATTCCAGAAGTTTGGTCCTTAAGGGGTTAAAGTGGTATCCTTCAATTTGTTCTGAGTTTCGATTTGAGATTCTTTCTTGCATTTGGTTCTGCAGCTGGATATGTAAGTCTCAAATTCCTCTGATTCTAATACTTCCCCACCTCACAATAGGTCACAACAGACAACAGTCTTATAGGTAAGCCATGTTTTTTTCTGGTTTGTTTTATCTGGTATTTAAAAGAGTGCGGATCACTGATACACTGTTCTATCCCTATTTCTGCAGTTCTAAGGGGACAAGAGCTTCAGTGTCGTCCAGAGGGAAGTCGCCCAGAATGACACAATGTGTATCCTGTGATAACAGAGCCCTGGAGGGGAACGTCTCCATTTTTCTTGCCTATCTGTGGCTGCAGGCCCATCTCAAAGGCAGTCCTCCATCCAACCTGCACCTGACATAATGCAGTATATTTCACAAGCAGTCGCTCTGGGCATCCAGGAAGCTGGGAAGTCCCTCAATCGACCAAGGTGTTTGGAACCTTCGGAGTGTTCTCCAGACGTCTCTGATGTGGACTGTATGACTATGGAATCCCTGAGAGATCTGGTTCCTTCTGCTGTGGATGAGGTGCTTCCAGCTCCAGATTTCCTGGAACCTGCTGAAATTGACCATTTGATATCCAGGGTCCGCAAGACTCTCAGTTTGAAGGAATCTTCTAAGGATGAGCCTTCCACATCCAGTCGCCACTTTTCTGACCGCAGGAGGAAGAGGGTGACTTTTCCAGTCCATGAGACTATAAAAGACCTCCTCAAGGAAAAATAGTCCAGATGGGACAGAAAATCCTCTGCAAAAGGAAGATTTTCCAGACTGTATCCTTTTGAGGACGCTGACGCTGAAGCGTGGGATTTCGCTCCCAAGGTGGATGCGGCCATGGTTAGATTGGCCAAACGTACCACTTTATCTGTTGATGATGCGGGTTCCCTCAAAGACCCTATGGACAGAAAGATGGACTTCAGTCTTTCCAAAGCATATGTGACTTCAGGTACTGGCCTGCACCCAGCATGTCAGTATCCAGGGCGCTTAAGGTTTAGATGGAGAATTTGGAGGAGGATATTAAGAACAGCCTGAAGGATCTGAAATTGTCTGTTGACTTCTCATCTGAGGCTGCAGTAGATCTGGTGAGGTCCTTAGCCAGAAGTATGGCTCTTTCAGTTTCGGCCAGGAGAGCGCTATGGCTCAGATCATGGTGTGCTGATGCCTCCTCCAAAGGCAGCTTGTGCTCCCTTCCTTTTCATGGCGACATGCTATTCGGCAAGAATCTGGATGATTGTATTAAACGAGCAGCCAAAGGTAAAAAGGCCTTTCTGCTTCAAGACAACAGGCCCAAAGGTTCCTTTTGTGCGAAAAGGGATTATTACCCATTTCGTGATAGCAGATCCTACAGACCGGGTAAGGAATATGGGAGAAATCAATCGTGGAGGAGCGGTCTACATGGTGCTAGAGGCGGCAAGTCCCGAGGTTCCGCACCCTCCAAGAACCCCAGGAATCTGTGATGGGCTCATCTCCCTGTCAGGCAGTTTTGGAGCTTGCTTACTCCAATTGCGTGTGGCATGGGAGGAATCTGTAAGCGAAAACTGGGTTCTGGATATCATCAAAAGGGGATATCTTCTAGAATTTTGCAAACACCCTCCTTCTAATTCCTTCCAAATCACAAAGTGGCAGGGAGACAAAGTAAAAAGACTTGCTCTCCAGGTCTTCACTTCTTCTCTACAAAAAGAAGGAATCATTGTACCAGTCCCAGAGTCAGAAAGGACTCACGGCTTCTATTCACACCTATTTCTGATCGAAAAGTCCTCGGGAAGGTGGAGACCCATCCTAAATTTTTTTTTTTGTCAATCTTTATTTTATTGAGGCATGTGGTTATGGTGGTACAGAATAAAGAGAGGAATACATGCAGGGGTTATACAGGTTATACACATCATGGCAAATTGCAATATCTCCTAGGATTAACGGCCTCGTTTTATTTTATATAAACAAGCTTAACTGAGAGAGTACAAAATAAAGTTAAAAGGTCAGGATGATGGGCATTCAGTATGATATACATGGCTTAATAACATAGATTCTTAGCAGTAACAGGCGGGCGATTATTATAATAAGACATGGGTTAAAACAGGCTAAGAATTTGCGCCAGACTTAATAACAGGAATATCTCAGTATTGTTGGTCTAGTATGTAGCATGTCAAGTTACCAGTGCTGTGTGAAGTACATGTTAGGTAGGTTCTATATTATGCATTTATACGTGTGCAGTTTCAGCTGTCTCCAGCCAGCAACAAAAACAAACAAATTGAACTGAGAGCAGGTTGATTCTAAACATACATGCGCATATGAAAGCATATTATACACAGGCTTTAAGGTCCCTAACATGTAATGTCTGTATTTAGTTTCGAATAAGAAGACTTAACTTGCATATCTGGCTCAAATTACTGAACATGCATCAGGGGTAAGAGGGTTAATGATAGGAATAATATCCCATTTGTGAGATCAGGTTTAGTGAAGTAAGTTTAATACACTTACGGGGGTCTCGTTTATATCTCCGTGGGCGCATATTGGACGTGCATACTCAGCATGTCTGAGGGTATAAAGATAAGTCGGTCAGCGGCAGTCAATGTAGGAACAGGTGATGCGGCTAGACCGGGTGTTAAGAATTTGTTGTGGGTTGCGTGTCTCGTGGCAGTGATAACCCGGGACTGCTCGTGCTATGTAAGGCGTTCAAAGAAGCGGTGACTTTCACATCTACACTGTGATCTAATGATGAGGTGATTAGTTAAGCAACATTATAAGCAGTAAGCTATAGGGAGGCCCTATATGTCAGTGGGTGTATGCATGAGATAAGTGTAGAAATAAAATAAAATAAAATGAATTAAGTTCTGCAGCATTACGTAATATCAGGTTGTATAGTGTCAGCGTCCATGGGAAACTGGGTAGCGTCTTTTAAAGGGTGTATGTGGAGACCACCCATGGGCTACTTGGTCACCCCTTTCCTTCAGGTGGAATCTCTGTCGGCTGCACCGGGTAATTACAGAGGTTGGCAGACAGCCAGGAGCAAGCCGTTCGTTCCCTCCAGCTCCAGGCCTGCAGCAAGGCCGGCATCCCGTTTCCACGGACCTGGGAGCTTCTCGAGACCGGGTCCTTCCCTGTTGGGACAGATCTGGAGGCCGCGGTGTTGTTGCGCCGCCTGCGGCGCGCAGGCCTCCTCCTGCGTGGTGGATGCGCCGGGCCCTTTGGCCCAGACGGGCTAGTGTGGGGAGTTGCGGGTTGCGTCGTCAGCGTATTGCCCGAGGGTGTCTCAGGTTCCCTCCGGCTGCTGCCGCTCCGTCGTCCAGACGTGACCAACTCCAATTGTAACTGCCTCTTTGTCGCCGCGTGTCGAGCCTCTATCTGCGCCCAGAAGGTTTCGAACAGCTCGTCCAGGCGGGTGTCCAGAGGTTTGATTGCGCTGGTGACATGCTTTGGAGGTGTAGTGATCCTTTGGGGTTGCGCATCCGCCATTTTGGAGTGGCGTGCGGCCCTTGAATAGGGATCACAGCGGTATCCAGTGTACGCCATTGGGGTCCACGGGGATGTGTGGGTCAGCATATTGTGGACCTTCAAGCGGCTCTGTCAGGCCTACAGTGTGTGCTCTCCAGAACTGTTCAAGTGCACATTGCCAATCATATCTGGTGTCTTTATAGCGTGCTTTTAAAACCAAAATTTGGTTTCCACTGTAATAGAAGAGCAGTTGGCTGCCTGCCAGCTTCTGTGTGAGGTTCACAGTGGATACTGTGCCCTCTTGCCCAGTGCCACCACTCGTATCTGTTTTTACAATAGCTTAAGCTTTAGATTTAAAATAAATATATATTTTTCACTGTAATAGAAGAGCAGTTGCCTGCCTGCCAGCTTCTGTGTGAGGTTCACATTGGATACTGTGCCCACTTGCCCAGTGCCACCACTCATATCTGTTTTTACAAAAGCTTAAGCTTTAGATTAAAAAAAATATTTTTTTTTCACTGTAATAGAAGAGCAGTTGCCTGCCTGCCAGCTTCTGTGTGAGGTTCACATTGGATACTGTGCCAACTTGCCCAGTGCCACCACTCATATCTGTTTTTACAATAGCTTAAGCTTTAGATTAAAAAAATATATTTTTTTCACTGTAATAGAAGAGCAGTTGCCTGCCTGCCAGCTTCTGTGTGAGGTTCACATTGGATACTGTGCCCACTTGCCCAGTGCCACCACTCATATCTGTTTTTACAATAGCTTAAGCTTTAGATTAAAAAAAATATATTTTTTCACTGTAATAGAAGAGCAGTTGCCTGCCTGCCAGCTTCTGTGTGAGGTTCACATTGGATACTGTGCCCACTTGCCCAGTGCCACCACTCATATCTGTTTTTACAATAGCTTAAGCTTTAGATTAAAAAAATATTTTTTTCACTGTAATAGAAGAGCAGTTGCCTGCCTGCCAGCTTCTGTGTGAGGTTCACATTGGATACTGTGCCCACTTGCCCAGTGCCACCACTCATATCTATTTTTACAATAGCTTAAGCTTTAGATTAAAAAAAATATATATTTTTTTCACCTTTATAGAAGAGCAGTTGCCTGCCTGCCAGCTTCTGTGTCAGGCTGGATGCCTTGCCCATTTGCACAGTCAGTGCCACCACTCATATCAGTTTTTACATTAGCTTAAGCTTTAGATTTAAAAGAAATAATTTTTTTCACTGTAATAGAAGAGCAGTTAGTTGTCTGCAAGCGTCTGGGTGTCAGGCCTCCTTCAGCGTGTGCTCTGCAGACCTGTGCCAGCGTACTTTGACAGTTGCCAATCATATCTGGTGTCTCTTTAGCGTGCTTTTACAAAGAAAAAAGGTTCCCAGTGTAAGCTAATAGCAGCCAGTCAGTGTCCTTCAAGCGGCTCTGTCAGGCCTACAGTGTGTGCTCTCCAGAACTGTTCAAGTGCACATTGCCAATCATATCTGGTGTCTTTATAGCGTGCTTTTAAAACCAAAATTTTGTTTCCACTGTAATAGAAGAGCAGTTGGCTGCCTGCCAGCTTCTGTGTGAGGTTCACAGTGGATACTGTGCCCTCTTGCCCAGTGCCATCACTCGTATCTGTTTTTACAATAGCTTAAACTTTAGATTTAAAATAAATATATATTTTTCACTGTAATAGAAGAGCAGTTGCCTGCCTGCCAGCTTCTGTGTGAGGTTCACATTGGATACTGTGCCCACTTGCCCAGTGCCACCACTCATATCTGTTTTTACAATAGGTTAAGCTTTAGATTTAAAAGAAATAATTTTTTTTCACTGTAATAGAAGAGCAGTTGCCTGCCTGCCAGCTTCTGTGTGAGGTTCACATTGGATACTGTGCCCACTTGCCCAGTGCCACCACTCATATCTGTTTTTACAAAAGCTTAAGCTTTAGATTAAAAAAAAATATTTTTTTTCACTGTAATAGAAGAGCCGTTGCCTGCCTGCCAGCTTCTGTGTGAGGTTCACATTGGATACTGTGCCAACTTGCCCAGTGCCACCACTCATATCTGTTTTTACAATAGCTTAAGCTTTAGATTAAAAAAATATATATATTTTTTCACTGTAATAGAAGAGCAGTTGCCTGCCTGCCAGCTTCTGTGTGAGGTTCACATTGGATACTGTAAAACAAAGAGAAATATACAGGCACTCTCCCATCTAATAGGTGCTGGATATCTGGGTAACCCACTCCTGGTACCACACAATAATATAAACAACAACAATTGATACCGCACTCTATATTAAATAATGCTGTAGAGCTGAATCTTGCAAATATAAATTTATTAAATATCTAAAAGATAATGAAATATCTCAAAAAGTATTGTTAATGGCAAAACGTGTCTACAATCTCACCATGACACCTAAACAGTAGTAAATATATACACACAGTAAGCCCCCAATATAAACCGAAAATGCCAATAAAGCAACGTGCATAAAGGCACTAAATGATAGAGAGCCCTCTATCTGTTATATACACAAGAGTCCATCGATAATGTAGAAAAAAATGTATGAAAAAAAGGAAAAGAAAAAAATGTCCAAAAAATGAAAAATGAAAAAAAGGGAAATATAAAAAGAAAAAGAAAAATATATACAGTCCAGATATATGTGCACTCATAATTGTATGTAGATGTTGCTCCAATTATTTAATGGTTAGATCTCACCACAGTTAGAAGTCAGAGGATTCCTCGTGGTATCTGTGACTGATGAATTATCTCCGGTGTAGGACAGGATAAAGGGACATCCAGTAAATCCAGTAAGTCCTATCTTTCTCTATTTGCTGGAGTAGAGGGTCTCTATTTGTCGTCGGTGGGGTGCTGCAACGGGCTGCGCGCTCGGAATCCAACGATCCCTTCAATGGCCCTTGAAGGGATCGTTGGATTCCGAGCGTGCAGCTCGTTGCAGCACCCCACCGACGACAAATAGAGACCCTCTACTCCAGCAAATAGAGAAAGATAGGACTTACTGGACTTACTGGATGTCCCTTTATCCTGTCCTACACCGGAGATAATTCATCAGTCACAGATACCACGAGGAATCCTCTGACTTCTAACTGTGGTGAGATCTAACCATTAAATAATTGGAGCAACATCTACATACAATTATGAGTGCACATATATCTGGACTGTATATATTTTTCTTTTTCTTTTTATATTTCCCTTTTTTTCATTTTTCATTTTTTGGACATTTTTTTCTTTTCCTTTTTTTCATACATTTTTTTCTACATTATCGATGGACTCTTGTGTATATAACAGATAGAGGGCTCTCTATCATTTAGTGCCTTTATGCACGTTGCTTTATTGGCATTTTCGGTTTATATTGGGGGCTTACTGTGTGTATATATTTACTACTGTTTAGGTGTCATGGTGAGATTGTAGACACGTTTTGCCATTAACAATACTTTTCGAGATATTTCATTATCTTTTAGATATTTAATAAATTTATATTTGCAAGATTCAGCTCTACAGCATTATTTAATATAGAGTGCGGTATCAATTGTTGTTGTTCACATTGGATACTGTGCCCACTTGCCCAGTGCCACCACTCATATCTGTTTTTACAATAGCTTAAGCTTTAGATTAAAAAAATATATTTTTTTTCACTGTAATAGAAGAGCAGTTGCCTGCCTGCCAGCTTCTGTGTGAGGTTCACATTGGATACTGTGCCCACTTGCCCAGTGCCACCACTCATATCTGTTTTTACAATAGCTTAAGCTTTAGATGAAAATAAATAAATATTTTTTTCACTGTAATAGAAGAGCAGTTGCCTGCCTGCCAGCTTCTGTGTGAGGTTCACATTGGATACTGTGCCAACTTGCCCAGTGCCACCACTCATATCTGTTTTTACAATAGCTTAAGCTTTAGATTAAAAAAAATATATATTTTTTTCACTGTAATAGAAGAGCAGTTGCCTGCCTGCCAGCTTCTGTGTCCGGCTGGATGCCTTGCCCATTTGCACAGTCAGTGCCACCACTCATATCTGTTTTTACAATAGCTTAAGCTTTAGATTTGAAAGAAATAATTTTTTTTCACTGTAATAGAAGAGCAGTTAGTTGTCTGCAAGCGTCTGGGTGTCAGGCCTCCTTCAGCGTGTGCTCTGCAGACCTGTGCCAGCGTACTTTGACAGTTGCCAATCATATCTGGTGTCTCTATAGCGTGCTTTTACAAAGAAAAAAGGTTTCCAGTGTAAGCTAATAGCAGCCAGTCAGTGTCCTTCAAGCGGCTCTGTCAGGCCTACAGTGTGTGCTCTGCAGAACTGTTCCAGTGCAGATTGCCAATCATATCTGGTGTCTCTATAGCGTGCATTTAAAAACAATTTTTTTTTTCACTGTTATAGATTGAATAGCAGTTTAGTGTCCTTCAAGCGGCTCTGTCAGGCCTACAGTGTGTGCTCTGCAGAACTGTTACAGTGCAGATTGCCAATCATATCTGGTGTCTCTGTAGCGTGCTTTTACAAAGAAAAAAGGTTTCCAGTGTAAGCTAATAGCAGCCAGTCAGTGTCCTTCAAGCGGCTCTGTCAGGCCTACAATGTGTGCTCTGCAGAACTGTTACAGTTCACATTGCCAATCATATCTGGTGTCTCTATAGCGTGATTTACAAAGAAAAAAAGGCTTCCAGTGTAAGCTAATAGCAGCCAGTCAGTGTCCTTCAAGCGGCTCTGTCAGGCCTACAGTGTGTGCTCTGCAGAACTGTTCCAGTGCAGATTGCCAATCATATGTTGTCACGACAGTGACCCCTTCACGCAGAGTGCAACCTAACTATAGAACGTATACCGGACCTTAGAATGGCTGGGCTCACGTTAGAGTAGTCGAATGGGATAGCCAGAGGTCAAGGGATAACAGAAGTCGGAATAACGATTAACAAGCCAAAGTACAGGGAACCAGAGAGTAGAATAGTCAAATAGAGTAGCCAAAAGTCAAATACCAGGAGAGAATATCAATATTACATAAAGAGCACTAAGGGAACCAGCAAGAACCACACTAGGGCGTCTTACTGCTGTCAAGACAGCCCTTTTATAGTGTGGTGTGTTTTGCTTTAAAACCACGCCCCCAAAAGGTCCGGGTGCGTGGTTGCGTCATGATCTTGTCGGCTTCCAGCCGACGGCAGTGGCGCGCATGCGCCGAACTTAGAAATTCCGCTCTGAGTGAGTGGCCGGCGTCAGAGGTGCCGTGCCGCTCAGTGAAGGAGGATGTTGTACAGCGTGGGTCCGAGGATGACAGGTAAGGTATCGTGACATTACCCCCCCCACAAGGACCGCCCCCAGGGCGGTTAGAACGCCTCTTTTCAAATAAACGAATCAGGCGGGGGGCGTGCACATCAGAAGCGTCCACCCACGAACGATCCTCAGGACCATAACCCTTCCAGTCTAAAAGGTATTGAAGTTTACCCCTAGAAAAACGAGAATCCAAAATAGACCTCACCTCATATTCGTTTTGTCCCTCCACAACTTCAGGAAGAGGAGGAGGGTTATTACGAGTAAACCGATTACAAATTAATGGTTTGAGAAGTGAGACATGGAACGAATTCGGTATTTTCATATTAGAGGGCAAACGAAGACTGTAACAAACAGGGTTGATACGTTTGAGAACCTGAAACGGACCAATGAATCTGGGAGCGAATTTCATAGATGGGACCTTAAGTCTAATGTTACGGGTACTTAACCACACTTTATCCCCGATCATGAACGTGGGAGCAGGTTTCCGATGCCTATCCGCATTGGCTTTGTACACACTAGCCCTTTGAGTCAATATTTGTTTAACCCCTAACCAAGTCTCCCTCATGTTCCTAACGGTGTCATCAACACTTGGCACTCCGGTAGAATGAATGGAACTTGGTAAAGTTGTAGGATTAAACCCATAATTTATAAAAAAAAAGGGCTGTGTAAAGTGGATTCATGGACATGATGATTGTGAGCAAATTCTGCCCATGGTAACAAGTCCGCCCAGTCATCTTGATGAACCGAAGTGAAACAACGGATGTATTGTTCCAGGCATTGGTTCATCCTTTCTGTAACCCCATTAGATTGGGGATGATAAGAAGAGGAAAGGTTAAGGTTGATACCTAACTGTCCACAAAATGATTTCCAGAAACGAGAAATAAATTGAGGTCCTCTATCAGAGACAATATCATGGGGTACCCCATGTAAACGGACCACTTCTCTTATAAATATATACGCCAGTTCAGATGATGTAGGCAATTTATAAAGAGGAACCAAATGAGACATCTTGGAGAATCTGTCAATTATCGTTTATACGACAGTGTAGTTTTTTGAAGGGGGTAGGTCTACTACGAAATCCATAGCAATACTTGACCATGGAGTCTCTGGAATAGGTAAGGGCATGAGGAGTCCTATAGGATGACCCTTAGGCGATTTTGTAGTGGAACAAATATTACAAGCAAGGACAAACTCACGCACATCCTTCTTGTAGGAAGGCCACCAGAACCGTTCCGCCAGCAATGATGTGGTTTTATGTATCCCTTGATGCCCTGCCATTTTGGAGTCATGCATGAGGGATAGTACTCTATTCCGATAGGTTAATGGCACATATAGTTTTCCTTGTGGAACAGTCAAGGTAGTACGATCTTGGAATGTAGAGATCTCCTCTATTAATCCCGATGAGACTTTTGCATGGACAGTTGCTACAATACGATTATGAGGGATTAAAGAGGACATAACTTCATTGGAGGAAGTAACAGGTTCATATTGGCGGGATAGAGCATCAGCCTTAATATTTTTTGACCCTGGCCTGTATGTAACAACATAATTGAAACGATTGAGGTATAAGGACCAACGTACTTGTCTGTCAGACATTTTCTTGGCTTCACTGAAGTAAGAGAGGTTTTTATGATCTGTAAAAATGGTAACAGGGATGGGTGACCCTTCAAGCAAGTATCGCCATTCTTTAAGGGCAGAAATAATTGCCAACAACTCTCTCTCCCCTATATCGTATCTCTTCTCAGTTTCCGTTAATTTTTTAGAAAAAAACCCACAAGGATGCAATGGTTGATCATCCGAAGGTCTTTGAGATAGTATTGCTCCTATCCCTGACTCGGATGCATCTACTTCTAGTATGAAAGGACGAGAAGGACCTGATCTTATCCTTAGTCTTAATACTGGTGCTGAGGAAAAGGCTTCTTTCAATAAATCAAAAGCTCTTTTAGCTTCAGTACCCCATTCCCTGTGATTTCTTCCCTTCTTAGTCATAGCCGTAATAGGGGCTGTTATTGAAGAGAATCCTTTTATGAATTTTCTATAGTAATTGGCAAACCCCAAGAAGCGTTGGATTGCTTTAAGTCCAACTGGTAAGGGCCATTGCTGAATGGCTTCTAACTTTTTCGGCTCCATTTGGAAACCCGTACTAGAAATGATATATCCCAGGAAATGCACTTCTTCCTTGTGGAACAAACATTTCTCCAATTTACAATAGAGACCATTCTCTAATAACCTTGAAAGAACCAATCTGACATGTTCATAGTGTTCGTTCATGTTTTTAGAGTAAATCAGGATATCATCCAAATATACGATTACAAACATTTGTAAAAAGTCTCGCAACACATCATTAATAAAGTCCTGAAAGACTGCTGGGGCGTTGCACAAGCCGAAGGGCATAACTCGATACTCATAATGACCATAACGAGTATTAAAAGCAGTCTTCCATTCATGCCCTTCTTTTATTCTGATTAAATGATATGCCCCCCGCAAATCTAGTTTAGAAAAGACAGTAGCTCCTTTTAACCTGTCAAATAGTTCAGTCACTAAGGGAATAGGATAAGCATTACGGATAGTAATCTTATTCAAACCTCTGTAATCAATACAGGGTCTTAAATCCCCTTCTTTCTTAGATACAAAGAAAAACCCAGCGCCCGCGGGCGATGAAGATTTAGTGATAAACCCTTTCTTTAAATTCTCGGCAATGTACTCCTCTAATACTTTATTCTCGGTCATCGACAGGGGATAAACCGTACCTCGTGGAGGCATAGTACCAGGCAACAGTTCAATAGGACAATCATAGGGACGATGGGGAGGTAATTTCTCTGCTTCTTTAGGTTCAAAGACATCTTTAAGATCAATATATTGGTTTGGTATTTGGGTGGTCAATGGTTCCATAGTAGGTATATTGATTAAGCCTACTGGTTTAATCGGAGTAATGCATTTACTGTGACAAGAATCTCCCCACTTAATGATCTCCTTCTTTTCCCAGTCAATCGACGGATTATGCTGGACTAACCAAGGAAACCCAAGTATTACAGGAAAAATAGGAGATGTTATCTGTTGCAGAATGATAACCTCCCTATGAAGAAGACCTGTAGATAATACTAGAGGAATGGTCTCCTGGGTAATAAGAGGTATCGATAATGGTCTACCATCTATGGCCTCAACGGCCAAGGGTGCCGATCTTTTTTGGAATGGAAGGGTATTTTTCTGCCCGAATGAGAGATCTACAAAATTCTCAGCAGCCCCAGAATCAATTAAAGCAAGGGTGGATACTTTCTTTCCCTCCCATTCTAAAGTAATAGGTAGAAGAAGCCGGAGATCTTTTTTATCATTGAAGGAGGACATACACATAACACCCAAGGCCTGTCCCCCTTGTGAACTTAGGTGCGTGAGTTTTCCGGCCGGTTAGGACAATTCACTCGTGTATGTCCCTTCCTGCCACAATACAAACATAAACCTTCCCTCCTACGGTATTGTCTCTCTGTCTCAGACAATCTTGTAGCCCCTAATTGCATGGGTTCTGGAGGGGTTTCGGACGAGGGATAGGTTAGAGCAAGACGTTCCGGTATTCTCCTAGGTCTCTCTCTGGTATTCTGCCTATACCTAAGACGTTCATCAATATGAGCTAAATAGGTTATTAGCTCCTCTAGAGTATCTGGTAAATCTCTTGTGGCCACTTCATCTAGGATTCTATCAGACACTCCATTCAGGAACACATCTACGAATGCTTGTTCGTTCCATCTGACTTCTGCAGCTAAAGTACGGAATTCCAAGGCATAATCTACTAGAGAACGGGTACTTTGTCTTAGACGCAATAAGGATTTGGCAGCGTTAGTCTTTCTGCCTGGGGTATCAAAAGTTCTCCTGAAAGCTGCAACAAAGTTAGTGTAATTAAAGACTATGGGGTTGTCATTCTCCCACAAGGGATTAGCCCAGGTTAAAGCCTTATCTACTAACAGGGTGATAATATACCCGATCTTAGCTCTATCGGTAGGGTAAGCTCTAGGATGGAGTTCAAAATATATGCTTATCTGATTTAGGAACCCCCTGCATCCGTTAGGATCACCCCCATACCTGAGAGGTGCTGTAGCCTGATTGGAAGTGCCTGTAGGTGGCACTTCCATGGGATGTTCTTGGGGTCTCAGACTAGGAGTCTGCTCCTCCGGCTGGAGATAAGCAGTGCGGTTGATTAATGTTTGTACGGCGAGGGCGATCTGGTCCATACGATGGTCCAGCTCCTCAAACCTATTGTCCGCACCAAGCCCAAGAGGGTTAACACCTGCAGGGTCCATGGCCCTAGTGTAATGTCACGACAGTGACCCCTTCACGCAGAGTGCAACCTAACTATAGAACGTATACCGGACCTTAGAATGGCCGGGCTCACGTTAGAGTAGTCGAATGGGATAGCCAGAGGTCAAGGGATAACAGAAGTCGGAATAACGATTAACAAGCCAAAGTACAGGGAACCAGAGAGTAGAATAGTCAAATAGAGTAGCCAAAAGTCAAATACCAGGAGAGAATATCAATATTACATAAAGAGCACTAAGGGAACCAGCAAGAACCACACTAGGGCGTCTTACTGCTGTCAAGACAGCCCTTTTATAGTGTGGTGTGTTTTGCTTTAAAACCACGCCCCCAAAAGGTCCGGGTGCGTGGTTGCGTCATGATCTTGTCGGCTTCCAGCCGACGGCAGTGGCGCGCATGCGCCGAACTTAGAAATTCCGCTCTGAGTGAGCGGCCGGCGTCAGAGGTGCCGTGCCGCTCAGTGAAGGAGGATGTTGTACAGCGTGGGTCCGAGGATGACAGGTAAGGTATCGTGACATATGTGGTGTCTCTATAGCGTGCATTTAAAAACAAATTTTTTTTTCACTGTTATAGATTGAATAGCAGTTTAGTGTCCTTCAAGCGGCTCTGTCAGGCCTACAGTGTGTGCTCTGCAGAACTGTTCCAGTGCAGATTGCCAATCATATCTGGTGTCTCTATAGCGTGCATTTAAAACCACATTTTTTTTTTCACTGTTAAAGATTGAATAGCAGTTTAGTGTCCTTCAAGCGGCTCTGTCAGGCCTACAGTGTGTGCTCTGCAGAACTGTTACAGTTCACATTGCCAATCATATCTGGTGTCTCTATAGCGTGCTTTTACAAAGAAAAAAGGTTTCCAGTGTAAGCTAATAGCAGCCAGTCAGTGTCCTTCAAGCGGCTCTGTCAGGCCTACAGTGTGTGCTCTGCAGAACTGTTACAGTGCAGATTGCCAATCATATCTGGTGTCTCTATAGCGTGCTTTTACAAAGAAAAAAGGTTTCCAGTGTAAGCTAATAGCAGCCAGTCAGTGTCCTTCAAGCGGCTCTGTCAGGCCTACAGTGTGTGCTCTGCAGAACTGTTCCAGTGCAGATTGCCAATCATATCTGGTGTCTCTATAGCGTGCATTTAAAAACTAAATTTTTTTTTCACTGTTATAGATTGAATAGCAGTTTAGTGTCCTTCAAGCGGCTCTGTCAGGCCTACAGTGTGTGCTCATCAGAACTGTTCCAGTGCAGATTGCCAATCATATCTGGTGTCTCTATAGCGTGCATTTAAAACCAACAATTTTTTTTCACTGTTAAAGATTGAATAGCAGTTTAGTGTCCTTCAAGCGGCTCTGTCAGGCCTACAGTGTGTGCTCTGCAGAACTGTTCCAGTGCAGATTGCCAATCATATCTGGTGTCTCTATAGCGTGCTTTTACAAAGAAAAAAGGTTTCCAGTGTAAGCTAATAGCAGCCAGTCAGTGTCCTTCAAGCGGCTCTGTCAGGCCTACAGTGTGTGCTCTGCAGAACTGTTACAGTGCAGATTGCCAATCATATCTGGTGTCTCTGTAGCGTGCTTTTACAAAGAAAAAAGGTTTCCAGTGTAAGCTAATAGCAGCCAGTCAGTGTCCTTCAAGCGGCTCTGTCAGGCCTACAGTGTGTGCTCATCAGAACTGTTCCAGTGCAGAGTGCCAATCATATCTGGTGTCTCTATAGCGTGCATTTAAAACCAAAATTTTTTTTTCACTGTTATAGATTGAATAGCAGTTTAGTGTCCTTCAAGCGGCTCTGTCAGGCCTACAGTGTGTGCTCTGCAGAACTGTTACAGTTCACATTGCCAATCATATCTGGTCTCACAGTAGCTTGCACGCATAGTACCACTAATCCCCCAAAAAATTACAGGCAGAGGCAGGCCACCCCGCAGGGGCCGTCGTGGTCGTGGTGCTGTGATTCCCTTTTGCCCTAGAATAATGCCCAGTTTTCAGAAGCCACGTACCCTGAACTTGAAAAGTTCTGAGGACATAGTTGACTGGCTAACACAGGACACCCAATCTTGTACAGCCTCCGCTCGGAACCTTGACGCACCATCCTCCTCCAGCTTAGCTTCAGGCACCTCTCAAGATACCACTCACCCGCCTGCTGCCACCACCAAAACTAGCACCACAGCCGCTTTACTTGGTATGTCAGAGGAGTTATTCACACACCCGTTTGAAGAAATGAGTGATGCGCAACCATTATTGCAAGAGGATGTAGATAACAGGGATATGTCTCAGGCAGGCAGCATTAAACACATGGAGGTACGGTGTGATGATGATGATGTTGTACCCGCTGCTGCTTCCTTTTCTGAGTTGTCAGATACAAGCGAAGCGGTTGATGATGACGATGCGTCCATGGATGTCACGTGGGTGCCCGCTCGGCAAGAAGAAGAACAGATGGGGAGACAGAGAGGAGGAGGAGACGAGTTGGAAGCAGGGGGGGTCGTCGCAAGGAGCTAGTGGCACAGTCAGACAGCATGCATCGGCACCCGGGGTCGGCCCGACAGCATGCCAATCAACGCATGCTGTGTCCACCACCAGAATGCCGTCATTGCAGAGCTCAGCAGTGTGGCATTTTTTTTTTGTGTTTCTGCCTCTGACAACAGCGATGCCATTTGCAACCTGTGCCAAAGGAAACTGAGTCGTGGGAGGTCCAACACCCATCTAGGTACAACTGCTTTGCGTAGGCACATGATCTCACATCACAAACGCCTATGGGATCAACACATGAGTACAAGCAGCACGCCTACTCGCAGCCACCATCCTCCTCCTGGTCCAGCATCTTCAGCCACGTCAACCACTGCTGTCCTCCTTGCCCCCTCTCAACCATCCGCCACTCTGTCTCCCGCCTTGAGCAGTTCCCGCTCATCTGCCCACAGTCATGTGTCTGTCAAGGACATGTTTGAGCGTAAGAAGCCAATGTCACCAAGTCACCCCCTTGCCCAGCGTCTGACAGCTGGCTTGTCCGAACTATTAGCCCGCCAGCTTTTACCATACAATCTGGTTGAGTCTGAGGTGTTCACAAAATTTGTAGCTATTGAGACAAAAGGCAATCCCCAACCTTTACTCGATTGTGCAAAAGGAAGTCATGGCATGTCTGGCACAGAGTGTTGGGGCAAGGGTCCATCTGACCACTGATACCTGGTCTGCAAAGCATGGTCAGGGCAGGTATATCACCTGCACTGCGCATTGGGTAAACCTGCTGACGGCTGACAAGCATGGAATGCGTGGCATTGCAGAGGAGTTGGTGACACCGCCACGACTTGCAGGCAGTCCTGCTGCCACCTCCTCTACTCCTTCTACCCCATCCTCTTCCATAACCTCCTCGGCTGAGTCCTCTTGTGCTCCGTCTTGCTCCACATCACCCCGTCTTGCTCCACATCACCCCCCCCCAGCTCCCCAGGTACTATTCCACATCCCGGATACGGCAGTGTCACGCCGTCTTGGGTTTGACTTGCTTGAAAGCAGAGAGTCACACTGGACAAGCACTCCTGTCCGCCCTGAACGCACAGGTGGAAAAGTCTCTGACTCCGCAGCAACTGGATATCGGCAAAGTGGTGTGTGACAACGGAAAAAATTTGATAGCGGCATTGAAGTTGGGCAAGTTGACACATGTGCCGTGCATGGCACATGTGTGTAATCTGATCGTACAACGCTTTGTGCATAAGTACACAGGCTTACAGGACATCCTGAAGCAGGCCAGGAAGGTGTGTGGCCATTTCAGGCGTTCCTACACGGCCATGGCTCACTTTGCCGATATCCAGCGGCGAAACAACATGCCAGTGAGGCGCTTGATTTGCGACAGCCCTACACGTTGGAATTCAACACTCCCAATGTTCGACCGCCTGCTCCAACAAGAAAAAGCTGTTAATGAATATTTGTATGACCGGGGTGCTAGGACAGCCTCTGGGGAGCTGGGAATTTTTTTGCCACGTTACTGGACGCTCATGCACAATGCCTGTAGGCTCATGCATCCTTTTGAGGAGGTGACAAACCTAGTCAGTCGCACTGAAGGCACCATCAGCGACATCATACAATTTGTTTTCTTCCTGGAGCGTGCCCTGCGAAGAGTGCTGGATCAGGCCGTAGATGAGCGTGAAGAGGAAGAGGAAGAGTTGTGGTCACCATCACTACCAGAAACAGCCTTATCAGCATTGCTTGCAGGACCTGCGGCAACGCTGGAATAGGATTGTGAGGAAGAGGAGTCAGAGGAGGAATGTGGCTTTGAGGAGGAGGAGGAGGAGCAAGACCAAACACAACAGGCATCCCAGGGTGCTCGTTGTCACCTATCTGGTACCTGTGGTGTTGTACGTGGCTGGGGGGAAGAACATACCTTCAATGACATCAGTGAGGAGGAGGAACGGGAAATGAGTAGCTCGGCATCCAACCTTGTGCAAATGGGGTCTTTCATGCTGCCGTGCCTGTTGAGGGACCCTCGTATAAAAAGGCTGAATGAGAACGACCTGTGCTGGGTGTCCACGCTACTAGACCCCCGGTCTCTATTCTGCTCTGTGTCAGTGTGTATCATGGTCTCTGAGGACGGGGAACAGTCTCTATTCTGCTCTGTGTCAGTGTTTATCATGGGCTTTGAGGACAGGTGTCAATCCATATCTGCCAAGTGACCCTATGTAGGGGGAACAGTCCCTATTCTGCTCTGTGTCAGTGTGTATCAGGGGTTTTGAGGACAGGTGTCAATCCATATCTGCCAAGTGACCCTATGTAGGGGGAACAGTCCCTATTATGCTCTGTGTCAGTGTGTATCAGGGGTTTTGAGGACAGGTGTCAAATCAATCCATACCTGCCAAATGACCCTATGTAGGGGTAACAGTCTCTATTCTGCTCTGTGTCAGTGTGTATCATGGTCTCTGTGGACGGGGAACAGTCTCTATTCTGCTCTGTGTCAGTGTGTATCAGGGGTTTTGAGGACAGGTGTCAATCCATATCTGCCAAGTGACCCTATGTAGGGGGAACAGTCCCTATTCTGCTCTCTGTGAGAAAGAGGAATGGGAAATGAGTAGCTCGGCATCCAACCTTGTGCAAATGGGGTCTTTCATGCTGTCGTGCCTGTTGAGGGACCCTCGTATAAAAAAGGCTGAAGGAGAACGACCTGTGCTGGGTGTCCACGCTACTAGACCCCCGGTCTCTATTCTGCTCTGTGTCAGTGTGTATCATGGTCTCTGTGGACAGGGAACAGTCTCTATTCTGCTCTGTGTCAGTGTGTATCATTGGCTTTGAGGACAGGTGTCAATCCATATCTGCCAAGTGACCCTATGTAGCGGGAACAGTCCCTATTCTTCTCTGTGTCAGTGTGTATCAGGGGTTTTGAGGACAGGTGTCAATCCATATCTGCCAAGTGACCCTATGTAGGGGGAACAGTCCCTATTATGCTCTGTGTCAGTGTGTATCATGGTCTCTGTGGACTTGGAACAGTCTCTATTCTATTCTGCTCTGTGTCAGTGTGTATCAGGGGTTTTGAGGACAGGTGTCAATCCATATCTGCCAAGTGACCCTATGTAGGGGGAACAGTCCCTATTCTGCTCTGTGTCAGTGTGTATCAGGGGTTTTGAGGACAGGTGTCAATCCATATCTGCCAAGTGACCCTATGTAGGGGGAACAGTCCCTATTATGCTCTGTGTCAGTGTGTATCATTGTCTCTGTGGACGGGGAACAGTCTCTATTCTGCTCTGTGTCAGTGTGTATCAGGGGTTTTGAGGACAGGTGTCAATCCATATCTGCCAAGTGACCCTATGTAGTGGGAACAGTCCCTATTCTGCTCTGTGTGAGAAAGAGGAATGGGAAATGAGTAGCTCGGCATCCAACCTTGTGCAAATGGGGTCTTTCATGCTGTCGTGCCTGTTGAGGGACCCTCATATAAAAAGGCTGAAGGAGAACGACCTGTGCTGGGTGTCCACGCTACTAGACCCCCGGTCTCTATTCTGCTCTGCGTCAGTGTGTATCATGGTCTCTGTGGACAGGGAACAGTCTCTATTCTGCTCTGTGTCAGTGTGTATCATGGGATTTGAGGACAGGTGTCAATCCATATCTGCCAAGTGACCCTATGTAGGGGGAACAGTCCCTATTATGCTCTGTGTCAGTGTGTATCATTGTCTCTGTGGACGGGGAACAGTCTCTATTCTGCTCTGTGTCAGTGTGTATCAGGGGTTTTGAGGACAGGTGTCAATCCATATCTGCCAAGTGACCCTATGTAGGGGGAACAGTCCCTATTCTGCTCTGTGTGAGAAAGAGGAGTGGGAAATGAGTAGCTCGGCATCCAACCTTGTGCAAATGGGGTCTTTCATGCTGTCGTGCCTGTTGAGGCACCCTCGTATAAAAAGGCTGAAGGAGAACGACCTGTGCTGGGTGTCCACGCTACTAGACCCCCGGTCTCTATTCTGCTCTGTGTCAGTGTGTATCATGGTCTCTGTGGACAGGGAACAGTCTCTATTCTGCTCTGTATCAGTGTGTATCATGGGCTTTGAGGACAGGTGTCAATCCATATCTGCCAAGTGACCCTATGTAGGGGGAACAGTCCCTATTCTGCTCTGTGTCAGTGTGTATCAGGGGTTTTGAGGACAAGTGTCAATCCATATCTGCCAAGTGACCCTATGTAGGGGGAACAGTCCCTATTATGCTCTGTGTCAGTGTGTATCATGGTCTCTGTGGACGGGGAACAGTCTCTATTCTGCTCTGTGTCAGTGTGTATCATGGTCTCTGTGGACAGGGAACAGTCTCTATTCTGCTCTGTATCAGTGTGTATCATGGGCTTTGAGGACAGGTGTCAATCCATATCTGCCAAGTGACCCTATGTAGGGGGAACAGTCCCTATTCTGCTCTGTGTCAGTGTGTATCAGGGGTTTTGAGGACAGGTGTCAATCCATATCTGCCAAGTGACCCTATGTAGGGGGAACAGTCCCTATTCTGCTCTGTGTGAGAAAGAGGAATGGGAAATGAGTAGCTCGGCATCCAACCTTGTGCAAATGGGGAGTTTGCGGTTGTGCAAATAGACTGTTTGCGGTTGTTTGCGGTGCGTTAAACGGGGAGTTTGGTCTGTCACTGTGAAGCGGGCATAACCCTTACACTACCTGATCGATACAACATCATACCTGATGTTTTAAAGCACGTTATTCCAAACAATTTAGGAATGCTAGGTGATTTATGCCCTTTATGGATTAAAAGCAGACTCTGCATCAACTGTGTAATTTTCCATGGGAGTTTTGCCATGGAACCCCCTCCGGCATGCCACAGTCCAGGTGTTAGTCCCCTTGAACCAACTTTTCCATCACTTTTGTGGCCAGAAAGAGTCCCTGTTGGTTTTAAAATTCGCCTGCCCATTGAAGTCAATGGCGGTTCGCGCGGTTCGCCGGTTCACGAACATTTGCAGAAGTTTGCGTTCGCCGTTCGCGAACCGAAAATTTCGGGTTCGCGACAACACTAGTAGGGCAGTCAGGCTCCTAAATCTACCATTAGCAGATGGATTATTTCATCCATGCTTATCAGGCCTCGAAAGCTCCAGACCCGCATGGACTCAAAGCTCATTCCACGAGATCCCTTTCCTCCTCTTGGCCTTCTCTGCCAAGGTCTCTCCTGAACTGATTTGTAGAGCTGCCACTTGGTCCTCTGCCACTACTTTCATCAGACATTAGCAAGTGGATGTCAGAGCCGGTCATTCGGACCAGTTTGCTAAAATGTCCTTGCTGTATGAAACCCTTAATTCCTGAAGTTTTGGTGTTTTTCACTTGGTTTGTGGTACCAATACACTTTGCATATGATATTTTGGAGTCTGTGGTTTCTTTATTTTTTCTTCCCTCCCTTGGTTATTGCTTGGGTATTACCCATCGTTGTGCTGCCATGGATATGGCCAGGGAAAGGGAAAATGTATCCATACTTACCGTCATTTTCTTTTCCTGGTCATATGCCATGGCAGCACAAAGGTCCTGCCCTGGTATATTGGTAGTAACAAGACTGAGGGAGGAGGGGATAGGAAGAGGTACTTATACATTTATTTTAATTAGTTCCTGTCTAATTAGGGATAGGGAGGCGCTACCCATCGTTGTGTGGCCATGGCATATGACCAGGAAAATAAAATTACGGTAAGTATGGATACATTTTCCCTTTTCTCTTGTTGTTCTGGGGAGCTTATTAGCACTTCTAAATCTTTTCTCCCTCTGCTCCCTTTGACTAGATTTTTTTGTTTTTACCTTGGGAGTCTTGCAGTGTCCTTCACCCCCATACCTCTATCAGAGGGTTTAGTTTTCCTCCCTTTCTGCTTTCTGCGTGGATTTCTTTAACACTCTTGTTGTCCCGTTCTCCCTGGAGCACCTTGGCCAGATATGGGGTAATTTGACCCTCTTTCTGCCTTCGGTACCACCAAAATAAGCATAGCCCAGCTTCCTCGGGTTTGCATTTGTGCAGGTACACTCCTTGTAGACAGAAGCAGCACAGCGTCTCCAGTGGGTCCTGTTAAGGTCCTAATTTTACGTCTCAGTGCTCAGATCACATTCCCATTTCACCAATAGCGCTCCCCTCGCGGCGTGCGCGGAGTTATGTCATCACGCCTCCATTGACTACCTCAAACACTTTATTCAATAAACACTGAAATGCAGTGAATTGAAAACCAAATTGCAAAATGTAAGCTGTGGAGGGGGCGTGGCTTGGACACAGGAGTGAATGGCCACATGAGAGCCGAGCTCTGCTCAGGACTGGCCTAATCCGTAGGAATCCCAGCAGCTACTAAGACATGGCATAAAAAAAAACAAGGACACAAGCGGGTAATACACCCTCCACGACACTTACCGCTCCAAAAACTTCATTACGGCGATATTTCATTGAAAAATCAGAGACAGATCCGCAATGCAAAATGGGGGCGGCAGCGGGAAAATCCCCCAACTGCAGCAACCCAGTCAGCCCTGCTCCCTCAGACTGTTCCATAGATGGAGCAGGCATCAAAACAATCCTCTCACAACTGCCATCCAAATCAGACTCGAGGTATGTTTTCGAAAATGGAGAAGACCTTTGGGGACAAGCTAGCAACGCTCCACGAGGAGGTAAGCCACATAGGCAACAGGGTACAAACGCTGGAGGAGGAGGGGGAAAGCACAGCCCTGCACCTTACTAACATACAATCATTACAACAAACCCACAATGAGGCTATACTATTCCTGCAAAGGAAAATAGAAGACTTGGACAACAGGGGCAGGTGCAATAACCTGAGGCCCCAGACGGGGAAAGTGAAAATGTAACACTCACGCTCACAAGCCTCTTTAATAAGCTGCTAGACAGGCTGCAAGACACATTAATCAACTTTGATTGAGCACACAGAGCGGTCATGCCCAAAGCACTGCCTCACGAGAAACCTAGGGACATCATCTGCAGACTGCACCAATATGCACTTAAAGAAACTATACTGCAAAAAGCCAAGCAACTTAGAGAAATTATCCACAACGACCATAAAATATTGATCTTTCAGGACCTGGCACAATCGACACTTATTGCAAGAAGAGCACTGCGACCGATCACATCGGCTCTCACAGAGCGCAACATACGATTCCGGTGGTCATTCCCCTTTGCAGTGGTGGTAAACAGACAGGGGACTACGCACGCAATCTCGACTCCCGCAGATGTGCCAACATTTCAGCAGGCCCTGGGACTCCCAACTGTCATGGAGTAACACTTCGGGGTTAAACACTCAGTAGTGAGAGCCTGACTCCGCCCCCCTCTGACACAGCTCTGTATTTAGGGAGACTGGCCAGAGGGAGGGTGCTTGGTGATTGATTGTTTGAGCTAACGTGTGAGCTGCCTCCTGGAGCTCCATAGGCTCAGCCAGGGCCGGACTGGGGAAAAAATTCGGCCCGGGCATTTTTTATTCACAGCGGCCCACTGAAAAGGGGCCAGATAGGGTGTGTTTTGTCATCCCCAATGACAAGCACGCCCCATCTCAAAGTGAGCATGTTGGTTCAATGCTCTTCCAGGGCATGAGAAAAGGGCCCTGTATTTGTTCTGCACAGTGCAAGCAAATGTAATAACATGCTTGCGTTGTGTTTGCTTGAAACTTGTCTCAGGGGTTTCCATAATTGGGATACTCACGGTATCCCATTTATGGAGACACTATGTGTTTGCTTAAATGGAATCTAGTGTGTGCATAGGGTATCCAGAGTGTGTATGTCAGAAATGTAGTGTGTGTGTAGGTGGTGCAGCGTCTGTGTGTAGGGTATCTAGTGTGTGTGAAGGAGTGCGTATAGGAGATCTAGTGAGTGTGTGTGTGAGTGGTGCAGCATGTTTGGGGGCTGCTGTGTGTGTGAGGGGTGTAGTGTGCATTTGTGAGGAGTATAGTGTGTGTGGGAAGGTGCTGTGTGTGTGGAAGGGTGCAGTATGTGTGTGTGAGGGTGCAGTATGTGTGTGTGAGGGCGCTGTGTGTGTGGGCGCTGTGTGTGGGTGCTATGTGTTAGGGTGCTGTGCGAAGGTGATGTGTGTGTGTTAGGGTGCTGTGTGAGGGTTCTGTGTGTGTTAGGGTGCTATGTGAGTGAGGGTGCTGTGTGAGAGCTAGGGTGCTGTTTGTGCTAGGGTTCTGTTTGAGCTAGGGTGCTGGGTGAGTATGTTAGGGTGCTGGGTGAGTACGTTAGGGTGCTGGGTGAGTACGTTAGGGTGCTGGGTGAGTGTTAGGGTGCTGGGTGAGTGTTAGGGTGCTGGGTGAGTGTTAGGCTGCTGTGTGAGTATGTTAGGGTGCTGTGTGAGTGTTAGGGTGCTGTGTGAGTGTTAGGGTGCTGGGTGAGTATGTTAGGGTGCTGGGTGAGTATGTTAGGGTGCTGGGTGAGTATGTTAGGGTGCTGGGTGAGTATGTTAGGGTGCTGTGTGAGTATGTTAGGGTGCTGGGTGAGTATGTTAGGGTGCTGGGTGAGTGATAGGGTGCTGTGTGAGTGTTAGGGTGCTGTGTGAGTATGTTAGGGTGCTGTGTGAGTGTTAGTCTGCTGGGTGAGTGTTAGTCTGCTGGGTGAGTGATAGGGTGCTGTGTGAGCATGTTAGGGTGCTGTGTGAGTGTTAGGGTGCTGTGTGAGTATGTTAGGGTGCTGTGTGAGTATGTTAGGGTGATGGGTGAATGTTAGGGTGCTGTGTGAGTGTTAGGGTGCTGTGTGAGTATGTTAGGGTGATGGGTGAATATTAGGGTGCTGTGTGAGTGTTAGGGTGCTGGGTGAGGGTGATGTGTGTGTTTGCAAGGATTGTGTATTGGGGGAGGCAGGTAAATGCCAATATTGAGTTGTTGTTTTTTTAATAAAAATAAATAGATTATATCCCCCCCCCTTTCCTTCTTACCTGTAGCCTGGAAGGGGGGGGGGAGCGCTGACATCCATCCCTGGTGGTCCTCGTGGTAAGTGAACTCTAGCCTTCGGGCTAGAGTTCACTCTCGCGAGACCGGGCCGGTTGCCATGGCAACGGCCCGGATTTCGCGAGAGAAACCCGGCGGAGCTGCAAGTTAGAGCTCCGCCGGGTCCGCTTCACCAGGCTGGCTCCCTCCCTCTCTCTCCCAGCCGGCGGCCGCATTTAAGAGCATGTGGGCCGGTGAGGGAGATCTTCGATCTCCCCACCGGCCCTTCATGCAACACAGCGGGGCCGGCGCTCAGATAGCGCCGGCCCTGCATAGACCGGCTGGATCTCCCCGGCCTCGGCCCGTGGCCATCGCGGCCCACCGGGCATTTGCCCGGTTTGCCCGATGGCCAGTCCGGGCCTGGGCTCAGCTACTGGGAAAATACTTCCACCAGACAAACCCTTCCAGCCTTTGAGCAAATGCAAGGATTGCTGCAAGCCATAAAGGATTACTAGAGAAAGGAAACTTTGCTACTTTACAAGTGGACAATATGGCTGACTATTGGAGGACTACCCATTTAAACCTTAAGTATATCTTTCAGCTAATTGATTACAAAATAATTTATTCTATGAACTATTTCTTGCATTGCAAATACTTCCATTGCTACAAGTTACTAATCTCATGAAGGACAACTCCCATCATGCTTATTCACTATGAACTGTTTCTTGCTCTGCAAATACTTCCATTGCTACAAGTTACTAATCCCATGAAGGACAACTCCCATCATGCTTATTCACTATGAACTGTTCTTGCTTTGCAACTATTCTCAGCTAATTGATTATTGTTCCTATTGAAGATTATTCTCATGAACTAATGTTACTTAATGCATCTCTGAAGAAATACTTAATACTGAACTTTGTGTTGTTGAATTACTTGCACTTCTTATTATTGGATTATTGCCTAAATGCAATTCATTTAAGTTTAACACTTATTAAAACTTCGGTTGAATCAAGTTACCAGTGAATCTCTCTTTTCTTAAAGCTATAGTATTGATACTTAAGGATTCTCCATTTCTTCACTATTGTAATTAGGGAGTTTACAAGCTGCAGTTGAGTTCCAACCCAAATCACCCCTAGTAGCGTAACACCAACGCAGCCTGCCAACGCAGGAGGGAGGGGGGTTTCAATCCTGCTGAAGCTAGTGGGGAAATCAGACCCACAACTCAAAGATATACTAACAACAGATACACCCCCCCAAGTCATAAATCTACAGGGACCGGGAGGACGCCATTCACTCACAGAGACTCTGAGATGCTCCGAGCTGCAGCAATTTCTGACCCACAATATAGTCCCACACTGGACCCCTAGGGAACTGACTCCCTTTGAAAAATGATGCACTGCTACAAATACATGCAAATTTATAAAATACTCCAAACATCACATGAGGAACAAAAAACACTTATCTACCAGAGGAAATGGATAAAGGGACTCCACATCCATATGACAGACAAAGAATGGGAATACATTTTCTCCAAACCCATGTTAGCCTCCATTAGCCTGTTCAGACGAGAGTCCTTCTACAAACGCATCAGGCGTTGGTACAGAACACCAGATTTACTACATATGTTCTGGCCAACAATCAGTGATGAATGCTGGAGGTGCGGGGGAGCGGTGGGCACAATGGAACACATTTGGTGGCAATGCCCGCAGATCAAAGGGTACTGGGATGAGGTAATCGCAAAAGTCAACACCGTCTTAGAACTAC
The DNA here is from genome assembly GCF_036172605.1 of Pelobates fuscus. Lineage (NCBI taxonomy): Eukaryota > Metazoa > Chordata > Amphibia > Anura > Pelobatidae > Pelobates > Pelobates fuscus. The sequence goes on from NC_086327.1 coordinate 56,525,346, forward strand.
CACACTCTCTAACCCCCCCCCCCCCCAAGTCTTGTTGGGATGGCCACAAACATTTCAAAACACGGGAAAACAACTCTTGCTATGGCTATTACTAGGAGAAGCAAACAATCTCATACCAGTATACTGGAAATCAACCACAAACCCCACAGTGTCACAGTGGATAGCGAGGGTAGAGAATACAAGAGAAATGGAGAGCCTCCACTGGTCCACACAGAATAGGTACCTGAACATCTGGGAACCCTGGCTCCAATATTGGGAGCAGACACTGAAGCAATCATAGCCAACCTAATAACAATGCATTTAAATAACAGTATATAAAATAACAATGTATATAAGCTAACTACGTATTGTACTCTGTACTCCCACACTACTCTCTCCTCGCATTACCTGTTCACTCGTTCCCCAGATCCATCACTGAATCCCCATATATCCAAACCGTTTACCCTCTGATTTCAGGCACTCCGGACCCTACATACAGGCCAAAGACTAACCAACCCGGCCAACCTTGCGTGAGTCGAGATACGCACTGACACGGGAGACCGCGTAAAAGAAAACGGGAAACGCTATTAACTTTATTGACTTTATTAACGCAAAAATAGGAACTGTATGTGATCCTTTGTTATACTGTGATATACCTGTTGAAATGACAAATACTATACCACCCTACCTAATTTAAATGTTGTGCAACTGAAACTTGTACCCCTTATTCGAAACGCACCCCCCCCCCTTTTTCCTTTCTGTACCCATTTTACACCTTTGATATACCAATAGAACTGGAATTAAACAAACAAAAAAAAATGTAAGCTGTGACCGCTGGAGAAGTTAGATCATTTTTCTAAATCTGCACTTCACCTAAAATTGCAGTTTGGCTTTTATTTCACTATACCTCGAAGTATAGTGTATACATCACTATGATTTATAATAAAAAAAATAATTTAACATATTGAAGTTTTAATGTAAGCCTGTTTGAGCAGGGTCCTCTTTTGGTTCTGTTCCTTTGTAAACCTAAAACAGAGAATATATTGGCATAATAATTGTGATAATTCATACATGTATTGTGTTATTATTAACCCTTTAAGGACATATGACGGTAATATTCCGTCATAATTCCCTTTTGTTTCTGAAACTGTGTCCTTAAGGGGTTAAAGGATCACTATAGGGTGAGGAACACAAACATGTATTCCTGACCCTATAGTGTTAACACCACTCATGCCTCCATAAATATAGTAAAAATCTGCATGCTGTTAGACTCAGAAAAACAAGCAGTCTGCTGACATGTGGTAGCCTGACCCAATCACAGTGCTTCCCCATAGGATTGGCTGAGACTGACAAAGAGGCACATCAGGGGCAGAGCCAGCATGATTCAAACACAGCCCTGGCCAATCAGCATCTCCTCATAGAGATGAATTGAATCAATGAATCTCTGAGGAAAGTTTAGTGACTGCATGCAGAGGGAGGAGATACTGAATCATAGGATGCTATGCACAGTGCTGCCCTGTGCTCTGCTGACAGCAGATCCGAGTGGATGGAGGCAGATTATGCCTCCATCAGCTCCGAAGTCCCTCTAGTTCACTCTGAGTGACTGCAACTGGAGGTGTTCCTAGCTTTCAATGTAAATACTGTATTTTCTCAGAAAATACAGTGTTTACATGAGAGAGGCTGCAGGGAGCTATAGTTCTCACCCGAACAACCTCATTAAGCTGAAGTTGTTCAGGTGACTATAGTGCCCCTTTAATGTAGATTATATTAGTAATACAATTTAAGTACTTATACAAAATGCAAATGTATTATTAATGTATATTAATTATATGTATATATTATATGTATATATTAATTAATGTATTATTATATTCTCAGTATTCTCTTGCGCCCTGTTTTTTGCTCTATTATTAATATTAGCATGCATTTATGCATACCTCATTTATGTACCACATTTTATGCAACATTTTACAATTTTACAGTAGGTTATAAGCAGCAAATACAGATAAAACAACAAGTCTTAACAGTAACAGAATGTGAAGAGGGCCCTTCCCAAATTACATTTTAAATAAAGCACTCATATGCATCATGCAAAGTAAATTTTACACTATGTTTATTACAATAGAGGGATTAACAAGGCACGTGACAGTGATTTGTTTTTTTTTCCTTTAGGAGGACTTAGTCTAAAACAAACATCAATGTGAAATGAGGTTCAAGAAAGGAAAATTTTGGGTCAACATCAATATGTATTTTGTACATAAGGAGTTGTAATTTCATGGAATAATCTTTAAACATTTCATATAGACTAGTAAGATTAATGAGTAAATAAAACTTGATACCAACTCACTGATCTGATGAAAATCAAGAATTTAGCCTGTTCTGATTCTCATCAGCCATCAAGATTAATTTATTCTGGGTTTCTATGAATGAACATTACATTAAAATGACTAAATAACTAGAACCCTAACCTGAAAACCCTGCTCAAATTTCTGATACATAAATGAAATAATTATTGCATAAAAGAAAATCAATATGCTAAATATTTACATTTGTTTCTTTATTATCTGAAAACATCATGATGGTACAAAAGGTAGTTGTGGAATAATATTCAATCAATAACGTTGAGTTGTTTCTATGCAAATGTAAGGTTCACATCTTTCATAAAGTCTTGGTAAGCCTTATCAAATTCTTCTTCCTGAGCATCAGTAAAGTGATTTTTATAATCACCAGCAACACCTAAAGAAAGAAAAATAACAGCTTTTAAATGTATGTGTCGGTAGGCAAGCGGATGAAAAAAATACCTGCCTAATCTATATCTTAGATTGTTTCTTTCGGTTGTTGTTGTTCAATAACTCCCATTGTTCTTGGTCAAATTCTAAAGTTCTTTAAGATTATGGGAATACCAATCCAGTAGTAACTGAAACCTCATAAGCAGTAGAATTTAACCCTTTAAGGACACATGACGGTAATTTTCCATCATGCAGGCCTTTTACTTCTGAAGCTGTGCCTTTAAAGGGAAACTATAGTGCTAAGAAAGTTGTATTCATAGCATTGCTCTACCCTATAGTTCCCCCATTGCTAGTGCCTCCCTCCCCACACCCCCGTGGCACTGAAAGAGTTAAACACACTTTTGTCACTTACCTGATTCCAGTGCCAATGTACCTCAATGCTGGGTCAGGCTCTGCCTCTGCTCCTCCTACCCTGACGTCAGTCGACAGGGGGGATTTTAATGCGCATGCACGGCGAGCGCTGTAATTGCATTAGGACTAACCTATAGGAAAGCATTGAAGCAATAAGGTTTTAGCTGACGCTGGATGTGAGGACGTCCAGTGTCAGGCAACCAAAAGTTAACCAACGACCCAAAAGCGTCTCTAGTGGCTGTCTAGTTTATCAATAACTGCAATAATTACAATTGCAGGGTTAAACGGACAGGGGCACTGCACCCAGACCACTTCAATGGCTAGTGGTCTGGGTGCCTATATTGTCCACTTAAGAGGGTTAATTAGTTTCACAGTATCCCTGCCCATGCATTAACCTGTATGTCAGTTTGTTTGTCTATCTCTATATATACAGTATATGTGTCAGGATATTCTTTAGATTAATATCTGGGCTATCATCAATTTTAAATTTAAAAGGTTCTGAAAACATTATGGAAAATATAAACCTGAGAATACAATGCAGGTATTGCTATTTTTTTTATAAGGTAAACTCTTGCTGGAGGTGAAATATCCTTTCTTCAAGCCTCAGTTGATCATTTTTGCTTTTTTCAACAGTCTTCTTAACCCCTTAAGGACCAAACTTCTGGAATAAAAGGGAATCATGACATGTCACACATGTCATGTGTCCTTAAGGGGTTAAAGGAACAATACAGTGTCAGCAATACAAGCATGTATTCCTAAAAGTATAGTGTTAAACTAATTATTTAAGTCTCCTGCCCCACTTAGAGTGCATAGAAAAGGTAATATTGCTAACTTTCACCGCAGCTGACTCCCCTCCATGGCTCTGGGGGGGTCGTTAATCTTGATCTCAGCCAATCCAATGCCTTCACATAGGAAAACATTAGGAGGCTATTGCACATGTCCAGCAAAACAGCGCTGCACCAATCCGCATCTGCTCAGAGATGCATTACATTAATGTGGATATGTTCAGCGCCTTTATTCAGAGCGAGGAGACCCTAAATGGCTGAACATTTCCACATTAATTTAATGCATCTCTATGAGGAGATGCTGATTGGCGTAGCGCTGTTTTGCTGGACATGCATTGCACTGTGCAGCACTGACATGGGAAAACCTTCTAGTGGCCGTTTGAGTGACTACCAATAGAGATGTTCCTAGGTAGCAAAGTAAACACTGCCTTTTCTATGAAAATGCAGCATTTACATTTCAAATCCTGCAGGGACATGCTATAGACAACAGCACCACTATATTGAGCTGTAGTAGTTCATATATACCTGTAGCAGAGAGGTAGTGTGACGGAACCATCCGTCTGTCTAGTACTCTTGTGGATTCGGCTATTTTAGGCCATCCGTCTAAAGGACTGATTTGGGATGTTATAAAGTATGTTTTACCGTTCCAGCCTGTTTTCCAGCCGTTCGCCTCGTTTCGCACGAACTCCCTGTCTAACATATGGGTGGCCGCCATTTTGGGACTGTTGCACGTGTTCGTGGCCATCTTGTGTACGAACAGCGGTGTTTGCCTGTGAACGCGTGGAACTAAAAACGGATACCCAAACAGGCGAACACCGCTGAGACCTCCATACACCCAGAAGTTCGTGTTGGAACAACTGAACGACGAGCCATTCGGTAGTTACTTATAATCAGCTATGGGGAATCCAGCGAACTCGGAGACAGTTGTGGATGATAAGGATTTCGTGTGATTTTAACCGGCGAACGGAGACCGACTGCAGGGCCGAAACTTGTGGAACTCTTTTCGGCTAGAAGATCCGTGCAGTCGGTCAAAACTTCAATCGTCCATAACTCCCGAACCCCTTAACCGAATGGGCTAAGATTTGGACAGAGTGTTCCCCTAACCAAGACCTTTCAAGCGGTGCTGGACTCAAGGGTGTACCCCCTGGTTTTGGGGTACATCCATAACTGGGGTGAATTATTGTACAGTTTAATTGTGTTATGTGATTATCTGAGGGGAGGAGAGGTGGGGGTGTTACCCTGTGTATAATTGGTTATTTTCATCCTCCCCCTGGGAGTGCCCTGTGTGTGCCTTTTCATAATAAAAAGCAGGCTGGATGTTCCAGTCCTCAGATCTTGTTTTGACCCTCAACACGGAGCTTCAGTCTCGTTATTGGGGGGGATTCTTATTTACGCTCAAGGACTATTATTGGGAACTTATGCCGTTTGGTGGATATCGTTACTCGAGAGATTACTACTTCCCCTGGTTATGGTTCGTGGATTATACAGAATACGAACAAGGACTTGATACGGTGAGAGGGGAAGGTAGACTAAACAGTGACTTACTTATTAAGACAAAAGGTGTCTTAACAATTGGTGGCAAGCGACGGGATGAATCCCACAACACAGAAGGAAAGAAATGCAGTATGAACAGTTAAGACGTGCTACTCTTAAGGACATAATAGAACGCCGAGGTCGATCAGCAAGCAATTTAAAGAAACGAGAAATTATTGCTTTGCTAAGGGAAATGGATGCAACACAGGGAACGGAGAACGCTAATGTGCCCAGCAGTTTGGATTTAACACCCGAGGAGATACAATTTAACCGGGCAGTGCAAATAAGGCTGGCACACTTTGGCCCCAACCCCTCAGCAGACATTGTGGAACGTGTGCAAGCTGCAGTAGCAGCACACCAAGCGCTCCAAGGAAGGGGAGCTGCAGCAGCAGAGGTACCCAATAACGATTCCGGAAGGAAAAAGGTACCATTTGCTGCATTCAAAAACTTTATTGAAAATGAAGGAGAGATCGATGGGTTTCTGGCCGATTTTGAGAGGCAGTGTGCCCTCCATCAGGTACCCACAGACCAATGGGTCACCATCCTCTCTGGGAAATTATCCGGCCGGGCTAGTGATGCATTTCGGGCCATCCCAGAGGAGGAGATCACCAGCTACCGGGCAGTGAAGGATGCGCTTCTAGCCAGGTATGCGGTGACCCCAGAAGTTTACAGACGGCGCTTCAGGGAAACCAACAAACAAAGTGGCGATTCGTATGTGGAATGGGCCTGCAGAGTTCACCGTACTGCAACCCACTGGATGGCAGGATGCCAAGCAGTATCGGGGGAAGAGGTACTACAGGTATTCTTACTGGAACACTGTTTCGAGAAATTGCCTACCGGGGTTCGGGAGTGGGTCAGAGATAGAAAACCCTCTACCCTACCCGAGGCGGCCCGGTTGGCAGACGAATATACTGATGCTCGCAAACTGGACAGTACCGTGGTTAAAGTTCCGACCAGAGTGGAATACCGACCAGCAGCCCCTCCGATTTCAACAACCTACCAAACCCCAGTGCATCGCAGCCCAGTAGTACCACCGTCCAATAATTATGTACAGCCATCCAAATTTAATGCCCGGGATTATTCCCAACCCATCCGGTGCTTTCTGTGCAAACAGTTGGGACACAAGCGCCCGGAGTGTCCGCTGAACCAAGCTAACCAAGCTCAGTCCTGGAGGAGAGCAGCCAACCCGAATCAGCGACCACCACAGCCTGCTGCTCACTGTGTAGAACAGGAGGAATTCTGGGGTATCTTGCACGAAGCCGACCCGGTGCAAGCCGCCCATCAGGACAATCGCCAGCAACACCGGCAGACTGTGAAACTAAATGGCCGAGTGGTAAATGGACTTAGAGACACAGGAGCCACCATGACACTGCTCCAAAAGAACTTGGTCTCAGAACACCAGCACACCGGAGACACAGTAGCCGTGAGGGTAGCAGGGGGAGCCGTATTCCGGTTACCTGTTGCCCGTGTTCACCTGGACTGGGGAGTGGGCGCTAGACACGTGGATGTTGGGGTTATGAAAGACTTGCCCGCTGATGTGCTTCTTGGTAATGATTTGGCCCCTTTGGTTTCGGCCTATGCTCCAATGGGTCCCTTGGACGTTAACCCAGTGACTACTCGCTCTCAGACCCGTGCCTCTGGAACCAGCCCACCTGCCGAGGAGGCCCAGGTAAGACCCTTTTCCCCGACTGACACCTTAGCTCAGACCCCCTTACGTTGGGATTCCCCAGAGGAGTTTGGGAGGGAAACCCGGGCAGATCCTACCTTACAAAAGTACAGGGACAGAGCAGACGCTGGAGAAGAAGGGATAGACGGAGAGCGGTATAAGTGGGTGGGGGACAGGCTATACAGAATCCCGAAACCTTCCCAGAAAAAGATAGCCCCTCCGCAGAACCACCAGCTGGTGGTACCCGCGAAATACCGGCAGGAGCTTCTGCGGATAGGGCACGATGTCCCTTTAGCAGGACATCTAGGGTCACGTCGCACAGCCTATAGGATCTCCCAGAATTTCTTTTGGCCCAACTTCAACCAGGCTGTACGGATATATTGCAGTACTTGTGACACATGTCAACGGGTAGGAAAATGGGGGGACCACCCTAAGGCTAAACTATCAGCGATGCCTATTATAGGGGAGCCCTTTTCCCGCATAGCTGTTGACATTGTGGGTCCACTGGCCAGGGCTAGTCCATCAGGCAAGAAGTATATTCTTACTGTAGTGGACTATGCCACTCGCTATCCAGAGGCAGTAGCGCTGTCGAACATAGAGGCAGAGACAGTTGCTGATGCCCTGGTGAGGATTTTTACCCGGGTTGGGTTCCCTAAAGAGATCCTCTCCGACCAGGGAACCCAATTTACTGCGGTACTCACCCAGCAGCTGTGGAAAGTATGTGGCATTAAACCCTTGCTTAGCTCGCCTTACCATCCACAGACTAACGGTCTCTGCGAGCGTTTTAACGGTACCCTCAAGCAGATGCTGAGGACCTTTACGGACACTTGCAGGGACTGGGAGAGATTCTTGCCGCACCTTCTGTTTTCATACCGGGAGGTGCCCCAGGAATCTACTGGGTTCTCCCCTTTTGAGTTACTGTATGGGAGACGGGTCCGCGGACCCCTAGATCTCATCCGGGGACACTGGGAAGGGGAGACCGAGCAAGAAGGGACCCCCATAGTGCCATATGTTCTGGAACTTCGGGACCGCATGGAGAAACTGTCCCTGATGGTAAGGGAGAATCTCCAGGCGGCCCAGGGGAAACAGAAGAGGTGGTACGATCAGGGTGCCCGACAGCGAGCCTTCCAGGTGGGGCAAAAAGTATTAGTGCTCAAACCTGTGAAGGCCAACAAGATGCAAGCCTCTTGGCAAGGCCCGTACAGGATAGTGGCGCAGATCTGCGATACTACCTATTTGATAGCCAGCTGTTCCGACGAAAGGGTCCAGAGATCCTTTCATGTGAACATGCTGAAAGAGTATCAAGAACGACCTGAGAACATTGCAGCTGTATGTGCCCCAGCTGCAGATGACCCGGAGAATTTGTCTCTCCCTGATCTATTAGAAAGGGACCCCCAGACTGACCTCACCTCCCTCGTACAGTTAGGAGACAGGTTAAACCCCACAGAAAAGATCCAAGCGAAACAGTTGTTATGGGAGAAGCAAGCAACTTTTTCCCAGGAGCCAGGTTACACCCACCTCGCTATACACAAGGTAGAGACCCCCGGACAGACCCCCTTACGACAGCCGCCCTACCGTATCCCTGAAGCAGTCCGAGATGGAATGCGGAAGGAGATACAGGAAATGACCCAGCTTGGGGTCATCGAACCCTCTGACAGCCCTTGGGCTTCGCCTGTAGTCCTAGTACCGAAGAAAGATGGGACCACCCGGTTCTGTGTGGACTACAGGCGACTCAACGAGCGGACTACCACTGACGCCTACCCGATGCCCCGGGTAGACGAATTATTGGATCGTATTGCCAGGGGACGTTATCTGACCACCATAGACCTATGTAAGGGCTACTGGCAGATTCCCCTGGCCGAGGATGCTATCCCCAAGTCGGCCTTCGTCACCCCATTCGGCCTGTACCAATTTAGGGTCATGCCTTTTGGGATGAAGAATGCCCCGGCTACTTTCCAACGGATGGTGGATAGACTCCTGGATGGCTTCCAAGAATTTGCCTGTGCATACTTGGATGACATAGCGATCTATAGTGGGTCCTGGGAGGAACACCTGGTACACATAGGGGTAGTGCTGGATAAGATCCGGGCCGCTGGCCTGACATTGAAGCCAGAAAAGTGCCATGTAGGTATGGCAGAGGTACAGTACCTGGGTCACCGAGTGGGATGTGGGAACCAGAGACCAGAGCCCGCCAAAGTAGAAGCGGTGGCTAACTGGCCCACACCCACTACTAAGACCCAGGTATTGGCCTTCTTAGGGACAGCGGGGTACTACCGACGTTTCGTTCCTGACTACAGCTCTATTGCTAAGCCCCTGACAGATCTGACGAAAAAGAATTTGCCTAAGCAGGTCCTGTGGTCCCCGGCTTGTGAAGCTGCGTTCCAGGCACTGAAGCAAGCTCTCGTGAATGCCCCTATCTTGGCTGCCCCAGTCCCTAACAAACGCTTTCTCGTTCACACAGATGCTTCCATGTATGGACTGGGGGCTGTGTTAAGCCAAGTTGGGGAAGATGGAGGAGAGCATCCTGTCGCATACCTCAGCCGAAAATTACTACCCCGAGAAGTGAGTTATGCGGCAGTTGAAAAAGAATGTTTAGCCCTAGTCTGGGCATTGAAAAAGTTAAGTCCCTACTTGTATGGGCAAGAATTTTCCCTTGTAACAGACCATAACCCCCTCGTTTGGCTTAACCGGGTCTCAGGCGACAATGGGAGACTGCTGAGATGGAGCTTGGCATTACAACCGTACAATTTTACTATTAGCTACAGACCCGGTAAGCTGAACGGAAATGCGGATGGCTTATCACGACAGACCGACATATCCACCACCTCGTAAGTCCGGACATCCCCAAGTTGACCCGCCACAGGGTCAAGCCGGGTCTGCCGGAGTGTTCCACAAGGGGGGAGCCGTGTGACGGAACCATCCGTCTGTCTAGTACTCTTGTGGATTCGGCTATTTTAGGCCATCCGTCTAAAGGACTGATTTGGGATGTTATAAAGTATGTTTTACCGTTCCAGCCTGTTTTCCAGCCGTTCGCCTCGTTTCGCACGAACTCCCTGTCTAACATATGGGTGGCCGCCATTTTGGGACTGTTGCACGTGTTCGCGGCCATCTTGTGTACGAACAGCGGTGTTTGCCTGTGAACGCGTGGAACTAAAAACGGATACCCAAACAGGCGAACACCGCTGAGACCTCCATACACCCAGAAGTTCGTGTTGGAACAACCGAACGACGAGCCATTCGGTAGTTACTTATAATCAGCTATGGGGAATCCAGCGAACTCGGAGACAGTTGTGGATGATAAGGATTTCGTGTGATTTTAACCGGCGAACGGAGACCGACTGCAGGGCCGAAACTTGTGGAACTCTTTTCGGCTAGAAGATCCGTGCAGTCGGTCAAAACTTCAATCGTCCATAACTCCCGAACCCCTTAACCGAATGGGCTAAGATTTGGACAGAGTGTTCCCCTAACCAAGACCTTTCAAGCGGTGCTGGACTCAAGGGTGTACCCCCTGGTTTTGGGGTACATCCATAACTGGGGTGAATTATTGTACAGTTTAATTGTGTTATGTGATTATCTGAGGGGAGGAGAGGTGGGGGTGTTACCCTGTGTATAATTGGTTATTTTCATCCTCCCCCTGGGAGTGCCCTGTGTGTGCCTTTTCATAATAAAAAAGCAGGCTGGATGTTCCAGTCCTCAGATCTTGTTTTGACCCTCAACACGGAGCTTCAGTCTCGTTATTGGGGGGGATTCTTATTTACGCTCAAGGACTATTATTGGGAACTTATGCCGTTTGGTGGATATCGTTACTCGAGAGATTACTACTTCCCCTGGTTATGGTTCGTGGATTATACAGAATACGAACAAGGACTTGATACGGTGAGAGGGGAAGGTAGACTAAACAGTGACTTACTTATTAAGACAAAAGGTGTCTTAACAGGTAGTATAATCCACACTATCTCCGCTGGGTAACAGGAACAGCATAAAATAATCCAGGCAAATAAATACAGCATTCAATAATCCCGGTAGCGTTGTAAGAACCCTTCCTTCCCAAGAACTAGACGACACATAGGCTGGGAGTCAACTGAGCTTTTAATCACAGGTCACAGTATTTATGGGATTCCCCATGCAAGGGGTTTCCCTACTGACATTACAGGGGTTGTACAGTAGGGGAATACATGGGGAACCTAACAACCTGGACATTTCTCCCATCATGCACTGCTGTACGAGAGGGATACTCCCACTAGAATATACAGTTAAGTGGATTATCCCTCCGTGCAGCAGAACTAATATTTCACATGAAAATGCATAACTTTTACATTATTCACTTCATTTAAACGAATGGACGTTCGTTTCTGCACGAAACAAACATTACTTTCAAGTTGCATGCAAACTACCGATTGACCTTAGGGAAACATATTACCGAAGGACCGGGGCTCCCGAACGGCTTGGAAGTCCAGCGATATTCATGCCGTCGAGTAGCCGATTTTAGTTCCAGGCGCTTGGCGACCAAATACCGCTGGGCTAACAAAGGATCCAAGATGGCCGACCGACGCGTGGTCGGTAGCCGAACGGCGGCCACCCTGAATCTCTCTAATTACCGATTGCAACAATGTTGCGATCCTTAATGGGAGCCACACGACCTCCTGTGTGTGGTCTCCCTTCGGTAGTTTGTTCGTTTCGCGAACAGTGTTTAAATTCACTGTTCGTGAAACTATTGTATGAATGCTGGTGGCTTTCATGCCGCCAGCATACAAACGCTATTGTTCGCATGTAATACACTATGCAGGAATACACTTGGTTCTTAAAGCTATAGGCACACATTTAAGAAAATACAGTTTTAAGTGGCTAGTTTTGCCACAATACCTTTAAGGAACAGGCCAATAAAGAACTTTTTGCTTTTTGTATGAATTTATGAAATTCCTTAGAAATGCTTATTTTCACTGTATAAAGCAAGCATTTCTTGCCTTTCTTCATAAAAAATTGTCTATATGAGTTGCATAAGCGTTCTCTGCATTTTTTTTAGTTCCATAATACCCTTCTGATACCCAAAAACTACACTGCATATTCACGCTGGTGTGTACTGTCTAGCCAATAACATATTGAAACGAAGATGGCTGACCTTAGTTGCTGCTCACTATAATTGAAATTACTAATTGTCTAATCTCCCTACTCTATAGTCACTTAAGCTAAGAATCAGAGGCAGAGGGTACAATGCATGGACCGGTGGGAGGAAGACCTGGGGGAGACACTGGAGGGGGTACGGGTGGGGATCACGAGCCATTGCTCTAGTTTTCAGTCAAGACCTGCTCGGGGGCCACACAGCTTGTCAACAGATGCTAATGTCAGCCTATGGGGGTCCCCATGGACACAGGGACATTGTGGCGGGCAGGGGCGCCAGCAGGCAAGGCTTGAGCTGCCAGACCGCTCTTAGCGTCTTGGCTCTGGACCCGATACAATAAGCACGGGTCCGTGTGGATATTGAGGGACAATACTACCAGTGCTTCACCCAATAGTATCTATGTTTCTAAGTTTTATCTGTTTTCTTGATATAAATATGTAAAATCGTGATGGATTGTAAACATACTTGGCACGTATACAAAGATCCGAGCATATTGCTTATATCTGCTTCTTGTTACCTAATCTGTTGTCTATGAATAATATTTAAGTTTAATGATATCACTCATTCCCATTAATAGAGTAACATATGTGTATATGTTTATATGTTATAAGCATAACTTAGGCTATGCTGTCAAACCTAGTTTTGTGACATTTACAAATAGTGCCGTGTGTTTTAAAAAACAAAACAAAAAAAATAAAAATGTAGTGGCTTTAGTCTGATAAAAAGATGTAATAGTCAAGTCAGGAGATAATGAATACATGAACAAGTACAGTGGTTGTATCGTATCTTAGAAACGCTTAAATAAATTTTTAGGGGACATTTTTTTTAAATGTGTCAACGAGTCACAAATGATACTATATTGACACAGCCGCCCTAATGAGAAAAGACAAATAGTTCTGTTTTAGAATAATGATCTTTCAGGAAGCAGATAGCCATCAAGTCAGAAATGGAGAAGATGTGTATATGAATCGTACTATACCTTTTCGGTAAAATGAGACTTTGTCTTGGTTGAATAGATAATTAGGCACTGCACTGTAATTGGACATGTTGTTTCCTTTCATGGCGTTAAATGTGGAATTAGTGACCACTGAATCAATGGCTGCGTCGTCCAACTCCTTCCCAAGAAACTTACAGATTTTAATAACATTTCCTCTAAGATCCTATAATAAAACAGTGGTGAAAACAATTATTAATATTCATATTCCAAAACCCATTTACTGTAGCACATACCAAGGCTTGTAAGTGTTTCCTCTGTATTTAAAACCAACTAGATCAGGTTCTGACTTTCTCCCCTGTGTAGTAGCTTTCTCTCCCTGAGTGTTTCTGTTGAGTGAATAGTAACTGTAAAACCTTAGAAAGACAGAAAGGAATGTACACTCAGCATGGCTTTATTGTATCTCAGCTTCTACTGAAAATAGTAACCATTGCAATTGAAAATTTATGTCAGAAGAAATTACATATTAATATTAACATATAAAGTTAATTTTAGGTCCGGTTGCCGATGGTAATGGCCGCCTGATCAAATCACTCTCACCCACGAAGCATCTATTAGCGCGCTTCACTGCATATAATTGTGATAAATGGGCCGCACAAAACGCCAGGAGATAGGTCAGACCCCGAGGAACAACCCGAGCCACTCCAATCCCGGCCGATGTATAGCTACCTGCAAACACCGCATGCCCTGGACCGCGGAAGTCTAGGCCCCAATATTGCCGACACGCCTGCACTGTCACTCAGCTTGGATGGCGAGGGACCCACACTAGCAGACATCAGTGCCGACCTGAGGGCACTCACAGCCACGATGGTCACCAAAGCCGACCTCCAAAATCTATCGGAAACCATCCGCACAGAAGTTGCAATGCTGAAAACGGAGCTGGCAGCCCACGTCACCCGTATACAGACCCTGGAAGGCACGACCCAGTCTCTTCAATCGCGACAGGGGAGCACAAGGGTTGCGTTAACAAGACAAGGCAATATGCTACTAGCCCTTAGACGGCAAATGGAAGACCTGGACAACAGGGGCCGCAGGTCAAATATCTGGGTTCAAGGCCTCCCAGAAGCACAAGGCACAGAAGATGTTGCAAGCGCAATGGAGGCACTGTTTAAAGAGATCCTGGGTACTGAATCACCGACCCAAATTGAGTTTGATAGGGCCCACAGGGTCGATGAGACCCAGAATGTCATATCATATGCTGCCTCCACTCCTTCTCCATAAAGGAAAATATCATGCACAAAGCCAGAGCCAGGACCACGTGGCAATTCCGGTATGCCTATTTCAAGACCTGTCTCCAGTGACCCTGGAGACCCGAAGAGCACTAAGGCCGGTGACACTCCAACTGCGTGACCGAAATATCCCATATAAATGGGGATTTCCTTTCAGCCTCACCGCAAGGCATGGAAATGAATGGGTGTCAATGCGCTGGCCTGAAGAGACTTCAACCTTTCTCCAACGCATGGGCCTGCCACCCACAGAACACCCGGACTGGATCTTGGGACCTGTCACGGGAGGCCCGGGCCCGCAGCCACAACGACCCCAAACATGTAAATGGGGAGGCCCCCCGGGTGGCTACGGATCCCGAAGACCCAGAGACCCGACCCAACCAGAGGAATAGACACGGTGAAGAATGGACGTGAGAAGGACGGATAGACCTTGCTAGCTCGCAAAATGCTCACCTGTGAACCCAACGGACACTACAATCTAACTCCGATAAGGTACAAGCAGGGGGCTGGAAGCTCCCGGTGGTCACACAGCATCAAACACACACCCGCTTATATACACTACCGAATGACATTGCCCAGCACGGGGACAGGGGCCTGGGGGGGGATGATCCCCACGCTGATTGGGGGGGACTCAGTACATGGTCTTGGGAGGGGAATGAGGAGACAGGAGCCAGCATACAAGGAAACCCACGATAGCCATGATCACCCTGCAACCAATGGCGACTAGACCTGGTCATACAGTTGATCGACCCCTGCAACTGGAGAACTGCAGGAGCTGATCCACCATCTTAATTATATGGTCTTTTTCTCTCTCTTCCCCCCCCCTTTTTTATTTTCTTCTTTCCCCTTCTTCCTCTTTCGGGGGGGGGGGGGGGGGCAGGGGAATGAAAAGGGGGAAAGGACAATGCTGATGCTTGGGAGGGGACGTGTGGGGGGGCAGAGGACCAGTAATATGGACACTACAGCCTATGTAAGAATCACATCCCATGAAGGGGACTATGGACCAATGGGGCAACGCCCCCGACAGACCATCTCCAGAACCTGGCCACACCTCCGCTAGATAAGCAGTATCCACACAATGGAGGGGGGAGTGGTTGGATGTACAGAGCTAGGGACTACACAAAACCACTACGGAACAAGGGAGATGAGGAAGGGGGGTGCATGGTCCACACACAAAGAAGGGAGGGGGGAGGGGGAGGGGGGAGGGGGAGGAGGGAATGGGACGGGAAAAAGGAGGTAGAATAACCCGGAAGAAGGGGGGTAGTCCAGAGGGCCCCATTTACCCCATGCTCATTCACTGACCACAGGGAACGAATAAGGAGGGAGTAGTTGAGAGACACATAAGAGAGGGACATACCCAAACCTACGAGGGAGGGGACGGAGGGGAGCAGGGAGGAAGTGGGGTGCAGAGGGGGGAAACTCAAGCCACACAAGAGGAGGGGGAAGTCACAGCATACAAGGCAGGATTTAGACTGGAACAGATAAGGATCCGGACAGGTAGCACACGACAATTGCACGTGCAACACATAATTAACACCAATGAGCTTCCTACTCCCACCTGGAAAGGGGAAAAGGAAATGAGCCGTACACCAGCGTACCTCCCCCTGACCCGGGAGACCTTGGGTACCCCCCCTCTGTCGCCCATTCACAGGGGCACCCGTGACAAAACGTGGACTGCCTTAGAGGAGGCCAGGGGGACACTCACCCCACCACTTATGCACCAGCCTGAACGCTCCCAGCCACACCTGGGGAAGTCCCACCTAGAACCCACCAGCACAACCCCCACAACAATATCCTACCCGAGACCTAGTATGGACACCTAGCGTTACCCCCGGTATGCTGGGAAGAGAATCCAACACCCGGGATGGAGTGGGGAGGGCCCCCAACCAGGCACATACTCACCCCCACTGGGATCCTGGCACCGTGAAGCAAGCAACAATATACCTAAAAGTAAGACCTCTGATGCAATTGACTGAGAATACATAAAAGCGGAAGACCCACGAGAAGCTGACCACTAGGGACTTTTCAAAGGACTACTGCCCGTCTGCCCCACAAAGGAAACACAAAGGGCGCATGGGATCCACACCCAGGGCACTGCACCACGGGCCTAGACCAACCACAATTCTCACATCAACTATTATCACAGACACACATGGATCCATTAACATGGAGCGTACACAAGCTGATACTAAAAGTGGGGTTTGGAAATGATCACTAGGCCAGACATACCCAACCACAACTGTGGACTACATGGGACAGGAAGGACACGTACCCTATTGTACTTGTGTGAAATTGAACACTGAGGGACTTGACACCGAGGCAACGCCAGGCATCACCTGGAAGGGGCCCGGTGATAACCAACCACATAGACACACAAGGTCCTACTGACTGAGGGGAGTACACCCCCACAGTGATTAGTTCCTTGTATACTTGTTCCTGTGGATGTCGTTTGTGTTGTGTTTCCAGCCGGGCTATTGTTGTGGTTAGGTCCTTGACAAGTTTCTGCGCTTCTTTTTTCTTATCGGATGCTATTTTTATGATATGTCCCCTAATGATGCTTTTATGTGCCTCCCATATGGTAGTGTCCGGCATGCCTTCTGTTGTGTTTTCTTTGAAATACTGTTGCTGGTGTTGCTTCACTTCTTCCACCGTAGCTGGGTTCGTGAGTAGAGACTCGTTGAGTCTCGTTGAGTCTCCATGCCGTGTTGGTAGGGCGAAACAAGGGTGAGTCCGGTGTCACTGTTGTGGAGCTATGGTCTGACCAGGTGGTTGTTATGATTTCTGCTTTCTGTAAGTGTGTTAAGCCTTCTTGTTGTATAAAGATGTAATCGATGCAAGAGTATCTGTGGTGTAGTGCCGAGTAGTATGTGAAGTCCTTGTCCTCTGGGTGTAGTGCTCTCTACGTATCTACTAAGCGCATGCTGTTGAGGGATTTCCGAATGTGTCTTAGCGCGGATTTTGGTACTGAGGCCTGATTGGTGGAGGAGTCTAATATTGGGTCTAGTGGGACATTGAAGTCCCCGCCCAGTACCAGTGCCCCTTCCGCGAATTCCGATAGCAGTTGTAGTGCCCTCTGTAGTAAGTATGCTTGTCTGCAGTTCGGTGCATAGATCGATGCAAATGTGTACGTACGTTGTGCGATTTCCCCTTTCACGAATATGTACCTGCCTGCCGGGTCGATCATGGTGTCTGATGGTTGGAACTGTATGTCCGTATGTTCCGCCGACAGCAGGCACCAGCACAGGTACAAAGACTCAGGACAGCAAGAGGGACCTTAACGCAATTCCCGGAGGAGATAGCGCAAGAGTTCCGCACATACTACCAGACGCTGTATAATATTCACCCTATATCGCAAGACAGGGAACTCACAGCGGAGCAAAACGCTATAGACAGGTATCTACAGAGATTGGACTCGGACAAGATAACACTGGCCGAAGCGGAACTCCTGGAGGACGTCATCTCAGAAGATAAGGTACAGATGGTAATAAAGTCACTGAAGAACGGGAAAGCACCTGGACCGGATGGACTGCCAGCGGTATACTGCAAGAAATTTGGACCGATCATAGTTCCCAAACTGACAAAAGCGCTCAATGAATTGGCAACGGGGACTGCCCTACATCAAGAATCCCTAGCAGTGACAATTACAGTGATACCAAAACCAGGGAAAAGCCCGGAGAAATGTGAGAGCTACCGGCCAATATCATTACTCAACACAATAAAGATGAAAATAAACAGAACTATAATTCTTGGGAACCAGAGAAAAATAGATGGGTGGATTGGTCAGAAAAGCAACTACTCCCAAGTGCCTAAGAATCACCAAAAAGCACCATAGATATACATCCAAAAATGAAACAGAATTTGAGGGAGGTGCAAGAGATGAACAAGTGTTATACTCATATTGGGTGAATCTCAGGATCAACCCTCCGCTCCCAGCGGCGCAGACATAAAAAGGCGCAGGATATAAAGATACTATCCAAGATCTTGGCAATGAGGATACAAAAATACATGCCTCGATTAATACACCCAGACCAAGCAGGTTTCATACCAGGACGGGAGGCAAGAGACTCCCGTCTCTTGCCATCCAACACTTGGCCAGGCGAGAGGAGCGGGGGCTTCTCCTACTCACCACAGACTCACCACAGACACCCTCCGGGCGGTGGGAATTGGGGTGAAATTAATCAGCTGGATCGGAGCGCTATACCGAGACCCGACGGCGAGGGTGAGAGTTAATAAAGCACTAACAGATCGCTTCCCAATATGGAATGTAACCAGACAAGGTTGCCCGCTCTAGCCACTGCTTTTTGCAATAACGCTAGAATGCTTCCTCACCACCGTCCGAGGGGCGCAGCTAATCAAGGGGTTCAGATATAAAGGCACGGAGCACAAGATATCGGCATACGCCGATGGACCACACAACCAGAACTACTCCGGGAGTTCCAGGCATACGGCAAATTATCGGGTCTTCAGTAGTGATGCCATGAACAGTTCGCCGGGAACTGTTCGCCAGCAAACATAGCTTGTTCGTGCCAAACGCGGCGGGCGAACATATGCGATGTTCAGTCCGCCCCCTATTCGGCATCATTGAGTAAACTTTGACCCTGTACCTCACAGTCAGCTGACACATTCCAGCCAATCAGCAGCAGACCCTCCCTCCCACCTCCATGACGAATAGGGGGCGGACCGAACATCGCATATGTTCACCCGCCTCGTTCGCCACGAACAGTTCCCGGCGAACTGTTTGGGACATCACTAGTCTTCAGTTAAATCTCACTAAATGCGAAATTTTAAATATAGCCATACCAGATGACGTATGCTCCCAACTGGAAACCGAACTCCCCTTCCACTGGTGCACAGATAAAATGCGATATCTGGGCATATGGGTGACACGCATACCGACTGACTTATACTGAAAGAACTTTCCACCGCTCCTTAAGAGGGTACAGGATAACCTCAAAGCCTGGAACTACACACACATCTCCTGGTAAGGCCGCATCGCGGTAATAAAGATGAACGTTCTTTCGAAGCTCCTGTACCTTTTCCATACCATCCCCCTGGAGCTGCCAAGAGGCTTCTTCGCCACCCTCAGAACTGCAGTATTGAGATACGTATGAAGAGAAGAGAGAGCAAGATTAAGACACGACAAACTATGCTTCCCGAAAGACTGGGGAGGTCTAGCCCTACCTGATTTCCGAAGATACCATCAAGCAACAGCCCTACAGTGCATACGGGAATGGCACGAAAAAACGACCGGCAAACTGTGGGTCACACTAGATAGAGCAAGTACCAGCAACACACTATGCACCCATAAAGACAGCCTCAACACACACATCTCCAGTCGCAAACACACTGAAAATCTGGAGCCAGGTAAGACGGGAACAACACCTTGCACCGAAACCTAGCCCACTGATACCCGTGACATGCCACAAAGACCTGGGAGGAGGACTACCCCCCAATGCTTGGATGTTCACACACCGAAACGAACACATACCTATCCAGCAGGCACTAGCAGACGCTGGGATATGTGACCTCCGAGATATAACAGAAGGAGTAACACTGACACCTAACAGTTCAGACACGCTCAGCTACAACACTTCTACTCCACCCTACCAAACAGACCAAACATACACAGAGAATTAACATGGTTTGAGGAACTCTGCAGCAGCGCTCCAGGGGCAGACTCCAGCGTATCCATTCTGTACCAGCGGCTGTTAGTAGGGAAATTGGAACGCAAGGACTCCTTCAAAAGACAGTGGGAAGAGATAACATCACAATCTTTCTCCGAAGCCCAACGGGAGAAAATACTCCTACTGCAACACAAGAGCTCAACGAGTTCAAAGTACCAAGAGGTCAACTATAAATTAATCTTGCAATGGTATCGCACACCAGCCCTACTTCACAGAACTTTCCCGGCGATGCGAGAGGGCAGAAGGGACCACAAAACATATTTGGTGGGTCTGCACTAAGATAAAACCTTACTGGAACGCGATTAAAAACACCACAACTGAAATACTGGGGGAGACACAGGAGTTCGACATGGCCAACGTGCTTCTACACTCAACCAGCCTACCAATTTCACAATAAAAAAAAAAAAAAGCCTACGACACCTGAGCAATGCAGCCAAAACACTGGTACCAGTACTTTGGAAGCAAACCAACCCACCTACACTTGCTCAATGGCTACTGAGGGTGGAGGAAATACATTCCGCGGAGGCATAACAGGCAGAAATACTGGAACTAAGCGACAAACACACAGAAAGATGGCGCCCATGGTATGTGTACCTGGCAGGAGAAGGACGGGGCATGAGAGACGAACGCGTTGGCGGGGGGGGGGCACGCGTGTGGCCCTGCCGCCGCCCTGCCACTGAGCCGCCTCCCTCCCGGACACCTACCCACATTACTCCCCACTTAAGACGGACTGACACCACCAGACACGAAAACACATAAACCCCCCAAACCCCTCTGACCCCATTCCTTACCCTTTACACCCTGCTCACAACAACACAGACCTAGACACAGAGACGAATATGAACAAATAGGACCGAGTCAAATACATTAAATTTAAACGAAACCCAGAAAGTGAGGAGTTACACCTCATAGAGACATACAAGAAATCGTAACTCATATGGAAATCTGTAACACACCACCAGTTATGAAGACCGACGACACAACAACGAACACACTCATCACACCCATCTACTACGGGACATCATAATACATCCCACGGTGGAACCCACAAGCATAGACGCATGCAACAACCCATCCTGCGGCGACGACAGCCTATAAACCCAACAAACTGACACCCCGGAACACTTAGATGAAGGGTTCAGATGCCCAAGCCACTATAGAACACCCTGACGGACGACATGCTAGCGCGGAACCACACACGTCGCACATCAAGGGGACCAACACAACCCACTAGCAAGTATTGAACTAGAGAAGAGACACACAACAGGTGGGAACCTTACCAAACACAATACAACTAGGAAACCCCGAAGTACCCTAGAAGGCTACATCATCAGAGGCACAGAAGATCTAAGCAGCCTTGTGAGACACATCACCAAAAGGTACACATACACCACAATAGGGATGCGATCACATTACCCGCGGGGGAAATACTCGAATGACGGGGGCCACCCTCACCTCATCGAAAATCCACGACAAATAAGCTGCCTGAACCTGCTCTTAGCTCAACGGACCAGAGAGTCCTAACCACACAATATCACCACATAACACCATCACAATAACATTAAGTAACTCCAGTGGAGACCCATGACTCAATGACTAGAAATACACTTATGACATAGGCTGGTACTACCTACCCCACATAACCCACCTAAAAAAATCAATACCGACATAAGATCCACATGCTCTCTTAGGTAGCCTAGAAAGGAGAGACATAAGGAGCCAAGCAAGACTGTTCAGATTATGTAACTTCTATGTGGACCTATGAGTCCAACCTATGCACTATTACCATTTAAACAGTTAAATGTTTCATGGGAGACCTGCGAGTCTCACTGTTATCACTGTTCTAACGCGGATCTTTAAAAAATGTTGTATCGCTGCATTCCGAAACCTTCCACCTTCAATAAAACCTTGATTTACAAATAAAGTTATTTTTACTTGCATTAATAAAAGTTATAATATTGCAAAATGTCTCAACTATAAATGTAAAAGGAGATTAAGGCGAGCTACAAAATTAGTAAGAAGGATGGAAAATATTAGTTATAAGGAAAGGCAAACTTTATTTGTTTTCATTGGCATAAGGTGCTTCAGAGGTGATCTTATAACACTTTACAAATACATACAGGTTCAGTACTAACTGCTATATGCCAACATATTCATTAGCAGGAAATACGACACACAAGAGGTCACCCACTGGACACACTCCAATGATTCTCTAGGGACCACTATAAGACCAAATAGTGATGAAAATCAATCCCAAAGTGACACTAACAGGTATTTTTTTTAGAGAGGGGGCATGACCCAAAAAGGGGAGCAATCACAGAATATTTTTCCCCGGGACTGAAAATCACCAACAGAGTGATTATTTAAGTTTATTATTTATTTCATTTCCATTGTGGGCTTTTCAAAGGACTGCTTACATCTAGTGACAAAGTGTTCTAGTTCCTATTGATGGGCTTGCATGAACTCCTCAGGGGTGGACTGACCACTCTGGCAGATGGGTCGTCAGGGACCCAGCTGAACAGCCAGTCTCTGGCTGCAGAGATCTATCTTTGATCTCCCCAGCTAGAAAGCAATAGTTCCTCCCTCGCATATTTCCAGTAAAGTATCCCTTCTAAGTAAGACCTGGCAGCCATCCTGCTCTGCCAGGTATCCTCTGTTCTCTGCGCTGTATGAGAGGGAAGAAGTGGTGCTGGAGGATAGGAAGTGAAGTCACTTCCTGTGCTCACTCTTCAGTCCTGCAGAGTGCTCGCTGAAGATTTGGAGCAGCCTGGCAGAAACACCAGGTATGTGCTTTGTTAATATTTTATACATCCCTCCCTGTAGCTTGCATAGCCCCCTACCTTTCTCCCTGTATCTTGCACAGCCTCCTCCCCCATTATACCCTGCACAGACCCTCACCCTCTCTCCATGTACACTGCACAGCCCCCAACCCTAACTTCCTCTATGTACCCTGCACAGACCGCTAACTTTATCTATCTACCCTGCACAGGCTCCCTAACTTTCTCCATGTACCCTGCATAGATACCCTGCACAGACCCCTCCCTCCTTGTACCTTGCACAGGTCCCCTCCCCTCATGTACCCTGCACAGGTCTCCTCACTCCATGTACCCTGCACAGGTCTCCTCACTCCATGTACCCTGCACAGGTCCCCTCACTCCATGTACCCTGCACAGGTCCCCTCCCCCCATGTACCCTGCACAGGTCCCCTCACTCCATGTACCCTGCACAGGTCCCCTCACTCCATGTACCCTGCACAGGTCCCCTCATCTCATGACAAGAGGTCACTCACTGAAAGAAATGTGTTTTCGCTTACAGCAGAAGAAAGGGTTCATTACAGTAAGAACAATAACTATGTGGAAGCCTTTTTAGATTCTTTAGATTTTTTTTTTTTTTAAAGGGTTGGGTGTTTTTTTTTGGGGGGGGGGGGGGGGGGCGTAAACTGAATATTCAAGGATATAATTTATATGTATGTGTAAAGGATTTAGATAAAAGGAGAAATCTGATTGCCATTATTGATTCAAGAAGGATTGTTTTGCTTCTTGTCATCATTGGACATTGCTACAATTGGGTTTTATGCCTTCTTTTGGATCAACGGCATAAAAGAATGGGTTTCAATGTTGAATTTGGTGAGCTTTAGTCTCTTTTCAGTCTAGATTATTAGGTACCTATGTATGTAATGGAGTATGTGCATTAATGTTCCAATGATTTTTAAATAGCAATGAACCTGTACTGACCTGTACTGGTTACATAGAAAGTACATCAGGGAGATTTGCTAGAAAATAGATATTCAGAGCCTCTTTTGCTAAATATGTATTTTTAAAATGGATTATAGAAATCATAATCATCAATTCACTTAATAATAAATTAACTGGAAGTCTGTTACAACACTCTATACCTTTAGCATCTCTTCGTATGACAAAAACAGCATGTTTGGTTTGTCCTTCAGCTTTAACCAACCTTTCACATGTTCAAACCAGCCACCAAAAATAGCTAAAAAGAAAAAAAGATGACAACTTATACAATTTGCTGAATAGCTCATTTAATTAATTAAACATTATATAAAGGCTTTTGTCAGTATACACTTGGAATTACATTTGTCAGGTTGTTTATTTCTGATACTTCGTATTACTACTACACCTGGCTTTGATTTGACTATTGGCATCCCCTAAAATGTTGAAATGATTAGGGTCCAATATGGATATGGGTACAATCTCTCATATTATGTCATGCCATTTTAAACTTTAAATAATACCAGGATCCTAATGCTTCCTTCACTATAAGGCAATCACTCTATATTCACCTTTCCCTCTGTTTATTACATTATAAGCCAGTGATCCCCATTATGTCTGTGCCAGCCAGTACACTAGTGAACATTTAGGGCTCTCACTTCCTGTCTCCAGGCTGTATTACCATACCAATACTTCACTGAAAGCAGGTAAACATGTAGCCAAGAACTTCTGTATACCTTAGTTTAACATACCTAACCCACACATTAAAGGAACACTACAGTCACCTAAACAACTTTAGCTTAATGTTTGAGTTTTAGGTCATGCCGCTCAGGTTTCATTCTCAATTCACTGTCATTTAGGAGTTACATCACTTTGTTTCTGTTTATGCAGCCACCTCCCCTGGCTATGATTGACACAGCATGTATGAAAAAAAACTGGTTTCACTTTCAATCAGATGTAATTTACCTTAACCCCTTCAGGACGGAGTCAATAGTGCACGTTCTGATCAAAACAAAACGTAAACAAAAACTGGAATTTGCGCTATATGTCTGTTCACCCGTAGTTCCCCTCTTTCAAATTATATGCACCCACACTTATTATATATCATTTTGTTCAGGAGAAACAGGGCTTTAATCTATCATTAACTATTCATATATGGAACATCATTTATTATGAATAAAAGTAAAAAAAATGTGAGAAAATAAGATTTTTTTTTAAATTTGCATTTCCGTCTGACATTTTAACTGTGAATGTCATAATACTGTTAGGTTTTACTGCAAAAAAATGCACATATTTGTAATCAGCGATGTCTCACGAGTACAACAGTACCCCCCATTAACAGGTTTTATGTTGTTTTGGAAAGTTACAGGGTCAAATATAGAACATTACATTTTCAAATTGAAATTTGCCAGATTGGTAATGTTACCTTTGAGACGGTGTGGTAGCCCAGAAATGAGAATTACCCCCATAATGGCATACCATTTGAAAAAGTAGACAAGCCAAGGTATTGAAAGTGGGGTATGTTTAGTCTTTTTTAGTAGCCACTTAGTCACAAACACTGGCCAAAGTTAGCGTTCATATTTGTTTTTGTGTGAAAAAAGCAAAAAACGAATATTTGGCCAGTGTTTGTGACTAAGTGGCTACTAAGAAAGACTGGACATACCCCACTTGCAATACCTCGGGTTGTCTACTTTTGCAAATGGTATGCCATCATGGGGGTAATTCTCATTCCTGGGCTACCATACGCTCTCAAAGGCAACATAACCAATCTGGCAAATTTCAATGTGAAAAAAATGAAATGCAAGCCTTATATGTGGCTCTCTAACTTTCCAAAACACCATAAAACCTGTATATGGGGGGTACTGTTATTCTCGGGAGACTTCACTAAACACAAATATTAGTGTTTTAAAACAGTAAAACATATTACAACAATAATATAGTCCATAAAAGTGCCGTTCGTTTGTAAAAAATGCAAAAAACGTAACTTTTACTTAAAATATCATCGTTGTAATACAATTTACCAGTTTGAAACACGAATATTTGAGTTCAGCGAAGTCTCCCGAGTAAAACAGTACCCCCTATGTACAGGTTTTATGGTGTCTTGGAGAGTTACAGGGTCAAATATAGTGCTTGCAAATTAAATTCTCTGCACTTTCTCCCTGTGTTGTCAGGCATGTCAATCAAATTTTAATTAATCAAATCACATAATTACGTTAAAAGATTATTTAAATATACATGTAGAATTTTAATATATATGCATTTATAGGTATTTAAATTCTACGTGTATACTAATGTAATCTTTTATGTAATTATATGTATTTATCTATATATATATATTTGCGGTTATTTGTATTTTATATATATATAGATATATATAGAATGTCATTCTAAGTGTATTTTGTTACCGATATATATATATTAATAACAAAATACAGTTAGAATGAAATTACATATGCATATATAATTTATATTAAATTTTGTTTCAATATTTTATTTATTTATTTTATTATTTTATTTATTTATTATTTTAATTATACGTATTTATATATAATATATATATGTACATCTATTATATATATAATATATATACATATTATATATATGTAACGTCATTCTAAGTGTATTTTAATATTAATATATATACTTATAGTAATATTAAAATACACTTTGTATGACGTTACATATATATAATATGTATATATATATTATATATATAATATATATACATATTATATATATGTAAAACTATATTTAATTTATTTTTACACTTGTATTTTATTTATTTTTTATACTTCCCACCAGCAGGGGGACTGTCTGATATTTCAAACAGTCCCCCTGCTGGCATATCCACAGCCAGCTATAGGGGGCCATGTGATCGCTCTTTGAGAGCGATCACATGGCCCCCGGGGGCCTGATTTGCCGTGGGAGGGCTGCCTGGGCTGTGAGGCAGTCCTCCCGAAGCGGATCGCGGCGGAGGTAAGTATAACTTACCTCCTGGGGCTGCAAGCCGTTACGGCGTGCTATGCCGTCATAACGGCGTTAAAGCCCATTTAACCCGTGACGGCATAGCACGCCGTAACGGCGTTAAGGGGTTAAACAACTGTATCTCTTGCTCTGTAAATTGAACTTTATTTACATACAAGAGGCTCTTGCAGGGTCTAGCATGCTATTAACATAGCAGGGGATAAGAAAATCTAAATTGAACAGAACTTGCAATAAAGAAAGGATAAACTTTTAGATTATTCTTTACAGGAAGTATTATGGAAGGCTGTGCAAGTCAAATGCAGGGAGGTGTGACTAGGGTTCATAAACAAAGTGATTTAACTTCTAAATGGCAGAGAATTGAGCAGTGAGGCTGCATGGGGATATGTTCTATGCAACAAAACTACTTCATTAAGCTAAAGTTGTTTTGATGACTTTAGTGTCCCTTTAAAGGACCACTCTAGGCACCCAGACCACTTCAGCTTAATGAAGTGGTCTGGGTGCCAGGTCCAGCTAGGGTTAACCCTTTTTTTTTATAAACATAGCCGTTTCAGAGAAACTGCTATGTTTATATAAGGGTTAAGCCAGCCTCTAAATCCTCTAGTGGCTGTCTCACTGACAGCCGCTAGAGGCGCTTGCGTGATTTTCACTGTGAAAATCACAGTGAGAGCACGCAAGCGTCCATAGGAAAGCATTGTAAATGCTTTCCTATGCGACCGGCTGAATGCGCGTGCAGCTCTTGCCTCGCATGCGCATTCAGCCGAAAGGGAGGATCGGAGGCGGAGAGGAGGAGGAGGAGAGCTCCCCGCCCGGCGCTGGAATAAAGGTAAGTTTTAACCCTTTCCTCTCCCCAGAGCCGGGCGGGAGGGGGACCCTGAGGGTGGGGGCACACTCAGGGCACTATAGTGCCAGGAAAACGAGTATTTTTTCCTGGCACTATAGTGGTCCTTTAATATTACATATAAATGCATTCCCTGGTGGAAGCTGCTCTGCATATGCAATGCAACTCCAATTGTTGTTTTCCTCCTGCAATATTGTTGCCTGTTATGACAAAGCAATTGCTTAAGTGGTTTAATGGCAAATTCAGGTAATGCACTCATGGTTATGGATTAGCTCTGAGAATATAATCACCATGTTTAACTACAGGATATGTGCTCACACATCACTTGAACACGAACACTAGTTAGTTTTCTGCATTATCTAACATAGCAAAAACAATTGAAAAAGGAAAATGTGCCACTATAGGAATAAGCATTATCCTGTCAATGAAAAATCACCAACAGGAAAAATGCTCATAAATCCTTGACTTAAAAATTTACAGAATTTACAGCAAAGGCCCTAAAAATACTTTAGGGTCTTTACTTATATCTAACTGAAGTTAATCTGCATACTATTTACTCTACTATATACATAGATCAGCCACAATATTAAAACCACTGACAGGTGAAGTGAATAACATAAAAAATATAATTACAATGGCTCCTGCCATTAGGCTGCAGGTAAACAGTCAGTTCTTGAATTTTATGTGTTGGAAGCCTTGTGTATTGTGGGGTGTTCCCGATATGCAGTGGTTAATACTTCATGCAAGGAATGACAACTGGTGAACTGGTGTCAGGTGGACACCCACCCAGAGTTCATTGATGTATGTTGGGAGCAAAGGTTATCCCATCTGGTCTGTTCACATACAAGAGCTACTGTAGCTCAAATTGCTGAAAAACTGAACGTTTGTCATGATACACACAGTGTATCACAGTTTTCTGTATATGAAGCTGCAGAGACCATGATGACCACTGTCCACTGCCAAAAGTGCTTTCGATGAGGATGTGAGCATCAGAACTTGGCCATGGAGCAATGGAAGAAGGTTGCATGGTCTGACAAATTACATTTTCTTTTAGATCAGGTGGATGGCCAAGAGCATGTGCATTATTTACGTGGGGAAGAAATATAAGGATGTACTATGGGAAGAAGGCATGCTGGGGGAAGGCAATGTTATGCTCTAGGGCAGCGGTTCCCAAAGTGTGGGTCGCGACCCACTGGTGGGTCGCAGGGCGATTCCCAGTGGGTCGCGCTGACCCACACATCCAGGGCCGCAGGGGAGTCAGGCAAGCAGACTGACACCAGGAGGGAGCCCGGCGGTTTGCCCTGTATACCGCCGGGCTCCCTCCAATCAGTCTGCCTAGCAGCTCCGGTCTGCAGCTCTGCCGGGTGCAGAGTTGCAGACCGCGTGATAGAAGTCTCGCGAGCTCCCAGAGCGTTACCATGGCAACACTCAGGGAGCTCGCGAGACTCTTATTACACTGTCTGCAGCTCTGCACCCGGCGGAGCTCAGACCGGAGAG
The DNA here is from genome assembly GCF_036172605.1 of Pelobates fuscus. NCBI lineage: Eukaryota > Metazoa > Chordata > Amphibia > Anura > Pelobatidae > Pelobates > Pelobates fuscus. The sequence goes on from NC_086327.1 coordinate 56,554,520, forward strand.
TTACCCCACTGGACCACCAGGGAGACACTGGACCACCAGGGAATTAAATGAAGGTAGGACACAGCCCCCAGATCCTGCCCCCTAATGTAAATAATTTTCTCCCTACCCCCCCAAACTGTAACCCCTTCACTCCCTGCCCCTTCCCCTTCACTCCCTGCCCCCTCCCCACCCTGTAACCCCTTCACTCACTGCCCCCCTCCCCACCCTGTAACCCCTTCACTCACTGCCCCCCTCCCCACCCTGTAACCCCTTCACTCACTGCCCCCCTTCCCACCCTGTAACCCCTTCACTCACTGCCCCCCTCCCCACCCTGTAACCCCTTCACTCCCTGCCCCCTCCTCACCCTGTAACCCCTTCACTCCCTGCCCCCTCCCCCTCCCCACCCTGTAACCCCTTCAATCCCTGCCCCCTCCCCACCCTGTAACCCCTTCACTCACTGCCCCCCTCCCCACCCCCACCCTGTAACCCCTTCACTCCCTGCCCCCTCCCACACACACTGTAACCCCTTCACTCCCTGCCCCCTCCCCACCCTGTAACCCCTTCACTCCCTGCCCCCTCCCCCTCCCCACCCTGTAACCCCTTCACTCCCTGCCCCCTCCCCACCCTGTAACCCCTTCACTCCCTGCCCCCTCCCCTGCCCTCCCTGTAACCCCTTCAATCCCTGCCCCCTCCCCACCCTGTAACCCCTTCACTCACTGCCCCCCTCCCCACCCCCACCCTGTAACCCCTTCACTCCCTGCCCCCTCCCACACACACTGTAACCCCTTCACTCCCTGCCCCCTCCCCACCCTGTAACCCCTTCACTCCCTGCCCCCTCCCCACCCTGTAACCCCTTCACTCCCTGCCCCCTCCCCACCCTGTAACCCCTTCTTTCCCTGCCCCCTCCCCCTCACCACCCTGTAACCCCTTCACTCCCTGCCCCCTCCCCACCCTGTAACCCCTTCACTCACTGCCCCCTCCCCACCCTGTAACCCCTTCACTCCCCTCCCCCTCCCCACCCTGTAACCCCTTCACTCCCTGCCCCCTCCCCCTCCCCACCCTGTAACCCCTTCACTCCCTGCCCCCTCCCCCTCCCCACCCTGTAACCCCTTCACTCCCTGCCCCCTCCCCCTCCCCACCCTGTAACCCCTTCACTCCCTGCCCCCCTCCCCACCCTGGATCCCCTTCACTCCCTGCCCCCCTCCCCACACTGTAACCCCTTCACTCCCTGCCCCCTCCCCACACTGTAACCCCTTCACTCCCTGCCCCCCTCCCCACCCTGTAACCCCTTCACTCCCTGCCCCCTCCCCACACTGTAACCCCTTCACTCCCTGCTCCCCTCCCCACACTGTAACCCCTTCACTCCCTGCCCCCCTCCCCACACTGTAACCCCTTCACTCCCTGCCCCCCTCTCCCCACTGTAACCCCTGCTCTCCCTGCCCCCCCACACTGTAACACCTGCTCTCCCTGCTCCCCCTCTGTAACCCATTTTCTTCCTGCCCCCCCACTGTAGCCTTCTCTCCCCCTGCTCCCCCCCCGTAGCCCTCTCTCCCCCTGCCCCCCACTGTAGCCCTCTCTCCCTCTGCCCCCACTGTAGCCCTTTCTCCCCCTGCCCCCTACACTGTAGCCCTTTCTCCCCCTGCCCCCTACACTGTAGCCCTTTCTCTCCCCTGCCCACCCACTGTAACACTTTCTCCCCCTGCCCGCCGCCCACTGTAACCCTTTTTCACCCTGCCCCCCTACACTGTTACCTGCACACACACTCCCTACCACACGGTCACCCTCACCTGTCTCTGCGTGTATGTGTATCTGAGTCTCCTTTTGTGTCAGTGTGTGTGTATTTGTGTGTCAGTGTGTATCTGTTTACATGAGTGTATGTGTATCTGTGTGTAGGAAAATAAGTGTCATTGTGTGTGTATCGCTGTGTCAGTATGTGTATGTGTGTGTCTCTGTATGTGTGTATTTGTGTGTCTCTGTATGTGTATACACTGCACACATACTCCATGCAAAAAACATGCTTACATCCAAACACACATTGTGTATATGTATATTTTATATACACAATATACACACACTGCATCCACTACACACGCACTGCAATCAAACACAAACATTACATACAAACACACCCATGTATTAAAACACTAAAATGATATACAAACACCCCTTCATTCAAACACCGACACTACACACAAAAAGCACACCTGCATTTAAAGTCCAGCACTGCATTCAAACACCCCTGCGTTCAGATGCAAACATTACAAACAAGTACACCACTACATTCCAATGGCAACAGTACATACAAACACTCCCATACTTGCACACACATACTTAAAGGACCACTTCAGCTTAATGAAGTGGTCTGGGTGCCAGGTCCATCTAGGATTAACCCTGCCTGCTGTAAACATAGCAGTTTCAGATAAATTGCTATGTTTACAAATGGGTTAATCCAGCCTCTAGTGGCTGACTCATTGACAGCTGCTAGAGGCGCTTCAGCGCTTCTTACTGTGATTTTCACAGTGATAAGACGCCAGCGTCCATAGGAAAGCATTGAGAATGCTTTCCTATGGACTGGCTATATGCGCGCACGGCTCTTGCCGCGCATGCGCATTCAGCCGATGACGGCTAAAGGAGGATAGTCACCAGCGCCGAAGGAGCCCGGCGCTGGAGAAAGGTGAGTTTTTAACCCCCTTTCTCTCCCTACAGCCTGGCGGGAATGGGACCCTGAGGGTGGGGGCACCCTCGGGGCACTTTAGTGCCAGGAAAACAAGTTTGTTTTCCTGGCACTATAGTGGTCCTTTAATACACAAACATGCTTACATTTAAACGCTCAAACACTGCTCACAAATATAACCCTGCATTGATGGGCAAATGGTAGATTCCCAGCAGGCATAGCATTGTTGAAGTTCTCCGACAGATGGAGATCTACCTTTTGGCCACACTTGCACTAGAGGGGGCCCCAGAAAGCATACTTGTACCAGGGCTCTCTCTACATTAGTTCCACCACTGGGATAATCAATGTGAGGGGCCTGGATGAGCAGGACACAACGTCTGATTCTGACTGAGTCTGTGAGTAAGCAGTTGTATGCCTCTAAAACTGATTGCCATGATATGCAAAGTTTCTGCCTCTAAAACTCCATGATATATCAACATTATGCATCTAAAACTGCCATGATATGCCAATTTTATGCATCTAAAGCAGATTGCCATGGTGTGCCAATTGTATGCTTTTAAAGCTGATTGCCATGGAGTGCCAATTTAATGCATCTTACTGTTTGCCAATTGTATGCCTCTGAAGCTGATTGCCATGATGTGCCAAGTTTATGCATCTAAAAGTGATTGCCATGATATGCCAAGTTTATGCATCTAAAGCTGATTGCCATGGTGTGCCAAGTTTATGCATCTAAAGCTGATTGCCATGGTGTGCCATTTGTAAGCCTCTAAAACTGATTGCACTGGTGTGCCAATTTTATGCACCTAAAGTTGCCATGATGTGCCAAGTTTATACATGTAAAACTGATTGCCATAATGTACCAATTTTATGCATCTAAAGCTGCCATAATGTTCCAATTGTATGCCTGTAAAGCTGATTGCCATGGTGTGCCAATTGTAAGCCTCTAAAGCTGATTGCCATTATATGCCAACTGTATGCCTCTAAAGCGGATTGCTATAGTGTGCCAATTGTATGCCTCTTAAGCTGTTTGCTATGGTGTGCCAGATTTATGCCCCCTCCCACACACACTGTAACCCCTTCACTCCCTGCCCCCTCCCCACCCTGTAACCCCTTCACTCCCTGCCCCCTCCCCACCCTGTAACCCCTTCACTCCCTGCCCCCTCCCCACCCTGTAACCCCTTCTTTCCCTGCCCCCTCCCCCTCACCACCCTGTAACCCCTTCACTCCCTGCCCCCTCCCCACCCTGTAACCCCTTCACTCCCTGCCCCCCACCCCACCCTGTAACCCCTTCACTCCCTGCCCCCTCCCCACCCTGTAACCCCTTCACTCACTGCCCCCTCCCCACCCTGTAACCCCTTCACTCCCCTCCCCTTCCCCACCCTGTAACCCCTTCACTCCCTGCCCCCTCCCCCTCCCCACCCTGTAACCCCTTCACTCCCTGCCCCCTCCCCCTCCCCACCCTGTAACCCCTTCACTCCCTGCCCCCTCCCCCTCCCCACCCTGTAACCCCTTCACTCCCTGCCCCCCTCCCCACCCTGGATCCCTTTCACTCCCTGCCCCCCTCCCCACACTGTAACCCCTTCACTCCCTGCCCCCTCCCCACACTGTAACCCCTTCACTCCCTGCCCCCCTCCCCACCCTGTAACCCCTTCACTCCCTGCCCCCTCCCCACACTGTAACCCCTTCACTCCCTGCTCCCCTCCCCACACTGTAACCCCTTCACTCCCTGCCCCCCTCCGCACACTGTAACCCCTTCACTCCCTGCCCCCCTCCCCACACTGTAACCCCTTCACTCCCTGCCCCCCTCTCCCCACTGTAACCCCTGCTCTCCCTGCCCCCCCACACTGTAACACCTGCTCTCCCTGCTCCCCCTCTGTAACCCATTTTCTTCCTGCCCCCCCACTGTAGCCTTCTCTCCCCCTGCTCCCCCCCCGTAGCCCTCTCTCCCCCTGCCCCCCACTGTAGCCCTCTCTCCCTCTGCCCCCACTGTAGCCCTTTCTCCCCCTGCCCCCTACACTGTAGCCCTTTCTCCCCCTGCCCCCTACACTGTAGCCCTTTCTCTCCCCTGCCCACCCACTGTAACACTTTCTCCCCCTGCCCGCCGCCCACTGTAACCCTTTTTCACCCTGCCCCCCTACACTGTTACCTGCACACACACTCCCTACCACACGGTCACCCTCACCTGTCTCTGCGTGTATGTGTATCTGAGTCTCCTTTTGTGTCAGTGTGTGTGTATTTGTGTGTCAGTGTGTATCTGTTTACATGAGTGTATGTGTATCTGTGTGTAGGAAAATAAGTGTCATTGTGTGTGTATCGCTGTGTCAGTATGTGTATGTGTGTGTCTCTGTATGTGTGTATTTGTGTGTCTCTGTATGTGTATACACTGCACACATACTCCATGCAAAAAACATGCTTACATCCAAACACACATTGTGTATATGTATATTTTATATACACAATATACACACACTGCATCCACTACACACGCACTGCAATCAAACACAAACATTACATACAAACACACCCATGTATTAAAACACTAAAATGATATACAAACACCCCTTCATTCAAACACCGACACTACACACAAAATTTGTAAGCCTTTAAAACTGATTGCACTGGTGTGCCAATTTTATGCACCTAAAGTTGCCATGATGTGCCAAGTTTATACATGTAAAACTGATTGCCATAATGTACCAATTTTATGCATCTAAAGCTGCCATAATGTTCCAATTGTATGCCTGTAAAGCTGATTGCCATGGTGTGCCAATTGTAAGCCTCTAAAGCTGATTGCCATTATATGCCAACTGTATGCCTCTAAAGCGGATTGCTATAGTGTGCCAATTGTATGCCTCTTAAGCTGTTTGCTATGGTGTGCCAGATTTATGCCTCTAAAAGCAATTGCCATGGTGTACATCTAAAGCGGATTGCTATGGTGTGCCAATTGTATGCCTCTAAAGCGGATTGTCATGGTGTTCACTTTTTAAAATATGCATTAAAAAAAGCAAGTGGGTCTCGAAAAATTACCATTTTAAAAAGTGGGTCTCGGGCCATAAAAGTTTGGGAAGCCCTGCTCTAGGGAATATTCTGCTGTTCCCAACATTGGGTCCTGGCAATTATGTGGATGTAACTTTGAAATGTTCCACCAACCTAGAGATTGTTGTGTACCCTGATTGTAATGGCCTCTTTCAGCAGGTTACTGCACCCTGCCATACTGCAAACATTGTTTAGCAATGGTTTGAGGAACATGACAAAGATTTCAAGATATTACCTATATCTGTGGAACTTAAATATATTTATATATAGTGAATCAACACAGTAAAGGAGGAGACACTATTTAAAAGAAGAAAAACTACCACAACAAGATGGCATAGTCTTAAATTAGAGGGGCATAGGTTTAAAAATAATTTCAGGAAGTATTATTTTACTGAGAGGGTAGTGGATGCATGGAATAGCCTTCCAGCTGAAGTGGTAGAGGTTAACACAGTGAAGTAGTTGAAGCATGCATGGGACTAATGAAAGTATTTGGAATATTGGGCAGACTGGATGGGCCGAATGGTTCTTATCTGCCGTCACATTCTATGTTTCTATAAATGTGCTGGAACAACAGATCTGATCCACAGAGTCCCCACCTCACAGTTTGCACGACTTAAACGACCTGCTGCTAATGTCTTGGTGCCAGATACCACAGGACATGTACAGGGATATTGTGGAGTCCTTGCTTTGATGCATAAGTGCTGTTTTGGCAGCACGAAAGGGAGCTACACGATATTAGGCAGGTGGCTTTAGTGTTATGGCTGATCAGTGTATAAGGTACTTTAAAAATACAACATTAAACTTGTTTTTTTTTCTTGGAGTATAACCAATAATTTCCAAGTTACCTGTCTTTACGTCTATGTATTTAAAAAGTTTTAAAACTAACTTACCATGTTCACTTAAAAACAATGAGACAAATTCTTGGAAATCCTCTCTGTATTCCATGAACTGAGCAACCTTGGAGAAATAGTATAAGGATACACAGACGTCTTTGGGATTTCGAATTGTGCAAATTATCTATAAAAGTTAAAAGATAGCCACCGTGTTCTTATTTAGTGTTAAATGTATGTCAGATTGATTATAATATACTATATAGCACTACAGAGATATTTTGCACATTCATTATTTTTTTTAATTGATCATTTTTATTATCCTTGAATTGCTGCCCCTTATATTCGCTGAGTTGGTACTTCTCTAAATAGTTCAATTAAAGAACAACAGTGGTTAGGTTTTGTCTTACACATTTGACCTATACATGAAATAGCTTCTCCTGCCAGAAATAATTCAAATATGTTTCATTAAACAGAAGATGACTGTACTTACTCAAAAATAAAGTCCATGGGAATAGCAAAGATCCAGTATCACATATCTATTCATACAAGATCTGCTTCACACTGATAAAAACAACAATATGTGCAATAACATTTCTTCCAAAGCAGCTTGTCCCATTTTAGTTATGTATTTAGGATCTTTGCTTCCCTAGGCCCAGACAAAGTCACTCCCAACAATAATGCACGTCACTTACATACATGTATGACACTTCTGTAAATATATGTGAGGTATGCATTCTTAGACATATATACACATATATACACACACACATATATATATATATATATATATGTGTGTAAAAAACAGATAATATTCGTATCTTGTAATACCCCCCCCACATTATCTTACTGTTCTGTCATATGTATCAACACTTTAAAACACATTCCAATATGTTTATTCTATCAATATATAAGTACTTTGTGTAGACCTATGCTTTCCCATACTCTTATGCATGTATGCTTATATATGTGACCAGGGCCGTCTATAATATGAATAGGACCCTGGGCAAAGCATTTTCTTGGGCCCCCTAGGCCCTGCCCCTCCCCCCAATTACGCCCAACCCCCAATCACACTGACAGACCTTCTGACACATACACACACACAGACAGATATATTAAAACATTCGCACATACATACTGACACACATACACTGACACACAAATATATACTTATATACATTCAGACATACTGACACACACATACACATACACTGACAGATATACTGAAACACACACAGACAGATGTATTGACACACACAGACATTCTGACACACACACAGGGATACTGACACACACACACACACACACACACAGGGATACTGACACACACACACAGGGATACTGACACACACACACACAGGGATACTGACACACACAGGCATACTAACATACACACCGACAGGCATGCTGACACACACACACACACACAGGCATACTAACATACACACCGACAGGCATGCTGACACACACACACAAACATACTGACATACACACAGACATACTGACACACACACACACAGCCATACTGACATACCCACACACAGCCATACTGACATACCCACACAGACATACTGACACACACACACACACACACAGACATACTGACACACACACACAGACATACTGACACACACAGAGATACCGACATACACACACATACATACTGACACACACTCAGACACTGACATACACCCACAGACATACTGACACACACACACACAAACATACTGACACACACACATACACTGACATACACACACAGACATACTGACACACACACACACACAAACATACTGACACTCACACATACACTGACATACACACAGACATACTGACATACACACACAGACATACTGACATACACACACAGACATACTGACATACACACACTGACACACACACAGACACAGACATACACACACAGACACAGACATACACACACACACACAGACATACTGACACACACAAACATACTGACACACACACAGACATACTGACATACACACACAGACATACTGACACACACAAACATACTGACACACACACACACAGACACTGACATACACACACACAGACATACTGACATACACACACAGACATACTGACATACACACAGACATACTGACATACACACACAGACACTGACATACACACACACACACACACACAGACATACTGACACACACAAACATACTGACACACACACAGACATACTGACATACACACACAGACATACTGACACACACAAACATACTGACACACACAGACATACTACTGACACACACACACATTTAGCCACCCTCCAGGTTCTTACCTTTTCCTGGAGGGTGGCTTCCCTGGGGTCCAGTGGCAGGCTGAGGCAGATGGGAGTTCTCCTCTGGAACTCCCCTCCTCCTGCCTTTCTCCTCCCGCGTGGCTATTATCTCCAGTGGGAGGAAGTGACGCGCGGCACTCACTTCCTCCCAGCCGGTACAGGAAGGGGCCCGGTCGCGCTGTTTAAGCGTCACAGCGCCCGACCGGGCCCCTGCACACACATGCTTACCGGGTGGCCCGGGTGCATGGGCCACCCAGGGGGGATCCCTAGTTGGCGGGCCGGTGCGGCTCTGTGCAGCCGCACCGCCAGGTACATGGGGGCTGCTAAAATCGCGGGGCCCTGTATGTGACTGGCATTTATATTTGTGTATATGAGTTCATGTGCATGTATGTTTATGTGTTCATGAGTTTGCATATACATATTTATGTGTGTGTGTGTGTATATGTCTAAAGTGTACCATCTACTGCACTGTCTGCTTGTTTTTTTTCTCCCTCTCCCCCCCTCACTCTGCTCTTCAGAAATATATTTATGACCCTCTGCAATAATGGTGTCTATTGTCTAACAAGCCTGTGTCTTATCTGCACTCATGTCACTTTAACCCCTGTATCACAAGTCAACTTTGAATTATATGTGTCCTCTTGCTCAGAAATGCTTCAGACTTGAGAAGGAGAGGTTCTTCCGAATGCTTGTCATTACAAAAATTCTGTTAGTCCAATAAAAAAGGTATTGCAGGGGCGGAGCTAGCAGCCGAGCTGGAAAGTCGCACAGCATATGAGCTCCCGCTATACCAGCTAAAAACGAGGCATATTCACCCGTTTGCCACCTCCAAACCGGCAACCTTACATCCCACAAGATCGCTGGGCACCTGGTCGTCAAGATGGGGCGTAAAATGAAGAAGCCCAGGCCAGATAAACCGAGACAGGGCCCCGACATTGCGGAACTCTTCCGACACACGCAGGGGGCGCCCGGGCCCAAAATGGCCGCCTACCCTGAAACCTTTTCTGAACTGTCAGATATTTCTCCTCCGGGGAGGAAACACCAGTCCTACCTCACATGGCACCGCCAAGGCAGAGTGCCCGGGAAGCAGACACCTCCCAGGTGACAACGGCGGTTCTAAAGTCCCTACTAGCAGACCTCCAACGGACTCTCCAAACGGACGTCGCGTCCCTCCGGGCCGACATCCAAGGCTTAGCGGGAAGAATCGGAACCCTGGAGACATCGACCACAGGCCACACATCCCAGATAGCTGAACTACAGCGGGAAGTACAAAGCCTCAAAAGCCAAAACGACAGAAAAATTCGAGGCATCCCAGAAGATATCCCGGCCGCGGAGCTCCCACACATGCTGAGGCGTCTGCTAACGGCTCTCCTACCGCCGAGACATGCCAAGACAGTGCAGTTGGACGGCTCTTTCCGGGCCCCGAAACCAGCGACGGCACCTGCCGCGGCTTCCAGAGACCTCATCATCAGATTCCAGCACCTTAAAGACAAGATGGCGGTCGTGGCAGCGACTAGGGAGTGCTCCCCTTATAAGTTCGAGAAGATGACCCTCTCGTTCTATGCTGACCTGACTGGAAGCACACTCGCCTGGCGTCGGTCGCTCAGGCCGTTTACCACGCTGTTGCAACAGCAAAAAATACCCTACAAATGGCTGAAGACACAAGCTATTTGGCTCCAACAGAATGAGACCAGGTACACAGTGAGCTCCCTCGAAGATGCAGCAGCCTTGTTACACACCCTGGGCCTGGCTAAAGACTCTCTCCAACCTACAACACTCCAAGCCGGGTCTGCTTCGACTCACCAGTGGAATCCTGACCGAGTGCAACCCTTCGTCCCACGCAAAGCGCACCGGGACCAAGATGAAGCAACAGAAACCTGAAGCAGTCACGTCCCAACAAGGACACTCTGTCTAACCCATATGTTTCGTTCTGTTTTTTATTTTATTTTTACGTTAACTGTTTCTCACCTGTTTCTTTCCACTCATTCATACCTCCACCGACCGTACGGCCTATAGGCCATGATTCACCTCCCCCCCCCCGCCTGACAGGATCACAGCATCTAGCACACGACAACACCCGACACAGCCAGGCGTAATACACACGACGAGACAAAGCATGGCCGTAACTACCTGTATAGGGAACCTGCCACCCGAACATCGCTCATAACAGGGTATGGCCCGGACAGTTTCACACACACACTACGAGCCGGTCAGGGACCCACTGCCACAGCAAGCCACAGACCACATACAGGCTATAGCTGGCGACAATACCTAATAGGGTCGACAAGCCCTCACCACTAACCGGGCACATACCTGTAGCTATAAGGTACCACTCACTAGGACGCGACTAAAACACATAAAAAGTGCAAGACTTAACAGGCCACACAAAAGCTATCAAATGTATGTTATAATGTTCTACAGTACAAGCTATGTGGCTGTGCTATAATGTGTGTTCTTCCATGCACGATCAAAATAAAGAATAAAAAAAAAAAAAGGTATTGCAAGATACGAATGTTATCTGTTTCTACATCACTGGACTAATACAGCTACAATCTCTCTCTCTATATTTATTTTTTAAAATATTTTACCAGGAATGGTGCATTGAGATTTCTCTTGTTTTTCTCTTGTTTTCAAGTATGTCCTGGGTATCTATCTATCTCTCTATCTATATCTATCTATATTGTTCAAGTAGAGAATGTAGCCTTATTAGTCCAGTCATGTAGATGTACAAAACAGATAAAATGTGTATCTTTTATTGGACTAAGAATTTTTTAATGACAAGCTTTCAGGAGAACCTCCCTATCTCAAGTCTAAAACATTTCACAAGTACCTCATAATATATCTCTAAGTACGCTCCCCATTGAGATGCTTGAGACTTGAGAAAGGGAGGTTCTCCCGAAAGCTTGCCATTAAAAAACTGTTAGTCCAATAAAAAAAATTGTTGTTTTTTTTTTTTGTTTTTTTTTTACACACACATATACATACATACATATATATGTGCTCGGAATTTATCTAATATGTAATGGGATGTAGAAGGAGAAGCAAAGTTGATTAAGGTGTGCCGAAACCAACGTAGGAGTAGGCCTGTAAAAGAGGGCAAAAGAGGATTAAAAGAAACACACTTTATGCAAGTTTATACAGCGTGGGTACTGAAAGCTTGTGAGGAGCTTTTACTCTGATTGAGGTATATATGAAACTGCGCTGAGGATTGCCCGTGGCCCCGACTCTTAGTGATGTAGACTGTGGTGTAAGAGCGTGAAGCTGCTGATTCAGCGCTTTGTGACAGAGAGGCCGGCGAAGGAAGTCATGATGTAGCTCCACCCTAATGGAAGGTTTAGACGTGAAGTAGTGGATTAGGACCAATAGTGTGTGGTTGACCTTGGAGACGTAAAGCGGAGTGACAGCATAGGAGGTTTAAGCAAGATGCTTGATTTGTAGGTTTGGAGAAAGAGGCAAAAAAAAACATATTTAACTATAAAAGTCTTGATTCAAGCAAACTCTAATTGTGACATGTACAATATACAAGGCCCTGGCGTGAGTGATAGAGTATTCATGAAACTGCTTGAAGCGAGCGCACCTGTACGTGGTGTAATTGTGTGCTTAGCCCAAGATTAGCTCATGGAATGGTGGTATCCCGGATGATATGTAGTGGATCATAGGGAGTGCCTGAAAGAAGACCTTAAAATGAGAGCGTGCAAGAGTGTCAGCAGCTGTGTAGTGGACACCAGAAATATAAATGTAGACCAGAAAGAGCTGAGGGGTTGCTGCCTGGCAAATCAACCTGCGAATCAGCCACAGTGGCGGTGAGTATGACCCCCCTTGCTAATGAAATCGCAGGCTGCGGAGTAGTCAGAGGAACATTCAACTGCCTTGCCGGTCCAAAGATGACCCAGAGTGAGGGAGGCCACCACGAAAGAGTAGAACTCCAACAAAGTAGAGGTTTCTTCAAAGGCCTGCAAGGCATCCGACTCAGTGGGCCAGGCGTCCCTAACGAGTGGTTGCCGAAAAAAGGCTGCAAACCCTGTGTGTGCTGCTGCGTCTGTGTGAATTGAAAATGAGTGTTTTGAAAGTGGGGGAATGACCGAAGAGATCCCAATCCAAGCGGCCGAAAAAACTACTCCAATTGTGTAAAACTGCCCTGGCTGGATTGCCCGAATGGTTGGGCAAGGGTTGGTACCTTGTGGAGCAAATTTAAGTAGCCCAGGGACAAGAGACCAACCCTGCGGAATGATACACACAACAATGTTGAGAGGCCTAAACCAGGACTGAAGCCCCCTCCTATTGTGCACAACATTCCGCTGGAGCAGGACAAATCCATTCCTAATGCGGAACAGAACGTCTGGGAGGCTGGCTTGGAAAGTAGTGGAGTCCAATACTATGCCTCAGAAAGCAAGCCTGGAAGAGGGACTGACTGAAAAGGGGTGAGGAAAGGAGGGGGGCTGTGGTGGTGTGAATACTGTTAGGTGTTTGTGAACCCGTGAAATATTTTTTTTTTATCCAGAACATGGATGACTGATGGACACCTGAATATATTTAGGAGCGTCCAGCAGAGGGTTTCTGCAGAGGGTGGTGCGAAGAGGTCTATGATCAAATGTATTTGGGTACTGTGAATGGCGGACCGCAGTATTATTTGGGAAAGCTAGGGCCAGCGCCTAACCCTGAAAGCCAGTTCTCTAACCTGACGGGGCTTGTCTCTAGAAAGGAAGTATGTAACGTATGTAGATACTGACCTTGAGTGTTTGTCCTTAGACAGTGCTCAGGGCGACTTCAATATATATGTATAAATATATATATACTGCAAAGAACAGGTCCAGTCCAGGAACCTGGGGATAAAAGGATGCTAGCAGGCCTGAGGCGTGCCACTGGTATGCCAAGTGTAAAAATGTAGAACGTATGGAAAGGAGTGTAACAGCGAAACTGTAGCGTAAGAACCAGTGTAAGCTGAGGGACCTGAATGTTGTTCCAAATATTTTGAGACAAGCCCCTGGATTCCCACAAATATGCATTACTTGTGAAAGATGAGGCCTAAGAAGGAACGTAATCGTAGTGAGTAAGATTAATGATACCGGATACTAAAACGGCGGGGACCAGGTAGCCTGTTGGTTTGTTGATGGCGTAGTGAATCTGCGACATGGTGCAGGTCTAAGTAATGATATGTAGAAATGATATATGAATTTAACACATTAATATAATAGTAACATGGAGGGTGAGGCATCTTTAGACCTGGTGTGTTTGAAGTTAGAACCCACTGTGGGAGGTGCGAGGGGATAGTAAAAAGGCCGTTGAGGCTGAATGAGGCCTCAAGAGAAACGTAAAAATTTTAACATTTTTCTACCTGATACCGTGAGATGGGATACTGGAACCACCTCCTGGAGTTTTCTTGAAGAACAGTAATAGTACCTAAAACACGTTCATTATTTAAAAATAAGGAACCAGAGTATAGTGTTTTTAATATACCGTATATACTCGAGTATAAGACGAGTTTTTCAGCACATTTTTTGTGCTGAAAAACCCCCACTCGTCTTATACTCGAGTCAGTTGTCTGTATTATGGCAATTTACATTGCCATAATACAGACATGGACCGCGGGCTGTCAGGAAGCTGTAACTTACCTTCACAGCAGCTCCTGTCAGCTCCCTTCTCTCTTCTCCGGTGCGTGCAGCTCCCAGGTCAGCTCCCTCTGCAACTCTCGCGAGAGCCGCGGGGTCAGAGCGTTGCCACGGGTTACCGTGGCAACGCTCCGCGCGGCCGCGAGAGTTGCAGAGGGAGCTGACCTGGGAGCTGCACGCACCGGAGAAGAGAGAAGGGAGCTGACAGGAGCTGCTGTGAAGGTAAGTTACAGCTTCCTGACAGCCCCCTCCTACAGCCCATCCACTGGACCACCAGGGAGTGAGAGCCCCCCTCCCTGGCCAGTTAACAAGCAGGGAGGGGGGACGAAAAAATAAAAATATTAATAATAAAACAAATAATAATAAGAAAAAAAAATATTAAAATAATAACATAAAAACATAATACAATTAATAATAAAATAAAAAATAGTTCCCTAAAAAAAATAATAACATTAAAAAAAATATTAAAATAATAATTAAATAGTAATTAATAAAATGCTCACACACACACTGCACACACACACACTGCACTCACACATACACACACTGCATTCATACACACACTGCACTGCATTCATTATAAACACACTGCATTCATACACACTGCACTCACACACACTGCACTCACACATACACACTGCACTCATATACACACTGCGCTCATATACACACACTGCACTGCATTCATTATACACACACTGCATACACACTGCACTCATACACACACACACACTGCACTCATACACACACTGCATACACACTGCACTGCATTCATTATATACACACTGCATTCATACACACACTGCATTCATGCACTCACACACACTGCACTGCATTCATTATACACACACTGCACTAATACACACACACTGCACTCCATTCATTATATACACACTGCACTCATACACACTGCACTCATACACACACACTGCATACACACACACTGCATTCATATACACACTGCATTCATTATATACACACACTGTAAATAAATATTCAGTTAATATAATTTTTTTAGGATCTAATTTTATTTAGAAATGTACCAGTAGCTGCTGCATTTCTCACCCTAGTCTTATACTCGAGTCAATAAGTTTTCCCAGTTTTTTGGGGTAAAATTAGGGGCCTCGGCTTATATTCGGGTCGGCTTATACTCGAGTATATACGGTAAATAGAGATTTTAGAAATAAGAGCTAATGAACAAATTGAGTGTGGAGCTGGATAAATTTAAGCGGTTTGATGGGCTTGACTTATTGACATCAAAAAAGCGTAAGGGGGCCAACTGTGTCTTTAAGAGAATGCCCCTGGGGATTTATGCATAATTAAATGTGACTATGGGTGATGAATAGTGACACTGGTTTAAGGAAAACGTAGGGAGAACTGTGTACATATGTTTTATAAAAGGAACAAATTTGAGGAACATACTTAAAATTATACAAATAACTGCATAAAACCTCATGCGTACGGTTAATGAAAGTGCAAGAGGGATATAACAGGACCACATGTGATAGATTAGGAAAAACTGAAAGCTAGTAAAACAGCCGTTCGTACGTGTTTCAGCTAATGAACATATGTAAGAAACAGGCGAATGTAGGAGAGTATAAGCGGTTGGTATTTAATATACTGAGGTACACGAACAGTAGAATTATACGAACGGGTAAGCAATATAGGGAGCCTATCCCCGCGTTTTTAGGCCCAAACGTGGGAAATAGCCGAATGCGTGTGCATGCCGGTCCCATGACCAGAAGTAAGAAAGCCGGATAACGAGTAAGGAATACAGCGGGGCAGCCGGTGGACGAGCCCAAAGGTCGGTGGCAGGAGCTGCTGAAGACAGAGTGTTTGTTCAAGGCAGGACTGGAGGGAACAATGACCGGAAGTGCAGGTAACTATGGAGACAAACAGCTTGCACGACAAAGGTAAGTAGGGGGGGTAGGGTTTATATAGGATCATAACTCCTCCCACAAATCCAGGTCAAATGGCCTTCCAATATATATATATATGTATATATAAAATGTCCTGATGGAAGTTCTAATTTTGAACTGGAATGTCGACCTTTATGGAATAAAAGCATAAAAATTCAGATATACATTTTGAGGTACTGAGCACTAAGTATTTTCTATTATTTAGTTAGAGTGCAATGTCATATATATATATATATATATATATATATATATATATATATATATATATCTGAGACAATCAACCAACCAGTCATCAATATAGGTCTGAAATCATCAATTAGCCAATCCAATGCTCATTGCAGCATCTCTACAATCTGCATGGAGTTGTACAGTATGAGGAGATTATGCCTTTCCTACCCTTCAGATGTTCTCCCCGGCTACTAACCAAGATGTGGCTGCGCTTCTCTCTTCCTCCCGCCCCACCACTTGCCCACTTGATCCTGTCCCATCTCACCTTATCAGATCTCTCTCCACTTGTCACATGCCTTCCTTAATGCACATCTTCAACTGCTGTCTCGCTCTTCTGGCATTGTCCCTGCTGATCTTAAACATGACACTCTAGTGCCTAACCTGAACACAAAAAAAAAAAAATCTCTTGACCCATCCTCCCCCTCTAACTATTGTCCTATATCCCTGCCCCCTTTTTCCTCAAAGCTTCTGGAAAGACTTGTCTTTACCCGTGTGTCTCATTTCCTCAATTCCAACTCTCTCCTTGACCCTCTCCACTCTACTGAGACTGCGCTTATCAAAGTTACTAACGACCTAATCGCAGCTAAATCCAAAGGCCACTACTCCATACTAATTCTTCTTGACCTCTCTGCGGCCTTTGACACTGTTGATCAAGCTCTCCTTCTTCAAACTCTTCAATCACTCTGTCTCTGTGACTCTGTCCTCTCGTGGTTTTCCGTATATCTCTCCCAACGCTCATTCAGTGTCTCCTTTTCTAATGACACCTCCTCCTCTTGTCCTGTCTTGGTTGGAGTCCCCCAAGGCTCTGTCCTTGGTCCCCTTCTATTTTCTCTTTATACTGCCGCTGATGACACCCAGATATATCTCTCCTCCCTGGACCTCTCTCCTGCCGTCCTGCAACGTGTCACTGCTTGCTTTTCTTACATCTCTGACTGGATGTACTCCCGCTTTCTGAAACTCAATCTCTCTAAAACTGAGCTCCTTGTCCTTCTTCCTCCTAATACTGATCCTCCTCTTTCGCTCTCCTTTCAAGTTAGTAGTATCCACATAAGTCCATCCTTGCAAGCACGCTGTCTTGGCGTCATACTTGATTCTGGCCTCACCTTTGAGCCTCACATCCAGTATGTTGCCAAATCCTGTAGATTCCATCTTAAAAACATAGCCCGCATCCGCCCCTTTCTTACGCAAGATGCTACCAAGGAGCTTGTCCATGCTCTAGTAATTTCCTGCATGGATTATTGTAACCCTGTAGCGGTTACCCCGATGAGTAGAGGGGTTCCCACCGCTTGTGGGTGTCCTTCTCCCGAGTGTGAGGGGTATTCACAGCATTCCAGTAGTCATCCCAAGTAGTGAAGCTCTTACTAGAGCTAGTGTGATAGCTGTATAGCCATTTACCCCAATAAGAGACAAGACTCTAGATTGAGGGTGACATAGAACTGAAGGTTTAATGATACAGCTGCTTCTTTTATACAGTTTTTCCCCACAAGGTTACCGCCGAGGTGGACCTTGTGGGGCACAGGACATTAAATTCACAATCCAATAAAAATAGAGTTTTACACTTTAACACTCCCAGATACTGTACACAAACCCTCCCCTCTGTTTGGGAGATAATTGAGTTAATTGCTTTATCAACTCAATTATCTCCAAACGAAATACAAGTTTTTACCCAACGTACAGAAAACACCCCAAAACATATCCCCATAAATATTACATCCCCGGATAGCCCTGATCTGGGTGAACAACATATTCATAAATCACCCACATCAGAGCAGAGGTTCAGGAAATTCCTGGAAGCCTCTTTTGACCGACCTCACGCACATTTTCATGCACAAAATAGTTCCATAGAATTAGGCTATGCAACCGGTCTATTTTCAATGTTAAAAGTTCACTTTGAATGCATGAATGGGTGCTGTGGCAAACCTAGCCACTTCTGGACTATGCTGTACCAAGGTTGTCCGTAGGCTGTAAGGGGGGACTGTATATTTTGTATTACGTGTGTATTATCTATGGCCGTTCGCATGCTGGCCCTAAGCTACCAGCATGCAAACACTTCGTTTGACGAATTGCGGCTATCCGGGCCGTTCGCCAAATGAATACGGGCTCCCCAGGTGGACCACACGCTTAGAGTCGTGTGGCGCTCATTAACCGATTGCAACAATGTTGCAATCGGTAATTAAAGGCTCTCCTAGGTGGCCGTCGTTCGACTACCGACCATGCGGCAGTCGGCCATCTTGGATCCTTTGTCTCTCCAGCGGTGTTCGGTCGTCGAGTGGCTGGTACTAAAAACGGCTACTCAATGATACGAACACCGCTGGACTTCCAGAGCGTTCGGGAGTTCCGCTCTCATCACATTTCGTTCCCCATCGGTGTTCAGTAGTTTTAAACCGAACTCGATGGTTAAATGTATTTCATGCGGCGTTCGGTCAATTCAGCTGGGAGCTGAGCGGTATTCTCCCAAAAGATGCGCTCAGACCCCAGCTATCTACCGAACGTTCGGTCACGTTAATCTACCGAATGAAACTCAAAAAACGTATTTTAATGTAGATTGTCAGTTCTGCTGCACGAGGGGATAATCCACTTAATCGTCCATTTTAGTGGGAGTATCCTTCTCGTGTTTGGAGAATTACACTGCATGATGGGAGAAATCCCCTGAAATGACTGTATGGAAACCCCTTGCATGGGGAACTGTATAAATATGCCAGCTGTGAATAAAGCCAGTCAGTTGACTCCCAAACTGTGTTTCGTTCGGTTATTGGGAGGATTGGGGATATTGCCTTGCTTTCTAACTCTGACTGTGACCTGTGATACCAACGGAAATCGTGGACTATAATACTGCATTCCGTTACAGGTGCCGTTCGTGCACAAAGTCGAACGGTGTTAGACTCCAGTCGAAGTGTCAAAGTCCAGAGAAGGTAGAGTTTCAGCGGTGTTCGTCATGGTGTGTGGCCGATTTGAGTTCCATGAACTCAACGACAAAAACAGAGCTAACCTCATTTGAATGAATAAAATGGCCGCCGCCACGTGGTCGAATGTCGAATGGCGGCCACTTCGACACTTTGGGTGTATCCGAAGTGCCATTTTGAAAGTGTAGATCTGTTCCCACAGTATTTAAAGAGGCAGAAACAGTGCCTTAGAGCCAAACGAGTCACAGAGGCCATAATCACAAGACAAAAGGCTTGCCATTAGTACAAAAAATGTGAATCTGTTACAGACGAATGGTTTAGACAAACAAGAGTTTAAAAGTTTAAAATTCAGGGACAGAGGGTCTGTCACAAACCCTCTCCTGATTGGTCTTCCCAAAAGCCTTACTGCACCGCTGCAGTCCATAATGAACGCTGCCGCCAGACTAATTTTCCTCTTTAGTCGGTTCTCTCACACCTCACCCCTTTGTCAGTCCTTGCATTGGCTTCCTGTATCCTATAGGAGTCAATTCAAGGTACTAATTCACACCTATAAAGCAATTCTAGCCCCTCTTATATCTCCTCACAGATCCATAGTTATGTCCCTTCTTGGTCTCTCCGCTCTGCCCGTGACCACCTCCTGTCTGTTCGCACCCGTACGGCCAACTCACACTTACAGGACTTCTCGCGGGTGGCTCCCTTCTTATGGAATAGCCTGCCTACCGCCATCAGACTCTCCCCTAGTCTTGCATCTTTTAATAAGTGCCTTAAAACCCATCTCGTTAGGAAAGCTTATAGCCTCCCAGAGTAACCTCTACCTTACATACCTGTCTCTTGCTCTCTCTTAAAGGGCAGAACTCTACTCTCTCCTCCAGTTCTGCCTCACTCCAAGCTTATTTGATTGCAAATTCCTGTCCTATTGTGTTTTACACCGCATTTCCTGTAGAATGTAAGCTCATTTGAACAGGGTCCTCTTCAACCTATCGTCCCTGGAAGTTTTTTGTAATTGTCCTATTTATAGTTAAATCTCGCCTCTCATAATATTGTAAAGCGCTAAGGAATCGGTTGGCGCTGTATAAATGGCAATAATAATAATAATAATAATAATAATAATGCTGATTCGTGCAGTATGGAAATTTATAGTGTATGCACACTAGTCTCCCAATACTTTGAAGACCTTGATGCTTCGGGATAGAAGGTGAGGAATACACTTTTGTATTTGTAATGTTATAGTGTTCCTTTACGTATGCTGTACTACTCTATGGTTAAGTTGGTTTAATGAAATACTTTCCTGCATGTAAGTTGTTTTTGCAAGATTAACATTAACCCAATACAGAGACATACAGACAATATAAACGTTCGTTAAGCAACCTGGTAATTAAATGTATCTCATGGAGGTGGAAAAAGAATGATTGTTGGGAAAAAGATGATTAATGGGTAGTGGACAGCCATGAATCTCTGGTAACTGAATAGAAAATGACCCATTACACTCCATTTTCTAATTGTTATTAATTGAACATTACATTTATAATTATCCTTATTTCCTTAACTTAGGTCAGAATCTGCATATAACTTTTAAGTTAAGATACCCAATGCACATTTTGTTGGGCAATAAACAGGGGAATAGTGCTTATGGTGCTTTGAGTGCCCTTTTACAGATGAACCGGGTAAAAAGGATTATATAATAAACAATACACAAGATCCAGTGCACTCTCCTATCTACTAAACAGCAACTTCAATGTTGACAGATTTTATTAGTTTTTAAAAGTTTTTTTTAAAAACACGTAATCTAGGCAAAAAAAAATAATGGGGATTTAGTTACATTATATTATCATACATTGCATAAGCCTGCCACAACGTCAATGTACCCCATATTTTGGCAGCACCCCAGCAGCACCCCATTTAAGCATGTTCAGGTGAGTGCAACCATCCCCCATGTTTCATAATAAGAATTATATGTTTAGCCAAAAATGAACATTACACTGCTATACGTTCATATGCAATATTATATGTTCAACTCTTTGACACCTTTAATTCTCTTCTTCGCCCTGCTGTGGCAACCCCTCAAACTAACCTTACAGCCGATAGCTTTGCACGCTACTTTACCGACAAGATTGAAAAGCAAAGGAAAGAATTCTCCCCACCCTGCCTTTATCATTCTCAACTGCACGTAGATCATGCCTTTCCTACCCTTCAGACTTTCTCCCCGACTACTGAAGAGGTTGCTGCGCTTCTCCTTTCCTCTCACTCCACCACTTGCCCGCTTGATCCTGTCCCATCTCACCTTATCAGATCTATCTTACCTTGTCTTGTGCCTTCCTTAACATACATCTTCAACTGCTCTCTCTCTTCTGGCATTGTTCCTGCTGACCTTAAACATGTCACTGTAGTACCTATCCTGAAAAACACTCTCGACCCGTCCTCCCCTTCTAATTATAGCCCCATATCCCTGCTCCCTTTTTCCTCAAAGCTTCTGGAAAGACTTGTCTTTACCCGAATGTCTCACTCCCTCAATTCCAACTCTCTTCTTAACCCTCTTCAATCTGGCTTCCACCACCTTCAATCTACTGAGACTGCTCTTATTAGTAACTAATGATCTAATCGCAGCTACATCCAAAGGCCACTACTCCATACTAATTCTTCTTCACCTCTCTGCTGCCTTTGACACCGTTGATCATGCTTTCCTTCTTTAAACTCTTCAATAACTTGGTCTATGTGACTCTGTCCTCTTGTGGTTTTCCTCTTATCTCTTCCAATGTTCATTCAGTGTATCCTTTTCTAATGATACCTCCTCCCTTCGTTCGGTCTCGGTTGAAGTACCCTAAGGCTCTGTCCTTGGTCCCCTTCTACTTTCTCTTTATACTGCCTCTCTGGGCAAACTTATTACCTCATTTGGATTCCACTACAACTTGTATGCTGATGACACCCAGATATTTCTCTCCTTCCACCTCTCCCCTGCCGTCCTGTAATGTGTCACTGCTTGCCTTTCTTCCATTTCTGACTGGATGTCCTTCAGCTTCCTGAAACAAAATCTCTCTAAAACGGAGTTCCTTTTTATTCCTCCTCCTAATACTGGTCCTCCTCTTTCAATCTCCCTTCAAGTTATGGGCATCTACATCTGTTCATCCTTGCAAGCGCGCTGTCTTGGTGTCATACTTGATTCTGGCCTCACCTTTGAGCCTCACATCCAGCATGTTACCAAGTCCTGTAGATTCCATCGTAAAAACATAGCACGCATCTGCTCTCTTACGCAAGATGCTGCTAAGGAGCTTGTCAATGCTCTAGTAATTTCCCGCATGGATTATTTGACCCTCTCCTATTTGGTCTTTCCAAAAACGGTATTGCCCTGCTACAGTCTGTAATTAAATGCTGCCACCAGACTGATGTTTCTCTCTAGTTGGTCCTCTCATACCTCACCCCTCTGTCAGTCCTTACATTGGCTTCCTGTATCCTATAGGAGTGAATAATTCAAAGTGCTAACCCATACCTATAAAGCATTGACCAATTCTAGCCCCTCTTATATCTCTTCACAGATTCATAGATATGCCCCTTCTCGGTCTCTCCGCTCTGCCCGTGACCTTCTCCTTTACGCTGCTCGCACGTGTACGGCCAACTCACACTTGTAAGACTTCTCGCAGGCGGCTCCCTTCCTATGGAATAGCCCTCATACCACCATCAGACTCTCCCTTAGTCTTTAATCATTTAAGAGTGGCTTAAAACTCATCTCTTAAGTAAGCTTATGGCCTCCCAGAGTAACCTCTACCTCACATACCTGTCTCTTGTGCTTTCTTAAAGGGCAGCACTCTCCTCTCTCGCTTCACCCCCACCTTATTTGATTGCTATTTCCTGTCCTATTGTGTTTTACACCCCACCTCCTATAGACTGTAAGCTCGTTTGAGCAGGGTCCTCCTCAACTTATCGTTCCTGTAAGTTTTTTTGTAATTGTCCTATTTATAGTTAAAGCCCCCCTTTTATAATATTGTAAAGCACTACAGAATCTGTTGGCGCTCTATACATGGTAATAATTATAATACAAATAATAACTGCAATTATTTAGATTTTACCATACATTATTTGAATTACAAACTCTTCTTATTACAAAAGATATGTGCACTCACATACCTTTGCATTTGTCTTGAAGAAACTTTGTGGAAAAAATTGCACAGGGAGATGAGTTGTGATAAGCCGAGGTGAGGGACGGTTCTCAAGTCTGCTTCGACCAAGGTACTGCTCTATCCAGGGAACACGATCCCAACTATACTCTGTTTTAACACTTGTTGTGTCTCCATTGCTATAAATTAGAGAGAGAATTTCTTGTACCCATGTGGTTCCTGGAATAATAAAGAATGTTTGCACAGCAAGATTTATAAATGTAAAGTGATGAAAAGAGGTTTGACTATTTACATACATAAATAGTCATACATACACACACACACACACACATTATATATATATATATATATATATATATATATATATTATTTATTTATTACCCTTAAATTGTTTGTGCCTCGGTGCTAGGGGTCAAAAACGTTGGGACAACTTTGAAATAATTGAATAAACTTCACGTTTGGAAGAAGACCTGTGAGTGCACCTCTCCATCTTTTACACACACACACACGTGTATATATATATATACAAAATACAGAATCCAGCGCACTCGCTTATTCACTAAACAATGATTTCAATTCTTAGAGATTGTAGTAGTTTTAATTAAAAACACCTCACCTAGGCAAAAAATGATGGGGAAATATATTTGTCTGGTATGCCTATTGCAACACACAGGGATGAGGGAGTCTGACTTTCGGTGAATTGATCAAAACTGGATAAGGACAGGAGTTCACCAAAAACCTGTCTGAGAGAGTGCAATAATGAAAATGACAACCTAGGTTGGTGTGAATGTTCCAGGAGCTGGTCCACCTAAAATGGCTGTTGTGGGATATCACCAATAAAATTATGTTAAAATTGATAATGCCAAAAATAAAAGCAAGTATTTCAGGAAAAAGTGCAGCGGTTGTGTGTGGTATGTACACCTTTAAATCTGCTACAGGCAGAATAGGTCAAGTATACACCAAGTACTATACTTTATAGATAAAAATTTAAACCATATGGAATAGAGAAACAGTATATGGAACTGTTCTCTATGATGTAGTAGAGTTAGGTATCCTGACTGTATAGTGCAATGCAACCATATATGGTGCGTACGTCTTTAAATCTGTTAAAAACAGACTAAATGAAGTATACACCAAAATAATGTACTTTATAAGAAAAGATGTAAACCATATATAATAGGAATACAGTATTTGGAACTGCTTCCTATAGTGCAATAAGATTAGGTATCGCTTTAAAATAGAAACAATTTTTGAAAAAATGGATTTAAAAGATGATTATAAATAACAAGAAGTTTATTGGTAAAAAATGTATATATTGAAATTATTAAAATATTAAAAATAGAAGCCAGGAACGATGTGCAAGAATGTTACCAGCAGAGTAGTAGTCCTTATTTTGAATTTGCCACAGGGACCGGCTAGGATGGATGTGGATACTTTGTGTCACAGGTGAGGTTGCGTGCGTCTCAGACCTCACTCTGAGAGATGAACGCTGTAATATATATATAACCTGATATGGTATATTAGAATATCGGTATATCGGAATCTTAATAACAATATTCTCGTTGAAATGGTTATATAGTGTATCCTTGGTATCAGGAGAGAACAGTGAAATGGAATTATCTTTCGTATTATCCTTAATAAGATTCCGATATGGTTAATGATCAAGAAAATCGTTATAGGAAACATCTCTGAAAATTCTAAGGAAATTAATAGATATGGGAGAGAAAGGAAAAATGGAAAGAGAATGTGGAATGAAGAATAGATAACGGAAAATGTAAAAATGAACTGTGAAGTTAACCATATTAAAACTTGTACTTCCACTATATAACCATTTCAACAAGAATATTGTTACAATGTAAATGTAACATTATGACACTCTGACGGTAACATTGCTACAACACACTGAGCAAAATACATACTATAATACCATGACACAAACTAATTAGTGCATTTATATCATTTATTTAAAGATTCAGACATATATATAATATATTCATATACACATAAAAACATATATTTCTATTTTTCATGTCTAATATAACATATCAGGTTACATCACAACTATGCATCTGTCCATTCCAAACTAGGCATGCACAAATTGGATTTATATTATCTTATTATATTACTCTGCTTTTTAATAATAATAATAATAATAATATATATATATATATATATATATATATATATATATATATATATATATATATATACTTGTATTACTAACTGTATTTTTTTTATTATTTTTATTCATCTCTTTTTCTCCCTTCTCATGTACCTCGCATGGCATTGAACCCAGCTAAGCAACGAAATTTACGATTTTCTGTTTATAAATTATAATACAATTTTTCTGTATAATTCTAATTCTATCTGTCTTCTTTGTATTTTCATTTGTATTTTATTCTCTATACAACATAAGAATTATTGTCCAAATATGTTGTTAGAATGTGCAGTAGTATGTCATCCCGGCATATTTTAACCATAATTTTTATTTATATCTTTTTCCACATAATTTTATACTATATCTTTGTGCAATATATTAATTTTTAGGTATTCCATATTGAAACCACCGAAACCAGATCTATCACTTTTATAACTTATAGTTTTATTGTATAATGACATGTTATATGCAACAATTGTAATCTATTATCAATTAACTGGATACATATTTAAATCATTGCTGAATCACCAAGCTCTATTCTATTTCTGAAGAAGTGGGGCTGACACCCACGAAACGCGTTAGATCGAAGTCAATCAAGCAGGATACGGATGCAGTTTTTGGATCCAGCAGTAGGAACCTTACCTGTACCGAAAACCTCTCACGAGTTGGGGACCGATCGGCTTACTGCGTTCATCTCTCAGAGTGAGGTCTGAGATGCACGCAACCTCACCGACAGCCGACAGCTAGAGAGATCACTGTGACACAAAGAATCCACATCCATCCTAGCCGGTCCCTGTGGCAAATTCAAAGTAAGGACTACTACTCTGCTGGTAACATTCTTGCACATCGTTCCTGGCTTGTATTTTTTATATTTTAATAATTTCAATATATACATGTTTTACCAATAAACTTCTTGTTATTTATAATCATCTTTTAAATCAATTTTTTCAAAAGTGGTTTCTATTTTAAAGCGATACCTAATCTTATTGCACTATAGGAAGCAGTTCCAAATACTGTATTCCTATTATATATGGTTTACATCTTTTCTTATAAAGTACATTATTTTGGTGTATACTTCATTTAGTCTGTTTTTAACAGATTTAAAGACGTACACACCATATATGGTTACACTGCACTATACAGTCAGGATACCTAACTCTACTACATCATAGAGAACAGTTCCATATACTGTTTCTCTATTCCATATGGTTTACATCTTTATCTATAAAGTATAGTACTTGGTGTATACTTGACCTATTCTGCCTGTAGCAGATTTAAAGGTGTACACACCACACACACAACCGCTGCACTTTTTCCTGAAATACTTGCTTTTATTTTTGGCATTATCAATTTTAACATAATTTTATTGGCGATATCACACAACGGCCATTTTAGATGGACCAGCTCCTGGAACATTCACACCAACCTAGGTTGTCATTTTCATTATTAAAAAATGATGGGGGTTTAGTTACATTATATGATCATACATTGCATAAGCCTGCCAACTACGTCAAAGTACCCCATATTTGGCAGGTCCTATCCCAAGTAAGTTGATTAATCTCATAAGAGCAAGCATTAGGCTGTTACTAGGATATATATATATATATTTATTTATTTTTATTTTTTATATACTCTGAGGACCCTTCAGTTTTATTTGGTTTCCTAATTACGAGTCTTCCAAATTTTGTGCAATCAGCAAGTCGTCCAAATTCCGTAATGCTGAATTGCCAAATGACCAGATCACGGATATAAACAAAATGACAAATAAACTAGCCATTTTGTTTGTTTTTTGCGAGTTAGACATGATGAACAAGAAATTTGCCTAATTATGTGGGCTGTATGTGCTTGTTCAATCCAGAAGTGAGATACTCACTAAGGTCTTTGGGAGTAAAAATACGTGCTCTTACTTGGGTGCTAACTGGGCACCAAGGATCCTTTGTAGGCTGGTTTATGGCTTCTGAAGAAACTAATGTGTGAATTTTCCAAATATAAAAATCTTCTTGAAAAGTTTTCTGTCTACAGGAATTGCATTGAAGGCAACCGTGATACCACTTTATGAACTAATGATCCTAAGAGTATGCTACAATTTTATTAAAGACACGGAGGCTCCTATTATGCATAACTCTTTCTTTATTTCCTCAGCAGCAAAGATAGAGGAATATGAATATTGTAAAAAATGAAAGAAAAAACAGTATAGATACACAGGCAACCAATCACATAACAGAGGAAGTGAGTATATAAGGCCTGTGTTTCCCACAATCCCCCTCTTTCTTTGCTGCTTCCTCAGATCAGCTAAGTATTTTATCTTGCTCTACATGTTCTCAGCATTTATTGATTTTATTGAATTTTATTGCTGTTTACACTTTGCTCGTTTGATTGTGTATTTAACGTTTTCTCTCCTGGTGTGCCTAGTGGGTTTCCCATCCCTCTATTACTGTTTTTTCTCCGCGGAGGAGATTTTCCCCTTGCTTCCCCTGCGGTTGTTTTTTCCCTGCTGGGTGCTCGCTCGCACTCTTTCCGTGGGCGGCTGTTTGCCGCGGTCTGTTTGTTCCGACCGCGGCTGCATGTCTCTCGCCCTCTCGGCATACGTGCCGCGGGGATAGGGTGCACGCGCCCCTTCCCCCAGTAGGTCCGGACCGCGAGAGCTATCCGCCGGCCTCCTCGTGCGGCGGCCATTTTGGAGGCGGAGCTTACTCGCGGCCGGTACCACTGCTTTTCTGCGGCTCGCGGTCTGCCTGCTGTCCGCCTCTGCTGTTCCCTGGGTCCCCTGGCACACCTAACAGCATCTTTTCCCTGTTCTCGTGGGTTAATCAACCCTGTTGCTCTACATACCCTTTCCAACGTCATCTGTGAGTAATTGTCCCTACCATTATGCAAGACAAGGATGAAGGGCAAGTAGGCCCTACTGGCACCTTTTCTCAGGATGCTCCAGAGGGTAATATAGCTTCTCAGGAATTCCATGCCCTCTTGGACGCCACTATGGCTTCATCCTTGCAGAAGGCCTTTGCCTCCGCCATGGGAGCGGTGTCCACATCGTTTTCCCAATCTCTGCAGAGTATGCTTTTGCCCTCGTTGGCGGCTCCCTCCCCCCTGGGTGATGGGACCCCCCCGCCGGCCCCCGCCATGCCTGGGCTAAGGGCTAAGGCAAAACACGTCAGCTCCCACTCCCCGATGCAGGCTATGCCTGCCATGATGGACTCGCTTGACGCGGTCACAGACAGCGCGCATCCCACGCGCAAAAGAGCCCCTGGCCGGGCTAAAAAGGCTAGATTATGGAAACGGGCTGGAGCCCTCAATGATGTGTCGGATTCCGACAGGAGTGTGGAGAATGAGTCTGACGCTATGGAGTATGACTCCTATGATGAGGATGGTTCGGACGAGGATTTGCCCCCT
Organism: Pelobates fuscus; assembly: GCF_036172605.1. Classification (NCBI taxonomy): domain Eukaryota; kingdom Metazoa; phylum Chordata; class Amphibia; order Anura; family Pelobatidae; genus Pelobates; species Pelobates fuscus. The sequence continues at coordinate 56,583,669 of NC_086327.1, forward strand.
ACGGGCGTAACCCCCTCGGGTTCCTCTACCGTTACTAAGGGCCTTGTTCAGGACCCCGCTGGGGATAGTAAAGTGTTATTTGACCCTCAGGGTAACCCCCTGTTTGACCCCGACGACCTCCGCCATCCCCGGTCAGCTGAATGGGTTCCCCCAGAACACATAGCCCAATATGTGGCCAGACGCATGCGTACCCCCCTGTCTAAGGAAGGTCGCAATAAGCTGCGGGCGGAGTGCCCCAGGCCTTCCCTCCCGGGCTCGGCCTGCAAGACTCCCGATATTGACCCCCAAATTGCCCAGTTCCTGAATAAATCAGGCTGGAAATCCAAAAAGGGCCTAGACTACTCCCTTAAGGGCTGTCAGGACAAGATCTTGGATACCCTGGGCCCACTTTCAAAGCTCTACGAGCTGCTGGACGCCACTAGAACTGGCGATTCGATTTTAGACATTGATGTAGCCATCGGTTGGGTACAGAGGGCTATATGCCTAGTGGGGAACGCAAGTACCGCCATGTCCTCTGAGAGGCGCAAGGCAATTCTCCTCAAAATTGACCCGAAATTGGCTGCCATGACGGTAGCGGAGCCGGGCCCTTCCGAAGAAGGGGTCCTGTTCGGTAATTCTTTCGTTAAGGACCTGGGGTCATACGTTAAAACCTTTACGGCCATAGACAAGGCTCAGGCGAACATGAAGCGCATGTTCGCGCCCAAGGTTTTTGGAGGGGCCGGGCGTAGCAGGAACCGTCCACCCGGCCGTGGTTTCCGAGGCTCATTCCGTGCCTCCAGAGGTTCCTTTTTCCCGTCCCGGGGATTTCAGGACTCAAAGACGCCTCCTTTCTTCCCGGCCAGAGGGAGATCTTGGGGCTCCAGATACCCCCGCGGTGCCGCTTCGGGCAGACGCCCTTATGGTGAGTACCCTTTCTTCCCCTGTCGCTCACGGGCGGGTAGCGGGGAGGCTGGCTCTGTTCCACCAAGGGTGGGCATGTATTACTTCGGACGCTTGGGTCCTACAATGTGTGAAAGGTTATCACCTGGACTTTGTCTCTCTGCCTGTCCAATCTTATGTCCCCAGGGAACTGTCTCTTCCCCCAGATCAGGACAGGATGATCTCCGCGGAGGTCGAGGAGATGTTGTCCAAAGGCGCCATAGAAGAATTGCCGTTCGCCGCTCCGGGCTTTACGAGAAATCTCTTCCTGGTACCGAAAAAAGGGGGCGGAGTCCGTCCAGTGATAAACCTCCGCCCTCTCAACGCGTTCCTCCGCTACCAACATTTTCAGATGGAAGGTATCCACTGCCTCAGGGACCTCCTTCGGCAGTCAGACTGGCTAGCCAAGTTGGACATGAAAGACGCATATTTCACGGTCCCGATAGCGGAGGACTACAGAGACTACTTGCACTTCACCTGGCACGGAAGGCGTTGGCGCTTTACCTGCCTACCATTCGGCCTTTCCTCGGCTCCTTGGTGTCTCACCAAGATCATGAAGCCTGTAATGGAGTTCCTCCGCACCCGTGGAGTGCGATTGATCATTTACCTGGACGACATTCTAATCATGTCCCAGTCCAGAGACCACCTCCTAGTACATTTGAGGTGGACGATCGATCTGCTTCAGAACCTGGGTTTCATGGTCAACTGGGACAAGTCGGTCCTGGAACCCGCTCAGTCGATGGAATTCTTGGGTTTCAAGGTGGACTCCGTCCGCCAGTTTCTATACCTACCGGACTCAAAGGTGAAGGCCATCAGGAAGGAGTTGCGAAGGGCTCTTCGTGTATCAGACCTGTCCATCAGACAATTGGCACGGGTTATTGGCCTCCTTGCGGCCTCCATACAAGCGATATTCCCGGGCCCGCTGCACTATCGTGCCCTCCAGAGGCTCAAAGGTTCGCACCTCCGGTCGGGTCATTCATACGAGTCTCGAGTACGACTGGACGAGGAGTCCAGGGACGAGCTGGCGTGGTGGCTGGCACACATGGAAGCCTGGAACGGAAGAGCCATCTTTGGTTCTGTCCCAGACATGGTGATCGAATCAGATGCCAGCTTACACGGCTGGGGTGCTCGCTGTGGCAACGTTTCCACCGGAGGCAGATGGTCCGAGATAGAGAGATCCCTGCACATCAATTGCCTGGAACTCTTAGCTGGGGCATTCGCGATTCGCAGCCTTACCCCAAGACGAGCGAACTGCTGCGTGCTCCTCAAGATGGACAACGTTTCGGCAGTACGCTATATAAACCATCTCGGGGGCACCAAGTCCAGGATGTTAGCCCTGTTGGCAAAGGATTTTTGGCAATTCTGCCTTTCCAACAATGTCTCAGTGACGGCGGAACACATTCCGGGCCGAGACAATTCGGACGCGGATTGGAACTCCAGACATTTGAGAGACTCGGGAGACTGGCACTTGCACGTTTCGGTATTCAAAAGCCTAGACAAGCTATGGGGACGGTTCAGGATGGACTTGTTCGCGTCCCATCTGAACACTCAACTACCGGAGTTTTACAGTTGGAGGCCGGACCCGGCAGCTGTGGCGACAGACGCATTTCTCCAGGAATGGCCATCGGGATGCCTGTATGCGTTTCCCCCATTCAACATGATCGCCCGAACGATCTCGAAGTTGGTTCGTCACGATTGTTGCCTGACGTTGGTCACTCCCCTGTGGAGATCCCGGCCCTGGTTCCCACGCCTGTTGGAGTTGTCAATAGACTACCCCCGATTGATTCCGAGCTTCCCAGATCTACTTCTGGATCCGGACGGGAACTCGCACGGTCTGGTGCTCCTGCAGCAACTGCCTCTGGTAGCGTGGCTCCTTTCAGGGGAACCTGGTCTGTCCCGGATGTTCCGAGGTCAACTCTCCTGCTCCTCAATAACGCCTGGGCTCCCGGTACAAGATCAGCCTACCGGGCCTCATGGAAGTCATGGTCTAATTGGTGCATGGAACGGGCAGTGGATCCCATATCTGCCCCTCTCCATCTGATCCTGGAGTTCCTCACGTTGTTATTTGATGCGGGCAAGGCATACCGCACAATCAACCTTTTCCGCTCGGCGATTTCGGCCGGGCATAGTGGTCTGGATGGTTCACCAGTCGGCAGACATCCTTTTGTATGTCGCCTTCTCAAGGGTATCCGTCTCGCTCGCCCTCCTAGATCCCGTTTCTCGGTCTTCTGGGACGTCAACATCATGTTACAGTTCCTCTCTTCATGGTACCCTAATCATGAACTGAGCCTCAAGCAATTGTCCTCCAAACTGGTGATGCTTCTTTGTTTGATTTCGTGTAAAAGAGTGTCTGATGTTAGGGCCCTTGATTGGGACGCTATTGCTTTTACCCCGGAAGGTGTCGCTTTCAACATATCCAGAAGGACAAAATCGGCATCCAAATCGTTTGTGTACCCTAGGTTCCCAGAATGTCCGGCTCTGTGTCCGGTTGACTGCTTGAAGGCTTATCTGGACGCTACTCAATCTATCCGCTCCTTGGACCTACATCCTTTATTCGTGTCTTTTAAAGCGCCTCACCGACCTGTGTCAACTCCGACTCTGGCGCGTTGGGTACGCTGGCTTTTGTCTTCAGCGGGTATTGACACTTCGGTTTTTACGCCTCACTCTGTTCGGGGCGCCATGGCTTCGAAAGCGTCCGCAGTCGGCTGTCGACTGGAGGACATCATGCGTGCAGCGGACTGGTCTAGGGAATCGACCTTCCGCGACTTCTATTTCAGACCTATTGAACATATCGCATCTCAGGTGATAGCACAGCTTTAAACTTGCATACTAGGAGCCTCCGTGTCTTTAATAAAATTCCCAGATTTTACTATTAACATGACGTAAAGTCATGATTTTATTAAAGACACGGAGGCGAGTATTATTCCCTCCCACCCTCCCGAGGTGGGTTTTTGGGATGAGATGCTATTGGATTCTTCGGGTAAGTTCAATTCGGTCTGTCTTTTGTTATGATTTCCGCATGTCATTTATATGTTATATTAATGATTTTCGTTATGTTTTTCAGATTCCAGTTTTCTATGATTGGTGCTATCGACATTATGTTTTTGATTCAAGTTTTTCTCTCATTGAATTGCCTACAGTTTGTTTTGGTAAGTCTACAGTTGGGAGTTCTGGATATTACCATATTTCTCTCTCTCTTTTAGCTTGATGTTATCGGTTGGTTACCGTTTACTGTTCTGGACAAGTTGGATTTCGTTCTTCTTACCTGATCTTCGGTTTTCGCAAGAAAGAGGGGGATTGTGGGAAACACAGGCCTTATATACTCACTTCCTCTGTTATGTGATTGGTTGCCTGTGTATCTATACTGTTTTTTCTTTCATTTTTTACAATATTCATATTCCTCTATCTTTGCTGCTGAGGAAATAAAGAAAGAGTTATGCATAATACTCGCCTCCGTGTCTTTAATAAAATCATGACTTTACGTCATGTTAATAGTAAAATCTGGGAATTTTATGACTTTCTCAGATAAATACATTTTTACCAACAACCAAATTAATGGGTAAAAAAAAATAAAGTTGCTATAATCAAACTTTCGGAAAAATATTAGAGTAATTGTTAGAAAGTGAGCAATGAGCATAATTGATACGTAATTTGCAGTATGGTTTGTATTAATAATTTGCACATCTCCATAAACAAAATTTTGATTTCTACCAGTATTTGTAATAATATAAAATGTGTACATTTGTAACAGTGTGATTGACAATATGTAGTTGGGTACAGGAAAAAGAAAGAAGAGAGTCAACACCATATATATATATTTTTTTTATTCCACTAAAATTCACCCAAACTTGTGGAACTATTTTGGGCAGCCCACCCACGGTGAACCAGTCACAGAGGACTTCCATGATTTTTTAGAATCCCTGAACCGATCTGGGTGAAATTTGAATATGTTGGTCACCCAGATCTGGGCTATCAGGGGACATATTATATGTGGGGATACCCCATGTATAAAGGGGTGTTCCAGATATTGGGGAAAATAGTGATTTTTCTGCCTGGAGATAATCAAGTTATTACGTTATCAGACTTGATTATCTCCAGGGCTAGGGGAGGGAATTGTATGTTTGTGCTGGGTGTGTTTTATGATTTTACTGTATGTGACTTGCATAAAAGCCGATGTGTAGTAATTAAAGACAGTTCATTTTGTACCCTTCTTCTTGAGTTCGGCTGATATTTGGGAATTCGTATGCTTTACTAAGGGAATTATCTTGTAAAGCTATTGGTATTTCGTATGGATTTCGTCTATTGCAACTACCGAACAGAGAGCTATATATACTAGGCTCTGGCAGTTCGGGAGGAAACTACCAAAGGAGGTTTAAATACACTTGGTTTCCTTACAATCACCTTCCAATTTAGAATGCATACTGAGAAAATAAGATTCTTAATTATCTCAATGGCAGTAAGGGGTTGGCTTATCGAACCATCGTACCTGATTTGGGAAATGTTACATTAAAAATATCATCATCACGTGTTTGAAACTCTTTCCATGCATAGTTTAGGCTCTCTTCAGTGTGAACTGTTGCTGGTACTTTCATTCCATGAAAATCCATGAATTCTCTGGAAATTTGCAACATTTTGAAACAGTTTCTAAACAAGGATAAGACATTGAGGTTTTAAGATTGTGTAGAAATGTACATTATGGTTCAAATGGTTAGTATATTAAAAGCATTAAAATACAAACTATACAAACTTATATACCAAGAAAAGTTATAGTATGTGATTGTTTTCCTTTTCACTGCAGAAATAGGCCTTTTGTATTTAGAGAAAGAAGATAAAACATATAAATCTCTACTGTATCCCAAGTTGTTTCTCAATGGTTTAACCCAAATAAAACACAATTGCATTACAAATCAAGGTCAGTAATCAGAAACTGTAGATGTACCAAAGAAGTTGGGGCATTAGTGGTAGCAATATATTGTATAAGAATAAAGATTGAACATGAATATGTCCTACTGGTATCAGCAGTAAATGAGTTGCATACCGCCATTCAAAGCCTACTAATTCTAACTGTTATGTAACATATGGTAATTTCTATAAATAACTAATTTTAAATAAACAAATAACAAGTATGGTCAGTTTGCTCTCAATACTTACCACATCTTCAAATCAATGCAGTACAGTAAGATGCACATTTTCCTCCATGAAAAGCTTAAACAATACACAAACCATGCTTTTAAAATGTTGGTGAAAGGAATCAGCCGCAAACAGATCAATATTAAAAATTAAGTTTTAAAAAATTAGGAAGGGTTTCCAAGGGCTCCCTATATGCAACGATGCAGCAATTAAGGTGCATTCATATTTCAAAAACAATGTGTGAAAGTGTGATGGTTTAAAAAAAAAAAAAAAAAAAAAGCTAAACTGCCCCGGCATAACAATAAGTTTTGTGTGGTATAGGTTAATATAGATTAAAATAACTGCAGCTGCCCATACAGTTTCTAGTCATTTCCTATTCTACGAATGGGATGGGATGGAGGTTCACTATGCCATAAAACATTCTATTAATTCAGAGGGCATCATTTTAGCCCACTAATATATTATCAATAATTATTATACTTGTAGCACTAGAGTGATGATAAACATTGTAGCTTTAAAATCACTTTTTAATAAACCAGTATAATTTTTCCCTCCACATCATTTTTTAACTAGCATTAATACTATAAAAAAAAGTGCAAAGTATAAGCTAACAGGAAAAAAAAATCACAGTATATACAGATGCAATTTTTATGTGTGTAGAAGTTTATGAAAAATATTTAATAGGTAACCAAACAGTGAGTTCACAGCAGAGCAGCACACTACAGCTCATTCTCTAGTTATTCATTCCCACATTTTTTTCTGGCTTTCAAGGGACACTACCACCTCCGTATCAGCAGTTGTTACTGGGACAGGTATAGACATTTAAGATAGTGCCCAGACAACACTACCCGATAGCAAATTAAATTAAAGGGACATTACAGGCACCAAAACAACTTTAGCTTACTGAAGCAGTTTGTGTGTATAAATCATGCCTCATTTAGGAGTTAAATCACTTTTTCTTTTTCTGTTTATGCAGCCACATACCTCCCCTGTCTGACTGACACAGCCTGCATGAAAACAAAATTGTTTAATTTTCAATCAGATGTAGCTTGCTTTAAAAGTTATTTCCTGCTCTGTGAATCGAACGTTTGATACATAAAAAAGGCTCCTGCAGGATCTAGGAAGCTATTAACAGAACAGGAGATATATTCTAAATTAAACAGCATTTGCAAGAAAGGAAATATAAGGAAGGCTGTGTAAGTCACATGCAGTGAGGTATGATTAGGGCTGCATAAACAAAGTTATTTAACTCCTAAATGGCAGAGAATTGAGCAGTGAGACTGCAGGGGGTAGATCCAAACACCAAAACTGCTTCATTAAGCTAAACTTGTTTATGACTTCTAGCAAACCTGAACAGTGCTCAGATCACCTACAGCAGGAAGAAAAAGGCCTTATGCATGTCTGAGTTTTTGAAAGTCTGAGTTTTAAAAGACCCCTTCTAGCAAACCTAAACAGTGCTCAGATCACCTACAGCTGGAAGGAAAAGGCCTTATGCATGTCTGAGTTTTTGAAAGGTAGACTATGGAGGAAACTATCTAGCCTTAATACTGGACACTATCATTTTATTGAATTTTAACCACTTGCATATTTTTGTAAAACTATGTATCTCTAACCACCATTTCTTTGTCATTGTATCTTTACTGGGTGTGCTTGTTCGTGTGTGTGTGTATGTATATATATATATATATGTATATGTATGAGTGAGTGTTTGTTCATACACACATATATACTGCAGTCTGTCTTGTCCTGCATGCTAAAGCTAGTTGCTCCGTGCCCTGCTCATCATTGTTTTGTTAACTTAAATGTTATTCAACATTCTGCTTATCTCTAAAGACTTTCTCTGTTATTTCTGCTCCCCCCCTTCTTTTATTGATACCCGCCCGAATGTCTTGCTTGACCAATCCTCATCTCCTCTGTGCATCTCCATTCCATAGCTTTTATTGCAGTCCTGTTTTGACCCTATCATCTCTGTCTTCCACAGTCTGAGTTTGAAAAGACCACTTCTAGCAAACCTGAACAGTGCTCAGATTCCCGCCCACCCCACGTTTCTTACTACATTTATAGATAGAATCCCACACACAACTTTAAATAATTTCAAATAGCAACTGCAAACACTACCAGTAATGAGCACGATCCACCTTCTTAACCCCTAACACCCAGTCCTTCCCCATACTTCTGCTCATTCTCCTCTAATTACCTACCCATCAGAGCAATGCTCTATATTCTCCTCCTCTCCTTCTCTCTCATCTCCCTCAGGATCAAAATATCCCCTTCCACCCACTTCCCTCAACAGCACACTCACATTAATCCCTCTTTGCTACACTCCTCCCTTCTCTCATCTCAAGCCCTGCACTAATTTCTCTATTCTCTCTCTCCTGCTCTAACCCAATCTCACCCTAGTCGCCACCCATATAAAACCCATTCACACCTCCTGTCACTATCTCTCCACCTACTTCTGGCAGCTGGGGACGTCTCTCCCAACCCAGGGCCCCTCATCTCATCTGCTCATACTAAAATAACCAGAAACCATGCAAACCTCCTCCAAATACCCTGCAGTTTATCCTCCTCTACCAAAATTCAGTGTGCACTCTGGAACGCTCGCTCCATTTGTAGTAATATCAAATTTACAGCTATACATGACCTCATCATCTCTAACTCACTCACAATACTGGCATTCACTGAGACCTGGCTGTCCCCATCCGATACTGCTACTCCTGCTTCTTTATGTTTCGGTGGTCTACAGTTCTCCCATACTCCCATACTCGACTGTAAAGGAGGTGGTGCATCCTTCTGTCCCCTCAATGTACCTTTCAACCTATCCTCCCTGCCCCTGCCCTATCCTTTAATTCCTTTGAAGTTCACACTGTACACCTTTTTAAGCCCACTCCTTTAAGAATTGCCATCATCTATCGCCCCCCCGGTCACCCTAAACTATTTATTGAACACTTTTCCTCCTGGTTACCCCACTTTCTTTCCTCTAGCACTTCCTCCCTCATACTTGGGGACTTCAATATCCCTATCAACAAGCTCAACTGCCCTGATGCCTCCCGTCTGCTCTCTGTAACCTTCTCCTTTGGACTCACACAGATTTATACCTCAGCAACTCACACCGCAGAAAACACTCTTGACCTCATCTTCACCAATCTCTGTACCACCTCTGATCTCTCCACTGTTCCATTTCCTTTGTCTGACCACCGTCTGCTAACATTTAACATCTGCATACCCCATGCCAAAATTTCACCACCATCAACTCTCCAACCTCGCAGAAACCTCAACTCCCTCGATCTCCAGCACTTCTCCACCAAACTCCAAACACTCCTTTTACCCATCTCAAATCTCAACTGCCCTAACTCTGCAACCACACTCTACAGCTCCACTCTCTCCTCTCAACTTGACATCATGGCACCTCCTACAGTTAAACATAGCAAGCGCCCCGAATTACAACCCTGGCACACCAAGCTGACCCGTTACCTCCAAAAATGTTCCAGAACTGCTGAACGCTGCTGGAGAAAGTCTCACTTTGCATCTGCCCACTATAAATTTATGCTACGCTCCTACAGCATGGCTCTTTCCTCTGCAAAAGTAAACTACTTCAACACCCTCATAAGCACACTGTCCCATCAACCCAAACACCTGTTTCACACTTTTGATGCTCTTCTTCGTCCACAAACTTCGCATCTCATTTCACTGAGAAGATCTCTACAATCAGGAACGAGATCTCTAATCTCTCTCCTACCCCTATCAATACAACACTGAACCCCACTCCCCCTGCCATCCTATGCTCATTTGCACCTGCTACAGCACAAGAGGTTTCTGCTCTGCTCCTGTCCTCCCGCCCCACCACCTGTTCCCTCGATCCTATTCCCTCACATCTCATCCGCACTTTGTCTCCCTCTCTTGCTCTTCCTCTCGCTAACATCTTCAATCTCTCCCTTTCCTCTGGCACATTTCCCTCACCCTTCAAACATGCAACTGTATCCCCGAATCTGAAAAAGCCGAACCTTGATCCTAACTCCCCATCTAACTACCGCCCTATCTCGATATTGCCATTTGCCTCCAAGATCCTTGAGAGAGTTGTGTATGCCAGATTGATGGACTTTCTCGAATCCAACTCTCTGCTTGACCCCCTTCAGTCTGGATTCCGCACTGGTCACTCTTTTGAAACTGCTGTGACCAAAGTATCCAACAACTTAATTGCTGCTAAATCTCGCGGTCAATACTCTATCCTAATCCTCCTTGATCTTTCTGCCACCTTTGACACTGTTGATCATCAACAGCTTCTTCACATTCTCCGTAACTTTGGTCTACGGGATACTGCTTTATCCTGGTGCTCCTTCTACCTCTCCCAGCGCTCTATTAGTGTTTCTTTCTCTGGCACTGCCTCTTCTCCCCAACCCCTTTCTGTCGGCGTCCCCCAAGGTTCTGTCCTCGGCCCCCTACTTTTCTCTAAGAAAAAACAGGGAGAAGAGTCAGCGCTAAGCTGCCACAGAGAAATATATACAACTCAGTAAACGGCTGCACACCTTAATATGAAAGGGGAGTTCCCTCTAATCCCCTTGTAGTAAATAGAATACAAAAGTAACACAAAACAGAGGAAGGGTGCGCCTAAATTCAATAAAAATATAAATATAAGTACAGAAAACTTTACGTAAGTCCAGAATGGTACAATCCTCGTGAATATGGAAGGCACTTGAGAATGGAGTAGGTCTTTACAGATATGTGCTTGTAGTTCAGAAGAACATATAAAAAAAGAAAATAACAAGACTCCAATGGCACAGTATGTAAAAGATACACAATAATAAAATAGTGGTAAGTATTACTCACACTTTTCAGAGCTAAAATCCAGCTCTGATATTGAATGCGTGAAGTGGAATAATCCCCACTCAAGGATGTGTGAAGTAGCGCTGGTTGGCAGGTATGTCGGGTGAGTCAGAAGTCCAACGTTGGTGCAATCCAGCCGAAAATTATAAAGGAAAAATATATAGTGCTCTCTGTTTTATAGATAAAACAATAATAAGAGATGGAAATGTACTCACGATATATAGAGCAGACTATACTGCTCGATGTAAGCGTCTGGGTGGTATAATCCCCACCTATGGATTCTTTATGCTTCTTTCTTAAGTATTGAATATCAGTGTAGCCAGGTGAAAATAAAAATGGAATTAAAAATAATAAAATATAATAAAAAGGAATATGGCAGTCAGAATATATGGTGCCAAAATAGTTCCTTTATTACAATATATGTACCGTATATACTCGAGTATAAGCCGAGTTTTGCAGCACAATTTTTGTGCTGAAAAACCCCAACTCGGCTTATACTCGAGTCAGTGTCTGTATTATGGCAATTTGCATTGCCATAATACAGACAGGGGGCTGTGGGGGCTGCAGAGAGTTTACTTACCTCTCCTGCAGCTCCTGTCAGCTCCCTTTTCCTCCCTGCTGGTCTGGTCAGCACCTCTGTCAGCTCCCAGTGTAAGTCTTGCGAGAGCCGCGGGGTCATAGTGCGGCTCTCGCATGACTTACACTGGGACTTGCAGAGGGAGCTGACCGGACCATTGCGGAGGAGGAGGGAGCTGACAGGAGCTGCAGGAGAGGTAAGCAAGAGCTCTGCCAGCCCCCTCCTACACGGTGCCTATCCACTGGACCACCAGGGAGTGAGAGCCCCCCTCCCTGTCATGTATCAAGCAGGGAGGGGGACGAAAAAATTAATAAAAATATAAATAATAATAAAAAAAAAATTATTTAACAAAAAAAATTATTAAAATAATAATAAAAAAAAATTCCCACCCCCCACCAAGGCTCTGAAACACACACACACACACACACACACACACTGCAACCCTTTGTGTCACTATACCCCACTCCCTCTAGCACATATCCCTTTAACATGTAAGCTCATTGAGCAGGGCCCTTAACCCCCTCTGTTCCTGTACATCCAGTGGTCTGATCTCAATTATGTGTCTGTTAGTCCACCCATTGTACAGCGCTACGGAATGTGTTGGCGCTATATAAATAATAAAATAATAATGATAATAATGTGACTATAGTGTCCCTTTAAGTGTTATCAAGGTGGGAGCGCTGCTTTCAGGAAGAGCACATCTGTGACACTAGAATGTTATTGTTTTAATATATAATTAAGTGGATAAACAATCACTTATTTGCCACTCACATATCCCTTTAACATTAAAGATTGCCCTAGTTCTCACAAGTGTAGTTTATTCTCGTACCAGGAAGATGGTTTGGTTTAATTCCAGGGAGCTAAAAACAATGGGACAAAAGAGGAAACGTATGAACTTAAATGCCAAAGCAACTTGATCATGGGTTGAACAATAGCAGGCTTGATTAGATCAATACCAGTTCATTCACTACACATTTATATGCTATGTACTGACTCTAGTCAATAGTGTATTCACAATGAGTATGTGAAAATGAACGCCAACCACTGTTTGAATGTTATTCTATGTTACTGATATTGCAAGCATATATATATAATCTTATAAACTCAGCTATAAATTATTGTAATGGATTAAGGTTTTAGATGTCTATATTTATATTTGTATTTAATAAAATATTTAAAAAGATAAAACTTTATTGCTTTCAAGATAATCCCTATTTTATATTGTATTCTCAATTATTTATATATTTTTAAATAGAGGAACTCTTACTAACTATATAATATTATGGCTAAGATATCTGTATGGTTAGCCCTACTAAAATACATGTTATAGTGGTAAATAGGGGAACCGAGTGCGGTTACAATAATAAGATTCTTCATCTTTACAAAGATATATTAACCCCTTAAAGACCGAGGGCGTTCTCTGTCGTCCATTTCGCGGTGGTCCTACAAGCCGGCGGGCTACATAGAACAACCCCGCCGTCCTTTGTACTTACCGGGTCCCCGCCATTCCCCCAATGGCGGTCGCGATCCTGGGGTCGGCTTCCAGGCAGACCTCCTCTGCCCAATCCTGCACCCCCCCACTGGCCATGTGATTGTGGGGTCCTTGCGATCACATGGCCGGAATAGCCAGCTTATGCAGTGCCTGCCTGAGCTCACATATATATATATATATATATATATATATATATATTATTATTATTTATTTTTTTTTAAGTACATTTATTTGCACAAACAAATACATAAGCCATTAAAATATATATCTATATATATATATATATATATATATATATATGTATATATATATATATATATACACACACACACACACACACACACACACACAATCAACAAATAAATTGAAAAAAATGAAATAAAAAATAAAAATAAATATAAAAAAACTTTTATACTATTTCTAACTTGTTCTAACTATACTTTGACATTAATATACATATTAAATTCAAAATACATTTAGAATGACATTATAAATACACACACACATTTATATATATATATATATATATATATATATATATATATATATATATATATATTGTGACCTTTATGGGCAAAGCAACACAGTCATCTAGGGTAATAGGCATAGAACAACAGTCTCTTGTGCAAAAATCGTGGGGTTTATTTAGAGCGTGCACAAAATCCATACAGCAATCAGTTTGTTCAAAAACTGCAGCACAACAGAAAGGAAAATCTACAAAATAAATCCTAGCTCAAATTTGAGCACTAACTAAACATAAAGAAATGTCCCTTACTAACCAGGGTAATAAACTACACAAATCAAAAATAAGCATTGGTTTCACCAACCTTTAGGACTTTGTTTAGATGCTGCTCTGCACAGACCTGCTCTCTCTGCAGGTCAGATTGTATCTGACCTATTTATGCTCTGAGACCTGCTAATTAAAGCCTCAGCAGTTGCTAAATGGGCAGGTGAATGAGTATAGACTATGGAGGATTCTGGGTCCTAGATACCTTCCTTCTATTACCCTCCCATAGACTGTCACATATCCCCCCCGCCAGCTTAGACCCATCGGTCGTAGCGACCTTTGACAACAAACAATCGACTCTGAATAAACCATCTGCATTCCCCTGGTCTTTACCAGCTCTATGCTCCATAGAGAAGTTATATGGCTGAAGACTAAGGAACCACCTAGTTACTCTGGCATTTGTTTCCTTGTTATGTCTCATCCACGTCAAAGGCGCATGATCTGTGACAAGTTTGAACCTTCTCCCCAACAGATAATACTTAAGTGTTTCCAGTGCCCATTTTATGGACAAGCATTCTTTCTCAACCACTGAGTATCTCTGTTCATGGGGATTCAGCTTCTTGCTCAGGTACATAATGGGATGTTCTTCTCCCCTGTGTACCTGAGAAAGAACCGCTCCTAGGCCCACATCAGACGCATCTGTCTGTACCACAAATTCTTTTGTAAAGTCAGGGGCAACCAAAATTGGGTCAGCACACAAAACCTCCTTCAGGGTACTAAATGCCTTCTCTACCTCGGGAGTCCACTTGATCATAACTGGGCCTTTTGCCTTAGTTAGCTCTGTCAACGGGTTTGCGATCGTAGCAAAGTTAGGTATGAATCTACAGTAGTAGCCCACTAAGCCCAGAAATGCCCGAACTTGTTTCTTTGTCACAGGACGTGGCCAATCCACAATAGCATCTACCTTACTTTTCTGTGGTTTCAGGAGACCCCTCCCAATAGTGTAGCCCAAATACTTAGCCTCCTCCAAACCTATCGTACATTTGGATGGATTGGCAGTTAGACCTGCATCTCTTATAGACTTATTACTGCCTGAACTCGGGGAAGGTGCGTTTACCAATCTGTACTGTGTATAACCACATCGTCAAGGTAGGCAGCCGCGTATTCACTATGGGGCCTAAGGATTCTATCCATCATTCTTTGGAAGGTGGCAGGTGCACCATGCAACCCAAAAGGTAAGACTTTATAGTGAAATAAACCATCTGGTGTGGAAAAAGCTGTTTTTTCTTTGGCCCGCTCCGTTAAGGGAATTTGCCAATAACCTTTAGTCAGATCTAATGTAGTCAGATATCTGGACCATCCTAATCTCTCTATTAGGTCATCAACTCATAGGATTACTCCATTCACTTTGTGATTCCTCGATAACCCCTAGCTCAAGCATCTTTCGGACCTCTGCTTTGATGGCTTCTTTTCTGGCCTCTGGGATTCGGTAGGGTTTTAAGTTAACCCTTTTTCCAGGTTCCGTAATTATGTCATGTTCAATAACATGAGTCTTTCCTGGTATTGGAGCAAACACATCCCGATTTCTAAGAACAAACTCTCTGACCTCATTTTTCTGATGAGGTGCTAGAGTGTCAGCAATGTTAACCTCTGGTACTTTGTCTACTTTGGCCAGAGGAACTTTGTCTGTCATGGCCATCAAGGCCTCTCTGTCTGTCCAGTATTTAAGTAAATTTATATGGTATATTTGTTCGGGCTTTCTTCTACCAGGTTGTCTCACCTTATAATTAACCTCATTGACTCGTTCAATGATCTCGTATGGGCCATGCCAGTTTGCCAGGAATTTACTTTCTACTGTGGGGATTAGTACCATAACCCTGTCTCCCGGTTGAAAGACCCTAAGTCTAGCATTCCTGTTATAACTAGCTTTCTGGGCTTCCTGAGCTCTCTCCATATTTTCCCTGACAATTGGCATTATGGCCTCAATGCGATCCTGCATTTGTGCCACATGTTCAATAACACTCCTATGAGGCGTGTGTTCCTGTTCCCATGTTTCCTTCGCAACATCAAGGAGACCTCTAGGATGTCTGCCATATAATAATTCAAAAGGTGAGAACCCTGTGGAAGCTTGGGGGACTTCTCTGATAGCAAACATTAGATATGGGAGCAAACAATCCCAATTCTTACCATCTTTATCAATTACCTTACGGAGCATTGCTTTTAATGTTTTATTAAATCTTTCCACTAACCCATCAGTTTGTGGGTGATACACTGAAGTTTTCAATTGTCTAATCTTCGACAAGTTACATAGCTCTTTCATCACTCGTGACATGAAAGGAGTACCTTGGTCTGTAAGTACTTCTCTAGGTAGTCCAACCCGGCTGAACATAAACATTAACTCTCTGGAAATGGTTTTAGCTGAGGTATTTCTTAAAGGTATAGCTTCGGGATACCGGGTAGCATAATCTAGTACTACCAATATATATTGGTGCCCCCTAGCGGATTTAAGTAAAGGACCAACCAGGTCCATAGCAATTCTTTCACATGGGACTTCTATAATGGGAAGAGGAATGAGGGGATTATGGAAAGTTTGGAATGGAGCCTTTCTTTGGCATTCTGGGCATGACTTGCAAAATAGCTCTATAGCAGAGTAAATTCCTGGCCAGTAAAATCTTCTTAGTACTCTCTCCCTGGTTTTTTCAATCCCAAGATGCCCCCCTAATACATGGCTGTGAGCTAGTTTTAAGACTAGGCTTCTGTGGGATTGAGGTACCAGTAATTGCTCAACCTCTTCAACCCCCCTCCTCTCTACTCGGTAAAGTAAAATATTTTTTTCTGCAAAATAGGGAAGGTACAATTGGGTTTCCGGGTTAACAGGAGTACCTTCCACTACCTGAACATTGTTACGGGCAGCTACCAATGTTTGATCCTCCCATTGGGCAGCCCTAAAATTTCCTGAACTAATACCTAGATGATGGAACTCCACCTCTTCCCTTAGATTTTCTACTTGGGAGGAATCACTTTCATTGTGTTCCCCTTCCTCACCCAAACATACGACAGTGGGTTCATTTTCACTAGATTGCTCCAAATCAATCGTAGAAAAGGGGAAACCATTCTCTAACCCCACTGTTTCTGCCTCTACCTCTGTACGCTTATCCTGTGTTATTACAGTATTTTCCCAAATTTTCCAAAAGAGGGGAAAATCACGCCCCAATACAGCATCATAAGGCAATGATGGTACCACCCCAACTCTATGTTTTATCACCCCTACCGCGGTATTAAATTCCACCTCGGCCGTGGGGTACATGTGGGTGTCACCATGTATGCATATTATATCCAACACGTGAATTTTATCTACTTGCTCACTCTGAAGTAAAGATCTCTTTACCAATGAAACCTCACTCCCAGAATCTAAGAGTGCTTGCACACTCCTCCCCTCCATATTTACAGATTTGACATGATTAATACCACCAGTACTTGTTAAAGCAGACATTTGTGTGTATACCAACATTGCACCATGTTTCTCCCCCCTCCCCAAATTACATTCCATAGGTTCATCAGTCTGTGGACAGTTACGTGCAATATGTCCAATCTCCTGACATCTATAACACTTTATCTCTTTCTCAGTCTGGCCTTGTGGCCGGGTTGGGAACCTGGGTACCCAATTTTCCAGGTAGTCAGTCTGTCTATGGGTCTGTACAGAATCTTTTTTCCCATCGGTTTCTTTAAACCCACCAGACTTCTTTGAAGGTATCCTGTTACCTTGCAATTTGGCGTTGAGGTAAGGTTCTTTACTCTGAGTTTCATTGGCAAACCTGTATCTCTCTGTCAAGTTCATCATTTCTTCAGGGTCCTTTGGATCCGCTTGACTGACCCATTTCCGTAGCGCTATCGGCAGACTCCTGAGGAAGTGATCCATAACCACCTTTTCAATGATTACTGCAGCAGAGTTGATTTCTGGCTGTAGCCACTTCTGGGCAAGTCTCAAGAGGTCATACATTTGTGACCTAGTAGGTTTCTCGGTATCATAAACCCAAGCATTATATCTTTGGGCTCGCACTGCAGGCGTAATTCCAAGCTGTGTTAGTATTTCCGCTTTCAATCGGTCATAGTCTTGTGCTTGGCTGAGAGGCAAATCATCATACGCTTTTTGTGATTCTCCACTGAGGCAAGGGGCTAATAATCCTGCCCACTGACCTGGAGGCCATCCTTCTTGGGTAGCAATCCTTTCAAAGGTTGTCAGGTAAGCCTCCATGTCATCAACCTCACTCACTTTATGTAAAAAGTCATTAACTCTAATTCGGCGCCCCCTATCCATAGTAGGGGTAGTTACACTTGACAGCATGGTTTGTTGCAAAGCACTTGTTAGTTTGTCTCTGTCTTCCCGCTGAGTTTCCATAATGCAGTCTATTTGTGTGGCCAATAAGCGGTTTGTCTCCTGTTGGACCACAACAGCATGTCGCTGTGTCTCCATGAGGCTACTGATCTGCGCCGCTGTTACACGGTTTGTGTCTTGCTGGGTAGTAGTAGCCTGTACCAAGGCTTTTACTAACTCTTCCATCTTGCTTGTTGGTTTTTTTTTTTTTTTAGCCACTTGGTAAATACCACACACACCACACCTGCAGGCCTCTGTTTCAAACAACCAGTTTCAGTTTGCAGAGTCGCAGTACCTTAGGCCTCTATACCCACAGACCGTATAAATGTGCTTTAAATGCCCGCATCCTCCACCATCTTGTGACCTTTATGGGCAAAGCAACACAGTCCTCTAGGGTAACAGGCATAGAACAACAGTCTCTTGTGCAAAAATGGTGGGGTTTATTTAGAGCGTGCACAAAATCCATACAGCAATCAGTTTGTTCAAAAACAGCAGCACAACAGAAAGGAAAATCTACAAAATAAATCCTAACTCAAATTTGAGCACTAACTAAACATAAAGAAATGTCCCTTACTAACCAGGGTAATAAACTACACAAATCAAAAATAAGCATTGGTTTCACCAACCTTTAGCACTTTGTTTAGATGCTGCTCTGCAAAGACCTGCTCTCTCTGCAGGTCAGATTGTATCTGACCTCTTTCTGCTCTGAGACCTGCTAATTAAAGCCTCAGCAGTTGCTAAATGGGCAGGTGAATGAGTATAGACTATGGAGGATTCTGAGTCCTAGATACCTTCCTTCTATTACCCTCCCATAGACTCTGTCACAATATATATATACACACTTTTAAAATAAAATAAAGGGAACACAAAAACAACACATCCTAGATCTGAATGAATTAAATATTCTTCTGAAATACTTTGTTCTTTACATAGTTGAATGTGCGGACAACAAAATCACACAAAAATGAAAAAATGGAAATCAAAATTTTCAACCCATGGAGGTCTGGATTTGGAGTCACACTCAAAATTAAAGTGGAAAAACACACTACAGGCTGATCTAACTTTGATGTAATGTCCTTAAAACAAGTCAAAATGAGGCTCAGTAGTGTGTGTGGCCTCCACGTGCCTGTATGAACTCCCTACAACGCCTGTGCATGCTCCTGATGAAGTGGCGGATGGTCTGCTGAGGGATCTCCTCCCAGACCTGGACTAAAGCATCTGCCAACTCCTGGACCGTCTGTGGTGCAACGTGACGTTGGTGGATGGAGCGAGACATGATGTCCCAGATGTGCTCAATTGGATTCAGGTCTGGGGGCAGGCCAGGCCATAGCATCACATGAGGTCTAGCATTGTATTGCATTAGGAGGAACCCAGGGCCAACCGCACCAGCATATGGTCTCACAAGGGGGATCTCATCTCGGTACCTAACGGCTGTCAGGCTACCTCTGGCGAGCACATGGAGGGCTGTGCGGCCCCCCAAAGAAATGCCACCCCACACCATTACTGACACACTGCCAACAGGGCCGCCATCAGGGGGTGACAACCATAACGGTTGTCACGGGCCCGCCCGACAATGAAGAGGGAGAGCCAGCCGACTGCCAGTCCCATCAGCCCCAGCCAGCCACCCTCCTGCAAAGACAAGGTAAGAAACAGGAGGGTGGCTGGAAAATGAGCTGTGTGTATGTATGTATGTATGTCTGTCTGTGTGTTTGTCTGTCTGTCTGTCTGTGTGTATGTCTGTCTGTGTGTATGTCTGTCTGTATGTCTGTCTGTGTGTATGTCTGTCTGTGTGTATGTCTGTCTGTGTGTCTGTCTGTGTGTATGTATGTCTGTGTGTCTGTCTGTGTGCATGTATGTATGTCTGTCTGTGTGTATGTATGTCTGTCTGTCTGTCTGTGTGTATGTCTGTATGTATGTCTGTGTGTATGTATGTATGTCTGTGTGTATGTCTGTCTGTGTGTATGTATGTCTGTGTGTATGTATGTATGTCTGTGTGTATGTCTGTCT
This sequence comes from Pelobates fuscus, assembly GCF_036172605.1. Lineage (NCBI taxonomy): Eukaryota > Metazoa > Chordata > Amphibia > Anura > Pelobatidae > Pelobates > Pelobates fuscus. The sequence continues at coordinate 56,603,716 of NC_086327.1, forward strand.
GCCTGTATGTCTGTCTGTGTGTATGTATGTCTGTCTGTGTGTATGTATGTCTGTCTGTGTGTATGTCTGTGTGTATATATGTCTGTCTGTATGTATGTTTGTCTGTATGTATGTCTGACTGCGTGTATGTATGTATGTCTGTGCATGTCTGTCTGTATGTATGTCTGTCTGTGTGTATGTCTGTTTGTGTGTATGTCTGTGTGTATGTCTGTCTGTGTGTATGTCTGTCTGTGTGTATGTCTGTCTGTCTGTATGTCTGTCTGTATGTCTGTCTGTGTGTATGCCTGTCTGTGTGTATGTCTGTCTGTGTGTCTGTCTGTATGTCTGTCTGTGTGTATGTATGTCTGTCTGTGTGTATGTATGTCTGTGTGTATGTATGTCTGTATGTGTGTATGTCTGTCTGTGTGTATGTATGTCTGTCTGTGTGTATGTATGTGTGTATGTATGTCTGTCTGTGTGTATGTATGTATGTTTGTCTGTATGTATGTCTGACTGCGTGTATGTATGTATGTATGTGCATGTCTGTCTGTGTGTATGTCTGTCTGTGTGTATGTATGTATGTATGTCTGTATGTGTGTATGTCTGTATGTCTGTATGTCTGTCTGTGTGTATGTATGTCTGTCTGTGTGTATGTCTGTGTGTATGTATGTCTGTCTGTGTGTATGTCTGTGTGTATGTATGTCTGTCTGTGTGTATGTCTGTATGTATGTTTGTCTGTATGTATGTCTGACTGCGTGTATGTATGTATGTCTGTGCATGTCTGTCTGTATGTATGTCTGTCTGTGTGTATGTCTGTTTGTGTGTATGTCTGTTTGTGTGTATGTCTGTCTGTGTGTATGTCTGTCTGTGTGTATGTCTGTCTGTCTGTATGTCTGTCTGTATGTCTGTCTGTGTGTATGTCTGTCTGTGTGTATGTCTGTCTGTGTGTATGTATGTCTGTGTGTATGTATGTCTGTATGTGTGTATGTCTGTCTGTGTGTATGTATGTCTGTCTGTGTGTATGTATGTGTGTATGTATGTCTGTCTGTGTGTATGTCTGTGTGTATGTATGTCTGTGTGTATGTCTGTATGTATGTTTGTCTGTATGTATGTATGTCTGACTGCGTGTATGTATGTATGTCTGTGCATGTCTGTCTGTGTGTATGTCTGTCTGTGTGTATGTATGTATGTATGTCTGTCTGTATGTGTGTATGTCTGTATGTCTGTATGTGTGTATGTCTGTCTGTATGTGTGTATGTATGTATGTGTGTGTATGTCTGTGTGTGTGTATGTCTGTGTGTGTGTTTGTCTGTGTGTATGTCTGTGTGTATGTATGTCTGTGTGTGTTTGTCTGTATGTATGTCTGTCTATGTGTATGTATGCATGTTATTATGTGTGTATGAATGTCAGTGTATGTATGTCTGCATGTCATTATGAATGTGTGTATGTCTGTCTGTCTGTATGAATGTATGTCTGTATGCATGTATGTCTATCTGTATGCATGTCATTATGTGTGTATGAATGTCAGTGTATGTATGTCTGCATGTCATTATGTGTGTATGAATGTCAGTGTATGTATGTCTGCATGTCATTATGAATGTGTGTATGTATGGATGTCAGTGTCTGTATGAATGTATGTATGCCAGTATGAATGTATGTATGTAACTATGTATGTCTGTATGTATATCTGTATGTATGTCTGTATGTCTGAATGCATGTATGTCTATCTGTATGCATGTCATTATGTGTGTATGAATGTCAGTGTATGTATGTCTACATGTCATTATGAATGTGTGTATGTCTGTCTGTATGAATGTATGTATGCCAGTATGAATGTATACCTGTATGTCATTATGAATGTGTGTATGTATGGATGTCAGTCTCTGTATGAATGTATGTCTGTATGCATGTCATTATGTGTGTATGAATGTCAGTGTATGTATGTCTGCATGTCAGTATGAATGTGTGTATGTTAGTATGTCATTATGAATGTGTCTGTGTCTGTATGTCCTTATGCATGTATGTTAGTATGTGTCTGTCACTATGCACGCCTGTGTGTCTGTATATGTGTGTATGTCTCAGTATGTGTGTGTGTGTGTATCTGTGTCCTTTTGTATCAGTGAATGTGTTTGTGTCTGTGTGTGTATTCCTGTGGGTGGGATTTGGAGGCGGTCTCTGTGGGCGGTTTTGGAGGCGGGCCCCCAGGGGCCCAGACCCTGAGCTCAGTTAGGGGCCCCAAAGTTTCTGGTGGCGGCCCTGACTGCCAAACCGGTCATGCTGGAGGATGTTGCAGGCAGCAGAACGTTCTCCACAGCGTCTCCAGACTCTGTCACGTCTGTCACATGTGCTCAGTGTGAACCTGCTTTCATCTGTAAAGAGCACAAGGTGCCAGTGGCGAATTTGCCAATCTTTGTGTTCTCTGGCGAATGCCAAACGTCCTGCATGGTGTTGGGCTGTAAGCGCAACCCCCACCTGTGGATGTCGGGCCCTCATATCACCCTCATGGAGTCTGTTTCTGACCGTTTGAGCAGACACATGTACATTTGTGGCCTGCTGGAGGTCATTTTGCAGGGCTCTGGCAGTGCTCCTCCTGTTCCTCCTTGCACAAAAGCAGAGGTAGCAGTCCTGCTGCTGGGTTGTTGCCCTCCTACAGCCTCCTCCACATCTCCTGATGTACTGACCTGTCTCCTGGTAGCACCTCCATGCTCTGGACATTACGCTGACAGACACAGCAAACCTTCTTGCCACAGCTCGCATTGATGTGCCATCCTGGATGAGCTGCACTACCTTACTATACACACACACATATATACACACACACATATACACATACATACATGCACACACATTTATGGTCGGGGACAATAAACCGAGTTGAAGTAGTAGTGGCATAAGTCGGTTGTGGTGTGCGGGAACCACACCACCAGGCCTGTAAAAAGAGGGCCAACCAAATTGAATGGTTTCATAAAGGTAGAGGTGGCTGGGCTGAACCAGGCAGCAACAGGACAGAGGAATGGCACACTAACCCCATTGGTATTGTCACAGGGAAATCTTCCCTTAAACAGAGACTCATCATTGATTTGTCGGCACCACACTCATCGGCCAACCCCAGTCTTAACTCTCTCATACCCTCTGAGGAATTCTCCCTGCAATACACCAGCATAGATCACGCCATTACCGCTTTCATACAAGCAGGGGTTGAAGCCTGGCTTAGTAAGACTGACATTACTAACGCCTTTAAGTTACTGCCAATCCACCCACACTGTGGCACCTGCATGGCATCAAATGGTCCGGGAACTACTATTTTTTCGCCCGTTTAACTTTTGGGTCCAAAAGTAGCCCAGCTATTTTCGACACATTTGCCGAAGCATTGTGCTGGTTACTATTGAACATAGCCAGATGCCCTACGGTATTACATTACCTGGACGATTTCCTACTGGTCGAGGAGAATACTTTCCCTCCAAGTAGTCTCAAAGCTACCACCAAGCTATTTGAGCAACTAGGTGTACCTATCTCCCCTAAGAAAACAGAGGGGCCAGACACGATTGGCTGAGTCTAATTGGGTATTCAATTAGACTCAGCCACAATGCAAGCGAGCCTACCACACGACAAGATAGAGAATATTCTTACTTACATCAACAGCTACCTTCAGCTCGGTACTTGCAACCGCAAAGAGCTACAGTCCCTGCTGGGATCACTAAATTTTGCTATGCGTATCATACCTCAAGGCCGCTCCTTTATATAACGACTATTGCATCTTTTTCCACTTTTCCTACATGACAGGCACAGGTTGTCCTTAGATACCCAAGCTACGGCAGATCTAAACATGTGGAAGAGATTTTTAACCACTTGGAATGGTAAAAGTATGTTCCTCCCTCAATTGACTGACTCGTCTCCTACCATTTGGTCAGATGCAGCATCTACAACAGGTTTTGCAGCAATTTTTGGGAACGAATGGCTTTGGGGCAGCTGGCCTTCAGCAGTTCAGGATTTGGAAGGTTTTTCCACTACCTTAGCTCTTTTTGAGATCTATCTCATCGTGGCGGCTGCCGTAGCATGGGGTCATTTATGGCTAATATGCCAGTTCGTTGTTACTCAGACAACCAGCCAACCTGTCACATCATCAACAAAGGTCGTTCCAAATCCCTTACGATCAAGAGATTTCTGAGAAAACTCACTTGGTTGGCAGCTTGTCATAATTTCTTTCTATGTTGTTTCCATGTTCCAGGTATATGTAACACAGCTGCTGACAATTTGTCTCGCTTTAAATTTCAGGCTTTTCATCAAGCACTCCCGTCAGCTGCGCCCACAGCCACCACCACTCCAACATTTCAACAACTCATACTGGACTAGAAACCATCATGCAGCATAGCAGGACATTGTCCCATTTGGCACTATCAAAAAATACACACAAAACATACAACATGGCTTTTACACTATTCAAAAGATTCCTTCTGGAACATACATTATGCAACCATTTGTTATGACATCTTTTTTGGGTTTTGCTTCTTTTTGCCACCTTAAACTTAAAATATCATATAACACCATCAAACTCTCTCACACTGGCATTCAACACCATATGCTAATCTTACACCCAAATAACAATAGTTTCATGGCCTCTCACCAGATTAAGACCATACTCAGAGGCATTCAGAAATCAGAACCCACACATACAGCACAGAGGCTACCCATAGATAACCATATCTTCAAAGCACTGTCTAACCTGCTTGATTTAAAACCGTTTGACACCGATACAAATTCTATCATCAAAACAGCAATATACATAGCTTTCTATGGATTTCTAAGACCTAGAGAGTTCACTACAACTACCACAACCCAATCTACTCCTATCCTCCTCTATTCCCACTTAACAAAACACATGGATCATTACATCCTGACTTTACCTCACTCCAAAACCAGTCAGCACATATCAGTAAACATTCCGTACTATCCCACACACAACAGATGGTGTCCCGTCAGGGTTCTTGATGCATAAATACAGCCTCATAACTTACTACCCTCACAACCATTACTACAGCTACAAGGTTCAGTACTCACCACTACAACCTTCGTGATCTACGTCCTTGCTCACTCAACTGGGCCTCAACGCAGCTAACTACTCAGGGCACTCCTTTCGTATAGGAGCAGCGTCCACAGCCTCCAGTGTCAACATTCCAAGTCATGTTATAAAAACACTGGGGTGCTGGAAGTCATCCGCTTATTCAAGATACATACCGAACCCAGTACAAGAATTAAGGGATGCTTTCAAAAACATGTCTGGTTGATAAATGTATCTGTATTGGTTGTCTGTAATACATTTGATTACTCAATTTTTGCCCTCTTCTTTCTCAGGCCTACCTCATCGTCGGTTCCAGCACACCACAACCGACTTGCTGTTTTTACTATCCTACATTTAATTATGGTATTTCACACTGTACTATCATAAACACCTAACACAATTATTAAGGCAATTTTGCCTGGATTTGTGGGAGGTGCTGGTTTCCACTCCTAGCCTACTTAAGGCACTCCCCTTACCTTGCTCCTTACCGTTCGAGGTCAGCGTTGAATGACCCTCCCACCACACCACATTTTAACTTTTATTTATTTCTATTTTCTTTTTCCTGGGTAGGCCCTCTTCTTTCTCAGGCCTACCTCATCGTCGGTTCCGGCACACCACAACCGACTTGCTCTTTTTACTATCCTACATTTAATTATGGTATTTCACACTGTACTATCATAAGCACCTAACACAAATATATATATTTAAATTCTACAAATATATTTATATAATATTTTTACATAATCAAGTCATTTTATTAATTACAATTTGAGGGACCTGCCCGACAACCCAGGCTGAAAGTCCAGAGAATTTGTCTCGCAAGCCCTATATTTAACCCTGTAACTTTCTAGGATACCATAAAACCTATACATGGGGTTTACTGTTTTACTAGTGAGGCTGAGGGTGGTGTTGGGGGTGGTGATGCTGAGTCTGGTGTGGGGGGTGAGGCTGAGGGTGGTGTTGGGGTAGTGGGGCTGAGGGTGGTTGGGGGTGGTAAGGCTGAGGGTGGTGGGGGTTGTGAGGCTTAGGGTGGTGAGGCTGAGGGTGGTGTGGGGGTAGTGAGGCTGAGGGTGGTGTGGGGGGTGGTGGGGTGGTGGTGAGGCTGAGAATGGTGGGGGATGGTGAGGCTGAGGGTGGTGGGGGATGGTGAGGCTGAGGGTGGTGAGCGGATGGTGAGGCTGAGGGTGGTGGGCAATGGTGAGGCTAAAGGTGGTGGGGGGTGATGCTGAGGGTGGTGGGGGGTAGTGAGGCTGAGGGTGGTGTTGGGGGTGGTGATGATGAGTGTGGTGTGGGGGTTGAGGCTGAGGGTGGTGTGGGGGTGAGGCTGAGGGTGGTGGGGGGGTGATGCTGAGGGTGGAGGGGGGTAGTGAGGCTGAGGGTGGTGGGGGTAGTGAGCCTGTGGTTGGTGGGGGGTAGTGAGGCTGAGGGTGGTGTTGGGGGTAGTGAGGCTGAGGGTGATGTTGGGGGTGGTGATGCTGAGTGTGGTGTGGGGGGGGGTGAGGCTGAGGGTGGTGGGGGGTGTGGGGTTTGGTGAGGGGGTAGTGAAGCTGAGGGTGGTGTGGGGGGTAGTGAGGCTGAGGGTGGTTGGGGGTGGTGATGCTGAGGGTGGTGGAGGGGTGATGCTGAGGGTGGTAGGGTGTAGTGAGGCTGAGGGTGGTGGGGGGGTAGTGAGGCTGAGGGTGGTGTGGGGGTAGTGAGGCTGAGGGTGGTGTGGGGGGGTGAGGCTGAGGGTGGTGTGAGGGTGGTGTGGGGGTGGTGAGGCTGAGGGTGGTGTGGAGGGGTGGTGAGTCTGAGGGTGGTGGGGGATGGTGAGGCTGAGGGTGGTGAGCGGATGGTGAGGCTGAGGGTGGTGGGCAATGGTGAGGCTAAAGGTGGTGGGGTGATGCTGAGGGTGGTGGGGGGTAGTGAGGCTGAGGGTGGTGTTGGGGTGGTGATGCTGAGTGTGGTGTGGGGCGGTGAGGCTGATAGTGGTGTGGGGGTGAGGCTGAGGGTGGTGGGGGGTTGATGCTGAGGGTGGTGGGGGGGATAGTGAGGCTGAGGGTGGTTGGGGTGGTGATGCTGAGGGTGGTGTGGAGGGTAGTGAGGCTGAGGGTGGTTGGGGTGGTGAGGCTGAGGGTGGTGTGGATGGTAGTGAGGCTGATGGTGGTGTGGGGGTAGTGAGGCTGAGGGTGGTTGGGGGTGGTGATACTGAGGGTGGTGTGGAGGGTAGTGAGGCTGAGGGTGGTTAGGGGTGGTGAGGCTGAGGGTGGTGTGGAGGGTAGTGAGGCTGAGGGTGGTTGGGGGTGGTGAGGCAGAGGGTGGTGTGGGGGTAGTGAGGCTGAGGGTGGTGTGGGGGGTAGTGAGGCTGAGGGTGGTGTAGGGGGTAGTGAGGCTGAGGGTGGTGGGGGGTAGGGAAGCTGAGGGTGGTGAGGGGGTAGTGAGGCTGAGGGTGGTGGGGGTGAGGCTGAGGGTGGTGGGGGGTGAGGCTGAGGGTGGTGAGAGGGTAGTGAGGCTGAGGGTGGTGGGGGTGAGGCTGTTAAGGTGGTTGGGTGGTGTAGGGGGTAGTGAGGCTGAGGGTGGTGTGGGGGGTAGTGAGGCTGAGGGTGGTGTGGGGGTGGTGAGGCTGAGGGTGGTGTGGGGGGTGGTGTGGCTGAGGGTGGTGGGGGTGAGGGTGGTGGGGGATGGTGAGGCTGAGTTTGGTGGGGGGGTGAGGCTGAGGGTGGTGGGCGGATGGTGAGGCTGATGGTGGTGGGCACTGGTGAGGCTGAGGGTGGAGGGGGGTGAGGCTGAGGGTGGTGGGGGGTAGTGAGGCAGAGGGTGGTGGGGGGTAGTGAGGCTGAGGCTGGTGAGGGGGTAGTGAGGCTGAAGGTGGTGGGGGATGGTGAGGCTGAGTTTGGTGGGGGGTGAGGCTGAGGGTGGTGGGGATGGTGAGGCTGAGGGTGGTGTGGGGGTAGTGAGGCTGAGGGTGGTTGGGGTGGTGATGCTGAGGGTGGTGTGGAGGGTAGTGAGGCTGAGGGTGGTTGGGGGTGGTGAGGCTGAGGGTGGTTGGGGGTGGTGGGGGGTAGTGAAGCTGAGGGTGGTGGGGGGTAGTGAAGCTGAGGGTGGTGAGTGGGTAGTGAGGCTGAGGGTGGTGAGGGGTGAGGCTGATTGTGGTGAGAGGGTAGTGAGGCTGAGGGTGGCGGGGGTGAGGCTGTTAAGGTGGTTGGGGTGGTGTGGGGGTGGTGAGGCTGAGGGTGGTGTGGGGGGTAGTGAGGCTGAGGGTGGTGGAAGGGTGAGGCTGATGGGGGTGAGAGAGAGCCTACCTTAATTTCCCTGGTGGTCCAGTGGACTCCCTGGGGGTCCGGTTGCCATTGCTTCCGGTCTGCAGCTCCGCAGAGCTGCAGACCATCTAATCTCGCGAGATGTCAGAGCGTTGCCGTGGTAACCTGCGGCAATGCTCTGATTGGCCGGTTTTCGCGAGACACATGGTCTGCCGGTCTGCTCACTGTGGAGCTGCAGAGCAGTGTCTGCAGTGGCTGGCCGGGCAGCCAGGAGGGGCCTCGGACCTGGCGGCATACCGGGCAAGCTGCCGGGCCCCCTCCTGGTGTCAGGTCCTCGGTCACTGACCAAGGACCTGACACAGTCTGCCCTTAGGCGGTTTAGGCGGCCATGAGGCCCCAGCCAGCGCAAGGCCTTAGGCGGCTGCCTAAACTGCCTAATTAGAGAGCCGCCTCTGATACCAATGCTTTGGAAACAATCCACGTCTCCCACGATGGAGCAATGGATGGAGAGAGTGGGAGAGATCAAGGCAGCTGAATAATTTCAGGCCTCACTCACTAATACCGGTGATAAACATGCTGAGCGGTTGCAGCCATAGATACTATACCTGGCGGAGCGAGGCGGATGGAGAACTTGCTGAGCAATAGGGGGGTGGGGGGGACGCCAGCGGGGAGTGCCCCAATACCTTTATATATTACTCGCTCTATACTTCCTTTCGCTGAGCTTTCCTTGCCTCTCCTTCCTTGCTACCTTTTTTCTTTCTACTTTCCTAGGACTAATTTGAACATTGCCAAATCCCACTTTACTGCAACTACCGACTCTCTGCAATACAAACCATAGCTGGCCTGTCTAAGAGAGAGAAGTCATGGGACAAGAAGTTACTGCAACGAAAACATTTACGTATTATGTATCTGGAAGCTGTGAATGGAGGCTGGGTCGTGGGAATAGGGGATGTAGCAAAAGGGATAGCATAGTCCACCCCGACTTTGGCCATACTCCTAGCTCTGGGAGGGGGATGGGTAAAGCGGTGAGAGGCCATCCCAATGACTCTGTACCCATACGCTCACACAAGTTGGAGCTCAGCACACCACAACTGCCCCCTTACACAACACGGATAGACTGATCATCTGGTCTCAGTTAGTATTCCAAATATTGCCTAGGTTCCTCCATATCATGCATGCTCACCTGATTCCTTTTGGGAGGGCAGTAGAACAATCCAATGTCAGCAGACCGCATTCCTAGGTAGATGACTCTGTACCCACTACCTGGCTCCCAGCTATGGAGCAATGTTACTGTAGAATTTTGCATGTGCATCATGCTACCCTACAACTCACGTTTATTGAGTTATATGTTCAAGAATGCTATTTACTATGACAATTTGTTGGAGTGGCGGAGGCCTGTGAGTCCATCCGCATAATTTTTTTCTGTACTGTGACAAAACTGCATGGTGCCTGTAGCAGAGTCCCTTTCATTTGTGTGTTTCCCTTTTGAATTACTTTGTTTCCCCTAGCTTTTGGTATGTTAGGCCTGTTTCCCATTCGGGAGCGTTCATACGAATGGGACTCAATCGTCTCCCAAACGGGGACCATCCCGATGCCCCATTAGCAGGTTCCCAGCAATTAATCAGAACGTTCGCACTTGCAACATAACCTCGCAAATGGAGACTGGTCGGGGGAAATGCCACTGTGGGGGCTTCTGAGGTTGGTGGGGATACTTTTGGGCACTAGTTAGTTTGGTGGGCTTTTCTGTGCCTGGGAGACAAAGGGACGACCTCTTTTCCTGTGCTTAGGCTCCCAGGAACAGACTCCTAGGATGAAGATCCCTCTGTCGTTTTGTGTGGGAGACCCCTCGTCTGGGGGGAGGGCTTTCCATACCTGGGAGACAAAGGGACAGCGACCTCTTTTCCCGCCTTTGGCTTCCAGATGTGGAGGATCCTGGGATATGACCCCTGTTTTTAGGGGATGAAGACACCTTGCATTGGGCTATGCATAAATGCTGTGTGCACCAATAAAGAATTGTCAGATTTGTACCCTTTATGTAGTCTTCACTGATGTTTGGGGAAGGGATTGCTGAACTGCTGAATTTACTTATATGCTGCACTTTGATTCTTGGGAACGTATGAATCAGTGCCCAAACTGCGCGCTATAATCACTGAATACCTAGCAGTTCGGGAGGAACCAAATGAACAGGTAATGACATACCAGCATTCGTTACATGTGACTTTTCTATTAAACATAAAAAAAAAAAAAACTTCTATTTCCTTAAAAAATACATGTACCAAGGGAGATTTTTTAATTCAATATTTGTTCATTCAATTCATTCCCCAGTTGATTAATTTGTAAATAAATGTTCCAGATCATTACACTAATTTCCTATATTATACCATACCAACGAACAAAAACCAAAATCTTGCAATAAATATTTTTTAATTTTGTTTTGTGCTGCAAAGCAATACAGTGCAAAATGTAGCCAATACTGTCCCAAACTTCCTCTGTTCTGCAGAATTTTTCTCAGGCATTAACCCCTTAAGGACACATGACATGTGTGACATGTCATGATTCCTTTTTATTCCAGAAGTTTGGTCCTTAACCACTTAAGGACGCTGGACAGAAGTTTTCTGTCATTGCAGTACTCCCCTTAAGGACGCTAGATGGAAATTTTCCGTCCAAAATGAAAATTAACCCCAGATTGCCACAATCGCGGCAATCGTCGTGTTAATGTTCCTGTAGTGTGTCTCAATATCGGAGGCACACTACAGCAAGCAGTTTCACTGATTCAACCCATGTGATTGCTCTGACCAGTGAAACCCGATCTGTCTCCCTGCACCTCAGTGTGAGCTGTGAAGTGCAGAGAGACAGATCAATGATGATCTGTCTCTTGCTGTAAAAAAAACTGTTACAAAATCCCACCCCCTCACCTCTTTCAAATAAAATTTAACCCCTTCCCTGCCCTTTGATCACTGCCTGCAGTGATCAAAATACAGATCACAGTATTTCACTGTGATCTGATTTTTTTTCTTTTAACCCCTGAGGGTTAACTTTAATTTTTTTTAATCCTCATGGGTTAAATTTATTTAATTAATTTAAAATTTTAAAATATTTAGTTATTTAGCTAGGGTGAGTAGAAGTTAGTGGGGAAATTGGGGGATTTACGGTTAGGCTAGTTAGGGGTTAAAAATTAAAAAAAAACAATAAAAAAGTGAAAAAAAAACTTTTGAAAAGTTTAAACTAAGTTTTAAAATGGTAAAATAAGTTTTTAAAAGCTAAATAAAACTTTTTAAGAGTTAAAAAAAACTGTTTAAAAGTTAAAAATAGTTTTAAAAAGGGGAAAAATGCGTATTACCTCTTGGTACAAGCTAGCGAAAAAATGATACCACGCTAAGGTTTCAAATATGCCTTTTGAAACACCCTGGAGTGTCTTCTTTTGGAAATGGTATGCCTTTGTGAAGTAATTGGAAAACACAACCTATTAAAAAAATTCAAAAGTGGGACATGGACCCAGTGTAAAATTTCTAACTTAAATGGCTGTGTCTCAAATGTGCCCCTTCAACGTTGTCATATATCTGATAAAAGTACATACGGGGTTATTTCTGTACTCAGATGACATAGCGGAGCAACATATGATGTATTATACTGCTGTAGCACATATAAGGTTTGCAAAATATATATTACAAACTCATTAAGTATGTCAAAAAGGCATACAAAATGCTTGTTACCACTACACTTGGTACAAGCTAGCGGAAAAATGATCCCACGCTAAGGTTCAAAATATGCCTTTTGAAATACCCTGGGATGTCTTCTTTAAGAAATAGTATGCTTTTATTGGATAGTTGGAACATATAGCCTGCTAAAAAAACTCCAAAGTGGGGTCACAACACAGCGTAAAAATTCAAAGTTTGAAAAAACCTGCAATGGCTGTGTCTGAAATGTGCCCCTTCAACGTCCACATATACCTGGCAAAGGTACATACGGGGGAATTTCTGTACTCAGACAACATAGCTGAGCAACATATAAAGTATTATAAAGCCGTAGCACACATAAGGTTTGTAAAATATACAGTACAAACTCACTGTGTGTCAAAAAGGCAGAAAAAAATGCTTATTACCACTACATTTGATACAAGCCAACGGAAAAATTATCCCATGCTAAGGTTCAAAATTTGCCTTTTGAAATACCCTCTGGCGTCTTCTTTAAGAAATAGTATGCCTTTTTGGGGTAGTTGGAAAAAGCAGCCTGCTAACATATTTAAAAATAGAATACGGACCCATTAAAACTCTGCATGTAAATTCACACTTAAAAACCTGAGCTTGTCACGTCTCTTTCACAGCACTGTAACTTCACAAAATAGTGTCCAGGTCATACATTGGGCTTATTGTTTTACTGAGAAGAGGTAACTGAGCATAGCTAGGGGGAATTCATGACAGTGGCACTTATCAAATGTAAGAAATACCCAGCGAAAATGCAACATGTATGTAAAAAAATATTTATTTTTTTCTCACCACAAAATTTGAAATAAATTGGTGAAAAAATGGTTGCAAGTTAAGGTATAATATATGCCTAATAACATACCCTGGAGTGTCTGCTTTTTCAAATTGAAGGCCTTTGTGGGGTTATTTAAACAGTCAAATGGCTATAATGCCACAAAATCAGACATATGACCATCTATGAAAATTCCAACTATAGAAACTGAAATAGCATGGTCTCCTATATGGCATTGTAGCTTCACAGAATAGCGGCAAAGGTATACAATGGGGGTATCATTGTACTCAGCAGATATAGCTGAACACACTATGGGGTTCTGCACAGGGATAGCACACACTAGGTTTACAAAATACACATTACAAAAACCTTGTTATATGTGTATATGCCAAAAAAGAGAAAAAAACACATTTTACTCTAATATTTAGCAGAGATTGGCTATGCAAAAAGTGTCAAACTAACCTTAGGTAAATAGCCTGTGATGTCTACTTTATATAAATATATACTTTTGTGTGGCAATTTTGTTTCCTGTAATGGGTATTAAACGTCCAAGACAAACATACCAACTTCTAAAATTGTTTCACATTGAAATGTTATTTTAGACCTTGTAGTTTGTGACCTGTAACTTTCAAAATAAACTGAAATCCTACACATATTATGTACTTTGTAAATCAAGACACATACATTAATTGATTTTGAATTACTTTCCCTAAGCTGGACATATTATGCACACATTATTATTGCCAAAACTTATTTTTTCCACATTATTTTGCATTTTTTCTTTGTAATAAATGAAAATGTATATATGTATATGTCACATCAAATTAAAGCCCTTTTTGTTGTCTAAAAACCTGTATATAATATGTGTTGGTACAATAAATGAGAGAGATGCAAATTGCAGTTGAATACAAACAGCAAAAAGTGCAAAAATTGCTTGTGTGCTTAAGGGTATGTCCAGCTTCTGAAGCTGTGTCCTTAAGGGGTTAAGAGGTTAAGGGGTTACAGAGATACTTGAGTAGATACTCATTTTGTTTATACCTCTGCAAGGAGACTTAAAACTGTAGCCAGTTCCTTCCATCCTCCAATGCAATAGGAGAGTTTCAATTTGACATTTTCAAAATTAAAAATTTTAAAAATCAGGGACAAAGTAAAAAGAGAAATAATGTGTGGCATTTGCAAAACCCTGCTTACCACAAATAATTACTATTGGTACTGCGGTACCTGCTTTGCCTTGAAATTATACCTATATACAGACATTATTTTTGTATTTTGCGGTTATATCTATGAACATTTAGCCACCAAATATTTATGTAAAAGATGAAATACATTAAAAAAAATCAAAAAAAAATCAACGTACATAATACTTTTATTACTTATGCATCCTTTGATAGCCATCTATAAACACAATTCCTCTTTTATCCTGTTCCCACTATGGAAACTAGGTTTTAAATAAACATAATGCTATTATTTTTTTTAAAGTTTTTGTGTTTCAATTGAATTATACCCTATTTTTTTTTAACATTAATGGAATTTAATTTAAACTACCCTGTGCAATTCAGCATTTTAATAGACACAGATTTTAAATAACTATCCTCAGTCACACATTTCACTAAATTTAATACCAAATTCATTTTGTTCCACTGTTTTATCAATCTTATATGGTAATTATAAGGAAAGGTTATAACATTTTATTTTAAAATTGATTAGTGAATCTTTATAATATATTTAGCTATATTACTAAATATTATTGTAAATAATAATTTGAAATACTTCATTGTACTTTAGTTTCATGAGCTTAGTATCTTTAAAATGCCCAGAGGTGTTATTCATTTAATAATGTAGTGAGTAAAAAAGGGAACAAATTGCTAAAATGAAGCAGAAAATAGGTGATTTACAAAAAAAAAAAAAAAATTATATATATATATATATATATATGTATATTATCAAATCAATTATGGTCACACTCTGGATGCTAAATTTTCCTAATTCACAATTTAGGAATTCACAAATTTCACCCAATCATGTAACAACTATACAATGTTAAACATTTAGCAGTGATCCTATGAGACGAGACAACTATAACTGTGCTTAGATTTGTATACTTGTCCTAGTAGTTAAGCATTGTTCTAAAACCGCTACTATACTAAAGCATTGTCATTTCATTAGTAAAAAAATGAATTCTTCTATGTTCCAGCGGAAACTGCAACATTGTTGTAAAGCATATAAATCCTAGGATTTGTTATGTGTCTTACCTTTTAAATTCTTTAAAGTTATTTTAAGCAAGTCCTGGATTAAACAATTGCGCATAAGCTATCTAAACTTCCGACTCAGGAAGATAAAAAAACTGTACTTGGTTGAAGAGCAAATGTAGGAATGGGGCCACGTAAAGGGAAGCAAATACATGCCTTTCTGTTTTTTTTGTTTTTTTTTCTTCTAGCCCGTCCCTGTCTCAACATTGTAAAAGGAGTGGCTTTTTGACCTATGCAACTACAAAGTGTGTACAACTATCATCTTCAGTTCACCTTACCTTGCAGAGGTATGTAACTATAAAGATAATCAATCAACATATCAATCCTTGAGGTAATGGTATGACTATAATTCTATTTCAGAAATCTCAAATAAGATTCCTCTTTTTTTTAAAAAAAATATAAGCATACTTTATCTTTTTTGAGTGCTAGAAAGTTGGCACACAAAAGCTAACTTGTTTTGTGCATTTTTATTTATATTAATGACATTTAGCTTACAGTTTTTTTGTTGTTGCTTTTCTTATATGGATCTTAATTATGCAATTATGTATTATTTATGCACTTGTCAATATGTTAGATGGGTTAAGAATTAGTTAAATAACTAGAAAAGAAGAGCTTTTCAGTTCCACTCAAGGATATTGCCCAGAATTCTGGAATTAACCCTTAATATGTTTGGAGTTGTCACATAATATGGATGGAATTGACACTTAAAGGGACACTATAGTCACCCAGACCACTTCAGCTCATTGAAGTGGTCTGGGTGCAACAGTGGCGGCTCTAGACTTTATGAGGCCTTAGGCGAAACTCAAACAAGAGGCCCCCACTAAAACACATAGTTAAAGCGACACTCTAGGCACCCAGACCCCTTCTGCTCATTGGAGTGGTCTGGGTGCCAACTCCCACTACTCTTAACCCTGCAAGTGTAATTATTGCAGTTTTTTTATAAACTGCAATAATTACATTGCAGGGTTAACTCCACCTCTAGTGGCTGTCTATTAGACAGCCACTAGAGGTCACTTCCTGGGTTCTAGCACAGGAAACCTGTGCTAGAGCGTCGCTGGACGTCCTCACGCTGTGTGAGGACCTCCAGCGTCGCTCAAAACCCCATAGGAAAGCATTGAAATGATTTTTCAATGCTTTCCTATGGGGAGACATAATGCGCATGCGCGGCATTGCCGCGCATGCGCATTAGGTCCCCTCGGCCGGTGGGCGAGATCAGTCTCGCCCACCGGCCGACGCAATGAAGAGGAGGAGCGTCACGGAGGCAGAGACAGCGACGAGGGACATCGCCGCTGCCTCAGGTAAGTCACTGAAGGGGTTTTCACCCCTTCAGTAACCGGGGATTGGGGAGTGGGAGGGAGAGGGACCCTCCAGTGCCAGGAAAACGGATCGTTTTCCTGGCACTGGAGTTTCCCTTTAAAAAACATATCGTGTGTATAATGAGCTGTTGTTATATTGAACGACAGGCTTGCAGCACTGGATACAGAGATTTACTCTCTGTATTTACTGTTGGGGTGAGTATGGCACGGTTGAAGGAGAAAGCGTACCAGGGCAAGGGGAAGTGAGAGTGACAGGATGAGGGAGGGTTATGTGACTGGGTGAGTGTGGCATGTCTAGGCAGGATGAGTGACAGGATAGGAGAAGTTGTGATAGGGTGAGTGTGGAAGAGCGAGAGCCGGTAATTGTGGTATGGATGTAGAGGGTGAGAGCAACAAGATTAGGAGAGGTTAATGTGAGCGAGACTGGGTGTAGGGGGCATGACAGCATGTGGGGGTGGCTGTATGTGTGTGGAATTGGGACGGTGGGTAGGTGAGAGTGTGGGAGGCAGTGTTGAAAAGGGTGACAGTGTGTGCAGGGGCAGTGTGTGGAAGGAGTGACTGTATGTATGGTGACAGTGTTGGGGGCTGACAATATGGGGTGCAAGTGTGTGAAAGGGTAACAGGGTGAGGGAGCAGTGTAGAGGAATGTGACAGTGAGGAGGAAGATGACAGTGTGGGGTGGCAGTGTGGAGGATGGTGACAGTGTCTGACGGTGTGGGAGGGCAAGGTGCGTGGGACAAAATGTAGAGAGGCCAGGGTGTGCGACAGATGAGGGGGCAGTGTGTACGACAGTGTGGGGAAGCAGGGTGTGGGGGAGCAGGGTGTGTCAGTGTGGGGGAGCAGGGTGTGTGACAGTGTGGGGGAGCAGGGTGTGTGACAGTGTGGGGGAGCAGGGTGTGTGACAGTGTGGGGGAGCAGGGTGTGTGACAGTGTGGGAGGGCAAGGTGTGTGGGACGCAGTGTAGAGAGGCCAGGGTGTGCGACAGCATGAGGGGGCAGTGTGTACGACAGTGTAGGGGGGGAAGGGTGTGTGACCGTGTGGGTGGCAAAGTGTGTGGAAGACAGTGTGGGGGAGAAGGGTGTGTGACAGTGTGGGGGGCAGTGTATGTGACAGTGGGGGGCAATTTGTGTGAGAGAAAGTGTGGGGTGCAGGGTGTGTGAGTGATTGAGTCAGTGGAGGAGGCAGAATGTGTGGGAGACAGTGTGGGGGTAGGGTATGTGGTGGTCAGTGTGGGGGTCAGGGTATGTGGGGTGCAGTGGGGGGGTCAGGGTATGTGGGGTGCAGTGTGGGGGATCAGGGTATGTGGGGTGCAGTGTGGGGGGTCAGGGTATGTGGTGGTCATTGTGGGGGGCAGGGTATGTGGTGGTCAATGTGGTGGTCAGTGTGGGGGGCAGTGTATGTGGTGGTCAGTGTGATTGTCAGTGTGGGGGGCAGTGTATGTGGTTGTCAGTGTGGTCATCAGTGTGGGGGGCAGTGTATGCTGTGGTCAGTGTTGGGGGTAGGGTATGTGGTTGTCAGTGTGTTCGTCAGTGTATGTGGTGGTCATCAGTGTGGGGGCAGTGTAAGTGGGGGTCAGTGTGGTGTAAATGTATATGGGGCAGGGTATGTGGCTGACAGGGAAATGTAGGTGCAGTGTATGTGGTGGGCAGGGCAGTGTGGGGGTAGGGTATATGACTGGCAGGGCAGTGTGGGGGGTAGGGTATATGACTGGCAGGGCAGTGTGGGGGTGGGAGGGCAGTGTTGGGGCAGTGTGGGTGGGAGGGCAGTGTTGGGGCAGGGCAGTGTTGGGGCAGTGGGGGTGGGAGGTCAGTGTTTGGGCAGGGCAGTGGGGGCTGGGAGGGCAGTGTTGGGGACAGGGTAGTGGGGGTGGGAGGGCAGTGTTGTGGCAGTGGAGGGCAGTTTTGGTGCAGTGGGGGTGGGGGGGCATTTTTGGGGCAGGGCAGTGGGGGGTGGGAGGGCAGTGTTGGGGACAGGGCAGTAGGGGTGGGAGGGCAGTTTTGGGGCAGTGTGGGTGGGAGGGCAGTGGGGTGGGAGGGAAGTTTTAGGGCAGTGGGGGTGGGAGGGCAGATTTGGGGCAGTGTGGGTGGGAGGGAAATGTTGGGGCAGTGGAGGTGGGAGGGCATTTTTGGCTTAGTGGGGGTGGGATGGCAGTTTTTGGGCAGTAGGGGTGGGAGGGCAGTGTTGGGGCAGTAGGGCAGTGTTGGGGCAGTGGGGGTGGGGGTGCAGTTTTGGGGCAGGGCAGTGAGGGTGGGGGGCAGTGGGGATGGAAGGGCAGTCCTGGGGCAGTGGGGGTGGGGGGCATTTTTGGGGCAGTGTAGTGGGGGTGGGAGGGCAGTTCTGGGGCAGTGGGGGTGGGGGGGGCAGTTTTGGGGCAGTGCAGTGGGGTGTGGGAGGGCAGTTTTGGGGCAGGGCAGTGAGGGATGGGAGGGCAGTTTTGGGGCAGGGCAGTGAGGGATGGGAGTGCAGTTTTGGGGCAGGGCAGTGAGGGATGGGAGGGCAGTTCTGAGGCAGTGGGGGTGGGGGGGGCAGTTTTGGGGCAGGGCAGTAAGGGATGGGAGGGCAGTTTTGGGGCAGGGTAGTGAGGGATGGGAGGGCAGTTCTGGGGCAGTGGGGGTGGGAGGGCAGTTTTGGGGCAGTTGAGGGGAGAGGGCAGTTTTGGGGCAGGACAGTGGGGTGGGAGGGCAGTGTGTGTGGAGGCTGTGATAAGCCTCCACTCAATTAAATACCTTTTGTATTTGTAAAATATAATTCCCTGGTGGTCCAGTGGCAGCAGTCCCTGGTGGTCCAGTGGCAGCAGTCCCTGGTGGTCCAGTGGCAGAAGTACCTGGTGGTCTAGTGGCAGCAGTCCCTGGTGGTCCGGTGGGATGACTTTTCAATCTGCAGCTCAGCGAGAGCTGCAGACCTTGTTCTCGCGAGCGCCTATAAGAGCGTTGCCGTGGTAACCCGCGGCAACGCTCTGTGTGCTCGCGAGAACCACAGTAAGTGATCTGCAGCTCTGCACTCGGCGCAGCTGCAGATCAGAGGCTGGCTCTCCCTGTGGGCAGACCATGTGGAGGGGCCACCCGGCGGCATACTGGGCAAGCCGCTGGGCCCCCTCTCACTGTCGGGTCCTCGGACCCGACAGTTCAATCTGCCCTAAGGCGATTTAGGCGGCCGCGAGGCCCCAGCAGGCGCGAGGCCTTAGGCGGCCGCCTAAATCGCCTAATTAGAGAGCCGCCTCTGGGGTGCAATGTCCCTCAGGTTTTGTTTTCCTGACACTATAGTGATCCTTTAACATGCTCAAATTAAGCCTTTCAACACACTTCAGGATGCAAAATGTAAAAAGAAATAAAAATAATAAAAAATAAAAAAAATGATGAGAGTTTGTTCTGTATATCTTTGTATGACTATGTCTGTGTATATATGTCCCTGCATGCCTGTGTATGTATGTCTCTGCATGCCTGTATGTATCTGTATGCCTGCATCTTCATGTCTCTGTATGTCTGTGTTTGTATAACTGTGTCTGTATTTCTCTATATGCCAGTGCCTGCATGTCTCTGTGTGTGTCTGTATGACTGTATGTCTGTGTATCTGTATGTGTTGATTGTATGACTGTGCATATTTCTGTGACTATGTGCCTGTATGTGTGTGTTGCTATTTATCTATGTCTATATGGCTTGGGAGGGAAAAGTTACACAAAGGGCCCTGAGGGGGAAGAGGGACACACAAAAAACAGACTGAGGGGAGAGACCCACAGAAAAGGGCTGTGGGAAAGAAAGTACACAAAGGGGCTGGGGGGGAGGAGATACACATGGGGGGGGGGGGGTTGTAAGAGACATACAAGAGGGTGTAAGACACACTAAAGGATGGTACAATACACTAAATGGGGATGGCAATGGCACAGGAACAACAAACTAATAAAAACATAGTTTTGCATTCAGTCACTCCCATACAGTGTACACAATCCCTCCCCTCTTCCTATGATATAATTAACGAAGACAATGGACTAACTCAATTAACTCTAAGCAGAAGAAAACATATTTTTTTACAAACCCCAAAAAGTACCCCAAAATACAACATATCCCCGGTTCAGGAATTTCCTGGAAGTCTTATTTTTGCCTCCCCGCGCACATGGTCCCATGCCCACAATAGTTCCATACACTCAACGACAAAACACTGCTGGACAATTTAAGATGGCCGTCACCACATGTTTGAATCTGTTCCAGTTAAAAGTCCAACGGGCAGAAACAGTACTTTTGAACATGGGTTATCACAGTGCTCATCATCCCAGGGTAGGAGGCTGGCAAACAGGCCCCCTCCAAAAAACAGTGGCGAAGTTGCTTTTGTCACAATAACAAAATAATAGATCACCATTATTAAACAGAGAAAGTCTAGTGAATGGCCTCATCTCTTCCTTCACTTCATGTGAGAGGTGACCAGACCGGTCCCCCATGCATACAGTGGATGGTAGATAATAATAATACATTAAAAGGTAGGGACTTAATGAATGTCCCTGTGATTGAACAATAGTATGCTGGGGCACAAGAGCTACTAAATGTTTCATATTGGCAAATTGTAATGCTAGTGAACATTTCAATGCTGGAAATCCAGCCCATAAGTCATTGCGTTGTATATTGTTACATGTAATATGTAAAGCTATGGCTTGCCACCCCAGATGGCTGAGTATTACTTACTACAGACAATCTCACTGTCACACACATGCTCACTACAGAAAAGCGCACCATCACACAAATGCTCATTATGGACAAGTTCACTGACACACGCATGCTCCCTACAGAAAAGGTCACTGACACAAACATGTTCCCCACAGAAAAGCTTACTGACACACATGTACCAACTACAGACAAGCTCACTGACACACACATGCTCACCACAAACAAGCTCACTGACACACACATGCTAGCAGGCACACACACAAGCTTACTCACTAGCAGGCACACACACACAAGCTCACTCACTAGGAGGTACACACATACACACAAGCTCAATCACTAGCAGGCACACACACACACAAGCTTACTCAATAGCAAACACACACAAGCTCACTCACTAGCAGGCACACACAAGCTCTCTCACTACCAGGCACACACACACAATCTCTCACTAGCAGGCACACGCAAGCTCTCACACTAGCAGGCACACACACACAGGCTCTCTCATTAGTAGGCACACACACTCACTAGCAGGCACACACACACACACACACATACAAGCGCTCTCACTAGCATTCACACACACACAACCTCTCTCAGTAGCAGGCACACAATCACTGTCATGGCTGAAACTTACCTAGCACTGGTAGGTGAAGTAGACATTTTGTGGCCTCTTCCTTCCAGCAAGACCAGCAACGTGTGTGGGGGTGGAGCTTGCATGTGGGAGGCAAAGCTTTCATTCAAGAGGTGGGGTTTCCATGTGGGGACAGGCATGCAGCCAAAATTGATGTAAATTTTTAAGGGAGACTAACAGGTCTCCCTCTGGCCGCACCAGCCCCTAGCCCCTCCCTCTTTCCTCCCCTTGGACTGACATAGGCTGGCACAGTTCGAGGGGAAATTACTTAAATTGCAGGAAAATGATGATTCGGGCTGTCTGTCCGGCCCCAGGTGCCATGGCCCACCAGGATACCGGCTCTGCCTGTATTTCTTCTAAGTCTAAAAGGACTAAACAAGTGGTGTTATTTCTGGAGAAGTAGAGTAACTACACAAATTTAAACTCAATAATGTTTCCATTGTGGCTTTTGCGGTTTGTAATTTTCTGGTTTAATTAAAATTATTTATATAGTACCATCATATTACAGGACAAAAATTATTTATTTATTTTTGTTGTGCTTTGATACATTTACAGATATGTTCACAAGTATATGAGAAAGGTATACGAGGATAATGTTTAGATTATGGTATGAAATAAGCCAGCCGGTGTATAGGGAGCTCCGCTAGAGTGGTTAAATATTACATTTGTATGTTCACTTTATTACATATGTTGTTTATTATGATGTTTATTGAGAATCTACAATTATTTAATGGTAAATTTATTGTTTATTGGTAGTGATGTCGCGAACACAAAATTTTCGGTTCGCGAACGGCGAACGGGAACTTCCGCAAACGTTCGCGAACCGGTGAACCAGGCGAACCGCCATTGACTTCAATGGACAGGCAAATTTTAAAACCCACAGGGACTCTTTCTGGCCACAAAAGTGATGGAAAAGTTGTTTCAAGGGGACTAACACCTTGACTGTGGCATGCCGGAGGGGGATCCATGGCAAAACTCCCATGGAAAATTGCACAGTTGATGCAGTCCATGAGTCTGGTTTTAATCCATAAAGGGCAGAAATCACCTAACATTCCTAAATCGCAATGGATATGGATTGACACCTGACATATGACATATTGACACCTTGACATATGGATTGACACCTTGACATATGGATTGACACCTGTCCTCAGAGACCCTGATACACACTGACACAGAGCAGAATAGAGACTGTTCCCCCTACATAGGGTCACTTGGCAGACATGGATTGACACCTGTCCTCAAAGCCCCTGATACACACTGACAAAGAGCAGAATAGAGACTGTTCCCCGTCCTCAGAGACCATGATACACACTGACACAGAGCAGAATAGAGACTGTTCCCCCTACATAGGGTCACTTGGCAGGTATGGATTGACACCTGTCCTCAAAGCCCCTGATACACACTGACACAGAGCAGAATAGAGACTGTTCCCTGTCTTCAGAGACCATGATACACACTGACACAGAGCAGAATAGAGACCGGGGGTCTAGTAGCGTGGACACCTACCACAGGTTGTTCTCCTTCAGCCTTTTTATACGAGGGTCCCTCAACAGGCACGACAGCATGAAAGACCACATTTGCACAAGGTTGGATGCCGAGCTACTCATTTCCTGTTGTTCCTCCTCCTCACACAGAGCAGAATAGGGACTGTTACCCCTACATAGGGTCACTTGGCAGATATGGATTGACACCTGTCCTCAAAGCCCCTGATACACACTGACAAAGAGCAGAATAGAGACTGTTCCCCGTCCTCAGAGACCATGATACACACTGACACAGAGCAGAATAGAGACTGTTCCCCCTACATAGGGTCACTTGGCAGGTATGGATTGACACCTGTCCTCAAAGCCCCTGATAAACACTGACAAAGAGCAGAATAAAGACTGTTACCCCTACATAGGGTCACTTGGCAGATATGGCGTGGTCGTGGGAGGAGGAGGATGACTTTCACCTCTTCCCCTGTTAGATTCCCGTTGTGCTGTGACATCACCCTTATACGCTGTGTAAAGCATACTATTTCATTTGATCAGCATGGCCACTTGAGTTTTTATAGTTTTCACGCTGTTTGTAGTTTATATATGGTTCCCAAAAATCAAACAAACGATAAAGTAAACATGTAAGGATTCAGAATTTTCTTTCAAACCCTTACACATTGTGTGTATATATTTTTTGTCTTAAGTTTGGGGCTTTAAAGAGGTTCACGTTGTTTCTCTGATGTGCATAACATGTTCTTGTAAATGTTTGTTAAATTTTTCCTGGAATTGTAATTTTGGAATCTGAATAAAGATTGTCAAATCCCTGATACACACTGACACAGAGCAGAATATGGACTGTTCCCCCTACATAGGGTCACTATGTGCCTTTTTTTTGGTTTGGTTTTTGAAGCCACAGTGCAGCACCAGAGGGCCTAAAAATTAGGCATGTACACATGCCTGAAAAATTTGGTATTGTTGCAGCCGCTGCTGTAGCAGGGGCCAGAAAAATTTATGTTTGTTTCACAGGCAGAAAGTGCCCTAAAACATGGCGGCTTGAACCCTAGTTGGTGGCGGATTAGTCACGCAAGTCAACCGGCATTCAGAGCTAAAATACAGAAGCGTGTGGACCATTTTTAGCCCAAGGCAGCTCATCTCATCAGGCCTTTTTTTAATCAGATGTATCGTTCAATGTCAGTCCCTTTGGGATCCATCCCTCATTCATCTTAATAAAGGTGAGGTCATCTAGACTTTTTTGACCTAGGCGACTTCTCTTCTCAGTGACAATACCTCCTGCTGCACTGAAGGTCCTTTCTGACAGGACACCCTTTCTGGCAGGCGCCCGCTTTAAGGACAGGGCACACGCTGAAGGCCTGAAACACCCGCTTTAAGGACACTGACTGCTATTAGCTTACACTGGAAAACTTTTTTTCTTTGTAAAAGCACGCTACAGAGACACCAGATATGAGTGGCAACTGTCAAAGTACACTGGCAGGGGTCTGCAGGGCACACGCTGAAGGAAGGCCTGACACACCCGCTTTAAGGACACTGACTGCTATTAGCTTACACTGGAAAACTTTTTTTCTTTGTAAAAGCACACTATAGAGACACCAGATATGATTGGCAACTGTCAAAGTACACTGGCAGGGGTCTGCAGGGCACACGCTGAAGGAAGGCCTGAAACACCCGCTTTAAGGACACTGACTGCTATAAGCTTACACTGGAAAACTTTTTTTCTTTGCAAAAGCATGCTATAGAGACACCAGATATGATTGGCAACTGTCAAAGTACACTGGCAGGGGTCTGCAGGGCACACGCTGAAGGCCTGAAACACCGGCTTTAAGGACACTGACTGCTATTAGCTTACACTGGAAAACGTTTTTGCTTTGTAAAAGCACGCTACAGATACACCAGATATGAGTGGCAACTGTCAAAGTACACTGGCAGGGGTCTGCAGGGCACACGCTGAAGGAAGGTCTGACACACCCGCTTTAAGGACACTGACTGCTATTAGCTAACAATGGAAAACTTTTTTCTTTGTAATATCACGCTACAGAGACACCAGATATGAGTGGAAACTGTCAAAGTAAACTGGCAGGGGTCCGCAGGGCACACGCTGAAGGCCTGAAACACCCGCTTTAAGGACACTGACTGCTATTAGCTAACACTGGAAAACTTTTTTGCTTTGTAAAAGCACGCTATAGAGACACCAGATATGAGTGGCAACTGTCAAAGTACACTGGCAGGGGTCTGCAGGGCACACGTTGAAGGAAGGCCTGACACACCCGCTTTAAGGACACTGACTGCTATTAGCTAACACTGGAAAACTTTTTTCTTTGTAATATCACGCTACAGAGACACCAGATATGAGTGGCAACTGTCAAAGTACACTGGCAGGGGTCTGCAGGGCACACGCCGAAGGCCTGAAACTCCCGCTTTAAGGACACTGACTGCTATTAGCTTACACTGGAAAACTTTTTTTCTTTGTAAAAGCACGCTACAGAGACACCAGATATGAGTGGCAACTGTCAAAGTACACTGGCAGGGGTCTGCAGGGCACACGCTGAAGACCTGAAATACCCGCTTTAAGGTCACTGACTGCTATTAGCTTACACTGGAAAACTTTTTTTCTTTGTAAAAGCACGCTATAGAGACACCAGATATGAGTGGCAACTGTCAAAGTACACTGGCAGGGGTCTGCAGGGCACACGCTGAAGGAAGGCCTGACACACCCGCTTTAAGGACACTGAGTGCTATTAGCTTACACTGGAAAACTTTTTTTCTTTGTAAAAGCACGCTATAGAGACACCAGATATGAGTGGCAACTGTCAAAGTACACTGGCAGGGGTCTGCAGGGCACACGCTGAAGGCCTGAAACACCCGCTTTAAGGACACTGACTGCTATAAGCTTACACTGGAAAACTTTTTTGCTTTGTAAAAGCACGCTACAGAGACACCAGATATGAGTTGCAACTGTCAAAGTACATTGGCAGGGGTCTGCAGGGCACACGCTGAAGGCCTGAAACAGCCGCTTTAAGGACACTGACTGCTATTAGCTTACACTGAAAAACTTTATTTCTTTGTAAAAGCACGCTATAGAGACACCAGATATGAGTGGCAACTGTAAAAGTACACTGGCAGGGGTCTGCAGGGCACACGCTGAAGGCCTGAAACAGCCGCTTTAAGGACACTGACTGCTATTAGCTTACACTGGAAAACTTGTTTTCTTTGCAAAAGCACGCTATAGAGACACCAGATATGAGTGGCAACTGTCAAAGTACACTGGCAGGGTTCTGCAGGGCACACGCTGAAGGCCTGAAACAGCTGCTTTAAGGACACTGACTGCTATTAGCTTACACTGGAAAACTTTTTTTCTTTGTAAAAGCACGCTATAGAGACACCAGATATGAGTGGCAACTGTCAAAGTACACTGGCAGGGGTCTGCAGAGCACACACTGAAGGCCTGAAACACCCGCTTTAAGGACACTGACTGCTATTAGCTTACACTGGAAAACTTTTTTCTTTGTAAAATCACGCTACAGAGACACCAGATATGAGTGGCAACTGTCAAAGTACACTTTCAGGGGTCTGCAGGGCACACGCTGAAGGCCTGAAACACCCGCTTTAAGGACACTGACTGCTATTAGCTTACACTGGAAAACGTTTTTGCTTTGTAAAAGCACGCTACAGAGACACCAGATATGAGTGGCAACTGTCAAAGTACACTGGCAGGGGTCTGCAGGGCACACGCTGAAGGAAGGTCTGACACACCCGCTTTAAGGACACTGACTGCTATTAGCTTACACTGGAAAACTTTTTTCTTTGCAAAAGCACGCTATAGAGACACCAGATAT
This sequence comes from Pelobates fuscus, assembly GCF_036172605.1. Lineage (NCBI taxonomy): Eukaryota > Metazoa > Chordata > Amphibia > Anura > Pelobatidae > Pelobates > Pelobates fuscus. The sequence goes on from NC_086327.1 coordinate 56,630,649, forward strand.
GAGTGGCAACTGTCAAAGTACACTGGCAGGGGTCTGCAGGGCACACGCTGAAGGCATGAAACACCGGCTTTAAGGACACTGACTGCTATTAGCTTACACTGGAAAACATTTTGGCTTTGTAAAAGCACGCTACAGAGACACCAGATATGAGTGGCAACTGTCAAAGTACACTGGCAGGGGTCTGCAGAGCAGACGCTGAAGGAAGGTCTGACACACCCGCTTTAAGGACACTGACTGCTATTAGCTAACACTGGAAAACTTTTTTCTTTGTAATATCACGCTACAGAGACACCAGATATGAGTGGCAACTGTCAAAGTACACTGGCAGGGGTCTGCAGGGCACACGCCGAAGGCCTGAAACTCCCGCTTTAAGGACACTGACTGCTATTAGCTTACACTGGAAAACTTTTTTTCTTTGTAAAAGCACGCTACAGAGACACCAGATATGAGTGGCAACTGTCAAAGTACACTGGCAGGGGTCTGCAGGGCACACGCTGAAGACCTGAAATACCCGCTTTAACCCCTTAAGGACCAAACCTCTGGAATAAAAGGGAATCAGGACATGTCACACATGTCATGTGTCCTTAAGGGGTTAAGGTCACTGACTGCTATTAGCTTACACTGGAAAACTTTTTTCTTTGTAAAAGCACGCTATAGAGACACCAGATATGAGTGGCAACTGTCAAAGTACACTGGCAGGGGTCTGCAGGGCACACGCTGAAGGAAGGCCTGACACACCCGCTTTAAGGACACTGAGTGCTATTAGCTTACACTGGAAAACTTGTTTTCTTTGTAAAAGCACGCTACAGAGACACCAGATATGAGTGGCAACTGTCAAAGTACACTGGCAGGGGTCTGCAGGGCACACGCTGAAGGCCTGAAACACCCGCTTTAAGGACACTGACTGCTATAAGCTTACACTGGAAAACTTTTTTGCTTTGTAAAAGCACGCTACAGAGACACCAGATATGAGTGGCAACTGTCAAAGTACACTGGCAGGGGTCTGCAGGGCACACGCTGAAGGCCTGAAACAGCCGCTTTAAGGACACTGACTGCTATTAGCTTACACTGGAAAACTTTTTTTCTTTGTAAAAGCACGCTATAGAGACACCAGATATGAGTGGCAACTGTCAAAGTACACTGGCAGGGGTCTGCAGGGCACACGCTGAAGGAAGGTCTGACACACCCGCTTTAAGGACACTGACTGCTATTAGCTTACACTGGAAAACGTTTTTTCTTTGCAAAAGCACGCTATAGAGACACCAGATATGAGTGGCAACTGTCAAAGTACACTGGCAGGGGTCTGCAGGGCACACGCTGAAGGCCTGAAACACCGGCTTTAAGGACACTGACTGCTATTAGCTTACACTGGAAAACGTTTTGGCTTTGTAAAAGCAAGCTACAGAGACACAAGATATGAGTGGCAACTGTCAAAGTACACTGGCAGGGGTCTGCAGAGCACACGCTGAAGGAAGGTCTGACACACCCGCTTTAAGGACACTGACTGCTATTAGCTAACACTGGAAAACTTTTTTCTTTGTAATATCACGCTACAGAGACACCAGATATGAGTGGCAACTGTCAAAGTACACTGGCAGGGGTCTGCAGGGCACACGCCGAAGGCCTGAAACTCCCGCTTTAAGGACACTGACTGCTATTAGCTTACACTGGAAAACTTTTTTTCTTTGTAAAAGCACGCTACAGAGACACCAGATATGAGTGGCAACTGTCAAAGTACACTGGCAGGGGTCTGCAGGGCACACGCTGAAGACCTGAAATACCCGCTTTAAGGTCACTGACTGCTATTAGCTTACACTGGAAAACTTTTTTTCTTTGTAAAAGCACGCTATAGAGACACCAGATATGAGTGGCAACTGTCAAAGTACACTGGCAGGGGTCTGCAGGGCACACGCTGAAGGAAGGCCTGACACACCCGCTTTAAGGACACTGAGTGCTATTAGCTTACACTGGAAAACTTTTTTTCTTTGTAAAAGCACGCTATAGAGACACCAGATATGAGTGGCAACTGTCAAAGTACACTGGCAGGGGTCTGCAGGGCACACGCTGAAGGCCTGAAACACCCGCTTTAAGGACACTGACTGCTATAAGCTTACACTGGAAAACTTTTTTGCTTTGTAAAAGCACGCTACAGAGACACCAGATATGAGTTGCAACTGTCAAAGTACATTGGCAGGGGTCTGCAGGGCACACGCTGAAGGCCTGAAACAGCCGCTTTAAGGACACTGACTGCTATTAGCTTACACTGGAAAACTTTTTTTCTTTGTAAAAGCACGCTATAGAGACACCAGATATGAGTGGCATCTGTAAAAGTACACTGGCAGGGGTCTGCAGGGCACAGGCTGAAGGAAGGCCTGACACACCCGCTTTAAGGACACTGACTGCTATTAGCTAACACTGGAAAACTTTTTTTCTTTGTAAAAGCACGCTACAGAGACACCAGATATGAGTGCCAACTGTCAAAGTACACTGGCAGGGGTCTGCAGAGCACACGCTGAAGGCCTGAAACACCCGCTTTAAGGACACTGACTGCTATTAGCTTACACTGGAAAACTTTTTTCTTTTTAAAATCACGCTACAGAGACACCAGATATGAGTGGAAACTGTCAAAGTACACTGGCAGGGGTCTGCAGGTCACACGCTGAATGCCTGAAACACCCGCTTTAAGGACACTGACTGCTATTAGCTTACACTGGAAAACTTTTTTTCTTTGTAAAAGCACGCTATAGAGACACCAGATATGAGTGGCAACTGTCAAAGTTCACTGGCAGGGGTCTGCAGGGCACACGCTGAAGGCCTGAAACAGCCGCTTTAAGGACACTGACTGCTATTAGCTTACACTGGAAAACTTTTTTTCTTTGCAAAAGCACGCTATAGAGACACCAGATATGAGTGGCAACTGTCAAAGTACACTGGCAGGGGTCTGCAGGGCACACGCTGAAGGAAGGCCTAACACACGCTTTAAGGACACTGACTATAGTGTGCTTTTCTTTGTAAAAGCACACTATAGAGACACCAGATATGAGTGGCAACTGTCAAAGTACACTGGCAGGGGTCTGCAGGGCACACGCTGAAGGAAGGCCTGACACACCCACTTTAAGAACACTGACTCCTGCCAGTGTACTGGAAAACTTTTTTTCTTTGTAAAAGCACGCTATAGAGACACCAGATATGAGTGGCAACTGTCAAAGTACACTGGCAGGAGTCTGCAGGGCACACGCTGAAGGCCTGAAACACCCGCTTTAAGGACACTGACTGCTATTAGCTTACACTGGAAAACTTTTTTTCTTTGTAAAAGCACGCTACAGAGACACCAGATATGAGTGGCAACTGTCAAAGTACACTGGCAGGGGTCTGCAGGGCACACGCTGAAGGAAGGCCTGACACACCCGCTTTAAGGACACTGACTGCTATTAGCTAACACTGGAACACTTTTTTCTTTGTAATATCACGCTACAGAGACACCAGATATGAGTGGCAACTGTCAAAGTACACTGGCAGGGGTCTGCAGGGCACACGCTGAAGGCCTGAAACACCCGCTTTAAGGACACTGACTGCTATAAGCTTACACTGGAAAACTTTTTTGCTTTGTAAAAGCACGCTACAGAGACACCAGATATGAGTGGCAACTGTCAAAGTACACTGGCAGGGGTCTGCAGGGCACACGCTGAATGCCTGAAACACCCGCTTTATGGACACTGACTGCTATTTGCTTACACTGGAAAACTTTTTTCTTTGTAAAAGCACGTTATAGAGACACCAGATATGAGTGGCAACTGTCAAAGTACACTGGCAGGGGTCTGCAGGGCACACGCTGAAGGCCTGAAACAGCCGCTTTAAGGACACTGACTGCTATTAGCTTACACTGGAAAACTTTTTTTCTTTGTAAAAGCACGCTATAGAGACACCAGATATGAGTGGCAACTGTAAAAGTACACTGGCAGGGGTCTGCAGGGCACAGGCTGAAGGAAGGCCTGACACACCCGCTTTAAGGACACTGACTGCTATTAGCTAACACTGGAAAACTTTTTTCTTTGTAAAAGCACGCTACAGAGACACCAGATATGAGTGCCAACTGTCAAAGTACACTGGCAGGGGTCTGCAGAGCACACGCTGAAGGCCTGAAACACCCGCTTTAAGGACACTGACTGCTATTAGCTTACACTGGAAAACTTTTTTCTTTTTAAAATCACGCTACAGAGACACCAGATATGAGTGGAAACTGTCAAAGTACACTGGCAGGGGTCTGCAGGTCACACGCTGAATGCCTGAAACACCCGCTTTAAGGACACTGACTGCTATTAGCTTACACTGGAAAACTTTTTTTCTTTGTAAAAGCACGCTATAGAGACACCAGATATGAGTGGCAACTGTCAAAGTACACTGGCAGGGGTCTGCAGGGCACACGCTGAAGGCCTGAAACAGCCGCTTTAAGGACACTGACTGCTATTAGCTTACACTGGAAAACTTTTTTTCTTTGCAAAAGCACGCTATAGAGACACCAGATATGAGTGGCAACTGTCAAAGTACACTGGCAGGGGTCTGCAGGGCACACGCTGAAGGAAGGCCTAACACACGCTTTAAGGACACTGACTATAGTGTGCTTTTCTTTGTAAAAGCACACTATAGAGACACCAGATATGAGTGGCAACTGTCAAAGTACACTGGCAGGGGTCTGCAGAGCACACGCTGAAGGAAGGCCTGAAACACCCGCTTTAAGGACACTGACTGCTATTAGCTTACACTGGAAAACTTTTTTTCTTTGTAAAAGCACGCTACAGAGACACCAGATATGAGTGGCAACTGTCAAAGTACACTGGCAGGGGTCTGCAGGGCACACGCTGAAGGAAGGTCTGACACACCCACTTTAAGGACACTGACTGCTATTAGCTAACACTGGAAAACTTTTTTCTTTGTAATATCACGCTACAGAGACACCAGATATGAGTGGCAACTGTCAAAGTACACTGGCAGGGGTCTGCAGGGCACACGCTGAAGGCCTGAAACACCCGCTTTAAGGACACTGACTGCTATAAGCTTACACTGGAAAACTTTTTTGCTTTGTAAAAGCACGCTACAGAGACACCAGATATGAGTGGCAACTGTCAAAGTACACTGGCAGGGGTCTGCAGGGCACACGCTGAAGGCCTGAAACAGCCGCTTTAAGGACACTGCTATTAGCTTACACTGAAAAACTTTTTTTCTTTGTAAAAGCACGCTATAGAGACACCAGATATGAGTGGCAACTGTCAAAGTACACTGGCAGGGGTCTGCAGGGCACACGCTGAAGGAAGGCCTGACACACCCGCTTTAAGGACACTGACTGCTATTAGCTAACACTGGAAAACTTTTTTTCTTTGTAAAAGCACGCTACAGAGACACCAGATATGAGTGCCAACTGTCAAAGTACACTGGCAGGGGTCTGCAGAGCACACGCTGAAGGCCTGAAACACCCGCTTTAAGGACACTGACTGCTATTAGCTTACACTGGAAAACTTTTTTCTTTGTAAAATCACGCTACAGAGACACCAGATATGAGTGGCAACTGTCAAAGTACACTTTCAGGGGTCTACAGGGCACAAGCTGAAGGCCTGAAACACCGGCTTTAAGGACACTGACTGCTATTAGCTTACACTGGAAAACGTTTTTTCTTTGTAAAAGCACGCTATAGAGACACCAGATATGAGTGGCAACTGTCAAAGTACACTGGCAGGGGTCTGCAGGGCACACGCTGAAGGCCTGAAACACCCGCTTTAAGGACACTGACTGCTATTAGCTTACACTGGAAAACATTTTTCTTTGTAAAAGCACGCTACAGAGACACCAGATATGAGTTGCAACTGTCAAAGTACACTGGCAGGGGTCTGCAGGGCACACGCTGAAGGAAGGCCTGACACACCCACTTTAAGGACACTGACTGCTATTAGCTCACACTGGAAAACTTTTTTTCTTTGTAAAAGCACGCTATAGAGACACCAGATATGAGTGGCAACTGTCAAAGTACACTGGCAGGGGTCTGCAGGGCACACGCTGAAGGCCTGAAACAGCCGCTTTAAGGACACTGACTGCTATTAGCTTACACTGAAAAACTTTTTTCTTTGTAAAAGCACGCTACAGAGACACCAGATATGAGTGGCAACTGTCAAAGTACACTGGCAGGGGTCTGCAGGGTACACGCTGAAGGAAGGCCTGACACACCCGCTTTAAGGACACCGACTGCTATTAGCTTACACTGGAAAACTTTTTTTCTTTGTAAAAGCACGCTATAGAGACACCAGATATGAGTGGCAACTGTCAAAGTACACTGAAAGGGGTCTGCAGGGCACACGCTGAAGGCCTGAAACACCCGCTTTAAGGACACTGCCTGCTATAAGCTTACACTGGAAAACTTTTTTGCTTTGTAAAAGCACGCTACAGAGACACCAGATATGAGTGGCAACTGTCAAAGTACACTGGCAGGGGTCTGCAGGGCACACGCTGAAGGCCTGAAACAGCCGCTTTAAGGACACTGACTGCTATTAGCTTACACTGGAAAACGTTTTTTCTTTGTAAAAGCACGCTATAGAGACACCAGATATGAGTGGCAACTGTCAAAGTACACTGGCAGGGGTCTGCAGGGCACACGCTGAAGGCCTGAAACACCCGCTTTAAGGACACTGACTGCTATTAGCTTACACTGGAAAACTTTTTTCTTTGTAAAATCACGCTACAGAGACACCAGATATGTGTGGCAACTGTCAAAGTACACTTTCAGGGGTCTGCAGGGCACACGCTGAAGGCCTGAAACACCGGCTTTAAGGACACTGACTGCTATTAGCTTACACTGGAAAACGTTTTTGCTTTGTAAAAGCACGCTACAGAGACACCAGATATGAGTGGCAACTGTCAAAGTACACTGGCAGGGGTCTGCAGGGCACACGCTGAAGGAAGGTCTGACACACCCGCTTTAAGGACACTGACTGCTATTAGCTAACACTGGAAAACTTTTTTCTTTGTAAAAGCACGCTAAAGAGACACCAGATATGAGTGGCAACTGTCAAAGTACACTGGCAGGGGTCTGCAGGGCACACGCTGAAGGCCTGAAACAGACGCTTTAAGGACACTGACTGCTATTAGCTTACACTGGAAAACTTTTTTTCTTTGTAAAAGCACGCTATAGAGACACCAGATATGAGTGGCAACTGTCAAAGTACACTGGCAGGGGTCTGCAGGGCACACGCTGAAGGAAGGTCTGACACACCCGCTTTAAGGACACTGACTGCTATTAGCTAACACTGGAAAACTTTTTTCTTTGTATAAGCACGCTGTAGAGACACCACATATGAGTGGCAACTGTCAAAGTACACTGGCAGGGGTCTGCAGGGCACACGCTGAAGGAAGGCCTGACACACCCGCTTTAAGGACACTGACTGCTATTAGCTTACACTGGAAAACTTTTTTGCTTTGTAGAAGCACGCTACAGAGACACCAGATATGAGTGGCAACGTTCAAAGTACACTGGCAGGGGTCTGCAGGGCACACGCTGAAGGCCTGAAACACCCGCTTTGTGGACACTGACTGCTATTAGCTTACACTGGAAAACTTTTTTGCTTTGTAAAAGCACGCTACAGAGACACCAGATATGAGTGGCAACGTTCAAAGTACACTGGCAGGGGTCTGCAGGGCACACGCTGAAGGAAAACCTGACACACCCACTTTAAGGACACTGACTGCTATTAGCTTATACTGGAAAACTTTTTTTCTTTGTAAAAGCACGCTATAGAGACACCAGATATGAGTGGCAACTGTCAAAGTACACTGGCAGGGGTCTGCAGTGCACACGCTGAAGGCCTGAAACACCCGCTTAAAGGACACTGACTGCTATTAGCTAACACTGGAAAACTTTTTTCTTTGTATAAGCACGCTGTAGAGACACCAGATATGAGTGGCAACTGTCAAAGTACACTGGCAGGGGTCTGCAGGGAACACACTGAAGGAAGGCCTGACACACCCGCTTTAAGGACACTGACTGCTATTAGCTTACACTGGAAAACTTTTTTGCTTTGTAGAAGCACGCTACAGAGACACCAGATATGAGTGGCAACGTTCAAAGTACACTGGCAGGGGTCTGCAGGGCACACGCTGAAGGCCTGAAACACCCGCTTTGAGGACACTGACTGCTATTAGCTTACACTGGAAAACTTTTTTTCTTTGTAAAAGCACGCTACAGAGACACCAGATATGAGTGGCAACGTTCAAAGTACACTGGCAGGGGTCTGCTGGGCACACGCTGAAGGCCTGAAACACCCGCTTTGAGGACACTGACTGCTATTAGCTTACACTGGAAAACTTTTTTGCTTTGTAAAAGCACGCTACAGAGACACCAGATATGAGTGGCAACTTTCAAAGTACACTGGCAGGGGTCTGCAGGGCACACGCTGAAGGCCTGAAACAGCCGCTTTAAGGACACTGACTGCTATTAGCTTACACTGGAAAACTTTTTTTCTTTGTAAAAGCACGCTACAGAGACACCAGATATGAGTGGCAACGTTCAAAGTACACTGGCAGGGGTCTGCTGGGCACACGCTGAAGGCCTGAAACACCCGCTTTGAGGACACTGACTGCTATTAGCTTACACTGGAAAACTTTTTTGCTTTGTAAAAGCACGCTACAGAGACACCAGATATGAGTGGCAACTTTCAAAGTACACTGGCAGGGGTCTGCAGGGCACACGCTGAAGGAAGGCCTGAAACAGCCGCTTTAAGGACACTGACTGCTATTAGCTAACACTGGAAAACTTTTTTTCTTTGTAAAAGCACGCTGTAGAGACACCAGATATGAGTGGCAACTGTCAAAGTACACTGGCAGGGGTCTGCAGGGCACACGCTGAAGGAAGGCCTGACACACCCGCTTTAAGGACACTGACTGCTGTTAGCTAACACTGGAAAACTTTTTTTCTTTGTAAAAGCACGCTATAGAGACACCAGATATGAGTGCCAACTGTCAAAGTACACTGGCAGGGGTCTGCAGGGCACACGCTGAAGGCCTGAAACACCCGCTTTAAGGACACTGACTTCTATTAGCTTACACTGGAAAACTTTTTTGCTTTGTAAAAGCACGCTACAGAGACACCAGATATGAGTGGCAACTGTCAAAGTACACTGGCAGGGGTCTGCAGGGCACACGCTGAAGGCCTGAAACAGCCGCTTTAAGGACACTGACTGCTATTAGCTTACATTGGAAAACTTTTTTCTTTGTAAAAGCACGCTATAGAGACACCAGATATGAGTGGCAACTGTTAAAGTACACTGGCAGGGGTCTGCAGGGCACACGCTGAATGCCTGAAACACCCGCTTTAAGGACACTGACTGCTATTAGCTTACACTGGAAAACTTTTTTGCTTTGTAAAAGCACGCTAGAGAAACCAGATATGAGTGGCAACTGTCAAAGTAACTTGCAAGGGTCTGCAGGGCACACGCTGAAGGAAGGCCTGACAAACCCGCTTTAAGGACACTGACTGCTATTAGCTAACACTGGAAAACTTTTTTTCTTTGTAAAAGCACACTACAGAGACACCAGATATGAGTGGCAACTGTCAAAGTACACTGGCAGGGGTCTGCAGAGCACACGCTGAAGGCCTGAAACACCCGCTTTAAGGACACTGACTGCTATTAGCTTACACTGGAAAACTTTTTTTCTTTGTAAAATCACGCTACAGAGACACCAGAAATGAGTGGAAACTGTCAAAGTACACTGGCAGGGGGCTGCAGGGCACACGCTGAATGCCTGAAACACCCGCTTTATGGACACTGACTGCTATTAGCTTACACTGGAAAACTTTTTTCTTTGTAAAAGCACGTTATAGAGACACCAGATATGAGTGGCAACTGTCAAAGTACACTGGCTCGGGTCTGCAGGGCACACGCTGAAGGCCTGAAACACCCGCTTTAAGGACACTGACTGCTATTAGCTTACACTGGAAAACGTTTTTGCTTTGTAAAAGCACGCTACAGAGACACCAGATATGAGTGGCAACTGTCAAAGTACACTGGCAGGGGTCTGCAGGGCACACGCTGAAGGAAGGCCTGACACACCCGCTTTAAGGACACTGACTGCTATTAGCTTACACTGGAAAACGTTTTTGCTTTGTAAAAGCACGCTACAGAGACAGCAGATATGAGTGGCAACTGTCAAAGTACACTGGCAGGGGTCTGCAGGGGACACGCTGAAGGAAGGCCTGACACACCCGCTTTAAGGACACTGACTGCTATTAGCTAACACTGGAAAACTTTTTTCTTTGTAATATCACGCTACAGAGACACCAGATATGAGTGGCAAATGTCAAAGTACACTGACAGGGGTCTGCAGGGCACACGCTGAAGGCCTGAAACACCCGCTTTAAGGACACTGACTGCTATTAGCTTACACTGGAAAACTTTTTTTCTTTGTAAAAGCACGCTACAGAGACACCAGATATGAGTGGCAACTGTCAAAGTACACTGGCAGGGGTCTGCAGGGCACACGCTGAAGGAAGGCCTGACACACCCGCTTTAAGGACACTGACTGCTATTAGCTCACACTGGAAAACTTTTTTTCTTTGTAAAAGCACGCTATAGAGACACCAGATATGAGTGGCAACTGTCAAAGTACACTTGCAGGGGTCTGCAGGGCACACGCTGAAGGCCTGAAACAGCCGCTTTAAGGACACTGACTGCTATTAGCTTACACTGGAAAACTTTTTTCTTTGTAAAAGCACGCTACAGAGACACCAGATATGAGTGGCAACTGTCAAAGTACACTGGCAGGGGTCTGCAGGGCACACGCTGAAGGAAGGCCTGACACACCCGCTTTAAGGACACCGACTGCTATTAGCTTACACTGGAAAACTTTTTTTCTTTGTAAAAGCACGCTATAGAGACACCAGATATGAGTGGCAACTGTCAAAGTACACTGAAAGGGGTCTGCAGGGCACACGCTGAAGGCCTGAAACACCCGCTTTAAGGACACTGACTGCTATAAGCTTACACTGGAAAACTTTTTTGCTTTGTAAAAGCACGCTACAGAGACACCAGATAGGAGTGGCAACTGTCAAAGTACACTGGCAGGGGTCTGCAGGGCACACGCTGAAGGCCTGAAACAGCCGCTTTAAGGACACTGACTGCTATTAGCTTGCACTGGAAAAGGTTTTTTCTTTGTAAAAGCACGCTATAGAGACACCAGATATGAGTGGCAACTGTCAAAGTACACTGGCAGGGGTCTGCAGGGCACACGCTGAAGGCCTGAAACACCCGCTTTAAGGACACTGACTGCTATTAGCTTATACTGGAAAACTTTTTTCTTTGTAAAATCACGCTACAGAGACACCAGATATGAGTGGCAACTGTCAAAGTACACTTTCAGGGGTCTGCAGGGCACACGCTGAAGGCCTGAAACACCCGCTTTAAGGACACTGACTGCTATTAGCTTACACTGGAAAAAGTTTTTGCTTTGTAAAAGCACGCTACAGAGACACCAGATATGAGTGGCAACTGTCAAAGTACACTGGCAGGGGTCTGCAGGGCACACGCTGAAGGCCTGAAACACCCGCTTTAAGGACACTGACTGCTATTAGCTTACACTGGAAAACATTTTTTTCTTTGTAAAAGCACGCTACAGAGACACCAGATATGAGTGGCAACTGTCAAAGTACACTGGCAGGGGTCTGCAGAGCACACGCTGAAGGAAGGCCTGAAACACCCGCTTTAAGGACACTGACTGCTATTAGCTTACACTGGAAAACTTTTTTGCTTTGTAGAAGCACGCTACAGAGACACCAGATATGAGTGGCAACGTTCAAAGTACACTGGCAGGGGTCTGCAGGGCACACGCTGAAGGCCTGAAACACCCGCTTTGTGGACACTGACTGCTATTAGCTTACACTGGAAAACTTTTTTGCTTTGTAAAAGCACGCTACAGAGACACCAGATATGAGTGGCAACGTTCAAAGTACACTGGCAGGGGTCTGCAGGGCACACGCTGAAGGAAAACCTGACACACCCACTTTAAGGACACTGACTGCTATTAGCTTATACTGGAAAACTTTTTTTCTTTGTAAAAGCACGCTATAGAGACACCAGATATGAGTGGCAACTGTCAAAGTACACTGGCAGGGGTCTGCAGTGCACACGCTGAAGGCCTGAAACACCCGCTTAAAGGACACTGACTGCTATTAGCTAACACTGGAAAACTTTTTTCTTTGTATAAGCACGCTGTAGAGACACCACATATGAGTGGCAACTGTCAAAGTACACTGGCAGGGGTCTGCAGGGCACACACTGAAGGAAGGCCTGACACACCCGCTTTAAGGACACTGACTGCTATTAGCTTACACTGGAAAACTTTTTTGCTTTGTAGAAGCACGCTACAGAGACACCAGATATGAGTGGCAACGTTCAAAGTACACTGGCAGGGGTCTGCAGGGCACACGCTGAAGGCGTGAAACACCCGCTTTGAGGACACTGACTGCTATTAGCTTACACTGGAAAACTTGTTTTCTTTGTAAAAGCACGCTACAGAGACACCAGATATGAGTGGCAACGTTCAAAGTACACTGGCAGGGGTCTGCAGGGCACACGCTGAAGGCCTGAAACACCCGCTTTGAGGACACTGACTGCTATTAGCTTACACTGGAAAACTTTTTTTCTTTGTAAAAGCACGCTACAGAGACACCAGATATGAGTGGCAACGTTCAAAGTACACTGGCAGGGGTCTGCAGGGCACACACTGAAGGAAAACCTGACACACCCACTTTAAGGACACTGACTGCTATTAGCTTATACTGGAAAACTTTTTTTCTTTGTAAAAGCACGCTATAGAGACACCAGATATGAGTGGCAACTGTCAAAGTACACTGGCAGGGGTCTGCAGTGCACACGCTGAAGGCCTGAAACACCCGCTTAAAGGACACTGACTGCTATTAGCTTACACTGGAAAACTTTTTTGCTTTGTAAAAGCACGCTACAGAGACACCAGATATGAGTGGCAACTGTCAAAGTACACTGGCAGGGGTCTGCAGGGCACACGCTGAAGGCCTGAAACACCCGCTTTAAGGACACTGACTGCTATTAGCTTACACTGGAAAACGTTTTTGCTTTGTAAAAGCACGCTACAGAGACACCAGATATGAGTGGCAACTGTCAAAGTACACTGGCAGGGGTCTGCAGGGCACACGCTGAAGGAAGGCCTGACACACCCGCTTTAAGGACACTGACTGCTATTAGCTTACACTGGAAAACGTTTTTGCTTTGTAAAAGCACGCTGTAGAGACAGCAGATATGAGTGGCAACTGTCAAAGTACACTGGCAGGGGTCTGCAGGGCACACGCTGAAGGAAGGCCTGACACACCCGCTTTAAGGACACTGACTGCTGTTAGCTAACACTGGAAAACTTTTTTTCTTTGTAAAAGCACGCTACAGAGACACCAGATATGAGTGGCAACTGTCAAAGTACACTGGCAGGGGTCTGCAGAGCACACGCTGAAGGCCTGAAACACCCGCTTAAAGGACACTGACTGCTATTAGCTTACACTGGAAAACGTTTTTGCTTTGTAAAAGCACGCTGTAGAGACAGCAGATATGAGTGGCATCTGTCAAAGTACACTGGCAGGGGTCTGCAGGGCACACGCTGAAGGAAGGCCTGACACACCCGCTTTAAGGACACTGACTGCTATTAGCTTACACTGGAAAACTTTTTTGCTTTGTAAAAGCACGCTACAGAGACACCAGATATGAGTGGCAACGTTCAAAGTACACTGGCAGGGGTCTGCAGGGCACACGCTGAAGGAAGGCCTGACACACCCGCTTTAAGGACACTGACTGCTATTAGCTTATACTGGAAAACTTTTTTTCTTTGAAAAAGCACGCTATAGAGACACCAGATATGAGTGCCAACTGTCAAAGTACACTTGCAGGGGTCTGCAGGGCACACGCTGAAGGCCTGAAACACCCGCTTTAAGGACACTGACTTCTATTAGCTTACACTGGAAAACTTTTTTGCTTTGTAAAAGCACGCTACAGAGACACCAGATATGAGTGGCAACTGTCAAAGTACACTGGCAGGGGTCTGCAGGGCACACGCTGAAGGCCTGAAACAGCCGCTTTAAGGACACTGACTGCTATTAGCTTACACTGGAAAACTTTTTTTCTTTGCAAAAGCACGCTATAGAGACACCAGATATGAGTGGCAACTGTCAAAGTACACTGGCAGGGTTCTGCAGGGCACACGCTGAAGGCCTGAAACAGCTGCTTTAAGGACACTGACTGCTATTAGCTTACACTGGAAAACTTTTTTTCTTTGTAAAAGCACGCTATAGAGACACCAGATATGAGTGGCAACTGTCAAAGTACACTGGCAGGGGTCTGCAGAGCACACACTGAAGGCCTGAAACACCCGCTTTAAGGACACTGACTGCTATTAGCTTACACTGGAAAACTTTTTTTCTTTGTAAAATCACGCTACAGAGACACCAGATATGAGTGGCAACTGTCAAAGTACACTTTCAGGGGTCTGCAGGGCACACGCTGAAGGCCTGAAACACCCGCTTTAAGGACACTGACTGCTATTAGCTTACACTGGAAAACGTTTTTGCTTTGTAAAAGCACGCTACAGAGACACCAGATATGAGTGGCAACTGTCAAAGTACACTGGCAGGGGTCTGCAGGGCTCACGCTGAAGGAAGGTCTGACACACCCGCTTTAAGGACACTGACTGCTATTAGCTTACACTGGAAAACTTTTTTTCTTTGTAAAAGCACGCTACAGAGACACCAGATATGAGTGGCAACTGTCAAAGTACACTGGCAGGGGTCTGCAGGGCACACGCTGAAGGCCTGAAACACCCGCTTTAAGGACACTGACTGCTATAAGCTTACACTGGAAAACTTTTTTGCTTTGTAAAAGCACGCTACAGAGACACCAGATATGAGTGGCAACTGTCAAAGTACACTGGCAGGGGTCTGCAGGGCACACGCTGAAGGCCTGAAACAGCCGCTTTAAGGACACTGACTGCTATTAGCTTACACTGGAAAACTTTTTTTCTTTGTAAAAGCACGCTATAGAGACACCAGATATGAGTGGCAACTGTCAAAGTACACTGGCAGGGGTCTGCAGGGCACACGCTGAAGGAAGGTCTGACACACCCGCTTTAAGGACACTGACTGCTATTAGCTTACACTGGAAAACGTTTTTTCTTTGCAAAAGCACGCTATAGAGACACCAGATATGAGTGGCAACTGTCAAAGTACACTGGCAGGGGTCTGCAGGACACACGCTGAAGGCCTGAAACACCGGCTTTAAGGACACTGACTGCTATTAGCTTACACTGGAAAACGTTTTGGCTTTGTAAAAGCACGCTACAGAGACACAAGATATGAGTGGCAACTGTCAAAGTACACTGGCAGGGGTCTGCAGAGCACACGCTGAAGGAAGGTCTGACACACCCGCTTTAAGGACACTGACTGCTATTAGCTAACACTGGAAAACTTTTTTCTTTGTAATATCACGCTACAGAGACACCAGATATGAGTGGCAACTGTCAAAGTACACTGGCAGGGGTCTGCAGGGCACACGCCGAAGGCCTGAAACTCCCGCTTTAAGGACACTGACTGCTATTAGCTTACACTGGAAAACTTTTTTTCTTTGTAAAAGCACGCTACAGAGACACCAGATATGAGTGGCAACTGTCAAAGTACACTGGCAGGGGTCTGCAGGGCACACGCTGAAGACCTGAAATACCCGCTTTAAGGTCACTGACTGCTATTAGCTTACACTGGAAAACTTTTTTTCTTTGTAAAAGCACGCTATAGAGACACCAGATATGAGTGGCAACTGTCAAAGTACACTGGCAGGGGTCTGCAGGGCACACGCTGAAGGAAGGCCTGACACACCCGCTTTAAGGACACTGAGTGCTATTAGCTTACACTGGAAAACTTTTTTTCTTTGTAAAAGCACGCTATAGAGACACCAGATATGAGTGGCAACTGTCAAAGTACACTGGCAGGGGTCTGCAGGGCACACGCTGAAGGCCTGAAACACCCGCTTTAAGGACACTGACTGCTATAAGCTTACACTGGAAAACTTTTTTGCTTTGTAAAAGCACGCTACAGAGACACCAGATATGAGTTGCAACTGTCAAAGTACATTGGCAGGGGTCTGCAGGGCACACGCTGAAGGCCTGAAACAGCCGCTTTAAGGACACTGACTGCTATTAGCTTACACTGGAAAACTTTTTTTCTTTGTAAAAGCATGCTATAGAGACACCAGATATGAGTGGCAACTGTAAAAGTGTCAGGATCGGGACAGGGATCCAACACGCAGAGTACAAAGAGTGGAAAGGTACGTATACCGGGCCTTAGAATGGCCGGACTAACGTACCGAGAGTAAAGAATAGTCAGAGGCAAGCCGAGGTCGAGGGAACGAGAAGACAGATAAGCGAGAGACAAGCCGGGTCAAGGGATAACAGAGAAACAGGGTAGTACAACGAGCCGAGTCAAAACCAAAGGAGCAAACTAGAATACCAGAGCACTGAGTGACTAGACAAGCTAGAACCACGACAGGGCAATGAGCTGAAGTAAGGAGTAAGCTTAAATACCCTGGCTCTGGATGGAAATCACGCCTCTGACAAGTACCGATTGGATATCGGACACTTGAGTGACAGATTGCTCGTGCTAGCGTCCTGACGTCACGTATTGAGCGTCCTGCTAGAAAAGGACGTGGATTCCTCGCGGCCGGTGTTTAAGTGACTGGATGAACCGCGAGGAACGGAGGAAACAGCTCGCCTGGACGGATACACCACCAAGTCTCTACCTCCCTTAGAGGTAGAGGCCTCAGGTACCCTGACAGTACCCCCCCTCTCAGATACGCCCACCGGGCGGAATGAACCGGGGCGAGATGGGAAGCGAAGGTGAAATGCTCTGCGAAGGCGAGAAGCATGGACATCCTCCTGAGGTACCCAACTCCTCTCCTCAGGACCATATCCCCTCCAGTTGACCAGATATTGCAATTTTCCCCTTGAAATTCTGGAGTCAATGATGGAGTTGACCTCGTACTCCTCCCGACCCTCCACCTGAACAGGACGAGGCGAGGGGACCTTAGAGGAGAATTTGTTGCAAATGAGGGGTTTCAACAAGGAGACATGAAAAGAGTTAGGAATGCGTAAGGCAGGTGGCAGAGCAAGGCGATACGCAACCGGATTGATACGAGTGAGAACCCTGTAAGGGCCTATGTAACGAGGAGCAAATTTCATGGACGGAACTTTTAGGCGAATATTCTTAGTACTCAACCATACCCTATCCCCAGGAACAAAAACAGGAGCCGCTCTTCTATGTTTGTCAGCGTGTTTCTTGAACAGCGAGGAACTATGTAATAGAATTTGTCGAGTCTGATCCCATAATTTCTTCAGGTTGGCGACATGATCATCAACCGACGGTATCCCCTGAGAAGAGGAAACCGAAGGAAAAATCGAAGGATGAAAGCCATAATTCATGAAGAAAGGGCTAGAGCGAGTTGAATCGCAAACAAGGTTATTGTGTGCGAACTCCGCCCAAGGAATCAGACCGACCCAATCGTCCTGGTGTTCGGAAACAAAGCAACGCAGATACTGTTCGATCTTTTGATTAGTACGTTCAGCAGCTCCGTTAGACTGAGGGTGATAGGCAGAGGAAAAGTTCAATTTGATGCCCATTTGAGAACAAAAGGATCTCCAGAAACGTGAGACAAATTGAGAACCTCTATCAGAAACAATCTCTGAAGGGATCCCATGTAGACGAAAAACCTCTCTCGCAAAAATCTCCGCCAATTCAGGAGAAGTCGGAAGTTTAGGTAATGGCACGAAATGGGCCATCTTGGTAAATCTATCCACCACCGTGAGAATAACAGTCTGTCTTTTGGAAGCAGGCAAATCGACGATAAAGTCAATGGACAAACAGGACCAAGGTTTCTCAGGAATGTCCAAGGGGTGTAACAGGCCACATGGGGATGCATGAGATAGTTTAGTCTTGGCACAAGTCTCACAAGCTGCGACGAACTCCTCAATATCCTTACGAAGTGAAGGCCACCAGAAATCCTTGGATATCAGAGAGTACGTCTTGCGAATACCAGGATGACCAGCTATTTTACTTTCATGAAAACATTGTAAGAGCTCCAGTTGAAGTTCTGGAGGAACAAAGTTTCTTCCCTCAGGAGTGTTTCCGGGAGCTAGATGTTGTGACTTCAAGATCTGGTCAAGTAGCGGAGAATGAATTTTGAGGCTGGTATTAGCAATAATATTGCATTTGGGTACAATGGAAGACAAAAGTGGTTCAACTGAAGCAGAGGGTTCATATTGGCGAGATAGCGCATCGGCTTTGGAATTCTTTGACCCAGGTCTGTAAGTCAGAACGTAATTGAAATGGGTAAGAAACAACGACCAACGAGCCTGCCTGGAGGACAGACGCTTGGCCTCTCCGATATAGGACAAGTTTTTGTGGTCTGTCAGGATGGTAACAGGATGTAATGTACCTTCCAATAAATGTCTCCATTCTTTCAAAGCCTTGATAACCGCTAGTAATTCTCTGTCACCAATGTCATACCTGCTTTCAGTACCAGTCAATTTTTTAGAGAAAAATCCACATGGATGTAATGGTTTATCAACACCCAACCTTTGAGATAGAACAGCACCCAAACCAGTCTCTGATGCGTCTACCTCGAGCAAAAATGGCAGAGAAGTGTCAGGGTGAACTAAAATTGGAGCGGAAGCGAAAAGCTCCTTGAGAGTCTTGAACGCAAGGAGAGCTTCAGTAGTCCAATTCTTAGTGTCAGCCCCCTGTTTGGTCATGTTAGTGATGGGTGCAATAATGGAAGAATAGCCCTTAATAAAGCGCCTATAATAATTGGAAAAACCAATAAATCTCTGTATAGCTTTAAGACCTGTGGGTAAAGGCCACTCTAGAATGGATTGGAGCTTATCCGGATCCATCTTAAATCCCTCCCCAGAGATCACATAGCCGAGAAAGGTTACCTGGGTTTGATCAAAGCTACATTTCTCCAACTTGCAGTACAAGCCATGCTGGAGAAGCTTGTGCAAAACCCTCCTGACTTGTTTGTGATGAATCTCAATGTCACTAGAATGAATGAGTATATCATCTAGGTATACAATGACGCACTCTTGCTGAAATTCCCTAAGAACCTCATTGATCAGATCTTGGAATACTGCTGGCGCATTGCATAACCCAAAAGGCATGACAGTATATTCATAGTGGCCATATCGAGTATTGAATGCCGTCATCCACTCATGTCCCTGCTGGATTCTCACCAAGTTATATGCCCCTCTGAGGTCTAACTTGGTGAAAATTGTAGAGCCCTTCAAACGATCGAAGAGTTCGGTGATCAAGGGAATCGGGTAGGCATTTTTAATGGTTATCTTATTCAAGCCTCGATAATCAATACAAGGTCTCAAAGAACCATCTTTCTTTTTAACAAAAAAAAATCCAGCCCCGGCAGGGGAGGAGGACCTCCTGATGAATCCCTTGTCTAAATTTTCGTGAATATATTCCTCTAGGACTGAGTTCTCCTTTATAGATAATGGGTATACATGACCTCTGGGAGGCATGGTACCAGGGAGTAGGTTAATTTTGCAATCAAAGGACCTGTGTGGGGGTAAGGTATCGGCTTTCTTTTTGTCAAATACTGCCTTTAAATCTAGATACTGAGACGGAATTTGTGTCTCTGTAGGATTGTCAGAGGTATTCGATGTATTAGTTAATCCAAGAGGTAAGACCTTCCGCAAGCATTTTTCTTGACAATTCTCTCCCCACGAAACTATCTCCCCTGATTCCCAATTAATAATAGGGTTGTGTCTCCTCAGCCAGGAGTACCCCAGAACTATGGGAATAGACGGAGAAGAAATGAGCATCAAGGATATATCCTCTTTATGCAGGATGCCAACAGTCAAGTTAATCGGTATGGTCTCATGAAAAATAACAGGCTCAAGTAACGGTCTACCATCGATGGCCTCAACAGCCAGAGGTGTCTCTTTTAACTGGGATGGAATAGAATGCTTGGCAGCAAAACCCTGATCTATAAAGCTCTCAGCAGCTCCAGAATCGATTAGTGCCATAGTCTTAACTACTCCCTTCTCCCACTTTAAAGAAACGGGTAACACAAGCCTGAGCTCCTTGTAGTTGTGAATAGAGGACAAAGTAGAAACACCCAAGGCCTGTCCTCTAGAGGAACTTAGGTGCGAGCGTTTCCCGAACGATTGGGACAATTTAGGCGTAAATGACCCCTGACTCCACAATACATACATAAACCCTCCCTTCTCCTGTACTGTCTCTCCCTTTCAGTGAGATGAGTACTGCCTATCTGCATAGGTTCAGGAATACGTAAGTCTTCGAACTCAGAGATTTGAAAGGTAGGTGCTAGTTTAAAGGGGGGTCTACGGGTCCTATCTCGAGTGTTCTGCCTCTCTCTTAAGCGTTCATCAATACGAGATATAAAAGAAATTAAATCTTCCAAATTTTCAGGGAGTTCTCTAGTAGCGACCTCGTCAAGAATTACATCTGATAACCCATTCAGAAACACATCTATATAAGCCTGTTCGTTCCACTTAACTTCTGCCGCCAAGGATCTGAACTCTAGTGCATAATCCACAAGTGTTCGATTGTCCTGTTTAAGGCGCAACATTAATCTAGCTGCATTGACCTTTCTGCCAGGAGGGTCAAAAGTTCTTCTAAACGCAGCTACAAAGGCATTATAATTATAGACGAGTGGATTATCATTCTCCCATAAAGGATTGGCCCATCTCAAAGCTTTTTCAATGAGCAGAGTAATAATAAATCCAACCTTTGCTCTATCTGTAGGATAAGAGCGGGGTTGTAGTTCGAAATGGATGCTAATCTGGTTTAGAAAGCCACGACACTTCTCCGGTGACCCGCCATAACGTACTGGTGGGGTAATACGGGAAGAAGCACCTACAGTGGCTACCTCTAGACCTGAGGCTGCAGGAGAGATAGAAGGAGTACGTGTCTCCTCAGGTGGATTACTAGCACGAGATAAAAGTGCCTGTAGTGCCAAAGCCATCTGATCCATCCTATGTTCCATGGCGTCAAACCTGGGATCCGAAGAACCAAGCTGACTGTTTGTACCTGCAGGATCCATTGGCCCTGTCGTAATGTCAGGATCGGGACAGGGATCCAACACGCAGAGTACAAAGAGTGGAAAGGTACGTATACCGGGCCTTAGAATGGCCGGACTAACGTACCGAGAGTAAAGAATAGTCAGAGGCAAGCCGAGGTCGAGGGAACGAGAAGACAGATAAGCGAGAGACAAGCCGGGTCAAGGGATAACAGAGAAACAGGGTAGTACAACGAGCCGAGTCAAAACCAAAGGAGCAAACTAGAATACCAGAGCACTGAGTGACTAGACAAGCTAGAACCACGACAGGGCAATGAGCTGAAGTAAGGAGTAAGCTTAAATACCCTGGCTCTGGATGGAAATCACGCCTCTGACAAGTACCGATTGGATATCGGACACTTGAGTGACAGATTGCTCGTGCTAGCGTCCTGACGTCACGTATTGAGCGTCCTGCTAGAAAAGGACGTGGATTCCTCGCGGCCGGTGTTTAAGTGACTGGATGAACCGCGAGGAACGGAGGAAACAGCTCGCCTGGACGGATACACCACCAAGTCTCTACCTCCCTTAGAGGTAGAGGCCTCAGGTACCCTGACAAAAAGTACACTGGCAGGGGTCTGCAGGGCACACGCTGAAGGCCTGAAACAGCCGCTTTAAGGACACTGACTGCTATTAGCTTACACTGGAAAACTTGTTTTCTTTGCAAAAGCACGCTATAGAGACACCAGATATGAGTGGCAACTGTCAAAGTACACTGGCAGGGTTCTGCAGGGCACACGCTGAAGGCCTGAAACAGCTGCTTTAAGGACACTGACTGCTATTAGCTTACACTGGAAAACGTTTTTGCTTTGTAAAAGCACGCTACAGAGACACCAGATATGAGTGGCAACTGTCAAAGTACACTGGCAGGGGTCTGCAGGGCACACGCTGAAGGAAGGTCTGACACACCCGCTTTAAGGACACTGACTGCTATTAGCTTACACTGGAAAACTTTTTTCTTTGCAAAAGCACGCTATAGAGACACCAGATATGAGTGGCAACTGTCAAAGTACACTGGCAGGGGTCTGCAGGGCACACGCTGAAGGCATGAAACACCGGCTTTAAGGACACTGACTGCTATTAGCTTACACTGGAAAACATTTTGGCTTTGTAAAAGCACGCTACAGAGACACCAGATATGAGTGGCAACTGTCAAAGTACACTGGCAGGGGTCTGCAGAGCACACGCTGAAGGAAGGTCTGACACACCCGCTTTAAGGACACTGACTGCTATTAGCTAACACTGGAAAACTTTTTTCTTTGTAATATCACGCTACAGAGACACCAGATATGAGTGGCAACTGTCAAAGTACACTGGCAGGGGTCTGCAGGGCACACGCCGAAGGCCTGAAACTCCCGCTTTAAGGACACTGACTGCTATTAGCTTACACTGGAAAACTTTTTTTCTTTGTAAAAGCACGCTACAGAGACACCAGATATGAGTGGCAACTGTCAAAGTACACTGGCAGGGGTCTGCAGGGCACACGCTGAAGACCTGAAATACCCGCTTTAACCCCTTAAGGACCAAACCTCTGGAATAAAAGGGAATCAGGACATGTCACACATGTCATGTGTCCTTAAGGGGTTAAGGTCACTGACTGCTATTAGCTTACACTGGAAAACTTTTTTCTTTGTAAAAGCACGCTATAGAGACACCAGATATGAGTGGCAACTGTCAAAGTACACTGGCAGGGGTCTGCAGGGCACACGCTGAAGGAAGGCCTGACACACCCGCTTTAAGGACACTGAGTGCTATTAGCTTACACTGGAAAACTTGTTTTCTTTGTAAAAGCACGCTACAGAGACACCAGATATGAGTGGCAACTGTCAAAGTACACTGGCAGGGGTCTGCAGGGCACACGCTGAAGGCCTGAAACACCCGCTTTAAGGACACTGACTGCTATAAGCTTACACTGGAAAACTTTTTTGCTTTGTAAAAGCACGCTACAGAGACACCAGATATGAGTGGCAACTGTCAAAGTACACTGGCAGGGGTCTGCAGGGCACACGCTGAAGGCCTGAAACAGCCGCTTTAAGGACACTGACTGCTATTAGCTTACACTGGAAAACTTTTTTTCTTTGTAAAAGCACGCTATAGAGACACCAGATATGAGTGGCAACTGTCAAAGTACACTGGCAGGGGTCTGCAGGGCACACGCTGAAGGAAGGTCTGACACACCCGCTTTAAGGACACTGACTGCTATTAGCTTACACTGGAAAACGTTTTTTCTTTGCAAAAGCACGCTATAGAGACACCAGATATGAGTGGCAACTGTCAAAGTACACTGGCAGGGGTCTGCAGGGCACACGCTGAAGGCCTGAAACACCGGCTTTAAGGACACTGACTGCTATTAGCTTACACTGGAAAACGTTTTGGCTTTGTAAAAGCACGCTACAGAGACACAAGATATGAGTGGCAACTGTCAAAGTACACTGGCAGGGGTCTGCAGAGCACACGCTGAAGGAAGGTCTGACACACCCGCTTTAAGGACACTGACTGCTATTAGCTAACACTGGAAAACTTTTTTCTTTGTAATATCACGCTACAGAGACACCAGATATGAGTGGCAACTGTCAAAGTACACTGGCAGGGGTCTGCAGGGCACACGCCGAAGGCCTGAAACTCCCGCTTTAAGGACACTGACTGCTATTAGCTTACACTGGAAAACTTTTTTTCTTTGTAAAAGCACGCTACAGAGACACCAGATATGAGTGGCAACTGTCAAAGTACACTGGCAGGGGTCTGCAGGGCACACGCTGAAGACCTGAAATACCCGCTTTAAGGTCACTGACTGCTATTAGCTTACACTGGAAAACTTTTTTTCTTTGTAAAAGCACGCTATAGAGACACCAGATATGAGTGGCAACTGTCAAAGTACACTGGCAGGGGTCTGCAGGGCACACGCTGAAGGAAGGCCTGACACACCCGCTTTAAGGACACTGAGTGCTATTAGCTTACACTGGAAAACTTTTTTTCTTTGTAAAAGCACGCTATAGAGACACCAGATATGAGTGGCAACTGTCAAAGTACACTGGCAGGGGTCTGCAGGGCACACGCTGAAGGCCTGAAACACCCGCTTTAAGGACACTGACTGCTATAAGCTTACACTGGAAAACTTTTTTGCTTTGTAAAAGCACGCTACAGAGACACCAGATATGAGTTGCAACTGTCAAAGTACATTGGCAGGGGTCTGCAGGGCACACGCTGAAGGCCTGAAACAGCCGCTTTAAGGACACTGACTGCTATTAGCTTACACTGGAAAACTTTTTTTCTTTGTAAAAGCACGCTATAGAGACACCAGATATGAGTGGCAACTGTAAAAGTACACTGGCAGGGGTCTGCAGGGCACAGGCTGAAGGAAGGCCTGACACACCCGCTTTAAGGACACTGACTGCTATTAGCTAACACTGGAAAACTTTTTTTCTTTGTAAAAGCACGCTACAGAGACACCAGATATGAGTGCCAACTGTCAAAGTACACTGGCAGGGGTCTGCAGAGCACACGCTGAAGGCCTGAAACACCCGCTTTAAGGACACTGACTGCTATTAGCTTACACTGGAAAACTTTTTTCTTTTTAAAATCACGCTACAGAGACACCAGATATGAGTGGAAACTGTCAAAGTACACTGGCAGGGGTCTGCAGGTCACACGCTGAATGCCTGAAACACCCGCTTTAAGGACACTGACTGCTATTAGCTTACACTGGAAAACTTTTTTTCTTTGTAAAAGCACGCTATAGAGACACCAGATATGAGTGGCAACTGTCAAAGTACACTGGCAGGGGTCTGCAGGGCACACGCTGAAGGCCTGAAACAGCCGCTTTAAGGACACTGACTGCTATTAGCTTACACTGGAAAACTTTTTTTCTTTGCAAAAGCACGCTATAGAGACACCAGATATGAGTGGCAACTGTCAAAGTACACTGGCAGGGGTCTGCAGGGCACACGCTGAAGGAAGGCCTAACACACGCTTTAAGGACACTGACTATAGTGTGCTTTTCTTTGTAAAAGCACACTATAGAGACACCAGATATGAGTGGCAACTGTCAAAGTACACTGGCAGGGGTCTGCAGGGCACACGCTGAAGGAAGGCCTGACACACCCACTTTAAGAACACTGACTCCTGCCAGTGTACTGGAAAACTTTTTTTCTTTGTAAAAGCACGCTATAGAGACACCAGATATGAGTGGCAACTGTCAAAGTACACTGGCAGGAGTCTGCAGGGCACACGCTGAAGGCCTGAAACACCCGCTTTAAGGACACTGACTGCTATTAGCTTACACTGGAAAACTTTTTTTCTTTGTAAAAGCACGCTACAGAGACACCAGATATGAGTGGCAACTGTCAAAGTACACTGGCAGGGGTCTGCAGGGCACACGCTGAAGGAAGGCCTGACACACCCACTTTAAGAACACTGACTCCTGCCAGTGTACTGGAAAACTTTTTTTCTTTGTAAAAGCACGCTATAGAGACACCAGATATGAGTGGCAACTGTCAAAGTACACTGGCAGGAGTCTGCAGGGCACACGCTGAAGGCCTGAAACACCCGCTTTAAGGACGCTGACTGCTATTAGCTTACACTGGAAAACTTTTTTCTTTGTAAAATCACGCTACAGAGACACCAGATATGAGTGGAAACTGTCAAAGTACACTGGCAGGGGTCTGCAGGGCACACGCTGAAGGAAGGCCTGACACACCCACTTTAAGGACACTGACTGCTATTAGCTTACACTGGAAAACTTTTTTTCTTTGTAAAAGCACGCTATAGAGACACCAGATATGAGTGGCAACTGTCAAAGTACACTGGCAGGGGTCTGCAGGGCACATGCTGAAGGCCTGAAACACCCGCTTTAAGGACACTGACTGCTATAAGCTTACACTGGAAAACGTTTTTGCTTTGTAAAAGCACGCTACAGAGACACCAGATATGAGTGGCAACTGTCAAAGTACACTGGCAGGGGTCTGCAGGGCACACGCTGAAGGCCTGAAACAGCCGCTTTAAGGACACTGACTGCTATTAGCTTACACTGGAAAACTTTTTTGCTTTGTAAAAGCACGCTACAGAGACACCAGATATGAGTGGCAACTGTCAAAGTACACTGGCAGGGGTCTGCAGGGCACACGCTGAAGGAAGGTCTGACACACCCGCTTTAAGGACACTGACTGCTATTAGCTAACACTGGAACACTTTTTTCTTTGTAATATCACGCTACAGAGACACCAGATATGAGTGGCAACTGTCAAAGTACACTGGCAGGGGTCTGCAGGGCACACGCTGAAGGCCTGAAACACCCGCTTTAAGGACACTGACTGCTATAAGCTTACACTGGAAAACTTTTTTGCTTTGTAAAAGCACGCTACAGAGACACCAGATATGAGTGGCAACTGTCAAAGTACACTGGCAGGGGTCTGCAGGGCACACGCTGAAGGCCTGAAACAGCCGCTTTAAGGACACTGACTGCTATTAGCTTACACTGAAAAACTTTTTTTCTTTGTAAAAGCACGCTATAGAGACACCAGATATGAGTGGCAACTGTCAAAGTACACTGGCAGGGGTCTGCAGGGCACACGCTGAATGCCTGAAACACCCGCTTTATGGACACTGACTGCTATTTGCTTACACTGGAAAACTTTTTTCTTTGTAAAAGCACGTTATAGAGACACCAGATATGAGTGGCAACTGTCAAAGTACACTGGCAGGGGTCTGCAGGGCACACGCTGAAGGCCTGAAACAGCCGCTTTAAGGACACTGACTGCTATTAGCTTACACTGGAAAACTTTTTTTCTTTGTAAAAGCACGCTATAGAGACACCAGATATGAGTGGCAACTGTAAAAGTACACTGGCAGGGGTCTGCAGGGCACAGGCTGAAGGAAGGCCTGACACACCCGCTTTAAGGACACTGACTGCTATTAGCTAACACTGGAAAACTTTTTTCTTTGTAAAAGCACGCTACAGAGACACCAGATATGAGTGCCAACTGTCAAAGTACACTGGCAGGGGTCTGCAGAGCACACGCTGAAGGCCTGAAACACCCGCTTTAAGGACACTGACTGCTATTAGCTTACACTGGAAAACTTTTTTCTTTTTAAAATCACGCTACAGAGACACCAGATATGAGTGGAAACTGTCAAAGTACACTGGCAGGGGTCTGCAGGTCACACGCTGAATGCCTGAAACACCCGCTTTAAGGACACTGACTGCTATTAGCTTACACTGGAAAACTTTTTTTCTTTGTAAAAGCACGCTATAGAGACACCAGATATGAGTGGCAACTGTCAAAGTACACTGGCAGGGGTCTGCAGGGCACACGCTGAAGGCCTGAAACAGCCGCTTTAAGGACACTGACTGCTATTAGCTTACACTGGAAAACTTTTTTTCTTTGCAAAAGCACGCTATAGAGACACCAGATATGAGTGGCAACTGTCAAAGTACACTGGCAGGGGTCTGCAGGGCACACGCTGAAGGAAGGCCTAACACACGCTTTAAGGACACTGACTATAGTGTGCTTTTCTTTGTAAAAGCACACTATAGAGACACCAGATATGAGTGGCAACTGTCAAAGTACACTGGCAGGGGTCTGCAGAGCACACGCTGAAGGAAGGCCTGAAACACCCGCTTTAAGGACACTGACTGCTATTAGCTTACACTGGAAAACTTTTTTTCTTTGTAAAAGCACGCTACAGAGACACCAGATATGAGTGGCAACTGTCAAAGTACACTGGCAGGGGTCTGCAGGGCACACGCTGAAGGAAGGCCTGACACACCCACTTTAAGAACACTGACTGCTATTAGCTTACACTGGAAAACTTTTTTTCTTTGTAAAAGCACGCTATAGAGACACCAGATATGAGTGGCAACTGTCAAAGTACACTGGCAGGAGTCTGCAGGGCACACGCTGAAGGCCTGAAACACCCGCGTTAAGGACACTGACTGCTATTAGCTTACACTGGAAAACTTTTTTCTTTGTAAAATCACGCTACAGAGACACCAGATATGAGTGGCAACTGTCAAAGTACACTGGCAGGGGTCTGCAGGGCACACGCTGATGACCTGAAACACCCGCTTTAAGGACACTGACTGCTATTAGCTTACACTGGAAAACTTTTTTGCTTTGTAAAAGCACGCTACAGAGACACCAGATATGAGTGGCAACTGTCAAAGTACACTGGCAGGGGTCTGCAGGGCACACGCTGAAGGAAGGCCTGACACACCCACTTTAAGGACACTGACTGCTATTAGCTTACACTGGAAAACTTTTTTTCTTTGTAAAAGCACGCTATAGAGACACCAGATATGAGTGGCAACTGTCAAAGTACACTGGCAGGGGTCTGCAGGGCACACGCTGAAGGCCTGAAACACCCGCTTTAAGGACACTGACTGCTATAAGCTTACACTGGAAAACTTTTTTGCTTTGTAAAAGCACGCTACAGAGACACCAGATATGAGTGGCAACTGTCAAAGTACACTGGCAGGGGTCTGCAGGGCACACGCTGAAGGCCTGAAACAGCCGCTTTAAGGACACTGACTGCTATTAGCTTACACTGGAAAACTTTTTTGCTTTGTAAAAGCACGCTACAGAGACACCAGATATGAGTGGCAACTGTCAAAGTACACTGGCAGGGGTCTGCAGGGCACACGCTGAAGGAAGGTCTGACACACCCACTTTAAGGACACTGACTGCTATTAGCTAACACTGGAAAACTTTTTTCTTTGTAATATCACGCTACAGAGACACCAGATATGAGTGGCAACTGTCAAAGTACACTGGCAGGGGTCTGCAGGGCACACGCTGAAGGCCTGAAACACCCGCTTTAAGGACACTGACTGCTATAAGCTTACACTGGAAAACTTTTTTGCTTTGTAAAAGCACGCTACAGAGACACCAGATATGAGTGGCAACTGTCAAAGTACACTGGCAGGGGTCTGCAGGGCACACGCTGAAGGCCTGAAACAGCCGCTTTAAGGACACTGACTGCTATTAGCTTACACTGAAAAACTTTTTTTCTTTGTAAAAGCACGCTATAGAGACACCAGATATGAGTGGCAACTGTCAAAGTACACTGGCAGGGGTCTGCAGGGCACACGCTGAAGGAAGGCCTGACACACCCGCTTTAAGGACACTGACTGCTATTAGCTAACACTGGAAAACTTTTTTTCTTTGTAAAAGCACGCTACAGAGACACCAGATATGAGTGCCAACTGTCAAAGTACACTGGCAGGGGTCTGCAGAGCACACGCTGAAGGCCTGAAACACCCGCTTTAAGGACACTGACTGCTATTAGCTTACACTGGAAAACTTTTTTCTTTGTAAAATCATGCTACAGAGACACCAGATATGAGTGGCAACTGTCAAAGTACACTTTCAGGGGTCTGCAGGGCACAAGCTGAAGGCCTGAAACACCGGCTTTAAGGACACTGACTGCTATTAGCTTACACTGGAAAACTTTTTTCTTTGTAAAAGCACGCTACAGAGACACCAGATATGAGTTGCAACTGTCAAAGTACACTGGCAGGGGTCTGCAGGGCACACGCTGAAGGAAGGCCTGACACACCCGCTTTAAGGACACTGACTGCTATTAGCTCACACTGGAAAACTTTTTTTCTTTGTAAAAGCACGCTATAGAGACACCAGATATGAGTGGCAACTGTCAAAGTACACTGGCAGGGGTCTGCAGGGCACACGCTGAAGGCCTGAAACAGCCGCTTTAAGGACACTGACTGCTATTAGCTTACACTGAAAAACTTTTTTCTTTGTAAAAGCACGCTACAGAGACACCAGATATGAGTGGCAACTGTCAAAGTACACTGGCAGGGGTCTGCAGGGTACACGCTGAAGGAAGGCCTGACACACCCGCTTTAAGGACACCGACTGCTATTAGCTTACACTGGAAAACTTTTTTTCTTTGTAAAAGCACGCTATAGAGACACCAGATATGAGTGGCTACTGTCAAAGTACACTGAAAGGGGTCTGCAGGGCACACGCTGAAGGCCTGAAACACCCGCTTTAAGGACACTGCCTGCTATAAGCTTACACTGGAAAACTTTTTTGCTTTGTAAAAGCACGCTACAGAGACACCAGATATGAGTGGCAACTGTCAAAGTACACTGGCAGGGGTCTGCAGGGCACACGCTGAAGGCCTGAAACAGCCGCTTTAAGGACACTGACTGCTATTAGCTTACACTGGAAAACGTTTTTTCTTTGTAAAAGCACGCTATAGAGACACCAGATATGAGTGGCAACTGTCAAAGTACACTGGCAGGGGTCTGCAGGGCACACGCTGAAGGCCTGAAACACCCGCTTTAAGGACACTGACTGCTATTAGCTTACACTGGAAAACTTTTTTCTTTGTAAAATCACGCTACAGAGACACCAGATATGTGTGGCAACTGTCAAAGTACACTTTCAGGGGTCTGCAGGGCACACGCTGAAGGCCTGAAACACCGGCTTTAAGGACACTGACTGCTATTAGCTTACACTGGAAAACGTTTTTGCTTTGTAAAAGCACGCTACAGAGACACCAGATATGAGTGGCAACTGTCAAAGTACACTGGCAGGGGTCTGCAGGGCACACGCTGAAGGAAGGTCTGACACACCCGCTTTAAGGACACTGACTGCTATTAGCTAACACTGGAAAACTTTTTTCTTTGTAAAAGCACGCTAAAGAGACACCAGATATGAGTGGCAACTGTCAAAGTACACTGGCAGGGGTCTGCAGGGCACACGCTGAAGGCCTGAAACAGCCGCTTTAAGGACACTGACTGCTATTAGCTTACACTGGAAAACTTTTTTTCTTTGTAAAAGCATGCTATAGAGACACCAGATATGAGTGGCAACTGTCAAAGTACACTGGCAGGGGTCTGCAGGGCACACGCTGAAGGAAGGTCTGACACACCCGCTTTAAGGACACTGACTGCTATTAGCTAACACTGGAAAACTTTTTTCTTTGTATAAGCACGCTGTAGAGACACCACATATGAGTGGCAACTGTCAAAGTACACTGGCAGGGGTCTGCAGGGCACACGCTGAAGGAAGGCCTGACACACCCGCTTTAAGGACACTGACTGCTATTAGCTTACACTGGAAAACTTTTTTGCTTTGTAGAAGCACGCTACAGAGACACCAGATATGAGTGGCAACGTTCAAAGTACACTGGCAGGGGTCTGCAGGGCACACACTGAAGGCCTGAAACACCCGCTTTGTGGACACTGACTGCTATTAGCTTACACTGGAAAACTTTTTTGCTTTGTAAAAGCACGCTACAGAGACACCAGATATGAGTGGCAACGTTCAAAGTACACTGGCAGGGGTCTGCAGGGCACACGCTGAAGGAAAACCTGACACACCCACTTTAAGGACACTGACTGCTATTAGCTTATACTGGAAAACTTTTTTTCTTTGTAAAAGCACGCTTTAGAGACACCAGATATGAGTGGCAACTGTCAAAGTACACTGGCAGGGGTCTGCAGTGCACACGCTGAAGGCCTGAAACACCCGCTTAAAGGACACTGACTGCTATTAGCTAACACTGGAAAACTTTTTTCTTTGTATAAGCACGCTGTAGAGACACCAGATATGAGTGGCAACTGTCAAAGTACACTGGCAGGGGTCTGCAGGGAACACACTGAAGGAAGGCCTGACACACCCGCTTTAAGGACACTGACTGCTATTAGCTTACACTGGAAAACTTTTTTGCTTTGTAGAAGCACGCTACAGAGACACCAGATATGAGTGGCAACGTTCAAAGTACACTGGCAGGGGTCTGCAGGGCACACGCTGAAGGCCTGAAACACCCGCTTTGAGGACACTGACTGCTATTAGCTTACACTGGAAAACTTTTTTTCTTTGTAAAAGCACGCTACAGAGACACCAGATATGAGTGGCAACGTTCAAAGTACACTGGCAGGGGTCTGCTGGGCACACGCTGAAGGCCTGAAACACCCGCTTTGAGGACACTGACTGCTATTAGCTTACACTGGAAAACTTTTTTGCTTTGTAAAAGCACGCTACAGAGACACCAGATATGAGTGGCAACTTTCAAAGTACACTGGCAGGGGTCTGCAGGGCACACGCTGAAGGCCTGAAACACCCGCTTTAAGGACACTGACTGCTATTAGCTTACACTGGAAAACTTTTTTTCTTTGTAAAAGCACGCTACAGAGACACCAGATATGAGTGGCATCTGTCAAAGTACACTGGCAGGGGTCTGCAGGGCACACGCTGAAGGAAGGCCTGACACACCCGCTTTAAGGACACTGACTGCTATTAGCTTACACTGGAAAACTTTTTTGCTTTGTAAAAGCACGCTACAGAGACACCAGATATGAGTGGCAACTGTCAAAGTACACTTGCAAGGGTCTGCAGGGCACACGCTGAAGGAAGGCCTGACACACCCGCTTTAAGGACACTGACTGCTATTAGCTAACACTGGAAAACTTTTTTTCTTTGTAAAAGCACGCTGTAGAGACACCAGATATGAGTGGCAACTGTCAAAGTACACTGGCAGGGGTCTGCAGGGCACACGCTGAAGGAAGGCCTGACACACCCGCTTTAAGGACACTGACTGCTGTTAGCTAACACTGGAAAACTTTTTTTCTTTGTAAAAGCACGCTATAGAGACACCAGATATGAGTGCCAACTGTCAAAGTACACTGGCAGGGGTCTGCAGGGCACACGCTGAAGGCCTGAAACACCCGCTTTAAGGACACTGACTTCTATTAGCTTACACTGGAAAACTTTTTTGCTTTGTAAAAGCACGCTACAGAGACACCAGATATGAGTGGCAACTGTCAAAGTACACTGGCAGGGGTCTGCAGGGCACACGCTGAAGGCCTGAAACAGCCGCTTTAAGGACACTGACTGCTATTAGCTTACATTGGAAAACTTTTTTCTTTGTAAAAGCACGCTATAGAGACACCAGATATGAGTGGCAACTGTTAAAGTACACTGGCAGGGGTCTGCAGGGCACACGCTGAATGCCTGAAACACCCGCTTTAAGGACACTGACTGCTATTAGCTTACACTGGAAAACTTTTTTTCTTTGTAAAAGCACGCTACAGAGACACCAGATATGAGTGGCATCTGTCAAAGTACACTGGCAGGGGTCTGCAGGGCACACGCTGAAGGAAGGCCTGACACACCCGCTTTAAGGACACTGACTGCTATTAGCTTACACTGGAAAACTTTTTTGCTTTGTAAAAGCACGCTACAGAGACACCAGATATGAGTGGCAACTTTCAAAGTACACTGGCAGGGGTCTGCAGGGCACACGCTGAAGGCCTGAAACAGCCGCTTTAAGGACACTGACTGCTATTAGCTTACACTGGAAAACTTTTTTTCTTTGTAAAAGCACGCTACAGAGACACCAGATATGAGTGGCATCTGTCAAAGTACACTGGCAGGGGTCTGCAGGGCACACGCTGAAGGAAGGCCTGACACACCCGCTTTAAGGACACTGACTGCTATTAGCTTACACTGGAAAACTTTTTTGCTTTGTAAAAGCACGCTACAGAGACACCAGATATGAGTGGCAACTGTCAAAGTAACTTGCAAGGGTCTGCAGGGCACACGCTGAAGGAAGGCCTGACACACCCGCTTTAAGGACACTGACTGCTATTAGCTAACACTGGAAAACTTTTTTTCTTTGTAAAAGCACGCTGTAGAGACACCAGATATGAGTGGCAACTGTCAAAGTACACTGGCAGGGGTCTGCAGGGCACACGCTGAAGGAAGGCCTGACACACCCGCTTTAAGGACACTGACTGCTGTTAGCTAACACTGGAAAACTTTTTTTCTTTGTAAAAGCACACTACAGAGACACCAGATATGAGTGGCAACTGTCAAAGTACACTGGCAGGGGTCTGCAGAGCACACGCTGAAGGCCTGAAACACCCGCTTTAAGGACACTGACTGCTATTAGCTTACACTGGAAAACTTTTTTTCTTTGTAAAATCACGCTACAGAGACACCAGATATGAGTGGAAACTGTCAAAGTACACTGGCAGGGGGCTGCAGGGCACACGCTGAATGCCTGAAACACCCGCTTTATGGACACTGACTGCTATTAGCTTACACTGGAAAACTTTTTTCTTTGTAAAAGCACGTTATAGAGACACCAGATATGAGTGGCAACTGTCAAAGTACACTGGCTCGGGTCTGCAGGGCACACGCTGAAGGCCTGAAACACCCGCTTTAAGGACACTGACTGCTATTAGCTTACACTGGAAAACGTTTTTGCTTTGTAAAAGCACGCTACAGAGACACCAGATATGAGTGGCAACTGTCAAAGTACACTGGCAGGGGTCTGCAGGGCACACGCTGAAGGAAGGCCTGACACACCCGCTTTAAGGACACTGACTGCTATTAGCTTACACTGGAAAACGTTTTTGCTTTGTAAAAGCACGCTACAGAGACAGCAGATATGAGTGGCAACTGTCAAAGTACACTGGCAGGGGTCTGCAGGGGACACGCTGAAGGAAGGCCTGACACACCCGCTTTAAGGACACTGACTGCTATTAGCTAACACTGGAAAACTTTTTTCTTTGTAATATCACGCTACAGAGACACCAGATATGAGTGGCAAATGTCAAAGTACACTGACAGGGGTCTGCAGGGCACACGCTGAAGGCCTGAAACACCCGCTTTAAGGACACTGACTGCTATTAGCTTACACTGGAAAACTTTTTTTCTTTGTAAAAGCACGCTACAGAGACACCAGATATGAGTGGCAACTGTCAAAGTACACTGGCAGGGGTCTGCAGGGCACACGCTGAAGGAAGGCCTGACACACCCGCTTTAAGGACACTGACTGCTATTAGCTCACACTGGAAAACTTTTTTTCTTTGTAAAAGCACGCTATAGAGACACCAGATATGAGTGGCAACTGTCAAAGTACACTTGCAGGGGTCTGCAGGGCACACGCTGAAGGCCTGAAACAGCCGCTTTAAGGACACTGACTGCTATTAGCTTACACTGGAAAACTTTTTTCTTTGTAAAAGCACGCTACAGAGACACCAGATATGAGTGGCAACTGTCAAAGTACACTGGCAGGGGTCTGCAGGGCACACGCTGAAGGAAGGCCTGACACACCCGCTTTAAGGACACCGACTGCTATTAGCTTACACTGGAAAACTTTTTTTCTTTGTAAAAGCACGCTATAGAGACACCAGATATGAGTGGCAACTGTCAAAGTACACTGGCAGGGGTCTGCAGGGCACACGCTGAAGGCCTGAAACACCCGCTTTAAGGACACTGACTGCTATAAGCTTACACTGGAAAACTTTTTTGCTTTGTAAAAGCACGCTACAGAGACACCAGATATGAGTTGCAACTGTCAAAGTACATTGGCAGGGGTCTGCAGGGCACACGCTGAAGGCCTGAAACAGCCGCTTTAAGGACACTGACTGCTATTAGCTTACACTGGAAAACTTTTTTTCTTTGTAAAAGCACGCTATAGAGACACCAGATATGAGTGGCAACTGTAAAAGTACACTGGCAGGGGTCTGCAGGGCACAGGCTGAAGGAAGGCCTGACACACCCGCTTTAAGGACACTGACTGCTATTAGCTAACACTGGAAAACTTTTTTTCTTTGTAAAAGCACGCTACAGAGACACCAGATATGAGTGCCAACTGTCAAAGTACACTGGCAGGGGTCTGCAGAGCACACGCTGAAGGCCTGAAACACCCGCTTTAAGGACACTGACTGCTATTAGCTTACACTGGAAAACTTTTTTCTTTTTAAAATCACGCTACAGAGACACCAGATATGAGTGGAAACTGTCAAAGTACACTGGCAGGGGTCTGCAGGTCACACGCTGAATGCCTGAAACACCCGCTTTAAGGACACTGACTGCTATTAGCTTACACTGGAAAACTTTTTTTCTTTGTAAAAGCACGCTATAGAGACACCAGATATGAGTGGCAACTGTCAAAGTACACTGGCAGGGGTCTGCAGGGCACACGCTGAAGGCCTGAAACAGCCGCTTTAAGGACACTGACTGCTATTAGCTTACACTGGAAAACTTTTTTTCTTTGCAAAAGCACGCTATAGAGACACCAGATATGAGTGGCAACTGTCAAAGTACACTGGCAGGGGTCTGCAGGGCAAATGCTGAAGGAAGGCCTAACACACGCTTTAAGGACACTGACTATAGTGTGCTTTTCTTTGTAAAAGCACACTATAGAGACACCAGATATGAGTGGCAACTGTCAAAGTACACTGGCAGGGGTCTGCAGGGCACACGCTGAAGGAAGGCCTGACACACCCACTTTAAGAACACTGACTCCTGCCAGTGTACTGGAAAACTTTTTTTCTTTGTAAAAGCACGCTATAGAGACACCAGATATGAGTGGCAACTGTCAAAGTACACTGGCAGGAGTCTGCAGGGCACACGCTGAAGGCCTGAAACACCCGCTTTAAGGACACTGACTGCTATTAGCTTACACTGGAAAACTTTTTTTCTTTGTAAAAGCACGCTACAGAGACACCAGATATGAGTGGCAACTGTCAAAGTACACTGGCAGGGGTCTGCAGGGCACACGCTGAAGGAAGGCCTGACACACCCACTTTAAGAACACTGACTCCTGCCAGTGTACTGGAAAACTTTTTTTCTTTGTAAAAGCACGCTATAGAGACACCAGATATGAGTGGCAACTGTCAAAGTACACTGGCAGGAGTCTGCAGGGCACACGCTGAAGGCCTGAAACACCCGCTTTAAGGACGCTGACTGCTATAAGCTTACACTGGAAAACGTTTTTGCTTTGTAAAAGCACGCTACAGAGACACCAGATATGAGTGGCAACTGTCAAAGTACACTGGCAGGGGTCTGCAGGGCACACGCTGAAGGCCTGAAACAGCCGCTTTAAGGACACTGACTGCTATTAGCTTACACTGGAAAACTTTTTTGCTTTGTAAAAGCACGCTACAGAGACACCAGATATGAGTGGCAACTGTCAAAGTACACTGGCAGGGGTCTGCAGGGCACACGCTGAAGGAAGGTCTGACACACCCGCTTTAAGGACACTGACTGCTATTAGCTAACACTGGAACACTTTTTTCTTTGTAATATCACGCTACAGAGACACCAGATATGAGTGGCAACTGTCAAAGTACACTGGCAGGGGTCTGCAGGGCACACGCTGAAGGCCTGAAACACCCGCTTTAAGGACACTGACTGCTATAAGCTTACACTGGAAAACTTTTTTGCTTTGTAAAAGCACGCTACAGAGACACCAGATATGAGTGGCAACTGTCAAAGTACACTGGCAGGGGTCTGCAGGGCACACGCTGAAGGCCTGAAACAGCCGCTTTAAGGACACTGACTGCTATTAGCTTACACTGAAAAACTTTTTTTCTTTGTAAAAGCACGCTATAGAGACACCAGATATGAGTGGCAACTGTCAAAGTACACTGGCAGGGGTCTGCAGGGCACACGCTGAATGCCTGAAACACCCGCTTTATGGACACTGACTGCTATTTGCTTACACTGGAAAACTTTTTTCTTTGTAAAAGCACGTTATAGAGACACCAGATATGAGTGGCAACTGTCAAAGTACACTGGCAGGGGTCTGCAGGGCACACGCTGAAGGCCTGAAACAGCCGCTTTAAGGACACTGACTGCTATTAGCTTACACTGGAAAACTTTTTTTCTTTGTAAAAGCACGCTATAGAGACACCAGATATGAGTGGCAACTGTAAAAGTACACTGGCAGGGGTCTGCAGGGCACAGGCTGAAGGAAGGCCTGACACACCCGCTTTAAGGACACTGACTGCTATTAGCTAACACTGGAAAACTTTTTTGCTTTGTAGAAGCACGCTACAGAGACACCAGATATGAGTGCCAACTGTCAAAGTACACTGGCAGGGGTCTGCAGAGCACACGCTGAAGGCCTGAAACACCCGCTTTAAGGACACTGACTGCTATTAGCTTACACTGGAAAACTTTTTTCTTTTTAAAATCACGCTACAGAGACACCAGATATGAGTGGAAACTGTCAAAGTACACTGGCAGGGGTCTGCAGGTCACACGCTGAATGCCTGAAACACCCGCTTTAAGGACACTGACTGCTATTAGCTTACACTGGAAAACTTTTTTTCTTTGTAAAAGCACGCTATAGAGACACCAGATATGAGTGGCAACTGTCAAAGTACACTGGCAGGGGTCTGCAGGGCACACGCTGAAGGCCTGAAACAGCCGCTTTAAGGACACTGACTGCTATTAGCTTACACTGGAAAACTTTTTTTCTTTGCAAAAGCACGCTATAGAGACACCAGATATGAGTGGCAACTGTCAAAGTACACTGGCAGGGGTCTGCAGGGCACACGCTGAAGGAAGGCCTAACACACGCTTTAAGGACACTGACTATAGTGTGCTTTTCTTTGTAAAAGCACACTATAGAGACACCAGATATGAGTGGCAACTGTCAAAGTACACTGGCAGGGGTCTGCAGAGCACACGCTGAAGGAAGGCCTGAAACACCCGCTTTAAGGACACTGACTGCTATTAGCTTACACTGGAAAACTTTTTTTCTTTGTAAAAGCACGCTACAGAGACACCAGATATGAGTGGCAACTGTCAAAGTACACTGGCAGGGGTCTGCAGGGCACACGCTGAAGGAAGGCCTGACACACCCACTTTAAGAACACTGACTGCTATTAGCTTACACTGGAAAACTTTTTTTCTTTGTAAAAGCACGCTATAGAGACACCAGATATGAGTGGCAACTGTCAAAGTACACTGGCAGGAGTCTGCAGGGCACACGCTGAAGGCCTGAAACACCCGCTTTAAGGACACTGACTGCTATTAGCTTACACTGGAAAACTTTTTTCTTTGTAAAATCACGCTACAGAGACACCAGATATGAGTGGCAACTGTCAAAGTACACTGGCAGGGGTCTGCAGGGCACACGCTGATGACCTGAAACACCCGCTTTAAGGACACTGACTGCTATTAGCTTACACTGGAAAACTTTTTTGCTTTGTAAAAGCACGCTACAGAGACACCAGATATGAGTGGCAACTGTCAAAGTACACTGGCAGGGGTCTGCAGGGCACACGCTGAAGGAAGGCCTGACACACCCACTTTAAGGACACTGACTGCTATTAGCTTACACTGGAAAACTTTTTTTCTTTGTAAAAGCACGCTATAGAGACACCAGATATGAGTGGCAACTGTCAAAGTACACTGGCAGGGGTCTGCAGGGCACACGCTGAAGGCCTGAAACACCCGCTTTAAGGACACTGACTGCTATAAGCTTACACTGGAAAACTTTTTTGCTTTGTAAAAGCACGCTACAGAGACACCAGATATGAGTGGCAACTGTCAAAGTACACTGGCAGGGGTCTGCAGGGCACACGCTGAAGGCCTGAAACAGCCGCTTTAAGGACACTGACTGCTATTAGCTTACACTGGAAAACTTTTTTGCTTTGTAAAAGCACGCTACAGAGACACCAGATATGAGTGGCAACTGTCAAAGTACACTGGCAGGGGTCTGCAGGGCACACGCTGAAGGAAGGTCTGACACACCCACTTTAAGGACACTGACTGCTATTAGCTAACACTGGAAAACTTTTTTCTTTGTAATATCACGCTACAGAGACACCAGATATGAGTGGCAACTGTCAAAGTACACTGGCAGGGGTCTGCAGGGCACACGCTGAAGGCCTGAAACACCCGCTTTAAGGACACTGACTGCTATAAGCTTACACTGGAAAACTTTTTTGCTTTGTAAAAGCACGCTACAGAGACACCAGATATGAGTGGCAACTGTCAAAGTACACTGGCAGGGGTCTGCAGGGCACACGCTGAAGGCCTGAAACAGCCGCTTTAAGGACACTGACTGCTATTAGCTTACACTGAAAAACTTTTTTTCTTTGTAAAAGCACGCTATAGAGACACCAGATATGAGTGGCAACTGTCAAAGTACACTGGCAGGGGTCTGCAGGGCACACGCTGAAGGAAGGCCTGACACACCCGCTTTAAGGACACTGACTGCTATTAGCTAACACTGGAAAACTTTTTTTCTTTGTAAAAGCACGCTACAGAGACACCAGATATGAGTGCCAACTGTCAAAGTACACTGGCAGGGGTCTGCAGAGCACACGCTGAAGGCCTGAAACACCCGCTTTAAGGACACTGACTGCTATTAGCTTACACTGGAAAACTTTTTTCTTTGTAAAATCACGCTACAGAGACACCAGATATGAGTGGCAACTGTCAAAGTACACTTTCAGGGGTCTGCAGGGCACAAGCTGAAGGCCTGAAACACCGGCTTTAAGGACACTGACTGCTATTAGCTTACACTGGAAAACTTTTTTCTTTGTAAAAGCACGCTACAGAGACACCAGATATGAGTTGCAACTGTCAAAGTACACTGGCAGGGGTCTGCAGGGCACACGCTGAAGGAAGGCCTGACACACCCGCTTTAAGGACACTGACTGCTATTAGCTCACACTGGAAAACTTTTTTTCTTTGTAAAAGCACGCTATAGAGACACCAGATATGAGTGGCAACTGTCAAAGTACACTGGCAGGGGTCTGCAGGGCACACGCTGAAGGCCTGAAACAGCCGCTTTAAGGACACTGACTGCTATTAGCTTACACTGAAAAACTTTTTTCTTTGTAAAAGCACGCTACAGAGACACCAGATATGAGTGGCAACTGTCAAAGTACACTGGCAGGGGTCTGCAGGGTACACGCTGAAGGAAGGCCTGACACACCCGCTTTAAGGACACCGACTGCTATTAGCTTACACTGGAAAACTTTTTTTCTTTGTAAAAG
This sequence comes from Pelobates fuscus, assembly GCF_036172605.1. NCBI lineage: Eukaryota > Metazoa > Chordata > Amphibia > Anura > Pelobatidae > Pelobates > Pelobates fuscus. Next base: position 56,671,605 of record NC_086327.1, read on the forward strand.
CACGCTATAGAGACACCAGATATGAGTGGCTACTGTCAAAGTACACTGAAAGGGGTCTGCAGGGCACACGCTGAAGGCCTGAAACACCCGCTTTAAGGACACTGCCTGCTATAAGCTTACACTGGAAAACTTTTTTGCTTTGTAAAAGCACGCTACAGAGACACCAGATATGAGTGGCAACTGTCAAAGTACACTGGCAGGGGTCTGCAGGGCACACGCTGAAGGCCTGAAACAGCCGCTTTAAGGACACTGACTGCTATTAGCTTACACTGGAAAACGTTTTTTCTTTGTAAAAGCACGCTATAGAGACACCAGATATGAGTGGCAACTGTCAAAGTACACTGGCAGGGGTCTGCAGGGCACACGCTGAAGGCCTGAAACACCCGCTTTAAGGACACTGACTGCTATTAGCTTACACTGGAAAACTTTTTTCTTTGTAAAATCACGCTACAGAGACACCAGATATGTGTGGCAACTGTCAAAGTACACTTTCAGGGGTCTGCAGGGCACACGCTGAAGGCCTGAAACACCGGCTTTAAGGACACTGACTGCTATTAGCTTACACTGGAAAACGTTTTTGCTTTGTAAAAGCACGCTACAGAGACACCAGATATGAGTGGCAACTGTCAAAGTACACTGGCAGGGGTCTGCAGGGCACACGCTGAAGGAAGGTCTGACACACCCGCTTTAAGGACACTGACTGCTATTAGCTAACACTGGAAAACTTTTTTCTTTGTAAAAGCACGCTAAAGAGACACCAGATATGAGTGGCAACTGTCAAAGTACACTGGCAGGGGTCTGCAGGGCACACGCTGAAGGCCTGAAACAGCCGCTTTAAGGACACTGACTGCTATTAGCTTACACTGGAAAACTTTTTTTCTTTGTAAAAGCATGCTATAGAGACACCAGATATGAGTGGCAACTGTCAAAGTACACTGGCAGGGGTCTGCAGGGCACACGCTGAAGGAAGGTCTGACACACCCGCTTTAAGGACACTGACTGCTATTAGCTAACACTGGAAAACTTTTTTCTTTGTATAAGCACGCTGTAGAGACACCACATATGAGTGGCAACTGTCAAAGTACACTGGCAGGGGTCTGCAGGGCACACGCTGAAGGAAGGCCTGACACACCCGCTTTAAGGACACTGACTGCTATTAGCTTACACTGGAAAACTTTTTTGCTTTGTAGAAGCACGCTACAGAGACACCAGATATGAGTGGCAACGTTCAAAGTACACTGGCAGGGGTCTGCAGGGCACACACTGAAGGCCTGAAACACCCGCTTTGTGGACACTGACTGCTATTAGCTTACACTGGAAAACTTTTTTGCTTTGTAAAAGCACGCTACAGAGACACCAGATATGAGTGGCAACGTTCAAAGTACACTGGCAGGGGTCTGCAGGGCACACGCTGAAGGAAAACCTGACACACCCACTTTAAGGACACTGACTGCTATTAGCTTATACTGGAAAACTTTTTTTCTTTGTAAAAGCACGCTTTAGAGACACCAGATATGAGTGGCAACTGTCAAAGTACACTGGCAGGGGTCTGCAGTGCACACGCTGAAGGCCTGAAACACCCGCTTAAAGGACACTGACTGCTATTAGCTAACACTGGAAAACTTTTTTCTTTGTATAAGCACGCTGTAGAGACACCAGATATGAGTGGCAACTGTCAAAGTACACTGGCAGGGGTCTGCAGGGAACACACTGAAGGAAGGCCTGACACACCCGCTTTAAGGACACTGACTGCTATTAGCTTACACTGGAAAACTTTTTTGCTTTGTAGAAGCACGCTACAGAGACACCAGATATGAGTGGCAACGTTCAAAGTACACTGGCAGGGGTCTGCAGGGCACACGCTGAAGGCCTGAAACACCCGCTTTGAGGACACTGACTGCTATTAGCTTACACTGGAAAACTTTTTTTCTTTGTAAAAGCACGCTACAGAGACACCAGATATGAGTGGCAACGTTCAAAGTACACTGGCAGGGGTCTGCTGGGCACACGCTGAAGGCCTGAAACACCCGCTTTGAGGACACTGACTGCTATTAGCTTACACTGGAAAACTTTTTTGCTTTGTAAAAGCACGCTACAGAGACACCAGATATGAGTGGCAACTTTCAAAGTACACTGGCAGGGGTCTGCAGGGCACACGCTGAAGGCCTGAAACACCCGCTTTAAGGACACTGACTGCTATTAGCTTACACTGGAAAACTTTTTTTCTTTGTAAAAGCACGCTACAGAGACACCAGATATGAGTGGCATCTGTCAAAGTACACTGGCAGGGGTCTGCAGGGCACACGCTGAAGGAAGGCCTGACACACCCGCTTTAAGGACACTGACTGCTATTAGCTTACACTGGAAAACTTTTTTGCTTTGTAAAAGCACGCTACAGAGACACCAGATATGAGTGGCAACTGTCAAAGTACACTTGCAAGGGTCTGCAGGGCACACGCTGAAGGAAGGCCTGACACACCCGCTTTAAGGACACTGACTGCTATTAGCTAACACTGGAAAACTTTTTTTCTTTGTAAAAGCACGCTGTAGAGACACCAGATATGAGTGGCAACTGTCAAAGTACACTGGCAGGGGTCTGCAGGGCACACGCTGAAGGAAGGCCTGACACACCCGCTTTAAGGACACTGACTGCTGTTAGCTAACACTGGAAAACTTTTTTTCTTTGTAAAAGCACGCTATAGAGACACCAGATATGAGTGCCAACTGTCAAAGTACACTGGCAGGGGTCTGCAGGGCACACGCTGAAGGCCTGAAACACCCGCTTTAAGGACACTGACTTCTATTAGCTTACACTGGAAAACTTTTTTGCTTTGTAAAAGCACGCTACAGAGACACCAGATATGAGTGGCAACTGTCAAAGTACACTGGCAGGGGTCTGCAGGGCACACGCTGAAGGCCTGAAACAGCCGCTTTAAGGACACTGACTGCTATTAGCTTACATTGGAAAACTTTTTTCTTTGTAAAAGCACGCTATAGAGACACCAGATATGAGTGGCAACTGTTAAAGTACACTGGCAGGGGTCTGCAGGGCACACGCTGAATGCCTGAAACACCCGCTTTAAGGACACTGACTGCTATTAGCTTACACTGGAAAACTTTTTTTCTTTGTAAAAGCACGCTACAGAGACACCAGATATGAGTGGCATCTGTCAAAGTACACTGGCAGGGGTCTGCAGGGCACACGCTGAAGGAAGGCCTGACACACCCGCTTTAAGGACACTGACTGCTATTAGCTTACACTGGAAAACTTTTTTGCTTTGTAAAAGCACGCTACAGAGACACCAGATATGAGTGGCAACTTTCAAAGTACACTGGCAGGGGTCTGCAGGGCACACGCTGAAGGCCTGAAACAGCCGCTTTAAGGACACTGACTGCTATTAGCTTACACTGGAAAACTTTTTTTCTTTGTAAAAGCACGCTACAGAGACACCAGATATGAGTGGCATCTGTCAAAGTACACTGGCAGGGGTCTGCAGGGCACACGCTGAAGGAAGGCCTGACACACCCGCTTTAAGGACACTGACTGCTATTAGCTTACACTGGAAAACTTTTTTGCTTTGTAAAAGCACGCTACAGAGACACCAGATATGAGTGGCAACTGTCAAAGTAACTTGCAAGGGTCTGCAGGGCACACGCTGAAGGAAGGCCTGACACACCCGCTTTAAGGACACTGACTGCTATTAGCTAACACTGGAAAACTTTTTTTCTTTGTAAAAGCACGCTGTAGAGACACCAGATATGAGTGGCAACTGTCAAAGTACACTGGCAGGGGTCTGCAGGGCACACGCTGAAGGAAGGCCTGACACACCCGCTTTAAGGACACTGACTGCTGTTAGCTAACACTGGAAAACTTTTTTTCTTTGTAAAAGCACACTACAGAGACACCAGATATGAGTGGCAACTGTCAAAGTACACTGGCAGGGGTCTGCAGAGCACACGCTGAAGGCCTGAAACACCCGCTTTAAGGACACTGACTGCTATTAGCTTACACTGGAAAACTTTTTTTCTTTGTAAAATCACGCTACAGAGACACCAGATATGAGTGGAAACTGTCAAAGTACACTGGCAGGGGGCTGCAGGGCACACGCTGAATGCCTGAAACACCCGCTTTATGGACACTGACTGCTATTAGCTTACACTGGAAAACTTTTTTCTTTGTAAAAGCACGTTATAGAGACACCAGATATGAGTGGCAACTGTCAAAGTACACTGGCTCGGGTCTGCAGGGCACACGCTGAAGGCCTGAAACACCCGCTTTAAGGACACTGACTGCTATTAGCTTACACTGGAAAACGTTTTTGCTTTGTAAAAGCACGCTACAGAGACACCAGATATGAGTGGCAACTGTCAAAGTACACTGGCAGGGGTCTGCAGGGCACACGCTGAAGGAAGGCCTGACACACCCGCTTTAAGGACACTGACTGCTATTAGCTTACACTGGAAAACGTTTTTGCTTTGTAAAAGCACGCTACAGAGACAGCAGATATGAGTGGCAACTGTCAAAGTACACTGGCAGGGGTCTGCAGGGGACACGCTGAAGGAAGGCCTGACACACCCGCTTTAAGGACACTGACTGCTATTAGCTAACACTGGAAAACTTTTTTCTTTGTAATATCACGCTACAGAGACACCAGATATGAGTGGCAAATGTCAAAGTACACTGACAGGGGTCTGCAGGGCACACGCTGAAGGCCTGAAACACCCGCTTTAAGGACACTGACTGCTATTAGCTTACACTGGAAAACTTTTTTTCTTTGTAAAAGCACGCTACAGAGACACCAGATATGAGTGGCAACTGTCAAAGTACACTGGCAGGGGTCTGCAGGGCACACGCTGAAGGAAGGCCTGACACACCCGCTTTAAGGACACTGACTGCTATTAGCTCACACTGGAAAACTTTTTTTCTTTGTAAAAGCACGCTATAGAGACACCAGATATGAGTGGCAACTGTCAAAGTACACTTGCAGGGGTCTGCAGGGCACACGCTGAAGGCCTGAAACAGCCGCTTTAAGGACACTGACTGCTATTAGCTTACACTGGAAAACTTTTTTCTTTGTAAAAGCACGCTACAGAGACACCAGATATGAGTGGCAACTGTCAAAGTACACTGGCAGGGGTCTGCAGGGCACACGCTGAAGGAAGGCCTGACACACCCGCTTTAAGGACACCGACTGCTATTAGCTTACACTGGAAAACTTTTTTTCTTTGTAAAAGCACGCTATAGAGACACCAGATATGAGTGGCAACTGTCAAAGTACACTGAAAGGGGTCTGCAGGGCACACGCTGAAGGCCTGAAACACCCGCTTTAAGGACACTGACTGCTATAAGCTTACACTGGAAAACTTTTTTGCTTTGTAAAAGCACGCTACAGAGACACCAGATATGAGTGGCAACTGTCAAAGTACACTGGCAGGGGTCTGCAGGGCACACGCTGAAGGCCTGAAACAGCCGCTTTAAGGACACTGACTGCTATTAGCTTACACTGGAAAAGGTTTTTTCTTTGTAAAAGCACGCTATAGAGACACCAGATATGAGTGGCAACTGTCAAAGTACACTGGCAGGGGTCTGCAGGGCACACGCTGAAGGCCTGAAACACCCGCTTTAAGGACACTGACTGCTATTAGCTTATACTGGAAAACTTTTTTCTTTGTAAAATCACGCTACAGAGACACCAGATATGAGTGGCAACTGTCAAAGTACACTTTCAGGGGTCTGCAGGGCACACGCTGAAGGCCTGAAACACCCGCTTCAAGGACACTGACTGCTATTAGCTTACACTGGAAAAAGTTTTTGCTTTGTAAAAGCACGCTACAGAGACACCAGATATGAGTGGCAACTGTCAAAGTACACTGGCAGGGGTCTGCAGGGCACACGCTGAAGGCCTGAAACACCCGCTTTAAGGACACTGACTGCTATTAGCTTACACTGGAAAACATTTTTTTCTTTGTAAAAGCACGCTACAGAGACACCAGATATGAGTGGCAACTGTCAAAGTACACTGGCAGGGGTCTGCAGAGCACACGCTGAAGGAAGGCCTGAAACACCCGCTTTAAGGACACTGACTGCTATTAGCTTACACTGGAAAACTTTTTTGCTTTGTAGAAGCACGCTACAGAGACACCAGATATGAGTGGCAACGTTCAAAGTACACTGGCAGGGGTCTGCAGGGCACACGCTGAAGGCCTGAAACACCCGCTTTGTGGACACTGACTGCTATTAGCTTACACTGGAAAACTTTTTTGCTTTGTAAAAGCACGCTACAGAGACACCAGATATGAGTGGCAACGTTCAAAGTACACTGGCAGGGGTCTGCAGGGCACACGCTGAAGGAAAACCTGACACACCCACTTTAAGGACACTGACTGCTATTAGCTTATACTGGAAAACTTTTTTTCTTTGTAAAAGCACGCTATAGAGACACCAGATATGAGTGGCAACTGTCAAAGTACACTGGCAGGGGTCTGCAGTGCACACGCTGAAGGCCTGAAACACCCGCTTAAAGGACACTGACTGCTATTAGCTAACACTGGAAAACTTTTTTCTTTGTATAAGCACGCTGTAGAGACACCACATATGAGTGGCAACTGTCAAAGTACACTGGCAGGGGTCTGCAGGGCACACACTGAAGGAAGGCCTGACACACCCGCTTTAAGGACACTGACTGCTATTAGCTTACACTGGAAAACTTTTTTGCTTTGTAGAAGCACGCTACAGAGACACCAGATATGAGTGGCAACGTTCAAAGTACACTGGCAGGGGTCTGCAGGGCACACGCTGAAGGCGTGAAACACCCGCTTTGAGGACACTGACTGCTATTAGCTTACACTGGAAAACTTGTTTTCTTTGTAAAAGCACGCTACAGAGACACCAGATATGAGTGGCAACGTTCAAAGTACACTGGCAGGGGTCTGCAGGGCACACGCTGAAGGCCTGAAACACCCGCTTTGAGGACACTGACTGCTATTAGCTTACACTGGAAAACTTTTTTTCTTTGTAAAAGCACGCTACAGAGACACCAGATATGAGTGGCAACGTTCAAAGTACACTGGCAGGGGTCTGCAGGGCACACACTGAAGGAAAACCTGACACACCCACTTTAAGGACACTGACTGCTATTAGCTTATACTGGAAAACTTTTTTTCTTTGTAAAAGCACGCTATAGAGACACCAGATATGAGTGGCAACTGTCAAAGTACACTGGCAGGGGTCTGCAGTGCACACGCTGAAGGCCTGAAACACCCGCTTAAAGGACACTGACTGCTATTAGCTTACACTGGAAAACTTTTTTGCTTTGTAAAAGCACGCTACAGAGACACCAGATATGAGTGGCAACTGTCAAAGTACACTGGCAGGGGTCTGCAGGGCACACGCTGAAGGCCTGAAACACCCGCTTTAAGGACACTGACTGCTATTAGCTTACACTGGAAAACGTTTTTGCTTTGTAAAAGCACGCTACAGAGACACCAGATATGAGTGGCAACTGTCAAAGTACACTGGCAGGGGTCTGCAGGGCACACGCTGAAGGAAGGCCTGACACACCCGCTTTAAGGACACTGACTGCTATTAGCTTACACTGGAAAACGTTTTTGCTTTGTAAAAGCACGCTGTAGAGACAGCAGATATGAGTGGCAACTGTCAAAGTACACTGGCAGGGGTCTGCAGGGCACACGCTGAAGGAAGGCCTGACACACCCGCTTTAAGGACACTGACTGCTATTAGCTAACACTGGAAAACTTTTTTTCTTTGTAAAAGCACGCTACAGAGACACCAGATATGAGTGGCAACTGTCAAAGTACACTGGCAGGGGTCTGCAGAGCACACGCTGAAGGCCTGAAACACCCGCTTAAAGGACACTGACTGCTATTAGCTTACACTGGAAAACGTTTTTGCTTTGTAAAAGCACGCTGTAGAGACAGCAGATATGAGTGGCATCTGTCAAAGTACACTGGCAGGGGTCTGCAGGGCACACGCTGAAGGAAGGCCTGACACACCCGCTTTAAGGACACTGACTGCTATTAGCTTACACTGGAAAACTTTTTTGCTTTGTAAAAGCACGCTACAGAGACACCAGATATGAGTGGCAACGTTCAAAGTACACTGGCAGGGGTCTGCAGGGCACACGCTGAAGGAAGGCCTGACACACCCGCTTTAAGGACACTGACTGCTATTAGCTTATACTGGAAAACTTTTTTTCTTTGTAAAAGCACGCTATAGAGACACCAGATATGAGTGCCAACTGTCAAAGTACACTTGCAGGGGTCTGCAGGGCACACGCTGAAGGCCTGAAACACCCGCTTTAAGGACACTGACTTCTATTAGCTTACACTGGAAAACTTTTTTGCTTTGTAAAAGCACGCTACAGAGACACCAGATATGAGTGGCAACTGTCAAAGTACACTGGCAGGGGTCTGCAGGGCACACGCTGAAGGCCTGAAACAGCCGCTTTAAGGACACTGACTGCTATTAGCTTACACTGGAAAACTTTTTTCTTTGTAAAAGCACGCTATAGAGACACCAGATATGAGTGGCAACTGTTAAAGTACACTGGCAGGGGTCTGCAGGGCACACGCTGAAGGCCTGAAACACCCGCTTTAAGGACACTGACTGCTATTAGCTTACACTGGAAAACTTTTTTGCTTTGTAAAAGCACGCTAGAGAAACCAGATATGAGTGGCAACTGTCAAAGTACACTTGCAAGGGTCTGCAGGGCACACGCTGAAGGAAGGCCTGACACACCCGCTTTAAGGACACTGACTGCTATTAGCAAACACTGGAAAACCTTTTTTCTTTGTAAAAGCACGCTGTAGAGACACCAGATATGAGTGGCAACTGTCAAAGTACACTGGCAGGGGTCTGCAGGGCACACGCTGAAGGAAGGCCTGACACACCCGCTTTAAGGACACTGACTGCTGTTAGCTAACACTGGAAAACTTTCTTTCTTTGTAAAAGCACGCTACAGAGACACCAGATATGAGTGGCAACTGTCAAAGTACACTGGCAGGGGTCTGCAGAGCACACGCTGAAGGCCTGAAACACCCGCTTTAAGGACACTGACTGCTATTAGCTTACGCTGGAAAACTTTTTTTCTTTGTAAAATCACGCTACAGAGACACCAGATATAAGTGGAAACTGTCAAAGTACACTGGCAGGGGGCTGCAGGGCACACGCTGAATGCCTGAAACACCCGCTTTATGGACACTGACTGCTATTAGCTTACACTGGAAAACTTTTTTCTTTGTAAAAGCACGTTATAGAGAAACCAGATATGAGTGGCAACTGTCAAAGTACACTGGCAGGGGTCTGCAGGGCACACGCTGAAGGAAGGCCTGACACACCCGCTTTAAGGACACTGACTGCTATTAGCTTACACTGGAAAACTTTTTTTCTTTGTAAAAGCACGCTATAGAGACACCAGATATGAGTGGCAACTGTCAAAGTACACTGGCAGGGGTCTGCAGGGCACACGCTGAAGGAAGGCCTGACACACCCGCTTTAAGGACACTGACTGCTATTAGCTTACACTGGAAAACTTTTTTTCTTTGTAAAAGCACGCTACAGAGACACAAGATATGAGTGCCAACTGTCAAAGTACACTGGCAGGGGTCTGCAGAGCACACGCTGAAGGCCTGACACACCCGCTTTAAGGACACTGACTGCTATTAGCTTACACTGGAAAACTTTTTTCTTTGTAAAATCACGCTACAGAGACACCAGATATGAGTGGCAACTGTCAAAGTACACTTTCAGGGGTCTGCAGGGCACACGCTGAAGGCCTGAAACACCGGCTTTAAGGACACTGACTGCTATTAGCTTACACTGGAAAACTTTTTTTCTTTGTAAAAGCACGCTACAGAGACACCAGATATGAGTGGCAACTGTCAAAGTACACTGGCAGGGGTCTGCAGGGCACACGCTGAATGAAGGCCTGACACACCCGCTTTAAGGACACTGACTGCTATTAGCTCACACTGGAAAACTTTTTTTCTTTGTAAAAGCACGCTATAGAGACACCAGATATGAGTGGCAACTGTCAAAGTACACTGGCAGGGGTCTGCAGGGCACACGCTGAAGGCCTGAAACAGCCGCTTTAAGGACACTGACTGCTATTAGCTTACACTGGAAAACTTTTTTGCTTTGTAAAAGCACGCTAGAGAAACCAGATATGAGTGGCAACTGTCAAAGTAACTTGCAAGGGTCTGCAGGGCACACGCTGAAGGAAGGCCTGACACACCCGCTTTAAGGACACTGACTGCTATTAGCTAACACTGGAAAACTTTTTTTCTTTGTAAAAGCACGCTGTAGAGACACCAGATATGAGTGGCAACTGTCAAAGTACACTGGCAGGGGTCTGCAGGGCACACGCTGAAGGAAGGCCTGACACACCCGCTTTAAGGACACTGACTGCTGTTAGCTAACACTGGAAAACTTTTTTTCTTTGTAAAAGCACACTACAGAGACACCAGATATGAGTGGCAACTGTCAAAGTACACTGGCAGGGGTCTGCAGAGCACACGCTGAAGGCCTGAAACACCCGCTTTAAGGACACTGACTGCTATTAGCTTACACTGGAAAACTTTTTTTCTTTGTAAAATCACGCTACAGAGACACCAGATATGAGTGGAAACTGTCAAAGTACACTGGCAGGGGGCTGCAGGGCACACGCTGAATGCCTGAAACACCCGCTTTATGGACACTGACTGCTATTAGCTTACACTGGAAAACTTTTTTCTTTGTAAAAGCACGTTATAGAGACACCAGATATGAGTGGCAACTGTCAAAGTACACTGGCTCGGGTCTGCAGGGCACACGCTGAAGGCCTGAAACACCCGCTTTAAGGACACTGACTGCTATTAGCTTACACTGGAAAACGTTTTTGCTTTGTAAAAGCACGCTACAGAGACAGCAGATATGAGTGGCAACTGTCAAAGTACACTGGCAGGGGTCTGCAGGGGACACGCTGAAGGAAGGCCTGACACACCCGCTTTAAGGACACTGACTGCTATTAGCTAACACTGGAAAACTTTTTTCTTTGTAATATCACGCTACAGAGACACCAGATATGAGTGGCAAATGTCAAAGTACACTGACAGGGGTCTGCAGGGCACACGCTGAAGGCCTGAAACACCCGCTTTAAGGACACTGACTGCTATTAGCTTACACTGGAAAACTTTTTTCTTTGTAAAAGCACGCTACAGAGACACCAGATATGAGTGGCAACTGTCAAAGTACACTGGCAGGGGTCTGCAGGGCACACGCTGATGACCTGAAACACCCGCTTTAAGGACACTGACTGCTATTAGCTTACACTGGAAAACTTTTTTTCTTTGTAAAAGCACGCTACAGAGACACCAGATATGAGTGGCAACTGTCAAAGTACACTGGCAGGGGTCTGCAGGGCACACGCTGAAGGAAGGCCTGACACACCCGCTTTAAGGACACTGACTGCTATTAGCTCACACTGGAAAACTTTTTTTCTTTGTAAAAGCACGCTATAGAGACACCAGATATGAGTGGCAACTGTCAAAGTACACTTGCAGGGGTCTGCAGGGCACACGCTGAAGGCCTGAAACAGCCGCTTTAAGGACACTGACTGCTATTAGCTTACACTGGAAAACTTTTTTCTTTGTAAAAGCACGCTACAGAGACACCAGATATGAGTGGCAACTGTCAAAGTACACTGGCAGGGGTCTGCAGGGCACACGCTGAAGGAAGGCCTGACACACCCGCTTTAAGGACACCGACTGCTATTAGCTTACACTGGAAAACTTTTTTTCTTTGTAAAAGCACGCTATAGAGACACCAGATATGAGTGGCAACTGTCAAAGTACACTGAAAGGGGTCTGCAGGGCACACGCTGAAGGCCTGAAACACCCGCTTTAAGGACACTGACTGCTATATGCTTACACTGGAAAACTTTTTTGCTTTGTAAAAGCACGCTACAGAGACACCAGATATGAGTGGCAACTGTCAAAGTACACTGGCAGGGGTCTGCAGGGCACACGCTGAAGGCCTGAAACAGCCGCTTTAAGGACACTGACTGCTATTAGCTTACACTGGAAAAGGTTTTTTCTTTGTAAAAGCACGCTATAGAGACACCAGATATGAGTGGCAACTGTCAAACTACACTGGCAGGGGTCTGCAGGGCACACGCTGAAGGCCTGAAACACCCGCTTTAAGGACACTGACTGCTATTAGCTTATACTGGAAAACTTTTTTCTTTGTAAAATCACGCTACAGAGACACCAGATATGAGTGGCAACTGTCAAAGTACACTTTCAGGGGTCTGCAGGGCACACGCTGAAGGCCTGAAACACCCGCTTTAAGGACACTGACTGCTATTAGCTTACACTGGAAAAAGTTTTTGCTTTGTAAAAGCACGCTACAGAGACACCAGATATGAGTGGCAACTGTCAAAGTACACTGGCAGGGGTCTGCAGGGCACACGCTGAAGGAAGGTCTGACACACCCGCTTTAAGGACACTGACTGCTATTAGCTAACACTGGAAAACTTTTTTCTTTGTAATATCACGCTACAGAGACACCAGATATAAGTGGCAACTGTCAAAGTACACTGGCAGGGGTCTGCAGGGCACACGCTGAAGGCCTGAAACACCCGCTTTAAGGACACTGACTGCTATTAGCTTACACTGGAAAACATTTTTTTCTTTGTAAAAGCACGCTACAGAGACACCAGATATGAGTGGCAACTGTCAAAGTACACTGGCAGGGGTCTGCAGAGCACACGCTGAAGGAAGGCCTGAAACACCCGCTTTAAGGACACTGACTGCTATTAGCTTACACTGGAAAACTTTTTTGCTTTGTAGAAGCACGCTACAGAGACACCAGATATGAGTGGCAACGTTCAAAGTACACTGGCAGGGGTCTGCAGGGCACACGCTGAAGGCCTGAAACACCCGCTTTAAGGACACTGACTGCTATTAGCTTACACTGGAAAACTTTTTTTTCTTTGCAAAAGCACGCTATAGAGACACCAGATATGAGTGGCAACTGTCAAAGTACACTGGCAGGGGTCTGCAGGGCACACGCTGAAGACCAGAAACACCCGCTTTAAGGACACTGACTGCTATTAGCTTACTCTGGAAAACTTTTTTTTCTTTGTAAAATCACGCTACAGAGACACCAGATATGAGTGGCAACTGTCAAAGTACACTTTCAGGGGTCTGCAGGGCACACGCTGAAGGCCTGAAACACCCGCTTCAAGGACACTGACTGCTATTAGCTTACACTGGAAAAAGTTTTTGCTTTGTAAAAGCACGCTACAGAGACACCAGATATGAGTGGCAACTGTCAAAGTACACTGGCAGGGGTCTGCAGGGCACACGCTGAAGGCCTGAAACACCCGCTTTAAGGACACTGACTGCTATTAGCTTACACTGGAAAACATTTTTTTCTTTGTAAAAGCACGCTACAGAGACACCAGATATGAGTGGCAACTGTCAAAGTACACTGGCAGGGGTCTGCAGAGCACACGCTGAAGGAAGGCCTGAAACACCCGCTTTAAGGACACTGACTGCTATTAGCTTACACTGGAAAACTTTTTTGCTTTGTAGAAGCACGCTACAGAGACACCAGATATGAGTGGCAACGTTCAAAGTACACTGGCAGGGGTCTGCAGGGCACACGCTGAAGGCCTGAAACACCCGCTTTGTGGACACTGACTGCTATTAGCTTACACTGGAAAACTTTTTTGCTTTGTAAAAGCACGCTACAGAGACACCAGATATGAGTGGCAACGTTCAAAGTACACTGGCAGGGGTCTGCAGGGCACACGCTGAAGGAAAACCTGACACACCCACTTTAAGGACACTGACTGCTATTAGCTTATACTGGAAAACTTTTTTTCTTTGTAAAAGCACGCTATAGAGACACCAGATATGAGTGGCAACTGTCAAAGTACACTGGCAGGGGTCTGCAGTGCACACGCTGAAGGCCTGAAACACCCGCTTAAAGGACACTGACTGCTATTAGCTAACACTGGAAAACTTTTTTCTTTGTATAAGCACGCTGTAGAGACACCACATATGAGTGGCAACTGTCAAAGTACACTGGCAGGGGTCTGCAGGGCACACACTGAAGGAAGGCCTGACACACCCGCTTTAAGGACACTGACTGCTATTAGCTTACACTGGAAAACTTTTTTGCTTTGTAGAAGCACGCTACAGAGACACCAGATATGAGTGGCAACGTTCAAAGTACACTGGCAGGGGTCTGCAGGGCACACGCTGAAGGCGTGAAACACCCGCTTTGAGGACACTGACTGCTATTAGCTTACACTGGAAAACTTGTTTTCTTTGTAAAAGCACGCTACAGAGACACCAGATATGAGTGGCAACGTTCAAAGTACACTGGCAGGGGTCTGCAGGGCACACGCTGAAGGAAAGCCTGAAACACCCGCTTTGAGGACACTGACTGCTATTAGCTTACACTGGAAAACTTTTTTTCTTTGTAAAAGCACGCTATAGAGACACCAGATATGAGTGGCAACTGTCAAAGTACACTGGCAGGGGTCTGCAGTGCACACGCTGAAGGCCTGAAACACCCGCTTAAAGGACACTGACTGCTATTAGCTTACACTGGAAAACTTTTTTGCTTTGTAAAAGCACGCTACAGAGACACCAGATATGAGTGGCAACTGTCAAAGTACACTGGCAGGGGTCTGCAGGGCACACGCTGAAGGCCTGAAACACCCGCTTTAAGGACACTGACTGCTATTAGCTTACACTGGAAAACGTTTTTGCTTTGTAAAAGCACGCTACAGAGACACCAGATATGAGTGGCAACTGTCAAAGTACACTGGCAGGGGTCTGCAGGGCACACGCTGAAGGAAGGCCTGACACACCCGCTTTAAGGACACTGACTGCTATTAGCTTACACTGGAAAACGTTTTTGCTTTGTAAAAGCACGCTGTAGAGACAGCAGATATGAGTGGCAACTGTCAAAGTACACTGGCAGGGGTCTGCAGGGCACACGCTGAAGGAAGGCCTGACACACCCGCTTTAAGGACACTGACTGCTATTAGCTAACACTGGAAAACTTTTTTTCTTTGTAAAAGCACGCTACAGAGACACCAGATATGAGTGGCAACTGTCAAAGTACACTGGCAGGGGTCTGCAGAGCACACGCTGAAGGCCTGAAACACCCGCTTAAAGGACACTGACTGCTATTAGCTTACACTGGAAAACGTTTTTGCTTTGTAAAAGTACGCTGTAGAGACAGCAGATATGAGTGGCATCTGTCAAAGTACACTGGCAGGGGTCTGCAGGGCACACGCTGAAGGAAGGCCTGACACACCCGCTTTAAGGACACTGACTGCTATTAGCTTACACTGGAAAACTTTTTTGCTTTGTAAAAGCACGCTACAGAGACACCAGATATGAGTGGCAACGTTCAAAGTACACTGGCAGGGGTCTGCAGGGCACACGCTGAAGGAAAACCTGACACACCCACTTTAAGGACACTGACTGCTATTAGCTAACACTGGAAAACTTTTT
Source organism: Pelobates fuscus (assembly GCF_036172605.1). Lineage (NCBI taxonomy): Eukaryota > Metazoa > Chordata > Amphibia > Anura > Pelobatidae > Pelobates > Pelobates fuscus. Next base: position 56,687,139 of record NC_086327.1, read on the forward strand.
TTCTTTGTAAAAGCACGCTATAGAGACACCAGATATGAGTGGCAACTGTCAAAGTACACTTGCAGGGGTCTGCAGGGCACACGCTGAAGGCCTGAAACACCCGCTTTAAGGACACTGACTTCTATTAGCTTACACTGGAAAACTTTTTTGCTTTGTAAAAGCACGCTACAGAGACACCAGATATGAGTGGCAACTGTCAAAGTACACTGGCAGGGGTCTGCAGGGCACACGCTGAAGGCCTGAAACAGCCGCTTTAAGGACACTGACTGCTATTAGCTTACACTGGAAAACTTTTTTCTTTGTAAAAGCACGCTATAGAGACACCAGATATGAGTGGCAACTGTTAAAGTACACTGGCAGGGGTCTGCAGGGCACACGCTGAAGGCCTGAAACACCCGCTTTAAGGACACTGACTGCTATTAGCTTACACTGGAAAACTTTTTTGCTTTGTAAAAGCACGCTAGAGAAACCAGATATGAGTGGCAACTGTCAAAGTACACTTGCAAGGGTCTGCAGGGCACACGCTGAAGGAAGGCCTGACACACCCGCTTTAAGGACACTGACTGCTATTAGCAAACACTGGAAAACCTTTTTTCTTTGTAAAAGCACGCTGTAGAGACACCAGATATGAGTGGCAACTGTCAAAGTACACTGGCAGGGGTCTGCAGGGCACACGCTGAAGGAAGGCCTGACACACCCGCTTTAAGGACACTGACTGCTGTTAGCTAACACTGGAAAACTTTTTTTCTTTGTAAAAGCACACTACAGAGACACCAGATATGAGTGGCAACTGTCAAAGTACACTGGCAGGGGTCTGCAGAGCACACGCTGAAGGCCTGAAACACCCGCTTTAAGGACACTGACTGCTATTAGCTTACGCTGGAAAACTTTTTTTCTTTGTAAAATCACGCTACAGAGACACCAGATATAAGTGGAAACTGTCAAAGTACACTGGCAGGGGGCTGCAGGGCACACGCTGAATGCCTGAAACACCCGCTTTATGGACACTGACTGCTATTAGCTTACACTGGAAAACTTTTTTCTTTGTAAAAGCACGTTATAGAGAAACCAGATATGAGTGGCAACTGTCAAAGTACACTGGCAGGGGTCTGCAGGGCACACGCTGAAGGAAGGCCTGACACACCCGCTTTAAGGACACTGACTGCTATTAGCTTACACTGGAAAACTTTTTTTCTTTGTAAAAGCACACTATAGAGACACCAGATATGAGTGGCAACTGTCAAAGTACACTGGCAGGGGTCTGCAGGGCACACGCTGAAGGAAGGCCTGACACACCCGCTTTAAGGACACTGACTGCTATTAGCTTACACTGGAAAACTTTTTTTCTTTGTAAAAGCACGCTACAGAGACACAAGATATGAGTGCCAACTGTCAAAGTACACTGGCAGGGGTCTGCAGAGCACACGCTGAAGGCCTGACACACCCGCTTTAAGGACACTGACTGCTATTAGCTTACACTGGAAAACTTTTTTCTTTGTAAAATCACGCTACAGAGACACCAGATATGAGTGGCAACTGTCAAAGTACACTTTCAGGGGTCTGCAGGGCACACGCTGAAGGCCTGAAACACCGGCTTTAAGGACACTGACTGCTATTAGCTTACACTGGAAAACTTTTTTTCTTTGTAAAAGCACGCTACAGAGACACCAGATATGAGTGGCAACTGTCAAAGTACACTGGCAGGGGTCTGCAGGGCACACGCTGAATGAAGGCCTGACACACCCGCTTTAAGGACACTGACTGCTATTAGCTCACACTGGAAAACTTTTTTTCTTTGTAAAAGCACGCTATAGAGACACCAGATATGAGTGGCAACTGTCAAAGTACACTGGCAGGGGTCTGCAGGGCACACGCTGAAGGCCTGAAACAGCCGCTTTAAGGACACTGACTGCTATTAGCTTACACTGGAAAACTTTTTTGCTTTGTAAAAGCACGCTAGAGAAACCAGATATGAGTGGCAACTGTCAAAGTAACTTGCAAGGGTCTGCAGGGCACACGCTGAAGGAAGGCCTGACACACCCGCTTTAAGGACACTGACTGCTATTAGCTAACACTGGAAAACTTTTTTTCTTTGTAAAAGCACGCTGTAGAGACACCAGATATGAGTGGCAACTGTCAAAGTACACTGGCAGGGGTCTGCAGGGCACACGCTGAAGGAAGGCCTGACACACCCGCTTTAAGGACACTGACTGCTGTTAGCTAACACTGGAAAACTTTTTTTCTTTGTAAAAGCACACTACAGAGACACCAGATATGAGTGGCAACTGTCAAAGTACACTGGCAGGGGTCTGCAGAGCACACGCTGAAGGCCTGAAACACCCGCTTTAAGGACACTGACTGCTATTAGCTTACACTGGAAAACTTTTTTCTTTGTAAAAGCACGTTATAGAGACACCAGATATGAGTGGCAACTGTCAAAGTACACTGGCTCGGGTCTGCAGGGCACACGCTGAAGGCCTGAAACACCCGCTTTAAGGACACTGACTGCTATTAGCTTACACTGGAAAACGTTTTTGCTTTGTAAAAGCACGCTACAGAGACAGCAGATATGAGTGGCAACTGTCAAAGTACACTGGCAGGGGTCTGCAGGGGACACGCTGAAGGAAGGCCTGACACACCCGCTTTAAGGACACTGACTGCTATTAGCTAACACTGGAAAACTTTTTTCTTTGTAATATCACGCTACAGAGACACCAGATATGAGTGGCAAATGTCAAAGTACACTGACAGGGGTCTGCAGGGCACACGCTGAAGGCCTGAAACACCCGCTTTAAGGACACTGACTGCTATTAGCTTACACTGGAAAACTTTTTTCTTTGTAAAAGCACGCTACAGAGACACCAGATATGAGTGGCAACTGTCAAAGTACACTGGCAGGGGTCTGCAGGGCACACGCTGATGACCTGAAACACCCGCTTTAAGGACACTGACTGCTATTAGCTTACACTGGAAAACTTTTTTTCTTTGTAAAAGCACGCTACAGAGACACCAGATATGAGTGGCAACTGTCAAAGTACACTGGCAGGGGTCTGCAGGGCACACGCTGAAGGAAGGCCTGACACACCCGCTTTAAGGACACTGACTGCTATTAGCTCACACTGGAAAACTTTTTTTCTTTGTAAAAGCACGCTATAGAGACACCAGATATGAGTGGCAACTGTCAAAGTACACTTGCAGGGGTCTGCAGGGCACACGCTGAAGGCCTGAAACAGCCGCTTTAAGGACACTGACTGCTATTAGCTTACACTGGAAAACTTTTTTCTTTGTAAAAGCACGCTACAGAGACACCAGATATGAGTGGCAACTGTCAAAGTACACTGGCAGGGGTCTGCAGGGCACACGCTGAAGGAAGGCCTGACACACCCGCTTTAAGGACACCGACTGCTATTAGCTTACACTGGAAAACTTTTTTTCTTTGTAAAAGCACGCTATAGAGACACCAGATATGAGTGGCAACTGTCAAAGTACACTGAAAGGGGTCTGCAGGGCACACGCTGAAGGCCTGAAACACCCGCTTTAAGGACACTGACTGCTATAAGCTTACACTGGAAAACTTTTTTGCTTTGTAAAAGCACGCTACAGAGACACCAGATATGAGTGGCAACTGTCAAAGTACACTGGCAGGGGTCTGCAGGGCACACGCTGAAGGCCTGAAACAGCCGCTTTAAGGACACTGACTGCTATTAGCTTACACTGGAAAAGGTTTTTTCTTTGTAAAAGCACGCTATAGAGACACCAGATATGAGTGGCAACTGTCAAACTACACTGGCAGGGGTCTGCAGGGCACACGCTGAAGGCCTGAAACACCCGCTTTAAGGACACTGACTGCTATTAGCTTATACTGGAAAACTTTTTTCTTTGTAAAATCACGCTACAGAGACACCAGATATGAGTGGCAACTGTCAAAGTACACTTTCAGGGGTCTGCAGGGCACACGCTGAAGGCCTGAAACACCCGCTTTAAGGACACTGACTGCTATTAGCTTACACTGGAAAAAGTTTTTGCTTTGTAAAAGCACGCTACAGAGACACCAGATATGAGTGGCAACTGTCAAAGTACACTGGCAGGGGTCTGCAGGGCACACGCTGAAGGAAGGTCTGACACACCCGCTTTAAGGACACTGACTGCTATTAGCTAACACTGGAAAACTTTTTTCTTTGTAATATCACGCTACAGAGACACCAGATATAAGTGGCAACTGTCAAAGTACACTGGCAGGGGTCTGCAGGGCACACGCTGAAGGCCTGAAACACCCGCTTTAAGGACACTGACTGCTATTAGCTTACACTGGAAAACATTTTTTTCTTTGTAAAAGCACGCTACAGAGACACCAGATATGAGTGGCAACTGTCAAAGTACACTGGCAGGGGTCTGCAGGGCACACGCTGAAGGCCTGAAACACCCGCTTTAAGGACACTGACTGCTATTAGCTTACACTGGAAAACATTTTTTTCTTTGTAAAAGCACGCTACAGAGACACCAGATATGAGTGGCAACTGTCAAAGTACACTGGCAGGGGTCTGCAGAGCACACGCTGAAGGAAGGCCTGAAACACCCGCTTTAAGGACACTGACTGCTATTAGCTTACACTGGAAAACTTTTTTGCTTTGTAGAAGCACGCTACAGAGACACCAGATATGAGTGGCAACGTTCAAAGTACACTGGCAGGGGTCTGCAGGGCACACGCTGAAGGCCTGAAACACCCGCTTTGTGGACACTGACTGCTATTAGCTTACACTGGAAAACTTTTTTGCTTTGTAAAAGCACGCTACAGAGACACCAGATATGAGTGGCAACGTTCAAAGTACACTGGCAGGGGTCTGCAGGGCACACGCTGAAGGAAAACCTGACACACCCACTTTAAGGACACTGACTGCTATTAGCTAACACTGGAAAACTTTTTTTCTTTGTAATATCACGCTACAGAGACACCAGATATGAGTGGCAAATGTCAAAGTACACTGGCAGGGGTCTGCAGTGCACACGCTGAAGGCCTGAAACACCCGCTTTAAGGACACTGACTGCTATTAGCTTACACTGGAAAACTTTTTTCTTTGTAAAAGCACGCTACAGAGACACCAGATATGAGTGGCAACTGTCAAAGTACACTGGCAGGGGTCTGCAGGGCACACGCTGAAGGAAGGCCTGACACACCCGCTTTAAGGACACTGACTGCTATTAGCTCACACTGGAAAACTTTTTTTCTTTGTAAAAGCACGCTACAGAGACACCAGATATGAGTGGCAACTGTCAAAGTACACTGGCAGGGGTCTGCAGGGCACACGCTGAAGGAAGGCCTGACACACCCGCTTTAAGGACACTGACTGCTATTAGCTCACACTGGAAAACTTTTTTTCTTTGTAAAAGCACGCTATAGAGACACCAGATATGAGTGGCAACTGTCAAAGTACACTTGCAGGGGTCTGCAGGGCACACGCTGAAGGCCTGAAACACCCGCTTTAAGGACACTGACTGCTATTAGCTTACACTGGAAAACTTTTTTCTTTGTAAAAGCACGCTACAGAGACACCAGATATGAGTGGCAACTGTCAAAGTACACTGGCAGGGGTCTGCAGGGCACACGCTGAAGGCCTGAAACAGCCGCTTTAAGGACACTGACTGCTATTAGCTTACACTGGAAAAGGTTTTTTCTTTGTAAAAGCACGCTATAGAGACACCAGATATGAGTGGCAACTGTCAAAGTACACTGGCAGGGGTCTGCAGGGCACACGCTGAAGGCCTGAAACACCCGCTTTAAGGACACTGACTGCTATTAGCTTATACTGGAAAACTTTTTTCTTTGTAAAATCAAGCTACAGAGACACCAGATATGAGTGGCAACTGTCAAAGTACACTTTCAGGGGTCTGCAGGGCACACGCTGAAGGCCTGAAACACCCGCTTTAAGGACACTGACTGCTATTAGCTTACACTGGAAAAAGTTTTTGCTTTGTAAAAGCACGCTACAGAGACACCAGATATGAGTGGCAACTGTCAAAATACACTGGCAGGGGTCTGCAGGGCACACGCTGAAGGAAGGTCTGACACACCCGCTTTAAGGACACTGACTGCTATTAGCTAACACTGGAAAACTTTTTTCTTTGTAATATCACGCTACAGAGACACCAGATATAAGTGGCAACTGTCAAAGTACACTGGCAGGGGTCTGCAGGGCACACGCTGAAGGCCTGAAACACCCGCTTTAAGGACACTGACTGCTATTAGCTTACACTGGAAAACATTTTTTTCTTTGTAAAAGCACGCTACAGAGACACCAGATATGAGTGGCAACTGTCAAAGTACACTGGCAGGGGTCTGCAGAGCACACGCTGAAGGAAGGCCTGAAACACCCGCTTTAAGGACACTGACTGCTATTAGCTTACACTGGAAAACTTTTTTGCTTTGTAGAAGCACGCTACAGAGACACCAGATATGAGTGGCAACGTTCAAAGTACACTGGCAGGGGTCTGCAGGGCACACGCTGAAGGCCTGAAACACCCGCTTTGTGGACACTGACTGCTATTAGCTTACACTGGAAAACTTTTTTGCTTTGTAAAAGCACGCTACAGAGACACCAGATATGAGTGGCAAATGTCAAAGTACACTGGCAGGGGTCTGCAGGGCACACGCTGAAGGAAAACCTGACACACCCACTTTAAGGACACTGACTGCTATTAGCTAACACTGGAAAACTTTTTTTCTTTGTAATATCACGCTACAGAGACACCAGATATGAGTGGCAAATGTCAAAGTACACTGGCAGGGGTCTGCAGTGCACACGCTGAAGGCCTGAAACACCCGCTTTAAGGACACTGACTGCTATTAGCTTACACTGGAAAACTTTTTTCTTTGTAAAAGCACGCTACAGAGACACCAGATATGAGTGGCAACTGTCAAAGTACACTGGCAGGGGTCTGCAGGGCACACGCTGATGACCTGAAACACCCGCTTTAAGGACACTGACTGCTATTAGCTTACACTGGAAAACTTTTTTTCTTTGTAAAAGCACGCTACAGAGACACCAGATATGAGTGGCAACTGTCAAAGTACACTGGCAGGGGTCTGCAGGGCACACGCTGAAGGAAGGCCTGACACACCCGCTTTAAGGACACTGACTGCTATTAGCTCACACTGGAAAACTTTTTTTCTTTGTAAAAGCACGCTATAGAGACACCAGATATGAGTGGCAACTGTCAAAGTACACTTGCAGGGGTCTGCAGGGCACACGCTGAAGGCCTGAAACAGCCGCTTTAAGGACACTGACTGCTATTAGCTTACACTGGAAAACTTTTTTCTTTGTAAAAGCACGCTACAGAGACACCAGATATGAGTGGCAACTGTCAAAGTACACTGGCAGGGGTCTGCAGGGCACACGCTGAAGGAAGGCCTGACACACCCGCTTTAAGGACACCGACTGCTATTAGCTTACACTGGAAAACTTTTTTTCTTTGTAAAAGCACGCTATAGAGACACCAGATATGAGTGGCAACTGTCAAAGTACACTGAAAGGGGTCTGCAGGGCACACGCTGAAGGCCTGAAACACCCGCTTTAAGGACACTGACTGCTATAAGCTTACACTGGAAAACTTTTTTGCTTTGTAAAAGCACGCTACAGAGACACCAGATATGAGTGGCAACTGTCAAAGTACACTGGCAGGGGTCTGCAGGGCACACGCTGAAGGCCTGAAACAGCCGCTTTAAGGACACTGACTGCTATTAGCTTACACTGGAAAAGGTTTTTTCTTTGTAAAAGCACGCTATAGAGACACCAGATATGAGTGGCAACTGTCAAAGTACACTGGCAGGGGTCTGCAGGGCACACGCTGAAGGCCTGAAACACCCGCTTTAAGGACACTGACTGCTATTAGCTTATACTGGAAAACTTTTTTCTTTGTAAAATCACGCTACAGAGACACCAGATATGAGTGGCAACTGTCAAAGTACACTTTCAGGGGTCTGCAGGGCACACGCTGAAGGCCTGAAACACCCGCTTTAAGGACACTGACTGCTATTAGCTTACACTGGAAAAAGTTTTTGCTTTGTAAAAGCACGCTACAGAGACACCAGATATGAGTGGCAACTGTCAAAGTACACTGGCAGGGGTCTGCAGGGCACACGCTGAAGGAAGGTCTGACACACCCGCTTTAAGGACACTGACTGCTATTAGCTAACACTGGAAAACTTTTTTCTTTGTAATATCACGCTACAGAGACACCAGATATAAGTGGCAACTGTCAAAGTACACTGGCAGGGGTCTGCAGGGCACACGCTGAAGGCCTGAAACACCCGCTTTAAGGACACTGACTGCTATTAGCTTACACTGGAAAACATTTTTTTCTTTGTAAAAGCACGCTACAGAGACACCAGATATGAGTGGCAACTGTCAAAGTACACTGGTAGGGGTCTGCAGAGCACACGCTGAAGGAAGGCCTGAAACACCCGCTTTAAGGACACTGACTGCTATTAGCTTACACTGGAAAACTTTTTTGCTTTGTAGAAGCACGCTACAGAGACACCAGATATGAGTGGCAACGTTCAAAGTACACTGGCAGGGGTCTGCAGGGCACACGCTGAAGGCCTGAAACACCCGCTTTGTGGACACTGACTGCTATTAGCTTACACTGGAAAACTTTTTTGCTTTGTAAAAGCACGCTACAGAGACACCAGATATGAGTGGCAACGTTCAAAGTACACTGGCAGGGGTCTGCAGGGCACACGCTGAAGGAAAACCTGACACACCCACTTTAAGGACACTGACTGCTATTAGCTTATACTGGAAAACTTTTTTTCTTTGTAAAAGCACGCTATAGAGACACCAGATATGAGTGGCAACTGTCAAAGTACACTGGCAGGGGTCTGCAGTGCACACGCTGAAGGCCTGAAACACCCGCTTAAAGGACACTGACTGCTATTAGCTAACACTGGAAAACTTTTTTCTTTGTATAAGCACGCTGTAGAGACACCACATATGAGTGGCAACTGTCAAAGTACACTGGCAGGGGTCTGCAGGGCACACACTGAAGGAAGGCCTGACACACCCGCTTTAAGGACACTGACTGCTATTAGCTTACACTGGAAAACTTTTTTGCTTTGTAGAAGCACGCTACAGAGACACCAGATATGAGTGGCAACGTTCAAAGTACACTGGCAGGGGTCTGCAGGGCACACGCTGAAGGCGTGAAACACCCGCTTTGAGGACACTGACTGCTATTAGCTTACACTGGAAAACTTGTTTTCTTTGTAAAAGCACGCTACAGAGACACCAGATATGAGTGGCAACGTTCAAAGTACACTGGCAGGGGTCTGCAGGGCACACGCTGAAGGTCTGAAACACCCGCTTTGAGGACACTGACTGCTATTAGCTTACACTGGAAAACTTTTTTTCTTTGTAAAAGCACGCTACAGAGACACCAGATATGAGTGGCAACGTTCAAAGTACACTGGCAGGGGTCTGCAGGGCACACACTGAAGGAAAACCTGACACACCAACTTTAAGGACACTGACTGCTATTAGCTTATACTGGAAAACTTTTTTTCTTTGTAAAAGCACGCTATAGAGACACCAGATATGAGTGGCAACTGTCAAAGTACACTGGCAGGGGTCTGCAGTGCACACGCTGAAGGCCTGAAACACCCGCTTAAAGGACACTGACTGCTATTAGCTTACACTGGAAAACTTTTTTGCTTTGTAAAAGCACGCTACAGAGACACCAGATATGAGTGGCAACTGTCAAAGTACACTGGCAGGGGTCTGCAGGGCACACGCTGAAGGCCTGAAACACCCGCTTTAAGGACACTGACTGCTATTAGCTTACACTGGAAAACGTTTTTGCTTTGTAAAAGCACGCTACAGAGACACCAGATATGAGTGGCAACTGTCAAAGTACACTGGCAGGGGTCTGCAGGGCACACGCTGAAGGAAGGCCTGACACACCCGCTTTAAGGACACTGACTGCTATTAGCTTACACTGGAAAACGTTTTTGCTTTGTAAAAGCACGCTGTAGAGACAGCAGATATGAGTGGCAACTGTCAAAGTACACTGGCAGGGGTCTGCAGGGCACACGCTGAAGGAAGGCCTGACACACCCGCTTTAAGGACACTGACTGCTGTTAGCTAACACTGGAAAACTTTTTTTCTTTGTAAAAGCACGCTACAGAGACACCAGATATGAGTGGCAACTGTCAAAGTACACTGGCAGGGGTCTGCAGAGCACACGCTGAAGGCCTGAAACACCCGCTTAAAGGACACTGACTGCTATTAGCTTACACTGGAAAACGTTTTTGCTTTGTAAAAGCACGCTGTAGAGACAGCAGATATGAGTGGCATCTGTCAAAGTACACTGGCAGGGGTCTGCAGGGCACACGCTGAAGGAAGGCCTGACACACCCGCTTTAAGGACACTGACTGCTATTAGCTTATACTGGAAAACTTTTTTTCTTTGTAAAAGCACGCTATAGAGACACCAGATATGAGTGCCAACTGTCAAAGTACACTTGCAGGGGTCTGCAGGGCACACGCTGAAGGCCTGAAACACCCGCTTTAAGGACACTGACTTCTATTAGCTTACACTGGAAAACTTTTTTGCTTTGTAAAAGCACGCTACAGAGACACCAGATATGAGTGGCAACTGTCAAAGTACACTGGCAGGGGTCTGCAGGGCACACGCTGAAGGCCTGAAACAGCCTCTTTAAGGACACTGACTGCTATTAGCTTACACTGGAAAACTTTTTTCTTTGTAAAAGCACGCTATAGAGACACCAGATATGAGTGGCAACTGTTAAAGTACACTGGCAGGGGTCTGCAGGGCACACGCTGAAGGCCTGAAACACCCGCTTTAAGGACACTGACTGCTATTAGCTTACACTGGAAAAGTTTTTTGCTTTGTAAAAGCACGCTAGAGAAACCAGATATGAGTGGCAACTGTCAAAGTACACTTGCAAGGGTCTGCAGGGCACACGCTGAAGGAAGGCCTGACACACCCGCTTTAAGGACACTGACTGCTATTAGCAAACACTGGAAAACTTTTTTTCTTTGTAAAAGCACGCTGTAGAGACACCAGATATGAGTGGCAACTGTCAAAGTACACTGGCAGGGGTCTGCAGGGCACACGCTGAAGGAAGGCCTGACACACCCGCTTTAAGGACACTGACTGCTATTAGCTTACACTGGAAAACGTTTTTGCTTTGTAAAAGCACGCTACAGAGACACCAGATATGAGTGGCAACTGTCAAAGTACACTGGCAGGGGTCTGCAGAGCACACGCTGAAGGCCTGAAACACCCGCTTTAAGGACACTGACTGCTATTAGCTTACACTGGAAAACTTTTTTGCTTTGTAAAAGCACGCTACAGAGACACCAGATATGAGTGGCAACGTTCAAAGTACACTGGCAGGGGTCTGCAGGGCACACACTGAAGGAAAACCTGACACACCCACTTTAAGGACACTGACTGCTATTAGCTTATACTGGAAAACTTTTTTTCTTTGTAAAAGCACGCTATAGAGACACCAGATATGAGTGCCAACTGTCAAAGTACACTTGCAGGGGTCTGCAGGGCACACGCTGAAGGCCTGAAACACCCGCTTTAAGGACACTGACTTCTATTAGCTTACACTGGAAAACTTTTTTGCTTTGTAAAAGCACGCTACAGAGACACCAGATATGAGTGGCAACTGTCAAAGTACACTGGCAGGGGTCTGCAGGGCACACGCTGAAGGCCTGAAACAGCCTCTTTAAGGACACTGACTGCTATTAGCTTACACTGGAAAACTTTTTTCTTTGTAAAAGCACGCTATAGAGACACCAGATATGAGTGGCAACTGTTAAAGTACACTGGCAGGGGTCTGCAGGGCACACGCTGAAGGCCTGAAACACCCGCTTTAAGGACACTGACTGCTATTAGCTTACACTGGAAAAGTTTTTTGCTTTGTAAAAGCACGCTAGAGAAACCAGATATGAGTGGCAACTGTCAAAGTACACTTGCAAGGGTCTGCAGGGCACACGCTGAAGGAAGGCCTGACACACCCGCTTTAAGGACACTGACTGCTATTAGCAAACACTGGAAAACTTTTTTTCTTTGTAAAAGCACGCTGTAGAGACACCAGATATGAGTGGCAACTGTCAAAGTACACTGGCAGGGGTCTGCAGGGCACACGCTGAAGGAAGGCCTGACACACCCGCTTTAAGGACACTGACTGCTATTAGCTTACACTGGAAAACGTTTTTGCTTTGTAAAAGCACGCTACAGAGACACCAGATATGAGTGGCAACTGTCAAAGTACACTGGCAGGGGTCTGCAGAGCACACGCTGAAGGCCTGAAACACCCGCTTTAAGGACACTGACTGCTATTAGCTTACACTGGAAAACTTTTTTGCTTTGTAAAAGCACGCTACAGAGACACCAGATATGAGTGGCAACGTTCAAAGTACACTGGCAGGGGTCTGCAGGGCACACACTGAAGGAAAACCTGACACACCCACTTTAAGGACACTGACTGCTATTAGCTTATACTGGAAAACTTTTTTTCTTTGTAAAAGCACGCTATAGAGACACCAGATATGAGTGCCAACTGTCAAAGTACACTTGCAGGGGTCTGCAGGGCACACGCTGAAGGCCTGAAACACCCGCTTTAAGGACACTGACTTCTATTAGCTTACACTGGAAAACTTTTTTGCTTTGTAAAAGCACGCTACAGAGACACCAGATATGAGTGGCAACTGTCAAAGTACACTGGCAGGGGTCTGCAGGGCACACGCTGAAGGCCTGAAACAGCCTCTTTAAGGACACTGACTGCTATTAGCTTACACTGGAAAACTTTTTTCTTTGTAAAAGCACGCTATAGAGACACCAGATATGAGTGGCAACTGTTAAAGTACACTGGCAGGGGTCTGCAGGGCACACGCTGAAGGCCTGAAACACCCGCTTTAAGGACACTGACTGCTATTAGCTTACACTGGAAAACTTTTTTGCTTTGTAAAAGCACGCTAGAGAAACCAGATATGAGTGGCAACTGTCAAAGTACACTTGCAAGGGTCTGCAGGGCACACGCTGAAGGAAGGCCTGACACACCCGCTTTAAGGACACTGACTGCTATTAGCAAACACTGGAAAACTTTTTTTCTTTGTAAAAGCACGCTGTAGAGACACCAGATATGAGTGGCAACTGTCAAAGTACACTGGCAGGGGTCTGCAGGGCACACGCTGAAGGAAGGCCTGACACACCCGCTTTAAGGACACTGACTGCTATTAGCTTACACTGGAAAACGTTTTTGCTTTGTAAAAGCACGCTACAGAGACACCAGATATGAGTGGCAACTGTCAAAGTACACTGGCAGGGGTCTGCAGAGCACACGCTGAAGGCCTGAAACACCCGCTTTAAGGACACTGACTGCTATTAGCTTACGCTGGAAAACTTTTTTTCTTTGTAAAATCACGCTACAGAGACACCAGATATAAGTGGAAACTGTCAAAGTACACTGGCAGGGGGCTGCAGGGCACACGCTGAATGCCTGAAACACCCGCTTTATGGACACTGACTGCTATTAGCTTACACTGGAAAACTTTTTTCTTTGTAAAAGCACGTTATAGAGAAACCAGATATGAGTGGCAACTGTCAAAGTACACTGGCAGGGGTCTGCAGGGCACACGCTGAAGGAAGGCCTGACACACCCGCTTTAAGGACACTGACTGCTATTAGCTTACACTGGAAAACGTTTTTGCTTTGTAAAAGCACGCTACAGAGACACCAGATATGAGTGGCAACTGTCAAAGTACACTGGCAGGGGTCTGCAGGGCACACGCTGAAGGAAGGCCTGACACACCCGCTTTAAGGACACTGACTGCTATTAGCTTACACTGGAAAACGTTTTTGCTTTGTAAAAGCACGCTACAGAGACAGCAGATATGAGTGGCAACTGTCAAAGTACACTGGCAGGGGTCTGCAGGGGACACGCTGAAGGAAGGCCTGACACACCCGCTTTAAGGACACTGACTGCTATTAGCTAACACTGGAAAACTTTTTTCTTTGTAATATCACGCTACAGAGACACCAGATATGAGTGGCAAATGTCAAAGTACACTGACAGGGGTCTGCAGGGCACACGCTGAAGGCCTGAAACACCCGCTTTAAGGACACTGACTGCTATTAGCTTACACTGGAAAACTTTTTTCTTTGTAAAAGCACGCTACAGAGACACCAGATATGAGTGGCAACTGTCAAAGTACACTGGCAGGGGTCTGCAGGGCACACGCTGATGACCTGAAACACCCGCTTTAAGGACACTGACTGCTATTAGCTTACACTGGAAAACTTTTTTGCTTTGTAAAAGCATGCTACAGAGAAACCAGATATGAGTGGCAACTGTCAAAGTACACTGGCAGGGGTCTGCAGGGCACACGCTGAAGGAAGGCCTGACACACCCGCTTTAAGGACACTGACTGCTATTAGCTAAGACTGGAAAACTTTTTTCTTTGTAAAAGCACGCTGTAGAGACACCAGATATGAGTGGCAACTGTCAAAGTACACTGGCAGGGGTCTGCAGGGCACACGCTGAAGGAAGGCCTGACACACCCGCTTTAAGGACACTGACTGCTATTAGCTAACACTGGAAAACGTTTTTTCTTTGTAAAAGCACGCTACAGAGACACCAGATATGAGTGGCAACTGTCAAAGTACACTGGCAGGGGTCTGCAGAGCACACGCTGAAGGCCTGAAACACCCGCTTTAAGGACACTGACTGCTATTAGCTTACGCTGGAAAACTTTTTTTCTTTGTAAAATCACGCTACAGAGACACCAGATATAAGTGGAAACTGTCAAAGTACACTGGCAGGGGGCTGCAGGGCACACGCTGAATGCCTGAAACACCCGCTTTATGGACACTGACTGCTATTAGCTTACACTGGAAAACTTTTTTCTTTGTAAAAGCACGTTATAGAGAAACCAGATATGAGTGGCAACTGTCAAAGTACACTGGCAGGGGTCTGCAGGGCACACGCTGAAGGAAGGCCTGACACACCCGCTTTAAGGACACTGACTGCTATTAGCTTACACTGGAAAACGTTTTTGCTTTGTAAAAGCACGCTACAGAGACACCAGATATGAGTGGCAACTGTCAAAGTACACTGGCAGGGGTCTGCAGGGCACACGCTGAAGGAAGGCCTGACACACCCGCTTTAAGGACACTGACTGCTATTAGCTTACACTGGAAAACGTTTTTGCTTTGTAAAAGCACGCTACAGAGACAGCAGATATGAGTGGCAACTGTCAAAGTACACTGGCAGGGGTCTGCAGGGGACACGCTGAAGGAAGGCCTGACACACCCGCTTTAAGGACACTGACTGCTATTAGCTAACACTGGAAAACTTTTTTCTTTGTAATATCACGCTACAGAGACACCAGATATGAGTGGCAAATGTCAAAGTACACTGACAGGGGTCTGCAGGGCACACGCTGAAGGCCTGAAACACCCGCTTTAAGGACACTGACTGCTATTAGCTTACACTGGAAAACTTTTTTCTTTGTAAAAGCACGCTACAGAGACACCAGATATTAGTGGCAACTGTCAAAGTACACTGGCAGGGGTCTGCAGGGCACACGCTGATGACCTGAAACACCCGCTTTAAGGACACTGACTGCTATTAGCTTACACTGGAAAACTTTTTTGCTTTGTAAAAGCATGCTACAGAGAAACCAGATATGAGTGGCAACTGTCAAAGTACACTGGCAGGGGTCTGCAGGGCACACGCTGAAGGAAGGCCTGACACACCCGCTTTAAGGACACTGACTGCTATTAGCTAAGACTGGAAAACTTTTTTCTTTGTAAAAGCACGCTGTAGAGACACCAGATATGAGTGGCAACTGTCAAAGTACACTGGCAGGGGTCTGCAGGGCACACGCTGAAGGAAGGCCTGACACACCCGCTTTAAGGACACTGACTGCTATTAGCTAACACTGGAAAACGTTTTTTCTTTGTAAAAGCACGCTACAGAGACACCAGATATGAGTGGCAACTGTCAAAGTACACTGGCAGGGGTCTGCAGGGCACACGCTGAAGGAAGGCCTGACACACCCGCTTTAAGGACACTGACTGCTATTAGCTTACACTGGAAAACTTTTTTTCTTTGTAAAAGCACGCTATAGAGACACCAGATATGAGTGGCAACTGTCAAAGTACACTGGCAGGGGTCTGCAGGGCACACGCTGAAGGCCTGAAACAGCCGCTTTAAGGACACTGACTGCTATTAGCTTACACTGGAAAACTTTTTTCTTTGTAAAAGCACGCTACAGAGACACCAGATATGAGTGGCAACTGTCAAAGTACACTGGCAGGGGTCTGCAGGGCACACGCTGAAGGAAGGCCTGACACACCCGCTTTAAGGACACCGACTGCTATTAGCTTACACTGGAAAACTTTTTTTCTTTGTAAAAGCACGCTGTAGAGACACCAGATATGAGTGGCAACTGTCAAAGTACACTGAAAGGGGTCTGCAGGGCACACGCTGAAGGCCTGAAACACCCGCTTTAAGGACACTGACTGCTATAAGCTTACACTGGAAAACTTTTTTGGTTTGTAAAAGCACGCTACAGAGACACCGGATATGAGTGGCAACTGTCAAAGTACACTGGCAGGGGTCTGCAGGGCACACGCTGAAGGCCTGAAACAGCCGCTTTAAGGACACTGACTGCTATTAGCTTACACTGGAAAACGTTTTTTCTTTGTAAAAGCACGCTATAGAGACACCAGATATGAGTGGCAACTGTCAAAGTACACTGGCAGGGGTCTGCAGGGCACACGCTGAAGGCCTGAAACACCCGCTTTAAGGACACTGACTGCTATTAGCTTACACTGGAAAACTTTTTTCTTTGTAAAATCACGCTACAGAGACACCAGATATGAGTGGCAACTGTCAAAGTACACTTTCAGGGGTCTGCAGGGCACACGCTGAAAGCCTGAAACACCGGCTTTAAGGACACTGACTGCTATTAGCTTACACTGGAAAACGTTTTTGCTTTGTAAAAGCACGCTACAGAGACACCAGATATGAGTGGCAACTGTCAAAGTACACTGGCAGGGGTCTGCAGAGCACACGCTGAAGGAAGGCCTGAAACACCCGCTTTAAGGACACTGACTGCTTTTAGCTTACACTGGAAAACTTTTTTTCTTTGTAAAAGCACACTATAGAGACACCAGATATGAGTGTCAACTGTCAAAGTACACTGGCAGGGGTCTGCAGAGTACACGCTGAAGGCCTGACACACCCGCTTTAAGGACACTGACTGCTATTAGCTTACACTGGAAAACTTTTTTCTTTGTAAAATCACGCTACAGAGACACCAGATATGAGTGGCAACTGTCAAAGTACACTTTCAGGGGTCTGCAGGGCACACGCTGAAGGCCTGAAACACCGGCTTTAAGGACACTGACTGCTATTAGCTTACACTGGAAAACTTTTTTTCTTTGTAAAAGCACGCTACAGAGACACCAGATATGAGTGGCAACTGTCAAAGTACACTGGCAGGGGTCTGCAGGGCACACGCTGAAGGAAGGCCTGACACACCCGCTTTAAGGACACTGACTGCTATTAGCTCACACTGGAAAACTTTTTTTCTTTGTAAAAGCACGCTATAGAGACACCAGATATGAGTGGCAACTGTCAAAGTACACTGGCAGGGGTCTGCAGGGCACACCCTGAAGGCCTGAAACAGCCGCTTTAAGGACACTGACTGCTATTAGCTTACACTGGAAAACTTTTTTCTTTGTAAAAGCACGCTACAGAGACACCAGATATGAGTGGCAACTGTCAAAGTACACTGGCAGGGGTCTGCAGGGCACACGCTGAAGGAAGGCCTGACACACCCGCTTTAAGGACACCGACTGCTATTAGCTTACACTGGAAAACTTTTTTTCTTTGTAAAAGCACGCTGTAGAGACACCAGATATGAGTGGCAACTGTCAAAGTACACTGAAAGGGGTCTGCAGGGCAGGGCACACGCTGAAGGAAGGCCTGAAACACCCGCTTAAAGGACACTGACTGCTATTAGCTAACACTGGAAAACTTTTTTCTTTGTATAAGCACGCTGTAGAGACACCACATCTGAGTGGCAACTGTCAAAGTACACTGGCAGGGGTCTGCAGGGCACACGCTGAAGGAAGGCCTGACACACCCGCTTTAAGGACACTGACTGCTATTAGCTTACACTGGAAAACTTTTTTGCTTTGTAGAAGCACGCTACAGAGACACCAGATATGAGTGGCAACTTTCAAAGTACACTGACAGGGGTCTGCAGGGCACACGCTGAAGGCCTGAAACACCCGCTTTGAGGACACTGACTGCTATTAGCTTACACTGGAAAACTTTTTTTCTTTGTAAAAGCACGCTACAGAGACACCAGATATGAGTGGCAACGTTCAAAGTACACTGGCAGGGGTCTGCAGGGCACACGCTGAAGGCCTGAAACACCCGCTTTGAGGACACTGACTGCTATTAGCTTACACTGGAAAACTTTTTTGCTTTGTAAAAGCACGCTACAGAGACACCAGATATGAGTGGCAACGTTCAAAGTACACTGGCAGGGGTCTGCAGGGCACACGCTGAAGGAAAACCTGACACACCCACTTTAAGGACACTGACTGCTATTAGCTTATACTGGAAAACTTTTTTTCTTTGTAAAAGCACGCTATAGAGACACCAGATATGAGTGGCAACTGTCAAAGTACACTGGCAGGGGTCTGCAGTGCACACGCTGAAGGCCTGAAACACCCGCTTAAAGGACACTGACTGCTATTAGCTTACACTGGAAAACTTTTTTGCTTTGTAAAAGCACGCTACAGAGCCACCAGATATGAGTGTCAACTGTCAAAGTACACTGGCAGGGGTCTGCAGGGCACACGCTGAAGGCCTGAAACAGCCGCTTTAAGGACACTGACTGCTATTAGCTTACACTGGAAAACTTTTTTTCTTTGTAAAAGCACGCTATAGAGACACCAGATATGAGTGGCAACTGTTAAAGTACACTGGCAGGGGTCTGCAGGGCACACGCTGAAGGCCTGAAACACCCGCTTTAAGGACACTGACTGCTATTAGCTTACACTGGAAAACGTTTTTGCTTTGTAAAAGCACGCTACAGAGAAACCAGATATGAGTGGCAACTGTCAAAGTACACTGGCAGGGGTCTGCAGGGCACACGCTGAAGGAAGGCTTGACACACCCGCTTTAAGGACACTGACTGCTATTAGCTAACACTGGAAAACTTTTTTTCTTTGTAAAAGCACGCTGTAGAGACACCAGATATGAATGGCAACTGTCAAAGTAAACTGGCAGGGGTCTGCAGGGCACACGCTGAAGGAAGGCCTGACACACCCGCTTTAAGGACACTGACTGCTGTTAGCTAACACTGGAAAACTTTTTTTCTTTGTAAAAGCACGCTACAGAGACACCAGATATGAGTGGCAACTGTCAAAGTACACTGGCAGGGGTCTGCAGAGCACACGCTGAAGGAAGGCCTGACACACCCGCTTTAAGGACACTGACTGCTATTAGCTTACACTGGAAAACTTTTTTCTTTGTAAAAGCACGCTACAGAGACACCAGATATGAGTGGCAACTGTCAAAGTACACTGGCAGGGGTCTGCAGGGCACACGCTGAAGGCCTGAAACAGCCGCTTTAAGGACACTGACTGCTATTAGCTTACACTGGAAAACTTTTTTCTTTGTAAAAGCACGCTACAGAGACACCAGATATGAGTGGCAACTGTCAAAGTACACTGGCAGGGGTCTGCAGGGCACACGCTGAAGGAAGGCCTGACACACCCGCTTTAAGGACACCGACTGCTATTAGCTTATACTGGAAAACTTTTTTTCTTTGTAAAAGCACGCTGTAGAGACACCAGATATGAGTGGCAACTGTCAAAGTACACTGGCAGGGGTCTGCAGGGCACACGCTGAAGGCCTGACACACCCGCTTTAAGGACACTGACTGCTGTTAGCTAACACTGGAAAACTTTTTTTCTTTGTAAAAGCACGCTACAGAGACACCAGATATGAGTGGCAACTGTCAAAGTACACTGGCAGGGGTCTGCAGAGCACACGCTGAAGGCCTGAAACACCCGCTTTAAGGACACTGACTGCTATTAGCTTACACTGGAAAACTTTTTTTCTTTGTAAAAGCACGCTACAGAGACACCAGATATGAGTGGCATCTGTCAAAGTACACTGGCAGGGGTCTGCAGGGCACACGCTGAAGGCCTGAAACACCCGCTTTAAGGACACTGACTGCTATTAGCTTACACTGGAAAACTTTTTTCTTTGTAAAATCACGCTACAGAGACACCAGATATGAGTGGCAACTGTCAAAGTACACTTTCAGGGGTCTGCAGGGCACACGCTGAAGGCCTGAAACACCCGCTTTAAGGACACTGACTGCTATTAGCTTACACTGGAAAACGTTTTTGCTTTGTAAAAGCACGCTACAGAGACACCAGATATGAGTGGCAACTGTCAAAGTACACTGGCAGGGGTCTGCAGGGCACACGCTGAAGGAAGGCCTGACACACCCGCTTTAAGGACACTGACTGCTTTTAGCTTACACTGGAAAACTTTTTTTCTTTGTAAAAGCACACTATAGAGACACCAGATATGAGTGTCAACTGTCAAAGTACACTGGCAGGGGTCTGCAGAGCACACGCTGAAGGCCTGACACACCCGCTTTAAGGACACTGACTGCTATTAGCTTACACTGGAAAACTTTTTTCTTTGTAAAAGCACGCTACAGAGACACCAGATATGAGTGGCAACTGTCAAAGTACACTTTCAGGGGTCTGCAGGGCACACGCTGAAGGCCTGAAACACCGGCTTTAAGGACACTGACTGCTATTAGCTTACACTGGAAAACTTTTTTTCTTTGTAAAAGCACGCTACAGAGACACCAGATATGAGTGGCAACTGTCAAAGTACACTGGCAGGGGTCTGCAGGGCACACGCTGAAGGAAGGCCTGACACACCCGCTTTAAGGACACTGACTGCTATTAGCTCACACTGGAAAACTTTTTTTCTTTGTAAAAGCACGCTATAGAGACACCAGATATGAGTGGCAACTGTCAAAGTACACTGGCAGGGGTCTGCAGGGCACACCCTGAAGGCCTGAAACAGCCGCTTTAAGGACACTGACTGCTATTAGCTTACACTGGAAAACTTTTTTCTTTGTAAAAGCACGCTACAGAGACACCAGATATGAGTGGCAACTGTCAAAGTACACTGGCAGGGGTCTGCAGGGCACACACTGAAGGAAGGCCTGACACACCCGCTTTAAGGACACCGACTGCTATTAGCTTACACTGGAAAACTTTTTTTCTTTGTAAAAGCACGCTGTAGAGACACCAGATATGAGTGGCAACTGTCAAAGTACACTGAAAGGGGTCTGCAGGGCAGGGCACACGCTGAAGGAAGGCCTGAAACACCCGCTTAAAGGACACTGACTGCTATTAGCTAACACTGGAAAACTTTTTTCTTTGTATAAGCACGCTGTAGAGACACCACATCTGAGTGGCAACTGTCAAAGTACACTGGCAGGGGTCTGCAGGGCACACGCTGAAGGAAGGCCTGACACACCCGCTTTAAGGACACTGACTGCTATTAGCTTACACTGGAAAACTTTTTTGCTTTGTAGAAGCACGCTACAGAGACACCAGATATGAGTGGCAACTTTCAAAGTACACTGACAGGGGTCTGCAGGGCACACGCTGAAGGCCTGAAACACCCGCTTTGAGGACACTGACTGCTATTAGCTTACACTGGAAAACTTTTTTTCTTTGTAAAAGCACGCTACAGAGACACCAGATATGAGTGGCAACGTTCAAAGTACACTGGCAGGGGTCTGCAGGGCACACGCTGAAGGCCTGAAACACCCGCTTTGAGGACACTGACTGCTATTAGCTTACACTGGAAAACTTTTTTGCTTTGTAAAAGCACGCTACAGAGACACCAGATATGAGTGGCAACGTTCAAAGTACACTGGCAGGGGTCTGCAGGGCACACGCTGAAGGAAAACCTGACACACCCACTTTAAGGACACTGACTGCTATTAGCTTATACTGGAAAACTTTTTTTCTTTGTAAAAGCACGCTATAGAGACACCAGATATGAGTGGCAACTGTCAAAGTACACTGGCAGGGGTCTGCAGTGCACACGCTGAAGGCCTGAAACACCCGCTTAAAGGACACTGACTGCTATTAGCTTACACTGGAAAACTTTTTTGCTTTGTAAAAGCACGCTACAGAGCCACCAGATATGAGTGGCAACTGTCAAAGTACACTGGCAGGGGTCTGCAGGGCACACGCTGAAGGCCTGAAACAGCCGCTTTAAGGACACTGACTGCTATTAGCTTACACTGGAAAACTTTTTTTCTTTGTAAAAGCACGCTATAGAGACACCAGATATGAGTGGCAACTGTTAAAGTACACTGGCAGGGGTCTGCAGGGCACACGCTGAAGGCCTGAAACACCCGCTTTAAGGACACTGACTGCTATTAGCTTACACTGGAAAACGTTTTTGCTTTGTAAAAGCACGCTACAGAGAAACCAGATATGAGTGGCAACTGTCAAAGTACACTGGCAGGGGTCTGCAGGGCACACGCTGAAGGAAGGCTTGACACACCTGCTTTAAGGACACTGACTGCTATTAGCTAACACTGGAAAACTTTTTTTCTTTGTAAAAGCACGCTGTAGAGACACCAGATATGAATGGCAACTGTCAAAGTAAACTGGCAGGGGTCTGCAGGGCACACGCTGAAGGAAGGCCTGACACACCCGCTTTAAGGACACTGACTGCTGTTAGCTAACACTGGAAAACTTTTTTTCTTTGTAAAAGCACGCTACAGAGACACCAGATATGAGTGGCAACTGTCAAAGTACACTGGCAGGGGTCTGCAGAGCACACGCTGAAGGCCTGAAACACCCGCTTTAAGGACACTGACTGCTATTAGCTTACACTGGAAAACTTTTTTTCTTTGTAAAAGCACGCTACAGAGACACCAGATATGAGTGGCATCTGTCAAAGTACACTGGCAGGGGTCTGCAGGGCACACGCTGAAGGAAGGCCTGACACACCCGCTTTAAGGACACTGACTGCTATTAGCTTACACTGGAAAACTTTTTTGCTTTGTAAAAGCACGCTACAGAGACACCAGATATGAGTGGCAACTGTTAAAGTACACTGGCAGGGGTCTGCAGGGCACACGCTGAAGGAAGGCCTGACACACCAGCTTTAAGGACACTGACTGCTATTAGCTTATACTGGAAAACTTTTTTTCTTTGTAAAAGCACGCTGTAGAGACACCAGATATGAATGGCAACTGTCAAAGTACACTGGCAGGGGTCTGCAGGGCACACGCTGAAGGAAGGCCTGACACACCCGCTTTAAGGACACTGACTGCTGTTAGCTAACACTGGAAAACTTTTTTTCTTTGTAAAAGCACGCTACAGAGACACCAGATATGAGTGGCAACTGTCAAAGTACACTGGCAGGGGTCTGCAGAGCACACGCTGAAGGCCTGAAACACCCGCTTTAAGGACACTGACTGCTATTAGCTTACACTGGAAAACTTTTTTTCTTTGTAAAAGCACGCTACAGAGACACCAGATATGAGTGGCATCTGTCAAAGTACACTGGCAGGGGTCTGCAGGGCACACGCTGAAGGAAGGCCTGACACACCCGCTTTAAGGACACTGACTGCTATTAGCTTACACTGGAAAACTTTTTTCTTTGTAAAAGCACGCTATAGAGACACCAGATATGAGTGGCAACTGTTAAAGTACACTGGCAGGGGTCTGCAGGGCACACGCTGAAGGCCTGAAACACCCGCTTTAAGGACACTGACTGCTATTAGCTTACACTGGAAAACTTTTTTGCTTTGTAAAAGCACGCTAGAGAAACCAGATATGAGTGGCAACTGTCAAAGTACACTTGCAAGGGTCTGCAGGGCACACGCTGAAGGAAGGCCTGACACACCCGCTTTAAGGACACTGACTGCTATTAGCTAACACTGGAAAACTTTTTTTCTTTGTAAAAGCACGCTGTAGAGACACCAGATATGAGTGGCAACTGTCAAAGTTCACTGACAGGGGTCTGCAGGGCACACGCTGAAGGCCTGAAACACCCGCTTTAAGGACACTGACTGCTATTAGCTTACACTGGAAAACTTTTTTCTTTGTAAAAGCACGCTACAGAGACACCAGATACGAGTGGCAACTGTCAAAGTACACTGGCAGGGGTCTGCAGGGCACACGCTGAAGGACTGAAACACCCGCTTTAAGGACACTGACTGCTATTAGCTTACACTGGAAAACTTTTTTTCTTTGTAAAATCACGCCACAGAGACACCAGATATGAGTGGAAACTGTCAAAGTACACTGGCAGGGGTCTGCAGGGCACACGCTGAAGGCCTGAAACACCCGCTTTAAGGACACTGACTGCTATTAGCTTACACTGGAAAACGTTTTTGCTTTGTAAAAGCACGCTACAGAGACACCAGATATGAGTGGCAACTGTCAAAGTACACTGGCAGGGGTCTGCAGGGGACACGCTGAAGGAAGGCCTGACACACCCGCTTTAAGGACACTGACTGCTATTAGCTAACACTGGAAAACTTTTTTCTTTGTAATATCACGCTACAGAGACACCAGATATGAGTGGCAAATGTCAAAGTACACTGACAGGGGTCTGCAGGGCACACGCTGAAGGCCTGAAACACCCGCTTTAAGGACACTGACTGCTATTAGCTTACACTGGAAAACTTTTTTCTTTGTAAAAGCACGCTACAGAGACACCAGATACGAGTGGCAACTGTCAAAGTACACTGGCAGGGGTCTGCAGGGCACACGCTGAAGGACTGAAACACCCGCTTTAAGGACACTGACTGCTATTAGCTTACACTGGAAAACTTTTTTTCTTTGTAAAATCACGCCACAGAGACACCAGATATGAGTGGAAACTGTCAAAGTACACTGGCAGGGGTCTGCAGGGCACACGCTGAAGGCCTGAAACACCCGCTTTAAGGACACTGACTGCTATTAGCTTACACTGGAAAACGTTTTTGCTTTGTAAAAGCACGCTACAGAGACACCAGATATGAGTGGCAACTGTCAAAGTACACTGGCAGGGGTCTGCAGGGGACACGCTGAAGGAAGGCCTGACACACCCGCTTTAAGGACACTGACTGCTATTAGCTAACACTGGAAAACTTTTTTCTTTGTAATATCACGCTACAGAGACACCAGATATGAGTGGCAAATGTCAAAGTACACTGACAGGGGTCTGCAGGGCACACGCTGAAGGCCTGAAACACCCGCTTTAAGGACACTGACTGCTATTAGCTTACACTGGAAAACTTTTTTCTTTGTAAAAGCACGCTACAGAGACACCAGATACGAGTGGCAACTGTCAAAGTACACTGGCAGGGGTCTGCAGGGCACACGCTGATGACCTGAAACACCCGCTTTAAGGACACTGACTGCTATTAGCTTACACTGGAAAACTTTTTTCTTTGTAAAAGCACGCTGTAGAGACACCAGATATGAGTGGCAACTGTCAAAGTACACTGGCAGGGGTCTGCAGGGCACACGCTGAAGGAAGGCCTGACACACTCGCTTTAAGGACACTGACTGCTATTAGCTAACACTGGAAAACGTTTTTTCTTTGTAAAAGCACGCTACAGAGACACCAGATATGAGTGGCAACTGTCAAAGTACACTGGCAGGGGTCTGCAGGGCACACGCTGAAGGAAGGCCTGACACACCCGCTTTAAGGACACTGACTGCTATTAGCTTACACTGGAAAACGTTTTTGCTTTGTCAAAGCACGCTACAGAGACACCAGATATGAGTGGCAACTGTCAAAGTACACTGGCAGGGGTCTGCAGGGGACACGCTGAAGGAAGGCCTGACACACCCGCTTTAAGGACACTGACTGCTATTAGCTAACACTGGAAAACTTTTTTCTTTGTAATATCACGCTACAGAGACACCAGATATGAGTGGCAAATGTCAAAGTACACTGACAGGGGTCTGCAGGGCACACGCTGAAGGCCTGAAACACCCGCTTTAAGGACACTGACTGCTATTAGCTTACACTGGAAAACTTTTTTCTTTGTAAAAGCACGCTACAGAGACACCAGATACGAGTGGCAACTGTCAAAGTACACTGGCAGGGGTCTGCAGGGCACACGCTGATGACCTGAAACACCCGCTTTAAGGACACTGACTGCTATTAGCTTACACTGGAAAACTTTTTTGCTTTGTAAAAGCACGCTACAGAGAAACCAGATATGAGTGGCAACTGTCAAAGTACACTGGCAGGGGTCTGCAGGGCACACGCTGAAGGAAGGCCTGACACACCCGCTTTAAGGACACTGACTGCTATTAGCTAAGACTGGAAAACTTTTTTCTTTGTAAAAGCACGCTGTAGAGACACCAGATATGAGTGGCAACTGTCAAAGTACACTGGCAGGGGTCTGCAGGGCACACGCTGAAGGAAGGCCTGACACACTCGCTTTAAGGACACTGACTGCTATTAGCTAACACTGGAAAACGTTTTTTCTTTGTAAAAGCACGCTACAGAGACACCAGATATGAGTGGCAACTGTCAAAGTACACTGGCAGGGGTCTGCAGGGCACACGCTGAAGGAAGGCCTGACACACCCGCTTTAAGGACACTGACTGCTATTAGCTAACACTTGAAAACTTTTTTTCTTTGTAAAAGCACGCTGTAGAGACACCAGATATGAGTGGCAACTGTCAAAGTACACTGGCAGGGGTCTGCAGGGCACACGCTGAAGGAAGGCCTGACACACCCGCTTTAAGGACACTGACTGCTGTTAGCTAACACTGGAAAACTTTTTTTCTTTGTAAAAGCACGCTACAGAGACACCAGATATGAGTGGCAAGTGTCAAAGTACACTGGCAGGGGTCTGCAGAGCACACGCTGAAGGCCTGAAACACCCGCTTTAAGGACACTGACTGCTATTAGCTTACACTGGAAAAAGTTTTTGCTTTGTAAAAGCACGCTACAGAGACACCAGATATGAGTGGCAACTGTCAAAGTACACTGGCAGGGGTCTGCAGGGCACACGCTGAAGGAAGGCCTGACACACCCGCTTTAAGGACACTGACTGCTATTAGCTTACACTGGAAAACTTTTTTCTTTGTAAAAGCACGCTATAGAGACACCAGATATGAGTGGCAACCGTTAAAGTACACTGGCAGGGGTCTGCAGGGCACACGCTGAAGGCCTGAAACACCCGCTTTAAGGACACTGACTGCTATTAGCTTACACTGGAAAACTTTTTTGCTTTGTAAAAGCACGCTAGAGAAACCAGATATGAGTGGCAACTGTCAAAGTACACTTGCAAGGGTCTGCAGGGCACACGCTGAAGGAAGGCCTGACACACCCGCTTTAAGGACACTGACTGCTATTAGCTAACACTTGAAAACTTTTTTTCTTTGTAAAAGCACGCTGTAGAGACACCAGATATGAGTGGCAACTGTCAAAGTACACTGGCAGGGGTCTGCAGGGCACACGCTGAAGGAAGGCCTGACACACCCGCTTTAAGGACACTGACTGCTGTTAGCTAACACTGGAAAACTTTTTTTCTTTGTAAAAGCACGCTACAGAGACACCAGATATGAGTGGCAAGTGTCAAAGTACACTGGCAGGGGTCTGCAGAGCACACGCTGAAGGCCTGAAACACCCGCTTTAAGGACACTGACTGCTATTAGCTTACACTGGAAAACGTTTTTGCTTTGTAAAAGCACGCTACAGAGACAGCAGATATGAGTGGCAACTGTCAAAGTACACTGGCAGGGGTCTGCAGGGGACACGCTGAAGGAAGGCCTGACACACCCGCTTTAAGGACACTGACTGCTATTAGCTAACACTGGAAAACTTTTTTCTTTGTAATATCAAGCTACAGAGACACCAGATATGAGTGGCAAATGTCAAAGTACACTGGCAGGGGTCTGCAGGGCACACGCTGAAGGCCTGAAACACCCGCTTTAAGGACACTGACTGCTATTAGCTTACACTGGAAAACTTTTTTCTTTGTAAAAGCACGCTACAGAGACACCAGATATGAGTGGCAACTGTCAAAGTACACTGGCAGGGGTCTGCAGGGCACACGCTGATGACCTGAAACACCCGCTTTAAGGACACTGACTGCTATTAGCTTACACTGGAAAACTTTTTTGCTTTGTAAAAGCACGCTACAGAGAAACCAGATATGAGTGGCAACTGTCAAAGTACACTGGCAGGGGTCTGTAGGGCACACGCTGAAGGAAGGCCTGACACACCCGCTTTAAGGACACTGACTGCTATTAGCTAAGACTGGAAAACTTTTTTCTTTGTAAAGGCACGCTGTAGAGACACCAGATATGAGTGGCAACTGTCAAAGTACACTGGCAGGGGTCTGCAGGGCACACGCTGAAGGAAGGCCTGACACACCCGCTTTAAGGACACTGACTGCTATTAGCTAACACTGGAAAACGTTTTTTCTTTGTAAAAGCACGCTACAGAGACACCAGATATGAGTGGCAACTGTCAAAGTACACTGGCAGGGGTCTGCAGGGCACACGCTGAAGGAAGGCCTGACACACCCGCTTTAAGGACACTGACTGCTATTAGCTTACACTGGAAAACGTTTTTGCTTTGTAAAAGCACGCTACAGAGACAGCAGATATGAGTGGCAACTGTCAAAGTACACTGGCAGGGGTCTGCAGGGGACACGCTGAAGGAAGGCCTGACACACCCGCTTTAAGGACACTGACTGCTATTAGCTAACACTGGAAAACTTTTTTCTTTGTAATATCAAGCTACAGAGACACCAGATATGAGTGGCAAATGTCAAAGTACACTGGCAGGGGTCTGCAGGGCACACGCTGAAGGCCTGAAACACCCGCTTTAAGGACACTGACTGCTATTAGCTTACACTGGAAAACTTTTTTCTTTGTAAAAGCACGCTACAGAGACACCAGATATGAGTGGCAACTGTCAAAGTACACTGGCAGGGGTCTGCAGGGCACACGCTGATGACCTGAAACACCCGCTTTAAGGACACTGACTGCTATTAGCTTACACTGGAAAACTTTTTTGCTTTGTAAAAGCACGCTACAGAGAAACCAGATATGAGTGGCAACTGTCAAAGTACACTGGCAGGGGTCTGCAGGGCACACGCTGAAGGAAGGCCTGACACACCCGCTTTAAGGACACTGACTGCTATTAGCTAAGACTGGAAAACTTTTTTCTTTGTAAAAGCACGCTGTAGAGACACCAGATATGAGTGGCAACTGTCAAAGTACACTGGCAGGGGTCTGCAGGGCACACGCTGAAGGAAGGCCTGACACACTCGCTTTAAGGACACTGACTGCTATTAGCTAACACTGGAAAACGTTTTTTCTTTGTAAAAGCACGCTACAGAGACACCAGATATGAGTGGCAACTGTCAAAGTACACTGGCAGGGGTCTGCAGGGCACACGCTGAAGGAAGGCCTGACACACCCGCTTTAAGGACACTGACTGCTATTAGCTAACACTTGAAAACTTTTTTTCTTTGTAAAAGCACGCTGTAGAGACACCAGATATGAGTGGCAACTGTCAAAGTACACTGGCAGGGGTCTGCAGGGCACACGCTGAAGGAAGGCCTGACACACCCGCTTTAAGGACACTGACTGCTGTTAGCTAACACTGGAAAACTTTTTTTCTTTGTAAAAGCACGCTACAGAGACACCAGATATGAGTGGCAAGTGTCAAAGTACACTGGCAGGGGTCTGCAGAGCACACGCTGAAGGCCTGAAACACCCGCTTTAAGGACACTGACTGCTATTAGCTTACACTGGAAAAAGTTTTTGCTTTGTAAAAGCACGCTACAGAGACACCAGATATGAGTGGCAACTGTCAAAGTACACTGGCAGGGGTCTGCAGGGCACACGCTGAAGGAAGGCCTGACACACCCGCTTTAAGGACACTGACTGCTATTAGCTTACACTGGAAAACTTTTTTCTTTGTAAAAGCACGCTATAGAGACACCAGATATGAGTGGCAACCGTTAAAGTACACTGGCAGGGGTCTGCAGGGCACACGCTGAAGGCCTGAAACACCCGCTTTAAGGACACTGACTGCTATTAGCTTACACTGGAAAACTTTTTTGCTTTGTAAAAGCACGCTAGAGAAACCAGATATGAGTGGCAACTGTCAAAGTACACTTGCAAGGGTCTGCAGGGCACACGCTGAAGGAAGGCCTGACACACCCGCTTTAAGGACACTGACTGCTATTAGCTAACACTTGAAAACTTTTTTTCTTTGTAAAAGCACGCTGTAGAGACACCAGATATGAGTGGCAACTGTCAAAGTACACTGGCAGGGGTCTGCAGGGCACACGCTGAAGGAAGGCCTGACACACCCGCTTTAAGGACACTGACTGCTGTTAGCTAACACTGGAAAACTTTTTTTCTTTGTAAAAGCACGCTACAGAGACACCAGATATGAGTGGCAAGTGTCAAAGTACACTGGCAGGGGTCTGCAGAGCACACGCTGAAGGCCTGAAACACCCGCTTTAAGGACACTGACTGCTATTAGCTTACACTGGAAAACGTTTTTGCTTTGTAAAAGCACGCTACAGAGACACCAGATATGAGTGGCAACTGTCAAAGTACACTGGCAGGGGTCTGCAGGGCACACGCTGAAGGAAGGCCTGACACACCCGCTTTAAGGACACTGACTGCTATTAGCTTACACTGGAAAACGTTTTTGCTTTGTAAAAGCACGCTACAGAGACAGCAGATATGAGTGGCAACTGTCAAAGTACACTGGCAGGGGTCTGCAGGGGACACGCTGAAGGAAGGCCTGACACACCCGCTTTAAGGACACTGACTGCTATTAGCTAACACTGGAAAACTTTTTTCTTTGTAATATCAAGCTACAGAGACACCAGATATGAGTGGCAAATGTCAAAGTACACTGGCAGGGGTCTGCAGGGCACACGCTGAAGGCCTGAAACACCCGCTTTAAGGACACTGACTGCTATTAGCTTACACTGGAAAACTTTTTTCTTTGTAAAAGCACGCTACAGAGACACCAGATATGAGTGGCAACTGTCAAAGTACACTGGCAGGGGTCTGCAGGGCACACGCTGATGACCTGAAACACCCGCTTTAAGGACACTGACTGCTATTAGCTTACACTGGAAAACTTTTTTGCTTTGTAAAAGCACGCTACAGAGAAACCAGATATGAGTGGCAACTGTCAAAGTACACTGGCAGGGGTCTGTAGGGCACACGCTGAAGGAAGGCCTGACACACCCGCTTTAAGGACACTGACTGCTATTAGCTAAGACTGGAAAACTTTTTTCTTTGTAAAGGCACGCTGTAGAGACACCAGATATGAGTGGCAACTGTCAAAGTACACTGGCAGGGGTCTGCAGGGCACACGCTGAAGGAAGGCCTGACACACCCGCTTTAAGGACACTGACTGCTATTAGCTAACACTGGAAAACGTTTTTTCTTTGTAAAAGCACGCTACAGAGACACCAGATATGAGTGGCAACTGTCAAAGTACACTGGCAGGGGTCTGCAGGGCACACGCTGAAGGAAGGCCTGACACACCCGCTTTAAGGACACTGACTGCTATTAGCTTACACTGGAAAACGTTTTTGCTTTGTAAAAGCACGCTACAGAGACAGCAGATATGAGTGGCAACTGTCAAAGTACACTGGCAGGGGTCTGCAGGGGACACGCTGAAGGAAGGCCTGACACACCCGCTTTAAGGACACTGACTGCTATTAGCTAACACTGGAAAACTTTTTTCTTTGTAATATCAAGCTACAGAGACACCAGATATGAGTGGCAAATGTCAAAGTACACTGGCAGGGGTCTGCAGGGCACACGCTGAAGGCCTGAAACACCCGCTTTAAGGACACTGACTGCTATTAGCTTACACTGGAAAACTTTTTTCTTTGTAAAAGCACGCTACAGAGACACCAGATATGAGTGGCAACTGTCAAAGTACACTGGCAGGGGTCTGCAGGGCACACGCTGATGACCTGAAACACCCGCTTTAAGGACACTGACTGCTATTAGCTTACACTGGAAAACTTTTTTGCTTTGTAAAAGCACGCTACAGAGAAACCAGATATGAGTGGCAACTGTCAAAGTACACTGGCAGGGGTCTGTAGGGCACACGCTGAAGGAAGGCCTGACACACCCGCTTTAAGGACACTGACTGCTATTAGCTAAGACTGGAAAACTTTTTTCTTTGTAAAGGCACGCTGTAGAGACACCAGATATGAGTGGCAACTGTCAAAGTACACTGGCAGGGGTCTGCAGGGCACACGCTGAAGGAAGGCCTGACACACCCGCTTTAAGGACACTGACTGCTATTAGCTAACACTGGAAAACGTTTTTTCTTTGTAAAAGCACGCTACAGAGACACCAGATATGAGTGGCAACTGTCAAAGTACACTGGCAGGGGTCTGCAGGGCACACGCTGAAGGAAGGCCTGACACACCCGCTTTAAGGACACTGACTGCTATTAGCTTACACTGGAAAACTTTTTTTCTTTGTAAAAGCACGCTATAGAGACACCAGATATGAGTGGCAACTGTCAAAGTACACTGGCAGGGGTCTGCAGGGCACACGCTGAAGGCCTGAAACACCCGCTTTGAGGACACTGACTGCTATTAGCATACACTGGAAAACTTTTTTTCTTTGTAAAAGCACGCTACAGAGACACCAGATATGAGTGGCAACTGTCAAAGTACACTGGCAGGGGTCTGCAGGGCACACGCTGAAGGAAGGCCTGACACACCCGCTTTAAGGACACTGACTGCTATTAGCTTACACTGGAAAACTTTTTTTCTTTGTAAAAGCACGCTATAGAGACACCAGATATGAGTGGCAACGTTCAAAGTACACTGGCAGGGGTCTGCAGGGCACACGCTGAAGGAAAACCTGACACACCCGCTTTAAGGACACTGACTGCTATTAGCTTATACTGGAAAACTTTTTTTCTTTGTATAGAGACACCAGATATGAGTGGCAGCTGTCAAAGTACACTGGCAGGGGTCTGCAGGGCACACGCTGAAGGCCTGAAACACCCGCTTTAAGGACACTGACTGCTATTAGC
Organism: Pelobates fuscus; assembly: GCF_036172605.1. NCBI lineage: Eukaryota > Metazoa > Chordata > Amphibia > Anura > Pelobatidae > Pelobates > Pelobates fuscus. The sequence continues at coordinate 56,720,322 of NC_086327.1, forward strand.
TTACACTGGAAAACCTTTTTGCTTTGTAAAAGCACGCTACAGAGACACCAGATATGAGTGGCAACTGTCAAAGTACACTGGCAGGGGTCTGCAGGGCACACGCTGAAGGCCTGAAACAGCCGCTTTAAGGACACTGACTGCTATTAGCTTACACTGGAAAACTTTTTTTTTTTGTAAAAGCACGCTATAGAGACACCAGATATGAGTGGCAACTGTTAAAGTACACTGGCAGGGGTCTGCAGGGCACACGCTGAAGGCCTGAAACACCCGCTTTAAGGACACTGACTGCTATTAGCTTACACTGGAAAACTTTTTTGCTTTGTAAAAGCACGCTACAGAGACACCAGATATGAGTGGCAACTGTCAAAGTACACTGGCAGTGGTCTGCAGGGCACACGCTGAAGGAAGGCTTGACACACCCGCTTTAAGGACACTGACTGCTATTAGCTAACACTGGAAAACTTTTTTTCTTTGTAAAAGCACGCTGTAGAGACACCAGATATGAATGGCAACTGTCAAAGTACACTGGCAGGGGTCTGAAGGGCACACGCTGAAGGAAGGCCTGACACACCCGCTTTAAGGACACTGACTGCTGTTAGCTAACACTGGAAAACTTTTTTTCTTTGTAAAAGCACGCTACATAGACACCAGATATGAGTGGCAACTGTCAAAGTACACTGGCAGGGGTCTGCAGAGCACACGCTGAAGGCCTGAAACACCCGCTTTAAGGACACTGACTGCTATTAGCTTACACTGGAAAACTTTTTTTCTTTGTAAAAGCACGCTACAGAGACACCAGATATGAGTGGCATCTGTCAAAGTACACTGGCAGGGGTCTGCAGGGCACACGCTGAAGGAAGGCCTGACACACCCGCTTTAAGGACACTGACTGCTATTAGCTTATACTGGAAAACTTTTTTTCTTTGTAAAAGCACGCTATAGAGACACCAGATATGAGTGGCAACTGTCAAAGTACACTGGCAGGGGTCTGCAGGGCACACGCTGAAGGAAGGCCTGACACACCCGCTTTAAGGACACTGACTGCTATTAGCTTACACTGGAAAACTTTTTTTCTTTGTAAAAGCACGCTATAGAGACACCAGATATGAGTGGCAACGTTCAAAGTACACTGGCAGGGGTCTGCAGGGCACACGCTGAAGGAAAACCTGACACACCCGCTTTAAGGACACTGACTGCTATTAGCTTATACTGGAAAACTTTTTTTCTTTGTAAAAGCACGCTATAGAGACACCAGATATGAGTGGCAACTGTCAAAGTACACTGGCAGGGGTCTGCAGGGCACACGCTGAAGGCCTGAAACACCCGCTTTAAGGACACTGACTGCTATTAGCTTACACTGGAAAACTTTTTTGCTTAGTAAAAGCACGCTACAGAGACACCAGATATGAGTGGCAACTGTCAAAGTACACTGGCAGTGGTCTGCAGGGCACACGCTGAATGAAGGCTTGACACACCCGCTTTAAGGACACTGACTGCTATTAGCTAACACTGGAAAACTTTTTTTCTTTGTAAAAGCACGCTGTAGAGACACCAGATATGAATGGCAACTGTCAAAGTACACTGGCAGGGGTCTGAAGGGCACACGCTGAAGGAAGGCCTGACACACCCGCTTTAAGGACACTGACTGCTGTTAGCTAACACTGAAAACTTTTTTTCTTTGTAAAAGCACGCTACAGAGACACCAGATATGAGTGGCAACTGTCAAAGTACACTGGCAGGGGTCTGCAGAGCACACGCTGAAGGCCTGAAACACCCGCTTTAAGAACACTGACTGCTATTAGCTTACACTGGAAAACTTTTTTTCTTTGTAAAAGCACGCTACAGAGACACCAGATATGAGTGGCATCTGTCAAAGTACACTGGCAGGGGTCTGCAGGGCACACGCTGAAGGAAGGCCTGACACACCCGCTTTAAGGACACTGACTGCTATTAGCTTATACTGGAAAACTTTTTTGCTTTGTAAAAGCATGCTACAGAGACACCAGATATGAGTGGCAACGTTCAAAGTACACTGGCAGGGGTCTGCAGGGCACACGCTGAAGGAAGGCCTGACACACCCGCTTTAAGGACACTGACTGCTATTAGCTTACACTGGAAAACTTTTTTGCTTTGTAAAAGCACGCTACAGAGACACCAGATATGAGTGGCAACTGTCAAAGTACACTGGCAGGGGTCTGCAGGGCAAACGCTGAAGGCCTGAAACAGCCGCTTTAAGAACACTGACTGCTATTAGCTTACACTGGAAAACTTTTTTTCTTTGTAAAAGCACGCTATAGAGACACCAGATATGAGTGGCAACTGTTAAAGTACACTGGCAGGGGTCTGCAGGGCACACGCTGAAGGCCTGAAACACCCGCTTTAAGGACACTGACTGCTATTAGCTTACACTGGAAAACTTTTTTGCTTTGTAAAAGCACGCTACAGAGAAACCAGATATGAGTGGCAACTGTCAAAGTACACTGGCAGGGGTCTGCAGGGCACACGCTGAAGGAAGGCCTGACACACCCGCTTTAAGGACACTGACTGCTATTAGCTAACACTGGAAAATGTTTTTTCTTTGTAAAAGCACGCTGTAGAGACACCAGATATGAGTGGCAACTGTCAAAGTACACTGGCAGGGGTCTGCAGGGCACACGCTGAAGGAAGGCCTGACACACCCGCTTTAAGGACACTGACTGCTATTAACTTACACTGGAACACTTTTTTTCTTTGTAAAAGCACGCTACAGAGACACCAGATATGAGTGGAAACTGTCAAAGTACACTGGCAGGGGGCTGCAGGGCACACGCTGAATGCCTGAAACACCCGCTTTATGGACACTGACTGCTATTAGCTTACACTGGAAAACTTTTTTTCTTTGTAAAAGCACGTTATAGAAACACCAGATATGAGTGGCAACTGTCAAAGTACACTGGCAGGGGTCTGCAGGGCACACGCTGAAGGCCTGAAACACCCGCTTTAAGGACACTGACTGCTATTAGCTTATACTGGAAAACTTATTTTCTTTGCAAAAGCACGCTATAGAGACACCAGATATGAGTGGCAACTGTCAAAGTACACTGGCAGGGGTCTGCAGAGCACACGCTGAAGGCCTGAAACACCCGCTTTAAGGACACTGACTGCTATTAGCTTACACTGGAAAACTTTTTTTTCTTTGCAAAAGCACGCTATAGAGACACCAGATATGAGTGGCATCTGTCAAAGTACACTGGCAGGGGTCTGCAGGGCACACGCTGAAGACCAGAAACACCCGCTTTAAGGACACTGACTGCTATTAGCTTACTCTGGAAAACTTTTTTTTCTTTGTAAAAGCACGCTATAGAGACAACAGATATGAGTGGCAACTGTCAAAGTACACTGGCAGGGGTCTGCAGGGCACACGCTGAAGGCCTGAAACACCCGCTTTAAGGACACTGACTGCTATTAGCTTACACTGGAAAACTTTTTTTCTTTGTAAAAGCACGCTACAGAGACACCAGATATGAGTGGAAACGTTCAAAGTACACTGGCAGGGGTCTGCAGGGCACACGCTGAAGGAAGGCCTGACACACCCGCTTTAAGGACACTGACTGCTATTAGCTTACACTGGAAAACTTTTTTTCTTTGTAAAATCACGCTACAGAGACACCAGATATGAGTGGAAACTGTCAAAGTACACTGGCAGGGGTCTGCAGGGCACACGCTGAAGGCCTGAAACACCCGCTTTAAGGACACTGACTGCTATTAGCTTACACTGGAAAACTTTTTTGCTTTGTAAAAGCACGCTACAGAGAAACCAGATATGAGTGGCAACTGTCAAAGTACACTTGCAAGGGTCTGCAGGGCACACGCTGAAGGAAGGCCTGACACACCCGCTTTAAGGACACTGACTGCTATTAGCTTACACTTGAAAACTTTTTTGCTTTGTAAAAGCACGCTACAGAGACACCAGATATGAGTGGCAACGTTCAAAGTACACTTTCAGGGGTCTGCAGGGCACACGCTGAAGGCCTGAAACACCCGCTTTAAGGACACTGACTGCTATTAGCTTACACTGGAAAACCTTTTTGCTTTGTAAAATCACGCTACAGAGACACCAGATATGAGTGGCAACTGTCAAAGTACACTGGCAGGGGTCTGCAGGGCACACGCTGATGACCTGAAACACCCGCTTTAAGGACACTGACTGCTATTAGCTTACACTGGAAAACTTTTTTGCTTTGTAAAAGCACGCTACAGAGAAACCAGATATGAGTGGCAACTGTCAAAGTACACTGGCAGGGGTCTGTAGGGCACACGCTGAAGGAAGGCCTGACACACCCGCTTTAAGGACACTGACTGCTATTAGCTAAGACTGGAAAACGTTTTTCTTTGTAAAGGCACGCTGTAGAGACACCAGATATGAGTGGCAACTGTCAAAGTACACTGGCAGGGGTCTGCAGGGCACACGCTGAAGGAAGGCTTGACACACCCGCTTTAAGGACACTGACTGCTATTAGCTAACACTGGAAAACTTTTTTTCTTTGTAAAAGCACGCTGTAGAGACACAAGATATGAATGGCAACTGTCAAAGTACACTGGCAGGGGTCTGAAGGGCACACGCTGAAGGAAGGCCTGACACACCCGCTTTAAGGACACTGACTGCTGTTAGCTAACACTGGAAAACTTTTTTTCTTTGTAAAAGCACGCTACAGAGACACCAGATATGAGTGGCAACTGTCAAAGTACACTGGCAGGGGTCTGCAGAGCACACGCTGAAGGCCTGAAACACCCGCTTTAAGGACACTGACTGCTATTAGCTTACACTGGAAAACTTTTTTTCTTTGTAAAAGCACGCTACAGAGACACCAGATATGAGTGGCATCTGTCAAAGTACACTGGCAGGGGTCTGCAGGGCACACGCTGAAGGAAGGCCTGACACACCCGCTTTAAGGACACTGACTGCTATTAGCTTATACTGGAAAACTTTTTTTCTTTGTAAAAGCACGCTATAGAGACACCAGATATGAGTGGCAACTGTCAAAGTACACTGGCAGGGGTCTGCAGGGCACATGCTGAAGGAAGGCCTGACACACCCGCTTTAAGGACACTGACTGCTATTAGCTTACACTGGAAAACTTTTTTTCTTTGTAAAAGCACGCTATAGAGACACCAGATATGAGTGGCAACGTTCAAAGTACACTGGCAGGGGTCTGCAGGGCACACGCTGAAGGAAAACCTGACACACCCGCTTTAAGGACACTGACTGCTATTAGCTTATACTGGAAAAAAAATTTTTCTTTGTAAAAGCACGCTATAGAGACACCAGATATGAGTGGCAACTGTCAAAGTACACTGGCAGGGGTCTGCAGGGCACACGCTGAAGGCCTGAAACACCCGCTTTAAGGACACTGACTGCTATTAGCTTACACTGGAAAACTTTTTTGCTTAGTAAAAGCACGCTACAGAGACACCAGATATGAGTGGCAACTGTCAAAGTACACTGGCAGGGGTCTGCAGGGCACACGCTGAAGGCCTGAAACAGCCGCTTTAAGGACACTGACTGCTATTAGCTTACACTGGAAAACTTTTTTTTCTTTGTAAAAGCACGCTATAGAGACACCAGATATGAGTGGCAACTGTTAAAGTACACTGGCAGGGGTCTGCAGGGCACACGCTGAAGGCCTGAAACACCCGCTTTAAGGACACTGACTGCTATTAGCTTACACTGGAAAACTTTTTTTCTTTGTAAAAGCACGCTACAGAGACACCAGATATGAGTGGAAACGTTCAAAGTACACTGGCAGGGGTCTGCAGGGCACACGCTGAAGGAAGGCCTGACACACCCGCTTTAAGGACACTGACTGCTATTAGCTTACACTGGAAAACTTTTTTTCTTTGTAAAATCACGCTACAGAGACACCAGATATGAGTGGAAACTGTCAAAGTACACTGGCAGGGGTCTGCAGGGCACACGCTGAAGGCCTGAAACACCCGCTTTAAGGACACTGACTGCTATTAGCTTACACTGGAAAACTTTTTTGCTTTGTAAAAGCACGCTACAGAGAAACCAGATATGAGTGGCAACTGTCAAAGTACACTTGCAAGGGTCTGCAGGGCACACGCTGAAGGAAGGCCTGACACACCCGCTTTAAGGACACTGACTGCTATTTGCTTACACTTGAAAACTTTTTTGCTTTGTAAAAGCACGCTACAGAGACACCAGATATGAGTGGCAACGTTCAAAGTACACTTTCAGGGGTCTGCAGGGCACACGCTGAAGGCCTGAAACACCCGCTTTAAGGACACTGACTGCTATTAGCTTACACTGGAAAACCTTTTTGCTTTGTAAAATCACGCTACAGAGACACCAGATATGAGTGGCAACTGTCAAAGTACACTGGCAGGGGTCTGCAGGGCACACGCTGATGACCTGAAACACCCGCTTTAAGGACACTGACTGCTATTAGCTTACACTGGAAAACTTTTTTTGCTTTGTAAAAGCACGCTACAGAGAAACCAGATATGAGTGGCAACTGTCAAAGTACACTGGCAGGGGTCTGTAGGGCACACGCTGAAGGAAGGCCTGACACACCCGCTTTAAGGACACTGACTGCTATTAGCTAAGACTGGAAAATGTTTTTCTTTGTAAATGCACGCTGTAGAGACACCAGATATGAGTGGCAACTGTCAAAGTACACTGGCAGGGGTCTGCAGGGCACACGCTGAAGGAAGGCTTGACACACCCGCTTTAAGGACACTGACTGCTATTAGCTAACACTGGAAAACTTTTTTTCTTTGTAAAAGCACGCTGTAGAGACACCAGATATGAATGGCAACTGTCAAAGTACACTGGCAGGGGTCTGAAGGGCACACGCTGAAGGAAGGCCTGACACACCCGCTTTAAGGACACTGACTGCTGTTAGCTAACACTGGAAAACTTTTTTTCTTTGTAAAAGCACGCTACAGAGACACCAGATATGAGTGGCAACTGTCAAAGTACACTGGCAGGGGTCTGCAGAGCACACGCTGAAGGCCTGAAACACCCGCTTTAAGGACACTGACTGCTATTAGCTTACACTGGAAAACTTTTTTTCTTTGTAAAAGCACGCTACAGAGACACCAGATATGAGTGGCATCTGTCAAAGTACACTGGCAGGGGTCTGCAGGGCACACGCTGAAGGAAGGCCTGACACACCCGCTTTAAGGACACTGACTGCTATTAGCTTATACTGGAAAACTTGTTTTCTTTGTAAAAGCACGCTATAGAGACACCAGATATGAGTGGCAACTGTCAAAGTACACTGGCAGGGGTCTGCAGGGCACATGCTGAAGGAAGGCCTGACACACCCGCTTTAAGGACACTGACTGCTATTAGCTTACACTGGAAAACTTTTTTTCTTTGTAAAAGCACGCTATAGAGACACCAGATATGAGTGGCAACGTTTAAAGTACACTGGCAGGGGTCTGCAGGGCACACGCTGAAGGAAAACCTGACACACCCGCTTTAAGGACACTGACTGCTATTAGCTTATACTGGAAAACTTTTTTTCTTTGTAAAAGCACGCTATAGAGACACCAGATATGAGTGGCAACTGTCAAAGTACACTGGCAGGGGTCTGCAGGGCACACGCTGAAGGCCTGAAACACCCGCTTTAAGGAAACTGACTGCTATTAGCTTACACTGGAAAACTTTTTTGCTTAGTAAAAGCACGCTACAGAGACACCAGATATGAGTGGCAACTGTCAAAGTACACTGGCAGGGGTCTGCAGGGCACACGCTGAAGGCCTGAAACAGCCGCTTTAAGGACACTGACTGCTATTAGCTTACACTGGAAAACTTTTTTTTCTTTGTAAAAGCACGCTATAGAGACACCAGATATGAGTGGCAACTGTTAAAGTACACTGGCAGGGGTCTGCAGGGCACACGCTGAAGGCCTGAAACACCCGCTTTAAGGACACTGACTGCTATTAGCTTACACTGGAAAACTTTTTTGCTTTGTAAAAGCACGCTACAGAGAAACCAGATATGAGTGGCAACTGTCAAAGTACACTGGCAGTGGTCTGCAGGGCACACGCTGAATGAAGGCTTGACACACCCGCTTTAAGGACACTGACTGCTATTAGCTAACACTGGAAAACTTTTTTTCTTTGTAAAAGCACGCTGTAGAGACACCAGATATGAATGGCAACTGTCAAAGTACACTGGCAGGGGTCTGAAGGGCACACGCTGAAGGAAAGCCTGACACACCCGCTTTAAGGACACTGACTGCTGTTAGCTAACACTGAAAACTTTTTTTCTTTGTAAAAGCACGCTACAGAGACACCAGATATGAGTGGCAACTGTCAAAGTACACTGGCAGGGGTCTGCAGAGCACACGCTGAAGGCCTGAAACACCCGCTTTAAGGACACTGACTGCTATTAGCTTACACTGGAAAACTTTTTTTCTTTGTAAAAGCACGCTACAGAGACACCAGATATGAGTGGCATCTGTCAAAGTACACTGGCAGGGGTCTGCAGGGCACACGCTGAAGGAAGGCCTGACACACCCGCTTTAAGGACACTGACTGCTATTAGCTTATACTGGAAAACTTTTTTGCTTTGTAAAAGCACGCTACAGAGACACCAGATATGAGTGGCAACGTTCAAAGTACACTGGCAGGAGTCTGCAGGGCACACGCTGAAGGAAGGCCTGACACACCCGCTTTAAGGACACTGACTGCTATTAGCTTACACTGGAAAACTTTTTTGCTTTGTAAAAGCACGCTACAGAGACACCAGATATGAGTGGCAACTGTCAAAGTACACTGGCAGGGGTCTGCAGGGCAAACGCTGAAGGCCTGAAACAGCCGCTTTAAGAACACTGACTGCTATTAGCTTACACTGGAAAACTTTTTTTCTTTGTAAAAGCACGCTATAGAGACACCAGATATGAGTGGCAACTGTTAAAGTACACTGGCAGGGGTCTGCAGGGCACACGCTGAAGGCCTGAAACACCCGCTTTAAGGACACTGACTGCTATTAGCTTACACTGGAAAACTTTTTTGCTTTGTAAAAACACGCTACAGAGAAACCAGATATGAGTGGCAACTGTCAAAGTACACTGGCAGGGGTCTGCAGGGCACACGCTGAAGGAAGGCCTGACACACCCGCTTTATGGACACTGACTGCTTTTAGCTAACACTGGAAAATGTTTTTTCTTTGTAAAAGCACGCTGTAGAGACACCAGATATGAGTGGCAACTGTCAAAGTACACTGGCAGGGGTCTGCAGGGCACACGCTGAAGGAAGGCCTGACACACCCGCTTTAAGGACACTGACTGCTATTAACTTACACTGGAACACTTTTTTTCTTTGTAAAAGCACGCTACAGAGACACCAGATATGAGTGGAAACTGTCAAAGTACACTGGCAGGGGGCTGCAGGGCACACGCTGAATGCCTGAAACACCCGCTTTATGGACACTGACTGCTATTAGCTTACACTGGAAAACTTTTTTTCTTTGTAAAAGCACGTTATAGAGACACCAGATATGAGTGGCAACTGTCAAAGTACACTGGCAGGGGTCTGCAGGGCACACGCTGAAGGCCTGAAACACCCGCTTTAAGGACACTGACTGCTATTAGCTTATACTGGAAAACTTATTTTCTTTGCAAAAGCACGCTATAGAGACACCAGATATGAGTGGCAACTGTCAAAGTACACTGGCAGGGGTCTGCAGAGCACACGCTGAAGGCCTGAAACACCCGCTTTAAGGACACTGACTGCTATTAGCTTACACTGGAAAACTTTTTTTTCTTTGCAAAAGCACGCTATAGAGACACCAGATATGAGTGGCAACTGTCAAAGTACACTGGCAGGGGTCTGCAGGGCACACGCTGAAGACCAGAAACACCCGCTTTAAGGACACTGACTGCTATTAGCTTACTCTGGAAAACTTTTTTTTCTTTGTAAAAGCACGCTATAGAGACAACAGATATGAGTGGCAACTGTCAAAGTACACTGGCAGGGGTCTGCAGGGCACACGCTGAAGACCTGAAACACCCGCTTTAAGGACACTGACTGCTATTAGCTTACTCTGGAAAACTTTTTTTCTTTGTAAAAGCACACTATAGAGACAACAGATATGAGTGGCAACTGTCAAAGTACACTGGCAGGGGTCTGCAGGGCACACGCTGAAGGCCTGAAACACCCGCTTTAAGGACACTGACTGCTATTAGCTTACACTGGAAAACTTTTTTTCTTTGTAAAAGCACGCTACAGAGACACCAGATATGAGTGGAAACGTTCAAAGTACACTGGCAGGGGTCTGCAGGGCACACGCTGAAGGAAGGCCTGACACACCCGCTTTAAGGACACTGACTGCTATTAGCTTACACTGGAAAACTTTTTTTCTTTGTAAAATCACGCTACAGAGACACCAGATATGAGTGGAAACTGTCAAAGTACACTGGCAGGGGTCTGCAGGGCACACGCTGAAGGCCTGAAACACCCGCTTTAAGGACACTGACTGCTATTAGCTTACACTGGAAAACTTTTTTGCTTTGTAAAAGCACGCTACAGAGAAACCAGATATGAGTGGCAACTGTCAAAGTGCACTTGCAAGGGTCTGCAGGGCACACGCTGAAGGAAGGCCTGACACACCCGCTTTAAGGACACTGACTGCTATTAGCTAACACTGGAAAACTTTTTTTCTTTGTAAAAGCACGCTGTATTGACACCAGATATGAGTGGCAACTGTCAAAGTACACTGGCAGGGGTCTGCAGGGCACACGCTGAAGGAAGGCCTGACACACCCGCTTTAAGGACACTGACTGCTATTAGCTTACACTGGAAAACTTTTTTTCTTTGTAAAAGCACGCTATAGAGACACCAGCTATGAGTGGCAACTGTAAAAGTACACTGGCAGGGGTCTGCAGGGCACACGCTGAAGGCCTGAAACACCCGCTTTAAGGACACTGACTGCTATTAGCTTACACTGGAAAACGTTTTTGCTTTGTAAAAGCACGCTACAGAGACACCAGATATGAGTGGCAACGTTCAAAGTACACTGGCAGGGGTCTGCAGGGCACACGCTGAAGGAAGGCCCGACACACCCGCTTTAAGGACACTGACTGCTATTAGCTTACACTGGAAAACTTTTTTGCTTTGTAAAAGCACGCTACAGAGACACCAGATATGAGTGGCAACTGTCAAAGTACACTGGCAGGGGTCTGCAGGGCACACGCTGAAGGCCTGAAACACCCACTTTAAGGACACTGACTGCTATTAGCTTATACTGGAAAACTTATTTTCTTTGCAAAAGCACGCTATAGAGACACCAGATATGAGTGGCAACTGTCAAAGTACACTGGCAGGGGTCTGCAGAGCACACGCTGAAGGCCTGAAACACCCGCTTTAAGGACACTGACTGCTATTAGCTTACACTGGAAAACTTTTTTTTCTTTGCAAAAGCACGCTATAGATACACCAGATATGAGTTGCAACTGTCAAAGTACACTGGCAGGGGGCTGCAGGGCACACGCTGAAGGCCTGAAACACCCGCTTTAAGGACACTGACTGATATTAGCTTACACTGGAAAAAGTTTTTGCTTTGTAAAAGCACGCTACAGAGACACCAGATATGAGTGGCAACTGTCAAAGTACACTGGCAGGGGTCTGCAGGGCACACGCTGAAGGAAGGCCTGACACACCCGCTTTAAGGACACTGACTGCTATTAGCTTACACTGGAAAACTTTTTTTCTTTGTAAAAGCACGCTACAGAGACACCAGATATGAGTGGCAACTGTCAAAGTACACTGGCAGGGGTCTGCAGGGCACACGCTGAAGGCCTGAAACACCCGCTTTAAGGACACTGACTGCTATTAGCTTACACTGGAAAACTTTTTTTCTTTGTAAAAGCACGCTACAGAGACACCAGATATGAGTGGCAACTGTCAAAGTACACTGGCAGGGGTCTGCAGGGCACACGCTGAAGGCCTGAAACACCCGCTTTAAGGACACTGACTGCTATTAGCTTACACTGGAAAACTTTTTTTTCTTTGCAAAAGCACGCTATAGATACACCAGATATGAGTGGCAACTGTCAAAGTACACTGGCAGGGGGCTGCAGGGCACACACTGAAGGCCTGAAACACCCGCTTTAAGGACACTGACTGATATTAGCTTACACTGGAAAAAGTTTTTGCTTTGTAAAAGCACGCTACAGAGACACCAGATATGAGTGGCAACTGTGAAAGTACACCCGCAGGGGTCTGCAGGGCACACGCTGAAGGAAGGCCTGACACACCCGCTTTAAGGACACTGACTGCTATTAGCTAACACTGGAAAACTTTTTTCTTTGTAATATCACGCTACAGAGACACCAGATATGAGTGGCAACTGTCAAAGTACACTGGCAGGGGTCTGCAGGGCACACGCTGAAGGCCTGAAACACCCGCTTTAAGGACACTGACTGCTATTAGCTTACACTGGAAAACTTTTTTTCTTTGTAAAAGCACGCTACAGAGACACCAGATATGAGTGGCAACTGTCAAAGTACACTGGCAGGGGTCTGCAGGGCACACGCTGAAGGCCTGAAACACCCGCTTTAAGGACACTGACTGCTATTAGCTTACACTGGAAAACTTTTTTTCTTTGTAAAAGCACGCTACAGAGACACCAGATATGAGTGGCAACGTTCAAAGTACACTGGCAGGGGTCTGCAGGGCACACGCTGAAGGAAGGCCTGACACACCCGCTTTAAGGACACTGACTGCTATTAGCTTACACTGGAAAACTTTTTTTCTTTGTAAAAGCACGCTATAGAGACACCAGCTATGAGTGGCAACTGTCAAAGTACACTGGCAGGGGTCTGCAGGGCACACGCTGATGGCCTGAAACACCCGCTTTAAGGACACTGACTGCTATTAGCTTACACTGGAAAACTTTTTTGCTTTGTAAAAGCACGCTACAAAGACACCAGATATGAGTGGCAACGTTCAAAGTACACTGGCAGGGGTCTGCAGAGCAGACGCTGAAGGAAGGCCTGACACACCCGCTTTAAGGACACTGACTGCTATTAGCTTACACTGGAAAACTTTTTTTTCTTTGTAAAAGCACGCTACAGAGACACCAGATATGAGTGCCAACTGTCAAAGTACACTGGCAGGGGTCTTCAGGGCACACGCTGAAGGCCTGAAACACCCGCTTTAAGGATACTGACTGCTATTAGCTTACACTGGAAAACTTTTTTGCTTTGTAAAAGCACGCTACAGAGACACCAGATATGAGTGGCAACTGTCAAAGTACACTGGCAGGGGTCTGCAGGGCACACGCTGAAGGCCTGAAACAGCCGCTTTAAGGACACTGACTGCTATTAGCTTACACTGGAAAACTTTTTTTCTTTGTAAAAGCACGCTATAGAGACACCAGATATGAGTGGCAACTGTCAAAGTACACAGGCAGGGGTCTGCAGGGCACACGCTGAAGGCCTGAAACACCCGCTTTAAGGACACTGACTGCTATTAGCTTACACTGGAAAACTTGTTTGCTTTGTAAAAGCACGCTACAGAGACACCAGATATGAGTGGCAACTGTCAAAGTACACTGGCAGGGGTCTGCAGGGCAAACGCTGAAGGCCTGAAACAGCCGCTTTAAGGACACTGACTGCTATTAGCTTACACTGGAAAACTTTTTTTCTTTGTAAAAGCACGCTATAGAGACACCAGATATGAGTGGCAACTGTTAAAGTACACTGGCAGGGGTCTGCAGGGCACACGCTGAAGGCCTGAAACACCCGCTTTAAGGACACTGACTGCTATTAGCTTACACTGGAAAACTTTTTTGCTTTGTAAAAGCACGCTACAGAGAAACCAGATATGAGTGGCAACTGTCCAAGTACACTGGCAGGGGTCTGCAGGGCACACGCTGAAGGAAGGCCTGACACACCCGCTTTAAGGACACTGACTGCTATTAGCTAACACTGGAAAATGTTTTTTCTTTGTAAAAGCACGCTGTAGAGACACCAGATATGAGTGGCAACTGTCAAAGTACACTGGCAGGGGTCTGCAGGGCACACGCTGAAGGAAGGCCTGACACACCCGCTTTAAGGACACTGACTGCTATTAACTTACACTGGAACACTTTTTTTCTTTGTAAAAGCACGCTACAGAGACACCAGATATGATTGGAAACTGTCAAAGTACACTGGCAGGGGGCTGCAGGGCACACGCTGAATGCCTGAAACACCCGCTTTATGGACACTGACTGCTATTAGCTTACACTGGAAAACTTTTTTTCTTTGTAAAAGCACGTTATAGAGACACCAGATATGAGTGGCAACTGTCAAAGTACACTGGCAGGGGTCTGCAGGGCACACGCTGAAGGCCTGAAACACCCGCTTTAAGGACACTGACTGCTATTAGCTTATACTGGAAAACTTATTTTCTTTGCAAAAGCACGCTATAGAGACACCAGATATGAGTGGCAACTGTCAAAGTACACTGGCAGGGGTCTGCAGAGCACACGCTGAAGGCCTGAAACACCCGCTTTAAGGACACTGACTGCTATTAGCTTACACTGGAAAACTTTTTTTTCTTTGCAAAAGCACGCTATAGAGACACCAGATATGAGTGGCAACTGTCAAAGTACACTGGCAGGGGTCTGCAGGGCACACGCTGAAGACCAGAAACACCCGCTTTAAGGACACTGACTGCTATTAGCTTACTCTGGAAAACTTTTTTTTCTTTGTAAAAGCACGCTATAGAGACAACAGATATGAGTGGCAACTGTCAAAGTACACTGGCAGGGGTCTGCAGGGCACACGCTGAAGACCTGAAACACCCGCTTTAAGGACACTGACTGCTATTAGCTTACTCTGGAAAACTTTTTTTCTTTGTAAAAGCACACTATAGAGACAACAGATATGAGTGGCAACTGTCAAAGTACACTGGCAGGGGTCTGCAGGGCACACGCTGAAGGCCTGAAACACCCGCTTTAAGGACACTGACTGCTATTAGCTTACACTGGAAAACTTTTTTTCTTTGTAAAAGCACGCTACAGAGACACCAGATATGAGTGGAAACGTTCAAAGTACACTGGCAGGGGTCTGCAGGGCACACGCTGAAGGAAGGCCTGACACACCCGCTTTAAGGACACTGACTGCTATTAGCTTACACTGGAAAACTTTTTTTCTTTGTAAAATCACGCTACAGAGACACCAGATATGAGTGGAAACTGTCAAAGTACACTGGCAGGGGTCTGCAGGGCACACGCTGAAGGCCTGAAACACCCGCTTTAAGGACACTGACTGCTATTAGCTTACACTGGAAAACTTTTTTGCTTTGTAAAAGCACGCTACAGAGAAACCAGATATGAGTGGCAACTGTCAAAGTACACTTGCAAGGGTCTGCAGGGCACACGCTGAAGGAAGGCCTGACACACCCGCTTTAAGGACACTGACTGCTATTAGCTAACACTGGAAAACTTTTTTTCTTTGTAAAAGCACGCTGTATTGACACCAGATATGAGTGGCAACTGTCAAAGTACACTGGCAGGGGTCTGCAGGGCACACGCTGAAGGAAGGCCTGACACACCCGCTTTAAGGACACTGACTGCTATTAGCTTACACTGGAAAACTTTTTTTCTTTGTAAAAGCACGCTACAGAGACACCAGATATGAGTGGCAACTGTCAAAGTACACTGGCAGGGGTCTGCAGGGCACACGCTGAAGGCCTGAAACACCCGCTTTAAGGACACTGACTGCTATTAGCTTACACTGGAAAACTTTTTTTCCTTGTAAAAGCACGCTACAGAGACACCAGATATGAGTGGCAACTGTCAAAGTACACTGGCAGGGGTCTGCAGGGCACACGCTGAAGGCCTGAAACACCCGCTTTAAGGACACTGACTGCTATTAGCTTATACTGGAAAACTTATTTTCTTTGCAAAAGCACGCTATAGAGACACCAGATATGAGTGGCAACTGTCAAAGTACACTGGCAGGGGTCTGCAGAGCACACGCTGAAGGCCTGAAACACCCGCTTTAAGGACACTGACTGCTATTAGCTTACACTGGAAAACTTTTTTTCTTTGTAAAAGCACGCTACAGAGACACCATTTATGAGTGGCAACGTTCAAAGTACACTGGCAGGGGTCTGCAGGGCACACACTGAAGGAAGGCCTGACACACCCGCTTTAAGGACACTGACTGCTATTAGCTTACACTGGAAAACTTTTTTTCTTTGTAAAAGCACGCTACAGAGACACCAGATATGAGTGGCAACTGTCAAAGTACACTGGCAGGGGTCTGCAGGGCACACGCTGAAGGCCTGAAACACCCGCTTTAAGGACACTGACTGCTATTAGCTTACACTGGAAAACTTTTTTTCTTTGTAAAAGCACGCTACAGAGACACCAGATATGAGTGGCAACGTTCAAAGTACACTGGCAGGGGTCTGCAGGGCACACGCTGAAGGAAGGCCTGACACACCCGCTTTAAGGACACTGACTGCTATTAGCTTACACTGGAAAACTTTTTTTCTTTGTAAAAGCACGCTATAGAGACACCAGCTATGAGTGGCAACTGTCAAAGTACACTGGCAGGGGTCTGCAGGGCACACGCTGAAGGCCTGAAACACCCGCTTTAAGGACACTGACTGCTATTAGCTTACACTGGAAAACTTTTTTGCTTTGTAAAAGCACGCTACAAAGACACCAGATATGAGTGGCAACGTTCAAAGTACACTGGCAGGGGTCTGCAGAGCAGACGCTGAAGGAAGGCCTGACACACCCGCTTTAAGGACACTGACTGCTATTAGCTTACACTGGAAAACTTTTTTTTCTTTGTAAAAGCACGCTACAGAGACACCAGATATGAGTGCCAACTGTCAAAGTACACTGGCAGGGGTCTGCAGGGCACACGCTGAAGGCCTGAAACACCCGCTTTAAGGACACTGACTGCTATTAGCTTACACTGGAAAACTTTTTTGCTTTGTAAAAGCACGCTACAGAGACACCAGATATGAGTGGCAACTGTCAAAGTACACTGGCAGGGGGCTGCAGGGCACACGCTGAAGGCCTGAAACACCCGCTTTAAGGACACTGACTGCTATTAGCTTATACTGGAAAACTTATTTTCTTTGCAAAAGCACGCTATAGAGACACCAGATATGAGTGGCAACTGTCAAAGTACACTGGCAGGGGTCTGCAGGGCACACGCTGAAGACCTGAAACACCCGCTTTAAGGACACTGACTGCTATTAGCTTACACTGGAAAACTTTTTTGCTTTGTAAAAGCACGCTACAGAGACACCAGATATGAGTGGCAACTGTCAAAGTACACTGGCAGGGGTCTGCAGGGCAAACGCTGAAGGCCTGAAACAGCCGCTTTAAGGACACTGACTGCTATTAGCTTACACTGGAAAACTTTTTTTCTTTGTAAAAGCACGCTATAGAGACACCAGATATGAGTGGCAACTGTTAAAGTACACTGGCAGGGGTCTGCAGGGCACACGCTGAAGGCCTGAAACACCCGCTTTAAGGACACTGACTGCTATTAGCTTACACTGGAAAACTTTTTTGCTTTGTAAAAGCACGCTACAGAGAAACCAGATATGAGTGGCAACTGTCAAAGTACACTGGCAGGGGTCTGCAGGGCACACGCTGAAGGAAGGCCTGACACACCCGCTTTAAGGACACTGACTGCTATTAGCTAACACTGGAAAATGTTTTTTCTTTGTAAAAGCACGCTGTAGAGACACCAGATATGAGTGGCAACTGTCAAAGTACACTGGCAGGGGTCTGCAGGGCACACGCTGAAGGAAGGCCTGACACACCCGCTTTAAGGACACTGACTGCTATTAACTTACACTGGAACACTTTTTTTCTTTGTAAAAGCACGCTACAGAGACACCAGATATGAGTGGAAACTGTCAAAGTACACTGGCAGGGGTCTGCAGGGCACACGCTGAAGGCCTGAAACACCCGCTTTAAGGACACTGACTGCTATTAGCTTACACTGGAAAACTTTTTTGCTTTGTAAAAGCACGCTACAAAGACACCAGATATGAGTGGCAACGTTCAAAGTACACTGGCAGGGGTCTGCAGAGCAGACGCTGAAGGAAGGCCTGACACACCCGCTTTAAGGACACTGACTGCTATTAGCTTACACTGGAAAACTTTTTTTTCTTTGTAAAAGCACGCTACAGAGACACCAGATATGAGTGCCAACTGTCAAAGTACACTGGCAGGGGTCTGCAGGGCACACGCTGAAGGCCTGAAACACCCGCTTTAAGGACACTGACTGCTATTAGCTTACACTGGAAAACTTTTTTGCTTTGTAAAAGCACGCTACAGAGACACCAGATATGAGTGGCAACTGTCAAAGTACACTGGCAGGGGTCTGCAGGGCACACGCTGAAGGCCTGAAACAGCCGCTTTAAGGACACTGACTGCTATTAGCTTACACTGGAAAACTTTTTTTCTTTGTAAAAGCACGCTATAGAGACACCAGATATGAGTGGCAAC
Source organism: Pelobates fuscus (assembly GCF_036172605.1). Lineage (NCBI taxonomy): Eukaryota > Metazoa > Chordata > Amphibia > Anura > Pelobatidae > Pelobates > Pelobates fuscus. The sequence goes on from NC_086327.1 coordinate 56,738,809, forward strand.
TGTCAAAGTACACTGGCAGGGGTCTGCAGGGCACACGCTGAAGACCTGAAACACCCGCTTTAAGGACACTGACTGCTATTAGCTTACACTGGAAAACTTTTTTGCTTTGTAAAAGCACGCTACAGAGACACCAGATATGAGTGGCAACTGTCAAAGTACACTGGCAGGGGTCTGCAGGGCAAACGCTGAAGGCCTGAAACAGCCGCTTTAAGGACACTGACTGCTATTAGCTTACACTGGAAAACTTTTTTTCTTTGTAAAAGCACGCTATAGAGACACCAGATATGAGTGGCAACTGTTAAAGTACCCTGGCAGGGGTCTGCAGGGCACACGCTGAAGGCCTGAAACACCCGCTTTAAGGACACTGACTGCTATTAGCTTACACTGGAAAACTTTTTTGCTTTGTAAAAGCACGCTACAGAGAAACCAGATATGAGTGGCAACTGTCCAAGTACACTGGCAGGGGTCTGCAGGGCACACGCTGAAGGAAGGCCTGACACACCCGCTTTAAGGACACTGACTGCTATTAGCGTACACTGGCAGGGGTCTGCAGGGCACACGCTGAAGGCCTGAAACACCCGCTTTAAGGACACTGACTGCTATTAGCTAACACTGGAAAATGTTTTTTCTTTGTAAAAGCACGCTGTAGAGACACCAGATATGAGTGGCAACTGTCAAAGTACACTGGCAGGGGTCTGCAGGGCACACGCTGAAGGAAGGCCTGACACACCCGCTTTAAGGACACTGACTGCTATTAACTTACACTGGAACACTTTTTTTCTTTGTAAAAGCACGCTACAGAGACACCAGATATGATTGGAAACTGTCAAAGTACACTGGCAGGGGGCTGCAGGGCACACGCTGAATGCCTGAAACACCCGCTTTATGGACACTGACTGCTATTAGCTTACACTGGAAAACTTTTTTTCTTTGTAAAAGCACGTTATAGAGACACCAGATATGAGTGGCAACTGTCAAAGTACACTGGCAGGGGTCTGCAGGGCACACGCTGAAGGACTGAAACACCCGCTTTAAGGACACTGACTGCTATTAGCTTATACTGGAAAACTTATTTTCTTTGCAAAAGCACGCTATAGAGACACCAGATATGAGTGGCAACTGTCAAAGTACACTGGCAGGGGTCTGCAGAGCACACGCTGAAGGCCTGAAACACCCGCTTTAAGGACACTGACTGCTATTAGCTTACACTGGAAAACTTTTTTTTCTTTGCAAAAGCACGCTATAGAGACACCAGATATGAGTGGCAACTGTAAAAGTACACTGGCAGGGGTCTGCAGGGCACACGCTGAAGACCAGAAACACCCGCTTTAAGGACACTGACTGCTATTAGCTTACTCTGGAAAACTTTTTTTTCTTTGTAAAAGCACGCTATAGAGACAACAGATATGAGTGGCAACTGTCAAAGTACACTGGCAGGGGTCTGCAGGGCACACGCTGAAGACCTGAAACACCCGCTTTAAGGACACTGACTGCTATTAGCTTACACTGGAAAACTTTTTTTCTTTGTAAAAGCACACTATAGAGACAACAGATTTGAGTGGCAACTGTCAAAGTACACTGGCAGGGGTCTGCAGGGCACACGCTGAAGGCCTGAAACACCCGCTTTAAGGACACTGACTGCTATTAGCTTACACTGGAAAACTTTTTTTCTTTGTAAAAGCACGCTACAGAGACACCAGATATGAGTGGAAACGTTCAAAGTACACTGGCAGGGGTCTGCAGGGCACACGCTGAAGGAAGGCCTGACACACCCGCTTTAAGGACACTGACTGCTATTAGCTTACACTGGAAAACTTTTTTTCTTTGTAAAATCACGCTACAGAGACACCAGATATGAGTGGAAACTGTCAAAGTACACTGGCAGGGGTCTGCAGGGCACACGCTGAAGGCCTGAAACACCCGCTTTAAGGACACTGACTGCTATTAGCTTACACTGGAAAACTTTTTGCTTTGTAAAAGCACGCTACAGAGAAACCAGATATGAGTGGCAACTGTCAAAGTACACTTGCAAGGGTCTGCAGGGCACACGCTGAAGGAAGGCCTGACACACCCGCTTTAAGGACACTGACTGCTATTAGCTAACACTGGAAAACTTTTTTTCTTTGTAAAAGCACGCTGTATTGACACCAGATATGAGTGGCAACTGTCAAAGTACACTGGCAGGGGTCTGCAGGGCACACGCTGAAGGAAGGCCTGACACACCCGCTTTAAGGACACTGACTGCTATTAGCTTACACTGGAAAACTTTTTTTCTTTGTAAAAGCACGCTACAGAGACACCAGATATGAGTGGCAACTGTCAAAGTACACTGGCAGGGGTCTGCAGGGCACACGCTGAAGGCCTGAAACACCCGCTTTAAGGACACTGACTGCTATTAGCTTACACTGGAAAACTTTTTTCTTTGTAAAAGCACGCTACAGAGACACCAGATATGAGTGGCAACTGTCAAAGTACACTGGCAGGGGTCTGCAGGGCACACGCTGAAGGCCTGAAACACCCGCTTTAAGGACACTGACTGCTATTAGCTTATACTGGAAAACTTATTTTCTTTGCAAAAGCACGCTATAGAGACACCAGATATGAGTGGCAACTGTCAAAGTACACTGGCAGGGGTCTGCAGAGCACACGCTGAAGGCCTGAAACACCCGCTTTAAGGACACTGACTGCTATTAGCTTACACTGGAAAACTTTTTTTTCTTTGCAAAAGCACGCTATAGATACACCAGATATGAGTGGCAACTGTCAAAGTACACTGGCAGGGGGCTGCAGGGCACACGCTGAAGGCCTGAAACACCCGCTTTAAGGACACTGACTGATATTAGCTTACACTGGAAAAAGTTTTTGCTTTGTAAAAGCACGCTACAGAGACACCAGATATGAGTGGCAACTGTCAAAGTACACTGGGAGGGGTCTGCAGGGCACACGCTGAAGGAAGGCCTGACACACCCGCTTTAAGGACACTGACTGCTATTAGCTAACACTGGAAAACTTTTTTCTTTGTAATATCACGCTACAGAGACACCAGATATGAGTGGCAACTGTCAAAGTACACTGGCAGGGGTCTGCAGGGCACACGCTGAAGGCCTGAAACACCCGCTTTAAGGACACTGACTGCTATTAGCTTACACTGGAAAACTTTTTTCTTTGTAAAAGCACGCTACAGAGACACCAGATATGAGTGGAAACGTTCAAAGTACACTGGCAGGGGTCTGCAGGGCACACGCTGAAGGAAGGCCTGACACACCCGCTTTAAGGACACTGACTGCTATTAGCTTACACTGGAAAACTTTTTTTCTTTGTAAAATCACGCTACAGAGACACCAGATATGAGTGGAAACTGTCAAAGTACACTGGCAGGGGTCTGCAGGGCACACGCTGAAGGCCTGAAACACCCGCTTTAAGGACACTGACTGCTATTAGCTAACACTGGAAAACTTTTTTCTTTGTAAAAGCACGCTACAGAGACACCAGATATGAGTGGCAACTGTCAAAGTACACTGGCAGGGGTCTGCAGGGCACACGCTGAAGGCCTGAAACACCCGCTTTAAGGACACTGACTGCTATTAGCTTATACTGGAAAACTTATTTTCTTTGCAAAAGCACGCTATAGAGACACCAGATATGAGTGGCAACTGTCAAAGTACACTGGCAGGGGTCTGCAGAGCACACGCTGAAGGCCTGAAACACCCGCTTTAAGGACACTGACTGCTATTAGCTTACACTGGAAAACTTTTTTTTCTTTGCAAAAGCACGCTATAGATACACCAGATATGAGTGGCAACTGTCAAAGTACACTGGCAGGGGGCTGCAGGGCACACGCTGAAGGCCTGAAACACCCGCTTTAAGGACACTGACTGATATTAGCTTACACTGGAAAAAGTTTTTGCTTTGTAAAAGCACGCTACAGAGACACCAGATATGAGTGGCAACTGTCAAAGTACACTGGGAGGGGTCTGCAGGGCACACGCTGAAGGAAGGCCTGACACACCCGCTTTAAGGACACTGACTGCTATTAGCTAACACTGGAAAACTTTTTTCTTTGTAATATCACGCTACAGAGACACCAGATATGAGTGGCAACTGTCAAAGTACACTGGCAGGGGTCTGCAGGGCACACGCTGAAGGCCTGAAACACCCGCTTTAAGGACACTGACTGCTATTAGCTTACACTGGAAAACTTTTTTCTTTGTAAAAGCACGCTACAGAGACACCAGATATGAGTGGAAACGTTCAAAGTACACTGGCAGGGGTCTGCAGGGCACACGCTGAAGGAAGGCCTGACACACCCGCTTTAAGGACACTGACTGCTATTAGCTTACACTGGAAAACTTTTTTTCTTTGTAAAATCACGCTACAGAGACACCAGATATGAGTGGAAACTGTCAAAGTACACTGGCAGGGGTCTGCAGGGCACACGCTGAAGGCCTGAAACACCCGCTTTAAGGACACTGACTGCTATTAGCTAACACTGCAAAACTTTTTTTCTTTGTAAAAGCACGCTGTATTGACACCAGATATGAGTGGCAACTGTCAAAGTACACTGGCAGGGGTCTGCAGGGCACACGCTGAAGGAAGGCCTGACACACCCGCTTTAAGGACACTGACTGCTATTAGCTTAACCTGGAAAACTTTTTTTCTTTGTAAAAGCACGCTACAGAGACACCAGATATGAGTGGCAACTGTCAAAGTACACTGGCAGGGGTCTGCAGGGCACACGCTGAAGGCCTGAAACACCCGCTTTAAGGACACTGACTGCTATTAGCTTACACTGGAAAACTTTTTTTCTTTGTAAAAGCACGCTACAGAGACACCAGATATGAGTGGCAACTGTCAAAGTACACTGGCAGGGGTCTGCAGGGCACACGCTGAAGGCCTGAAACACCCGCTTTAAGGACACTGACTGCTATTAGCTTACACTGGAAAACTTTTTTTCTTTGTAAAAGCACGCTACAGAGACACCAGATATGAGTGGCAACGTTCAAAGTACACTGGCAGGGGTCTGCAGGGCACACGCTGAAGGAAGGCCTGACAGACCCGCTTTAAGGACACTGACTGCTATTAGCTTACACTGGAAAACTTTTTTTCTTTGTAAAAGCACGCTATAGAGACACCAGCTATGAGTGGCAACTGTCAAAGTACACTGGCAGGGGTCTGCAGGGCACACGCTGAAGGCCTGAAACACCCGCTTTAAGGACACTGACTGCTATTAGCTTACACTGGAAAACTTTTTTGCTTTGTAAAAGCACGCTACAAAGACACCAGATATGAGTGGCATTGTTCAAAGTACACTGGCAGGGGTCTGCAGAGCAGACGCTGAAGGAAGGCCTGACACACCCGCTTTAAGGACACTGACTGCTATTAGCTTACACTGGAAAACTTTTTTTTCTTTGTAAAAGCACGCTACAGAGACACCAGATATGAGTGCCAACTGTCAAAGTACACTGGCAGGGGTCTGCAGGGCACACGCTGAAGGCCTGAAACACCCGCTTTAAGGACACTGACTGCTATTAGCTTACACTGGAAAACTTTTTTGCTTTGTAAAAGCACGCTACAGAGACACCAGATATGAGTGGCAACTGTCAAAGTACACTGGCAGGGGTCTGCAGGGCACACGCTGAAGACCAGAAACACCCGCTTTAAGGACACTGACTGCTATTAGCTTACTCTGGAAAACTTTTTTTTCTTTGTAAAAGCACGCTATAGAGACAACAGATATGAGTGGAAACTGTCAAAGTACACTGGCAGGGGTCTGCAGGGCACACGCTGAAGACCTGAAACACCCGCTTTAAGGACACTGACTGCTATTAGCTTACTCTGGAAAACTTTTTTTCTTTGTAAAAGCACACTATAGAGACAACAGATATGAGTGGCAACTGTCAAAGTACACTGGCAGGGGTCTGCAGGGCACACGCTGAAGGCCTGAAACACCCGCTTTAAGGACACTGACTGCTATTAGCTTACACTGGAAAACTTTTTTTCTTTGTAAAAGCACGCTACAGAGACACCAGATATGAGTGGAAACGTTCAAAGTACACTGGCAGGGGTCTGCAGGGCACACGCTGAAGGAAGGCCTGACACACCCGCTTTAAGGACACTGACTGCTATTAGCTTACACTGGAAAACTTTTTTTCTTTGTAAAATCACGCTACAGAGACACCAGATATGAGTGGAAACTGTCAAAGTACACTGGCAGGGGTCTGCAGGGCACACGCTGAAGGCCTGAAACACCCGCTTTAAGGACACTGACTGCTATTAGCTTACACTGGAAAACTTTTTTGCTTTGTAAAAGCACGCTACAGAGAAACCAGATATGAGTGGCAACTGTCAAAGTACACTTGCAAGGGTCTGCAGGGCACACGCTGAAGGAAGGCCTGACACACCCGCTTTAAGGACACTGACTGCTATTAGCTAACACTGGAAAACTTTTTTTCTTTGTAAAAGCACGCTGTATTGACACCAGATATGAGTGGCAACTGTCAAAGTACACTGGCAGGGGTCTGCAGGGCACACGCTGAAGGAAGGCCTGACACACCCGCTTTAAGGACACTGACTGCTATTAGCTTACACTGGAAAACTTTTTTTCTTTGTAAAAGCACGCTACAGAGACACCAGATATGAGTGGCAACTGTCAAAGTACACTGGCAGGGGTCTGCAGGGCACACGCTGAAGGCCTGAAACACCCGCTTTAAGGACACTGACTGCTATTAGCTTACACTGGAAAACTTTTTTTCTTTGTAAAAGCACGCTACAGAGACACCAGATATGAGTGGCAACTGTCAAAGTACACTGGCAGGGGTCTGCAGGGCACACGCTGAAGGCCTGAAACACCCGCTTTAAGGACACTGACTGCTATTAGCTTATACTGGAAAACTTTTTTTCTTTGTAAAAGCACGCTGTATTGACACCAGATATGAGTGGCAACTGTCAAAGTACACTGGCAGGGGTCTGCAGGGCACACGCTGAAGGAAGGCCTGACACACCCGCTTTAAGGACACTGACTGATATTAGCTTACACTGGAAAAAGTTTTTGCTTTGTAAAAGCACGCTACAGAGACACCAGATATGAGTGGCAACTGTCAAAGTACACTGGGAGGGGTCTGCAGGGCACACGCTGAAGGAAGGCCTGACACACCCGCTTTAAGGACACTGACTGCTATTAGCTAACACTGGAAAACTTTTTTCTTTGTAATATCACGCTACAGAGACACCAGATATGAGTGGCAACTGTCAAAGTACACTGGCAGGGGTCTGCAGGGCACACGCTGAAGGCCTGAAACACCCGCTTTAAGGACACTGACTGCTATTAGCTTACACTGGAAAACTTTTTTTCTTTGTAAAAGCACGCTACAGAGACACCAGATATGAGTGGCATTGTTCAAAGTACACTGGCAGGGGTCTGCAGAGCAGACGCTGAAGGAAGGCCTGACACACCCGCTTTAAGGACACTGACTGCTATTAGCTTACACTGGAAAACTTTTTTGCTTTGTAAAAGCACGCTACAGAGACACCAGATATGAGTGGCAACTGTCAAAGTACACTGGCAGGGGTCTGCAGGGCACACGCTGAAGACCAGAAACACCCGCTTTAAGGACACTGACTGCTATTAGCTTACTCTGGAAAACTTTTTTTTCTTTGTAAAAGCACGCTATAGAGACAACAGATATGAGTGGCAACTGTCAAAGTACACTGGCAGGGGTCTGCAGGGCACACGCTGAGGACCTGAAACACCCGCTTTAAGGACACTGACTGCTATTAGCTTACTCTGGAAAACTTTTTTTCTTTGTAAAAGCACACTATAGAGACAACAGATATGAGTGGCAACTGTCAAAGTACACTGGCAGGGGTCTGCAGGGCACACGCTGAAGGCCTGAAACACCCGCTTTAAGGACACTGACTGCTATTAGCTTACACTGGAAAACTTTTTTTCTTTGTAAAATCACGCTACAGAGACACCAGATATGAGTGGAAACTGTCAAAGTACACTGGCAGGGGTCTGCAGGGCACACGCTGAAGGCCTGAAACACCCGCTTTAAGGACACTGACTGCTATTAGCTTACACTGGAAAACTTTTTTGCTTTGTAAAAGCACGCTACAGAGAAACCAGATATGAGTGGCAACTGTCAAAGTACACTTGCAAGGGTCTGCAGGGCACACGCTGAAGGAAGGCCTGACACACCCGCTTTAAGGACACTGACTGCTATTAGCTAACACTGGAAAACTTTTTTTCTTTGTAAAAGCACGCTGTATTGACACCAGATATGAGTGGCAACTGTCAAAGTACACTGGCAGGGGTCTGCAGGGCACACGCTGAAGGAAGGCCTGACACACCCGCTTTAAGGACACTGACTGCTATTAGCTTACACTGGAAAACTTTTTTTCTTTGTAAAAGCACGCTGTATTGACACCAGATATGAGTGGCAACTGTCAAAGTACACTGGCAGGGGTCTGCAGGGCACACGCTGAAGGAAGGCCTGACACACCCGCTTTAAGGACACTGACTGCTATTAGCTTACACTGGAAAACTTTTTTTCTTTGTAAAAGCACGCTACAGAGACACCAGATATGAGTGGCAACTGTCAAAGTACACTGGCAGGGGTCTGCAGGGCACACGCTGAAGGCCTGAAACACCCGCTTTAAGGACACTGACTGCTATTAGCTTACACTGGAAAACTTTTTTTCTTTGTAAAAGCACGCTACAGAGACACCAGATATGAGTGGCAACTGTCAAAGTACACTGGCAGGGGTCTGCAGGGCACACGCTGAAGGCCTGAAACACCCGCTTTAAGGACACTGACTGCTATTAGCTTATACTGGAAAACTTATTTTCTTTGCAAAAGCACGCTATAGAGACACCAGATATGAGTGGCAACTGTCAAAGTACACTGGCAGGGGTCTGCAGAGCACACCCTGAAGGCCTGAAACACCCGCTTTAAGGACACTGACTGCTATTAGCTTACACTGGAAAACTTTTTTTTCTTTGCAAAAGCACGCTATAGATACACCAGATATGAGTGGCAACTGTCAAAGTACACTGGCAGGGGGCTGCAGGGCACACGCTGAAGGCCTGAAACACCCGCTTTAAGGACACTGACTGATATTAGCTTACACTGGAAAAAGTTTTTGCTTTGTAAAAGCACGCTACAGAGACACCAGATATGAGTGGCAACTGTCAAAGTACACTGGGAGGGGTCTGCAGGGCACACGCTGAAGGAAGGCCTGACACACCCGCTTTAAGGACACTGACTGCTATTAGCTAACACTGGAAAACTTTTTTCTTTGTAATATCACGCTACAGAGACACCAGATATGAGTGGCAACTGTCAAAGTACACTGGCAGGGGTCTGCAGGGCACACGCTGAAGGCCTGAAACACCCGCTTTAAGGACACTGACTGCTATTAGCTTACACTGGAAAACTTTTTTTCTTTGTAAAAGCACGCTACAGAGACACCAGATATGAGTGGAAACGTTCAAAGTACACTGGCAGGGGTCTGCAGGGCACACGCTGAAGGAAGGCCTGACACACCCGCTTTAAGGACACTGACTGCTATTAGCTTACACTGGAAAACTTTTTTTCTTTGTAAAATCACGCTACAGAGACACCAGATATGAGTGGAAACTGTCAAAGTACACTGGCAGGGGTCTGCAGGGCACACGCTGAAGGCCTGAAACACCCGCTTTAAGGACACTGACTGCTATTAGCTTACACTGGAAAACTTTTTTGCTTTGTAAAAGCACGCTACAGTGAAACCAGATATGAGTGGCAACTGTCAAAGTACACTTGCAAGGGTCTGCAGGGCACACGCTGAAGGAAGGCCTGACACACCCGCTTTAAGGACACTGACTGCTATTAGCTAACACTGCAAAACTTTTTTTCTTTGTAAAAGCACGCTGTATTGACACCAGATATGAGTGGCAACTGTCAAAGTACACTGGCAGGGGTCTGCAGGGCACACGCTGAAGGAAGGCCTGACACACCCGCTTTAAGGACACTGACTGCTATTAGCTTACACTGGAAAACTTTTTTTCTTTGTAAAAGCACGCTACAGAGACACCAGATATGAGTGGCAACTGTCAAAGTACACTGGCAGGGGTCTGCAGGGCACACGCTGAAGGCCTGAAACACCCGCTTTAAGGACACTGACTGCTATTAGCTTACACTGGAAAACTTTTTTTCTTTGTAAAAGCACGCTACAGAGAAACCAGATATGAGTGGCAACTGTCAAAGTACACTTGCAAGGGTCTGCAGGGCACACGCTGAAGGAAGGCCTGACACACCCGCTTTAAGGACACTGACTGCTATTAGCTAACACTGCAAAACTTTTTTTCTTTGTAAAAGCACGCTGTATTGACACCAGATATGAGTGGCAACTGTCAAAGTACACTGGCAGGGGTCTGCAGGGCACACGCTGAAGGAAGGCCTGACACACCCGCTTTAAGGACACTGACTGCTATTAGCTTACACTGGAAAACTTTTTTTCTTTGTAAAAGCACGCTACAGAGACACCAGATATGAGTGGCAACTGTCAAAGTACACTGGCAGGGGTCTGCAGGGCACACGCTGAAGGCCTGAAACACCCGCTTTAAGGACACTGACTGCTATTAGCTTACACTGGAAAACTTTTTTTCTTTGTAAAAGCACGCTACAGAGACACCAGATATGAGTGGCAACTGTCAAAGTACACTTGCAAGGGTCTGCAGGGCACACGCTGAAGGAAGGCCTGACACACCCGCTTTAAGGACACTGACTGCTATTAGCTAACACTGCAAAACTTTTTTTCTTTGTAAAAGCACGCTGTATTGACACCAGATATGAGTGGCAACTGTCAAAGTACACTGGCAGGGGTCTGCAGGGCACACGCTGAAGGAAGGCCTGACACACCCGCTTTAAGGACGCTGACTGCTATTAGCTTATACTGGAAAACTTATTTTCTTTGCAAAATCACGCTATAGAGACACCAGATATGAGTGGCAACTGTCAAAGTACACTGGCAGGGGTCTGCAGAGCACACGCTGAAGGCCTGAAACACCCGCTTTAAGGACACTGACTGCTATTAGCTTACACTGGAAAACTTTTTTTTCTTTGCAAAAGCACGCTATAGATACACCAGATATGAGTGGCAACTGTCAAAGTACACTGGCAGGGGGCTGCAGGGCACACGCTGAAGGCCTAAAACACCCGCTTTAAGGACACTGACTGATATTAGCTTACACTGGAAAAAGTTTTTGCTTTGTAAAAGCACGCTACAGAGACACCAGATATGAGTGGCAACTGTCAAAGTACACTGGCAGGGGTCTGCAGGGCACACGCTGAAGGAAGGCCTGACACACCCGCTTTAAGGACACTGACTGCTATTAGCTAACACTGGAAAACTTTTTTTCTTTGTAAAAGCACGCTGTATTGACACCAGATATGAGTGGCAACTGTCAAAGTACACTGGCAGGGGTCTGCAGGGCACACGCTGAAGGAAGGCCTGACACACCCGCTTTAAGGACACTGACTGCTATTAGCTTACACTGGAAAACTTTTTTTCTTTGTAAAAGCACGCTACAGAGACACCAGATATGAGTGGCAACTGTCAAAGTACACTGGCAGGGGTCTGCAGGGCACACGCTGAAGGCCTGAAACACCCGCTTTAAGGACACTGACTGCTATTAGCTTACACTGGAAAACTTTTTTTCTTTGTAAAAGCACGCTACAGAGACACCAGATATGAGTGGCAACTGTCAAAGTACACTGGCAGGGGTCTGCAGGGCACACGCTGAAGGCCTGAAACACCCGCTTTAAGGACACTGACTGCTATTAGCTTATACTGGAAAACTTATTTTCTTTGCAAAAGCACGCTATAGAGACACCAGATATGAGTGGCAACTGTCAAAGTACACTGGCAGGGGTCTGCAGAGCACACCCTGAAGGCCTGAAACACCCGCTTTAAGGACACTGACTGCTATTAGCTTACACTGGAAAACTTTTTTTTCTTTGCAAAAGCACGCTATAGATACACCAGATATGAGTGGCAACTGTCAAAGTACACTGGCAGGGGGCTGCAGGGCACACGCTGAAGGCCTGAAACACCCGCTTTAAGGACACTGACTGATATTAGCTTACACTGGAAAAAGTTTTTGCTTTGTAAAAGCACGCTACAGAGACACCAGATATGAGTGGCAACTGTCAAAGTACACTGGGAGGGGTCTGCAGGGCACACGCTGAAGGAAGGCCTGACACACCCGCTTTAAGGACACTGACTGCTATTAGCTAACACTGGAAAACTTTTTTCTTTGTAATATCACGCTACAGAGACACCAGATATGAGTGGCAACTGTCAAAGTACACTGGCAGGGGTCTGCAGGGCACACGCTGAAGGCCTGAAACACCCGCTTTAAGGACACTGACTGCTATTAGCTTACACTGGAAAACTTTTTTTCTTTGTAAAAGCACGCTACAGAGACACCAGATATGAGTGGAAACGTTCAAAGTACACTGGCAGGGGTCTGCAGGGCACACGCTGAAGGAAGGCCTGACACACCCGCTTTAAGGACACTGACTGCTATTAGCTTACACTGGAAAACTTTTTTTCTTTGTAAAATCACGCTACAGAGACACCAGATATGAGTGGAAACTGTCAAAGTACACTGGCAGGGGTCTGCAGGGCACACGCTGAAGGCCTGAAACACCCGCTTTAAGGACACTGACTGCTATTAGCTTACACTGGAAAACTTTTTTGCTTTGTAAAAGCACGCTACAGAGAAACCAGATATGAGTGGCAACTGTCAAAGTACACTTGCAAGGGTCTGCAGGGCACACGCTGAAGGAAGGCCTGACACACCCGCTTTAAGGACACTGACTGCTATTAGCTAACACTGCAAAACTTTTTTTCTTTGTAAAAGCACGCTGTATTGACACCAGATATGAGTGGCAACTGTCAAAGTACACTGGCAGGGGTCTGCAGGGCACACGCTGAAGGAAGGCCTGACACACCCGCTTTAAGGACACTGACTGCTATTAGCTTACACTGGAAAACTTTTTTTCTTTGTAAAAGCACGCTACAGAGACACCAGATATGAGTGGCAACTGTCAAAGTACACTGGCAGGGGTCTGCAGGGCACACGCTGAAGGCCTGAAACACCCGCTTTAAGGACACTGACTGCTATTAGCTTACACTGGAAAACTTTTTTTCTTTGTAAAAGCACGCTACAGAGACACCAGATATGAGTGGCAACTGTCAAAGTACACAGGCAGGGGGCTGCAGGGCACACGCTGAAGGCCTGAAACACCCGCTTTAAGGACACTGACTGCTATTAGCTTATACTGGAAAACTTATTTTCTTTGCAAAATCACGCTATAGAGACACCAGATATGAGTGGCAACTGTCAAAGTACACTGGCAGGGGTCTGCAGGGCACACGCTGAAGGAAGGCCTGAAACACCCGCTTTAAGGACACTGACTGCTATTAGCTTACACTGGAAAACTTTTTTTTCTTTGCAAAAGCACGCTATAGATACACCAGATATGAGTGGCAACTGTCAAAGTACACTGGCAGGGGGCTGCAGGGCACACGCTGAAGGCCTAAAACACCCGCTTTAAGGACACTGACTGATATTAGCTTACACTGGAAAAAGTTTTTGCTTTGTAAAAGCACGCTACAGAGACACCAGATATGAGTGGCAACTGTCAAAGTACACTGGCAGGGGTCTGCAGGGCACACGCTGAAGGAAGGCCTGACACACCCGCTTTAAGGACACTGACTGCTATTAGCTAACACTGGAAAACTTTTTTCTTTGTAATATCACGCTACAGAGACACCAGATATGAGTGGCAACTGTCAAAGTACACTGGCAGGGGTCTGCAGGGCACACGCTGAAGGCCTGAAACACCCGCTTTAAGGACACTGACTGCTATTAGCTTACACTGGAAAACTTTTTTTCTTTGTAAAAGCACGCTACAGAGACACCAGATATGAGTGGCAACTGTCAAAGTACACTGGCAGGGGTCTGCAGGGCACACGCTGAAGGCCTGAAACACCCGCTTTAAGGACACTGACTGCTATTAGCTTACACTGGAAAACTTTTTTTCTTTGTAAAAGCACGCTACAGAGACACCAGATATGAGTGGCAACGTTCAAAGTACACTGGCAGGGGTCTGCAGGGCACACGCTGAAGGAAGGCCTGACACACCCGCTTTAAGGACACTGACTGCTATTAGCTTACACTGGAAAACTTTTTTTCTTTGTAAAAGCACGCTATAGAGACACCAGCTATGAGTGGCAACTGTCAAAGTACACTGGCAGGGGTCTGCAGGGCACACGCTGAAGGCCTGAAACACCCGCTTTAAGGACACTGACTGCTATTAGCTTACACTGGAAAACTTTTTTGCTTTGTAAAAGCACGCTACAAAGACACCAGATATGAGTGGCAACGTTCAAAGTACACTGGCAGGGGTCTGCAGAGCAGACGCTGAAGGAAGGCCTGACACACCCGCTTTAAGGACACTGACTGCTATTAGCTTACACTGGAAAACTTTTTTTTCTTTGTAAAAGCACGCTACAGAGACACCAGATATGAGTGCCAACTGTCAAAGTACACTGGCAGGGGTCTGCAGGGCACACGCTGAAGGCCTGAAACACCCGCTTTAAGGACACTGACTGCTATTAGCTTACACTGGAAAACTTTTTTGCTTTGTAAAAGCACGCTACAGAGACACCAGATATGAGTGGCAACTGTCAAAGTACACTGGCAGGGGTCTGCAGGGCACACGCTGAAGGCCTGAAACAGCCGCTTTAAGGACACTGACTGCTATTAGCTTACACTGGAAAACTTTTTTTCTTTGTAAAAGCACGCTATAGAGACACCAGATATGAGTGGCAACTGTCAAAGTACACAGGCAGGGGGCTGCAGGGCACACGCTGAAGGCCTGAAACACCCGCTTTAAGGACACTGACTGCTATTAGCTGATACTGGAAAACTTATTTTCTTTGCAAAAGCACGCTATAGAGACACCAGATATGAGTGGCAACTGTCAAAGTACACTGGCAGGGGTCTGCAGGGCACACGCTGAAGGAAGGCCTGACACACCCGCTTTAAGGACACTGACTGCTATTAGCTTACACTGGAAAACTTTTTTTCTTTGTAAAACCACGCTATAGAGACAAAAGATATGAGTGGCAACTGTCAAAGTACACTGGCAGGGGTCTGCAGGGCACACGCTGAAGGCCTGAAACACCCGCTTTAAGGAAACTGACTGCTATTAGCTTACACTGGAAAACTTTTTTTCTTTGTAAAAGCACGCTACAGAGACACCAGATATGAGTGGCAACGTTCAAAGTACACTGGCAGGGGTCTGCAGGGCACACGCTGAAGGAAGGCCTGACACACCCGCTTTAAGGACACTGACTGCTATTAGCTTACACTGGAAAACGTTTTTGCTTTGTAAAAGCACGCTACAGAGACACCAGATATGAGTGGCAACGTTCAAAGTACACTGGCAGGGGTCTGCAGGGCACATGCTGAAGGAAGGCCCGACACACCCGCTTTAAGGACACTGACTGCTATTAGCTTACACTGGTAAACTTTTTTGCTTTGTAAAAGCACGCTACAGAGACACCAGATATGAGTGGCAACTGTCAAAGTACACTGGCAGGGGTCTGCAGGGCACACCCTGAAGGCCTGAAACACCCGCTTTAAGGACACTGACTGCTATTAGCTTATACTGGAAAACTTATTTTCTTTGCAAAAGCACGCTATAGAGACACCAGATATGAGTGGCAACTGTCAAAGTACACTGGCAGGGGTCTGCAGAGCACACGCTGAAGGCCTGAAACACCCGCTTTAAGGACACTGACTGCTATTAGCTTACACTGGAAAACTTTTTTTCTTTGCAAAAGCACGCTATAGATACACCAGATATGAGTGGCAACTGTCAAAGTACACTGGCAGGGGGCTGCAGGGCACACGCTGAAGGCCTGAAACACCCGCTTTAAGGACACTGACTGATATTAGCTTACACTGGAAAAAGTTTTTGCTTTGTAAAAGCACGCTACAGAGACACCAGATATGAGTGGCAACTGTCAAAGTACACTGGGAGGGGTCTGCAGGGCACACGCTGAAGGAAGGCCTGACACACCCGCTTTAAGGACACTGACTGCTATTAGCTAACACTGGAAAACTTTTTTCTTTGTAATATCACGCTACAGAGACACCAGATATGAGTGGCAACTGTCAAAGTACACTGGCAGGGGTCTGCAGGGCACACGCTGAAGGCCTGAAACACCCGCTTTAAGGACACTGACTGCTATTAGCTTACACTGGAAAACTTTTTCTCTTTGTAAAAGCACGCTACAGAGACACCAGATATGAGTGGAAACGTTCAAAGTACACTGGCAGGGGTCTGCAGGGCACACGCTGAAGGAAGGCCTGACACACCCGCTTTAAGGACACTGACTGCTATTAGCTTACACTGGAAAACTTTTTTTCTTTGTAAAATCACGCTACAGAGACACCAGATATGAGTGGAAACTGTCAAAGTACACTGGCAGGGGTCTGCAGGGCACACGCTGAAGGCCTGAAACACCCGCTTTAAGGACACTGACTGCTATTAGCTTACACTGGGAAACTTTTTTGCTTTGTAAAAGCACGCTACAGAGAAACCAGATATGAGTGGCAACTGTCAAAGTACACTTGCAAGGGTCTGCAGGGCACACGCTGAAGGAAGGCCTGACACACCCACTTTAAGGACACTGACTGCTATTAGCTAACACTGGAAAACTTTTTTTCTTTGTAAAAGCACGCTGTATTGACACCAGATATGAGTGGCAACTGTCAAAGTACACTGGCAGGGGTCTGCAGGGCACACGCTGAAGGAAGGCCTGACACACCCGCTTTAAGGTCACTGACTGCTATTAGCTTACACTGGAAAACTTTTTTTCTTTGTAAAAGCACGCTACAGAGACACCAGATATGAGTGGCAACTGTCAAAGTACACTGGCAGGGGTCTGCAGGGCACACGCTGAAGGCCTGAAACATCCGCTTTAAGGACACTGACTGCTATTAGCTTACACTGGAAAACTTTTTTTCTTTTTAAAACACGCTACAGAGACACCAGATATGAGTGGCAACTGTCAAAGTACACTGGCAGGGGTCTGCAGGGCACACGCTGAAGGCCTGAAACACCCGCTTTAAGGACACTGACTGCTATTAGCTTACACTGGAAAACTTTTTTTTCTTTGCAAAAGCACGCTATAGATACACCAGATATGAGTGGCAACTGTCAAAGTACACTGGCAGGGGGCTGCAGGGCACACGCTGAAGGCCTGAAACACCCGCTTTAAGGACACTGACTGATATTAGCTTACACTGGAAAAAGTTTTTGCTTTGTAAAAGCACGCTACAGAGACACCAGATATGAGTGGCAACTGTCAAAGTACACTGGCAGGGGTCTGCAGGGCACACGCTGAAGGAAGGCCTGACACACCCGCTTTAAGGACACTGACTGCTATTAGCTAACACTGGAAAACTTTTTTCTTTGTAATATCACGCTACAGAGACACCAGATATGAGTGGCAACTGTCAAAGTACACTGGCAGGGGTCTGCAGGGCACACGCTGAAGGCCTGAAACACCGGCTTTAAGGACACTGACTGCTATTAGCTTACACTGGAAAACTTTTTTTCTTTGTAAAAGCACGCTACAGAGACACCAGATATGAGTGGCAACTGTCAAAGTACACTGGCCGGGGGCTGCAGGGCACACGCTGAAGGCCTGAAACACCCGCTTTAAGGACACTGACTGCTATTAGCTTACACTGGAAAACTTTTTTTCTTTGTAAAAGCACGCTACAGAGACACCAGATATGAGTGGCAACGTTCAAAGTACACTGGCAGGGGTCTGCAGGGCACACGCTGAAGGAAGGCCTGACACACCCGCTTTAAGGACACTGACTGCTATTAGCTTACACTGGAAAACTTTTTTTCTTTGTAAAAGCACGCTATAGAGACACCAGCTATGAGTGGCAACTGTCAAAGTACACTGGCAGGGGTCTGCAGGGCACACGCTGAAGGCCTGAAACACCCGCTTTAAGGACACTGACTGCTATTAGCTTACACTGGAAAACTTTTTTGCTTTGTAAAAGCACGCTACAAAGACACCAGATATGAGTGGCAACGTTCAAAGTACACTGGCAGGGGTCTGCAGAGCAGACGCTGAAGGAAGGCCTGACACACCCGCTTTAAGGACACTGACTGCTATTAGCTTACACTGGAAAACTTTTTTTTCTTTGTAAAAGCACGCTACAGAGACACCAGATATGAGTGCCAACTGTCAAAGTACACTGGCAGGGGTCTGCAGGGCACACGCTGAAGGCCTGAAACACCCGCTTTAAGGACACTGACTGCTATTAGCTTACACTGGAAAACTTTTTTGCTTTGTAAAAGCACGCTACAGAGACACCAGATATGAGTGGCAACTGTCAAAGTACACTGGCAGGGGTCTGCAGGGCACACGCTGAAGGCCTGAAACAGCCGCTTTAAGGACACTGACTGCTATTAGCTTACACTGGAAAACTTTTTTTCTTTGTAAAAGCACGCTATAGAGACACCAGCTATGAGTGGCAACTGTCAAAGTACACAGGCAGGGGGCTGCAGGGCACACGCTGAAGGCCTGAAACACCCGCTTTAAGGACACTGACTGCTATTAGCTTATACTGGAAAACTTATTTTCTTTGCAAAAGCACGCTATAGAGACACCAGATATGAGTGGCAACTGTCAAAGTACACTGGCAGGGGTCTGCAGGGCACACGCTGAAGACCTGAAACACCCGCTTTAAGGACACTGACTGCTATTAGCTTACACTGGAAAACTTTTTTTCTTTGTAAAACCACGCTATAGAGACAAAAGATATGAGTGGCAACTGTCAAAGTACACTGGCAGGGGTCTGCAGGGCACACGCTGAATGCCTGAAACACCCGCTTTAAGGAAACTGACTGCTATTAGCTTACACTGGAAAACTTTTTTTCTTTGTAAAAGCACGCTACAGAGACACCAGATATGAGTGGCAACGTTCAAAGTACACTGGCAGGGGTCTGCAGGGCACACGCTGAAGGAAGGCCTGACACACCCGCTTTAAGGACACTGACTGCTATTAGCTTACACTGGAAAACTTTTTTTCTTTGTAAAAGCACGCTATAGAGACACCAGCTATGAGTGGCAACTGTCAAAGTACACTGGCAGGGGTCTGCAGGGCACACGCTGAAGGCCTGAAACACCCGCTTTAAGGACACTGACTGCTATTAGCTTACACTGGAAAAAGTTTTTTCTTTGTAAAAGCACGCTACAGAGACACCAGATATGAGTGGCAACTGTCAAAGTACACTGGCAGGGGTCTGCAGGGCACACGCTGAAGGAAGGCCTGACACACCCGCTTTAAGGACACTGACTGCTATTAGCTAACACTGGAAAACTTTTTTCTTTGTAATATCACGCTACAGAGACACCAGATATGAGTGGCAACTGTCAAAGTACACTGGCAGGGGTCTGCAGGGCACACGCTGAAGGCCTGAAACACCGGCTTTAAGGACACTGACTGCTATTAGCTTACACTGGAAAACTTTTTTTCTTTGTAAAAGCACGCTACAGAGACACCAGATATGAGTGGCAACTGTCAAAGTACACTGGCCGGGGGCTGCAGGGCACACGCTGAAGGCCTGAAACACCCGCTTTAAGGACACTGACTGCTATTAGCTTACACTGGAAAACTTTTTTTCTTTGTAAAAGCACGCTACAGAGACACCAGATATGAGTGGCAACGTTCAAAGTACACTGGCAGGGGTCTGCAGGGCACACGCTGAAGGAAGGCCTGACACACCCGCTTTAAGGACACTGACTGCTATTAGCTTACACTGGAAAACTTTTTTTCTTTGTAAAAGCACGCTACAGAGACACCAGCTATGAGTGGCAACTGTCAAAGTACACTGGCAGGGGTCTGCAGGGCACACGCTGAAGGCCTGAAACACCCGCTTTAAGGACACTGACTGCTATTAGCTTACACTGGAAAACTTTTTTGCTTTGTAAAAGCACGCTACAAAGACACCAGATATGAGTGGCAACGTTCAAAGTACACTGGCAGGGGTCTGCAGAGCAGACGCTGAAGGAAGGCCTGACACACCCGCTTTAAGGACACTGACTGCTATTAGCTTACACTGGAAAACTTTTTTTTCTTCGTAAAAGCACGCTACAGAGACACCAGATATGAGTGCCAACTGTCAAAGTACACTGGCAGGGGTCTGCAGGGCACACGCTGAAGGCCTGAAACACCCGCTTTAAGGACACTGACTGCTATTAGCTTACACTGGAAAACTTTTTTGCTTTGTAAAAGCACGCTACAGAGACACCAGATATGAGTGGCAACTGTCAAAGTACACTGGCAGGGGTCTGCAGGGCACACACTGAAGGCCTGAAACAGCCGCTTTAAGGACACTGACTGCTATTAGCTTACACTGGAAAACTTTTTTTCTTTGTAAAAGCACGCTATAGAGACACCAGATATGAGTGGCAACTGTCAAAGTACACAGGCAGGGGGCTGCAGGGCACACGCTGAAGGCCTGAAACACCCGCTTTAAGGACACTGACTGCTATTAGCTTATACTGGAAAACTTATTTTCTTTGCAAAAGCACGCTATAGAGACACCAGATATGAGTGGCAACTGTCAAAGTACACTGGCAGGGGTCTGCAGGGCACACGCTGAAGACCTGAAACACCCGCTTTAAGGACACTGACTGCTATTAGCTTACACTGGAAAACTTTTTTTCTTTGTAAAACCACGCTATAGAGACAAAAGATATGAGTGGCAACTGTCAAAGTACACTGGCAGGGGTCTGCAGGGCACACGCTGAATGCCTGAAACACCCGCTTTAAGGAAACTGACTGCTATTAGCTTACACTGGAAAACTTTTTTTCTTTGTAAAAGCACGCTACAGAGACACCAGATATGAGTGGCAACGTTCAAAGTACACTGGCAGGGGTCTGCAGGGCACACGCTGAAGGAAGGCCTGACACACCCGCTTTAAGGACACTGACTGCTATTAGCTTACACTGGAAAACTTTTTTTCTTTGTAAAAGCACGCTATAGAGACACCAGCTATGAGTGGCAACTGTCAAAGTACACTGGCAGGGGTCTGCAGGGCACACGCTGAAGGCCTGAAACACCCGCTTTAAGGACACTGACTGCTATTAGCTTACACTGGAAAAAGTTTTTTCTTTGTAAAAGCACGCTACAGAGACACCAGATATGAGTGGCAACTGTCAAAGTACACTGGCAGGGGTCTGCAGGGCACACGCTGAAGGAAGGCCTGACACACCCGCTTTAAGGACACTGACTGCTATTAGCTAACACTGGAAAACTTTTTTCTTTGTAATATCACGCTACAGAGACACCAGATATGAGTGGCAACTGTCAAAGTACACTGGCAGGGGTCTGCAGGGCACACGCTGAAGGCCTGAAACACCGGCTTTAAGGACACTGACTGCTATTAGCTTACACTGGAAAACTTTTTTTCTTTGTAAAAGCACGCTACAGAGACACCAGATATGAGTGGCAACTGTCAAAGTACACTGGCCGGGGGCTGCAGGGCACACGCTGAAGGCCTGAAACACCCGCTTTAAGGACACTGACTGCTATTAGCTTACACTGGAAAACTTTTTTTCTTTGTAAAAGCACGCTACAGAGACACCAGATATGAGTGGCAACGTTCAAAGTACACTGGCAGGGGTCTGCAGGGCACACGCTGAAGGAAGGCCTGACACACCCGCTTTAAGGACACTGACTGCTATTAGCTTACACTGGAAAACTTTTTTTCTTTGTAAAAGCACGCTACAGAGACACCAGCTATGAGTGGCAACTGTCAAAGTACACTGGCAGGGGTCTGCAGGGCACACGCTGAAGGCCTGAAACACCCGCTTTAAGGACACTGACTGCTATTAGCTTACACTGGAAAACTTTTTTGCTTTGTAAAAGCACGCTACAAAGACACCAGATATGAGTGGCAACGTTCAAAGTACACTGGCAGGGGTCTGCAGAGCAGACGCTGAAGGAAGGCCTGACACACCCGCTTTAAGGACACTGACTGCTATTAGCTTACACTGGAAAACTTTTTTTTCTTCGTAAAAGCACGCTACAGAGACACCAGATATGAGTGCCAACTGTCAAAGTACACTGGCAGGGGTCTGCAGGGCACACGCTGAAGGCCTGAAACACCCGCTTTAAGGACACTGACTGCTATTAGCTTACACTGGAAAACTTTTTTGCTTTGTAAAAGCACGCTACAGAGACACCAGATATGAGTGGCAACTGTCAAAGTACACTGGCAGGGGTCTGCAGGGCACACACTGAAGGCCTGAAACAGCCGCTTTAAGGACACTGACTGCTATTAGCTTACACTGGAAAACTTTTTTTCTTTGTAAAAGCACGCTATAGAGACACCAGATATGAGTGGCAACTGTCAAAGTACACAGGCAGGGGGCTGCAGGGCACACGCTGAAGGCCTGAAACACCCGCTTTAAGGACACTGACTGCTATTAGCTTATACTGGAAAACTTATTTTCTTTGCAAAAGCACGCTATAGAGACACCAGATATGAGTGGCAACTGTCAAAGTACACTGGCAGGGGTCTGCAGGGCACACGCTGAAGACCTGAAACACCCGCTTTAAGGACACTGACTGCTATTAGCTTACACTGGAAAACTTTTTTTCTTTGTAAAACCACGCTATAGAGACAAAAGATATGAGTGGCAACTGTCAAAGTACACTGGCAGGGGTCTGCAGGGCACACGCTGAATGCCTGAAACACCCGCTTTAAGGAAACTGACTGCTATTAGCTTACACTGGAAAACTTTTTTTCTTTGTAAAAGCACGCTACAGAGACACCAGATATGAGTGGCAACGTTCAAAGTACACTGGCAGGGGTCTGCAGGGCACACGCTGAAGGAAGGCCTGACACACCCGCTTTAAGGACACTGACTGCTATTAGCTTACACTGGAAAACTTTTTTTCTTTGTAAAAGCACGCTATAGAGACACCAGCTATGAGTGGCAACTGTCAAAGTACACTGGCAGGGGTCTGCAGGGCACACGCTGAAGGCCTGAAACACCCGCTTTAAGGACACTGACTGCTATTAGCTTACACTGGAAAAAGTTTTTTCTTTGTAAAAGCACGCTACAGAGACACCAGATATGAGTGGCAACTGTCAAAGTACACTGGCAGGGGTCTGCAGGGCACACGCTGAAGGAAGGCCTGACACACCCGCTTTAAGGACACTGACTGCTATTAGCTAACACTGGAAAACTTTTTTCTTTGTAATATCACGCTACAGAGACACCAGATATGAGTGGCAACTGTCAAAGTACACTGGCAGGGGTCTGCAGGGCACACGCTGAAGGCCTGAAACACCGGCTTTAAGGACACTGACTGCTATTAGCTTACACTGGAAAACTTTTTTTCTTTGTAAAAGCACGCTACAGAGACACCAGATATGAGTGGCAACTGTCAAAGTACACTGGCCGGGGGCTGCAGGGCACACGCTGAAGGCCTGAAACACCCGCTTTAAGGACACTGACTGCTATTAGCTTACACTGGAAAACTTTTTTTCTTTGTAAAAGCACGCTACAGAGACACCAGATATGAGTGGCAACGTTCAAAGTACACTGGCAGGGGTCTGCAGGGCACACGCTGAAGGAAGGCCTGACACACCCGCTTTAAGGACACTGACTGCTATTAGCTTACACTGGAAAACTTTTTTTCTTTGTAAAAGCACGCTACAGAGACACCAGCTATGAGTGGCAACTGTCAAAGTACACTGGCAGGGG
Source organism: Pelobates fuscus (assembly GCF_036172605.1). Taxonomy (NCBI): domain Eukaryota; kingdom Metazoa; phylum Chordata; class Amphibia; order Anura; family Pelobatidae; genus Pelobates; species Pelobates fuscus. Next base: position 56,762,678 of record NC_086327.1, read on the forward strand.
TCTGCAGGGCACACGCTGAAGGCCTGAAACACCCGCTTTAAGTACACTGACTGCTATTAGCTTACACTGGAAAACTTTTTTGCTTTGTAAAAGCACGCTACAAAGACACCAGATATGAGTGGCAACGTTCAAAGTACACTGGCAGGGGTCTGCAGAGCAGACGCTGAAGGAAGGCCTGACACACCCGCTTTAAGGACACTGACTGCTATTAGCTTACACTGGAAAACTTTTTTTTCTTCGTAAAAGCACGCTACAGAGACACCAGATATGAGTGCCAACTGTCAAAGTACACTGGCAGGGGTCTGCAGGGCACACGCTGAAGGCCTGAAACACCCGCTTTAAGGACACTGACTGCTATTAGCTTACACTGGAAAACTTTTTTGCTTAGTAAAAGCACGCTACAGAGACACCAGATATGAGTGGCAACTGTCAAAGTACACTGGCAGGGGTCTGCAGGGCACACACTGAAGGCCTGAAACAGCCGCTTTAAGGACACTGACTGCTATTAGCTTACACTGGAAAACTTTTTTTCTTTGTAAAAGCACGCTATAGAGACACCAGATATGAGTGGCAACTGTCAAAGTACACAGGCAGGGGGCTGCAGGGCACACGCTGAAGGCCTGAAACACCCGCTTTAAGGACACTGACTGCTATTAGCTTATACTGGAAAACTTATTTTCTTTGCAAAAGCACGCTATAGAGACACCAGATATGAGTGGCAACTGTCAAAGTACACTGGCAGGGGTCTGCAGGGCACACGCTGAAGACCTGAAACACCCGCTTTAAGGACACTGACTGCTATTAGCTTACACTGGAAAACTTTTTTTCTTTGTAAAACCACGCTATAGAGACAAAAGATATGAGTGGCAACTGTCAAAGTACACTGGCAGGGGTCTGCAGGGCACACGCTGAATGCCTGAAACACCCGCTTTAAGGAAACTGACTGCTATTAGCTTACACTGGAAAACTTTTTTTCTTTGTAAAAGCACGCTACAGAGACACCAGATATGAGTGGCAACGTTCAAAGTACACTGGCAGGGGTCTGCAGGGCACACGCTGAAGGAAGGCCTGACACACCCGCTTTAAGGACACTGACTGCTATTAGCTTACACTGGAAAACTTTTTTTCTTTGTAAAAGCACGCTATAGAGACACCAGCTATGAGTGGCAACTGTCAAAGTACACTGGCAGGGGTCTGCAGGGCACACGCTGAAGGCCTGAAACACCCGCTTTAAGGACACTGACTGCTATTAGCTTACACTGGAAAACGTTTTTGCTTTGTAAAAGCACGCTACAGAGACACCAGATATGAGTGGCAACTGTCAAAGTACACTGGCAGGGGTCTGCAGGGCACACGCTGAAGGAAGGCCTGACACACCCGCTTTAAGGACACTGACTGCTATTAGCTAACACTGGAAAACTTTTTTCTTTGTAATATCACGCTACAGAGACACCAGATATGAGTGGCAACTGTCAAAGTACACTGGCAGGGGTCTGCAGGGCACACGCTGAAGGCCTGAAACACCGGCTTTAAGGACACTGACTGCTATTAGCTTACACTGGAAAACTTTTTTTCTTTGTAAAAGCACGCTACAGAGACACCAGATATGAGTGGCAACTGTCAAAGTACACTGGCCGGGGGCTGCAGGGCACACGCTGAAGGCCTGAAACACCCGCTTTAAGGACACTGACTGCTATTAGCTTACACTGGAAAACGTTTTTTCTTTGTAAAAGCACGCTACAGAGACACCAGATATGAGTGGCAACGTTCAAAGTACACTGGCAGGGGTCTGCAGGGCACACGCTGAAGGAAGGCCTGACACACCCGCTTTAAGGACACTGACTGCTATTAGCTTACACTGGAAAACTTTTTTTCTTTGTAAAAGCACGCTATAGAGACACCAGCTATGAGTGGCAACTGTCAAAGTACACTGGCAGGGGTCTGCAGGGCACACGCTGAAGGCCTGAAACACCCGCTTTAAGGACACTGACTGCTATTAGCTTACACTGGAAAACTTTTTTGCTTTGTAAAAGCACGCTACAAAGACACCAGATATGAGTGGCAACGTTCAAAGTACACTGGCAGGGGTCTGCAGAGCAGACGCTGAAGGAAGGCCTGACACACCCGCTTTAAGGACACTGACTGCTATTAGCTTACACTGGAAAACTTTTTTTTCTTTGTAAAAGCACGCTACAGAGACACCAGATATGAGTGCCAACTGTCAAAGTACACTGGCAGGGGTCTGCAGGGCACACGCTGAAGGCCTGAAACACCCGCTTTAAGGACACTGACTGCTATTAGCTTACACTGGAAAACTTTTTTGCTTCGTAAAAGCACGCTACAGAGACACCAGATATGAGTGGCAACTGTCAAAGTACACTGGCAGGGGTCTGCAGGGCACACGCTGAAGGCCTGAAACAGCCGCTTTAAGGACACGGACTGCTATTAGCTTACACTGGAAAACTTTTTTTCTTTGTAAAAGCACGCTATAGAGACACCAGATATGAGTGGCAACTGTCAAAGTACACAGGCAGGGGGCTGCAGGGCACACGCTGAAGGCCTGAAACACCCGCTTTAAGGACACTGACTGCTATTAGCTTATACTGGAAAACTTATTTTCTTTGCAAAAGCACGCTATAGAGACACCAGATATGAGTGGCAACTGTCAAAGTACACTGGCAGGGGTCTGCAGGGCACACGCTGAAGACCTGAAACACCCGCTTTAAGGACACTGACTGCTATTAGCTTACACTGGAAAACTTTTTTTCTTTGTAAAACCACGCTATAGAGACAAAAGATATGAGTGGCAACTGTCAAAGTACACTGGCAGGGGTCTGCAGGGCACACGCTGAATGCCTGAAACACCCGCTTTAAGGAAACTGACTGCTATTAGTGTTGGGGTTAAAATCAGCTATATACGAAACTCTCTTAGTTAGATGGATATTTTGCTAGAGCCACACCCTCTGTGATAGACAGGATCCCGGGAATCAGTCAAGAAGACAAGAGATGTGTTCTATAACCAATTCAAAGTTTATTATACAGTCATATGCATTTATACCCCACTCTCATGTCGGTGGGGGCCATGAGCATTAGTGACATAATTTGTTTTTCACAAGTTATAAACAGCTGTTTCTAGTTATAATCTTTCGCAATATAACGCAATACATATTTGATTAAAACCAGATATTTACAAAATACCGATATCTTGGACAATTAACAAGAACATTTCGAAATCAGTACTTTTCCCGTAACTAGGATTTTATATAAATCCTATTTCCGAGAATATGAGATAAAATGCCAAACTTAATCTTGGTTCAAATTAACCCTTATATGAACAGCTAGGATAGATATCAAAATGGATATTTGCACCTACAATTCCCCTCTTAGATCATATCATGATCTATCTTACGGTAAATATCCATGAGAGGCCTGCGGCAGAGAAACAAGAGGAGGTATATTCAGACGTGCTAATCATGTCTGCGGGACTTTTATTATTTCTTCACCTCGATTTCCCCCATTTGCTCTGTGCCATAGGTTTACCCTTAAAGAGGAGTTCTAGCTGTTGATTTCAGCTTTTTCAATTATCTGTTGAACACATCTTTTAAGTGTACATCATGTTATCTGTATCTTGAGTCTTGGGTCAATATAGGCAAAGTGTATTTGTGAAGGCAAAGTGTTATTCCCAACAACGGGAACATTATTATTATTACAATTCAAAATGTAAGCTCGTATAGTCAAAACGGGAATAAGATCCATCCCCTCTTTGGACCAGGGTCTTGGATTACCATTCCACCCCGTGGTCTGGGGACAGGTCAAAAAACCCAGTGGCAAAAACTCATATTTGAGGAAAAAAGCACATCTGGGGAAACTCTAAGTGAGGGCCATCCCCTCACGTTGACAGCATTAGTGACTTATAAAACCCTGCATTTGTAAGTAAATAGCTGGGTATCGGGATTGGGAAACATTTCTTGATTAGTTTCAAAAGGCCCATTTACATATTAAATCATGAGATAACTTATAATCAGTTTGTAATTCTAACAATAATCCCAATCATGACCTTGCATCCTATGTCTCCTAATTACATCCCTATTTCGATGGTCCAGTCATATCCATACTTAATAAATGGGAATCCATCCTTGGTACACTCAACATACATCAATGACACACATAGTACATCCATGCCTGAGTAAGTTAACACTTCCTCTCTCTCCGGCTAACTCTACAAAAATAAAAATAACAAAATAGTTCAATAGTCCAGCATAGTCCAGCATAGTCCTAAAAAATAGAATAAGTCTTTCAAGGAGAATAAAGAATGTTAGACACCATAAACTTTGTTCCATAATCTTAGACACCATAACATAGCTAAGGGTAGCAATATGGCTGACAACAAGACAATGTCAGCTTCCACATAGTTCTTAATTCTTCTGTTTGCTGGATGTTCACCACAATGCTCTGTGCAACACCCCAATTGTTGAAAGGGTTAATACAGACATAGCGGCATTAGACAGCACTGCACCTTCAGGACTTTCCAAGTTAGTTTATGTACTCATAAGTAAGCATCTTAGTTTCTTCGGCCAGCATGGATTTTGACCAAACAGATTTATTTGCAAAAAAAGGTAGGTAGGCAGGTAGGTCAGCCAGAGAGATTGGTGTGTAGTCCCAAGTATCAGGCGGCACAAATACTCCAGTATGGTCTCTATAATCATACAAACACAAGGATCAGTACGACATCAATAAATTAATTATCTAGGCTAAACTCAAATTAGAGACTAATGTTAAATCCTTAACTTGTGTAACATGTACTTCTCTCAGTGTTGCTTATATTTCATTGCATTGTCCTTTATACAATTGTAATACATTTCCCTTTAGAACGCCTTTGTATGGATGAGAGAAGCACTCATTCTATATAAATGCTTGTTGAGTACTAAAACACTAACATATACATATTGGAATAATTCCTAATAAAATACTGTTCTTAAACTTAAACCTTAATTTGATAATCCCAATTAATTACTTTAATAGAATTGGAATGCTGAATTCTGTCAAAAATGTTGTGGACCCAGGTAACATTTTTTTTTTTAACCAAAACCTTTTATAGATCCCGATGTCCAAAAAGCCACCAGTTCTGTATGTGTGTGATCATGTTTAATACATGGTGGAACCTCCATACAGTTATCCCACTTAAACAATATTTTTTTTCAGAACAACTAGGAATGAAATAGGAGAAACAAAATGAATTACTGTTGTTGCAAAGTGCTTTGTTTAATACAGAGTTGTCTTGCTTTGCTAAGGTTGCAAGTGGCCTCTGATAAGGAAGGGGCAGCAAATTGTAGACATATGTTATATTAAACTCACTTATTTCATTGCAGATGCCTCTATGATACCACGTTACAAATTGACTAAGCATACTTATTATTATCCTATTTTATTTTAGTTATTTCACATTGCGCAGCCTATGCAAACAATGTCTACATCTCAACTTCAGCTTGTACTTTCCCTAAGAGCCAGCATTAATACTGTTTTATCTATATATAAAACATTAAGAACATGAACCATCTGTGTATTAGGCTGAGGTTATTGGGTGTGGGTATAGGTTGGAAGCTGTGGTTGGTATTGAGGAACCTGCCAGGGTGGGTCCAGGAGCACCACAGGCACCAGGGAAGCCAGGGGCACCAGCAATACCAGGAGTACCAGTGGGGCCAGCTTGACCGGGTTCACCACGAGCACCTTGGGGTGAACCCCTGCTCTCCACAATTAAAACAATTAAAACAGTGCTGAAGTTGCCACCTCTACAAAAGTTAGACCCTTTGATCAAATTCTCTACCTCTGTCTCTAAAACTTTTCTGATTCAATCTCCTAACACCTCACAAATGTCCTTGTCTCGCCTGCTTAAAATCACAATCCTTTGTTACCGATACAACATACTTTTCCCTCTTTCTCTATAACAAAACAACCTGCTGTATCTTTCTCATGGAGCATAACAAAACAACCTGCCGTATCTTTCTCATGAAGCATATTCCATATGCAGGTCGAGATTACCTAACTCACCCCCCTCTTTGTGTACACTTCTTTGTGTACCACACAGATAATATTAATAATCTTTTGAAGATTTATTGTATATTTAAATTTTGTGATTTAATGCAGACATGCGGTTAGGTACTTTTCCATTGTCAGAATACATTGAAAACATATATTGCAAATATTAAAATCATATTGCAGCTATTTTCCTACACCTATAAAATATGGTTGTAATACTTCAATTGAGTTCAAATTGAGTATCAAAAGTCTAACCACAAAAACTAAACGTTATATGCTTATCAAAAATGAGTTTAACCCCTTAGAGAGTTAATAGGGTGACCTCTTCCCATAGTATGGTTCCTTTTAGAATTATTATATTATTTATTCTCTTCTAGGTCTGCAAAATGCTTTCAATATACCAATACAAATATAATACAGTAGTTTAGAATTGCCTCAAAATAAATTGTCTGATCTCTATTAAAAATACCATTTCATCATTTTGCTATAATCAATGAGGCATATAAGATTAATCTTAATCTGGGAAAAAACTTATCCTATATATCCATTAATTTTTTTTTTCTTGTTAAGTAACCATATAACATAACAATTGTTTATGTTAAAGATAACGCTAAATACTCCCCTAATAATATGAAGAATGAGAGATCCACGATTTTGAAAAGCAGATTTTTTTCCAGGGGCCCCTTTTTCGTGAGCTGATCAGCATTTAATCTGTTGTAAAAAGACACTAAAAGCTTGCGTTAATGACATGCAAATATTCTTTAAATATTCTTCATACTCATTGTAATATCACACATGTCCTCTTATAACACAGAACACAACGAATGTAGCAGATATCCAGCAGGCATCCCAACACAAAAACCCATTAATGGACAGGCAATTAACTCAATCCAAAATAAATTATTAAATGTCACACCCAAAAGAAACACAGACATAATGTAGGTTTCCCTTGTTTGTGCATTATGCAACTATGCAAGCAGTACTGCTTTAAGATCAGAAAACCTGGCAGCTGGACTGGAAAGTCGAATTTTGGCAAGAAGTCCATTATTACAACAGAATTTTGGAAAACAGCTAAAACTTATCGTGTTTTTTTTTCTTTTGCTTTAAGGATTACAACTCATATTGCTCTTGGACTAGTATTCAATAATAAATCAGTTATTTAATAGATTATTACGCTGCCACTTCCATCTGTGTCAATACTGAGACAAACATAGTTTAAATATAATTTAAAATAGCACAGCAAATTACCCATTAACATACATGACAATCAAACTGTATACTTTAAAATGAGTAACCAAAACACATTTATCACAATCACCATTTACACAGAATACACTTTTAACAGCTGTATTCAGAACATATTATTGTATATATATTTTTTTTTTTTTATTTGATTTTATTATTTAGGAGTTCTGGTACCAATGGTTTTCTTATTAAAGAAGGGATCCCGTATGGCCATATAACGCGTTTAACTTAAACATTTGTATAACACTTGCATTAACTGCATTAACCAGTTGCAACATATGTACCCTGTCAATAGAATTTCTCTCCTATACGCTTATAGAACATTTGGACCAGATTACACAGACATGGTATCACCTGCATTTGTCAGAACTCTCAAAAACTCAAAATATTTATACTACTCCATGTTAAAAGCATGGCAAAATTTTGACCGGTCAATTTGAGTTCCCAAAAGTCATAAAAACACAGGTAAAAACCTTTGTCCATGGTTTCTGATCCTACATTCTATGACCAAAATTTCAAACCCACTTCTGCACAGGGGGTCCACCATTTGGGTCACAATCAATAAAATCTCTGCATCCCCAGACAACAATTTACAGATTTGCACAATGCTACAGAATACATACAATTTAAAGCATTTACAACATGTCAGGTACCTGTAGCAAGCAAGTTAGTTTACAGCACGAAATGAAGCATGTGCTGAAAATATAAATTTCATATTAATTTATAATCATCTACATTTACAACATGAATTTGTAGACCCCCTTAATGAACCTCTATTTTTTCTTTTATTTATCATCACCTTCTCATGTACCTTTGACATTCCCTCAATTATTTTATTCCCTTACTTCTTATACCTGGTTTGGACACCCTCAGGGCTTTAGAGGAGCTGCCCAATCCTTTCTTCCTGGGGAGGGGGTAAAAGGGAACTCTATGGAGCAGTGGGTACTAACTACCACAGCAAGGATAGCACCCAATCATCATTATCTTAGGTAATCAGGAGGGGGCAGTGATTTGCAGGTATCAACAACAGTCTCTCCTCTTGGGAAACAGGGTATCAGTGAGGTGCAATCTTAAGCCAATTCTCACCCCCCTGTATCATGTATTCCTTATCCCATCCTGGATCTCCCTCATATCAAGGAAAATATTTCTTATCTCCCAAACATAATCCCTTAACCATAATCAGAAAATAATCATCATTAGCCCCGTCTTTAGGGAAGGGAGTTTCACTACCCTGTCTTTGTGTCCACCCTGACATATTATCCACCCAAGGATCCTCTGAATAATCCCCCAGCTCACCAACTCTAGCAACATACTGTTTGCAAGTCTCCCCTGGATTAGAGCGAGGGTATTTTTTAGACTGGGAAGTACCCATTTCAAACTCAATGAGAATTGGATTTGGAATAGCTGATTATTCAGTGGTTAAAGAACAGCTGTACGGAATCAAATGTTCCAACAAAACTGCTACTTCTCCACGAGCTGTATCGCTTAAAATCAGAAATTCCAATCCCTTGCAAAAAGCACAAAAGCCAACAGATATATCGCATGCAAGCAGAACAGCCAAACAGGTTGCAGGACAGCCAAATACCCATCAACAGAGTACGTAGTTTAACACAATTGCCTTTTTAATTTTTTTTTTTTTTTTTTTTCCTTTGCTAAAACATTACAGTTTGCAAAAGTTTTACCTGTACATAACTTTACCGCAGTCTGCTAAGAGACTGAATTATACACCGCAGTCTGTCTAACAGACTGAATTATACCGCAGTCTGTCTAACAGACTGAATTATACCGCAGTCTGCCAATACCTGTCAGACTGAATACCTTTTTTTACAACCTTAACAAAGGCAACCTCTTTTCTTTCAAAGAAAGAGGGGTCCTGGGACGTCTCCCACAGTTATGTACAACCTCATCTCCTACCCAAGGAGTGAAAAAAATCTCAAAAGTGAAATTCCCCTTTAAATAAAATCATAATCTAATGTGCAATGTGTAAAGGTTGGGAAAAGACAGGTAAAAGAATAAAGGTCAAAAAAGACACCGAATCCTCCTACCTGATTTCCTCCTTTAATTGACCCCACTTCTGGTACCAAGTTGTTGGGGTTAAAATCAGCTATATACGAAACTCTCTTAGTTAGATGGATATTTTGCTAGAGCCACACCCTCTGTGATAGACAGGATCCCGGGAATCAGTCAAGAAGACAAGAGATGTGTTCTATAACCAATTCAAAGTTTATTATACAGTCATATGCATTTATACCCCACTCTCATGTCGGTGGGGGCCATGAGCATTAGTGACATAATTTGTTTTTCACAAGTTATAAACAGCTGTTTCTAGTTATAATCTTTCGCAATATAACGCAATACATATTTGATTAAAACCAGATATTTACAAAATACCGATATCTTGGACAATTAACAAGAACATTTCGAAATCAGTACTTTTCCCGTAACTAGGATTTTATATAAATCCTATTTCCGAGAATATGAGATAAAATGCCAAACTTAATCTTGGTTCAAATTAACCCTTATATGAACAGCTAGGATAGATATCAAAATGGATATTTGCACCTACAATTAGCTTACACTGGAAAACTTTTTTTCTTTGTAAAAGCACGCTACAGAGACACCAGATATGAGTGGCAACGTTCAAAGTACACTGGCAGGGGTCTGCAGGGCACACGCTGAAGGAAGGCCTGACACACCCGCTTTAAGGACACTGACTGCTATTAGCTTACACTGGAAAACTTTTTTTCTTTGTAAAAGCACGCTATAGAGACACCAGCTATGAGTGGCAACTGTCAAAGTACACTGGCAGGGGTCTGCAGGGCACACGCTGAAGCCCTGAAACACCCGCTTTAAGGACACTGACTGCTATTAGCTTACACTGGAAAACGTTTTTGCTTTGTAAAAGCACGCTACAGAGACACCAGATATGAGTGGCAACGTTGAAAGTACACTGGCAGGGGTCTGCAGGGCACACGCTGAAGGAAGGCCCGACACACCCGCTTTAAGGACACTGACTGCTATTAGCTTACACTGGAAAACTTTTTTTCTTTGTAAAAGCACGCTATAGAGACACCAGATATGAGTGGTGGCCCTGACTGGGAAAATGGACACAGAAGCTGGCAGGCAACTAACTGCTATTCAATCTATTACAGTGAAAAAAAATATATTTTTAAATGTCACGCATAAGCTACTGTGAAAACAGATATGAGTGGTTGCACTGGGCAAATGGGCACAGTATCCACTAAGCCTGACACAGAAGCTGGCAGGCAACTAACTGCTATTCAATCTATTACAGTGAAAACATAATTTTTATTTTTAAATGTCAAGCATAAGCTATTGTGAAAACAGATATGAGTGTTGGCACTGGGCAAATGGGCACAGTATCCACTGAGCCTGACACAGAAGCTCAGAAGCTGGCAGACAACTAACTGCTATTCAATCTATTACAGTGAAAAAAAAATATTTTTAAATGTCAAGCATAAGCTATTGTGACACCAGTGAGTGAGTGGTGGCACTGGGCAAATGGGCACAGTATCCACTAAGCCTGACACAGAAGCTGGCAGGCAACTAACTGCTATTCAATCTATTACAGTGAAAACATAATTTTTATTTTTAAATGTCAAGCATAAGCTATTGTGAAAACAGATATGAGTGTTGGCACTGGGCAAATGGGCACAGTATCCACTGAGCCTGACACAGAAGCTCAGAAGCTGGCAGACAACTAACTGCTATTCAATGTATTACAGTGAAAAAAAAAATATTTTTAAATGTCAAGCATAAGCTATTGTGACACCAGTGAGTGAGTGGTGGCACTGGGCAAATGGGCACAGTATGCACTGTGAACCTGACACAGAAGCTGGCAGACAGGCAACTGCAATTACATTACACAAAAAAAAAAAAAAAAGCCGACTGATGTTCTAGCCCTAAAAAGGGCTTTTTGGGGTGCTGTTCTTACAGCAGAGATCAGATGAGTCCTTCAGGACTGTAGTGGACACTGAATACCCTAGCCTAGCTATCAATTTCCCTATCTAATTAGCAGCAGTGTAGCAGCAGCTACACTTTCCCTCCTCTCACTAAGCATGCTGCTTCAGAATGAATCTAAAATGGATGCTGGGAGGGAGGTGGGAGGGTGTGGAAGGGAGGGTCTGCTGCTAATTTGCTGGAATGTGTCTTCTGACCGTGAGGCACAGGGTCAAAGTTTGCTCAATGATGACGAATGGGGGCGGATTAAACCGCCCATGTGTTCGCCCGCGGCGGCGCCAGCGAACAGTTCGGTACATCACTAATTAGGAGAATACACAAGTATGTCGTCAAGGTACACCACGGCACAGACATGCAATAGATCCCTAAGGACATCATTTATGAGGTCCTGAAACACAGCAGGAGCATTACACAGTCCAAAAGGCATGACCAGATATTCGTAATGCCAACTGCGCGTATTGAACGCTGTCTTCCACTCGTCATTCTCCTTTATACGGACAAGGTTATAAGCCCCCCTGAGGTCTAATTTAGTAAAGAACTTAGAACCCTTAACACGGTCAAACAACTAAGTGATGAGGGGGATAGGGTAGGCATTTTTAATCGTTATATTGTTCAGACCCCTGTAGTCTATACATGGCCTCAAATCGCCCTCCTTCTTTGCCACAAAGAAGAAACCAGCACCAGCAGGGGAGGAGGACCTTCTAATAAAACCTTTACTTAGGGATTCCCGTATGTACTCCTCCATGATCTGGTTTCTGACCTTACCCCTAGGAGGCATAGTACCCGGTAACAGGTTTATCGCACAGTCATACTCACGATGTGGAGGTAGCTTATCTGCCTCCCTTTTTTAAAAAACCAAGGCAAGGTCTGCATATACAGAAGGGACAGAAACAGAAAGCGGTTTAGCCGTGGGCACGTTGAGTAAACAAACAGGACGTACATGAGCCATACAGTCTCGTTGACAAGATTCCCCCCAGGAGAGTATATCTAAACAACCCCAATCAAGTACAGGGTTGTGTTTAACTAACAAGGGAAAACCCAGAACGATGGAGGCAGTTGGAGGGTCAATTATTTGGAAGGTTAACCTTTCCTTGTGCAAAGCACCCACAGACATAACTATTTCCTGGGTTTCATGGGTCACCAGAGGTTTCTCAAGTGGTCTACCATCTATGGCCTCAACGGGCAAGGGTTTGGCCTTTCGGATCAAAGTCAGGGCTGTGGTTTTGGCAAAGTTCTCATCCATAAGGTTGTCTGCCGCACCTGAATCGATCAAGGCTTTAGTTGTTATAGTGGTTTTATTGACTAAAAGAGAAACGGTCTGGAGATGGACACATGAGGGGACAAAGTCATAACACCCGAGGCCGACCCCTCTCTAGGCCTTAAGGTGCTGCAGTTTCCCTGTACTCTAGGGCAGGCATTACAGTGTTGCCCCCTCTTCCCACAATAAAGGCATAACCCCTCCCTTCTACGGTACGCTCTTTCAGCCTCAGTTAGCCCCGTAGCACCCAATTGCATGGGTTCAGGGGATGGTTGCCTAGGAGTGGGTAACGCTAGTAGTGCAGTACTGGGTAGAGCTGGTAACACCCGTGTATCCAGCTGTCTTTAACTACGCCTCTCTCTAATACGGTTATCAATAAGAATCAGATAGTCTATAACATCATCTAGAAGAACAGGTAATTCCCTGGATGCTATTTCATCCAGTATGTAAGCGGCCAAACCCTCCTGAAAGGCTGTTACGAGGGCGTCATTATTCCAAACCACTTCAGCTGCTTGAGTGCGGAATTCGATAGTGTAATCCGCTACAGATCTGTTACCCTGTCGGACCCTAAGTAGAGCTTTGCCAGCAGAAGCAACCCTACCGGGTTGATCAAACGTGTGTTTGAAAGCTGTCAGAAAATCTGCAAAGGACATAGGAGACGTATTCTCCCACATGGGGTTTGCCCATGCTAAAGCTCTCCCAGACAAGTGGTTTATCAAAGAGGCAATTTTAGATCTGTCATTGGGATAGGAACGTGGATTCATCACCAAATGGAAGTCGATTTGGTTGAGGAAACCACGACACGATGCTGGGTCACCGCTGTAGCGCTGTGGCAGCGTCATATGCACTACATGAGCAGGAACGGGTACTGGAGTGGGAATGGGTTCGGGCACAGCAGCAGCAGCCTCCTGAACGGCAGGCTGCAAGTGTGCAGTACGAGCCAGTATGGTTTGCAAAGCTTGAGCAAACTGATCCATACGGTGGTCCAAGCCATCCATTCTAGCCTCCTGATTAACTAGGAGCTGTGGTATGTCAGCAGGTTCCATTATGGCCCTGTTGTAATGTCACGATTCGGGGAACCCAACACGCTAACACACACACAGAAAAGGTGCAGTACCGGACCTTAGAGTGGCTGGGCTAAGCACACAAAGAATAGTCAGGAGACAAGCCGAGTAAGGGGAATCAGAAGACAGAATAACGAGAAACAAGCCGAGGTCAAAGGGTAGGAGAAAGTCACAAAGTCAGATTAACAAGCCAGAGAGTACGTAACCAGAAACACAAGTTCAGTAGCAATACTAGCAAGCAAAGACCACAACAAGGCAGGGAGGAACAGGAAAGGTAAGTATTTATACCAAAAGGTTAATTCTGATTGGATAATATCCAGACATGCCATTACTTCCTTTTGCACAATCGAGTACAGGTTGGGGATTGCCTTTTGTGAAAAGTACCTTCCACTGCGGTGTCCCAATAGCTAAAAAAATTTTGAACGCCTCAGACTCCACCAGCTTGTATGGTAAAAGCTGGTGGGCTAATAGTTCAGACAAGCCAGCTGTCAGACGCCGGGCAAGGGGGTGACTTGCTGACATTGGCTTCTTACGCTCAAACATGTCCTTGACAGACACCTGACTGTGGGCAGATGAGCGGGAACTGCTCAAGGCGAGAGACGGAGTGGCGGATGGTTGAGAGGGGGCAAGGAGGACAGCAGTGGTTGATGTGGCTGAAGATGCTGGACCAGGAGGAGGATGGCGGCTTTTAGTTTGTGTGCTGCTTGTACTCATGTGTTGATCCCATAGGCGTTTGTGATGTGCAATCATGTGCCTTCGCAAAGCAGTTGTACCTAGGTGGGTGTTGGACTTCCCACGACTCAGTTTCTTTTGCAACAGGTTGCAAACGGCATCGATGTTGTCAGAGGCAGACACACAACAAAAATTCCACACTGCTGAGCTCTGCAATGACGGCATTCTGGTGGTGGACACAGCATGCGTTGATTGGCGTGCTGTCGGGCTGACCCCGGGTGCCGATGCATGCTGTCTGACTGTGCCACTATCTCCTTGCGATGACCTCCCCCTGCTTCCAACTCTTCTCCTCCTCCTCTCTGTCTCCCCATCTGAACTTTCGCCCTGTTCTTCTTCTTGCCGAGCGGGCACCCACGTGACATCCATGGACGCATCGTCATCATCAACTGCTTCACTTGTATCTGACAACTCAGCAAAGGAAGCAGCAGCGGGTACAACATCATCATCATCATCACACCGTACGTCCATGTGTGTAATGCTGCCTGACTGAGACATATCCCTGTTATCTACATCCTCTGGCAATAACGGTTGCGCATCACTAATTTCTTCAAACGGATGTGTAAATAACTCTTCTGACATACCAAGTGAAGCGGCAGTGGTGCTAGTGTTGGTGGTAGCGGCAGGCGGGTAAGAGGTATCTTGAGAGGTGCCCAAAGCTAAGCTGGAGGAGGATGGTGCGTCAAGGTTCCAAGCGGAAGCTGTAGAAGATTGGGTGTCCTGTATTAGCCAGTAAACTATGTCCTCAGAACTTTTCAAGTTCAGGGTACGTGGCCTCTGAAAACTGGGCATTATTCTAGGGCAAAAAGGAATCACAGCACCACGACCAAGACGGCCCCTGCGGGGTGGCCTGCCTCTGCCTGTCAATTTTTTTTTTGGATTAGTGGTACTATGCGTGCAAGCTACTGTGAGACCAGATATGAGTGGCACTGTGCAGTGGCAGAGGTTGGCAGAGTACACGCTGTAGGCCTGACACACCCGCTTGAAGACAACTAACTGCTATTAAATCTATAACAGTGAAAAACATTTTTTTGTTTTTAAATGCACGCTATTGTGACACCAGATATGAGTGGCACTGTGCACTAGCAGAGGTTGGCAGTGTACACGCTGTAGGCCTGACACCCGCTTGAAGGACACTGACTGCTATTAGATTACAGTCAAAAACTTTTTTTTTTTAAATGCACGCTATTGTGACACCAGATATGAGTGGCACTGTGCACTGGCAGAGGCTGGCAGAGTAGACGCTGTAGGCCTGACACACCCGCTTAAAGACAACTAACTGCTATTCAATCTATAACAGTGAAAGAAAAATTGTTTTGTTTTTAAATGCACACTATTGTGACACCAGATATGAGTGGCACTGTGCACTGGCAGAGGTTGGCAGAGTACACGCTGTAGGCCTGACACACAGACGCTTGCAGACAACTAACTGCTATTCAATCTATTACAGTGAAAAAAACTTGTTTTGTTTTTAAATGCAATCTATTGTGACATCAGATATGAGTGGCACTGTGCACTGGCAGAGGTTGGCAGAGTACACACTGAAGGCCTGACACACAGACGGTTGCAGACAAATAACTTCTATTCAATCTATTACAGTGAAAACATTTTTTTGGTTTTTAAATGCAATCTATTGCGACACCAGATAAGAGTGGCACTGTGCACTGGCAAAGGTTGGCAGAGTACACGCTGTAGGCCTGACACACACTTATGAAGGACACTGACTACTATTATATTACAGTCAAAAACTTTTTTGTTTTTAAATGCAAGCTATTGTGACACCAGGTATGAGTGGCACTGTGCACTGGCAGAGGTTGGCAGAGTACACGCTGTAGGCCTGACACCCGCTTGAAGGACACTGACTGCTATTATATTACAGTCAAAAACTTTTTTTGTTTTTAAATGCAAGCTATTGTGACACCAGATATGAGTGGCACTGTGCACTGGCAGAGGTTGGCAGAGTACACGCTGTAGGCCTGACACACACTTATGAAGGACACTGACTGCTATTATATTACAGTCAAAAACTTGTTTTGTTTTTAAATGCAAGCTATTGTGACACCAGATATGAGTGGCACTGTGCACTGGCAGAGGTTGGCAGAGTACACGCTGTAGGCCTGACACCCGCTTGAAGGACACTGACTGCTATTAGATTACAGTCAAAAACTGTTTTTGTTTTTAAATGCACGCTATTGTGACACCAGATATGAGTGGCACTGTGCACTGGCAGAGGTTGGCAGAGTACACGCTGTAGGCCTGACACACACTTATGAAGGACACTGACTGCTAATATATTAAAGTCAAAAACTTTTTGTTTTTAAATGCAAGCTATTGTGACACCAGATATGAGTGGCACTGTGCACTGGCAGAGGTTCGCAGAGTACACGCTGTAGGCCTGACACCCGCTTGAAGGACACTGACTGCTATTAGATTACAGTCAAAAACTTTTTTTGTTTTTAAATGCACGCTATTGTGACACCAGATATGAGTGGCACTGTGCACTGGCAGAGGTTGGCAGAGTAGACGCTGTAGGCCTGACACACAGACACTTGCAGACAACTAACTGCTATTCAATCTATTACAGTAACAAAACTTCTTTTGTTTTTAAATGCAATCTATTGTGACACCAGATATGAGTGGCACTGTGCACTGGCAGAGGTTGGCAGAGTACACACTGAAGGTCTGACACACAGACGGTTGCAGACAAATAACTGCTATTCAATCTATTAGAGTGAAAACCTTTTTTTTTTTTTTTAAATGCAAGCTATTGTGACACCAGATATGAGTGGTGGCACTGGGCAAGTGGGCACAGTATCCACTGTGAGCCTGACACAGAAGCTGGCAGGCAGGCAACTGCAATTAGATTATACATTAAAAAAAAGCAGACTGATGTTCTAGCCCTAAAAATGGCTTTTTGGGGTGCTGTCCTTACAGCAGAGATCAGATGAGTCATTCAGGACTGCAGTGGACACTGAATACACTAGCCTAGCTATCAATTTCCCTATCAAATCAGCAGCAGCTACACTGTCCCTCCTCTCACTAAGAATGCAGCTTCACAATGAATGTAAAATGGATGCTGTACAGGAGTTGGGAGGGTCTGGAAGGGAGGGTCTGCTGCTGATTGGCTGGAATGTGTCTGCTGACTGTGAGGCACAGGGTCAAAGTTTACTCAATGATGACTAATAGGGGGCGGATCGAACCGCACATATGTTCGCCCAACCGTGGCGAACGCAAACACGCTATGTTCGCCAGGAGCTATTCGCCAGCGAACCATTCGGTACATCACTACTAATGACATATAAAAGTAAGAAAGTATAAAGTCCCACTTAGGGAGACTGAAAGGGAGCTTCGACCAACACAGAAGAGGGAAGCAGACCCTACCTTTAATAAATCTAAGGATTTGTGTAAATACTAGCAGTAAAAGAACGCAGTAAAAGGAAGACAAGAGGGAGATATACTAAATGGTGCTAAGGGCGTAATGCAATCTAAATTCCAGAAATAGCAGAACAGATGAGAGACACAAAGAACCTTCAGAATGTAATATAATTATGTTATTATTATAATTTTTAAAAGCCCCTAATTCCCCCTACCCTTAGCTCCCTAGAGGTAAAGGGAGGTAATTGAAAAAAGGGTTTAAGAGGTCAGCCTCTATTAAATAAAAGCCTCAATGGTCTCTCCCTTTTGATTACCTCTGCACCGTGGGCAAGCCACTAATGCCTACCCAAACCATCTCTCCCTACTGAAACTAAACAAAAAAAGAACAAAAAACATTATTATGAAAAAATAAGCATAGTGGTAAAACTGTGCTACCAAGTGAGGTGTGAAAAAGGGACAAACAGCTTGACGCGCTTTTCAACGAGTCAAGACAATGTTGTCAGGAGCATGTGAGTGTGAACAGCTAGTCTAGCTGTTTATGTAACCCTGTTAATTGCCAAGTTCCTTCATAACGAAGCAGGGGGGAGGCATTTCGGACCAAAATGGCATGAGCCCCCTGTGGGCAGATAACGCAGAGGTCCCCACATTCAATGGTGTTGGGGATAAGAAGAATAACAGCCCAATTAGTTTGAGCAGGGCCGCCATCAGGGGGTGACAACCATGACGGTTGTCTGTCACAGGCCCAGTGGTCCTGGGGGGCCCGGCCGCCGAGGCCCCACGTAGATCAGTGGAACTGCCGCCAGTGCATCTGCACCGGGGCCAACACGCGGATGGGGCCCATCAGGTGGCCCAAGCATTTAGGGCCACCCAATGGGCCCTATTATCTTCAGGCAAGCAAGCAAGTGCTGCTGGGAGGAAGTGACGACCGGTGATTGCTACTGTTCGTTACTTGGGGAAACAAGTAACAAACTATTACATTGTATCTTTTTATCTGGTTGTTCGGTAAGAGCCCTCTTTCAGCTGACTTTCCTTAAATAGTTCGACAAACAAACTAAATACCGAACGACCAGGCCACCCATGCGAGGAGTGTGGCGCCAATTGACCTTCCTAACCTTGTTCACACGTTGTGACGAGAGCAATCTCGCCACATTGCATTGGAGAAGCCTGGTTGCCCGCCTGTTGCCTTTGGACTATGGACCAGACTTTTAACCCCTTAAGGACCAAACTTCTGGAATAAAAGGGAATCATGACATGTCACACATGGCATGTGTCCTTAAGGGGTTAAACAACTTATTTTTCCCTGCAGAAAGGCTTATTCGTGCCTTTCTGCCGGGGTGTTCGGTAGATTTTTTATCTACCGAACAAACTACCGAAGGGGCGACCACCCGGGAGCTGGAGTGTGCCGCCAATTGACCACCCTGAAGCTGCGGTTAACCGCAGCTTAATTGACGAATGCAGGGTGGTCTTTGTTCATTTACCGAACACATGGCGGCGGCCATTTTAAAAGTCCCGTACGGCCAGCGGTGTTCGGCACTTAAACTATGGAACTAAAAACGGACACTTATTTGCGCGAACACTGCTGAGCCATCCGCCGCCTGGTTCCTGTTCGTACAGTTTAACGAACACATGTCTATTCGGTATGTTATTTTATGTGAATGTGTTAACCCAGATAGCTATGCCATGGAGCCCATTCGTGTAGTTAAAGACTTTGGCTCCATGGCAATTGAACTGTGTGTATAGGATCTGAGCGCTTTTGGTAGTTCTGTGCGCTCAGATCCCAGCTATCTGGGGATATGTGACATGTCTATGTTTTATGTATAAAATTGGACTTTGTGTATTTTATGGTGTTTTACTGTCTTTGTGTCCCCACGTGTATAATGGAGTTTGCCTCTGTCCTGGGAGATAATTGAATTACTTCTCAATTATCTCCAGGGCAGAGGAGAGGAAGCCAGGATGCATTGTAGGAAAGTATTCTGACTGTATGTCCTAAAATGATACATGTCTGTCTGTGTGACAGTCTCCCATCTGGTCCCCTAGGGGAGTGTCCACCAGGTGGAAGGCATGCATAAATACCGGGCAGGTAGCCCTGAATAAACAGACCACTGCTTGACCCTCAACACGGAGCCTTGTCTCGTTCTTGGGGGGATTCACTGTATGCTGATAGAGACTGATTGCCAGGAGTGTAAGCCACTTTGGAGCCTTTCCTGTTCGTCTGCTAGCAGCTATTCGTGAGGTTCCGTTTCAGGAGTTTGGAGTGCTACCTTATTCCCTTGTATGCAGTTCGGGAGTTTGGTGCATTCACTTGTATTCAATTCGGGAGTTTGGTGTTTTACTGAAGCGGCCTTTATATCTGAAAGGGGAATATCGCCTAAACGGATTTTAACCCCTTGTTTGCTGAAACGGTCCGTTACACACTTGCTTAACTACAAACACACGAACCAACTGGGTGATCCCCTGGGTGGCCGCCGTTCGAATATGCGAACACGTGGCGGTGGCCAGTTTAGAATACGAACTGCACCAGCGGGGTTTGGTCGTCGAGTGTCTGAAACCCAAATCAGACACTCATCGGCATGAACACCGCAGAGACTTCCATCTTCGTGTAAGTTCATGTAACCTCAGGGGAACAGGGCACGAACATGAGGATTCCAATGAACCAAGGCACGATGTTTATATGCACTTTCATGTATTTCAGACTCTCAAACGAAGACCGACAGCACAGCTCAAACACATGGAACTATTTTTGGCTTACACCTCATGTGTGGTCGGTAAAACTCCATAGAATTGTGGAACCCCTGAACCGATCTGGGTGATTTTTCAGTATGATGGTCCCCCAGATCGGGGCTATCAAGGGATGTCTGATTGTGGGATGTGGGAGTAGGATAGGTTTTTGGGGTACTTCTGGAAATTTATGAAAATTTTTCGTTTGGAGATAATTGAGTTGATACAGTAATTAACTCAATTATCTCCTAAGCAGAGGGGAGGGAAATGTGTTTATTGGTTGTGTACTGTTTTTACCTGTGCCCAACAAGGTCCACCTGGGTAAAACCTGCATAAAAGGCCAGCCTGGCCATTAAACGTTCAGTTCTGCTCCTAATACTGAGTTTCAAACAGTTATTGGGAAGGGTGATGGGATATTTGTGGATTATTGTATGCTCATGCCTGCCTTCTTGAAGTATCCTGTTTGTTCCAGAGTAGCTGTTGGAGCAACCAGCGGAGAAGAAGCCCTGTTATAACTAGCTCTCCACTACATGGGTGTATGGGAATATGGGGGCATTTGTTGAGGTTTAATGTACTCAAACGGTACAGAGAAGTGTCGAAATGCTGCTCATGATTGACTTACATATTAAGTATTTACATATTTACAAATTTACAATAGAAAGATAGGTGGCTCAGATCACACACATACAGTTCAATTGCCATGGAGCCAAAGTCTTGAATTACATGAATAGGCTCCATGGCATAGCTATCTGGGTTAAAACATTCACAGGGTAAAAGTCCCGATCAATCCAGCATTCAGCTAAAAAGCCACGGATAGAAGCAGGCTGGAGGCTCAGCAGTGCCTGCACGTAAAAGTGCCCGCTTTTAGTGCACTGATTCCGGGCTGAGCACCGCTGGCCGTCCGGGGAGCTCCATAACACCACCACCGTGTGGCGGCTATGTGTAACCGCGACCACCCAGTAACAGTCAATTATGCTGCAGTTAACCGCAGCTACTGGTGGTCAATTGACAGCACACGCTAGCTGCAGGGAGATCAATTGGAGGCACACGCCAGCTTCCCGGTGGTCGCGCCTTCGTGCGGCTTTCGGTAGTTTAACTGGGGAACACATACGGACTGCACAGGCAGGGAAATAAACCGAACAAGCAGACGAATGGAGGGAAAATAATTGTAATCCATATACAGACAGTTCTGTTACAGTGATGTCCCAATTTAATGAGTTTCCCTCAAGGTTATTGAGTCCATTTATAAAGAGTTTACAGAAAGGCAGAGAAAGAGAATATGAGTGAGCGCAGGACTTAACCTTTTGTTTTTGTATTCACTCTTTGTATCACACAGCTCTGTTACAATGCTGCCATTGTGTTCCCTATTAAAGGTTAATAAGGATATAGGGGTGTATATAAAAATACCCCTTTCTGTCGCATTAGAGATATCTTTGCCAGAAGCTCAAGGAAGCAAGGTGAAAGGTCAGTGTTGGTCCCGCCTAGCGGGGTCTGGCTTGGCGTTGGCAGGCGGGCATTCCTTCCAATGGCCATTGGAGTAACTAAATGTTTAAAAATACATAGGGATTCAGGAGAGAGCGCAAGTAACTTTTACTCTGGTTTTTACTGTATATATTGGGGCTGATGTATACTGTGGTCGTTGCTGCCGTCAAGGAGTGATGGGAGTGAGCGCAGGACTTATCCTTTTGTATTTGTATTCACTTTTTGT
The DNA here is from genome assembly GCF_036172605.1 of Pelobates fuscus. Lineage (NCBI taxonomy): Eukaryota > Metazoa > Chordata > Amphibia > Anura > Pelobatidae > Pelobates > Pelobates fuscus. Next base: position 56,784,792 of record NC_086327.1, read on the forward strand.
ATCACACAGCTTTGTTACAATGCTGCCATTGTGTTCCCTATTAAAGGTTAATAAGGATATAGGGGTGTACAGGGCCGGACTGGTCCACCGGGATACCGGGAAATTTCTGGAGAGAGACAGGGAGCCCTTCTCCACATATTTTAATAATATCACGGCCGCCGGCGGGACACTCTGAGGTGATTACTCACCTTGCGGCCGGCGTCCCCATCTCCTGTGCTGACAGCTGTCAGTATCAGTGAGTTTGCCGGGCGGCCGCCTAAGCAATCCGGCGGCACACTCACTGATACTGACAGCAGCATAGCTGTCAGCACAGGAGTGTGGTGTATTACCAAACTCTATAAATTATTATGTACGCATACACATATAAACTCTGGTCCGTCTACTTTAACAAATATTTATTCAGAGACAAAACAACAACAACATGCAAATAATGACACACAATCTAACTAACTATACCAACAACAACAACAACAACAACAACAATAGCAACAACAACAGCAACAACAACCTAACTAACAATAACACCTAAATCTTATAAAATAACCAGATCCCACTCACAGTTCACCATGATAAAAATTAGCCCATGTCTGCTTAAGGGTCTGCTTAGTAGCACAGCCAAGAAGGAACAGAAAGGAATGGGGATAGGGGGGAGTGGTTATCTCTTTCCTGACCTGTAAAGGTATTGAATTACCATATCAAAGGTAAAGCTTATCCCACTGTGAGAAAGGCATACATGAGCTTATTAGTTTGATGACAGAATGTCACCACATTCCCTCACTTTTTTTTCTCTTATGTTGAGCACATTTAAAAGTGAGAGAAAGAATATAGTCAAACAGGGGTTGCATCACCCCACATTCCCCCAATTTCTATTGTTTTCAGTTGTTCCGTTTTTAAATTAACTACTGCCCTAGTGGGTTGGTAAGAACCCTGGTAGTTGTTCATTAATATTATATGGTAATGTGTTCATGTGAAGTAAAGTAAAATCCAGACACAATCAACCCCATACAGTAATTATCACTAGTTTATGACACAATATGATGTTTAGTTTAGCCTGGGACTGGAATCTGAAGACTGTGACTGATCTGTGTGCTTGATAGCTGTGATTTCAGAATGAATTCTCCTTGAATATTGTCTTAGCCAATCCATTACAAAGCTTGAGGTTTGTTTGTTTAATGGCACATGCAAGTTCATGAGTGTAGGGGAAACTCATTCTGTGACCACCTTGAAATGACACAAATTCCTGCTTCTTGCTGTTACTTTATCCTCATTCTGGGCTGTGTTAATAGTTTGACTTGGTAATCTCAGCACTTCTTCATCTGTATAGTATCCATTTTCAGGATAATAGTTTGACGTGTAATCCCAGCACCTCTTCATCTGAATAGTAATCATTTTCATGATAATAGTTTGTCTTGGTAATCCCAGCACTTCTTCATCTGTATAGTAAACTGTGACAGGACATGTCAGTTACCTTCACCTCTCTGGGCCTTCCAATTAAAATGTTCTTTGAATCAAACACAGACAATGAAAAATGTACAACAGTAATCAGCGTATTGTCTTGTGTCAAAGGCTTAACTAGTTTTGTCTAATAAAATCTATTTGGTTGTGGTGTCTTAAGGCTATGTTTACATTTTAGATATAGGTAAAAGACCCACAAATGTCTCCTGAAATTTTGATTAATTTAGACATTTACTCCACACCTGATGGAGAGTTGAACACAAAACCATATTAGTTATTTTATAATTTACTGGTGAATACATGCAATAATCACAAAATGTACATAGTTTTAACCGAAAATTATAATACATGAATGTGAGTGGGAAAGATGTAAGGGTGAAAAATGTATTCGCAATTGAACATAGGTGCAAATTCTCATACTCACAACTATTTAATCCCCTGCGTATAGCCAAATAGAACAAATAGCATAAATTGTCACTTCATTCTTTATGCCATCTTCACTCAAGGCAATCTAATTTCCCTATATTCTTAATGACAAAAAGCAAAAAAAAAAAAAAAAAAACAGCATCAAAGATGGAGAGAGAGAAGAAAAAAAAAATAGACTGAATGCTACCATGACACAGTTTGGTAGCGTGCAATCCAGGGCTCGAGTCCTGCAGGAACGCATGGGAACGGCGTTCCTGCACTTTTTCCAAAGCAGGAACGCCGTTCCCAGTCCTGCAGGACCTGCCCTGCTAACTGCACACAGGGGCCATCACACGCGGCGTTCTTCTCCAGCTCTCTCAGCTTCAACTCTCGCGAGACCCGCAGCTGTAAGAGCGTTGCCATGGTAACCAGGCGAGTCTCGGGAGAGTTGAAGCTGAGAGAGCTGGAGAAGAACGCCGCGTGTGATGGCCCCTGTGTGCAGCGGCTGCTACCCTCCACCGGACCACCAGGCGATCTCCCCCCTCCCTGACAAGGTAAGAAGCAGGGAGGGGGGAATAAAGTAAAAAAAAAAACATAAACACATAAAAGTTAAAAAGCAAATGCATCCCCCCATCATCCAGCACACACACACACACATAATCCAGCACACACACACATAATCCAGCACACACACACATAATCCAGCACACACACACATAATCCAGCACACACACACATAATCCAGTACACACACACACACACATAATCCAGCACACACACACACATAATCCAGCACACACATACATAATCCAGTACACACACACACACATAATCCAGCACACACACACACACATAATCCAGCACACACACACACATAATCCAGCACACACACACACACACACATAATCCAGTACACACACACACATTATCCAGCACACACACACACATAATCCAGCACACACACACACACACACATAATCCAGCACACACACACATAATCCAGCACACACACACACATAATCCAGCACACACACACACACACATTATCCAGCACACACACACACACATAATCCAGCACACACACACACATAATCCAGTACACACACACACATAATCCAGTACACACACACACATAATCCAGTACACACACACACATAATCCAGCACACACACACATAATCCAGCACACACACGCACACATAATCCAGCACACACACAAACACATAATCCAGCACACACACACATAATCCAGCACACACACACACATAATCCAGCACACACACACACACACATAATCCAGTACACACACACACACATAATCCAGTACACACACACACACACACACACACACATAATCCAGTACACACACACACACACACACATAATCCGGTACACACACACACATAATCCAGTACACACACACACATAATCCAGCACACACACACACATAATACAGTACACACACACACACAATCCAGCACACACACACACAATCCAGTACACACACACATAATCCAGTACACACACACGTAATCCAGTACACACACACACATCATCCAGCACACACACACACATAATCCAGTACACACACACACATAATCCAGCACACACACATAATCCAGCACACACACACATCATCCAACACACACACACATAATCCAGCACACACACACATAATCCAGCACACACACACATAATCCAGCGCACACACACACATCATCCAGCACACACACACATCATCCAGCACCCACACACACACACACACACACACACATAATCCAGCACACACACACATAATCCAGTACACACACACACATAATCCAGCACACACACACACATAATCCAGCACACACACACACATAATCCAGCACACACACACATAATCCAGTACACACACACACATAATCCAGCACACACACACACATAATCCAGCACACACACATAATCCAGCACACACACACATAATCCAGCACACACACACACATAATCCAGCACACACACACATAATCCAGTACACACACACACATTATCCAGCACACACACACACATAATCCAGCACACACACACACACACACACATAATCCAGCACACACACACACATAATCCAGCACACACACACACACATAATCCAGCACACACACACATAATCCAGCACACACACACACATAATCCAGCACACACACACACATAATCCAGCACACACACACACACATTATCCAGCACACACACACACACACATAATCCAGCACACACACACACACATAATCCAGCACACACACACACATAATCCAGTACACACACACACATAATCCAGTACACACACACACATAATCCAGCACACACACACATAATCCAACACACACACACACATAATCCAGCACACACACAAACACATAATCCAGCACACACACACATAATCCAGCACACACACACACATAATCCAGCACACACACACACACACACACACATAATCCAGTACACACACACACACACATAATCCAGTACACACACACACACACACACACACACATACACACATAATCCAGTACACACAGACACACACATAATCCAGTACACACACACACATAATCCAGTACACACACACACACATAATCCAGCACACACACACACATAATCCAGTACACACACACACACAATCCAGCACACACACACACATAATCCAGTACACACACACATAATCCAGTACACACACACGTAATCCAGTACACACACACACATCATCCAGCACACACACACACACATAATCCAGTACACACACACACACACATCATCCAGTACACACACACATAATCCAGCACACACACACACACATCATCCAGCACACACACACATCATCCAGCGCACACACACATGATCCAGCGCACACACACACATCATCCAGCGCACACACACACATAATCCAGCGCACACACACACATAATCCAGCACACACACACATAATCCAGCACACACACACACATAATCCAGCACACACACACATAATCCAGCACACACACATAATCCAGCACACACACACAATCCAGCACACACACACATCATCCAACACACACACATAATCCAGCACACACACACATAATCCAGCACACACACACATAATCCAGCACACACACACATAATCCAGCACACACACACATAATCCAGCACACACACACATCATCCAGCACACACACACATCATCCAGCACCCACACACACACACACACATAATCCAGCACACACACAAACACATAATCCAGCACACACACACATAATCCAGCACACACACACACACATAATCCAGCACACACACAAACACATAATCCAGCACACACACACATAATCCAGCACACACACACATAATCCAGTACACACACACACACATAATCCAGTACACACACACACACACACACACACATAATCCAGTACACACAGACACACACATAATCCAGTACACACACACACATAATCCAGTACACACACACACACATAATCCAGCACACACACACACATATAATCCAGTACACACACACACACAATCCAGCACACACACACACATAATCCAGTACACACACACATAATCCAGTACACACACACGTAATCCAGTACACACACACACATCATCCAGCACACACACACACATAATCCAGTACACACACACACACACACACACACATCATCCAGTACACACACACATAATCCAGCACACACACATCATCCAGCACACACACACATCATCCAGCGCACACACACATCATCCAGCGCACACACACACATCATCCAGCGCACACACACACATAATCCAGCACACACACACATAATCCAGCACACACACACACACACATAATCCAGCACACACACACATAATCCAGCACACACACATAATCCAGCACACACACATAATCCAGCACACACACACATCATCCAACACACACACATAATCCAGCACACACACACATAATCCAGCACACACACACATAATCCAGCACACACACACATAATCCAGCACACACACACATAATCCAGCACACACACACATCATCCAGCACACACACACATCATCCAGCACCCACACACACACACACACACACACATAATCCAGCACACACACACTGCATTCATTATACACAATCTGCACTTACTACAAACACACTACATTCATTATACACACTCTGCACTCATTACAAACACACTAAATTCACTGTACACACTGCACTCACTACACACACTACATTCACTATACACACTCTGCATTCATTATACACACTCTGCATTCACTACACACACACTACATACACTGCATTCACTATACACACTGCATTCATTATACACACTCTGCACTCACTACAAACACACTACATTCACTATACACACTCTGCATTCATTATATAGACTCTGCATTCATTATACACACTCTGCACTCACTACACACTACATTCACTATACACACTCTGCATTCACTACAAACACACTACATACACTGCATTCATTATACACACTCTGCACTCACTACAAACACACTACATTCATTATACACACTCTGCACTCACTACAAACACACTACATTCATTATACACACTCTGCACTCACTACAAACACACTACATTCACTATACACACTTTGCACTCACTACACACTATATTCATTATACACACTGCACTCACTACACACACACTACATTCATTATACACATTCTGCACTCACTACAAACACACTACATTTATTATACACACTGCACTCACTACAAACACTTCATTATACACACTCTGCTCTCACCACAAACACACTACATTTATTATACACAATCCGCACTCACTACAAACACACTGCATTCATTATACACACTCTACACTTACTACAAACACACTACATTCATTATACACACACTGCACTCACAGCAAACACACTACATTCATTATACACACTCTGCACTCACTACAAACACTAAATGTATTATACACACTGCACTCACTACAAACACACTACATTCATTATACACACTGCACTCACTACAAACACACTACATTCATTATCCATACTCTGCATTCACTACAAACACACTACATTCATTATACACACCCTGCACTGCACTATATGCATAGGAGTGTAATTTTTTTTTAAGGGGGGGGGGGCGGAATCTATATATATATAACAATACATACTAAGGTCCTATTTAAACTGGAGTGTTACGAGATAATGGTGAGACAGATAAAATATAGAAACAAAAGAAAAACAAACATACATACATACAGATGTAGAGGACAACAAACATTATGGGAGTTATTAATTACTGGGGAACCCCAATTGATCAGTATTTCCCTCCCTCATCTGTTCCCTAAGTGCTTTCATGTCTGCCTCCAATCTCTCAGTCTATCTCTTTAGGTCCCAGTAGTCTCTATTCCCTTCTTTATTCCTCCAATTATCCCAATTCCGTCTATTAGTCTGATGCTCATCCCATCTATGGTTCCTTCTCCAATTATTCTCCCAATAACTGTTCCTGTTGTTTCTCTGTTTTTCTTGCCAACTGTGATTTTTGCAGTTACTCTCTCTCCTTTTTAGCCTCTCCCATGTATTATTATTATTCCAATTATTATTGATTACCTTAGGCCCCTCCCATCTATTTTTCCAATTATCTCCCATTACATTGCTTCTTTTAGCACTGTCCCTATTCCTATGGTCCCTCTGTGGATCTCTCCATCTTTTGTCAAAGTCCTGTTTTGGTCTCCAGTTCTCATTATCCCTCTTGTTCTGGGGTACATCCCACCTCTGGCTTCTCCATTTACCATCTAAATCTCTACCAGAGTCAACCTTGAATGTTCTTATGGCTGAAACGGAGAAGGCCTGTTCTGAGGAAGGATGCATAATCCACCAATTGTCAGCTCTAGTTAGTACAATCTCTAAGTCTGCTGGTGTTGGATCAAAAAGCCTGACAAATTCTTGACACTCCCAGGGAAGGGCTTCCATTACTTTAGCAATGTGTTCTGGTGAGCCCAAGACCAGAGGCTGTTGAGGTTGGCGTAGTGTATACCAGAACAATATCCTTTGAGCTACCTCTCTAGGACCATCTGCTGGCCTCATCATAATATTAGCTATTTCTTTCTCTATGCTGACTAGATAGAAATTTGTTGCAGCAATTCTTCCTGCCTGATCAGACACACTGTTATTAAATCCAAATAGTCTGCTAGCCAAAGGACCCATAGCATATTCTAACAGTTCTGTCCATTCTTCTAAGTTAAGACCTCCTCTTTTTGCTCTATTTGCTCCCCTCATAAACCAATGTGTAAAGGTGTTAAAGTCGTCAGTTGGCATACTTCCCCACCATTTCTGGAAATTATCTTTGTCTGTGATTGACATAGTCCTTGTCTGTCTAGAGAAGCTAGTAGGCATTTCTCTTACATTAAAATGTTCAGTTATTATTATAGGGGCTTGTGGGACTCCATTTACAATTGGCACATTTCCCTTGTGTTTTGTTCCCAGCACTGGTTCTTTACTTTCAGATATATAATACGACTGGTCTGGGCATACTCTAGGAATCTCCTTATCAAATTTATTTCTGTTTTCTTTAATTTTCATTTTATATTCCATGACTAGGTCTTGGAGTTCAGTGATCTTAGCACTATATGCATCTCTCTGTTGTTCTATTTCCTTTAATTCCTTCTCCAACCCCTCGATCATTTTGTTTGTTCTTAGGGCAGCTATTTTAAAACAATCTCTTTCATCAAGAGCATCTTCCATTTTATTAGTGGTTACTAAATTAGCTTGCTGCAATTCGACTACCATGCTTGCCAAACCCCTTATTGCAGCAACAACCGCTTGTGCCACCAAGCTTTTCCTTTTCTTAATATGGCACTTTTTATTAGCAACAATCTGTGTCAAAACATCCATGAAACCTTCATATTTTCCACAATTGGGGCCTGCTGGTTCTGGAAGCTCATATGGTCCATCATGTTTGTCAATGTCATTCTTGAAGTACTCTAGTACTTCTACAGAAAAATACTTAGTACCTAGAAATGACATTTTAAAACTGAGCTCTCCCTGAGTCTTTAATCGAAATAGACTAGCAGACTAAGAAAAAAACAACAACAAGCTTTTAACAATGGGATTAATTTAAAAAAAAAACAACTGAAACTGGCTCCAAAGAGATTGAACCATTTGAGAAACTTAATTACATTAACCTATTCAAACAAACTCTTGTCTTTTAAGAAAAAAACTTCACAGTCTCAATACAAGAAATGCCCACAGATAGCAAAACACAAAACCACCCTTCTGCCTTTGTTTAAGGGGAGGGGGTGGGGGATTTACAAATAAATAATGATTTAAAGGAAGATATGGGAACTGGAAAATACCTGACTGTAACTTCAGCTCAATGATAATTCCCAACCATATAACAATCTAACATAGGCACCTTTACTTCATAATATTTACCTCAAATACAAACTTTTCATTTTCTATTAAACACACTCCAGTGTAAAAATGGAAATGGTAACCTGGCTAAACAATAGCCACCACACTGTATTAGCCCCAATACCTTTATCATGTAAACACAATGCTCCTACCCAGAATTCAATGGTTCAAACAGACAAAAGAGAACCAAAAAAAACAAAAAAACAGATTGCTATTTAAACTTAGAATGCAATGAAAGCCACAAAATGTAACATCTAAAAACAATTACAATATATTCAGTTTAGTTCTAGTTAGTTGCAACAAGAGAGAGACAATACAGCACATGGGCTATTAAAATGGCCAAAACATCAAAGGTTCCAATGCAGTGAAACTATTCAATTTTCCCTTTTTATCCCCAATACTTTAAAACTGTACAGAAACAAAGTTAAACCTATAAATGCTACAATTTGCAACAAAATATGTCAGTCACAATACACAAATTTAAAACAGTCAACAAAACACATATGTATATTTGTTTCAACAACGAATCCTATGCTATAAAGTCTCTTGCTCTTAGATTATGTATCAATATGGTAGTTATTGCGCCTCACAAACATTTGTTGTAGAAGTCTAAAATTCATGGTCGCCACATGTGGTGTATTACCAAACTCTATAAATTATTATGTACGCATACACATATAAACTCTGGTCCGTCTACTTTAACAAATATTTATTCAGAGACAAAACAACAACAACATGCAAATAATGACACACAATCTAACTAACTATACCAACAACAACAACAACAACAACAACAATAGCAACAACAACAGCAACAACAACCTAACTAACAATAACACCTAAATCTTATAAAATAACCAGATCCCACTCACAGTTCACCATGATAAAAATTAGCCCATGTCTGCTTAAGGGTCTGCTTAGTAGCACAGCCAAGAAGGAACAGAAAGGAATGGGGATAGGGGGGAGTGGTTATCTCTTTCCTGACCTGTAAAGGTATTGAATTACCATATCAAAGGTAAAGCTTATCCCACTGTGAGAAAGGCATACATGAGCTTGGTCACATGACCCCTGGTCACCATATTAGTTTGATGACAGAATGTCACCACAAGGAGGACTGAGGGAGGGGGCGGAGCTAACTACCGTGCTCCCTCGCGGTTCCCATAATTCCCAGCATATACACATCATAGAGTAGGGATTACTCTATGATGTGTAGATGCTGGGAATTATGGGAACCGCAAGGGAGCACGGTAGTTAGCTCCGCCCCCTCCCTCAGTCCTCCTGTAACAGCAGGCACACAGAAAAATAGGGGAAGGGGACAAAAAGAGTGGAAGGGGGAGACAAAAAGAGGGGAAGGGAGGACAAAAGAGGGGAAGGGGACAAAAAGAGGGGAAGGTGGGACAAAAAGAGGGGAAGGGGGGACAAAAAGAAACACAGGGGAAGGGGGACAGAGAGGCTGAGGTTAATAGAGAGACATAGGGCATGGAGGGACACAGACAGATGGGGTAATAGAGAGACAGGGGATGGGGGGGCAAAGAGATGGGGTAATAGAGAGACACCAGGGAAGGGGGGGCAAAGAGATGGAGGGGTAATAGAGAGACAGGGATGGGGGGACAAAGAGAGGGGTAATAGAGACACCAGGGAAGGGGGGACAAAGAGACAGAGGGGTAATATAGAGACATAGGGGTTGCGGGGACAAAGAGATGGGTAATGGAGAGACACAGGAGAAGAGGTGACACAGAGACAAGTGGGGTAATAGAGAGACACCAGGGAAGGGGGGACAAAGAGACAGAGGGGCAATAGAGAGACACAGGGGATGGGGGTAGAAAGAGACAGAGGGGTAAGAGAGAGACACAGGGAGGAGATGGGGAAGAGCGACACAGGGAGGAGAGGGGGAAGAGAGACAAGGAGGAGAGGGGAGAAAGAGACACAGAAGGTTTGTTGGCTGGTGCTAAGAACAACACAAAAGGGGCTGGGGGAAAGAGAAATACAGAGGCTGGAGAATGGTAAAAAGAAACACACAGGGACTGGGATGAAGTAAAAGATGCACAAGGGTCGCTGTAAGAGAAAAAAGAGACAATTGGAGACAAGATACACTAAACGAGGTAAAGGTAATAGACGTAAATTGATGTGATCCTTACAGTAATACACACAGATACATATATATATATATATATATATATATATATATATATATATGTATATATATTTATATATATATATATATATATATATATATATGTATATATATATATATTGATGTGTGTATTAGTAACATATAATTACCGTAAATACTCGAGTATAAGCCGACCCGAATATAAGCCGAGGCCCCTAATTTTACCCAAAAAACTGGGAAAACTTATTGACTCGAGTATAAGACTAGGGTGGGAAATGCAGCAGCTACTGGTAAATTTCTAAATAAAATTAGATCCTAAAAAAATTATATTAATTGATTATTTATTTACCGTGTGTGTATATAATGAATGCAGTGTGTGTGTATGAATGCAGTTTGTGTATGAATGCAGTGTGTGTATGAATGCAGTGTGTGTGTATGAGGGCAGTGTGTGTGTATGAGTGCAGTGTGTGTGTATGAGTGCAGTGTGTGTATGTATGAGTGCAGTGTGTGTATGAATGCAGTGTGTATGTATGAGTGCAGTGTGTGTATGTATGAGTGCAGTGTGTGTATGAATGCAGTGTGTATGTATGAATGCAGTGTGTGTGTATGAGTGCAGTGTGTGTATGAATGCAGTGTGTGTGTATGAGTTCAGTGTGTGTGTATGAGTGCAGTGTGTGTGTATGAGTGCAGTGTGTGTATGAGTGCAGTGTGTGTATGAGTCCAGTGTGTGTGTATGAATGCAGTGTGTGTATGAGTGCAGTGTGTGTGTATGAATGCAGTGTGTGTGTATGAGTGCAGTGTGTGTATGAGTGCAGTGTGAGTGTGTGTTATGCAGTGTGTGTTTGTGTATGTGTTGCAGAGCCTTGGTGGGGGTGGGCATTTTCATTATAATTTTTTTTAATTATTATTTAAATATTTTTTTTGTTATATTATTTTTTTTTAATTACCGTATATACTCGAGTATAAGCCGACCCGAATATAAGCCGAGGCCCCTAATTTTATCCCAAAAAACTGGGAAAACTTATTGACTCGAGTATAAGACTAGGGTGGGAAATGCAGCAGCTACTGGTAAATTTCTAAATAAACTTAGATCCTAAAAAAAATATATTAATTGAATATTTATTTACAGTGTGTGTATAATGAATGCAGTGTGTGCGTATGTGTATGAGTGCAGCGTGTGTGTATGAGTGCAGTGTGTGTGTGCATGAATGCAGTGTGTGTGTGCATGAATGCAGTGTGTGTGTGTATGAATGCAGTGTGTGAATGCAGTGTGTGCAGGGCCGGTGCAAGGATATTTGCCGCCGTAGGCAAAAAAATTTTTGCCGCCCCCTCCCCCCCCCATATGTCCTGACTTCCCCTCCTCCTCCCTCAGTGGTCCTTACCTCCCCACCCCCGTGTTCCTTCACCCCCCCCCAGTGGTCCTGACTCACCCCTCCCCTAGTGGTCCTTACCCTCCCCTCCCCTAGTGGTCCTTACTTCCCCCTCCCCTCCCATAGTGGTCCTTATCCCACCCCCTCCCTCTCATAGTGGTCCTTATCCCCCTTCTCCCTCCCATAGTGTTCCTTATCCCGCACCATCCCTCCCATAGTGGTCCATATACCCCCCCCTCCCTCCCATAGTGGTCCTTATACCCCCCCTCCCTCCCATAGTGGTCCTTATCCCACCCCCTCCCTCCCATAGTGGTCCTTATCCCACCCCCTCCCTCCCATAGTGGTCCTTATCCCCCCCCTCCCTCCCATAGTGGTCCTTATCCCCCCCCTCCCTCCCATAGTGGTCCTTATCCCCCCCTCCCTCCCATAGTGGTCCTTATACCCCCCTCCCTCCCATAGTGGTCCTTATACCCCCCTCCCTCCCATAGTGGTCCTTAACCCACCCCCACCCTCCCATAGTGGTCCTTATACCCCCCCCCCCCTCCCATAGTGGTCCTTATACCCCCCCCTCCCATAATGGTCCTTATACCCCCCTCCCTCCCATAGTGGTCCTTATACCCCCCCTCCCTCCCATAGCGGTCCTTATACCCCCCCCCCTCCCATTATGGTCCTTATACCCCTTTTTTTTGTTATTATTAATTTTTTTTTATTATTTATTTCTTCTTATTTTATTTATATATTTTTTTTTCGTCCCCCCTCCCTGCTTGATATATGGCAGGGAGGGGGGCTCTCCTTCCCTGGTGGTCCAGTGGCAGTTCAGTGGGGGGGAGAGGGGGGCTGGCAGAGCTGTAACTTACCTGTTCTGCAGCTCCTGTCAGCTCTCTCCTCCTCTGCGCCGTCCGTTCTGCTCTTCTGTCAGCTCCCAGTGTAAGTCTCGTGAGAGCCGCGGCTCTCGCGAGACTTACACTGGGAGCTGACCGAGGTGCTGAACGGACGGCGCAGAGGAGGAGAGAGCTGACAGGAGCTGCAGAACAGGTAAGTTACAGCTCTGCCAGCCCCCCTCTCCCCCGGTCTGTATTATGGCAATGCAAATTGCCATAATACAGACTCTGACTCGAGTATAAGCCGAGTTGGGGTTTTTCAGCCCAAAAAATGGGCTGAAAAACTCGGCTTATACTCGAGTATATACGGTATTAATATTTTATTTTATTATTTATATTTTATTTTTTTCGTCCCCCCTTCCAGCTTGATACATGTCAGGGAGGGGGCTCTCACTCCCTGGTGGTCCAGTGGCATTGGCAGTTCAGTGGAGGGGGACTGGCAGAGAGCGCTTACCTCTCCTGCAGCTCCTGTCAGCTACCTCCTCCTCCACGCCGGTCCGGTCAGCTCCCAGTGTAAGTCTCGCGAGAGCCGCGCTATGACCCCGTGGCTCTCGCAAGACTTACACTGGGACTTGCAGAGGGAGCTGACCGGACCGGTACGGAGGAGGAGCGAGCTGACAGGAGCTGCAGGAGAGGTAAGTAAATGCTCTCTGCAGCCCCCACAGCCCAATTGTCTGTATTATGGCAATGTAAATTGCCATAATACAGACATTGACACAAAAAGGTGCCGAAAAACTCTACTTATACTCGAGTATGTGTGTATGCCTATAATATTTACACATATAGTAATATACATTTATATTTGCATAATACACATAAATGTCATAAATATATATATAAATATATATATATATATATATATATATATACACATATATATATAATGAGCACGTATTGGCCCAGTCTTGTTGCTAGTTGCATACTCATGCACCATAACATATTCAAAGTGAAGAGCGCACCCATAGAACTTCAAAATAAACAAGCTAACTTAATTTTTGTTTAGTTGTGCAACTGCAGACATTCAGCATTTCAGTATCATTACTAAAACGCCCTTAATAGGCCAAAGTAGTTGTACTTGTATGTACGTAGTGGGGAATCGCGATGCAGCCTAGAACAGAAACTAACCCCATTCAACCCCCCAATAAAGACAGACCACTTAGTATGGATGAACAGGCCACAGCATTTATTATCACAAACTAAATTACTGCATAACACATCCATAACTTTATTTATAAAATGTCTTCTTTTTCTGTAACCAAAACGTTATACATAAATAAGCATAAATTAACAAATATACATATATAACTCCACACATAGTGTTATACAGTGACCCAATCGTCCTTGCCAATAAACATCCAGTGGTTCCTAATCACCACTTCCTCTCACCTCCCCCCTCATCATAAAAATCATATCTTTCCAATGCCCGCCATCAGCCGACCTTATCCACGCTCGATGGGCACGAGACCTCAGGCAACCTAATGTTAACCTTTGAAGCAGGGGAGGTTGAGACCTTAAAAACTTGTTCATCTCATTCCATATACTTAAACGTCTCATTCCATATACTTAAACGCTCACATTATTTGGAAGCAGACTCTATTAAGTAGACTCTTTCAAGTAGGAGTTAGAAAACCAGGAGTTGCTTGGAGTGGTTTGTATACTGTGGAGAGTGGTTTGTATTTTATTTTTGTTTAATTGGTTCAGTCTGTAAAGTTTAAAAAAAAAAAAAGTTTTTTTTTGTTTTGTTTTTTTCCCTGGTGTTCTGGTTTTTCCCCCTCTTTTGTGCTGCTGCTGCTTGATTGATTGGGGTGAGTGTTCATTAATTGCACCTGTGTGGGATTTGTATCCCTATAAAGGCACACCCCTAACTCACTGAGCTTGCTCACATTATTTGGAAGCAGACTCTATTAAGTAGACTCTTTCAAGTAGGAGTTAGAAAACCAGGAGTTGCTTGGAGTGGTTTGTATTTTATTTTTGTTTAATTGGTTCAGTCTGTAAAGTTTAAAAAAAAAAGGAGGGGCGGGGCCGGGCCGCCAAGATGGTCGGTCGCAGGAAAGCTCGGCTCCTGCAAATCACATTGACTAAGCTAGCAATTTCAGCTTTACAGCGCTCACAGCTACCTACCACTGCAACCCAAGACGCACCAAGGCTACCGGATCCGAGGAGAGGCTGGCTCCTGGAGTTTCAGTCCCTCGGAGGTGAGATCTCCGCGACTCACAGCGGGAACTTCGCCGGCGGTGAGCGGGGTGGACGGCCGCCACCCCACTGTCCTGCCTAACGGAGCCTGAACGGCACTTCGAATCACAGCGGACCCGGCCCTGTTTCCCCCCCCCCCTCTGGACCGGGGGGGTGATCCCGGTCCTCGCCCCATGACCGCACTCACAGCGCGGTAGCAAAGATCCGGAACCGACGCCCAGCCCTCACACAGGCCCAGGGCCCAATCCAAGATGGCGGAGACCATGCGCGGCATCACTGTTGCAGATGGAGACGGAGGAGGGGAAACGCCAAGTAAGCGGCGACACCACAGCACCTGTTACCAGCGACCACCCGACATTGTATGCTCATACAAAGACCCAGGGAGCTGACACCCAGACCAAAAAGGCACCCTCTCCTCATCCACCGTAAAGAGCCTCCCGCCCAGCAACCCTGGATATGGACTGTGCCCAGATTCCTGACCCGATGTACACTAACCCCCTGCTTCACCAACATAGCAGGGCAGGTATCGGCTAACCATAAGACCATTGATCCCTTCTGTGCGGTTCCAAGACCACCATGGTGCCGGTCCCTTCCTTCAGGGACATCGCCAGTAGTCTCGATCAACCATGGTGATATCCTCCTGGAAGCAACATGCCTAGATCCAGCATGTACCTTACCCTATAATGTACTCTCCTGGTCATTAATATTGTACAGCACTCAGTAGGCATACATGCAAAAAGTCAGCGATAGTGCTGTTCCACTCATATTTTTTGTTTAAATATACATATGCGAGAATAGTCATGCTAAATATTAAGTACATACTATTATCCCACTAAGCACATACTATTATCCCACTAAGTACATAATATTATCCAACTTAGCGTAACTCATTGCAAACCAGTAGCGGGAACAAGACCTAAACTCTGTGCATACATATGTGTAGTCAGATACCAGGAGAGGAATGTGTAGCTTAGTTGGGAAATGCAAGGTCCTAGCCAGCTGCAACTTTTCACTGTGACCACTAGGGAGAACGTATATGCAAGCTGGGATTCTGTCTTTCATTGTCTAGCATAATGTATATGAAGCTACAGCCAAAACCCTGTGTACTTATCGATCAAAAAAAAAAAGTGCAATGTTTTCTCTTTAATGCCATATGTTTAAACGTGAATACAAACCTGGTTGCATCAGCCGTTGTGGCAGTGCAATTTCACATGTTCAACTCATGCACGAACAAAATAAAGAATTAAAAAAAAAAAAGTTTTTTTTTTTTTTTTCCCTGGTGTTCTGGTTTTTCCCCCTCTTTTGTGCTGCTGCTGCTTGATTGATTGGGGGGAGTGTTCATTAATTGCACCTGTGTGGGATTTGTATCCCTATAAAAGGCACACCCCTAACTCACTGAGCTTGCTCACATTATTTGGAAGCAGACTCTATTAAGTAGACTCTTTCAAGTAGGAGTTAGAAAACCAGGAGGTCAAACTAACTAGGGGTTTAAACTATCAAGGTCATTTTAAATTTTTTATTTTATTTATATATATATATATTTATTTATTTATTTATTTTTTATCTGTATCTGGGGAAATGAGTGTTAGCAAGATTGTTAGTTTAACTCAATGCACATCTTGTTGCATGTATGGATGCCTGGATGTACCCGTCCATGGTCCATACCTCTGTGATGGTTGTGTGCGAGTGGCTTCTCTGGAAGCTCAGATTGGAGATCTTGAGAAGCAAATCGCAACTTTGAGGGAGATCGACAATCTTGAGAGGAGTCTGCTGCTGACTGAGCAGAGTTTAGTGGGGACAGGTAGTGGAGAGGGAGGAGATATGACAGATGGGGAACAGGCATGTAGCTGGGTGACAGTGGGGCGAGGAAGCAGGGGGGGAGGGAAGAGGAAAGGGCCAGCTAGTCCTGATTTGGTGCAACCTAGCAGATTTGCCCGTTTGAGGGAAGATGTTGGGAGCATCAGCTCAGGAGTAGCTGTATTAGAGGAAGCTGTTACTTCTAACAGCCCCTCTTTGGGGATCAAAATGTAAGGAAGGCAAGACAGGTTGTGGTGGTAGGGGACTCTATCATTAGGAGAGCAGATAGGGCAATCTGCCACTCTGATCGGCTCAACCGGACAGTTTGCTGTCTCCCGGGTGCTCGGGTCCGGCATGTTGCTGACAGAGTGGATGGATTATTGGGAGGGGCTGGGGATGACCCAGCGGTCATGGTCCATGTTGGTACCAATGACAAAGTAAGAGGAAGATGGAAGGTCCTAAAGAATGATTTCAGGGAATTAGGTAGCAAACTCAAGAAAAGGACCTCCAAGGTGGTATTCTCTGAGATATTACCTGTGCCACATGCTACAGTGGAAAGGCAGCGGGAGATTAGAGAGGTTAATGCGTGGCTGAAGTCTTGGTGCAGGAAGGAGGGTTTGGGGTTTTTAGAGCACTGGGCCGACTTTGCGATTGGGTACAACCTATATAGTAGTGATGGATTGCACCTAAACGGAAGGGGGTCTGCAGTGCTGGGGGATAGGATGGCTAGAAGGTTGGAGGAGATTTTAAACTAGTAGTAGGGGGGGGAGGGTCATAGCAATCTACAAAATGGAGATAGGACAGAAAGGAGATGGGCTTTAGAACAGTATAAGGAGGGTGGAGACGGGGGAGGGGCAAGCTCAGAACAGAGAAGCTATGTAATGTTGGTAATTCACAAAATAAACAAGAGACGCATGATATTAAATGTATGCTTACTAATGCAAGGAGCCTAAATAACAAAATGGGGGAACTAGAGGCATTAGCATACACTAAACAATATGATATAATAGGCATAACTGAAACATGGTGGGATGAGACACATGACTGGGCAGTTAACTTAAATGGGTACACATTATTTAGGAAGGATAGGAAAAACAAGAAGGGTGGTGGGGTATGTTTGTATGTCAACCATGATTTAAAGCCAAATCTTAAGCAAATTGAATGCGATGAGGAAAATGTGGAAGCTTTATGGGTAAATATCTGCTTGGGGGAAAAGAAGGGAAACCAACTATTGGTTGGGATATATTATAAACCACCTAATGTTAATATTGACGAGGAACAACAGCTGTTTGAGCAAATTGAGAAAGCTGCAAATCTTGGTAACACTTTAATTATTGGAGATTTTAATTACCCAGACATAAATTGGGACATAGGGACTAGTAGCTCAGCAAAGGGAATTAGGCTTTTAAACTTGTTAAATGACAACTTCATGTCACAACTTGTACAAGCACCAACTAGAATGGACGCTTGTCTGGACCTGGTTTTAACAAACAACGTTGATCTTTTGACCAACATTCAAGTAGGTGAGCACTTGGGAAATAGTGATCACAATATAGGGTCCTTTGAAATAAACTCAAAAAAACAAAAGCACATGGGGTATACTAAAACATATAATCTTAAAAAGGCCAATTTCAATAAGATAAGGGAAGCTTTACAATATATTGACTGGCATAAACTCTTTAGTGAAAAGAACACTGAGGATAAATGGATCATCTTCCAACAAATATTAGAAAGGTACATTTCTCAGTATGTACCATTGGGAAATAAGTATAAAAGAAACAAATTAAAACCAATGTGGCTTAGTAGAGAAGTCATTTAGGGCATTTAAAGCATTTAAATCAGACAAATCAGATGCATCTTATAAAAGATATAAGAAAGCAAATAATGCGTGCAAAAAGGCAATTAAACTTGCTAAACTTCAAAATGAAAAAATGATAGCTAAAGAGAGCAAAACCAAAGCCAAAGCATTTTTTAAGTACATAAATTCCAAAAAAAACAAAAATGAAAGTATAGGTACACTTAAAACTGAAACGGGGGTGTTGGTTAATGAAGACCAAGAAAAGGCAGGAATTCTAAATAACTTTCTCCTCCGTATATATTAAAGAAGAACCCATGGCAATAGATGTGCAAATGATTGCTACTAAAAACTTGCAGAATAATTGTAATTGGTTAACTCAAGACAATGTGCTGCAGCAACTAAAGAAAGTTAATATAAACAAAGAAAGAAATAGGGCTACTGGTCGGCAACTCGAAAACGGATTGCCCTCCAAATAGACCTTATATCCTTATATGACAAAAAAGGCTTGTACTGCAGGTACCCACTGAAGGGAGTCTTTTCATGCAGTGAGCCAAAACAAAAAACTCTTTAATAATCCCTCTTGAGGAAAAGAAAGCAAAAACTGTGTTATATGTACAAGTGTAAGTTTAAAAATGAGGACCTAGTGGGGTAAGGATCATAGCTACGCCTGGCTTTACTGTAATGAACACATAAACTATGGAGATATAAGTGTGGCTTCAAACATATGCCGAATACTCCACTAGAATAGTTGTGTCAAAAAGACCAAGGGTACAGAGTATGCAGCAACAGTTGCTAAAACATCCGGTTATATTTTGTATCAACTAGTAGAGGCTACAATATGTGCACCCAGAATTTCAAAATGCAAATACAATAGTACCTAATACATGTTTAAATGTATTCCAGATTAAATATCCCTTATTGTGTGAGAGAAGCAGGTGCAATTGCAGGGAGTATAAACCTGGAGATAGCTTAAAGGCTCTTTAGCTATCTCCAGGTATCCTCACATAAAAAGTGATATGTACTTTGAATATACTTAAAGATGCACTAGATACTATTGAAAAATTCGTTTTATGCACTGGATATAAGTTTATAGCTTTCAAAGGTATATCTCTATACTGCATTGCAGCCTACAGCCTTTAAGCTATCTCCAGGTTTATACTCCCTGCAATTGCACCTGCTTCTCTCACACAATAAGGGATATTTAATCTGGAATACATTTAAACATGTATTAGGTACTATTGTATTTGCATTTTGAAATTCTGGGTGCACATATTGTAGCCTCTACTAGTTGATACAAAATATAACCGGATGTTTTAGCAACTGTTGCTGCATACTCTGTACCCTTGGTCTTTTTGACACAACTATTCTAGTGGAGTATTCGGCATATGTTTGAAGCCACACTTATATCTCCATAGTTTATGTGTTCATTACAGTAAAGCCAGGCGTAGCTATGATCCTTACCCCACTAGGTCCTCATTTTTAAACTTACACTTGTACATATAACACAGTTTTTGCTTTCTTTTCCTCAAGAGGGATTATTAAAGAGTTTTTTGTTTTGGCTCACTGCATGAAAAGACTCCCTTCAGTGGGTACCTGCAGTACAAGCCTTTTTTGTAATATAAGGATATAAGGTCTATTTGGAGGGCAATCCGTTTTCGAGTTGCCGACCAGTAGCCCTATTTCTTTCTATATATCTCCAGGGGTTAAGCCCCACTATATCCTATAACCACCACAACACTGGCGGATGGATTTAATCCATTTCCTTCCAGTGGTTGTTCTTTAATATAAACAAAGCTCCAGGGCCTGACGGTATCCATCCACGTGTACTTAAGGAACTAAGTGTAGAAATAAGTGAACCTCTGTTTTTAATCTTTCAAGATTCTTTTCTTTCAGGAAGTGTTCCGGAGGATTGGAGGAAGGCAGATGTGGTTCCTATATTCAAAAAGGTTCAAAATCCTTGCCTGGAAATTATAGACCTGTGAGCTTAACTTCTGTGGCTGGTAAAATATTTTAAGGTTATTAAGGGATAATATTCAAGAATTCCTTGAGAAGAATATGGTTATCAGCAAAAATCAGCACGGTTTTATGAAGCACAGGTCATGTCAAACTAACTTGATTGCGTTCTACGAAGAAGTAAGTAGAAGTATAGATCAGGGTGTTGCAGTGGATGTGATCTATTTTGATTTTGCCAAGGCATTTGATACAGTTCCACACAAAAGATTAGTGTTCAAACTCAAGGAAATCGGTCTCGATGAAAATGCTTGTTCTTGGGTAGAGCATTGGCTTAAAAACAGAATACAAAGAGTTGTCGTTAATGGTAAATTTTCAAGCTGGACAGAGGTGGCAAGTGGTGTCCCTCAGAGGTCTGTTCTGGGACCCCTTCTATTTAACATTTTTATAAATGATCTTGAAGACAGCATTGAAAGTCATGTTTCAGTGTTTGCAGATGACACAAAACTTTGTAAAATAATACAATGTGAGCAAGATATTACTTTGCTGCAGAAGGATTTAGATAGACTGGAGGACTGGGCACTCAAATGGCAGATGAAATTTAATGTTGAAAAATGCAAAGTTATGCACTTCGGCGTAAAGAATACACAAGCAACGTATACCCTTAATGGAAGTGAATTAGGGATAACAACACACGAAAAGGACTTGGGAATTGTTATAGACAACAAACTATGCAACAATGTGCAATGTCAATCAGCAGTGGCCAAGGCCAGTAAGGTATTGTCATGCATGAAAAAGGGCATTCATTCTCGGGACGAGAATATCATTTTGCCTCTCTATAAACCACTGGTAAGACCACATATTGAATATGCTGTGCAATTTTGGGCACCTGTTCTAAAGAAAGATATCATGGCACTAGAAAAAGTGCATAGGCGGGCTACAAAATTAATAAAAGGAATGGAACATATCAGCTATGAAGAAAGGTTAACAAATGTAAACCTATTTAGTTTAGAAAAACGTCGCCTGAGAGGGGATATGATAACATTATACAAATATATTCGGGGCCAATACAAACCATTGTGTGGAAATCTATTCACAAACCGGACTTTACATAGGACACGAGGCCATGCGTTTAGACTGGAAGAAAGAAGATTTCGTCTAAGGCAAAGGAAAGGTTTTTTTACTGTAAGAACAATCAGGATGTGGAATTCTCTGCCTGAAGAAGTGGTTTTATCAGAGTCCATACAGATGTTCAAACAGCTACTAGATGCATACTTGCAAAGACAGAATATTCAAGGATATAATCTTTCAATGTAGGGTAATAACTGCTTGATTCAAGGATAAATCTGACTGCCATTCTGGGGTCAAGAAGGAGTTTTTTGTCCTAGCTTGTTGCAAAATTGTGCTTCAAACTGGGGTTTTTTTTTTTTTTTTTGCCTTTTGGATCAACAGCAAAAAACAGGTGTGAGGAAGGCTGAACTTGATGGCCGCAAGTCTCTTTTCAGCTATCTAACTATGTAACTATGTAACCCCTCAAACTCAATTGGCAAGGACATACCGCCGCCACAACCCCGCTGTTTTACAGCTAAAATCAGTGTAAGACCACACCACAACCAGCCATGGCCTGTTCCACCACTTCTTACAGCGCTAGATTATGTCAGGGTATTTATATCGGCAGACATTTTGTGCTATGATAGAAATCCAAAGTGTATACTCTGAAGTCATTGTTGAACAGACCAGACTCCATTTTGTATCTTCAAGCTAACAAAAGAGACACAAAAGTTCTATCCTTTCTCTAAAACTGACTGCTTTGCCCGAGCAAATAGATAAGACATTGAGAATGGGGGTGGACAGACTGTCTAATTGCAAATGGAATATAATAAATTCTAAAAACCCAGACCTGGTTGACAGAGGATTAAATAATTAAATTTTACTTTCTATACCAACAGATTCTCATTGTATTTTGAGTTCATCTATAGTGTTATAAGCTGTCATATTAGGAATTATAGCAGAATTTGCAGACGCATAGTCTGGACAAAACTGAGAAAGACCCTGTGATCTGACAGATAAAATAAGTTATTGGCTACATAAAGATAACGTAAATGACGTCAAAAATAGCCACCAGGAAAAGTTAACTCTTTCCTGGATAGGTATGTGTAGTGGAACAAGGCTGCCCTCTTGAGTTCGAATATTAAAATGATTACCTAGAAGGCAACCACACCCCACATTTGTGATTGGCTATCACCTAAGGAATTTTTCCCTTTAAAAAGTTAAGACAAGGGAAGAGAGGGAATTCGGAAATTCAAAGATTGAAGAGAGAGACATTACAACACTCTCGGGAGATTCAGGGAGATCCAGGCAGAATCGGGCGATCAGAGTAACCAAGAAACTCTTACACTCCATGCAGAGCAAGAGAGAGAAACATTCCTTGACACTTAGCTACCTGAGGATATCTGATGAGAAAATATCTATGTAACTGGTAAATATACAGGCATTTAATTAATTAATTTAAATTAATTAAAATTAATAGCATGATATATGACTGGATAAATCGTGATTAGATTTCATATTTAGGAATCTTAATTATTAAAGAATATATATATGGTTATAGCATCCCATCTGCAGCTGGGATTAATGTAGCCATTAATGTATTTGTGTGATTAATATCACGTTAGCATATCATGACCATTTATCCAGCTATATTGATTGGCTCTAAAATAAGATAAAATATCTGTTAGACAAATTTTGCTTATATAACATAGTAGATTTCTCTCATTGGATAAAATCAAGGAAATGGTTGATGACTGGTTAAATGTTATTTATTAAAATTACATAGGAGTAGATCTTAACTACTTAGGAGGTCTAACCAGCATTGAAAGGGTTACTTCTGCCAGAAAGTTTTACTGCAGCTCTAAGGAATGCTCTGTCTCCGTAAAACTTTGTTTCCTTCGCTGTAAAGAAAGGGTCGTAAATCAGTCTTGACAGCTAATGGAGTCTATGCTGTACTAACCAGGAAGTAAATTGCCTATTGTATTGCATATTGTTTTTATACTGCATATTAATTATTATTGCCATATTGTATTACATATTCATGTTATACTCGAATTCCATTGATTATTATCATGCATATTACTCATCATTATTATTTCAATTGTTAAGAAATAAATATATATTTTTATAACAATTTGTGATTTTAATTACCGGTATATGGTTTACCTTTCACTTATAACGATAACGATTAGGGATCTGAGAATTGAAATAGTGGGCAATTTCTCTCTGTTTACATTATTATCCCATAAATATCCCCACAAATTGGAGGCACTGTCGCTGAGATCGTTTAAGTTGAAATTATATTCCATATAAAATAATATTTGTGTAATTCATGCAATTAATCTTAATATAGAAAAGAGTTTTGCATTGAGATTAAATCACTGTATAAAATATGGCCAGCGGCAGCGATACATCTGTAACAGATAATACTGAAATAATTGAAGACCTAAGAAAACATGCTTTAATCAATATTCATACACATATGAAAAATGATTTAAGCTATGACGTTTGGTTAAAGAGCGTAGAATGGGATGCTAAACGGACGCTTATGACTGATGAACACATACTAAGAAACCTTAAAGTAATTGCTGAACAAAAGAACATAGAGAAAAAGATGGGGTACATAATACACTCCTGGCTTTTCTTTATGACAGCACTTCTTAAGGCGTTAGATGAAAACAAGGTATTGAATACCAAACTGGACATGTACAGTGAACAATTTGGCATTCAAGATGGGAAATACCAAGATTTACTTGCTGAGCATAAAACTCGTCAGGCTGATCATGAAAAAGAAATGGCAGCTTTGATGGATAAATATGCACAGGAAATAAATCAGCTCAAAATGCAATTGGATAAATATGAAAAGGATAGCCAGGAATCAGGCAGTGAGGTTGATAGCCATCATTCTGTGCCAAAAAGTTGCACAAAAATGAAAGAAAAGACTATCTATAAATCCCCTCCTTGTCATGATTTTCCCACACCAGACCAGGTTTTCATAAAACAGTCTGTAAGAAATGAGGTGAGTAATTCAGGAATATCACCTGTGAAACAGAATTCTCCATCTCCTGGCATTGCCAAACAAGCTTGGCAATCTTGGGCAGCACAGTTTGAAAAAGCTGTCTTGGCCAAACTTGAGAGGGAGAGTCCAGTTCAAGGTGATAGGAATGAAAACAGACATGATTCTGTACACTGGCAAGATTCTGATGCTAATCAGAATTATGACAGTGAACGAGAAGCTCAGAGTGATGGGAGTGAAAGTGATTGCACTGTCCACTCTGAAGGCCATGTGACTGATATGCCATCTGCACTGTTGTACGGATCTAATTCCTCTTCGGCAGACAGATCGCATAGACGCTCAAACAGAAACAGAAGTCGTAAATCAACGACGCCTGTTTATGAATCACCAAAGGTTGTTAAGTTCCTTAGAGAGACTGTCCCACAATTTTCTAGAGGTTCAGGAAATATATCTGAACATCTGGAAAATTATGATAGAGCAATGAATTCATTGGGCATGTAAAAGAAATGGTTCATTACATGGACCTTTGATTCAATGTGCCGTGTTTATCTAGAGAGTCTTCAAGCTATGCAATTAATGTCCTGGTCCAAGATGAAATATGAAATAATCATGGAATACGGTAAGTATAAAACCGTTGCTTCTGCAAAGAAGGCGCTTTATAACTTAAAGTGCCGTCCAGATCAAAGCCCCAGAGAATTTTTAATAATTCTTAAAAATGCATACTCCGTGGCCCAAAGAAAACCCAGGTATGAAAGCACAGATTTCAAAGATCTGTATTTTCATGCCATGCCAGTAAGTATACAAATGAATCTTGCAAGAGATTATGATTGTAAATTACCATTAGAATGGCTAGTCAGTCAGTGCATGAAATTGTATACCATACACCATGCACATGACGAAAATCAGCCAAAGGTTAAGAAACCTGGTGATAAAATGGTGTCAGAGACTAAAATACAGTTAGGTTTAGAAACCCAACAGAAAAAGAGGACCTATTCTGAGGTTTTGAAAACACCAAAGCCTCAGAAACAGGAAAATACCAGAAACAATTCTGCAAACTCCTCTGACAATAACTCTGAAAAATCCAATACCAATGGGAATAAACGCCCCTGGGTTAATAAAAACCAAGGCAATTCCCAATGGAGAAGGAATCCTCAGGGAAATAGGAGATATGGAAACAGAAACAACCAATCTTCTTCCAATAACTCCCAACAGTCTCAGCCATCCCAGCCAAATTCTAATGGGCAAAGACAAAACGGCAATGGGGGAAATAATTTGCGTCGTCAGGTTGGTCAATTGACAGATCAGATGGGCAAATTAATGGAGCAAATGACAAAGATCAACCAAGTCTTTGAAAATAATCCTTTTTTAGGAACAGCTACCAGGATAGAGCCACCTGTGCAACTGCAGCAAGTGCCGCAGCAAATATAGCTACAGTGACTAAACAGGATAGGTTGTCAGTAGATGTAATGCCTAACCCTGTTTCCTTTCCAGGTACTAACAGTCAAATAAACAATAGTTGTGTTAGGAAACCTATTGCCAATCCCGTCACTTCACTTCCGGGTGAAGGAGGTGCAACGTGTTCCTCTGTTTTTTCATTTCAGCCAAAGGCTAAAATAGCCCCAGCAACCACTAGTTTCCAGGATCCAGACCTGAAAGGATTAACTGATGAGATGCCGACCACTAGTTCCCGCTTGACAGTTCAAGAAATTCCTAAAAGGGATGGGCCTGTGGGTAAGACTGAGCATTCCTCAGTACAGGTAGAAACTACTGCTGTGACCGATAATGTATGGAAAACAAGTAATATGTTGACACATTCTAAATTCTTATGTGAATTAGAAGAACATGAAGGAAGGTACTACATGTCTGTAGAAATACAGGATTCGCTACCCCAGCCTTTCAAAGGGTTAATAGATACTGGTTCACAAGCCACGATCTTATCCAATACCTACTTCCAGCAGGTAAGGGACTTAGCAACGGATAAGCCGAAGCTAAGAAATTTCCCCAATGCTCTGTTGAGTGTTGGAGGAAATGCACTTCATGTTATTGGCAATACTTGGTTAAAGTTTAAAATAGGTAACAAAACCTTTAGACACCCGGTGATAGTGGTAGATCTCCCCTATAACCGACTAATTCTGGGTATAGATATACTCAGAAGACTTAACACAATTATTGACTGTGTGAATGGAATTGTATGGTCGCAAGCTAAGGTTCCTATAACCTATGAGAAATCACATGTACAATCTGATCGTAACTGCCATGTAATAGAGGAAAGACCTGACTCGATTGAGGTACATTTTAGGAATAGTCAGTCACCTGACGTGACTATCCTGCAGGTGAATGACGCAATCGCACCTGTAGATGAGCATTCCGTAAGAATTGCTCCAGAGAGGATCCAGAATGTCTCTCTGGAAGGTGATGTTTTAACCCTTTCTCTCCACAGGGACTATGTTGACTCTGTAGATCTGGCAGCTCATGCTCAATTCCTTGCCAGAATTGAAAGGGTTAATAACAACTTATTCTTTCCTATTCAAATAAATGACTTAGGAAGAAGTAGGAATGTAAAGCTGGTCTTACAGAGTGAGAACAGCTATATTAGCAGAAGTCTGTTAAAGCAGATCGCTAATCCTAAAATGATCAGGTACGCTTCCCCACATGACAGGTGGATCCAGAACCTGGATGGCGAATCAGAGAGTCACAATGTGATAGCAAAATGTTTACTATCTATTTCCATCGGAAATAAGACAGTTAAACATTTATTCCTAGTGATAGACGAACCTCGCTATCAGGTTTACATTGGCAATAATGTCATACATCGCTTTGCCATACACCTTGATCTGATTAATTCCAACTTATGGACAAGGTTAAAAGGTAATCCTTGTGGATACCTACACGAGGAAAACGCCCTGAAATCAGGACAAATACTCCCATATGCGGTAAGTATCCAAGTTCCTGGTGACATAACCATTCCACAAGGGACAAGTAATTTTCTTTTACCCCTACAGGTCAAGGAGGGTCAGAGATTAGAAAACTCTGACGCCCTAATCTGTTTATCCAACAGGATACAACAATTAGGGATGGTGGTAACACAAACACCAATGGTAAGTATTGGTAAGAATTCCACCTATATAATGGTCAACAATGTTACACCCAATAGTGTTACTTTACCAAAAGGAACATTATTAGGTTTAGCATTGGATGCTGAGTACTATACATTTGGTTTCCAAAACCAAATTATAGGCCTCATCCCTGAAGAATACTTAACGGAGGACGAAATTGTCGATCAAATATTCCATTCCTCCCCAGAAGGATTATTCACTATCCTATCTGTGTATCCCTTTAACGTCAAAGACGGCTCGTGTAAAATCGAAGAAGCATCAATCACCTTCGATCATCCGCTCAATGAGCAGGAATCACAAGAGTATCATGACCAAAGAGAAAAGGTAAGTCAACACCGAACTGACCTAACTTCTAGGCTTGAAGAAGCTTATGAGATAGGCCAGCCTGAAATCTTTCCAGGATTTCAGGAAAGGCTAGAAGAGCAAATATCTTTAGCTGACGGTTGCTCCAACGATGCTGAGCGACAGCAGCTAAAGGAAATCCTTTTGGAATTCCAAGATATTTTTGCCAAAGATTCCTACGACTGTGGGTTAACTAACCTCCACGTAGCCAGAATACAAACTGATCCAAATTTACCACCTGTATTTATCAAACAATTTAGACTCCCATTAGCGTCATATGATGGTCTACAAGACATCATTCAGAATTTAAAGGAAAGGGGTATTATACGTCCAGTGCACAGTTCGTATAATAATCCGATCTTGGGAATTCTGAAACCTAATGGACAATGGCGTTTATGCGCTGACTTACGACAGCTAAATAAACGCGTCTATATGTCTGGTTGGCCAGTGCCATACATAGACCAATGTTTGGTACAAATGCAGGGATCCAAAATATTCACTGCCATTGACTGTGCGCAGGGATATTGGACTGTACCAGTCCATAATGAAGACCAATACAAATTGGCCTTCACATTTGGAAAGCAGCAGTATACCTGGACCCGCATGCCTTTCGGTTACATAAACTCTGGTCATGAATTCGCTGTGTTCATGCATAAAGCTATGCCTGACGCACTCAAGAGAGGAACGTTATCATATGTCGACGATGTCTTGCTGAAAAGCACTTCCTTTGATAAGCATATCATAGAGATTAGACATGTTCTCACTCAGTTAAGAGAGGCAGGGATTAAACTGTCTTTACACAAGGCGCAATGGTGTCGCACCCATGTCAATTTCCTCGGACATGAGGTAACCTCTGAAGGATTAAATCCCCAGAGGAAGAAGGTTGAAGCCATACTAAAGGCTAAAACACCTTCAAACATCAGGGAATTAAGATCATTCCTTGGTATGACTAACTACTCCCGTAAGTTTATAGATAACTATGCAGAAATAACGAAACCACTCTTACACCTGCTTAAAAAGGAAACTACCTGGAACTGGGGGGAGCCTCAGGACCTAGCGGTAAGTGAACTGAGGAGGAAGCTCACTCAGGCACCCTGTTTAGCATACCCAGAGGGGGGTAAACCCTTCTATCTGGAGACAGGTTATACCGATTTAAGCATAAGTGCTGTACTGTATCAGAAGCAGGACAGTTTAAACAAAGTTATTGCATATGCTAGCAAGACTTTGTCACCTGTTGAAGTTAAATTCAACACGTGTGAGAAGGCGTTATTGTCGACTGTCTGGGCACTACAAAATTTTCGTAGCTATATCCAAGGTGAGAAAATAATTGTAGAAACAGCTCACCAACCTCTACAGTATCTGCAGAGTGAAATAATTAGAGACGGTAATCTCTCTAACAGTCGGATTACTGCATGGACTCTATCCTTACAAGGATGGCCGTTAGAAGTCCGTTACAAACATAATAAGAGAAGCCCAGTTGCCCAAGGTTTAGCAGAATTACATGACTGTACTGCTCCATCTCTGGAGGATAATGACACCGGAGATGACTTCCTAGAAGAGCAATTGCTATCCCCTTATAAAGTTTATGACGAGGAATACTGTCGACCACTACCGTGGGTATACATTGATGGTTGTTCATATCACCACGTCGCTGGTGCTGAACGGAAGTTAGTTGCAGGTATCGGAATTGCCTGGATAGGTGATTATCCCAATGTATCTATAGGATACAGTATTGGTCCTAAAAGCAGTCAGATAGCCGAACTCTGTGCAGTTTATAAGACCATTCAAATGGCAATAGAATATAGTATCAAAGAATTTGTTATCATAACTGATTCCAACTATGTTCGTAACAGTTTCGTCGAATATCTGCCTAGCTGGAAACGTAACCAAATGCTGAAAAGCAATAACAAACCTGTTAAACATGGGAAATTGTTTTGTAAAATCGATGAGTTGGTTAAGGAACATGGTTTAACCATATATTGGAAGAAAACCAAAGGCCATTCTAAGATAGAAGGTATTGATAAGGATGGTAATGACTTAGCCGATTCACTGGCAAAACAAGCAGCCATCAATGGTGAAACCCTAAACATTGATGATCTTATGGGTTCAATTCACGTTGAAGCCATAACTAGACGACAGGCTAGAGATAATGCCGACTTAAATGTTGTGCAATGGAGTCAAGAAGCTCCTAGTGAGGACCTGATTACCAGTCAGAAGAACGATCCTGTCATTGGTATATTCTATAGACATATAGAAGACCCTACTGTCAATCCCATTACAGATGAGGATTGCAAAGATAATGAAGATTTACGAATCTTAATGAGATATAAAGTCCAATTTAGTATCATGGATGGGTTGCTGGTCAGAACTTCTAAACATGGTATTCAACAATGGGTAGTCCCAACTGTATACCGAGGGTTAATGCTCCAACACGCACATGATGCACCTACATCTGGGCATCGTGGTGATAAGATCACATATGAGATATTGCGTGATTATGCATATTGGCCACACATGTTAAGAAATGTTAAGACATACTGTCAGGGATGCTTGATTTGTCCGCAATATCAACCCCATGGTCCAACCCATCGTGCACCACTTCAGAAGAGGGGGGTGTCATTACCCTGGTCTGATATTCAAATTGACTTTATAGGTCCTGTAACAAGATCTTCAAGAGGTAACAAATACATGTTAACCGTTACATGTATGTACACAAAGTGGATAGCATGTTTGCCTTGTAAAGAGAACACGAGTACCGTGTGCGCCACTTTGTTGATTAACCATGTCTTTTCCAGGTTCGGTCTGCCTCAAAGAATTGAGTCAGACAGAGGTAGTCATTTTACCAGCGAAGTAATGGCTAAGATGTGGAACATTCTAGGTGTTAAACGAAAGCTACATATTGCATACCGCGCTGCGTCTAGCAGGGGGGGTAGAGCGATATTACCAGTCTATCGTTAATATTCTGAAAAAGTACGTTAAGGAGTCTGGTAAAGACTGGGACATTAAATTGCCCCTAGTTTTAATGGCGATTAGAGCTACACCTAGCACTGCTACCAAATTGTCACCTTTTGAATTGATGACAGGAAGAAAGATGGTTTTACCACAGCATTTACTATATCGTACTTCGGATCATAATTTGATCAATGCTGCCACTACGCATCAGTATATCGAAGATTTGCGCAAGCATTTACAGCATGCGTTTGCTTTTGCCCAAAAGAATCTAGAAAAAGCAGCGACAGGGGTTAAGACCTATTACGATTTAAAAACCACGAAAAAGGAATATGAGATAACAGATCAAGTCTATCTGTATAATTTTGCGTGAAATCAAGTCAAGGAAAATACATTTTTACCTTCTTGGAAAGGGCCATATTTCATCATTGACAAAATTTCCCCAGTAGCGTACAAGTTAAAAATTCCTAAGGATGGTGATTTTATTGAAAAGTGGGTTCACATTAACCAGTTGCGTGCTTGTCATCCTAAATCTCAATTAAGGATTATAGGTGTGGATTCGGATGCAGAAGGGTGAACGACTAACCTGGATGAATGCTTGATTCACGTGGTATAGTATGATGTGAAATGTTGTGATGTGTCATGATCTCATGTACGTTCATGTCATTAACCATTTCCTTGCCATCCAATAACTACATTTTCTAAGCAGGTTACTAGCTAGTGTAACTGCTATAGGCATATTGCTGAGGAGTCAGTAATAAATGTAGTAAAGGATGAAGTTATAAAAATAGAATAAGAAAGAATACATATGTTGATGAATCGTAATAATGTGTTGTCCTAGGCCAAGTGATGTCATACTGTTATAAGTTTGTATACTTATCAAACCTTGAATCATTAGTAGATAAGTCTGAAACGAGTTCCTGATCCGTGACTGTCGAAAGATGTCCAAGAAGGATGTGGCGTGTTTCTGGATCGTACTGCTCCTGTGCCAAGAGCTACGGACCGACCCGATCGCAGAGATGGGACCATCCTCCGGCATCCTGATTCAAGAGACACCAGGGTTCATCTTAACAGAGAAGAGGATCCTTACCCGACGTGTGTTCGTCAGCTTGGACCCCAAGATTTCCATCGAGAAGGCGTACAACATTTCATCGATGCAGCTTCCTGAGTTACAGACTTGGTACCAGATGCACCTCCAAAGAGCACAGGACCGTGTGCGAAACATCTTGGAGCAAGCCCGGAAACCATTTGTATCCAGTTCTATTTCGATGAGCAACCGACCCAAAAGGTTCCTCACCGCTATAATTGTTGCATTAGTTTGTGCCACTGTTGGTGCAGTTGTCGCAACTGGAATGTCTGCAGCCAACTCTATTACTGTCCAAAAGCTGGATATGGAAATCTATGCGCTAAAGCAACACATTAACGATATTCATCAGGTGATAAAAGAGCAAAGAACACTTCTCCAAAACGTCTTAACTATTGTGAAAGACACAGTTGTTACAACAAATTTGCATTCGGAGTTAATTGCCAAATCCACTGAGTTGCACCAAAGGCATGACTTATTTAAGCGTGAACTTGTATTTCTGCATGACCCGATATTGTTCCACACACTTGCTTTTCTCGACGAAGTGCAAACTGGAATGATCGAATTGGCAGGGGGACGCATACCTCTGTATTTTGTATCCAAGGATATTGTTCATGCGATGCTTGCCAATGTGGATGGAGAAACAATTGAGCCTATGCAATTAAATCTGGCCTTTGAGATGGGGAGCGCTATACCTCTCTTAATTGACCCGGAACGTATGGAGATTTGCTTTTTATTGGCCATACCATATGTAACTCCCAAAAACATTTTTCAAATGAAAACAATTTACAATGTTGGTACATGGAAGGAAAATATCCATGTAAAAGTCCAAACCCCAGATGTTTTGGCTTTTCAACCGTGGATACCAGATTGGTATTCAATACCTATTTTGAATGACTGTGAAAAATTCAAAGACAATAATTTCCAATGTGATGGAAAACCTTTTGTGTACGATTCTACCAATGCTTTGTGTGGGATCGAGTACCTTAAACATGGCTCTGAAACATGTCAAGTGACTATGTCAAAAACCGACAGTAATGCGTTAGTGCATGCTATCTTAGTAAAAGATAAGTGGTTGGTAAGCACGTGTCTTAAAAACATGAGTGTTTTTCGCAGGGACCAGGTGACTAATAAAGTAATTGCCTTACCAGCACCTGTATCACTGATCAAGGTACCCCACGACTCTCGTATCACCATCGGTGACGTTACGCTATACCCAGTGTACACTGACGTCCTCGAAAGTGCTATTGAGATGGTGGATCCCTTCCAGAATCTAGATATCCCTCTAGATCCTAATCTTAAGTTCTTGCTGGACCATAAGCCCAACCACACTATCCAAATGTCAATCAAGAAAGATAACATTTCTGTGGACACATTTAAATACTCTGAGTTAGATACTGACCTTATTGATCGTGTTGACTGGTTCATCCATGTTAAGATTGTTATTGGGTGTGTTATGATAATGATGTTATTATGGTTGATTGTACTAAGCGTAAAGTTCAAAACACTTACAGGTACAAAAGCATATGAACATGTTCATTCCACGCATGAGCCTATGTTAGAAATGATGTGATTGCACAATATGTCTTGTGACTTCCATAGTGCCTACTCATAAGCTAAATTATTTGGCTATGATCTGCACTAAAGGGGGGTTATGTCAGGGTATTTATATCGGCAGACATTTTGTGCTATGATAGAAATCCAAAGTGTATACTCTGAAGTCATTGTTGAACAGACCAGACTCCATTTTGTATCTTCAAGCTAACAAAAGAGACACAAAAGTTCTATCCTTTCTCTAAAACTGACTGCTTTGCCCGAGCAAATAGATAAGACATTGAGAATGGGGGTGGACAGACTGTCTAATTGCAAATGGAATATAATAAATTCTAAAAACCCAGACCTGGGTGACAGAGGATTAAATAATTAAATTTTACTTTCTATACCAACAGATTCTCATTGTATTTTGAGTTCATCTATAGTGTTATAAGCTGTCATATTAGGAATTATAGCAGAATTTGCAGACGCATAGTCTGGACAAAACTGAGAAAGACCCTGTGATCTGACAGATAAAATAAGTTATTGGCTACATAAAGATAACGTAAATGACGTCAAAAATAGCCACCAGGAAAAGTTAACTCTTTCCTGGATAGGTATGTGTAGTGGAACAAGGCTGCCCTCTTGAGTTCGAATATTAAAATGATTACCTAGAAGGCAACCACACCCCACATTTGTGATTGGCTATCACCTAAGGAATTTTTCCCTTTAAAAAGTTAAGACAAGGGAAGAGAGGGAATTCGGAAATTCAAAGATTGAAGAGAGAGACATTACAACACTCTCGGGAGATTCAGGGAGATCCAGGCAGAATCGGGCGATCAGAGTAACCAAGAAACTCTTACACTCCATGCAGAGCAAGAGAGAGAAACATTCCTTGACACTTAGCTACCTGAGGATATCTGATGAGAAAATATCTACGTAACTGGTAAATATACAGGCATTTAATTAATTAATTTAAATTAATTTAAATTAATAGCATGATATATGACTGGATAAATCGTGATTAGATTTCATATTTAGGAATCTTAATTATTAAAGAATATATATATGGTTATAGCATCCCATCTGCAGCTGGGATTAATGTAGCCATTAATGTATTTGTGTGATTAATATCACGTTAGCATATCATGACCATTTATCCAGCTATATTGATTGGCTCTAATATAAGATAAAATATCTGTTAGACAAATTTTGCTTATATAACATAGTAGATTTCTCTCATTGGATAAAATCAAGGAAATGGTTGATGACTGGTTAAATGTTATTTATTAAAATTACATAGCAGTAGATCTTAACTACTTAGGAGGTCTAACCAGCATTGAAAGGGTTACTTCTGCCAGAAAGTTTTACTGCAGCTCTAAGGAATGCTCTGTCTCCGTAAAACTTTGTTTCCTTCGCTGTAAAGAAAGGGTCGTAAATCAGTCTTGACAGCTAATGGAGTCTATGCTGTACTAACCAGGAAGTAAATTGCCTATTGTATTGCATATTGTTTTTATACTGCATATTAATTATTATTGCCATATTGTATTACATATTCATGTTATACTCGAATTCCATTGATTATTATCATGCATATTACTCATCATTATTATTTCAATTGTTAAGAAATAAATATCTATTTTTATAACAATTTGTGATTTTAATTACCGGTATATGGTTTACCTTTCACTTATAACGATAACGATTAGGGATCTGAGAATTGAAATAGTGGGCAATTTCTCTCTGTTTACATTATTATCCCATAAATATCCCCACAATTAACACAGGCCAAGTCCAACCTCCAGCAAGCGCACCCATCCCCTCGAGATAACTAGGCCACATCCGGCCAAACCCTAAATGCGAACTGGAAATCCCCCAAGCCCCCACGACAAACCTAGAAACCCATCTAATCTGATTTCCGACGGCAGCGCATCAGGGCACTCACATCGCTGAGCGCACTGCCAACAGGAACGGGCGATAGCCGCAGGCCAGCCCCTGACAACCTCTGGGAAGACACGGCATGTGTAACATGACCAGATTTAAGAGCACCCAAATCCCAAACCGTAACCGAACCCAGGTCATTCCACCCAGAGATGACAAAGAACCCAAATGTACCTCCAGGAGGAGGGACAACCGACCCTGTACGAGGAGGAGCCACACCCGCATCATGTATCTGGTGCCAGACCACCGAATCGTGGAGAGAAATCCATTCGGAGACTGGCAGTGTGAACCTAAGGAACCCACCATTTGAGCCCTCTGAACCATCAGCGCAGGCACGCCGAGCCTGGCGGCGTCGGAATCCGCCCCTAACCGGAAATGAATGCCCCCTGAACTCCCCACCATCCTTATCCAGGAATTCGAGCCCCAAGTGGAATACCCCCCACGAAATGGACGCAGGAGAGAAAACCCGTCTAAGAGAACCAAACAGGGGGTGAGTAGGCCGAATAATCCAGGGGACGGAATAACACTCACCTAAGGAAAACAGGACAAAAGATGGAACCCGGCACCGCCCCTGATCGGAACGGCATAATCCAAACTATCCTGGGAACCCAGTACATCATGTTAGGAGCCCAACTATTACCCTGTGCACCCCATCTACCTCAGGAGAATGCGGAAGGGCCAGGTTATGTCAACGCCGCAACGTCCAAGAATGAACAAATTCTATTAATAAATCAGCCAACTGCTACCAATTTACCCTCCCCAAAGTCAACAGCCGTCGAGCGGTGAAAGTTGAAGGAAGTCCATTCCGACGCGCACTCAAACCACCAAAACACCCCCCCACCTGCAGACGACCGAACATGAACGGGAAGCCGAGCCCTGCAAATCGAAGAACTCACTAAGGAGCCCCCAACGCCCCTAAGGGATGGAACAAACATGTAGACGAGCAGTCCAACCCTGGAGCCCCCCCAAGGAAATGCTCCTATCTGGCCTGAGCACTCACACCTTACTGTAGCGGGCCCCACTCCGCCTCAAAGACCGACACACAGACCAGCTTCATCAGTCCGCTAGACCAAGCGACCACATCTCCACTGTCCTATATGTGGACCCACCCGAAGTACGTCCTACAGCGAACAATATAGAGCATCGGCCACTACATTGTGAAACCCCTGGGATAACCTCCACCTAACCAGACACTTCCCAGACTCAAACGGCGCCACAACCAGAGCACCACCAGGGTGGAGGACACTGTCACATGATAGACAGCCCGCACCACCCCAAGATTGTCGCAACGGAAGAACTACCCATTAGTTCGTGAGTAGGGAACCCCACAGAGGCTGCAAGAGCAACAATGCTTGCCAGCTTACTGGGCAAGAGTCAGCACACCATGGAGAGCCCAAAATGGCTCCAAGCCTGCCGCAGCGGTAAACAGGCAGAAGTCAGTGGAAGGGACCTACGGGGTCTGTCACCCAAAGCTACCAGTCAGGGCAACCGACGTTCCCTTGCCCTGGAATCGATCCCACTATCCAGGAAACTACAGCCCGTATCCCGACCCACGGAAATCCGAAACACTACCCCAAGAAAACGCCGCGGCAGCAGAGCGCGGACGTGCGACACTGACGGCCCCACACCGGAGTGACAATGGGACTGACCGTCAGAAAATACAGCCTAGAAAACAATAACCCAGCAGGCGCATCGGCAGCTGCCGGGCAGCCGATTCCATAGTTGCCGCCATCAGCGAGGCCCCCGGGCCCTGCAGCCCTAGCCCCTCGGACTGCTGCATCATGCCACAACACCCCATACCTAACCCCTTGTAGGGAACAACAAATGAGCTAAAAAGGAATCAGGTGAAATCGCCCCCCGCTCCTTCATGGGCCCCATGTCCCAAGGGGAGAGGGAGGGAGCGGATTCCGGGGGCACACCAAAACGGTCGGGAAGTAAGCTTACCAAGATTCCTGGTAAGCCGCTCCCGCACCACCCGATGGAAGTCTCATATGGACCGAAGGGCCTGCACATAGAGCACCCATGTCCCCTATCCCGACAGATCGTCCGCACGAAACCATGGGAGATGAGATGGGCCCCCCATCAACCCGAACGGCACGAGAACCCCACGTACCATGACTGTCGGTGAATTTCCAACCACCGCCCAGCCTCTGGCTGGGGCGCCAGTGAGGAGGAGGGTGTTCCCCCATCCCCCCCACCCCCGCAAAAAATATGAAAAACGCGCCGTGCTTAGGCGCCGGGCAAGACATAAAGGAAAACCATCCGGTCTCAGGCCAGAAAGGGTCGCACGCCAACCGTGGACGAAAGTGCAAGACATACCTCCACCAACCTAGCTCTCCCTAGGGACGACACGCGTCCCAGATAGTGTCCTGACAGCAGAATATCGCAAACATTCCCGGGGAGCCCTTTCCCCGACAATGCTAGCCATGCCCGGATACAATTCCTGTGCGTCATGGGGTATATCCGAGTAATGTATTTAATTCTATTTATGTTTTTCATGTCCCTCCCAGAGAAGGAAATCCATCTCCAATAAAAACCTTCCCCAATCTGCTCCCTAGTATTTCGCGACAAGACCCAGCCAAGCGGGCTATATGCGCACATCAGCAGCGCCCAGACCCACATGAAACGCCCGCCTTCTGGGAGTCATTGCCAGCGCTATTAGCTGCGCAGGATGCGGCAGGAAACTGTACTAAAGCATATAATAAATATCGAGAACGGGGGGGGGAATAACCAGAGTGGATTCCCTGGTAAGCGGTGTCCACGCACAGTTATTATTCTCATTCATCTATTAATTTTCATTTAATTCATTTATGGGTTTTTTTGTTTTTGTTTTTTTTAGTATAAAAGACTCCCATTTAGGGGAAGGAAGTGGCTTGGAGGCGAACTTGGTGCTATATAAAAGATACATCGATGACCTGTTTTTCATTTGGAAAGGAGGGGAAGATCAGTTGAAATCTTTTATTCAGTACATCAACCTGAATAAGTGGGGAATAAGTCTATCTTTTGACTATAGTACAAAGGAAGTCAATTTTCTGGATCTCACGGTAAAGATAATTTCTGAACATTGGCACTGGTTACTCAAAGATCCAATTCTGGCAAGATTCTTACCCTCCAATCCTAGAATTGTACATAGAGGAGTAAAGAACATGAAAAGAATCTTGACAGATAATATCCAAGATAAAAAACAGTTAAACCTATTTTTTTGAACCAATCAAAGGGTTTCTTTAGATGTGGCAACTGCAATGCCTGCCGTAACACAAAAAGTGATAAACAGTGCATTAAGGAGTTCACAGTAAATAGCAAGACACGTAAGGTAAAATAACTCATAATCTGTCAAACTCAAAATGTAATATACATGTTAAAGTGTCCCTGTGGTCTAAGGTACATAGGCAGAACCACTAGGCAATTGAGAATTAGAATATGTGAACACGCATATAATATTAGGAGAAAATTCCAACAACATCAAGTCTCTCTACATTTTGAAGAGTTCCATAATTCTGATCCTTCCCTTTTGGAATTTATGGGAATTCAACAGATAAATAAGAATTGGAGAGGAGGTAATCCTATTCAAAATCTAGGCCGAATGGAGATGAGGTGGATATTTGAACTTAATACCCTCATTCCTAACGGACTAAATAATGATTTCGAGATCTGTCATTTCTTAGATTCCTGAGGATTATAAATTGATATGCATCCAATTTCTAAATGTAACATAGGCTATAGTTATTTACATGTGCACTGATGAGATTCTATTATATCACTTTAAGAGTGCATGTGTATAATGGGGCTAGATCACGATATGTTAAAAGGAAGCACAATGGTGGAATATTAATGATCATTTTGAAAGTCAGATATTGCCTTTTGTTTTTCTTTCTCCTTATAGGAGATTATGTAAGAAAAAGAAAACAATTTGTCAAAAAGGAAACAGATTGAAAGTCTAATATTATTAACATATGTATTCTCATTTTCTCTTTCTCTATAAAATATGTAGTAAAAGGAAAATATGTTGTAGTAAAAATAAATTCATATAAAGAATGCTGAATTGTAAATATAATTATATTTTTATTGATTGTGTATAAATAATTTTGTTTTCATTTAATCTTGTTTTAAGTATGTGAATTAGTTTATATGTGTGATATAAGTTAAATTCCCATAAGAGACGAAGGAAAAGCAGCCTTCCATTTACAATAGGATGTGCTTGCCAATCCAATTGATCTGTCTGGGACACCATATGTATGTAAATGTGGACTGAGAGAAAAAAATGGAGCCAATTAGGTATTAGATTGACCGTATAAAAACTTGCATCAGTGAGGACTGATTCCAGCGCATTACGTCCTGACGAAGCCGTCCGAGAACAGCGAAACGCGTAGACAGCCACGTAATCACGTAAAGGAGGAGGCGGAGCCTAAACACGAGCCGGGAATACGGAAGAGGGAACAAGTATACACTTACCTGCCGACCCGAACTTTACAAAAGGAGCTCCACCCAACCCCTCTGATTCAGGAGACATCACCCAGTGTGGGATAATCTTGATGTGAGCAAACGGGAACACATACCGTTATGCTCACCACCGTTTCTAGTAAGCAGGAATTTGTTTGCACTGCTATCTAGTTGTATTTTAGTTGCTTTTTTAAAATTGTATACAATAAATTGTTATCTTTATATCAAATATACACGTATATGAATCTTTACCAATCCATGCAGATCTATACTATGATCTCTTGTTGATTTTTCTTTTTTGCATGTTTTATATGAAATTTTAGTCCTATCCAGCAAAGTATAAGTATACATTTATTTTGTTTGGTGATAGGGGCTTGTAACGGATCGCCTGGCACCCCGACTGGGTACCTCCGTTAATGGATGCTCCTAGCGTTTCCTGAGGACTCCAAGCACTGCAGCAGACACCACAACCACCGAATCAGAGAAGCGTATACATTCTCTCAAGCATATGAATGCTGTAGACAGTTGAATAGGAACCATACGAATAGGTTTGCACTCCTAGCAGTCAAACTGGAACAGCATGCAATAAATCCTCCCCCAATAATGAGACGACACTTCACTTTGAGGGTTAAACAGGAACTCTGGACTGGCTCATCCAGCCTGGCTTTTATTTCCATTTCACACATACAGGCCACACCCAGGGGGGGGCATAAAATAACCAATCCGAGATATGGTACAACCCACACATCCCCTCCCCTTAGCCTGAGAGATAATCCACTTATTATACAGTTTAAAACATAACTTTTACACAATATCTATAACTTCAAAACCATACATCACATTCACATACAAATCACATATTCAGACTCAGCATACTTTAAACATAAACACTTCCAAAATTCAGGCAAATCCCTCCAGTGGATCAAAAGTTACACGGAAGTCCTTTTATGACCGACCGCAAGCACATTTTCTTGCCCAAAACAGTTCCATGGATTTGGGCTGTGCGGTCGGTCAATTCCTGGCATAAAAATGGCTAAGTCCCATTTGAAGTGTGCCTGTACTTCGACTTTAGTCGAAGTGGAGTTGATGTTAAGGGTCGGCAGTGTTCGAAGTTAAAATGGCCGCCGCCACGTGGTCCTTTGTCCAATACCGGCTACTTCGACGACTTCGACAGCTTCGACAGCTTCGACTGTGTCCGAAGTGCCATATACAAAAGTACCAATCTGTCCCCAAAGTATTTAAAGAGCTAGGGACAGTATAATACAATCCACCTGCCCAAAAGTAGTTCTTAAAGGGTCAGTACATTATGGTAGCAGTCCATAAGCCCCAATTCAGTCACTTAAAGGGCAATATCTCCCAGGGACCATAATCACTGGGCAGGAGGCTAGCAACCAGGCTTCTCCAGTTCTCAGTGGCGAGGTTGGTTCCGCCACATTTCTCCCCTTTACCAAATAGACTAACAGGGTATCTGACCTCCTGCCGGTCAGTGCCCTGGTTAGTTTAGCAACCCACCCACAAAACAGAAACAGCAGTAAAGCCCACCCACAATAACTGGTTACTACACCTGGGTAGAGGAGAAATTGGTCCATGTCCAGGTGCCTCACCATGGCTGTGTGGGGGACTGGTAGGCTGCCTTGGTGGGTTGCTAAGTGGGCAGAAACCAGCGGTACTCTGCCCGGATGCCAGCACTACCACGGGAGTAGTCGGGTTGAAGCCTGGTTGCTGGAGAACGACTGTCTCCCCTTTAGATACACCGCTCTGCTGCTGGAGACCGACTGTCTCCCCTTTGGCTAAACAGCCCTGTTGTGGGGGGGCAGGACCGACCGTCCCTACCCCCTGTGCTGGAAGTGCAGAGACCACGGTCCCATCTGCACAGGTGTGGGGCTTACAGTCTCCCCCTGGTACATTAAGCTGCCGCTGGGGAGAGGTGGTAACCAGCTCCTCTCCCATTAGAACACTCTGCCGCTGGGGAATGGAGACTGTGCTCTCTATTCCCTGTACATTAATAATCTGCCGCTGGGGAGAGGTGGTAACAATCTCCTCTCCCATACATACTTCCAGTTTCTGCGGAGGGAGACCGACTGTCTCTCCTCCCAACACAGAGTCCTGCTGTTGGGGAAAGGAGGCTGGGTTCTCCATTCCCTGCTGGATACTCTGCCACTGGGGAATGGAGACTGGGCTCCCAATTCCCTGTACATTAATAATCTGCCGCTGGGGAGAGGTGGTAACAATCTCCTCTCCCATACCTACTTCCAGTCTCTGCGGAGGGAGACAGACTGTCTCTCCTCCCAGCACAGAGTCCTGCTGTTGGGGAAAGGGGGCTGGGCTCTCCATTACCTGCTGGATACTCTGCCGCTGGGGAATGGGGACTGGGCTCCCAATTCCCAACAAATCACACTGCCGCTGGGGAGCGAGGATGGCCCCTTCAGCTCCCTGTAACCTGGGCACAGAGACCACGGTCCCATCTGCGCTGGTGTGGGGCTTACGGTCTCCCCTTGGTGGGTTAGGCTGCCGCTGGAGAGAGGGTGTAACAAGCTCCTCTCTCTGAACTGTAACCTGCCGCTGGGGAGCAAGGATGGCCCCTTCAGCTCCCTGTAACTTGGGCACAGAGACCACGGTCCCATCTGCGCTGGTGTGGGGCTTGCTGTCTCCCCTTGGTGTGCTAAGCTGCCGCTGGGGAGAGGGGATAACAAGGTCCTCTCCCTGAACTGTAGACTGCCGCTGGGGAGGAAGGATGACACCTTCAGCTTTCTGTACCACACACTGCCGCTGGGGAGGAAGGATGGCACCTTCAGCTCCCTGTAACGCACACTGCCGCTGGGGATCTGGGCCGACTGCCCAGCATCCCTGTAGGGCCGGTAGAGAGACCGCAGTCCCATCTCCACCTGCCATCTGTGGGTCTTCCCAGGACCAATCTGTGAGGCCCCTCAACATTTGTGAGTAAGGGCCACCTGCTTCCCCACCTGGCAACTCTGGCTGCTGCTGGGGATCTGGGCCGGCTGCCCAGCATCCCGGTGGGCCCGGTGGAGAGACCTTGGTCCCATCTCTACCTGCCTGTTGTGGTTCCTCACAGGACCAGTCTATGAGGACCCCCA
Organism: Pelobates fuscus; assembly: GCF_036172605.1. Taxonomy (NCBI): domain Eukaryota; kingdom Metazoa; phylum Chordata; class Amphibia; order Anura; family Pelobatidae; genus Pelobates; species Pelobates fuscus. The sequence goes on from NC_086327.1 coordinate 56,828,719, forward strand.
CTTCGGGTTCCTCCCGCCGCCTCAGGGAAAGACAGCTAACCTCCTCGGATGCAGCCTCTACTCGGCTGCTGTAATGCTCCTGCTGCTGAGCATACTTCCTCTCTTTCGCCAGCCGGAATTCTCGGCCCAGCCTTGTGTTTTGCTCGGCCATGACCTGGTTCCAGATCACCCGGCGGGTCTCCATGGGTATATCATCCCCATACTCGGCCACTCGCTGCCTCACCTCGGCCAGCCAATCATCTCCAGAGCCAAAACCTTCCATACTGGTCTGCTCCCAGGGGCGCTGCACGAGTGCTAGCATTGCCCTCAATTTGTAAATCCAAACAGTGTCTCTAAGCTGCTTTACCTCGCACTAGGACGCCATCCCACCGCTGCCACCAATGTAACGGATCGCCTGGCACCCCGACTGGGTACCTCCGTTAATGGATGCTCCTAGCGTTTCCTGAGGACTCCAAGCACTGCAGCAGACACCACAACCACCGAATCAGAGAAGCGTATACATTCTCTCAAGCATATGAATGCTGTAGACAGTTAAATTGGAACCATACAAATAGGTTTGCACTCCTAGCAGTCAAACTGGAACAGCATGCAATAAATCCTCCCTCAATAATGAGACGACACTTCACTTTGAGGGTTAAACAGGAACTCTGGACTGGCTCATCCAGCCTGGCTTTTATTTCCATTTCACACATACAGGCCACACCCAGGGGGAGGCATAAAATAACCAATCCGAGATATGGTACAACCCACACATCCCCTCCCCTTAGCCTGAGAGATAATCCACCTATTATACAGTTTAAAACATAACTTTTACACAATATCTATAACTTCAAAACCATACATCACATTCACATACAAATCACATATTCAGACTCAGCATACTTTAAACATAAACACTTCCAAAATTCAGGCAAATCCCTCCAGTGGATCAAAAGTTACACGGAAGTCCTTTTATGACCGACCGCAAGCACATTTTCTTGCCCAAAACAGTTCCATGGATTTGGGCTGTGCGGTCGGTCAATTCCTAGCATAAAAATGGCTAAGTCCCATTCGAAGTGTGTCTGTACTTTGACTTTAGTCGAAGTGTCGAAGTGGAGTTGATGTTAAGGGTCGGCAGTGTTCGAAGTTAAAATGGCCGCCGCCACGTGGTCCTTTGTCCGATACCGGCCACTTCGACGACTTCGACAACTTCGGTAACTTCGACAGTTTCGACAGCTTCGACAGCTTCGACAGCTTCGACAGCTTCGACAGCTTCGACCGCTTCGACCGCTTCGACAGCTTCGACAGCTTCGACCGCTTCGACAGCGTCCGAAGTGCCATATACAAAAGTACCAATCTGTCCCCAAAGTATTTAAAGAGCTAGGGACAGTATAATACAATCCACCTGCCCAAAAGTAGTTCTTAAAGGGTCAGTACATTATGGTAGCAGTCCATAAGCCCCAATTCAGTCCCTTAAAGGGCAATATCTCCCAGGGACCATAATCACTGGGCAGGAGGCTAGCAACCAGGCTTCTCCAGTTCTCAGTGGCGAGGTTGGTTCCACCACAGGGCTTATCTACTCTATATCGCTCCACTTCTTGTACATTATACTACAATATTCTATATCTGGTGAAGGGAACACCTGTGGAAGTGTGGTAGCTGTTCTGATTAATTGCACATAACTGTATGTCTAAATAGCTCTAATTTTTACCCCTATAGAGCTTTAATATATTTAATGCTCCAGTAAAAGTAATTTATTTTGCATGTTTGTTTTTTTTGTTTATATTTAAATGTATTTATTTATTTATTTATTTAGTTTTTGTTAATTACCGAATTACAAAACCAACAGTAAAAAAACACACTTACCCGTGAAAAGCCTGGTGCTCCAACCGTGGCACCGCAGGCACAGAAGGTGAAGCAAATAGACATGAAAACCAGGGTTCACTGTGTTCATTCCATGTGTTCCAGGCGCCCCCTGCTGGGCAGGGTAGTAACAGCAGTCAGGATCTGTGAGAAGAGCAAAGGTGAGCCCACACTCCACACCAGGAGGCAGCCGGGGTAAGTGACCATTAGGGGGGAGACAGACAGAATAGGGACACACACACACATAGAACAGACACACACACACACATATAGAACAGGGGCACACACACACATAGAACAGGGACACACACACCAGAGAGAGCAGGGGAAGAAGAGGAGGGCAGAGGGGGATCCTCAGGGAACAAGGAGCCCACCAAGGAGGGAAAAGAACTGAGGGGGGAGAGAAGGACCCAGCAGGAGGGGGTAGGGGCAGAAAATGGAAAGAGCCGGGACAGGGGGCTCCACGAGCAAGCCGCCCACCCCCCCAACTGACAAGAGAAGCGGTAAGCGATAGAGGGAGGGGGGACAGGGGAGAGAGATGCAAGGCTCCCGGACCACTGGAGGGCCCCCTCTGGCCACGAACGGCGGGGCACCGTAGTACCAAGGGCAGCCCCGCTGGGCCACCATACCATACACAGCCCTGCCATCCCGCCAGCCGCGGAAGGGTAAAGAAACGGCCGCACGCTGCCAGGAACGTGCAGCCCGCCTTCCACTGCCCCCGGCCGCGGATGCAGGCCGGGTAGGCCGTGCTACCCACGCGGCACATGAAGGCCACGGATCCATATGAAAAGTTTCAGACCGCGTGTCTGGAGCCCCCAGACACGTGGGCCTGGTGATGCTTCGGGCCCAGGCTCCCACCACAACCGGGCCCGGGGAGTAGTGGCAGGGTACCCCCTTAAAGGGACAGGGTACCCCCAAATGATCCTGTGCCCCCTTAATGCTGGCCCCCAGGAGCAGAGGCCACAGGGAAGGCCCCAGAGAGAGACAGGCCGCGGGGGGGGGGGGGAACCCACACCGGCAGCCGCCCAGGGGAGAGGGGCCAGGGGCCACAGGGAAGGCCCCAGATGGAGAGAGGCTGCAGGGGGGAGCACCCACACCGGTAGCCACCCAGGGGAGAGGGGAGCAGAGGCCACAGGGAAGGCCCCAGATGGAGACAGGCCGCAGGGGGGAGCACCCAAACCAGCAACCACCCAGGGGAGAGGATCCAGGAGAGGAGAGTACCTGAATAAGGAGTCGCCGGCCACCATCCACGCTGCAGCAGCTCTGAGGGAAGCCCTGAGGGAAGCCAGCAAGCCTCAACCTCATCCCTCAAGCTGTGTAAATCTGCAGGCCCAGGCAAACAGGAGCAGGAGGACAGGAAGCTGTTTGCTGTCCCGAATCCCAAGTGGCACTGAGGTAAGACCTCCCCCACACTAACTTACACAGAACATAATCCCACCCACACACTCTTTCCCAACCAATCCCATGCATCTATCCCCACACTCCTACATGTGCCCTTGTCCGCCCCAGGGCCTGAAACATTGATTACATGCAAATGTACGTCTACTTAAAATAAAGGCGCTCTTTTGTTTATTTTGAAGCCCTATATGCGTTCTTTCTTTGGAGTAAGAGTTCTCCATTTCAAGTTATTTTTTCACCCTCTATATCAGCACACTATGCTGTCGCGACTCATTATTGGGCTGTGTTAAGACACTCATCGCTTAAATAGATGAAACCGCTGTTTAGCCGATAATCCCCTTTTTGTAGAAATGCAGGCTCTGCACAGCCGACCGCCAAACTCCCGAACCGAGTGTAAGGGAATGCGGTAACTCACGAACATAAAATCAGCCGAACTCCTTTCACGGCTAAAATAAACGAAATGCGCTTTCCAAGTAATAATTCCCCCCAAACAAGATCAAGCTCCGTCTTAAAGGTAAAACAGGATTCTGTCTAATGGGGGCTACCTGCCCGGTATTTATGCAGGTCTCCCACCTGGTGGACACTCCCCTAGGGAGTTCCAGATGGAAGACTGGAACATTTATTGGACAGTAGCCAATCGCAGTGGCTTATTACACACATAAATCCCTCCTCTCTATCCTGGAGATAATTGGGAAGAAACCTAATTATCTCCTGGGATAGAGGCAAATCGCCATTTTAAATACAGCAATAAAAATACATTAAAATACATAAATGTGAAAATACCGAATGTATGTGTTTCGTGTAACGTATCCCCAGATAGCCTGGATCTGAGTGCACATTTCTACCGAATAGCACTCAGATCCAATGTACACAGTTCAATCACCATGGAGTCAAAGTTTCTCACAAGTCTTTCGGTATACGATTGACTCCATGGGACGGCTATCTGGGCGAAGTCCATACGTACGTTGCAAACTCCTGAACGGACCGGTGTTCGTATGCCTCTACAAAATAGAAGGCGGGCGGTAGTTTTCAGCGGTGTTCGGTAGATAAAGTGTCCACTTTTAGTTCCATAGAATCCTCGCCGAACACCGCTGATCCTTCTCGTGTTCCAAAATGGCCGCCGCCTCGTGGTCGGCATACGAACGACGACCACCCGTACGGATGGAATGGAGAGGTGTCTGCGGTTAACCACAACGTTCTAATTGGGGCCAAGAGGTTAACCAGCAGCACACTCCTCTCCTGGGTGGCCGTCCATTCGGTAGTTTCAATCGGTATTTAGAGAAACACACAAACAGGGGCATACGGACAGGAAATCAAACGAAATAAAGGCAAACAGATGAACCAGCAATCTTAGTCTGTACAGATGGATCTGTCACAGTCTGGTATAGAATTTTTTTCCAGGGCTGCTTTTAGTTCCCAGTCCGGCCCTGGGGGTGTATATAAAAAATACCCCTCTCTGTCTTATTAGAGATATCTTTGCCAGAAGCTCAAGGAAGCAAGGCAAGGTGAAAGGTCAGTGTAGGACTGTTGGGGAAAATTCAGCTATACACGGGACAAAGACCCTCTGGTTGATGGATGGAGAAAACACAAACACTCTGAAATGCTTTTCCAACAAGCCCAACCTTTAGTTAAACGCAAGTTATATTTATACATACTTTTTCATGCTAGTGGGTGTAACAGGATGTAATGGGAAGCAGCTGTTTGTGATATATGTTGTTGAGAGAAGCACTCACTCTGTATAAATGTTTGCTGAGTACTAAAACAGGATGAGTACTAAAACACTAACATATACATATGGGGATAATTACCAATAAAATTCTGTTCCTAAACTTAAACCTTGATTTGATAATACCAATTAATTACTTTAATAGTTTCAAATAATTCAATACTCTTGGATTAACACTTAAAACTATATATAAAATATTAAAAAACATGAACTATCTAATTCAGAATTACTCAAAAAGTATCAATATCTTACTCTTGTCATTGGTGCTATCTTAGGAAGGCTTATCTTCTCAAGATGAGAGCCAAGTGGAGGAAGAAGCGTATGCGCAGACTGAATTGTAAGAGGCGAAAGATGAGGCAGAGGTCCAAGTAAACGTCTCCTCCGTTGCTCCTGAGACCTGCAAGCTAAAGAAATTACTCCTGAAGACTGCATGTGGAATTGAACACACACACACAATCAAACACACACACACAGCGACCTCACACACAGCACCCTTACACACACACCACCCTCACAAACACACATACAGCAACCTCACACACACTACCCTCACAAACAAACACACACACACACAGCACCCTTACACACACAGCACCCTTACACACACAGCGCCTTCACACACACAGTGCCCACATACAGCGCCTTCACGCACATAGAGCCCACACACACAGCGCCCACGAACACACACAGCACCTACACACACACACTATTGTGTGTATGTATATATATGTTGCGTGTGTGTTTGTGCTATAGGGCGCACACCCTTATGTAATGGGCTGCGCACACCTATGTTCAGTAATTAGGCCCATCACAATTGTCACCACCAGGCCCAATGGGCTCTTAATCTGGCCCTGATGGCATGGGGGCTTCTTTGTCCTCCCCCTCAACCTCCCTGTTTTATATACTACCAAGAGGCATTATGGACATACTCGAGCGATGGAACACATCTATGCATTCCAAATAGAAGAAAACATAAGAACAAGAAACAGGACATTGTGGAACACAAGGATGCGCTCCAGCATAGAAGGGGCGGATATTCGTCAGGGATAGTAGTCCGTGCATTCCAGCAATGGAACACACAAACCGGAACCGGAAATGAAGGCGCACCTGAAACAGGTGTTCTATCAAAAAACCCTACCCTGTGAAAAATCCCTACCCTCGTCACTTCCGGTGATGCAGCCGCACCGGAAGTGACGTTAGGACGGGGCTGTGCACAGCCGCACAAGCGCACAACATCTAGGTAGGAAATTTTCACATCGAGCAGGGGAAAAGAACGTTACAATGCGCACGCGTGGCACAGTACTCCCATCGGAGGTACAGCCTGCATGCGCACTAGTGGGCAGGGAGCGCTTTACGTCTATCCCATCTCCCTACCCCACATCGCGCGTGCGCAGTATAGGGGTAGGGAAATTTGATGGTCATTTGTCCTGTGAAATCTCCCTACCCCTATACTGCGCATGCGCGGACCTAATTGACCACGCGTGCGCAATGTGGGGTAGGGAAATTTCACGGGACAAATCTGTACACTGCCCATGCCCTAGATTGGGTAGGAGGAGCTATCTCACTTGATTTTCAAAAATCACTTTGCTGGAGCTTGTCTCATGTGCACTGGTTGTGTTGGTTGATTTTTTTCTGTGCTTATTGTGCTTACTGCAAGTTTGCTATTCTATACATTTATTCTACTACACTTAACACCCTTTCACCATCCTGTGGGTGCAGTTGTAGAAGGATTACCAGGACACCATTAAGGTAAGAAAATACATTTTTATGCCAACCTCAAAATCTGTACTGACAGTTACCCTCTGCTGGTCTGAACTATAAACCCCCCCCCCCACTTTCCCTCTGCTGGTTTGAACTATATACCCCCCCAGTTACCCTCTGCTGGTCTGAACTATATACCCACCAGTTACCCTCTGCTGGTCTGAACTATATACGCCCCCCCAGTCACCCTCTGCTGGTCTGAACTATATACCCCCCGCAGGTACCCTCTGCTGGTCTCAACTATATACCCCCCGCAGTTACCTTCTGCTGGTCTCAACTATATACCCCCCAGTTACCCTCTGCTGGTCTTAACTTTATACCTCCCCCAGTTATCCTCTGCTTGTCTCAACTATATACCCCCCCCCCAGTTACCCTCTGCTGGTCTCAACTATATAGCCCCCCAGTTACCCTCTGCTGGTCTGAACTATATACCTCCCCAGTTACCCATTGCTGGTCTGAACTATATACCCCCCCAGTTACCCTCTGCTGGTCTCAACTATATATCCCCCAGTTACCCTCTGCTGGTCTGTACTATATACCCACCCAGTTACCCTCTGCTGGTCTGAACTATATAACCCCCCAGTTACCCTATGCTGGTCTCAACTATATACCCCCCCAGTTACCCTCTGCTGGTCTGAACTATATACCCCCCCAGTTACCCTCTGCAGGTCTGAACTATATACCCCCCCCGTTACCCTATGCTGGTCTCAACTATATACCTTCCCCAGTTCCCCAGTTACCCTCTGCTGGTCTCAACTATATACCCCCCCAGTTACCCTATGCTGGTCTCAACTATATACCCTGTTACAAACTGCTATTTGTAACTGGCCCTTTAAATGGAAAATTGCCCTGCTTCCCTGGATTGTGGAGAAGCCTATTTGCCAGCCTCCTTCCTCATGACTATGGCCCCTGGAAGATTGTGCCCCTGAAAACTTATTAACTTTTATTGGGTGTGTATGGCCCTTTAAGAACCGTCTGGGGGACATATTGTGACTTTGCTGAACAATGTCCCTTTAAGACTATGTCCCCAGACCTGTAAAATAACTTGCCCCTGGCTTTCCCCCTCTTGGTTCAGTAAATAGGGCTTAGTGAACCAAGTACCACACAGGCGGACCACCCAGAAGTTAAAGTGTGCAGGCAATTTACCTCCCAGGCTGTGAGGTTACTGCAGGTTAATTGCACGTGGCGGCGGCCATCTTTGTTCAGTCGAACGCGGTAAGCGGTGTATGCTAAAGATTCTGTGGAACTGAAATCGGCTACACATTTTACCGAACACCGCTGACCCTTACCTTCTTCCATACTGAACTTGCAGCTCCAGAGACTAAGTCCCGTTCGAAATGGGACTTAGTCGTTTTTCGGCATGAAATTGACCGACCGCACAGCCCAAATCTATGGAACTGTTTTGGGCAGGAAAATGTGCTTGCGGTCGGTCATAAAGGAGTTCCAGCTAACTTTTGATCCACTGGAGGGATTTGCCTGATTTTTGGAAGTGTTTATGTTTGATGTATGCTGAGTCTGAATATGTAACTTCTATGGAAATTGAATGTATGGTTTTAAAGTTACAGTGTGTGTGTGAAAACTGTATTTTTATTGTATGTAATAATTGGTTTAACTGTTTATCTGAGGGGAGGGGATGTGTGGGTTGCACCAGATGTGTGATTGGTGATTTTATGCCTCCCCCTGGGAGTGTCCTGTTTGCATGTAACCTCAATAAAAGCCAAGCTGGGTGTTCCAGCACCTGAGACCTCTTCTGACCCTCTAACTTGTAGCCTTGACTCATGTTTGTAGGGGACAGCTATAATCACTACAGGGATTGCTATGCTCTTCATACTCCCTTAGCTACTGAGCTCTTGTAAGAGCTCTTGTTCCTGATCCTGCTTCGCTCTACAGAAGGAAGAGGTTCGCCTATTGGAACCTGGAGCCTGGTCGTAGGTCCAGGGCGCAGAGCAGACGGCGAGATACCAGCCCAGCAGCGGTGGTTCGTGGAGTCCGCAGTGCTTATGGTGGCTACGGTGCTGATGGTCCTTTGGTGAGCGCTAGGAGCATCCTTTTCTACGGTCCAACTTCCAGCCAGCCTGGAGGCAACCGTAACATACCCCCCCAGTTACCCTCTGCTGGTCTGAACTATATACCCCCTCCGCTAAACCCTGCTGGGCCTAACTATATACCCCATTGTCTGTGCTTATCATTCCTTTCTGCAGGATTTAACTTTAGTACTATCACCTGTATATATGTTTGCCAATGACCAGAGCTGTCTTCCCATGCTCCCTGAAATTGACTAGATTGCTTAGAGTGATGGAAAAGGGAGCCCTCTTATCTGTTCCAGACATCCAGTCACTCACTAGGGATGGGTTAGGTGGACGTTACCTGATGCTGTTGATATTTATTCCTATGAATGGAACAGCACCAGGCACCCCTTCTATCAATCTTGGTCAACATAAAACATCAGGCAGGCCAAAAACAATGAATCCCATTTACAGACTCCACTCTGTCTTCCTAACTGTGTACATAGTATATTACAACACCACAGGGGGAAATCTGTCTGTTAATTTATGTTGTCTAGCATTAGATAACATTGTGTAATACAAACAGTTGTGTGTTATTTATGTACCGTGTATACACTGTGCTGTGTATAACATTTTGCTGTACATAACCTACTGTTTTATACTACTAAACAATGCAGTTTACAACACTGTACCATGTACAGTAAGTCTTAAGGGGATCTCAGTTGCATAGGAATCTTGACTTTGTACAGACTCCATGAAGGTAAGTAATACTCCTATCGTGATGACACAACTATTTAAAAATAATAATAATAATTTTGTGTCCTTATTGTCCACTCACAGGCTTGATTTACTCTCTTTCCAAGCAGTGTCCTATCTCATCAGACTCCCTGACGGTGAGTAGTACCCATATGGTGTTGTGACTGTAATAAGAGTTCATAATTTTGTCCTTATATTGTCTCCTTACAGGCTTCGCATTTCATTCAGTCCCTCACCTTGCCTATTGTGTGGTCTTAGACTTTTCAACGGTGAGTAATTCCAAGATCGTGTTGATACAATTATATTGCATAATTTGGTCCTTATTGTTCCCTTACAGGCATGACATTTGATCCACTCACTTGTCTAGCAGTGTCCGGTCTTATCAGACTACCAGACGGTGAGTAATACCCATACGGTTGTTACCTTTGTAAGACTTTAACATTTTATCCTCATAGGCTGTGCAGTAGATTTACTCTGTGTGTTCTATTTTTATAGAAATGGAGACCAAGTACAACGACATCATCAAATTCCTCTGTTTTGGAGAATACCCACCCGGGTATTCTAAGACACAGAGGCAGACATTCAGGCAGACCACTGCCAAATTTATTTTAAAGGGTGAGTATCAAAAATACAGTCAATCTTAGTTGTTTGTAATTAAACAAACCCTTTAATTTTTCAATTTCATTACAGAAGGAGAGCTCTTCGTTGGAAGAAGAAGAGTTATTAAAAACAAAGAAGAAGCAAGAAGGATCTTAGAGTTTCGTGCATCGCCCATTGGAGGACATACAGGCATCAACAGAACGCGATCGGCCATCTCCTCGAGATTTTTCTGGCATGGAATGGCCACTGATATTGATAAATGGGTACACATGAATTATCTTTGTGTTTTGCTATATTAATGAAAGCTTGTACACAGGTTAACAACTCATTTCCTACAGATCCAGGAATGTGATAATTGCCAGAGTCTGGAAAGCCATTGTCTGCTCCACAGACGTTACAATGTATTAAGGTAAATATCTACTATAGTATTGCATAACAAATTTTATTACATTGTTTTATTTAAAAATGTAATATATATTTTTTTAATCACATTAGGTATCTGCTGTCTGGGAGCTTGTTGGGATTCACCTAACAGGTCCCGTCACAGAGACAGTGGATGGTTTTAAGTACATATTGACGGCTACAGAATACTTTTCAAAGTGGGTGGAGGCTTTTCCTCTTAAATCAAAATGTGCTGTTGAGGTGGGACGCCATATTTGCTCCATGGTTTATCGACATGGCTGTCCCAAGCGTATACTTTCAGACCAGGGTAAAGAATTAGTCAATCAAGTATGTGTACTTTCAATTTAACATTGTTGTTAATGATATTTATTTTGTAATATGTTGCCTTATAAACAATTATATGTTCCTACATTTTTTTTTTCTTTCAAGCTCAACGACCACATGTGCAGTCTTCTTGGAATCGAAAAAAGCGTGACAGCGGCATATCACCCACAGACCAACGGCCTGGATGAAAAGACTAATCATAACATCAAAAGGCAAGTTTAATTCAAGTTTTGATTTTATTTCTGCTTTCAGTAGAACTTTGCTTCACAGGTTTACTTAAAGGGAATTTCCAGTGCCAGGAAAACAAATCAATTTTCCTGGCACTGCAGACTCCTTAGGTCCCTCCCTCCCACCCCCATCCCAGGTTGCTTAAGGGGTTAAAACCCCTTCAGTGACTTACCTTTATCTAGCGCCGATGTCCTTCAGCGCTGGTTTTGGCTCTGCCCACTCTCCTCCCCCACCGACGTCAGCCAACGGCCGTATGCGCATTACAACTCCCCATAGGAAAGCATTATCCAATGCTTTACTATGGGGATTCCGGCGACGCTGGAGGTGCTCATGCATTGCGTGAGGACGTCCAGCATCTCTTAAAACACAAAAAGTGTTTTAAGAAGCCGGAAGCTCCTCCAGAGGCTGTCTCATTGACAGCCACTGAAGGAGGACTTAACCCTGCTAGGTAATTAGTGCAGTTTATGAAAAACTGCACTACCTACTCTTGCAGGGTTAAGGGTAGTGGGAGTTGGCATCCAGACCAATTCAATGGGCAGGAGTGGTCTGGCTGCCTGGTGTGTCACTTTAAAGACACACTATATTGTCAGCAATACAAACATGTCTTCCTAACACTATAGTGTTAAAGAAACACTTTAAATTTCATGCCCTTTCTGATTACTTTTAAATGCTTTTTTACTCACCTTTTCCAAACTGTTTGTGTCTCCTAACAGGTAGACCCGTCCAGGCAGAGGCAGCTCTCTAATTAGGAGATTTTAGTGTCACCTTAGGGCAGACTACCATGTCAGATCCGAGGTCAGAAACCGAGGAACAGACACAGGAGGGGGATCGGCGGCTTGTCCCCTGATGGTGCTTTGGTGCAAGGCCCCTCCAGTCCGTCTGCCTAGGAGAGAGACAGTCTCCTGTCTGCAGCTTTGCTGGGAGTGAGCTACAGACGGAAGTGTCTCGCGATCTCCCGCCTTTCAGAATGTTGCTGGATACCAAGCAAACTCTCTGACTGGAGCTCGCAAAATTTACCTTGTGGTATGCAGCTCACTCCCGGCAGAGCTGCAGACCAGAGAGCCTGACTACTGGGGAGAGGGGGTGCACACAGTACCACCAGTGAAGGTATTTATGAACCCACTCACCCTGTTTCTTTTATGAAAGCATTGAGAGGCTATTGCACATGAGTTGCAAAAAGTTGCACTGATTGCACATGAGCTGCAAAAAGCTGCACTGTGCAAATCGGCATCTCTTCGTGTTGTTTTTTCAGCACACTTGTTTGTATTGTTGTATGCTAAAAATTCCACATTAATTACAAGAGCGTTGTAAATATGTTTTATCTTGTTTTTTTATTTTATTCATTGTAGAGCTCTCACTAAATTGGTGAATGAAAATCAAAATAACTGGGACGTGTATTTGGACGCAACATTGTTTTCCATAAGGCCGAAGGTCCAAACCACTACCAAATATTCACCTTTTCTTTTGATGTATGGGAGGGAGGCAGTTTTCCCAGCCGAAGTTCCTGTTGAACTGCCAGTGAGTTTTTGCTGTTTTTTCTGTCTCCGCTACAGTTAACTATGTGCGTATAGTATATGTAATAATTGTTTATTATATACAGATTTCGCCTCATTCTGCTTGCTTTATTCAACATAAGTTGCACATAAGATTCTTATAACATTGGACAGTTATTTGCTAGTTAACTATTAGCTGATCAAGTTTGCTGCCATAACCATATTTAACCCCTTAAGGACCAAACTTCTGGAATAAAAGGGAATCATGACATGCCACACACGTCATGTGTCCTTAAGGGGTTAAAGATAGTGTGCACATGTGACTAATCCAAATATATTTTGTTATTCGTAAACATTTTAATCTTGAAAATTATCAGTTCTGTTTTCCACTAATAGCTGTATGACTGTACAACTAAAGGTACTTTTTTGTATTTATCTTTTCAAAATTAACATTCTTTATGTTACTATTTATTTGACATTTTTGTGTGTGTAAACATATAAATATAATTTTAAAATTTCCACAGCTTTCGAACATCATCTTTCTGGAGGAGAAGAATTATGTAACCTTTCTAAATGAGAAGAAGGCATCAATGGAGAAAATAAAGGAAACAACAAAGGAAAACATAGAAAAATCGCAGGAGAAGCAGAAGAAGACGTATGCGAAGAAGGTGTTGAAGAAAAACAAGGATGTGGTGTACAGTGTTGGCGACGAGGTCCTTCTTTATAATATGAGAAAGCGTGGTAGGAAAGGAGGAAGGATAGAGCCAGACTTCTCTGGTCCTTATATTATCAAGGAGTTGTGTGGCAAGGTGGTGAAACTGGAGAATTCGGGCGGAGTTACTCTTAAGAAAAAGATCAGCATAGACCACATCAAGCCATACAGGAGGAGTGATGAAAACAAAGCCCAGAGGCAGAAAGGTGATGTTGAATTGCCTAAGGAAATCGGCACCTGTGTGTCCTCCATACTACCAAGGACCTCTGTCATCTGTTTTGCTGCACTGTAAAAGGAGGTACCACCAAATTTACTACCCGACTATAATTTATTATTTTTCTATTGTGCATATAGCAAGCCTTGTTCTTTTTCTTCATCCTATTCTTCCTTTATGTAGTATTTTTATTTTAAATGAATGTTAAATGTATGTGATTAACATTAATCTTGATTTTCTTTTCCCAAGTCATCTGCATCTTTGATTGTCATGCAAAGCATAGAAGACAGAGGTAGCAGTTACTGGGTTCTTATTTTTATTTAGTTTGACCCTGTTGGTCATTTGTTTGGCCATTCCCCTTTTGTTCTGGTCTTTCACTCTGTTGCCGTTCTGGCACTTTTTTATTTCTTTTTTGGTAAAGTTGCCACTGTTTGGCATCGTATTCTATCCAGTTCTCATGTTTGCTATTATACCAAAGAGCCTATACAGGTTGAGTTATCCCCTTGTCAGAAATGCCTATTAATATAAGTGAATTGAATTTAGGAAGCTTAGCATATATGATTTTTCTAGCAGATTGGATGTTATATTGGAATACTGCTTTATTTGTTAAGAATTTGTTTTATTTTTTCAATACTTAATTTTAAGATAAGGCATACTCAACCTGTATTAGCTTTGGCTCCAGAATATACAGTTACATACCTGGAGTTAAGTTTTCTTGCTGTATATTTTTTTTATTATTATTATTTTTTAATAGTTAAAATCCTGTGGGAAGCTGAAGATGACAGATCTGTGGAAGCAGTTGTGGGACCATACAAGCTGTATGTTTCTTCATTCCGTACACTGCATGGCAATAAGTGGCTGGTTGATGAGGTAAGAAAATAAAGTGTTATTAATTAGTCTAAAGCTAAAATATAAAAAAATATATTTAATAATTGATTTTTATTTTTATGCAGGTGATTGATGCATACATTCATCATCTGATTGTGAAGCATCAGGCAAGTGTGAATTATGTTTATTTGTGTGTTAGTTGCGTTATTATTTTGCATTATAATTTTCCATCTATTGAAACAGGAACCTGTTCGACAGTTTGATGCTGTACTGTCATCTGTGTTATTTTATGGGGCAATATAAAATCTTGGAAAGGTTAGTGACTTGTTAGAATTAAATTTTTATATATTAAATATATCTATTTATAATTAATTACTGATTTGGCTTTCTACCTTTTCTTCAGATGAAGTTTCCAGTCGAAGATCTTTGGTTATGCCCTGTAAACGTTGGAGCTCACTGGATTTTATTGGTATTTATTATTAAAATAATTTGATTTCCCTTTCTTTACTTATGTTGCCATGCACTATTATATTCTATGTATATTCTATGTAAATATATTTAACTACAATCCTATGACACCACAATGCTCATTTGCTCTATATAGTGTTGGCAAAAAGTAGGTATACAGTAGAATGATATATAATGGTGCAATACTGTATGTAATGGTTAACAATTATTGAATATAGTATTGCAGTCACAAACACATATTGATAGAAGGCTCAAAACTCATAAGTGGAGGTGATCTCCGGTCTTCTCATTCAGATATCCCAATAAAATTCATGTGGAGCGAGGGGAAAAATGATACATAGAGTAGATCCTTATGGTAAAGAGAACATTTATTCGAAAACTTACAATCAGTTAAAAAATACAGGCATATCACCAACTCAGTTGAAGAATCCACCAGGGAAATAATCAGGGTACTGGAATTGATATAAATATAAAAACAATAAATCAATATACAGTCCTAGGCGTTTCGTCCAGTCATAATGCAAAACAATCAGTTATATAATCAGTTTATATGACTGATTGTTTTGCATTGTCCCTGGTGAAGTCCTTCAGGATGTAGCCCCATAATCAATAGATCTAAACACATGCAATAAGGTTAGTATACTGTATACTTTTGAACTTGCTACTGACTCTTGTGGCTACAGTTATTCACTCTAACAATTATTGTTTTTGTTTTTTTTCCTTTTTTGACAACTCTGAGCTGTGGGATACGAGGAAGATGAAGGGGTCCATGTTTGCTACTCATGAAGAAGGTAGAGTATTGAACCTAAAGTTGCTAATTTTCATGATTTTATAGACTTCATTATTAATCTCCTCCTTTGCCTTTTTAATATGTATTCCCTCTTACTTTTACAATACTTTTCATGTACTTGCTACTCACTCTTGTGCTTACAGTTATTCACTCTAACCATAATGTTTTTGGTTTTTTTCTTGTTTGACAACTCTGAGTACCGTCTCCTGTGGGATACGAGGAAGATGAAGGGGTCCATGTTTGCTACTCATGAAGAAGGTAGAGTATGGAACCTAAAGTTGCTAATTTTCATGATTTTCTAGACTTCATTGTTAATCCCCTCCTTTGCCTTTTTAATATGTATTCCCTCTTAATTTTACAATACTTTTCGTGTACTTGCTACTCTCTCTCGTGCTTAGTTATTCACTCTAACCATAATGCTTTGTTTTTTTCTTGTTTGACAACTCTGAGCACCGTCTTGAGGGAGATGAAGGGTACCATGTTTGGTTCCAGTGCCAGAGAGGCCACCATGATGAACCTCAACCTGCTGAAACAGAAAACTTCCTCTACACTTGGCTGCTTCATAACACATGCTGCAGATATGACGTAACCTTCATTTTCCTGTGATTAAGAATGGTGGGCCACCACGAGAGAGAACATGACATGATACCAATATTGCTTTCCTCGTGCCATACAGCTTTTATTTTACAGGTGCTTAAACTTTCTCCATGTTCTGTGGTTACCACAGTCTGTCTTTGCAAGGCAGGTTTTTCTGTTACCCTTTTTACTTTTTTTTTTTTTTAATATAGATAAAAACTCTAAGCTCCACATTAACGTAGAAGAAATAAAGTATATTGCAGAAACCATGACATGCAGATTGTGTTTCTTAAAAACAAACAAAAAAAAACCACTTGCTTTGACCCATTCTGTGACATCAGTGCAATAGTGACGGTGATGAAATGGCCATATGAGATGGTGTATTTCAGAGTCAAAAAGAAACAAACCTCAGTTTATCTTGCTGAACACAGATTGGGGTTCCTTTTTGTCGCTCTAGATTTTTTTTTTGGTGGATACTATATGAATTTATAACAGGGTAAAGACTCTTTGCTTTAATGGAAAACTATAGTGCTGGAAATATCAAACTGTATTGCTAACACTATACTTTACTCTGCACCCTTATTGTCAGTTACCTGATTGCTGGTTCAGGCTCCGCCAACATCTGGTCCTTCCAGCGCACGCATTTAGGCTTCCCCATCGGAAAGCATTTACTCAATGAGTTTCTGTAGGGTTTTTAAATTGCCTGGTTGTCCTATGCAAAGCGTAAGGATGTCCAGTGTTATTTCACATAGTTATATTTTAAGAACCCTGAAGCGCCTCTAGTGGCTGTCTGATAGACCGGCAATAGAGGAGGAGTTAATCTTGCAAGAACATTTTGGCAGTTTCACAGAATAGGCAATATTTCACATTGCAGGGTTAAGTGGACTTGGGAACATCACCCAAATAAGATGAAGTGCTCTTGGTGCCTATAAGTGTCCCTTTAAAAATGCTTCTTACTCTGCTCATTGCTATATTTTCTAAGTCATCAGTTATAAGCAAAACTATGCATAGGCACAGTGACAAGAGGACCATTGTGCACCATAAATTAGCATAGGCTGTTACAAAGCCATATTTCCTAACTGTCATGGATTGTTTGGTAGAGTCTTAGTTTTGTGTTGCTCTCCATTGTCCCACAACAGGTCAACAGGTCAACGTTAATTACAGATACATATTTAACGGCACAGACAAATTAATGTAGATTTCAAAATTAATTGTTTTAATCTTTTTAAAAGTGGCAGTATAAAGAAGTCTAGCAATAATTTCAAATTAAACAAAGTGAAAAAGTATGTTGGCCCTTTTATTAGATACATAATTTTTGCACATGTGGCCAACATCGGATATTGTTAGCCGCTCTTTACTCTTAAGAATCCTTGTGACTGAGGCTTGGATGAAGCTGTGATCTTCCTTTACAGAACAGTCCTTCAGTATCCAATAGTCTCTTATGCAGTGAATCCTCAAAGCGGATTGCTTCTTTCCTCTGGAGCTGTAAAAATCAAACATATAGTTCAAACTCACCAAATCGTAACCGGAAAGCAAATTACAATCTGTATATTTTATATTTGAAAATACAATTACCATGTTGAGGATTGGAGGCATAGAATAGAAAGAATGATAGAGCACTTTAAATTTAGACTTACAGCATTTCCGTGACCTCCACAAAATAAGACAAAATAGGAACAACTTTTATATTAAGTATTTTTCCTACTCTTGACAAAAGGCAGAGCTACCTAAGGTACACTTATGCATGCACGTGAGTAGATTGCTTCCGTTGGCTCCTGGCAAATGAAATGCCGGGAGCTGAAGAGGACCTTGTGAAAGCTGCATACAAATAACATTTTAAGTCAAGTAAAAACTACCTTCACCTGCCCTCCATGGAACCTGGACTACAAGTGGAACAGTGGCTGCCTGGGGTCCTAGCACAATATGCAAAATAAATAAAATAAAATGTCCTCAAAAGATTAAGTGCTTTAGGGGCCATTAGAAGTCTCAGAATTGGGTATAATGCAACAGAGGCTTACGTTTTAAGAACCTGGTGGATTTCGGAAGAGCTGCCAGTCGGAGAAGATACACAAAGTTCCTCTTGTTAAACAGAGCGATTTGCTCCATCCTGAACTGGGACACCAGATCTAAAAAACAAAAAGTTTAAATGCTTTAAACCGACTCCCTCACCAAACTATAATACTTGATCTTATTGTTATTGTGATACAGTCACAGTGTAAGCAGTGTTTTGGAGATACAGTCACAGTATAAGCAGTGTTTGGGTGATACAGGCGTTTAATTCTCCATAGTCACGGTATTTATGGTTACCTCATAAGTATTACCGTCACTCACATTGGTTGAATTGGCACATGGATACACATGTGAGCAGTAAAGCCACGTCAAGGCTTCAACCCTTGTTACTGACCTTTCACACACACCATACTTTTCATTCATACGCACTCGGTATTCCAGATGTTTTGGACTACACCTCCCATAATGCTTTGCCAGCCTTATGGGAGATGTAATTCACAGCATCTGGACTGCCCAAAGTTACCTACTGCAAAAAAATCATCAGTAATAGGGAACTCTTGTCTAAGAGTTGATCCCATTTAGTGTGTGTATTAAGATCATCCTTTTTGTATTCAGTGGTTTATGTAGTCTCAGTCCCTCGGAACTAGGTTGTTAGACACATAGAATTCGAAGCTGGCAATATCCCACCAGACATGAACTTCTTTCTCCATTAATTTACCTAGTTGGTATATTTTTGATCTAGTATCTGTGACTTTTGGTGGTTCTTTATTGAAAGTGACTTGGGTTTTTTCTGACAAGTTGTCAGTCAGAATGTGATCAAAGAATGTCCTTCTACTGGATCTAATATGTTCTAGGTATCTATTTAGAGCCATAATCTCTACACTAAAAGTTAATGGGAATAGAAAAGTATAGGACGTGGGTAGAAAACTGTACCCCTAGCGAGTGGAGAAAATGGTACTGTGGGATGTATATATACAGCCTGTGGGTGAAAAGTATATAGACTGAAAGAGGATCTCAACTAGTAGAATAAGCCTCCCATTAAAGCTTAAAAAGTAACTAATAACTGGAATAGTGATAACACCCTAAGCGTAACAGGAGATCTACTAACAAATCTATAGTTGAAAGCCAAATAAGTACAGAGAAAGGGAAAAAATAAATAAATATAGAACGGTAAAGAAGTGAAATTAATAAGATCAGCGGAATAATAATAGTCTAAAGAGACACTAGTGGATGAAGAATATAATAGATGGAATGGTTTAAGTCAGTGATAAGGTGGAGTGTACTAAACTATAAATAGGGCAAGAGAAACTAAAGATGAAACAGCAAATGAGGTAAAGTAAATAGTGAGTGGTTCTGCACTATCAACAATATATTGAACAATGAAACAAAATTTAGAACTATGTATGCAGTAAAATATGGTATAATATGAATGCACATAAGATAGGAGCAATAACCTTGAAAGTAAAAACACTCTACTTTAAATAGAACTGGCAGAAATGAAATAAGCAGCAAAAACAAACTGAATAGCAATAAAATATTAAGATAAATCAGAGTCCAAATAAGAATAGCAGTAGAATATGAATCAGTCCAAATTCCTAGGAGTCCTTTTGTTGAAATATGAGATCAAGTTTGTGTGAACAGATGTAACAGTTGATACAGAGTGCTAGTAGCGAAATGGAAATAGGCACCAGCTACACTGTATCTCTATCTGTAATAATATAACCGTGATGGTAAATGACAAATACAATCGTTCGTCATACAGCAGAGACTAAAAATCACTAACTAGATCACTTAATGTAGATCTAGAGTGTTAGAATATTTCCCCTCAGGGATCTATTAGATGCAGCAAACACCCATCGTGTGGATATAGGCATATCAGGTTTATTGATAAAATGGATAAAAAACGTTCACAACATTCTTGAATTTTAAATTTTAAATAAATAAATATATATATATATATATGTATACAGAGTCCTTATGGATGAGCAGAATCAGGGTAAGCTGTTACTCACTAAACCTCTGGCCGGTCAAGAGGTAGCGGTTTGAAGAAAAGCCAGGAAGATAGGTGTCTGGACCTTCGCGTGCGTCTCACTTAGTACCCGATCTGCTTTCCACTGAATCTAGGTAGGAATGTGTAATTACGGCTCCTGCCGTAAATTGCCTTACGCGTTTCGTGACTAGGTAGTGTCACTTCTTCAGAGGCTTGTAGTCCTGAAAGGCTGTCAGTCGGCTTAATATAGCTCCCGTTATTTAGTGCAAGACGGACAGCTGTAGACAGTGCTGATATGATTAGTCACTTAACCAGTGATCATTTATGTGATGAAATTTAAAATATATGCATCAAGAGTCAAAAAAGGAGAAGCATGGAATAAACGAGCACATATAAAAAAATACAAGAAAATATCCATACATATATAATATAAGTGTCCGCAAAGTGACTGCAGGATCTAGTAGAAAGACATAACAATAGATGTCAGATAAAGGATTACTAGGAGAGAATAAAAAGGAAGTGTTGCTATTACTATTCAATATAGTTTAAAAAATAAAGAAATATAAATAAATAGATAGACAATAATACTAGGCGTTGAATCATAAAATAATATAAGTTAATAAAATAAGAGGCTGTAAAGGTACCTATAATAAGTGTGAATAATTGGATGTATGCTAAAATGTTTTGTGTAAAAGTGCCCATAAGGGGCTGGGTCTGATACCCAGAATGCCAGTATGGATCTATGGATAGCTCTAAAAATAAATCATATATTGAAACTAAAAGTGTTGGATTTAAAAAAAGGTGTGGCATATTGTTTAACATGGAGGTAACCTAAAACCCTACCGTGTTCTAATTGGATAGAGTTTAAATACAGACAAAGTCGGTAATGGATAGGCGTTAATGGACTCTAAAATAAAATTGTCTCATAAATAATTTTGGTAGACTATAAAGTGTTGAGTCACAGAAATATGTGAAATAAACTATACAGAGATAATATGTGTGTATGTCTGTGTCTGTATGTGTATGTCAGTATGTATGTCTGTTTGTATGTCAGTATGTATGTCTGTATCTATCTGTATGTGTGTTTGTGTATGTCACTATGTATATACAGGGAGTGCAGAATTATTAGGCAAATGAGTATTTTGACCACATCATCCTCTTTATGCATGTTGTCTTACTCCAAGCTGTATAGGCTCGAAAGCCTACTACCAATTAAGCATATTAGGTGATGTGCATCTCTGTAATAAGAAGGGGTGTGGTCTAATGACATCAACACCCTATATCAGGTGTGCATAATTATTAGGCAACTTCCTTTCCTTTGGCAAAATGGGTCAAAAGAAGGACTTGACAGGCTCAGAAAAGTCAAAAATAGTGAGATATCTTGCAGAGGGATGCAGCACTCTTAAAATTGCAAAGCTTCTGAAGCGTGATCATCGAACAATCAAGCGTTTCATTCAAAATAGTCAACAGGGTCGCAAGAAGTGTGTGGAAAAACCAAGGCGCAAAATAACTGCCCATGAACTGAGAAAAGTCAAGCGTGCAGCTGCCAAGATGCCACTTGCCACCAGTTTGGCCATATTTCAGAGCTGCAACATCACTGGAGTGCCCAAAAGCACAAGGTGTGCAATACTCAGAGACATGGCCAAGGTAAGAAAGGCTGAAAGACGACCACCACTGAACAAGACACACAAGCTGAAACGTCAAGACTGGGCCAAGAAATATCTCAAGACTGATTTTTCTAAGGTTTTATGGACTGATGAAATGAGAGTGAGTCTTGATGGGCCAGATGGATGGGCCCGTGGCTGGATTGGTAAAGGGCAGAGAGCTCAAGTCCGACTCAGACGCCAGCAAGGTGGAGGTGGAGTACTGGTTTGGGCTGGTATCATCAAAGATGAGCTTGTGGGGCCTTTTCGGGTTGAGGATGGAGTCAAACTCAACTCCCAGTCCTACTGCCAGTTTCTGGAAGACACCTTCTTCAAGCAGTGGTACAGGAAGAAGTCTGCATCCTTCAAGAAAAACATGATTTTCATGCAGGACAATGCTCCATCACACGCGTCCAAGTACTCCACAGCGTGGCTGGCAAGAAAGGGTATAAAAGAAGAAAATCTAATGACATGGCCTCCTTGTTCACCTGATCTGAACCCCATTGAGAACCTGTGGTCCATCATCAAATGTGAGATTTACAAGGAGGGAAAACAGTACACCTCTCTGAACAGTGTCTGGGAGGCTGTGGTTGCTTCTGCATGCAATGTTGATGGTGAACAGATCAAAACACTGACAGAATCCGTGGATGGCAGGCTTTTGAGTGTCCATGCAAAGAAAGGTGGCTATATTGGTCACTGATTTGTTTTTGTTTTGTTTTTGAATGTCAGAAATGTATATTTGTGAATGTTGAGATGTTATATTGGTTTCACTGGTAAAAATAAATAATTGAAATGGGTATATATTTGTTTTTTGTTAAGTTGCCTAATAATTATGCACAGTAATAGTCACCTGCACACACAGATATCCCCCTAAAATAGCTAAAACTAAAAACAAACTAAAAACTACTTCCAAAAATATTCAGCTTTGATATTAATGAGTTTTTTGGGTTCATTGAGAACATGGTTGTTGTTCAATGATAAAATTAATCCTCAAAAATACAACTTGCCTAATAATTCTGCACTCCCTGTATGTCTGTATGTATGTATGTGTGTATGTCAGTATGTATATATGTATGTGTGTGTATCAGTATGTATGTGTGTATGTATGTCAGTATGCATGTATGTCTGTGTGTATGTGTGTGTCTGTATGTGTGTGTCAGTATGTATGTCAGTTTGTATGTATATATGTACAGGGAGTGCAGAATTATTAGGCAAGTTGTATTTTTGAGGATTAATTTTATTATTGAACAACAACCATGTTCTCAATGAACCCAAAAAACTCATTAATATCAAAGCTGAATATTTTTGGAAGTAGTTTTTAGTTTGTTTTTAGTTTTAGCTATTTTAGGGGGATATCTGTGTGTGCAGGTGACTATTACTGTGCATAATTATTAGGCAACTTAACAAAAAACAAATATATACCCATTTCAATTATTTATTTTTACCAGTGAAACCAATATAACATCTCAACATTCACAAATATACAATTCTGACATTCAAAAACATAACAAAAACAAATCAGTGACCAATATAGCCACCTTTCTTTGCAAGGACACTCAGAAGCCTGCCATCCATGGATTCTGTCAGTGTTTTGATCTGTTCACCATCAACATTGCGTGCAGCAGCAACCACAGCCTCCCAGACACTGTTCAGAGAGGTGTACTGTTTTCCCTGCTTGTAAATCTCACATTTGATGATGGACCACAGGTTCTCAATGGGGTTCAGATCAGGTGAACAAGGAGGCCATGTCATTAGATTTTCTTCTTTTATACCCTTTCTTGCCAGCCACGCTGTGGAGTACTTGGACGCGTGTGATGGAGCATTGTCCTGCATGAAAATCATGTTTTTCTTGAAGGATGCAGACTTCTTCCTGTACCACTGCTTGAAGAAGGTGTCTTCCAGAAACTGGGAGTTGAGCTTGACTCCATCCTCAACCCGAAAAGGCCCCACAAGCTCATCTTTGATGATACCAGCCCAAACCAGTACTCCACCTCCACCTTGCTGGCGTCTGAGTCGGACTGGAGTTCTCTGCCCTTTACCAATCCATCCATCTGGCCCATCAAGACTCACTCTCATTTCATCAGTCCATAAAACCTTAGAAAAATCAGTCTTGAGATATTTCTTGGCCCAGTCTTGACGTATCAGCTTGTGTGTCTTGTTCAGTGGTGGTCGTCTTTCAGCCTTTCTTACCTTGGCCATGTCTCTGAGTATTGCACACCTTGTGCTTTTGGGCACTCCAGTGATGTTGCAGCTCTGAAATATGGCCAAACTGGTGGCAAGTGGCATCTTGGCAGCTGCACGCTTGACTTTTCTCAGTTCATGGGCAGTTATTTTGCGCCTTGGTTTCTCCACACGCTTCTTGCGACCCTGTTGACTATTTTGAATGAAACGCTTGATTGTTCGATGATCACGCTTCAGAAGCTTTGCAATTTTAAGAGTGCGGCATCCCTCTGCAAGATATCTCACTATTTTTGACTTTTCTGAGCCTGTCAAGTCCTTCTTTTGACCCATTTTTCCAAAGGAAAGGAAGTTGCCTAATAATTATGCACACCTGATATAGGGTGTTGATGTCATTAGACCACACCCCTTCTCATTACAGAGATGCACATCACCTAATATGCTTAATTGGTAGTAGGCTTTCGAGCCTATACAGCTTGGAGTAAGACAACATGCACAAAGAGGATGATATGGTCAAAATACTCATTTGCCTAATAATTCTGCACACAGTGTATGTATGTGTATACCTGTATGTGTGTGTGTGTGTGTGTGTATGTCACTATGTATATATGTCTGTAGGTATGTCTGTGTGTATGTCAGTATGTATGTGTGTATGTATGTCAGTATGCATGTATGTCTGTGTCTATCTGTATGTGTGTGTGTGTATGTCAGTTTGTATATATGTCTGTATGTATGTCTGTGTGTATGTCAGTATGTATATATGTATGTGTGTATGTGTGTGTCAGTATGTATGTGTGGATGTATGTATGTCAGTATGTATGTGTATGTCTGTATGTGTGTATGTCAGTATGTAGATATGTCTGTATGTATGTCGGTTTGTCAGTATGTATGTCTGTGTGTGTGTCATGATGTATGAATGTCTGTGTGTGTGTCAGTGTGTATGTGTGTATGTATGTCTGTGTCTATCTGTATGTGTGTGTGTGTGTATGCCTGTATGTATGTATGTTTGTCAGTATGTATGTCTGTGTGTCAGTATGTATACATGTCTGTGTGTGTGTCAGTATGTCAGTATGCATGTATGTCTGTGTCTGTATGTGTGTGTATGTCAGTATGTATATATGTCTGTATGTATGTCTTTTTGTCAGTATGTATGTCTGTGTATGTCAGTATGTATGTCTGTGTGTGTGTGTATGTATGTCAGTATGCATGTATGTATGTGTATGTCTGTGTGTATATTTCAGTATGTATACATGTCTGTGTGTGTCAGTATGTATGTGTGTATATGTATATCTGTATGTGTGTATGCCAGTATGTATGTGTGTATGTATGTCAGTATGCATGTATGTATGTGTATGTATGTATGTATGTGTCTATCTGTATGTGTGTGTGTATGTCAGTATGTATATATGTCTGTATGTCTGTGTGTGTGTCAGTATGTATACATGTCTGTGTGTGTCAGTATGTATGTGTGTATGTATGTATATCTGTGTGTGCAAGAGAGTTAATCAAGCTTGTGAGTGGACAATAAGGACACAAAATTATTATTATTATTTGTAAATAGTTGTGTCATCACGATAGGAGTATTACTTACCTTCATGGAGTCTGTACAAAGTCAAGATTCCTATGCAACTGAGATCCCCTTAAGACTTACTGTACATGGTACAGTGTTGTACACTGCAATGTTTAGTAGTATAAAACAGTAGGTTATGTACAGCAAAATGTTATACACAGCACAGTGTATACACGGTACATAAATAACACGCAACTGTTTGTATTACACAATGTTATCTAATGCTAGACAACATAAAATAACATACAGATTTCCCCCAGCTGTGCTGTAATATACTATGTACACAGTTAGAGAGACAGAGTGGAGTCTGTAAATGGGATTAATTGTTTTTGGCCTGTCTGTTTTATGTTGACCAAGATTGATAGAAGGGGTGCCTGGTGCTGTTCCATTCTGTCAGGATTCACACCGTGACCTCCAGACTGCCAGACGGGGTCGCCCCTTTATTGCCCGAAGAGGGATTTGAATCTGTGTACTCGGCAGTTCTGAACCTGCTCTCTTACCGCTGAGCCATTTCAGGACTTAGGATAACTCCCGTTTAATCTTGAATTGCCTGCAGCACTAGGGGGCTGGACTTCACCTGGCTCAGACCTGTCAATCACTCTCCAGCTGAATCTGATACCTAATCAACAAGGTATAAGACACTGCCCCTCCCTAAGGGCAGTGTCAGTTCAATGACTCTGGTTAGAGAATTGCTATTCCACGTGCCTCTTGTCCTGACCTTGGATTGCTACTTGTTTTGTACCCTGACCTCTGGCATCCCTTGACCTCGGCTCGCTACTCGTATCTCCTGATTTCTGGCATCCTCTGACCATTGAGTTACCTACGACTATTCTCCTGGATTTCCTTTTCTGTACTGCGACTTCAAGCATTCACCTGCACAGCCCCCGTGCACAGATTCACAGGCCAGGTGAGTTCTACCTTGACCACCTAGGCCTGTGTCTAATTGCAAGGGTGAGCATATCTCTGCATGTTGGACTCCCAGCAAGGTAAGCCTGACAGATTGAACTGACCCTTATGGAGTCCACAGAGATAATGCTCACCTCCCTTGCTCAGCAAGTGTCCAGCCTGACCCAGACTGTTTTGGAGCTACAGCAGGAAGTTTTAATTCTTAAAGGCACAGTATGCCCAGTCCCAGAACCGGTTACAGTTATGCACTCAGCTAGCGACCCTGCTGTCTGTAATCCTGAAAAGTTTTCTGGAGATAGATCCAAATACAGGGAGTTTCTTAATTCCTGCAAGTTATTAATTTCTCTAAAACCTCGATCTTATCCCACTGAAAGATCTAAGGTTTGTTCAGTTATCTCCTTCCTAAGAGGTGAACCTATGGACTGGGACCCACTCCTTTTTGGAAAATGATGATCCCATCTTAGACTCATTGGACGAGTTCTTTGAAGCTATGTCTCTTCTTTATGAAGATCCTAACAAACAGTCTACTGCTGATTTAACCATCAGAACCCTTCAGCAAAAACATAGACCTGTCGAAGATTACATTGCTGAGTTTAAAAGATGGGCAATAGAAACTCAATGGAACGATATAACCCTGCGCAACCAATTTCGAATTGGGTTATCCGAAGGAGTAAAGGATGAACTTTCTAGAACTGAACTTCCTACTACATTAAACGCGCTGATTCAACTATCAATCAGCATTGACCGAAGGCTTAGAGAAAGAAAGGCCGAAAAAGCTCTCTCGGGTTCATCATGGGAAAAACCATCGTTACCAATTGAACCTATGGATAGCAAGACCGCTGTGCCTAAACCAGCACCACGTCCCAGAGGATCACAGATTCCCAGAAACAAAGGGAATCTGTACCAATACCACAAAACCGTGTTGCCTCGTTTTGCTCCTGTTCCTAGGAAGGCCCCAGAGGAATCTTACCTTCCTCTTGACTCAGATGAGCCTATGGAAATAGGATTGGTCCAGCACAAAGTGACTAGTAAAGAAAGAGACCGGCAGAGAAATCATGGCCTTTGTTTTTACTGTGGTGAAAGGGGGCACTTTATCTCATTCTGCCCAATTCGCCCACATCGACCAGAAACTGTTCAAGTTGGGGTTATGCATACCCATCCGGCCAACTCTGCACCTCTGCCTGAGAAACACCAAAGTCGCTGTCAGTCTGGTCCACGCTCCGTGACACATAAGAGTACTCAGACCACGGTAGTTAATACAACCTGTGTTTCTCTAGAATCAGCTACCGGTACCCCTGAAAAATCTCTACCTCCTGCTCCAGACACATCTGTACCTCTTCTTGATGAATCTACTATTCAAGAAAGAGCAACATGTGACCCAGGCTCTATATATAAGCTGGAGTCGCGTAGCGCTGCACGCACATGGGCTCTTATTAGTGTAGGGAGAGGATGCTGCCGCTTTCAGGGACAGATTAGGGAAGAATTTTGCAAACTAGTACATTAGTGGGGTGCACTTCATATCTGAGAATAAAATAGAAGGGTCAAATACTGCAGTTACAGCACAGTTGTAAAAATTCTAATTGTTTTGGTGCTAAACAGTAAATTTGGGGCATGTTCTTCATATCTGAGAGTCAAATAGAAGCTTCAAATACTGCGGTTACAGCGCACTTGTAAAAATTCTTATTTTCTGGGTGCTAATCTGCTAAAAAGTAAATTTGGTCCCTGCACTTCATATCTGAGAGTCAAATATAAGTGTCAACTACTGTGGTTACAGTGCAGTTGTAAAAATTCTAATTGTTTTGGTGCTAAACAATAATTTGGTGCCTGCACTTCATATCTGAGAGTCAAATACTGTAGTTACATCGCACTTTCAAAAATTCTATTTTTTTTGTGCTAAATAGTACATTTGCGGCCTGCGGTGCATTTCTTGCAGTCCAATGAACTAAAAAAAAAAAAAAAAATAGTTGACTATTGGCGGTTACATTGTCGCCTGACATAAAACATCTGTTAGTTTGGTAGGTGAACGCAAAGAATGAGGAGAGCGTCAAATAAGGGACGTTTTCCTGGTCGTGGTGCTGCTGGTGTTGGTGGAGCTCCTGTTGCAAGGAGAGGACGTGGTCGATCTGTGCCAGCTACACGCACAAGTGAAACACCTTCCTCATGTGCGAGTATGCGACAGAACCTTTAGCGTTATTTGGTAGGCCCGAATGCCGCTCTATGAATGGTGAGGCCAGAACAAGTACAGGCGATAGTAGATTGGATGGCTGACAGTGCCTCCAGTTCCTACACATTGTCTCCCACCCGGTTCCCTGCTGAAAGCTCAGAGTTGGCACCTGCAGCCCATGGCCATCTGTCTTTCACCTCACCCCCTTGCAAATCAGCCAAGCAGTCTGAGCCATAAGTCATGCAGCAGTCTCTTATGCATTTTGAAGTGGAAGAGATTGAGTGCACTGATGCACAACCACGTATGTGTCAGGATGTGGACATGCAAGGACCACCTCTGTGCATACAGAGCCTGAGGCGAGGCATAAACGTGCTAAACCTGAACACAACCTGCATGACCAGACATCTACATGCAAAACACAAGCTGCAGTGGAGTAAGCACCTCAGAAACCAAGAAAGGTCTCGGGCTCCTCCTGCTTCCTCTTCCGCTGCTGCCGCCTCGGCCTCTTCCCCCACCTCTGAAGTCACAGTGGCACCTGCCACCCTGCAAACAGAGGATGTGGCAGCAACGCCACCACGTCTGCCACAGTCTCCAAGCATCTCCACACTGTCCCATGGAAGCGTTCAGCTGTCCATCTCCCAAACACTGGAGAGAAAGAGGAAGTACCCCCCTAGCCACCTGCGATCCCTGGCCCTGAATGCCAGCATTTCAAAATTCATGGCCTTTGAAATGCTGTCATTCCGTCTGGTGGAGACTGACAGTTTTAAAAACCTGATGGCGGTGGCAGTCCCACAGTACATGGTTCTCCACTGCCACTACTTTGCCAGGCGAGCCATCACTTCCCTGCACAACCAATTGACAGACAAAATCAGGTGTGCTCTGCGCAACTCCATCTGTGGCAAGGTCCACATAACCACAGATACGTGGAAAAGTAAGCATGGGCAGGGACGCTATATCTCCCTAACTGCACACTGGGCAAATGTAGTGGCAGCTGGGCCTGAGGCGCATAGCAGGTTGGTGCATGTCCTTCCGCCACCGAGGATTGCAGGGCATTTCTCTTTGCATCCTGTTGCCTCCTCCTCCTACTCCACTTCCTCCTCCTCTACAACCACCTCATCGAGGCAGCATAACACCTTCACCACCAACTTCAGCACAGCCAGGGGGAAACGACAGCAGGCTGTTTTAAAACTCATAAGTTTGGGGGGAAAAAAACACACTGCGCAGGAGCTGTGGACGGGCATGGAACAACAGACCGATGAGTGGTTGTTGCCACTGAGCCTCAAGCCCGGCCTGGTGGTGTGCGATAATGGGCGAAATCTCATAGCAGCTCTGGGCCTAACTAGTTTGCCGCACATCCCTTGCCTAGGGGAAGGGGTTGAATTTGGTGGTGCAGAAATTCCTGAAAAACTACCCAGATATATCAGAGCTGCTGCAGAAAGTGCGGGCCATCTGTGCGCGCTTTCGGCGTTCTCACCCTGCTGCTGCTCGCCTGTCTGTGCAGCAACGTAACTTCGGCCTTCCCGCTCGCTGCCTCATATGTGACGTGCCCGCAATGTGAAACTCCACCTTGCACATGCTGGAGAGACTGTGCGAGCAGCAGCAGGCGACAGTGGAGTTTCAGCTGCAGCATGCTCGGGTCAGTCGCTCTGCGGAACAGCACCACTTCACCACCAATGAGTAGGCCTCCATGCAAGACCTGTGTGCCATTTTGCACTGTTTTGAGTACTCCACCAACATGGCAAGTGCCAATGACGCCACTGTCAGCCTTACTGTCCCGCTTCTATGTCTCCTTGAAAAAACGCTTTGGGCGATGATGGAAGAGGATGTAACACAGGAGGAAGAGGGGTAATTTCCACGGTTATCAGGCCAGTCATTCCCAAGTGGCTTGGAGGGTGGTTTCCTGCACCAAAAAAGGCCAGGTACACAATTATCCAGCCAGGGCACAGTTCTGGAGGATGAGGAGGAGGAACCGTGTTCACAGCAGGGTGGCACCCAACGCAGCTTGTGGGCATCACTGGAGCATAGCTGGGGGATACAGAGGACACAGGTGATACACCTCCCACAGAGGACAGCTTGTCCTTGCCTCTTGGCAACCTGGCACACATGAGCGACTACATGCTGCAGTGCCTGCGCAATGACTACCGAGTTGCCCACATTCTAACTTGTGCTGATTACTGGTGGCCACCCTGCTGGATCCCTGTTAAAAGGACCACATGCCATCCTAAATTCCCTCACTGGAGTGTGATCGGAAGATGCGTGACTACAAGTGCACGCTGGTAGACGCGCTGCTAAGGGCATTCCCAAATGACACCGGAGGCTCAGTGGAAGCACAAGGCGAAGGCAGAGGAGGAGCCAATGCAGCTGGGACACTGCCAGCACCTCAGAAGGCAGGGTTAGCATGGACAAAATGTGGAAAAGCTTTGTCAGCATGCCACACCAACCAGCACCACCTAATGATATGGAACGTCTTAGCAGGAGGCAGCATTTCAGCAACATGGTGGAACAGTACATGTGCACACACCTACACGTACTGACTGATGGGTCTGCCCCATTCAACTTCTGGGTCTCCAAATTGGGCACATGGCCTGAGCTTGCCCTTTATGCATTGGAGGTGCTGGTCTGCCATGCAGCCAGTGTATGTGTAGGGGGGCGTTATCACAGACAAGCGTAGCCGCCTGTCCACAGTCAACGTGGACAAGCTCACGATTATTAAAATGAACCAGGCATGGATCCCACTAGACTTGTCTGTACCTTGTAGAGAATAGACATTTATACCAGCCTCACCCATCCATTGTTATACTCAAGTGCACTTATTCTTTGTTTTCTTTTTTTATATGTCCCAATATTTTTGGGGCTACTCCACCGCAGCTTCCCCCTACACCGCCACGGTGTATACCCAGATATATCAGAGCTGCTGCAGAAAGTGTGGGCCGTCTGTGCGCGCTTTTGGCGTTCTCACCCTGCTGCTGCTCGCCTGTCTGCGCTGCAGCGTAATTTCGGCCTTCCCGCTCACCGCCTCATGAGACTGTGCGAGCAGCAGCAGGCGTTAGTGGAGTTTCACAATAGCAGAGGCTTGTGAAGGCCTTTTATCCATGCATCAGGAGTTGAGCTCAGTTTGAACAATGAAAGAGAATACCCTGCACTCCAACCCTCTCTCAAATGGATAATCCTGGTGATCCTCATAAAAGCCATGCATTAGATTTTGATTTATGTTCTTCCAAAGCTAAAATCAAAGATTCCATCTAGTGCTATTTTATGGCTCAGCTGTATTTTTTATTTTTATGTTATTTTAAGTGATTTCCCTATCCACATTTGTTTGCAGGGCACTTGTCCTACTCTTACCCCATTTTACTTCCTTTTGCAGACCTCTAGCCCTTTCCAGGACTTTTTTAGAGGCATTTTTGTGCCCAAAAGTTCGGGACCCTATTGACTTCAATGGGGTTCGGGTTCAAGTTCAATCCTGAACCCGGACTTTTTTTCAAAGTTCGGCCGAACCCGAACATCCAGGTGTCCGCCCAACTCTAGTGCCAATGTTTTTTAATTGCGTCTATTTTGTCCATTAGTGGTTCTTTTTTTGGTTTTTACTTGATGAGGTTTTTTCCTTGGCTGTTCTTTTATTTCCTCCAAATCTCTTTCTAAAGCTTTTTCATCATATCCTTTTTCTAAAAAATATTCTAAAAACCTGAAACCTTCAGTTATAAACGACTTAAAAGAAGAATAACACACACGACAGACTCACAGCAACTGTTGAAGCCTCCTAGAGAGGCGAAATGTGTTTTGCTACATCACCAAGGACTTACTGCTACACCATTAAGGACTTATAATTTTAAACTGTAAGGTTTTTACTTTACTTGATTTTAATTGTACTCACTCTTTGTGCACTTTATTGTAAATAAAGCACTTTAAATCTGCACTGAAACCTGTGACTGCCATCAAAGAGTGGAATATATTCCAACATACAGAGGAGGGAGTGGGACCCTAAAAATCCCACAAAGCTGAACTTTTGAGCCTTACATACATATTGGCTCTACACTTGATTGTACCTACTAAAGAGGCACTCTCAGATTTACATGCAAGATACTCCACCTTTTATATATTTGTAAATTATACAGAACAATTTACCTTTCTAATATTTGTTTGAAGAGATTCCATTTATCCTCAGTGTTCTTTTCACTAAAGAGTGCCCTTAACTTATTGAAATAGGCCTTTTTAAATGTTATGCTTTAGTGCACCCTTGTGCTTTTGCTTTTTTGAGTTTATTTTAAAGAACACTATATAGTGATACCAAGTGCTCACCTACTTGAATATTAATCAAAAGATCAGAGGCGGCTTTCTAATTAGGCAATTTAGGTTGGCTGGCTGAAGCCTCGCGGCCGCCTAAATCACCTTGGGACAGACTGACATGTCGGATCCTGGGTCCATGACCGAGGGTCTGACATTGGGAGTGGGCCTGGAGGCTTGCCCATTATGCCACTGGGTGCAAATCCCTTCTAGTCTGCCATGAGAGGGAGAGAGGCAGTGCCTCCAGTCTGCAGCTCTGCTGGGTGGGTCTTGTTACATAGTTACAGTTACATAGCTGAAAAGAGACTTGCGTCCATCAAGTCCAGCCTTCCTCACATATGTTGTTGCTGTTGATCCAAAAGAAGGCAAAAAACCTAGTCTGAAGCGCTTCTAATTTTGCCACAAACTAGGAAAAAAATCTTTCTTGACCCCAAAATAGTCAGATGTCTCCTTGGATCAAGCAGCTATTACCCCACTAATTAGAAATGATATCCCTGTTTGTTATGTTTTTGCAAATATTTATCCAATTGTATAGCCCTGTTTATGAATAGATTTCCAGATAAAGGTTTGTACTGGTCCCGAATATATTTGTATAAAGTTATCATATCCCCTCTCAGGCGCCGTTTTTCCAAACTAAACAGATTTAATTTTTTTAACCTTTCTTCATAACTAAAATGCTGCATTCCTTTTATCAATTTTGTAGCTCGTCTCTGGACTTTTTCTAGTGCCATGATATCTTTCTTTAGAACATGCGCCCAAAATTGCACAGCATATTCAAGGTGTGGTCTTACCAGTGATTTATAAAGAGGCAAAATTATATTTTCATCCCGAGAATTTATGCCCCTATTTATACATGACAAAACCTTACTGGCCTTAGCAACTGCAGATTGACATTGCATATTGTTGCCTAATTTGTTGTCTATAACAATTCCCAAATCCTTCTCGTGTGTGGTTATCCCTAATTCACTACTAGTGATGTACCGAACTGTTCGCTGGCGAATAGTTCCTGGCGAACATAGCGTGTTCACGTTCGCCGCCACGGGCGAACACATGCGCGGTTTGATCCGCCCCCTATTCGTCATCATTGAGGAAACTTTGACCCTGTGCCTCACGGTCAGCAGACACATTCCAGCAAATTAGCAGCAGACCCTCCCTTCCAGACCCTCCCACCTCCCTCCCAGCATCCATTTTAGATTCATTCTGAAGCTGCATTCTTAGTGAGAGGAGGGAAAGTGTAGCTGCTGCTCATTAGATAGGGAAATTGATAGCTAGGCTAGGGTATTCAGTGTCCACTACAGTCCTGAAGGACTCATCTGATCTCTGCTGTAAGGACAGCACCCCAAAAAGCCCTAGAACATCAGTCTGCATTTTTTTTTTTTGTGTAATGTAAGTGCCCACTTGCCCAGTGCCACAACTCATATCTGGTGTCACAATAGCTTAAGCTTGCATTTAAAAACAAAAAAATGTTTTCACTGTAATAGATTGAAGAGCAGTTAGTTGTCTGCCAGCTTCTGTGTCAGGCTCACAGTGGATACTGTGCCCACTTGCCCAGTGCCACCACTCATATCTGGTGTGACTATAGCGTGCCTTTAAAAACAAAAAAGTGTTTCACTGTAAGCTAATAGCAGTTAGTTGTAACGGATCGCCTGGCACCCCGACTTGGTACCTCCGTTAATGGATGCTCCTAGTGCTTCCTGAGGACTCCAAGCACTCTGGCAGACACCACAATCACCGAACCGATGCAGCATAGGAATCCTCTCTAGCATATGAATGCTGTATACAGCCAAATAGGAAAAACCATACGATAGGTTTACACTCCTAGCAGTCAAACTGGAACAGCATACCACGAATCCTCCCCCCAATAATGAGACGACACTTCACTTTGAGGGTAAAACAGGAACTCTGGACTGGCACATCCAGCCTGGCTTTTATTCACAATCCACAAAACATAGTGCTGCTCAGAGGGTTTTGCAGAACAACCAATAAACACATTACAACACATACAATGCAAGTACAGCAGCCAATCAGACACAATGGGACAATAGAAACACACCCAGCATATTCCTCCCCTCTGCTTAGGAGATAATTGAGTCAATTACTGTATCTACTCAATTATCTCCAAACTGAAAAGTTACACTTTTTATACATTTTTATAACTTGGTGAGTTAACATCGTACATACATAAAACTTATATTATTTTAACCAGAATAACTTGGGGACAAACATATCCAAAATTCACTTGAATAGGTTCAGGGGTTTAACGGTTAGGTCGAAGTCCTTTGTTTTCACTTGCAAGCATGGCTTTTCCTTGTCCCTGGGACAACACCCTGCTGGAGAACAATGGATCCGGGGGAGGGGAAAAGGAATTGTCCAAAAAGTTTCAGTATGTCCATACACTGTTTTTAAAAGGCCAGCACAGTACAATAAAAGTCCATTCACTGTGCTTAAAGGGCCAGTAGCCGCACAATAAAATACAATATGCCCAAATATTGCATTCAAAAGTACAACTTTACCAGGGGCCATAGTCAGCAGGTAGGAGGCGGGCAGCCAGGCCTCTCCAATGCCCAGTGGCGAGGTGGGTTCCGCCACATTTCTCCCCTTTCCCATTGAGACTATCCAGACTCCAGACCTTCAATCGGTCTGGGGCTCTGATAGTCGGTCGGCTTTTCTCACCCGGCGTAGCTGTCCCGGTGTTCTCCTGCCACATGTGTCCAGATTGAAATCCATAGTCTGGTGGAAAGGTAACCAGGGTGCTCTCTCTCCTGGTTGGACAAAGCTGTTGCTGGGGAGAAGGGGTAACAGGCTCCTCTCCCTGTGACGACCTCTCTTGTAGTAGGGGAAAACAAACTGCCTTCTCTTCCAATACATTGTCCTGTTGTTGGGGGCCAGGACAGACTGTCCATATCTCCAGTGGTGCAGGTGCAGAGACTACTGTCCCATCTGCACTGTTGTGGGGCTTACTGTCTCCCCTTGGTGGGCTAGGCTGCCGCTGGGGAGGGGAAACAAGACTCTCCCCACCCGGTAAAATATTCTGCCGCTGGGGAGCAGGACTGACCATCCGTACTCCCTGTAGATTGGGCGCAGAGACCACGGTCCCATCTGCGCTGGTGAGGGGCTTAGTGTCTCCCCTTGATGGGTTACGCTGCTGCTGGGGAGAGGGGGTAACAGGCTCCTCTCCCTGCGACACCCTCTCTGGTTGTAGGGGAAAACAAACTGCCTCCCCTGCCAATACATTGTCCTGTTGTTGGGGACCAGGACAGATTGTCCATATCCCCAGTGGTGCAGAGACTACGGTCCCATCTGCCCTGTTGTGGGGTTTACTGTCTCCCCTTGGTGGGCCAGGCTGCCGCTGGGGAGAGGGGGTAATAAACTCCTCTCCCTTACACACTTCCAGCCGCTGGGGAGCCTGGCTGACCATCCGTACTCCCTGTAGCTTGGGCGCAGAGACCACGGTCCCATCTGCGCTGGTGTGGGGCTTACTGTCTCCCCTTGGTGTGCTAAGCTGCCGCTGGGGAGAGGGGGTAACCAACTCCTCTCCCTTACACACTTTCAGCCGCTGGGGAGCAGGGCTGACCCTATGTACTCCCTGTAGGCAGGGCGCAGAGACCACGGTCCCATCTGCGCTGGTGAGGGGCTTACCGTCTCCCCTTGGTGAGCTGCGCTGCCGCTGGGGAGCAAGGACATCTCCTTCAGCTCCCTGTAGCTTGGGCACAGAGACCACGGTCCCATCTGTGCTGGTGTGGGGCTTACTGTCTCCCCTTGGTGTGTTAGGCTGCCGCTGGGGGGCAAGGATGGCACCTTCAGCCCCCTGTAATACACACTGCTGCTGGGTATCTGGGCCAACTGCCCAGCCTCCCTGTAGGGCCGGCAGAGAGACCACGGTCCCATCTCCACCTGCCATCTGTGGGTCTTCCCAGGACCAGTCGATAAGGTCCCCCATTTCTGGGGCTGGTTGGGCAGTAGGAGGTACTAAATGCAGGTCTCCTACTGGCGGGCTTAGTTGTTGGGGAGGGGGAACAAAACTCACCGCTCCCAATGGTGTACAGTCCAGAAGCCCCATCAGGTTAGAGACAGGCGGTGTCATTGGATCATATAAGTCCGCATAATTCTGTTCGATCTCCCACTGCTCTGGTGGTACTTGTGGGGTATATGGTAACTGACTGGCGCTGAACAGGTGTTGGTAATCCTGCTCCAGCTCCCATTCCTGGACAGCCAGTTCAGTCAAGTCTGGCCTTAGGTCCTCGGCCATAGGGAGATCCAGCACGGCTTCTCTGTAGTCAAATATGTCCCAAAGCCGTGACTCTGCCGCACTCCCAAATTCTGGTTCTGCAAATGTCCCCCATAATAAGCCAGGGCCATTATAATCCTCGCCCTCGGGTTTGCCAAATTTGGCCATTCCAGGCACCCGCTGAACCGCGTACCAACGTAGCGCTTGGTATGCGTCCTCGAGACCCAGTTCTCTCCATGCCAGTGAATTAAGTTGCATCACCCATTCCTCCTGAGCCTGTTCTCCCAGCATAGGTATCCGTAGGGCCACTCTACCTTGTAACCGCTGCTCCTTGCTGGGAAGACGCTCCCCTCGCCAACGCTGGACACCCTCTAGGGTTTCTTCCCACATCCCCTGTCGGGCATCCTCTCTGCATGCCAACCTGGATGCCTCTGCTATCGGCTTATCCAGTGTGGCCAAGATGCTCTGTAATCTCCAGTTAAACTCCTCTTCCACTTGGAGCACTGTCCAGGGACTCGCTGGTTCTATGCCACTCCATAATAATTCCTGTGTCTCCAGGGTGTTGTTCCTCTCACACCAGGACGCCATCCCACCGCCTGCCACCAATGTAACGGATCGCCTGGCACCCCGACTTGGTACCTCCGTTAATGGATGCTCCTAGTGCTTCCTGAGGACTCCAAGCACTCTGGCAGTCACCACAATCACCGAACCGATGCAGCATAGGAATCCTCTCTAGCATATGAATGCTGTATACAGCCGAATAGGAAAAACCATACGATAGGTTTACACTCCTAGCAGTCAAACTGGAACAGCATACCACGAATCCTCCCCCCAATAATGAGACGACACTTCACTTTGAGGGTAAAACAGGAACTCTGGACTGGCACATCCAGCCTGGCTTTTATTCACAATCCACAAAACATAGTGCTGCTCAGAGGGTTTTGCAGAACAACCAATAAACACATTACAACACATACAATGCAAGTACAGCAGCTAATCAGACACAATGGGACAATAGAAACACACCCAGCATATTCCTCCCCTCTGCTTAGGAGATAATTGAGTCAATTACTGTATCTACTCAATTATCTCCAAACTGAAAAGTTACACTTTTTATACATTTTTATAACTTGGTGAGTTAACATCGTACATACATAAAACTTATATTATTTTAACCAGAATAACTTGGGGACAAACATATCCAAAATTCACTTGAATAGGTTCAGGGGTTTAACGGTTAGGTCGAAGTCCTTTGTTTTCACTTGCAAGCATGGCTTTTCCTTGTCCCTGGGACAACACCCTGCTGGAGAACAATGGATCCGGGGGAGGGGAAAAGGAATTGTCCAAAAAGTTTCAGTATGTCCATACACTGTTTTTAAAAGGCCAGCACAGTACAATAAAAGTCCATTCACTGTGCTTAAAGGGCCAGTAGCCGCACAATAAAATACAATATGCCCAAATATTGCATTCAAAAGTACAACTTTACCAGGGGCCATAGTCAGCAGGTAGGAGGCGGGCAGCCAGGCCTCTCCAATGCCCAGTGGCGAGGTGGGTTCCGCCACATTAGTTGTCTGCAAGCGGGTGTCAGGCCTTCAGCGTGTGCTCTGCCAACCTCAGCAAGTGTACTTTGCCACTCATATCTGGTGTCTGTATAGCGGGCTTTTACAAAGAAAAAAGTTTTTCAGTGTAAGCTAATAGCAGTCAGTGTCCTTAAAGCTGGTGTCAGGCCTTCAGCGTGTGCTCAGCCAACCTCAGCAAGTGTACTTTGCCACTCATATCTGGTGTCTGTATAGCTGGCTTTTACAAAGAAAAAAGTTTTTCAGTGTAAGCTAATAGCAGTCAGTGTCCTTAAAGCGGGTGTCAGGCCTGCAGCGTGTGCTCTGCCAACCTCAGCAAGTGTACTTTGCCACTCATATCTGGTGTCTCTATAGCGTGCCTTTACAAAGAAAAAACTTTTTTCACTGTTATAGATCGAATAGCAGTTAGTTGTCTTCAAGCAGGTGTGTCAGGCCTACAGCGTGTACTCTGCAGACCTCTGCCAGTGCACATTGCCACTCATTTCTGGTGTCACAATAGCGTGCATTTAAAACCCAAAAACATTTTTCACTGTTATAGATTGAATAGCAGTTAGTTGTCTTCAAGCGGGTGTGTCAGACCTACAGCGTGTACTCTGCAGACCTCTGCCAGTGCACATTGCCACTCATTTCTGGTGTCACAATAGCGTGCATTTAAAACCAAAAAACTTTTTTCACTGTTATAGATTGAAAAGCAGTTAGTTGTCTTCAAGCAGGTGTCAGGCCTACAGCGTGTACTCTGCAGACCTCTGCCAGTGCACATTGCCACTCATATCTGGTGTCACAATAGCGTGCATTTAAAACCCAAAAACTTTTTTCACTGTTATAGGTTGAATAGCAGTTAGTTGTCTTCAAGCGGGTGTGTCAGGCGTACAGCGTGTACTCTGCAGACCTCTGCCAGTGCACATTGCCACTCATATCTGGTGTCACAATAGCGTGCATTTAAAACCCAAAAACTTTTTTCACTGTTATAGGTTGAATAGCAGTTAGTTGTCTTCAAGCAGGTGTCAGGCCTACAGCGTGTACTCTGCAGACCTCTGCCAGTGCACATTGCAACTCATATCTGGTGTCACAATAGCGTGCATTTAAAACCCCAAAAACTTTTTTCACTGTTATAGATTGAATAGCAGTTAGTTGTCTGCAAGCGGGTGTGTCAGGCCTACAGCGTGTACTCTGCAGACCTCTGCCAGTGCACATTGCCACTCATATCTGGTGTCACAATAGCGTGCATTTAAAACCCAAAAACTTTTTTCACTGTTATAGATTGAATAGCAGTTGTCTTCAAGCGGGTGTGTCAGGCGTACAGCGTGTACTCTGCAGACCTCTGCCAGTGCACATTGCAACTCATATCTGGTGTCACAATAGCGTGCATTTAAAACCCAAAACTTTTTTCACTGTTATAGATTGAATAGCAGTTAGTTGTCTGCAAGCGGGTGTGTCAGGTCTACAGCGTGTACTCTGCAGACCTCTGCCAGTGCACATTGCCACTCATATCTGGTGTCACAATAGCGTGCATTTAAAACCAAAAAACTTTTTTCACTGTTATAGATTGAATAGCAGTTAGTTGTCTTCAAGCGGGTGTCAGGCCTACAGCGTGTACTCTGCAGACCTCTGCCAGTGCACATTGCCACTCATATCTGGTGTCACAATAGCGTGCATTTAAAACCCCCCAAAAAGTTAGTTGTCTGCAAGCGTCAGAAAGTCACCCCCTTGCCCGGCGTCTGACACCTGGCTTGTCTGAACTATAAGCCCGCCAGCTTTTACCATACAAGCTGGTGGAGTCTGAGGAGTTCAAAACATTTTTAGCTATTGGGACACCGCAGTGGAAGGTACCCGGCCAAAATTTCTTTGCACAAAAGGCAATCCCCAACCTCTACTCGACTGTGCAAAAAGGAAGTAATGGCATGTCTGGCACACAGTGTTGGGGCAAGGGTCCATCTGACCACGGATACCTGGTCTGTAAAGCATGGTCAGGGCAGGTATATCACCTACACTGCGCATTGGGTAAACCTGCTGACCGCTGCCAAGCATGGAATGCTTGGCTCTGCAGAGGAGTTGGTGACAGTGCCACGACTTGCAGGCAGGCCTGCTGCCACCTCCTCTACTCCTCCTACTCCATCCTCTTCCATAACCTCCTCGGCTGTGTCCTCTTCTGCTGCTGCGTCTTGCTCCACATCAACGGCACCCCTCCAGCTCCCAAGGTACTATTTCACATCCCTATTCTGCTCTGTGTCAGTTTGTATCAGGGATCCTTAGGATAGGTGTCAATCCATACCTGTAGGGGTAACAGTCTCTATTATGCTCTGTGTCAGTGTGTATCAGGGATCCTTAGGATAGGTGTCAATCCATATCTGCCAAGTGACCTTATGTAGGGGTAACAGTCTCTATTCTGCTCTGTGTCAGTGTGTATCATGGTCGCTGAGGACAGGTGTCAATCCCTACCTGCCAAGTGACCCTATGTAGGGGGAACAGTCTCTATTCTGCTCTTTGTCAGTGTGTACCAGGGATCCTTAGGATAGGTGTCAATCCATATCTGCCAAGTGACCCTATGTAGGGGGAACAGTCTCTATTCTGCTCTGTGTCAGTGTGTATCATGGTCTCTGTGGACAGGTGTCAATCCATATCTGCCAAGTGACCCTATGTAGGGGTAACAGTCTTTATTCTTCTCTGTGTCAGTGTGTATCATGGTCGCTGAGGACAGGTGTCAATCCATATCTGCCAAGTGACCCTATGTAGGGGGAACAGTCTCTATTCTGCTCTTTGTCAGTGTGTATCAGTGATGCTTAGGATAGGTGTCAATCCATATCTGACAAGTGACCCTAAGTAGGGGGTAGAGTCTCTATTCTGCTCTGTGTCAGTGTGTATCATGGTCTCTGAGGACAGGTGTCAATCCATATCTGCCAAGTGACAATATGTAGGGGGAACAATCTCTATTCTGCTCTGTGTCAGTGTGTATCAGGGATCCTTAGGATAGGTGTCAATCCATATCTGCCAAGTGACCCTATGTAGGGGGAACAGTCTCTATTCTGCTCTGTGTCAGTGTGTATCAGGGATCCTTAGGATAGGTGTCAATCCATATCTGCCAAGTGACCCTATGTAGGGGGAACAGTCCCTATTCTGCTCTGTGTCAGTGTGTATCATGGTCTCTGAGGACAGGTGTCAATCCATACCTGCCAAGTGACCCTATGTAGGGGTAACAGTCTCTATTCTGCTCTGTGTCAGTGTGTATCATGGTCTCTGAGGACAGGTGTCGATCCATACCTGCCAAGTGACCCTATGTAGGGGGAACAGTCTCGTTTCTGCTCTGTGTCAGTGTGTATCAGGGGCTTTGTAGACAGGTGTCAAACCAAATCTGCCAAGTGACCCTATGTAGGGGGAACAGTCTCTATTCTGCTATGTGTCAGTGTGTATCATGGTCTCTGGGGACAGGTTTCAATCCATATCCGCCAAGTGACCCTATGTAGGGGGAACAGTCTCTATTCTGCTCTGTGTCAGTGTGTATCAGGGATCCTTAGGATAGGTGTCAATGCATATCTGCCAAGTGACCCTATGTAGGGGGAACAGTCCCTATTCTGCTCTGTGTCAGTGTGTATCAGGGGCTTTGTGGACAGGTGTCAATCCATACCTGCGAAGTGACCCTATGTAAGGGTAACAGTCTCTATTCTGCTCTGTGTCAGTGTGTATCATGGTCTCTGAGGACAGGTGTCGATCCATACCTGCCAAGTGACCCTATGTAGGGGGAACAGTCTCTTTTCTGCTCTGTGTCAGTGTGTATCAGGGGCTTTGTGGACAGGTGTCAATCCATATCTGACAAGTGACCCTATGTAGGGGGTAGAGTCTCTATTCTGCTCTGTGTCAGTGTGTATCATGATCTCTGAGGACAGGTGTCAATCCATATCTGCCAAGTGACCCTATGTAGGGGGAACAGTCTCTATTCTGCTATGTGTCAGTGTGTATCATAGTCTCTGAGGACAGGTGTCAATCCATATCTGCCAAGTGACCCTATGTAGGGATAACAGTCTCTATTCTGCTCTGTGTCAGTGTGTATCATGGTCTCTGAGGACAGG
Organism: Pelobates fuscus; assembly: GCF_036172605.1. Taxonomy (NCBI): domain Eukaryota; kingdom Metazoa; phylum Chordata; class Amphibia; order Anura; family Pelobatidae; genus Pelobates; species Pelobates fuscus. The sequence continues at coordinate 56,871,454 of NC_086327.1, forward strand.
TGCAGATCCATACCTGCCAAGTGACCCTATGTAGGGGAAACAGTCCCTATTCTGCTCTGTGTCAGTGTGTATCAGGGGCTTTGTGGACAGTTGTCAATCCATATCTGACAAGTGACCCTATGTAGGGGGTAGAGTCTCTATTCTGCTCTGTGTCAGTGTGTATCATGGTCTCTGAGGACAGGTGTAAATCCATATCTGCCAAGTGACCCTATGTAGGGGGAACAGTCTCTATTCTGCTATGTGTCATTCTGTATCATGGTCTCTGAGGACAGGTGTCAATCCATATCTGCCAAGTGACCCTATGTAGGGGGAACAGTCTCTATTCTGCTCTGTGTCAGTGTGTATCATGGTCTCTCAGGACAGGTGTCAATCCATATCTGCCAAGTGACCCTATGGGAACAGTCTCTATTGTGCTCTGTGTCAGTGTGTATCAGGGATCCTTATGACAGGTTCAATCCATATCTGCAAAGTGACCCTATGTAGGGGGAACAGTCTCTATTCTGCTCTGTGTCAGTGTGTATCATGGTCTCTGATGACAGGTGTCGATCCATACCTGCCAAGTGACCCTATGTAGGGGGAACAGTCTCTTTTCTGCTCTGTATCAGTGTGTATCAGGGGCTTTGTGGACAGGTGTCAATCCATATCTGCAAAGTGACCCTATGTAGGGGTAACAGTCTCTATTCTGCTCTGTGTCAGTGTGTATCATGGTGTCTGAGGACAGGTGCCGATCCATACCTGCCAAGTGACCCTATGTAGGGGAAACAGTCTCTATTGTGCTCTGTGTCAGTGTGTATCAGGGATCCTTATGACAGGTGTCAATCCATATCTGCAAAGTGACCCTATGTAGGGGGAACAGTCTCTATTCTGCTCTGTGTCAGTGTGTATCATGGTCTCTGAGGACAGGTGTCAATCCATATCTGCCAAGTGACCCTATGTAGGGGGAACAGTCTCTATTCTGCTCTGTGTCAGTGTGTATCAGGGATCCTTAGGATAGGTGTCAATCTTTATCTGCCAAGTGACTCTATGTAGGGGGAACAGTCTCTATTCTGCTCTGTGTCAGTTTGTATCAGGGATCCTTAGGATTGGTGTCAATCCATATCTGCCAAGCGGCCCTATGTAGGGGGAACATTCCTTATTCTGCTCTGTGTCAGTGTGTATCAGGGGCTTTGTGGACAGGTGTCAATCCATATCTGCCAAGTGACCCTATGTAGGGGGAACAGTCTCTATTCTGCTCTGTGTCAGTGTGTATCACGGTCTCTGAGGACAGGTGTCGATCCATACCTGCCAAGTGACCCTATGTAGGGGGAACAGTGTCTATTCTGCTCTGTGTCAGTGTGTATCAGGGATCCTTAGGATAGGTGTCAATCCATATCTGCCAAGTGACCCTATGTAGGGGGAACAGTCTCTATTCTGCTCTGTGTCAGTGTGTATCATGGTCTCTCAGGACAGGTGTCAATCCATATCTGCCAAGTGACCCTATGGAGACAGTCTCTATTGTGCTCTGTGTCAGTGTATATCAGGGATCATTATGACAGGTGTCAATCCATATCTGCAAAGTGACCCTATGTAGGGGGAACAGTCTCTATTCTGCTCTGTGTCAGTGTGTATCATGGTCTCTGAGGACAGGTGTCAATCCATATCTGCCAAGTGACCCTATGTAGGGGGAACAGTCTCTATTCTGCTCTGTGTCAGTGTGTATCAGGGATCCTTAGTGTCAATCTATATCTGCCAAGTGACCCTATGTAGGGGGAACAGTCTCTATTCTGCTATGTGTCATTCTGTATCATGGTCTCTGAGGACAGGTGTCAATCCATATCTGCCAAGTGACCCTATGTAGGGGGAACAGTCTCTATTCTGCTCTGTGTCAGTGTGTATCATGGTCTCTCAGGACAGGTGTCAATCCATATCTGCCAAGTGACCCTATGGGAACAGTCTCTATTGTGCTCTGTGTCAGTGTGTATCAGGGATCCTTATGACAGGTTCAATCCATATCTGCAAAGTGACCCTATGTAGGGGGAACAGTCTCTATTCTGCTCTGTGTCAGTGTGTATCATGGTCTCTGATGACAGGTGTCGATCCATACCTGCCAAGTGACCCTATGTAGGGGGAACAGTCTCTTTTCTGCTCTGTGTCAGTGTGTATCAGGGGCTTTGTGGACAGGTGTCAATCCATATCTGCAAAGTGACCCTATGTAGGGGTAACAGTCTCTATTCTGCTCTGTGTCAGTGTGTATCATGGTGTCTGAGGACAGGTGCCGATCCATACCTGCCAAGTGACCCTATGTAGGGGAAACAGTCTCTATTGTGCTCTGTGTCAGTGTGTATCAGGGATCCTTATGACAGGTGTCAATCCATATCTGCAAAGTGACCCTATGTAGGGGGAACAGTCTCTATTCTGCTCTGTGTCAGTGTGTATCATGGTCTCTGAGGACAGGTGTCAATCCATATCTGCCAAGTGACCCTATGTAGGGGGAACAGTCTCTATTCTGCTCTGTGTCAGTGTGTATCAGGGATCCTTAGGATAGGTGTCAATCTTTATCTGCCAAGTGACTCTATGTAGGGGGAACAGTCTCTATTCTGCTCTGTGTCAGTTTGTATCAGGGATCCTTAGGATTGGTGTCAATCCATATCTGCCAAGCGGCCCTATGTAGGGGGAACATTCCTTATTCTGCTCTGTGTCAGTGTGTATCAGGGGCTTTGTGGACAGGTGTCAATCCATATCTGCCAAGTGACCCTATGTAGGGGGAACAGTCTCTATTCTGCTCTGTGTCAGTGTGTATCACGGTCTCTGAGGACAGGTGTCGATCCATACCTGCCAAGTGACCCTATGTAGGGGGAACAGTGTCTATTCTGCTCTGTGTCAGTGTGTATCAGGGATCCTTAGGATAGGTGTCAATCCATATCTGCCAAGTGACCCTATGTAGGGGGAACAGTCTCTATTCTGCTCTGTGTCAGTGTGTATCATGGTCTCTCAGGACAGGTGTCAATCCATATCTGCCAAGTGACCCTATGGAGACAGTCTCTATTGTGCTCTGTGTCAGTGTATATCAGGGATCATTATGACAGGTGTCAATCCATATCTGCAAAGTGACCCTATGTAGGGGGAACAGTCTCTATTCTGCTCTGTGTCAGTGTGTATCATGGTCTCTGAGGACAGGTGTCAATCCATATCTGCCAAGTGACCCTATGTAGGGGGAACAGTCTCTATTCTGCTCTGTGTCAGTGTGTATCAGGGATCCTTAGTGTCAATCTATATCTGCCAAGTGACTCTATGTAGGGGGAACAGTCTCTATTCTGCTCTGTGTCAGTTTGTATCAGGGATCCTTAGGATTGGTGTCAATCCATATCTGCCAAGTGGCCCTATGTAGGGGGAACATTCCTTATTCTGCTCTGTGTCAGTGTTTATCAGGGGCTTTGTGGACAGGTGTCAATCCATATCTGCCAAGTGACCCTATGTAGGGGGAACAGCCTCTATTCTGCTCTGTGTCAGTGTGTATCATGGTCTTGTGGTGGAATCTCGGTAAAAATAAATTTAGTAGGCCGAGATTACCACGTGGCATGCGTACGTGCATATACTGGTGTATCGGTCGGTTGGTTGCACGTGGCAAAGATACGATCAGTAGTGTACGGAGCATGTGCGAGAATACCGGATATAGTATTCCCCTCCTCCATTGTGCTGGACAAGCCATGCGGTCAAGCAGGAAGTTAGTTCTTGTTCGTTTTGATTGGTTAAGAGAATGTGTGGGTGGAGCTTATTATGGGAGGAGTTATGTGCCTATATAAGGAGCCTACACTATTGTCCGGGGCTCAGAACTTGTTGTATTTTGGTGACATTAGTCCCTCTGAGTCCCGATCGGTGAACCGAATAAAGAATCTCTTCCTTCCTGAAGAAACCTGTGTCCATCTCTCTGTGCTTGGCTTCCGTCAGTTTCTCCAGTATCATTTGGTGCATTGGCCGGGAAGCTCATCGTTCAACGGTAGCTGAGAAGCAGAGGCGTGAGACGGTCTATCTTTGCCCACGTTCACTACGGCTGCACCCCTGAACTTCTGCGTGGACCTCCCTTCGTCTTGGCGCCACTGGTCTACGTAGTAAGTGCTGGGGTGTCCCCGTCGATGAGTGTGAACTCAGGTTCAGGAACGAGGAGGTAAGATGACCGCTGTTTTAGACGGCGGACCCACTAGAGGTATTGGATACCGATTGTGCGGTAGGCCCATAAGGGGTTTGAATTGTGTATGGAATTGGCCCCCTCCAGTGGGAAGGAGCGAAGGCGCACTGCTCAATTAAACGCTCTTTAGTAAACCCGTTTAATTTTGGTATGGAGTCAGGCGGGGTCCTGTGTAAATAGCCCTAGCCGGACACCGGTGTCTTGTCTAGACTAGCGTTCTAGGGTGTATATTACGTTCGCTAGGTCGGAGGGACCGGGAGACTAAGCGGCGCCTGAGTAAATTCGGTTCGCTAGCTCTCAACCTATCTTGGCTAAGTGGGAAGGCGTGTAAATTTGGAACCCACTAGATTTTTGATAGAGTAGATAGACTAAGAGGGTACTGTTGTAAATTCCGCCCTCTAGTTCGCTATATGTGGTGCTTGGGCAGTGTGGCTAACCATATCGGATGTAGATAGTTTTAGGTAGTCCATCAAGGTACTGGCCAATAGATTAGTTGGGAATTGTATATGTGTTAAAGATTGTTTAGTAGCGTGTATATCTTTCTAGATAGCGTGAGCTCTGCCGTCTAGCGAGAGTGTGAATAGTGTGTAACTGTATTATAGCGCACGGTACCATAGTCATGTATAATTACTGACACTGTATATAAGTACTAATAATTGTCGTCTATATTGCATGTCTAACACCATAACCACTACTAATTGTACTGTGACCTTAAATTGTACTTTGACCTATGCTAACCGTACTGTAACTACTGTTTGTAAAGACGATGTTCCCGGGGTATGTTATAGACGGGTGTAACGGCTACCCAGGTAGAGAGAGGGTATCTGCCGTTGGAGACGTCCTTTTCCCTGCAGCTGCTGTGGAGAAGTCGAGCTGGTATAATCCCATCCACGATATCCAGAGCGAGAGTCAGGTTCAGCTGTAACAGGAGCAGAATAACATTCCCAAATAATCCCCTTCCAAGAACGAGACGAGGCTACGTTTTGAAGGGTCAAGAAGGGATCTGAGGACTGGAACATCCAGCCTGCTTTTTATTACCAAACAGTACACACAGAACACACCCAGGGGGAGGTTGAAAATAACCAATCATATGCATGGTAACACCCCCACGTCTCCTCCCCTCAGATAAACACATAACATAATTATAACACACAGTATTTTACCCCAGTTCTGGATGTACCCCAAAAACAGGGGGTACACCTTTAAGTCCAGCACCGCTTGATAGGTCTTGGTTAGGAGAACAATATGTCCAAATTTCAGCTCATTCGGTTGAGGGGTTCGGGAGTTATGGATGTTTGAAGTTTTGACCGACCGCACGGATTTTCTAGCCGAAAAGAGTTCCACACGTTTTGGCCCTGCGGTCGGTCTCCGTTCGCCTGTTAAAACTCTACGAAATTCTTGTCATCCACAACTATCTCCGGGTTCGCTGAACTCCCCATAGAAGATTTAGTGTAACTACCGAACGGCCCGTTGTTCGGTAGTTCCAGCACGAAGTTCTGGGCGCATGGAGGTCTCAGCGGTGTTCGCCTGCTTGTGTATCCGTTTTTAGTTCCATGCGTTCACAGGCAAACACCGTTGTTCGTGCGTAAGATGGCCGCGAACACGTGTAAGTCCCGAAATGGCGGCCACCTATATGTTACACACGGAGTTCGTGCTGAACGATGCGAACGGCTGGGAACAAGCTGGGAGGGTAAAACATGCTTTTATTATACATCAAGGTAGTCCGGTGTTCGGTAGAAATATGCCGATAAAGAACGAATTAAACTACCGAACAGATGCTTTATCATGCATTTCACTGTCTTATTCCACAGGGCTTAGGAGAGGATGAAGTTCTGTTACAACGGGTAATTCAAATATAGGGAATTATAGCGTGGGTGACTGTATAGTTTCGCCAAAGGGCATAGTATCTATTATTTAGTGACTGGTGTAACAGCTGTGTGTGTACGGGAATTCCCTGTGTGTTTTTGTTGTGTGCATTTCACTTAGTAACTGTACCACGTGGTGCTGTTGCCGAGGGAACGGGTGTGACCGTTGATAGAGTGTGTGTATAGTATTCGTTGGAAACGACGCTCCATTGTTAAGTATGGGCGCGTCAGATTCGACGATTTTGGATCCCTTAGGATGTATGTTAAAGAATTTTAAAAAGGGATATACAAAATGTGATTTGGGGGTAAAAATGTCTCCAGCACGCCTGATTACATTATGTACTAGGGAATGGCCTACTTTGGTTGCCGCATGGCCGCCACGTGGCAGTTTAGATCCTAATCTGGTACAGCGTGTACACGTGGCTGTATCAGGTAGGCCTGAACTTTACGGACAGTTTCCATACATTGATTGTTGGAGGCAGGCCGTAAACGACTCGCCAAGATGGATCCGAGTATGCCACGAGGAGCAATGTCGCCTCATGGTGGCCAGGGCTCGTTTGTCCACTAGGGCCATAATTACGCCCATGTTGGACACGCCCCCTGAGTCCGAGATCCCTATGCCGCCCCCTTACTCCTCCTCCACAGGAAGAGGAAGTGCTACTGGAAACACTACACCCCTTCCCCCGTTGTCCCCATCTACTTCCTCCTCCAGTTCAGAGTCCAGCCCCCTTGTTACAAAACCTCCCCTTCCGGTACCTACTTCCGTTAACCCCACATATCCTGATTTGGCGCCATATCAAGCTTCCAGTCTGGCTCCCCCTAGCCCGGCCCGGAATATTTTATTCACTTATCTTCCCCATAGTAAAGCTTCCCCATCCCCATGCCTTACTACCCCTCGACTGGAACCCCTAACCGACGCACCCCAACGAAGCCCCATATTAACCCGACAACTGACCGGTACTCTCAAACCCCGACATTATCAAATGCCACTTCGTTTGACTCCCGGCACAGCACACCTTAATGATGAAGGCCAACTACTATACGCTGACCCAGTCTTTGTATACGTCCCCTTTACGACTACCGATCTCTTTAATTGGAAAACCCATAATTCCTCATACACCGACAAACCTCAAGCCATGACCGACCTGTTCACCTCAATAGTCCAGACGCACAATCCTACTTGGGCTGATTGCCAGCAATTGCTAATGACATTATTTAATAACGAGGAAAGGACTAGGATAAACCAAGCGGCCATTAAAGCGCTGGAAGAAGAAGCCCGTAAATTAAATCAAGCTAATCCAGCAGCATGGGCCGCAGCCCATTATCCGAACACTGATCCCGAGTGGAATGCCAATGGCGCAGATATGATTCATTTAAAAGCATATAGAGACGCTATAATTGCTGGCATGAAAGCCGGAGGAAAGAAAGCTATTAATATGTCTAAGACGGCTGAGGTGTTACAGAAAAGTGATGAATCGCCCAGTGTCTTTTATGACCGATTATTGGAGGCATACCGCTTGTATACCCCCTTTAATCCGGAGGCCCCTGAGAATTCCCGAATGGTTAACTCTGCCTTTGTCAGCCAAGCCTACGGAGATATTAAGCGCAAGCTACAAAAGTTAGAAGGGTTTGTAGGAATGTCCATAACACAACTAATGGAGGTAGCTAATAAAGTTTACATGAACAGGGAAACGGAGACTAAGAAAGAGGAAGAGCGCAAGATGCATAAAAAGGTGGATATGCTAGCGGTAGCGATCGCAGGCGTAGACAGAAGGGGAATGGATAAGGGCAATAGTAAGTGGAATAGGGAACCCTGAATAGGAATCAGTGCGCATACTGTAGAGAAAAAGGGCATTGGAGAAGTGAGTGTCCACAAAGGGAACAGTATGAGAGAGACCGACCCAGGGCAGGATATGGTAATTATAGAGGCAGAGCGAGAGGTAGAGGAGGTCCCGGAGGGAGTAATGGTAACAATAGAGGAAGTGTTAGGGAGGATAGATATTATCCCGCAGCGCAGAGATCCCGCGATAGAGAAGATAGGGACTTTGTAGGATTGGCTGACACGGTCATGGAGGACTATTGATACCGACCGGGCTCCATCCCCCTTGGCCGAGCGGAGCCTATGGTCGATGTATCAATAGGGGGAAAAAGGAGTGCATTCATGATTGATACTGGTGCTGAACATTCGGTGGTGACTGATCTAGTTGCTCCTCCATCTGGAAGAACCATCACTGTAATAGGAGCAACTGGAAGGAGTGCTGCAAAACCGGTTCTTAAAAGTCGACTCTGTACATTGGGAGGCCACATAGTGAAACATCAATTCCTTTATATGCCTGAATGTCCAGTCCAATTGCTAGGACGTGATTTGCTGTCAAAACTACAAGCGCAGATAACGTTCCTACCAAATGGAACAACATCTTTAAAGTTTAATGGACCTTCAGGTATCATGACACTATCAGTACCAAAGGAAGAAGAGTGGCGACTTTATACAGCGTTGACTAGCCAAAACCCTAAGAGTGATGAATCCTTATTCAATATACCAGGAGTTTGGGCAGAGAACAACCCACCAGGACTTGCTCGCAATATTCCACCCATTCGAATCGAACTAAAACTTGGGGTCTATCCAGTGAGCCTACGGCAATATCATATCCCGCAGAAGGCTAAGAAGAATATCCAATCATATCTGGATAAGTTCATACGGTATGGTATCCTAAAATTCTGTACTTCCCCCTGGAACACCCCATTGCTGCCTGTTCAAAAGCCCGGTACAGATGAGTATCGCCCTGTGCAGGACTTGAGAGCAGTCAATGATGCGGTCGTAAGTATACACCCAGTTGTGCCCAATCCGTATAACCTGCTTGCTTTAATTCCGGGCGGGGCTACCTATTTTACTGTCTTAGATCTCAAAGATGCCTTTTTTTGCCTCCGAATTGCTGCAGAAAGCCAATGTATCTTCACATTCCAATGGGAAAATGCTGTAACGGGCTCGAAACGCCAGATGACTTGGACAAGACTGCCCCAAGGGTTTACAAATTCACCTACCCTATTTGGTTCAGCTTTAAGTCAAGACTTACTGGATTTCAAGTCCATCCCAGGAGAGTGTGTACTATTACAATATGTAGATGATTTGTTGATAGCTGCAGTTACAAGAGAAATATGTCAGCAATCAACACATGATCTACTACACATTCTCTGGAAGGCCGGATACAAGGTGTCCAGGAAGAAGGCTCAGTTGTGTCAGCCAACTGTCAAATATCTGGGATTCCATATCTCTGAAGGTCAAAGAATAATGGGGCCAGAGAGAAAAGAAGCTGTATGCCAAATACCAATACCCAAGAATAGAAGACAAGCGCGAGAGTTCTTGGGGGCAGCAGGCTTCTGTAGGATATGGATTCCCAGTTATGCGATATTGGCGAAACCTCTGTATGCAGCTATAAAGGGTACAGAACATGATCCCTTCCTATGGACCCCAGAACAGCAAAAGGCATTTGAAGATGTGAAGAGGGCTTTGATGAGTGCCCCAGCATTAGGTCTACCTGATCACACACGTCCATTCTACTTATATGTACACGAGCAAAGAAGAATGGCTGGCTGTGGGAGTATTAACACAGTACTTGGGATCATGGCAAAGACCTGTTGCCTATATGTCCAAACAACTGGATGCAGTGGCCAGTGGTCTTCCACCTTGTCTAAGAGCCGTAGCTGCAGCCGCCCTGCTGGTAGCTGAAGCCGATAAACTCACTCTGGGTCAAGAACTCTATGTGCGAGTCCCGCACGCAGTACAGACGTTGCTAGATTACAAAGGCAATCATTGGTTCAGTAACAGCCGCATGACTAAGTATCAAGCAATGTTGTGTGAAAACCCAAGAGTGCATTTAGAGACTGTCAATACCTTAAATCCAGCAACCCTTTTGCCGCAACCTACTGAAAGTCAACACGATTGCTTGGAGGTGATGGATGAAGTATTTTCAAGTAGACCAGATCTTCGTGACTTTCCCATCCAGAACCCTGATGTCCAATGCTATACAGACAGCAGTAGTTATGTGAAAGAAGGGATTCGCTATGCAGGATATGCAGTAACAACAATAGACAAGGTCATAGAAGCTCGGCCACTGTCAAAAGGAACATCGGCACAGAAGGCAGAATTGATTGCACTAACACGAGCGTTACAATTGGCTGAAGGTTTAAGAGTGAACATCTACACGGACTACAAGTATGCGTTCTTAACCACTCATGCCCACGGAGCTTTGTATAAAGAAAGAGGACTATTGAATTCAGAGGGTAAAGAAATCAAGTACGCAGCTGAAATATTACAACTATTGGAAGCAGTATGGGAACCGAAAGAAGTTGGTATTATACATTGTCGGGCGCATCTGAGAGGAGATGGTGATGTAACCAAAGGAAATCGGATGGCAGATAATGCAGCTAAGCGTGCCGCTGAATCAGGAAGACAGGAATATGTGGAACATATAGCTGCTCTTATACCGACTCCACTGTCTCAATGGACTCCAGTTTATACAGCTCAAGAAGAAGAGTGGTTAAAGACTGAACCTGGAAAGTATTTGGAGAACAAATAATATCAGTTAGAAGATGGAAGAATAGTCATTCCAGCATCACTAGCGGTAGAAATTGTCCAAAACTATCACAACGGGACACATTCTGGAAGAGATAGTATGGAAGAATCTCTCAGAAAACATTTCTACATACCAAGATTATCTAACTTAACTCAGGCCATTGTACGAAGATGTGTAACGTGTGCTAAAAATAATGCAAGGCAAGGACCAGTAAAGCCACCAGGAGTCCAGTATATGGGGGGACTCCCTATGTCCGATCTACAAATTGACTATACAGTTATGCCTAAATCCGGTGGACATCGCTACCTACTAGTAGTTGTGTGCACCTATTCAGGCTGGGTAGAAGCATGTCCTACTCGTACAGAGAAAGCAGGAGAAGTTGTGCGATTCCTGCTACGAGAAACAATACCCCGATATGGACTACCATGCTCTATAGGATCGGATAATGGTCCAGCCTTTGTTCACCAGTGCCTACAACAACTGACTCATATGCTTGGTATTAAGTGTAGGCTTCATACGGCATATAGACCTCAGAGTTCTGGTAAAGTAGAAAGAATGAATAGAACTATTAAGAACCAGTTGGCAAAGATGTGTCAGGAAACCCAACTTAACCCCTTAAGGACACATGACATGTGTGACATGTCAAGATTCCCTTTTTTGCCAGAAGTTTGGTCCTTAAGGGGTTAAGTGGAATGTTCTTTTGCCTATAGCTCTGTTACGTATTCGTAGTACACCTACCAGAAGGATGGGTCTCTCACCTTTTGAAATCATGTATGGGCATCCACCTCCCGTACTTGGTAACTTAAGGGGGGATTTGAGTCAGTTGGGAGAAGGAATTACTCGGCAGCAGGTTGTAGAGTTGGGTAAGACTATGGAGGAGGTACAGAAATGGGTACAAGATAGATTACCTGTGAATATTTATCCCCCTGTTCATAGTTACCATCCAGGAGACCAAGTGTGGATTAAAGAGTGGAATAATATACCGTTAGGGCCTAAGTGGAGGGGTCCTTATGTTGTTCTTTTGTCTACCCCTACAGCAATAAAGGTGGCTGAAGTGACTCCGTGGATTCATCACTCCAGAGTTAAACCAGCAGCAGTAGATTCTTGGCAAGCTACACCAGATCCAGAGAATCCCTGCAAGATCCGGTTAAAGCGCACGACTCAGTCGGAGTGACGAGGAGACATTTGGATTACAATTATATTTAAAGAGATTGGTAAGTGAGTGTTTTGACGGCCATAATAACGCCTGACCACTCACCCACGTATTGTAAGCCAGGGTGTCTCGAAGGGACCCCTGTGAAGAAGAGCAGAACTCCATTCCCTGCAGCCCTTACACCTTGGAAGCTGAGGTGCCATCGCACGGACGAAGACTGAGGATGAAGGCGTCGAAAGAAGTGATATTGATAATGTTTATATATGTGTCTTTTTATATTCAGGAAGGTAGAGGTACCGACACTCCTAGCTGTGAGGTTTGCATTAAGACTACTATAACAGGTAATCATATTTCCGAGACCCTAATTTGGCATTCACAGTATAAATGTAAGGGATATGTGTCTAGGTGTAGATACCTAGGTAACTTTTTTGGGTTTCAGATATATGGGACGGGTTTAGATCCTGGGACAATATTGTTTATAGGGATAGAGACCGATACCGTAGCATCCCAAGCTCATCAGGTTTTCCATTCTTTTTATGAAGAGATGAGTGTAGATAATAAGATCCCCCATAATGCTAAAAACCTGTTTATAGACTTAGCTGAGAGTATTGCTGGTAGTCTTTATGTGACCAACTGCTATGTGTGTGGAGGTACTAACATGGGAGACCAATGGCCTTGGGAAGCAAAGGAGGTAATGTCCGTTTCTGAGGCAGTTGAACAAATAATATCTTCACAAGCCGATTATCAGATGAGTATTAGAGGTAAATCCGGGTGGAGATTAAAAACCTCCATCATAGGTTATGTTTGCATAGCAAGGAAAGGAATAATGTTTAATACTTCTGTAGGAGAATTAACTTGTCTAGGGCAAAAAGCTTATGATGACAATACAAAGAATACAACCTGGTGGTCGGCTTCAAATGTCTCAGAACCACCCAACCCGTTTGCAAGATATGCTAATTTAAAGGACGTATGGTTTGACTTATCCATCACATCTAGTTGGAAAGCCCCAGCAAATTTGTACTGGATCTGTGGTAAGAAGGCCTATTCGGAGTTACCACAGGACTGGGAAGGGGCATGTGTGTTAGGTATGCTCAAACCATCCTTCTTCTTGTTGTCTATTGAAACAGGTGAGACTTTGGGAGTTAAAGTGTATGATGTGAATCATAGGAAGAAAAGGGGACCCATAGAGATAGGCGCCTGGGAAGATGATGGATGGCCTCCCCAGCGTATTAAAGACTATTATGGCCAGCCACATGGGCAGAGGATGGTACTTTTGGATATAGAACCCCAATATATATGCTCAACCGCATTATAAGGTTACAGGCGGTGGTTGAGATAATTACTAATGAGACCTCACAAGCGCTCAATCTTCTAGCGAAGCATAATACCAGGATGAGGACAGCAGTTTACCAAAATAGATTAGCTTTGGATTACCTATTGGCAGTAGAGGGAGGTGTATGTGGGAAGTTTAACCTGAGCAATTGCTGTCTTCAAATAGATGATGAAGGCCAAGCAATAGCTGAGCTTACTAGCCATATGGTTAAACTAGCGCATGTGCCTACTCAGGTATGGAAAGGGTATAATCCAAGTAGTTGGTTGGGTAACTCGTATGAGCAGTTTGGAGGGCTTAAGGCATTGGTAGGCGGAGTCATGCTGATTTTAATGTTGTGTCTACTCCTACCATGTCTTATTCCTTTAGTAGTTAGGTCTGTGCAGAGCGTTATAGAAAATATAGCAGAGAGAAAGGCTGCTGCACAGATAATGGCCATATATAAATATGAGGCTCTAGATCAGGGAGAACCAATGCAGGAAGAGGAATATTGAGGGATTCACATCATCAAAAAGTCTGGTCTGGTTCATGGCAACCTGAGGCATATGCAAACTAAGGTTAAGTGATGCCTCAGTAATTGTGAAATACCAGAGGCATCAAAGGGGGGAATGTGGTGGAATCTCGGTAACAATAAATTTAGTAGGCCGAGATTACCACGTGGCATGTGTACGTGCATATACTGGTGTATCGGTCGGTTGGTTGCACGTGGCAAAGATACGATCAGTAGTGTACGGAGCATGTGCGAGAATACCGGATATAGTATTCCCCTCCTCCATTGTGCTGGACAAGCCATGCGGTCAAGCAGGAAGTTAGTTCTTGTTCGTTTTGATTGGTTAAGAGAATGTGTGGGTGGAGCTTATTATGGGAGGAGTTATGTGCCTATATAAGGAGCCTACACTATTGTCCGGGTCTCAGAACTTGTTGTATTTTGGTGACATTAGTCCCTCTGAGTCCCGATCGGTGAACCGAATAAAGAATCTCTTCCTTCCTGAAGAAACCTGTGTCCATCTCTCTGTGCTTGGCTTCCGTCAGTTTCTCCGGTATCAGTCTCTGAGGACAGGTGTCGATCCATACCTGCCAAGTGACCCTATGTAGGGGGAACAGTCTCTTTTCTGCTCTGTGTCAGTGTTTATCAGGGATCCTTAGGATAGGTGTCAATCAATATCTGCCAAGTGACCCTATGTAGGGGGAACAGTCTCTATTCTGCTCTGTGTCAGTGTGTATCAGGGATCCTTAGGATAGATGACAATCCATATCTGCCAAGTGACCCTATGTAGGGGGCACAGTCTCTGTTCTGCTCTGTGTCAGTGTGTATCATAGTCTCTGAGGATAGGTGTCAATCCATATATGCCAAGTGACCCTATGTAGTGGGAACAGTCTCTATTCTGCTCTGTGTCAGTGTGTATCATGGTCTCTGAGGACAGGTGTCAATCCATATCTGCCAAGTGACCCTATGTAGGGGGAACAGTCTCTATTCTGCTCTGTGTCAGTGTGTATCAGGGATCCTTAGGATAGGTGTCAATCCATATCTGCCAAGTGACCCTATGTAGGGGGAACAGTCTCTATTCTGCTCTGTGTCAGTGTGTATCATGGTCTCTGAGGACAGGTGTCAATCCATATCTGCCAAGTGACCCTATGTAGGGGTAACAGTCTCTATTCTGCTCTGTGTCAGTGTGTATCAGGGATCCTCAGGATAGGTGTCAATCCATATCTGCCAAGTGACCCTATGTAGGGGGAACAGTCTCTGTTCTGCTCTGTGTCAGTGTGTATCATGGTCTCTGAGGATAGGTGTCAATCCATATCTGCCAAGTGACCCTATGTAGGGGGAACAGTCTCTGTTCTGCTCTGTGTCAGTGTGTATCATGGTCTCTGAGGATAGGTGTCAATCCATATCTGCCAAGTGACCCTATGTAGGGGGAACAGTCTCTATTCTGCTCTGTGTCAGTGTGTATCAGGGATCCTTAGGATAGGTGTCAATCCATATCTGCCAAGTGACCCTATGTAGGGGGAACAGTCTCTATTCTGCTCTGTGTCAGTGTGTAAAAAGGTCTCTGAGTACAGGTGTTAATCCATACCTGCCAAGTGACCCTATGTAGGGGGAAAAGTCCCTATTCTGCTCTGAGTCAGTGTGTATTAGGGGCTTTAAGGACAGGTGTCAATCCATATCTGCCAAGTGACCCTATGTAGAGGTAACAGTCTCTACTCTGCTCTGTGTCAGTGTGTATCAGGGTCCCTGAGGACAGGTGTCAATCCATATCTGCCAAGTGACCCTGTGTAGGGGGAACAGTCTCTATTCTGCTCTGTGTCAGTGGGTATCAGGGATCCTTAGAATAGGTGTCAATCCATATCTGACAAGTGACCCAATGTAGGGGGAAGAGTCTCTATTCTGCTCTGTGTCAGTGTGTATCATGGTCTCTGAGGACAGGTGTCAATCCATATCTGCCAAGTGACCCTATGTAGGGGGAACAGTCTCTATTCTGCTCTGTGTCAGTGTGCATCAGGGATCCTTAGGACAGGTGTCAATCCATATCTGCCAAGTTACCCTATGTAGGGGGAACAGTCTCTATTCTGCTCTGTGTCAGTGTGTATCATGGTCTCTGAGGGAAGGGGTCAATCCATATCTGCCAAGTGACCCTATGTAGGGGAACAGTCTCTATTCTGCTCTGTGTCAGTGTGTATCAGGGGTTTTGTGGACAGGTGTCAATCCATATCTGCCAAGTGACCCTATGTAGGGGTAACAGTCTCTATTCTGCTCTGTGTCAGTGTATATCATGGTCTCTGAGGACAGGTGTCGATCCATACCTGCCAAGTGACCCTATGTAGGGGTAACAGTCTCTATTCTGCTCTGTGTCACTGTGTATCATGGTCTCTGAGGACAAGTGTCAATCCATACCTGCCAAGTGACCCTATGTAGGGGGAACAGTATCTATTCTGCTCTGTGTCAGTGTGTATCAGGGATCCTTAGGATAGGTGTCAATCCATATCTGCCAAGTGACCCTATGTAGGGGGAACAGTCTCTATTCTGCTCTGTGTCAGTGTGTATCATGGTCTCTGAGGACAGGTGTCAATCCATATCTGCCAAGTGACCCAATGTAGGGGGAACAGTCTCTATTCTGCTCTGTGTCAGTGTGTATCAGGGATCCTTAGGTTAGGTGTCAATCCATATCTGCCAAGTGACCCTATGTAGGGGGGAAAGTCCCTATTCTGCTCTGTGTCAGTGTGTATCAGGGATCCTTAAGACAGGTGTCAATCCATATCTGCCAAGTGACCCTATGTAGGGGGAACAGTCTCTATTCTGCTCTGTGTCAGTGTGTATCATGGTCTCTGAGGACAGGTGTCAATCCATATCTGCCAAGTGACCCTATGTAGGGGGAACAGTCTCTATTCTGCTCTGTGTCAGTGTGTATCAGGGATCCGTAGGATAGGTGTCAATCCATTTCTGCCAAGTGACCCTATGTAGGGGGAACAGTCTCTATTCTGCTCTGTGTCATGTGTATCATGGTCTCTGAGGACAGGTGTCAATCCATATCTGCCAAGTGACCCTATGTAGGGGGAACAGTCTCTATTCTCTATTCTGCTCTGTGTCAGTGTGCATCAGGGATCCTTAGGATAGGTGTCAATCCATATCTGCCAAGTGACCCTATGTAGTGGGAACAGTCTCTATTCTGCTCTGTGTCATGTGTATCATGGTCTCTGAGGACAGGTGTCAATCCATACCTGCCAAGTGACCCTATGTATGGGGAACAGTCCCTATTCTGCTCTGTGTCAGTGTGTATCAGGGGCTTTGAGGACAGGTGTCAATCCATATCTGCCAAGTGACCCTATGTAGGGGTAACAGTCTCTATTCTGCGCTGTGTCAGTGTGTATCATGGTCTCTGAGGACAGGTGTCAATCCATACCTGCCAAGTGACCCTATGTAGGGGGAACAGTCCCTATTCTGCTCTGTGTCAGTGTGTATCAGATGCTTTGAGGACAGGTGTCAATCCATATCTGCCAAGTGACCCTATGTAGGGGTAACAGTCTCTATGCTGCGCTGTGTCAGTGTGTAACATGGTCTCTGAGGACAAGTGTCAATCCATACCTGCCAAGTGACCCTATGTAGGGGGAACAGTCTCTATTCTGCTCTGTGTCAGTGTGTATCAGGGGCTTTGAGGACAGGTGTCAATCCATATCTGCCAAGTGACCCTATGTAGGGGTAACAGTCTCTATTCTGCTCTGTGTCAGTGTGTGTCATGGTCTCTGAGGACAGGTGTCAATCCATACCTGCCAAGTGACCCTATGTAGGGGGAACAGTATCTATTCTGCTCTGTGTCAGTGTATATCAGGGATCCTTAGGATAGGTGTCAGTCCATATCAGCCAAGTGACCCATATCAGCCAAGGGGTAACAGTCTCTATTCTGCTCTGTGTCAGTGTGTATCATGGTCTCTGAGGACAGGTGTCAATCCATACCTGCCAAGTGACCCTATGTAGGGGGAACAGTCTCTTTTCTGCTCTGTGTCAGTGTTTATCAGGGATCCTTAGGATAGGTGTCAATCAATATCTGCCAAGTGACCCTATGTAGGGGGAACAGTCTCTATTCTGCTCTGTGTCAGTGTGTATCAGGGATCCTTAGGATAGATGACAATCCATATCTGCCAAGTGACCCTATGTAGGGGGCACAGTCTCTGTTCTGCTCTGTGTCAGTGTGTATCATAGTCTCTGAGGATAGGTGTCAATCCATATCTGCCAAGTGACCCTATGTAGTGGGAACAGTCTCTATTCTGCTCTGTGTCAGTGTGTATCATGGTCTCTGAGGACAGGTGTCAATCCATATCTGCCAAGTGACTCTATGTAGGGGGAACAGTCTCTATTCTGCTCTGTGTCAGTGTGTATCAGGGATCCTTAGGATAGGTGTCAATCCATATCTGCCAAGTGACCCTATGTAGGGGGAACAGTCTCTATTCTGCTCTGTGTCAGTGTGTATCAGGGATCCTTAGGATAGGTGTCAATCCATATCTGCCAAGTGACCCTATGTAGGGGTAACAGTCTCTATTCTGCTCTGTGTCAGTGTGTATCAGGGATCCTTAGGATAGGTGTCAATCCATATCTGCCAAGTGACCTTATGTAGGGGGAACAGTCTCTATTCTGCTCTGTGTCAGTGTATATCATGGTCTCTGAGGATAGGTGTCAATCCATATCTGCCAAGTGACCCTATGTAGGGGGAACAGTATCTGTTCTGCTCTGTGTCAGTGTGTATCATGGTCTCTGAGGACAGGTGTCAATCCATATCTGCCAAGTGACCCTATGTAGGGAGAACAGTCTCTATTCTGCTCTGTGTCAGTGTGTATCAGGGATCCTTAGGATAGGTGTCAATCCATATCTGCCAAGTGACCCTATGTAGGGGGAACAGTCTCTATTCTGCTCTGTGTCAGTGTGTATCATGGTCTCTGAGGACAGGTGTCAATCCATATCTGCCAAGTGACCCTATGTAGGGGGAACACTCTCTATTCTGCTCTGTGTCAGTGTGTATCAGGTATCCTTAGGATAGGTGTCAATCCATATCTGCCAAGTGACCCTATGTAGGGGGAACAGTCTCTATTCTGCTCTGTGTCAGTGTGTATCAAGGTCTCTGAGTACAGGTGTCAATCCATACCTGCCAAGTGACCCTATGTAGGGGGAAAAGTCCCTATTCTGCTCTGAGTCAGTGTGTATCAGGGATCCTTAGGACAGGTGTCAATCCATATCTGCCAAGTGACCCTATGTAGGGGTAACAGTCTCTATTCTGCGCTGTGTCAGTGTGTATCATGGTCTCTGAGGACAGGTGTCAATCCATACCTGCCAAGTGACCCTATGTAGGGGGAACAGTCCCTATTCTGCTCTGTGTCAGTGTGTATCAGGGGCTTTTAGGACAGGTGTCAATCCATATCTGCCAAGTGACCCTATGTAGGGGTAACAGTCTCTATTCTGCGCTGTGTCAGTGTGTATCATGGTCTCTGAGGACAAGTGTCAATCCATACCTGCCAAGTGACCCTATGTAGGGGGAACAGTCCCTATTCTGCTCTGTGTCATGGTCTCTGAGGACAGGTGTCAATCCATACCTGCCAAGTGACCCTATGTAGGGGGAACAGTATCTATTCTGCTCTGTGTCAGTGTGTATCAGGGATCCTTAGGATAGGTGTCAGTCCATATCAGCCAAGTGACCCTATGTAGGGGTAACAGTCTCTATTCTGCTCTGTGTCAGTGTGTATTATGGTCTCTGAGGACAGGTGTCAATCCATACCTGCCATGTGACCCTATGTAGGGGGAACAGTCTCTATTCTGCTCTCTGTCAGTGTGTATCAGGGATCCTTAGGATAGGTGTCAATCCATATCTGCCAAGTAACCTTATGTAGGGGGAACAGTCTCTATTCTGCTCTGTGTCAGTGTGTATCATGGTCTCTGAGGACAGGTGTCAATCCATATCTGCCAAGTGACCCTATGTAGGGGGAACAGTCTCTATTCTGCTCTGTGTCAGTGTGTATCAGGGATCCTTAGGATAGGTGTCAATCCATATCTGACAAGTGACCCTATGTAGGGGAAACAGTCTCTATTCTGCTCTGTGTCAGTGTGTATCAGGGATCCTCAGGATAGGTGTCAATCCATATCTGCCAAGTGACCCTATGTAGGGGGAACAGCCTCTATTCTGCTCTGTGTCAGTGTGTATCATGGTCTCTGAGGATAGGTGTCAATCCATATCTGCCAAGTGACCCTATGTAGGGGGAACAGTATCTTTTCTGCTCTGTGTCAGTGTGTATCATGGTCTCTGAGGATAGGTGTCAATCCATATCTGCCAAGTGACCCTATTTAGGGAGAACAGCCTCTATTCTGCTCTGTGTCAGTGTGTATCAGGGATCCTTAGGATAGGTGCCAATCCATATCTGCCAAGTGACCCTATGTAGGGGGAACAGTCTCTATTCTGCTCTGTGTCAGTGTGTATCATGGTCTCTGAGGACAGGTGTCAATCCATATCTGCCAAGTGACCCTATGTAGGGGGAACAGTCTCTATTCTGCTCTGTGTCAGTGTGTATCAGGTATCCTTAGGATAGGTGTCAATCCATATCTGCCAAGTGACCCTATGTAGGGGGAACAGTCTCTATACTGCTCTGTGTCAGTGTGTATCAAGGTCTCTGAGTACAGGTGTCAATCCATACCTGCCAAGTGACCCTATGTAGGGGGAAAAGTCCCTATTCTGCTCTGAGTCAGTGTGTATTAGGGGCTTTAAGGACAGGTGTCAATCCATATCTGCCAAGTGACCCTATGTAGAGGTAACAGTCTCTACTCTGCTCTGTGTCAGTGTGTATCAGGGTCCCTGAGGACAGGTGTCAATCCATATCTGCCAAGTGACCCTGTGTAGGGGGGAACAGTCTATATTCTGCTCTGTGTCAGTGTGTATCAGGGATCCTTAGGATAGGTGTCAATCCATATCTGACAAGTGACCCTATGTAGGGGGAAGAGTCTCTATTCTGCTCTGTGTCAGTGTGTATCATGGTCTCTGAGGACAGGTGTCAATCCATATCTGCCAAGTTACCCTATGTAGGGGGAATAGTCTCTATTCTGCTCTGTGTCAGTGTGTATCAGGGATCCTTAGGACAGGTGTCAATCCATATCTGCCAAGTGACCCTATGTAGGGGGAACAGTCTCTATTCTGCTATGTGTCAGTGTGTATTAGGGGCTTTAAGGACAGGTGTCAATCCATATCTGCCAAGTGACCCTATGTAGAGGTAACAGTCTCTACTCTGCTCTGTGTCAGTGTGTATCAGGGTCCCTGAGGACAGGTGTCAATCCATATCTGCCAAGTGACCCTGTGTAGGGGTAACAGTCTCTATTCTGCTCTGTGTCAGTGTGTATCAGGGATCCTTAGGATAGGTGTCAATCCATATCTGCCAAGTGACCTTATGTAGGGGGAACAGTCTCTATTCTGCTATGTGTCAGTGTGTATTAGGGGCTTTAAGGACAGGTGTCAATCCATATCTGCCAAGTGACCCTATGTAGAGGTAACAGTCTCTACTCTGCTCTGTGTCAGTGTGTATCAGGGTCCCTGAGGATAGGTGTCAATCCATATCTGCCAAGTGACCCTATGTAGGGAGAACAGTCTCTATTCTGCTCTGTGTCAGTGTGTATCAGGGATCCTTAGGATAGGTGTCAATCCATATCTGCCAAGTGACCCTATGTAGGGGGAACAGTCTCTATTCTGCTCTGTGTCAGTGTGTATCATGGTCTCTGAGGACAGGTGTCAATCCATATCTGCCAAGTGACCCTATGTAGGGGGAACAGTCTCTATTCTGCTCTGTGTCAGTGTGTATCAGGTATCCTTAGGAGAGGTGTCAATCCATATCTGCCAAGTGACCCTATGTAGGGGGAACAGTCTCTATTCTGCTCTGTGTCAGTGTGTATCAAGGTCTCTGAGTACAGGTGTCAATCCATACCTGCCAAGTGACCCTATGTAGGGGGAAAAGTCCCTATTCTGCTCTGAGTCAGTGTGTATGTGGCAAACCTAGCCACTTCTGAACTATATTCATTGCAGGTTGTCCGTAGGCTGAATGTATAACGTGTTCCGTTGACTGTATGTGTATTGTATTGTGACCGTTCGCATGCTGGCAGCCGTATGCCGCCAGCATACAAAGCATTCGTACGACGAAACACGGCTATCCTGGCCGTTCGCCGTACGAATGTGGACTCCCCAGGTAGACCACACATTCACAGGTCGTGTGGCACCAATTAACCGGTTGCAACATTGTTGCAATCGGTAATTAAGGGCTCTCCTAGGTGGCCGTCGATCCACTACCGACCATGCGGCGGTCGGCCATCTTGGATCCTTTGTCTCTGCAGCGGTGTTCGGTCGTCGAGAGCCTGGAACTGGAAACGGCTACTCAGTGATCCGAACACCGCTGGACTTCCAGAGCGTTCGGGAGTACCGCGTTCGGTACATTATGTGTCCCGTACTTATTCGGTACTTTTAAACTCACCTTGATGTTTAAATGTATTATGTGCGGCGTTCGGTCAATTCAGCTGGGATCGGAGCGGTATTCTCACAAAGTGTGCGCCCCGACCCCAGCTATCTACCGAACGTTCGGTTATTCTAAAGTACCGAATATTACGGGAATTATGTATTTTAATGTCAATTGTCGGTTTTGCTGCACGAGGGGATAATCCACTTAATCGTCCATTTTAGTGGGAGTATCCTTCTCGTGCAGCGATGCCTGTTGGGAAAGTCACAATGCATGTTGGGAGAAATCCCCTGGAATATCTGTATGGAAACCCCTTGCATGGGGAACTGCATAAATACGCTGCCTGTGAATAAACCGAGTTAGTTGACTCCCAAACTGTGTTTCGTCCGGTTATTGGGAGGATTGGGGATATTGCCTTGCTTTCTACTCTGACTGTGGATTTCCTGAAGATACCAACGGATATCGTGTACTAATATACTGCATTCCGTTACAATTGGTGGCAAGCGACGGGATCCGAACCTTACAGCCGAAAAGCAGCGTTCGTGTAAACTGGAACTACCGAACAAGGAAAGCAAGGGCAATTCGTATGGAGATTGACTATACCATACTGAAACGACAGACTTTAAAAGAACTATTGGAAGCCAGGGGTAAGATAGCCAGCAACAAATCTAAGGCTGTGCTGATCGCAGAACTGATGGAGGGAGACCAAGCCCGCAGCGCTACACCCCCACCAGCCATGGAAGAGACCCCATTCCAAAAAGAGCTACGAACCAGGTTGGCGTTCCTACCACAACCATTACCGCTGGAAATAATGACCGTGATGATATCGGATGTACAGGATTATCTGATGGCAACCAGCACACCAGCAACACCGCCTAGGGCAGAGTCTGTTACTGCCTCCACCTACGGACAGGTAAAGCCCAAAGTCCCACATCACGCATTTAAAGCGTTTTGTGAAGAAAAGGACGAAATTGATGGGTATTTGCAGGACTTTGAGCGGCTGTGCGATTTGCACGATTTGGAACCCGCCACATGGGTGCCGCTGCTGGCAGGCAAATTATCCGGTAGGGCAGCTGAAGCCTACCGTGCTGTACCCCGAGAGGACAGCAAAGATTACCCTAAGGTAAAGAGGGCGATCTTAGAGAGGTATGCTATTACCCCAGAGGCGTACCGGCGGAAATTCCGGGGCTTGCGCAAGCCTGAGAAAGATTCACATGCAGAATGGGCGCACAAGCTGGACCAAGCATCACTAGGCTGGATACAGGCCAGCAACGCTACAAACATGGAGGAGTTGAGGCAGTTAATGCTGCTGGAACAGTTTTTTAATGGTTTGTCCCCGGAAGCACAAGAATGGGTGAGGGACCGTAAACCACTCACCCTACCCGAAGCCGCTAAATTGGCGGATCAGCATTTTGATGCCAGGAGGCATCACGGTGCCCAAAATAAGACTCTCACTCGGATTACAGGGACACCCAATACTTTTATCCCTACCAGCCCCACCGTACCCCTGCACCGGCCAGCACTGAATACTCACCACCCCCCTCCCGATACAACGGTCGGGCGAACATTCAGTGTCACACATGCAAACAGTGGGGGCACATTTCTCGAGAGTGCACCCAAAACAGGAGCAGGCAAGCTTGGAATCAAGTGCGACAAAATTTGGCACCCAGGGCTGCTGCGCACCATTACCAGGTAGCCCCCGCCACCCAAGAATTGCTGAGTGCTCAAATTGAGGAGCCTCTTGGGGTGCTGCATGAGGTAATGTCGGTCAGGGCCACCGACAACCGACAACATCACCGGCAGCTGGTAACCCTGGAGGGGAAGGAGGTACAAGGGCTCCGGGATTCAGGAGCCACTCTAACTTTGGTTGCGCCACATTTGGTACCAGGCACAACCCACACTGGCGGCTCAGTGGCAGTACGGGTGGCAGGGGGAGCAGTATACCGGCTACCTACTGCCAAGGTTCATTTGGATTGGGGTGTGGGAGAGGGAACTGTGGAAGTGGGGCTGATGCAGAATTTACCTGCAGATGTTGTGCTGGGGAATGACTTGGGCCAAATGACTTCCGCTTTTATTCCCCAGGCTCCGTACCAGGAGGCACACCCCGTAACCACCCGACAACAGGCTCGCACCACGGCTACACCGATACACTCTGAGGCTCAGGTAAGAGACCCTGTTTCCCAACTGACCCCCATGTCCTGGGATACCCCGACGACTTTTGCGACCGAAGTCCAGACCGATCCCACCCTCCAAGTATATAGGGACAGGGCCCAAACAGACCAAGCAGGGCTAGAGGGGGAGCGGTTCATCTGGGAGAAAGAGTTGCTATACCGGGTCACGGCAAAAGATGTGGGGGGGTCTGTCACCTTAACTAATAAACAGCTAGTGGTACCCCAGAAATATAGACAGGAGCTGCTGAGAATTGCGCATGACATTCCCTTGTCAGGACACCTAGGGATGACCCGTACCCGATACCGTTTGACCCATGCCTTCTTCTGGCCCGGGATCTCTCAGGATGTGCGCCAGTATTGCACCTCCTGCGACGTCTGCCAGCGTGTAGGTAAAAGAGGGGATCGCCACAAGGCCAGGCTATGTCCCCTACCCATCATTGCGGAACCCTTCAGCCGAGTAGCGGTGGATATCGTAGGGCCCTTGCCAAAACCCAGTCCCTCTGGCAAAAGATATATTCTGACTATAGTGGACTACGCCACCAGGTACCCCGAAGCTGTAGCTCTCTCTAATATCCACGCTGAGACCGTAGCGGAAGCCTTAATGAAGGTATTTTCCCGGGTAGGGTTTCCCCAAGAGATCATCTCAGACCGAGGTACCCAATTTACGGCCGAAGTTACCCAACATCTGTGGAAGGTGTGTGGCATTAAGCCAATAGTTAATTCCGCCTACCACCCCCAGTCCAATGGGCTATGTGAGCGGTTCAACGGGACGCTGAAGCAGATGCTTCGGACGTTCGGGGAGACCCACAAAGACTGGGAGAGGTTCCTGCCTCACCTACTTTTTGCTTATAGAGAGGTTCCCCAGGAGTCAACAGGATTCTCCCCGTTTGAGCTACTATTTGGGAGGAGGGTGCGAGGACCCTTGAATTTGATTAGGGAACACTGGGAGGGAGAGAGTCCCACTAACGAAACCCCTATCATATCATACGTTCTGGAGTTCAGGGACCGTCTGGAGGCGCTAACCCAGGCTGTACACACCAACCTCCAGGCGGCCCAGCAACGCCAGCGGCGCTGGTACGATAGAGGAGCCAGGGACCGCAGCTTTCAGGTGGGACAGAAGGTCTTGATCTTAAAGCCCGTCCGCACCGATAAGCTGCAGGCCATCTGGCAAGGCCCATACCAGGTAGTGGAGCAGCGATGCGACACTACCTATGTGATCGGCCCCTGCTCAGGGGTAGGGAAGAGACGCATGCTCCACGTGAACATGCTCAAACCCTACCATGAGAGGATCGAGGATGTGACGGCAATCTGTGCCTCCTCCTTAGAGGATCAGGAGAACCTACCCTTACCTGACCTACTAGAACCCGAGGAACAGATAGAGCCTTCCCGGGGAGTCCAGCTGGGGGAGCGGCTAAGCCCCCAGGAGCGTGCCCAGGTACAGGCGCTGATTGTAGCCAAAGGGACTACCTTCTCCAATTTACCTGGGTACACTCCTTTAGCCACTCACCGAGTAGAGACCCCGGGACAGCTACCTATGCGCCAAGCTCCATATAGGGTTCCGGAATCAGTCCGTACCCATATGAAAGCCGAACTAGACGAAATGCTGCAGCTAGGGGTTATCGAACCCTCCGATAGCCCCTGGGCATCGCCGGTAGTCCTGGTACCTAAAAAGGATGGCACCACCCGATTCTGTGTCGACTACCGGAGGCTAAATGACAAAACGGTGTCTGATGCCTACCCAATGCCCCGGATAGACGAGCTGTTAGATAAGATGGCACGGGGCCAGTACCTCACTACCATTGATTTGTGTAAGGGGTACTGGCAGATTCCTCTAGCCGATGACGCCATCCCCAAGTCGGCGTTTGTCACCCCGTTTGGCCTGTACCAATTCAAGGTCATGCCTTTCGGGATGAAAAACGCTCCGGCTACCTTTCAGCGGATGGTAGATCGGCTACTGGACGGTTTTCAGGAGTATGCCTGTGCTTATCTAGATGATATAGCCATCTTCAGCCAGACCTGGGAAGACCACCTACACCACATAGGGGCGATCCTAGATCGCATTGGGGAGGCTGGGTTAACCCTAAAACCTAGCAAGTGCCACATAGGTATGGCCGAGGTACAGTATCTGGGCCACCGTGTAGGATGTGGGCAGCAGAGGCCTGAGCCAGCCAAGATTGAGGCCGTAGCAAAGTGGCCTACCCCCAGGACTAAGACCCAGGTGCTGGCGTTCTTAGGGACGGCAGGCTATTACAGGAAGTTCGTCCCCGACTATAGCACCCTGGCCAAACCCCTAACGGACCTGACCAAAAAGAACCTTCCCCGACTGGTTGTCTGGGCCCCAGAGTGTGAGCAGGCATTCCAACAACTCAAAACAGCTCTCACCAATGCTCCTGTGTTAACTGCTCCTGATCCAACTAAAAGACTTCTTGTTCACACAGACGCTTCCATGTTTGGATTGGGGGCAGTACTGAGCCAAGTGGGAGCCGATGGCGGAGAACACCCCGTAGCCTATCTAAGCCGCAAGCTACTACCCCGGGAAGTGAGCTACGCCGCCATCGAGAAAGAATGCCTGGCCGTGGTGTGGGCCCTTAAAAAGTTGCAGCCATATCTGTACGGACAACCTTTTTCCTTACTCACAGATCACAACCCGTTAGTGTGGCTAAACCGTGTGTCCGGAGACAATGCCCGGCTGCTGCGCTGGAGTTTGGCGCTGCAGCCCTTTGACTTTAATATCCATTACCGGCCAGGAAAACAAAACGGTAACGCTGACGGGTTATCCAGACAAACTGAACTCGAGAAGTGATCTGTGAGTACTCTCCCGGACATCCCCAAGCCGATCCGTTGGGATCAGACTGTGTATGCCGGCTTGGTTCTGGGGGAGCATTGTGGCAAACCTAGCCACTTCTGAACTATATTCATTGCAGGTTGTCCGTAGGCTGAATGTATAACGTGTTCCGTTGACTGTATGTGTATTGTATTGTGACCGTTCGCATGCTGGCAGCCGTATGCCGCCAGCATACAAAGCATTCGTACGACGAAACACGGCTATCCTGGCCGTTCGCCGTACGAATGTGGACTCCCCAGGTAGACCACACATTCACAGGTCGTGTGGCACCAATTAACCGGTTGCAACATTGTTGCAATCGGTAATTAAGGGCTCTCCTAGGTGGCCGTCGATCCACTACCGACCATGCGGCGGTCGGCCATCTTGGATCCTTTGTCTCTGCAGCGGTGTTCGGTCGTCGAGAGCCTGGAACTGGAAACGGCTACTCAGTGATCCGAACACCGCTGGACTTCCAGAGCGTTCGGGAGTACCGCGTTCGGTACATTATGTGTCCCGTACTTATTCGGTACTTTTAAACTCACCTTGATGTTTAAATGTATTATGTGCGGCGTTCGGTCAATTCAGCTGGGATCGGAGCGGTATTCTCACAAAGTGTGCGCCCCAACCCCAGCTATCTACCGAACGTTCGGTTATTCTAAAGTACCGAATATTACGGGAATTATGTATTTTAATGTCAATTGTCGGTTTTGCTGCACGAGGGGATAATCCACTTAATCGTCCATTTTAGTGGGAGTATCCTTCTCGTGCAGCGATGCCTGTTGGGAAAGTCACAATGCATGTTGGGAGAAATCCCCTGGAATATCTGTATGGAAACCCCTTGCATGGGGAACTGCATAAATACGCTGCCTGTGAATAAACCGAGTTAGTTGACTCCCAAACTGTGTTTCGTCCGGTTATTGGGAGGATTGGGGATATTGCCTTGCTTTCTACTCTGACTGTGGATTTCCTGAAGATACCAACGGATATCGTGTACTAATATACTGCATTCCGTTACAGTGTATCAGGGATCCTTAGGACAGGTGTCAATCCATATCTGCCAAGTGACCCTATGTAGGGGTAACAGTCTCTATTCTGCGCTGTGTCAGTGTGTATCATGGTCTCTGAGGACAGGTGTCAATCCATACCTGCCAAGTGACCCTATGTAGGGGGAACAGTCCCTATTCTGCTCTGTGTCAGTGTGTATCAGGGGCTTTGAGGACAGGTTTCAATCCATATCTGCCAAGTGACCCTATGTAGGGGTAACAGTCTCTATTCTGCGCTGTGTCAGTGTGTATCATGGTTTCTGAGGACAAGTGTCAATCCATACCTGCCAAGTGACCCTATGTAGGGGGAACAGTCCCTATTCTGCTCTGTATCAGGGGCTTTGAGGACAGGTGTCAATCCATATCTGCCAAGTGACCCTATGTAGGGGTAACAGTCTCTATTCTACTCTGTGTCAGTGTGTTTCATGGTCTCTGAGGACAGGTGTCAATCCATACCTGCCAAGTGACCCTATGTAGGGGGAACAGTATCTATTCTGCTCTGTGTCAGTGTGTATCAGGGATCCTTAGGATAGGTGTCAGTCCATATCAGCCAAGTGACCCTATGTAGGGGTAACAGTCTCTATTCTGCTCTGTGTCAGTGTGTATCATGGTCTCTGAGGACAGGTGTCAATCCATACCTGCCAAGTGACCCTATGTAGGGGGAACAGTCTCTATTCTGCTCTCTGTCAGTGTGTATCAGGGATCCTTAGGATAGGTGTAAATCCATATCTGCCAAGTGACCTCATGTAGGGGGAACAGTCTCTATTCTGCTCTGTGTCAGTGTGTATCATGGTCTCTGAGGACAGGTGTCAATCCATATCTGCCAAGTGACCCTATGTAGGGGGAACAGTCTCTATTCTGCTCTGTGTCAGTGTGTATCAGGGATCCTTAGGATAGGTGTCAATCCATATCTGACAAGTGACCCTATGTAGGGGAAACAGTCTCTATTCTGCTCTGTGTCAGTGTGTATCAGGGATCCTCAGGATAGGTGTCAATCCATATCTGCCAAGTGACCCTATGTAGGGGGAACAGCCTCTATTCTGCTCTGTGTCAGTGTGTATCATGGTCTCTGAGGATAGGTGTCAATCCATATCTGCCAAGTGACCCTATGTAGGGGGAACAGTATCTTTTCTGCTCTGTGTCAGTGTGTATCATGGTCTCTGAGGATAGGTGTCAATCCATATCTGCCAAGTGACCCTATTTAGGGAGAACAGCCTCTATTCTGCTCTGTGTCAGTGTGTATCAGGGATCCTTAGGATAGGTGCCAATCCATATCTGCCAAGTGACCCTATGTAGGGGGAACAGTCTCTATTCTGCTCTGTGTCAGTGTGTATCATGGTCTCTGAGGACAGGTGTCAATCCATATCTGCCAAGTGACCCTATGTAGGGGGAACAGTCTCTATTCTGCTCTGTGTCAGTGTGTATCAGGTATCCTTAGGATAGGTGTCAATCCATATCTGCCAAGTGACCCTATGTAGGGGGAACAGTCTCTATACTGCTCTGTGTCAGTGTGTATCAAGGTCTCTGAGTACAGGTGTCAATCCATACCTGCCAAGTGACCCTATGTAGGGGGAAAAGTCCCTATTCTGCTCTGAGTCAGTGTGTATTAGGGGCTTTAAGGACAGGTGTCAATCCATATCTGCCAAGTGACCCTATGTAGAGGTAACAGTCTCTACTCTGCTCTGTGTCAGTGTGTATCAGGGTCCCTGAGGACAGGTGTCAATCCATATCTGCCAAGTGACCCTGTGTAGGGGGAACAGTCTATATTCTGCTCTGTGTCAGTGTGTATCAGGGATCCTTAGGATAGGTGTCAATCCATATCTGACAAGTGACCCTATGTAGGGGGAAGAGTCTCTATTCTGCTCTGTGTCAGTGTGTATCATGGTCTCTGAGGACAGGTGTCAATCCATATCTGCCAAGTTACCCTATGTAGGGGGAATAGTCTCTATTCTGCTCTGTGTCAGTGTGTATCAGGGATCCTTAGGACAGGTGTCAATCCATATCTGCCAAGTGACCCTATGTAGGGGGAACAGTCTCTATTCTGCTATGTGTCAGTGTGTATTAGGGGCTTTAAGGACAGGTGTCAATCCATATCTGCCAAGTGACCCTATGTAGAGGTAACAGTCTCTACTCTGCTCTGTGTCAGTGTGTATCAGGGTCCCTGAGGACAGGTGTCAATCCATATCTGCCAAGTGACCCTGTGTAGGGGTAACAGTCTCTATTCTGCTCTGTGTCAGTGTGTATCAGGGATCCTTAGGATAGGTGTCAATCCATATCTGCCAAGTGACCTTATGTAGGGGGAACAGTCTCTATTCTGCTATGTGTCAGTGTGTATTAGGGGCTTTAAGGACAGGTGTCAATCCATATCTGCCAAGTGACCCTATGTAGAGGTAACAGTCTCTACTCTGCTCTGTGTCAGTGTGTATCAGGGTCCCTGAGGATAGGTGTCAATCCATATCTGCCAAGTGACCCTATGTAGGGAGAACAGTCTCTATTCTGCTCTGTGTCAGTGTGTATCAGGGATCCTTAGGATAGGTGTCAATCCATATCTGCCAAGTGACCCTATGTAGGGGGAACAGTCTCTATTCTGCTCTGTGTCAGTGTGTATCATGGTCTCTGAGGACAGGTGTCAATCCATATCTGCCAAGTGACCCTATGTAGGGGGAACAGTCTCTATTCTGCTCTGTGTCAGTGTGTATCAGGTATCCTTAGGAGAGGTGTCAATCCATATCTGCCAAGTGACCCTATGTAGGGGGAACAGTCTCTATTCTGCTCTGTGTCAGTGTGTATCAAGGTCTCTGAGTACAGGTGTCAATCCATACCTGCCAAGTGACCCTATGTAGGGGGAAAAGTCCCTATTCTGCTCTGAGTCAGTGTGTATGTGGCAAACCTAGCCACTTCTGAACTATATTCATTGCAGGTTGTCCGTAGGCTGAATGTATAACGTGTTCCGTTGACTGTATGTGTATTGTATTGTGACCGTTCGCATGCTGGCAGCCGTATGCCGCCAGCATACAAAGCATTCGTACGACGAAACACGGCTATCCTGGCCGTTCGCCGTACGAATGTGGACTCCCCAGGTAGACCACACATTCACAGGTCGTGTGGCACCAATTAACCGGTTGCAACATTGTTGCAATCGGTAATTAAGGGCTCTCCTAGGTGGCCGTCGATCCACTACCGACCATGCGGCGGTCGGCCATCTTGGATCCTTTGTCTCTGCAGCGGTGTTCGGTCGTCGAGAGCCTGGAACTGGAAACGGCTACTCAGTGATCCGAACACCGCTGGACTTCCAGAGCGTTCGGGAGTACCGCGTTCGGTACATTATGTGTCCCGTACTTATTCGGTACTTTTAAACTCACCTTGATGTTTAAATGTATTATGTGCGGCGTTCGGTCAATTCAGCTGGGATCGGAGCGGTATTCTCACAAAGTGTGCGCCCCGACCCCAGCTATCTACCGAACGTTCGGTTATTCTAAAGTACCGAATATTACGGGAATTATGTATTTTAATGTCAATTGTCGGTTTTGCTGCACGAGGGGATAATCCACTTAATCGTCCATTTTAGTGGGAGTATCCTTCTCGTGCAGCGATGCCTGTTGGGAAAGTCACAATGCATGTTGGGAGAAATCCCCTGGAATATCTGTATGGAAACCCCTTGCATGGGGAACTGCATAAATACGCTGCCTGTGAATAAACCGAGTTAGTTGACTCCCAAACTGTGTTTCGTCCGGTTATTGGGAGGATTGGGGATATTGCCTTGCTTTCTACTCTGACTGTGGATTTCCTGAAGATACCAACGGATATCGTGTACTAATATACTGCATTCCGTTACAATTGGTGGCAAGCGACGGGATCCGAACCTTACAGCCGAAAAGCAGCGTTCGTGTAAACTGGAACTACCGAACAAGGAAAGCAAGGGCAATTCGTATGGAGATTGACTATACCATACTGAAACGACAGACTTTAAAAGAACTATTGGAAGCCAGGGGTAAGATAGCCAGCAACAAATCTAAGGCTGTGCTGATCGCAGAACTGATGGAGGGAGACCAAGCCCGCAGCGCTACACCCCCACCAGCCATGGAAGAGACCCCATTCCAAAAAGAGCTACGAACCAGGTTGGCGTTCCTACCACAACCATTACCGCTGGAAATAATGACCGTGATGATATCGGATGTACAGGATTATCTGATGGCAACCAGCACACCAGCAACACCGCCTAGGGCAGAGTCTGTTACTGCCTCCACCTACGGACAGGTAAAGCCCAAAGTCCCACATCACGCATTTAAAGCGTTTTGTGAAGAAAAGGACGAAATTGATGGGTATTTGCAGGACTTTGAGCGGCTGTGCGATTTGCACGATTTGGAACCCGCCACATGGGTGCCGCTGCTGGCAGGCAAATTATCCGGTAGGGCAGCTGAAGCCTACCGTGCTGTACCCCGAGAGGACAGCAAAGATTACCCTAAGGTAAAGAGGGCGATCTTAGAGAGGTATGCTATTACCCCAGAGGCGTACCGGCGGAAATTCCGGGGCTTGCGCAAGCCTGAGAAAGATTCACATGCAGAATGGGCGCACAAGCTGGACCAAGCATCACTAGGCTGGATACAGGCCAGCAACGCTACAAACATGGAGGAGTTGAGGCAGTTAATGCTGCTGGAACAGTTTTTTAATGGTTTGTCCCCGGAAGCACAAGAATGGGTGAGGGACCGTAAACCACTCACCCTACCCGAAGCCGCTAAATTGGCGGATCAGCATTTTGATGCCAGGAGGCATCACGGTGCCCAAAATAAGACTCTCACTCGGATTACAGGGACACCCAATACTTTTATCCCTACCAGCCCCACCGTACCCCTGCACCGGCCAGCACTGAATACTCACCACCCCCCTCCCGATACAACGGTCGGGCGAACATTCAGTGTCACACATGCAAACAGTGGGGGCACATTTCTCGAGAGTGCACCCAAAACAGGAGCAGGCAAGCTTGGAATCAAGTGCGACAAAATTTGGCACCCAGGGCTGCTGCGCACCATTACCAGGTAGCCCCCGCCACCCAAGAATTGCTGAGTGCTCAAATTGAGGAGCCTCTTGGGGTGCTGCATGAGGTAATGTCGGTCAGGGCCACCGACAACCGACAACATCACCGGCAGCTGGTAACCCTGGAGGGGAAGGAGGTACAAGGGCTCCGGGATTCAGGAGCCACTCTAACTTTGGTTGCGCCACATTTGGTACCAGGCACAACCCACACTGGCGGCTCAGTGGCAGTACGGGTGGCAGGGGGAGCAGTATACCGGCTACCTACTGCCAAGGTTCATTTGGATTGGGGTGTGGGAGAGGGAACTGTGGAAGTGGGGCTGATGCAGAATTTACCTGCAGATGTTGTGCTGGGGAATGACTTGGGCCAAATGACTTCCGCTTTTATTCCCCAGGCTCCGTACCAGGAGGCACACCCCGTAACCACCCGACAACAGGCTCGCACCACGGCTACACCGATACACTCTGAGGCTCAGGTAAGAGACCCTGTTTCCCAACTGACCCCCATGTCCTGGGATACCCCGACGACTTTTGCGACCGAAGTCCAGACCGATCCCACCCTCCAAGTATATAGGGACAGGGCCCAAACAGACCAAGCAGGGCTAGAGGGGGAGCGGTTCATCTGGGAGAAAGAGTTGCTATACCGGGTCACGGCAAAAGATGTGGGGGGGTCTGTCACCTTAACTAATAAACAGCTAGTGGTACCCCAGAAATATAGACAGGAGCTGCTGAGAATTGCGCATGACATTCCCTTGTCAGGACACCTAGGGATGACCCGTACCCGATACCGTTTGACCCATGCCTTCTTCTGGCCCGGGATCTCTCAGGATGTGCGCCAGTATTGCACCTCCTGCGACGTCTGCCAGCGTGTAGGTAAAAGAGGGGATCGCCACAAGGCCAGGCTATGTCCCCTACCCATCATTGCGGAACCCTTCAGCCGAGTAGCGGTGGATATCGTAGGGCCCTTGCCAAAACCCAGTCCCTCTGGCAAAAGATATATTCTGACTATAGTGGACTACGCCACCAGGTACCCCGAAGCTGTAGCTCTCTCTAATATCCACGCTGAGACCGTAGCGGAAGCCTTAATGAAGGTATTTTCCCGGGTAGGGTTTCCCCAAGAGATCATCTCAGACCGAGGTACCCAATTTACGGCCGAAGTTACCCAACATCTGTGGAAGGTGTGTGGCATTAAGCCAATAGTTAATTCCGCCTACCACCCCCAGTCCAATGGGCTATGTGAGCGGTTCAACGGGACGCTGAAGCAGATGCTTCGGACGTTCGGGGAGACCCACAAAGACTGGGAGAGGTTCCTGCCTCACCTACTTTTTGCTTATAGAGAGGTTCCCCAGGAGTCAACAGGATTCTCCCCGTTTGAGCTACTATTTGGGAGGAGGGTGCGAGGACCCTTGAATTTGATTAGGGAACACTGGGAGGGAGAGAGTCCCACTAACGAAACCCCTATCATATCATACGTTCTGGAGTTCAGGGACCGTCTGGAGGCGCTAACCCAGGCTGTACACACCAACCTCCAGGCGGCCCAGCAACGCCAGCGGCGCTGGTACGATAGAGGAGCCAGGGACCGCAGCTTTCAGGTGGGACAGAAGGTCTTGATCTTAAAGCCCGTCCGCACCGATAAGCTGCAGGCCATCTGGCAAGGCCCATACCAGGTAGTGGAGCAGCGATGCGACACTACCTATGTGATCGGCCCCTGCTCAGGGGTAGGGAAGAGACGCATGCTCCACGTGAACATGCTCAAACCCTACCATGAGAGGATCGAGGATGTGACGGCAATCTGTGCCTCCTCCTTAGAGGATCAGGAGAACCTACCCTTACCTGACCTACTAGAACCCGAGGAACAGATAGAGCCTTCCCGGGGAGTCCAGCTGGGGGAGCGGCTAAGCCCCCAGGAGCGTGCCCAGGTACAGGCGCTGATTGTAGCCAAAGGGACTACCTTCTCCAATTTACCTGGGTACACTCCTTTAGCCACTCACCGAGTAGAGACCCCGGGACAGCTACCTATGCGCCAAGCTCCATATAGGGTTCCGGAATCAGTCCGTACCCATATGAAAGCCGAACTAGACGAAATGCTGCAGCTAGGGGTTATCGAACCCTCCGATAGCCCCTGGGCATCGCCGGTAGTCCTGGTACCTAAAAAGGATGGCACCACCCGATTCTGTGTCGACTACCGGAGGCTAAATGACAAAACGGTGTCTGATGCCTACCCAATGCCCCGGATAGACGAGCTGTTAGATAAGATGGCACGGGGCCAGTACCTCACTACCATTGATTTGTGTAAGGGGTACTGGCAGATTCCTCTAGCCGATGACGCCATCCCCAAGTCGGCGTTTGTCACCCCGTTTGGCCTGTACCAATTCAAGGTCATGCCTTTCGGGATGAAAAACGCTCCGGCTACCTTTCAGCGGATGGTAGATCGGCTACTGGACGGTTTTCAGGAGTATGCCTGTGCTTATCTAGATGATATAGCCATCTTCAGCCAGACCTGGGAAGACCACCTACACCACATAGGGGCGATCCTAGATCGCATTGGGGAGGCTGGGTTAACCCTAAAACCTAGCAAGTGCCACATAGGTATGGCCGAGGTACAGTATCTGGGCCACCGTGTAGGATGTGGGCAGCAGAGGCCTGAGCCAGCCAAGATTGAGGCCGTAGCAAAGTGGCCTACCCCCAGGACTAAGACCCAGGTGCTGGCGTTCTTAGGGACGGCAGGCTATTACAGGAAGTTCGTCCCCGACTATAGCACCCTGGCCAAACCCCTAACGGACCTGACCAAAAAGAACCTTCCCCGACTGGTTGTCTGGGCCCCAGAGTGTGAGCAGGCATTCCAACAACTCAAAACAGCTCTCACCAATGCTCCTGTGTTAACTGCTCCTGATCCAACTAAAAGACTTCTTGTTCACACAGACGCTTCCATGTTTGGATTGGGGGCAGTACTGAGCCAAGTGGGAGCCGATGGCGGAGAACACCCCGTAGCCTATCTAAGCCGCAAGCTACTACCCCGGGAAGTGAGCTACGCCGCCATCGAGAAAGAATGCCTGGCCGTGGTGTGGGCCCTTAAAAAGTTGCAGCCATATCTGTACGGACAACCTTTTTCCTTACTCACAGATCACAACCCGTTAGTGTGGCTAAACCGTGTGTCCGGAGACAATGCCCGGCTGCTGCGCTGGAGTTTGGCGCTGCAGCCCTTTGACTTTACTATCCATTACCGGCCAGGAAAACAAAACGGTAACGCTGACGGGTTATCCAGACAAACTGAACTCGAGAAGTGATCTGTGAGTACTCTCCCGGACATCCCCAAGCCGATCCGTTGGGATCAGACTGTGTATGCCGGCTTGGTTCTGGGGGAGCATTGTGGCAAACCTAGCCACTTCTGAACTATATTCATTGCAGGTTGTCCGTAGGCTGAATGTATAACGTGTTCCGTTGACTGTATGTGTATTGTATTGTGACCGTTCGCATGCTGGCAGCCGTATGCCGCCAGCATACAAAGCATTCGTACGACGAAACACGGCTATCCTGGCCGTTCGCCGTACGAATGTGGACTCCCCAGGTAGACCACACATTCACAGGTCGTGTGGCACCAATTAACCGGTTGCAACATTGTTGCAATCGGTAATTAAGGGCTCTCCTAGGTGGCCGTCGATCCACTACCGACCATGCGGCGGTCGGCCATCTTGGATCCTTTGTCTCTGCAGCGGTGTTCGGTCGTCGAGAGCCTGGAACTGGAAACGGCTACTCAGTGATCCGAACACCGCTGGACTTCCAGAGCGTTCGGGAGTACCGCGTTCGGTACATTATGTGTCCCGTACTTATTCGGTACTTTTAAACTCACCTTGATGTTTAAATGTATTATGTGCGGCGTTCGGTCAATTCAGCTGGGATCGGAGCGGTATTCTCACAAAGTGTGCGCCCCAACCCCAGCTATCTACCGAACGTTCGGTTATTCTAAAGTACCGAATATTACGGGAATTATGTATTTTAATGTCAATTGTCGGTTTTGCTGCACGAGGGGATAATCCACTTAATCGTCCATTTTAGTGGGAGTATCCTTCTCGTGCAGCGATGCCTGTTGGGAAAGTCACAATGCATGTTGGGAGAAATCCCCTGGAATATCTGTATGGAAACCCCTTGCATGGGGAACTGCATAAATACGCTGCCTGTGAATAAACCGAGTTAGTTGACTCCCAAACTGTGTTTCGTCCGGTTATTGGGAGGATTGGGGATATTGCCTTGCTTTCTACTCTGACTGTGGATTTCCTGAAGATACCAACGGATATCGTGTACTAATATACTGCATTCCGTTACAGTGTATCAGGGATCCTTAGGACAGGTGTCAATCCATATCTGCCAAGTGACCCTATGTAGGGGTAACAGTCTCTATTCTGCGCTGTGTCAGTGTGTATCATGGTCTCTGAGGACAGGTGTCAATCCATACCTGCCAAGTGACCCTATGTAGGGGGAACAGTCCCTATTCTGCTCTGTGTCAGTGTGTATCAGGGGCTTTGAGGACAGGTTTCAATCCATATCTGCCAAGTGACCCTATGTAGGGGTAACAGTCTCTATTCTGCGCTGTGTCAGTGTGTATCATGGTTTCTGAGGACAAGTGTCAATCCATACCTGCCAAGTGACCCTATGTAGGGGGAACAGTCCCTATTCTGCTCTGTATCAGGGGCTTTGAGGACAGGTGTCAATCCATATCTGCCAAGTGACCCTATGTAGGGGTAACAGTCTCTATTCTACTCTGTGTCAGTGTGTTTCATGGTCTCTGAGGACAGGTGTCAATCCATACCTGCCAAGTGACCCTATGTAGGGGGAACAGTATCTATTCTGCTCTGTGTCAGTGTG
The DNA here is from genome assembly GCF_036172605.1 of Pelobates fuscus. NCBI lineage: Eukaryota > Metazoa > Chordata > Amphibia > Anura > Pelobatidae > Pelobates > Pelobates fuscus. Next base: position 56,909,440 of record NC_086327.1, read on the forward strand.
TATCAGGGATCCTTAGGATAGGTGTCAGTCCATATCAGCCAAGTGACCCTATGTAGGGGTAACAGTCTCTATTCTGCTCTGTGTCAGTGTGTATCATGGTCTCTGAGGACAGGTGTCAATCCATACCTGCCAAGTGACCCTATGTAGGGGGAACAGTCTCTATTCTGCTCTCTGTCAGTGTGTATCAGGGATCCTTAGGATAGGTGTAAATCCATATCTGCCAAGTGACCTCATGTAGGGGGAACAGTCTCTATTCTGCTCTGTGTCAGTGTGTATCATGGTCTCTGAGGACAGGTGTCAATCCATATCTGCCAAGTGACCCTATGTAGGGGGAACAGTCTCTATTCTGCTCTGTGTCAGTGTGTATCAGGGATCCTTAGGATAGGTGTCAATCCATATCTGACAAGTGACCCTATGTAGGGGAAACAGTCTCTATTCTGCTCTGTGTCAGTGTGTATCAGGGATCCTCAGGATAGGTGTCAATCCATATCTGCCAAGTGACCCTATGTAGGGGGAACAGTCTCTGTTCTGCTCTGTGTCAGTGTGTTTCATGGTCTCTGAGGATAGGTGTCAATCCATATCTGCCAAGTGACCCTATGTAGGGGGAACAGTATCTGTTCTGCTCTGTGTCAGTGTGTATCATGGTCTCTGAGGATAGGTGTCAATCCATATCTGCCAAGTGACCCTATGTAGGGGTAACAGTCTCTATTCTGCGCTGTGTCAGTGTGTATCATGGTCTCTGAGGACAAGTGTCAATCCATATCTGCCAAGTGACCCTATGTAGGGGGAACAGTCTCTATTCTGCTCTGTGTCAGTGTGTATCATGGTCTCTGAGGACAGGTGTCAATCCATATCTGCCAAGTGACCCTATGTAGGGGGAACAGTCTCTATTCTGCTCTGTGTCAGTGTGTATCAAGGTCTCTGAGTACAGGTGTCAATCCATACCTGCCAAGTGACCCTATGTAGGGGGAAAAGTCCCTATTCTGCTCTGAGTCAGTGTGTATCAGGGATCCTTAGGACAGGTGTCAATCCATATCTGCCAAGTGACCCTATGTAGGGGTAACAGTCTCTATTCTGCGCTGTGTCAGTGTGTATCATGGTCTCTGAGGACAGGTGTCAATCCATACCTGCCAAGTGACCCTATGTAGGGGGAACAGTCCCTATTCTGCTCTGTGTCAGTGTGTATCAGGGGCTTTGAGGACAGGTGTCAATCCATATCTGCCAAGTGACCCTATGTAGGGGTAACAGTCTCTATTCTGCGCTGTGTCAGTGTGTATCATGGTCTCTGAGGACAAGTGTCAATCCATATCTGCCAAGTGACCCTATGTAGGGGGAACAGTCTCTGTTCTGCTCTGTGTCAGTGTGTTTCATGGTCTCTGAGGATAGGTGTCAATCCATATCTGCCAAGTGACCCTATGTAGGGGGAACAGTATCTGTTCTGCTCTGTGTCAGTGTGTATCATGGTCTCTGAGGATAGGTGTCAATCCATATCTGCCAAGTGACCCTATTTAGGGAGAACAGCCTCTATTCTGCTCTGTGTCAGTGTGTATCAGGGATCCTTAGGATAGGTGTCAATCCATATCTGCCAAGTGACCCTATGTAGGGGGAACAGTCTCTATTCTGCTCTTTGTCAGTGTGTATCAGGGGCTTTGAGGACAGGTGTCAATCCATATCTGCCAAGTGACCCTATGTAGGGGGAACAGTCTCTAATCTGCTCTGTGTCAGTGTTTATCATGGTCTCTGAGGACAGGTGTCAATCCATATCTGCCAAGTGACCCTATGTAGGGGGAACAGTCTCTATTCTGCTCTGTGTCAGTGTGTATCATGGATTCTTAGGATAGGTGTCAATCCATATCTGCCAAGTGACCCTGTGTAGGGGGAACAGTCTCTATTCTGCTCTGTGTCAGTGTGTATCAGGGATCCTTAGGATAGGTGTCAATCCATATCTGCCAAGTGACCCTATGTAGGGGGAACAGTCTCTATTCTGCTCTGTGTCAGTGTGTATCAGGGATCCTTAGGACAGGTGTCAATCCATATCTGCCAAGTGACCCTATGTAGGGGAAACAGTCTCTATTCTGCTCTGTGTCAGTGTATATCATGGTCTCTGAGGACAGGTGTCGATCCATACCTGCCAAGTGACCCTATGTAGGGGTAACAGTCTCTATTCTGCTCTGTGTCAGTGTGTATCATGGTCTCTGAGGACAAGTGTCAATCCATACCTGCCAAGTGACCCTATGTAGGGGGAACAGTCCCTATTCTGCTCTTTGTCAGTGTGTATCAGGGGCTTTGAGGACAGGTGTCAATCCATATCTGCCAAGTGACCCTATGTAGGGGTAACAGTCTCTATTCTGCTCTGTGTCAGTGTGTATCAGGGATCCTTAGGACAGGTGTCAATCCATATCTGCCAAGTGACCCTATGTAGGGGAAACAGTCTCTATTCTGCTCTGTGTCAGTGTGTATCATGGTCTCTGAGGGAATGGGTCAATCCATATCTGCCAAGTAGGGGGAACAGTCTCTATTCTGCTCTGTGTCAGTGTGTATCAGGGGTTTTGTGGACAGGTGTCAATCCATATCTGCCAAGTGACCCTATGTAGGGGTAACAGTCTCTATTCTGCTCTGTGTCAGTGTATATCATGGTCTCTGAGGACAGGTGTCGATCCATACCTGCCAAGTGACCCTATGTAGGGGTAACAGTCTCTATTCTGCTCTGTGTCAGTGTGTATCATGGTCTCTGAGGACAAGTGTCAATCCATACCTGCCAAGTGACCCTATGTAGGGGGAACAGTCCCTATTCTGCTCTTTGTCAGTGTGTATCAGGGGCTTTGAGGACAGGTGTCAATCCATATCTGCCAAGTGACCCTATGTAGGGGTAACAGTCTCTATTCTGCTCTTTGTCAGTGTGTATCATGGTCTCTGAGGACAGGTGTCAATCCATATCTGCCAAGTGACCCTATGTAGGGGGAACAGTCTCTATTCTGCTCTGTGTCAGTGTATATCATGGTCTCTGAGGACAGGTTTCGATCCATACCTGCCAAGTGACCCTATGTAGGGGTAACAGTCTCTATTCTGCTCTGTGTCAGTGTGTATTATGGTCTCTGAGGACAGGTGTCAATCCATACCTGCCAAGTGACCCTATGTAGGGGGAACAGTCCCTATTCTGCTCTTTGTCAGTGTGTATCAGAGGCTTTGAGGACAGGTGTCAATCCATATCGGCCAAGTGACCCTATGTAGGGGGAACAGTCTCTATTCTGCTCTGTGTCAATGTGTATCATGGTCTCTGAGGACAGGTGTCAATCCATATCTGCCAAGTGACCCTATGTAGGGGGAACAGTCTCTATTCTGCTCTGTGTCAGTGTGTATCAGGGATTCTTAGGATAGGTGTCAATCCATATCTGCCAAGTGACCCTATGTAGGGGGAACAGTCTCTATTCTGCTCTGTGTCAGTGTGTATCATGGTCTCTGAGGACAAGTGTCAATCCATACCTGCCAAGTGACCCTATGTAGGGGGAACAGTCTCTATTCTGCTCTGTGTCAGTGTGTATCATGGTCTCTGAGGACAAGTGTCAATCCATACCTGCCAAGTGACCCTATGTAGGGGGAACAGTCCCTATTCTGCTCTTTGTCAGTGTGTATCAGAGGCTTTGAGGACAGGTGTCAATCCATATCTGCCAAGTGACCCTATGTAGGGGGAACAGTCTCTATTCTGCTCTGTGTCAATGTGTATCATGGTCTCTGAGGACAGGTGGCAATCCATATCTGCCAAGTGACCCTATGTAGGGGGAACAGTCTCTATTCTGCTCTGTGTCAGTGTGTATCAGGGATTCTTAGGATAGGTGTCAATCCATATCTGCCAAGTGACCCTATGTAGGGGGAACAGTCTCTATTCTGCTCTGTGTCAGTGTGTATCAAGGTCTCTGAGGACAGGTGTCAATCCATACCTGCCAAGTGACCCTATGTAGGGGGAACAGTCCCTAGTCTGCTCTGTGTCACTGTGTATTAGGGGCTTTAAGGACATGTGTCAATCCATATCTGCCAAGTGACCCTATGTAGAGGTAACAGTCTCTATTCTGCTCTGTGTCAGTGTGTATCAGGGTCCCTGAAGACAGGTGTCAATCCATACCTGCCAAGTGACCCTATGTAGGTGGAAAAGTCCCTAGTCTGCTCTGTGTCAGTGTGTATTAGGGACTTTAAGGACAGGTGTCAATCCATATCTGCCAAGTGACCCTATGTAGAGGTAACAGTCTCTATTCTGCTCTGTGTCAGTGTGTATCAGGGTCCCTGAGGACAGGTGTCAATCCATATCTGCCAAGTGACCCTATGTAGGGGGAACAGTCTCTATTCTGCTCTGTGTCAGTGTGTATCAGGGATCCTTAGGATAGGTGTCAATCCATATCTGCCAAGTGACCCTATGTAGGGGGAACAGTCTCTATTCTGCTCTGTGTCAGTGTGTATCATGGTCTCTGAGGACAGGTGTCAATCCATATCTGCCAAGTGACCCTATGTAGGGGGAACAGTCTCTATTCTGCTCTGTGTCAGTGTGTATCAGAGATCCTTAGGATAGGTGTCAATCTATATCTGCCAAGTGACCCTATGTAGGGGGAACAGTCCCTATTCTGCTCTGTGTCAGTGTGTATCATGGTCTCTGAGGACAGATGTCAATCCATATCTGCCAAGTGACCATATGTAGGGGGAACAGTCTCTATTCTGCTATGTGTCAGTGTGTATCAGGGATCCTTAGGATAGGTGTCAATCCATATCTGCCAAGTGACCCTATGTAGGGGGAACAGTCTCTATTCTGCTCTGTGTCAGTGTGTATCAGGGATCCTTAGGATAGGTGTCAATCCATATCTGCCAAGTGACCCTATGTAGGGGGAACAGTCTCTATTCTGCTCTGTGTCAGTGTGTATCATGGTCTCTGAGGTCAGGTGTCAATCCATATCTTCCAAGTGACCCTATGTAGGGGGAACAGTCTCTATTCTGCTCTGTGTCAGTGTGTATCAGGAATCCTTAGGATAGGTGTCAATCTATATCTGCCAAGTGACCCTATGTAGGGGGAACAGTCCCTATTCTGCTCTGTGTCAGTGTGTATCATGGTCTCTGAGTACAGATGTCAATCCATATCTGCCAAGTGACCATATGTAGGAGGAACAGTCTCTATTCTGCTATGTGTCAGTGTGTATCAGGGATCCTTAGGATAGGTGTCAATCCATATCTGCCAAGTGACCCTATGTAGGGGGAACAGTCTCTATTCTGCTCTGTGTCAGTGTGTATCAGGGATCCTTAGGATAGGTGTCAATCCATATCTGACAAGTGACCCTATGTAGGGGGAACAGTCTCTGTTCTGCTCTGTGTCAGTGTGTATCATGGTCTCTGAGGATAGGTGTCAATCCATATCTGCCAAGTGACCCTATGTAGGGGGAACAGTCTCTATTCTGCTCTGTGTCAGTGTGTATCATGGTCTCTGAGGACAGGTGTCAATCCATATCTGCAAAGTGACCCTATGTAGGGGGAACAGTCTCTATTCTGCTCTGTGTCAGTGTGTATCAGGGATTCTTAGGATAGGTGTCAATTCATATCTGCCAAGTGACCCTATGTAGGGGGAACAGTCTCTATTCTGCTCTGTGTCAGTGTGTATCAAGGTCTCTGAGGACAGGTGTCAATCCATATCTGCCAAGTGACCCTATGTAGGGGGAACAGTCTCTATTGTGCTCTGTGTCAGTGTGTATCAGGGATCCGTAGGATAGGTGTGGCTCCATGTGAACATGCTGAAACCCTACCACGAGCGCACGGAGGAGGTGACCGCCACATGTGCCTCTGCCACAGAGGACGCAGATAACTTGCCCCTACCAGACCTTCTCGCCAGGGAAACCCAAAAAGAGGATCTAGCCACCCTACATTTAGGAGAACGCTTAAATTCCCAGGAGAAAACTCAGGGCCAAAGTTTAATGAGGGAAAAGGGAGCCACCTTTTCCAACCTCCCCGGGTATACCCCGTTAGCCATTCACCGGGTGGAAACCCCAGGCCAAACACCCCTCCGTCAACCTCCTTACCGCATTCCAGAAGCAGTAAAAGAAAATATGTATAAAGAGATTAAGGAAATGTTACAGTTAGGAGTCATCGAGCATTCAGATAGCCCATGGGCATCCCCAGTGGTACTAGTGCCGAAGCGGGATGGAACGACCCGCTTCTGCGTAGATTATAGAAGGCTCAATGATAAAACGGTATCAGACGCCTACCCCATGTCACGGATAGACGAGCTTTTAGACAAGAGGGCCAGAGGCAAATATCTAACCACCACCGACCTCAAGGGATATTGGCAAATCCCTTTAGCCGAGGACGCCATCCCTAAGTCGGCATTTTTCACCCCATTTGGCCTGTACCATTTTAGGGTCATGCCATTCGGAATGAAAAATGCCCCTGCCACCTTCCAGAGGATGGTGGACCGACTATTAGATGGGTTTCAGGAATACACGTGCGCCTATTTGGACGACATAGCGATTTTTAGCTATTCCTGGACTGACCACCTGAGCCATGTAGGAGCCGTCTTAGACCGTATCAGGGAGGCAGGGTTAACCCTTAAACCCAGTAAATGCCATATAGGGATGGCAGAAGTCCAATACCTAGGACACCGAGTAGGCAGTGGCCAACAGAAGCCAGAACCGGACAAAATAGAGGCCGTAGCCAAATGGCCAACTCCCCGCACTAAAACCCAGGTACTAGCATTCCTAGGTACCGCATGGTATTAATGAAAATTCGTACCCGATTACAGTACCCTGGCGAAACCCCTCACAGACCTAACCCGCAAGAACCTCCCTAAGTTAGTAGTATGGGCCCCAGAGTGTGAACAGGCATTCCAACTATTGAAAACTGCTCTTGTGTCCTTGCAGCTCCTGATCCAACTAAACGCTTTCTCGTTCATACAGACTGTAACGGAGCTCCGTGTACCCCGACCGAGTACCCTCCGTTGATGGATGCTCCTAGCGCTCTCAGAGGACTCCAAGCACTGCAGACGACACCACAACCACCGCAGGCTCCACAACCGCCGTAGCTTAACTGGAGCCGCGCCGTCTTCCGTCCACCCTGGAATGAACCTTCAGCATTCAGGAACGTGTGGGGAAGATCTCTCCTCCTGGAGAGCGTATCCGGAACAAGCTCTTAAAAGAGCTAAGTGATTAAGAGCTCAGGGGAATATGCAGCGCATAGCAATCCCCAGTGTGATATAGCAGTTCCCTCCAATAACGAGACAAGGCTACGTATTGAGGGTCAGAAGAGGTCTGAGGACTGGAACACCCAGCCTGCTTTTTATTAGGATCAGGTACATACAGGACACTCCCAGGGGGAGGATGAAATTGACCAATCACATGCATGGTAACACCCCCACGTCTCCACCCTCAGGTAAACACATAACCCAATTAAAACATACATTATTTTACCCAAGTTCTGGATGTACCCCAAAAACAGGGGGTACAGCTTTAAATCTGGTATCCCCAAATAGCCCTTGTTCAGGGGAACAGTCTGTCCAAAAATCAGCCCATTCGGATGAATGGTTCGGGAGATACAGAGCTCCAAAGTTTTGACCGACCGCACAGACCAACTAGCCGAAAATAGTTCCATGAGTTTTGGCCTTGCGGCCGGTCTCCGTTCGCACGGTAAAATAGACGAAATTCTTGCCATCCATTCGCATCTTTGTGATCGCTAGAATCCCCATACTAAGTTAAGTATAACTACCGAACGGCCGGTCGTTCGGTAGTTTCCGTGCGTAGTTCTGGATGTCTGGAGGTCTTAGCGGTATTCGCCTGTTTGCGCTTCCGATTTCAGTTCCATGCGTTCACAGGCAAACATCGCTGTTCGCACGCAAGATGGCCGCGAACACGTGGAAAAGTCCCGAAATGGCGGCCACCTATTCAGAGCACAAAGAATTCGCATGAAATCATACGAACGGCTGTATTCTCCAGTAATGGTATTCTCATGCAGTATATTCGCCTAAATCCCTTGGCTGTTAGGTTATATTAGCAGTCCAAACCTACAGCATAGATAAAGGGGAAAAGACAGTCTAATACAAGTCCATATGCCTGAATACAGGGTTTGCAGTGCAATATAGTCCAGGACCATAGTCACAGGGGAGGAGGCAGGCAAGCAGGCCTCTCCAGGACAAAGTGGCGAAGGGCACTTCGTCACATATCTCCCCTTTGGGGGGAAGACTAACCAGGCACCTGACCTTCTGTCGGTCAGTGCCTCCGTTAGTCGATCCACCAACCCACAATAAACAGATGTCCGAGTGGCCCCCCCACAACATCAAAGTACAGGAACAGCCCACCCACAACACACAGTCACTGCACCTGGGTATTTGGCTGTGGTAATGAGGCCACATGCCGAGGGTACTTGAAGGGCAGAGGCCAACTGCACTCTGCCCAGATGCCAGCTCTTCTGCTGGGGTAGCCTGCAGGACATCAGGCTCTGGACCAGGGACAAAGGTAGGGCAGAGGCCGACTGCGCTCTGTCCAGCTGCCAGCTCTTCCGCTGGGGTAGCCTGCAGGACATCAGGCTCGGGACCAGGGACAAAGGTAGGGCAGAGGCCGACTGCGCTCTGTCCAGCTGCCAGCTCTTCCGCTGGGGTACTGAGACCATAGTCCGGCTCAGTAGTCAAGGGCACATGGACGTCAGGGGGGGTTAGCATCGCCTCCGTTAACCCTGGTGCCACGCTAGGAGTTAGCTGGGGAGTCCCGGTGAGGGTAGTTGGGGATCTGGAAAGGCTGTCCAGCATCCCTGTAGGTCAGGCACAGAGACCACGGTCCCATCTGCGCCGTCTGGAGGATTAGTGTCTCCCCTTGTTAGGGGAGGCTGCCGCTGGGAAGAGGGGGTGCTGTGCTCCTTTCCCGGAAACACAGGCTGCCGCTGGAGAGGGAGACCGCCTGTCTCCACTCCCTTACCATTGTCCTGTTGCTGTAGAGAGGGACCAACTGTCTCTGCTCTCTGTAGGACACACTGCTGTTGGGGGGGAAGGACGGCACCTTCGGCCCCCTGGGGTACACACTGCCGCTGGGGAGGGAGACCGCCTGTCTCCACTCCCTTACCATTGTCCTGTTGCTGTAGAGAGGGACCAACTGTCTCTGCTCTCTGTAGGACACACTGCTGCTGGGGGGGAAGGACGGCACCTTCGTCCCCCTGTAACTCCCACTGCCGCTGGAGATCTGGGTTGGTTGCCCAGCATCCCTGTAGGGCCGGTAGAGAGACCTCGGTCCCATCTCTACCTGCCATCTGGAGGGCATCGCCGGACCAGTCAGGGAGGTCTGGTTCTGCTTGTCGGGTAGGTTGGGGCTGCACGAAGCTGAGTAGGTGTATGTAGTCCTGCTCCAGCTCCCACTCCCTTGTTGCCAGGTGGGTCATGTCTTTTCTCACCTCGCGTTCGTCAGCCCAGACATACATGCCCATCCGGTAGTCGTAGATGTCCCAAAACCTAGACTCCTCCGTGCTGCCGAAATCAAGATCCTCCTCCATGGCATCCATAAGTAGACCAGGACCATCATAATCATCCCCCTCCGGTAGGTCGTGCTCGGCCGTCCAGGGAGTAAGTCGAATGGTATGCCACCAGAGGGCCTGGTATGCGTTGTCTAGCCCGATCTCTCGCCATACCAGGGTCTCTAGTCTTGCCACCCACTCATCCAGGGGCTGCTCCCCCAGTAGACATATTCGCATTGCCACACGCTTCTGTAGCCGCTGCTCATCACTGGGGAGCCTCTCACCTCGCCGCCACTGGGCATCTTCCAGGGCATCATACCAGAGTTCCCTTCTGGCTGCATCCCTGTAATCTGCGGCCTCCTTCTCCTCCTCATCATGGAACGCTGTCCGCAAACCAGCTGATTCCATCCTGTTGTCGCCAGGGGCGCTGCCCAATGGCTAGCGTTGCCCTCAATTGTAACTCCAAACGTTACCAGTGTCTCTGAGCTGCTTCTCCTCGCACTAGGACGCCATCCCACCGCTGCCACCAATGTAACGGAGCTCCGTGTACCCCGACCGAGTACCCTCCGTTGATGGATGCTCCTAGCGCTCTCAGAGGACTCCAAGCACTGCAGACGACACCACAACCACCGCAGGCTCCACAACCGCCGTAGCTTAACTGGAGCCGCGCCGTCTTCCGTCCACCCTGGAATGAACCTTCAGCATTCAGGAACGTGTGGGGAAGATCTCTCCTCCTGGAGAGCGTATCCGGAACAAGCTCTTAAAAGAGCTAAGTGATTAAGAGCTCAGGGGAATATGCAGCGCATAGCAATCCCCAGTGTGATATAGCAGTTCCCTCCAATAACGAGACAAGGCTACGTATTGAGGGTCAGAAGAGGTCTGAGGACTGGAACACCCAGCCTGCTTTTTATTAGGATCAGGTACATACAGGACACTCCCAGGGGGAGGATGAAATTGACCAATCACATGCATGGTAACACCCCCACGTCTCCTCCCCTCAGGTAAACACATAACCCAATTAAAACATACATTATTTTACCCAAGTTCTGGATGTACCCCAAAAACAGGGGGTACAGCTTTAAATCTGGTATCCCCAAATAGCCCTTGTTCAGGGGAACAGTCTGTCCAAAAATCAGCCCATTCGGATGAATGGTTCGGGAGATACAGAGCTCCAAAGTTTTGACCGACCGCACAGACCAACTAGCCGAAAATAGTTCCATGAGTTTTGGCCTTGCGGCCGGTCTCCGTTCGCACGGTAAAATAGACGAAATTCTTGCCATCCATTCGCATCTTTGTGATCGCTAGAATCCCCATACTAAGTTAAGTATAACTACCGAACGGCCGGTCGTTCGGTAGTTTCCGTGCGTAGTTCTGGATGTCTGGAGGTCTTAGCGGTATTCGCCTGTTTGCGCTTCCGATTTCAGTTCCATGCGTTCACAGGCAAACATCGCTGTTCGCACGCAAGATGGCCGCGAACACGTGGAAAAGTCCCGAAATGGCGGCCACCTATTCAGAGCACAAAGAATTCGCATGAAATCATACGAACGGCTGTATTCTCCAGTAATGGTATTCTCATGCAGTATATTCGCCTAAATCCCTTGGCTGTTAGGTTATATTAGCAGTCCAAACCTACAGCATAGATAAAGGGGAAAAGACAGTCTAATACAAGTCCATATGCCTGAATACAGGGTTTGCAGTGCAATATAGTCCAGGACCATAGTCACAGGGGAGGAGGCAGGCAAGCAGGCCTCTCCAGGACAAAGTGGCGAAGGGCACTTCGTCACATATCTCCCCTTTGGGGGGAAGACTAACCAGGCACCTGACCTTCTGTCGGTCAGTGCCTCCGTTAGTCGATCCACCAACCCACAATAAACAGATGTCCGAGTGGCCCCCCCACAACATCAAAGTACAGGAACAGCCCACCCACAACACACAGTCACTGCACCTGGGTATTTGGCTGTGGTAATGAGGCCACATGCCGAGGGTACTTGAAGGGCAGAGGCCAACTGCACTCTGCCCAGATGCCAGCTCTTCTGCTGGGGTAGCCTGCAGGACATCAGGCTCTGGACCAGGGACAAAGGTAGGGCAGAGGCCGACTGCGCTCTGTCCAGCTGCCAGCTCTTCCGCTGGGGTAGCCTGCAGGACATCAGGCTCGGGACCAGGGACAAAGGTAGGGCAGAGGCCGACTGCGCTCTGTCCAGCTGCCAGCTCTTCCGCTGGGGTACTGAGACCATAGTCCGGCTCAGTAGTCAAGGGCACATGGACGTCAGGGGGGGTTAGCATCGCCTCCGTTAACCCTGGTGCCACGCTAGGAGTTAGCTGGGGAGTCCCGGTGAGGGTAGTTGGGGATCTGGAAAGGCTGTCCAGCATCCCTGTAGGTCAGGCACAGAGACCACGGTCCCATCTGCGCCGTCTGGAGGATTAGTGTCTCCCCTTGTTAGGGGAGGCTGCCGCTGGGAAGAGGGGGTGCTGTGCTCCTTTCCCGGAAACACAGGCTGCCGCTGGAGAGGGAGACCGCCTGTCTCCACTCCCTTACCATTGTCCTGTTGCTGTAGAGAGGGACCAACTGTCTCTGCTCTCTGTAGGACACACTGCTGTTGGGGGGGAAGGACGGCACCTTCGGCCCCCTGGGGTACACACTGCCGCTGGGGAGGGAGACCGCCTGTCTCCACTCCCTTACCATTGTCCTGTTGCTGTAGAGAGGGACCAACTGTCTCTGCTCTCTGTAGGACACACTGCTGCTGGGGGGGAAGGACGGCACCTTCGTCCCCCTGTAACTCCCACTGCCGCTGGAGATCTGGGTTGGTTGCCCAGCATCCCTGTAGGGCCGGTAGAGAGACCTCGGTCCCATCTCTACCTGCCATCTGGAGGGCATCGCCGGACCAGTCAGGGAGGTCTGGTTCTGCTTGTCGGGTAGGTTGGGGCTGCACGAAGCTGAGTAGGTGTATGTAGTCCTGCTCCAGCTCCCACTCCCTTGTTGCCAGGTGGGTCATGTCTTTTCTCACCTCGCGTTCGTCAGCCCAGACATACATGCCCATCCGGTAGTCGTAGATGTCCCAAAACCTAGACTCCTCCGTGCTGCCGAAATCAAGATCCTCCTCCATGGCATCCATAAGTAGACCAGGACCATCATAATCATCCCCCTCCGGTAGGTCGTGCTCGGCCGTCCAGGGAGTAAGTCGAATGGTATGCCACCAGAGGGCCTGGTATGCGTTGTCTAGCCCGATCTCTCGCCATACCAGGGTCTCTAGTCTTGCCACCCACTCATCCAGGGGCTGCTCCCCCAGTAGACATATTCGCATTGCCACACGCTTCTGTAGCCGCTGCTCATCACTGGGGAGCCTCTCACCTCGCCGCCACTGGGCATCTTCCAGGGCATCATACCAGAGTTCCCTTCTGGCTGCATCCCTGTAATCTGCGGCCTCCTTCTCCTCCTCATCATGGAACGCTGTCCGCAAACCAGCTGATTCCATCCTGTTGTCGCCAGGGGCGCTGCCCAATGGCTAGCGTTGCCCTCAATTGTAACTCCAAACGTTACCAGTGTCTCTGAGCTGCTTCTCCTCGCACTAGGACGCCATCCCACCGCTGCCACCAATGTAACGGAGCTCCGTGTACCCCGACCGAGTACCCTCCGTTGATGGATGCTCCTAGCGCTCTCAGAGGACTCCAAGCACTGCAGACGACACCACAACCACCGCAGGCTCCACAACCGCCGTAGCTTAACTGGAGCCGCGCCGTCTTCCGTCCACCCTGGAATGAACCTTCAGCATTCAGGAACGTGTGGGGAAGATCTCTCCTCCTGGAGAGCGTATCCGGAACAAGCTCTTAAAAGAGCTAAGTGATTAAGAGCTCAGGGGAATATGCAGCGCATAGCAATCCCCAGTGTGATATAGCAGTTCCCTCCAATAACGAGACAAGGCTACGTATTGAGGGTCAGAAGAGGTCTGAGGACTGGAACACCCAGCCTGCTTTTTATTAGGATCAGGTACATACAGGACACTCCCAGGGGGAGGATGAAATTGACCAATCACATGCATGGTAACACCCCCACGTCTCCTCCCCTCAGGTAAACACATAACCCAATTAAAACATACATTATTTTACCCAAGTTCTGGATGTACCCCAAAAACAGGGGGTACAGCTTTAAATCTGGTATCCCCAAATAGCCCTTGTTCAGGGGAACAGTCTGTCCAAAAATCAGCCCATTCGGATGAATGGTTCGGGAGATACAGAGCTCCAAAGTTTTGACCGACCGCACAGACCAACTAGCCGAAAATAGTTCCATGAGTTTTGGCCTTGCGGCCGGTCTCCGTTCGCACGGTAAAATAGACGAAATTCTTGCCATCCATTCGCATCTTTGTGATCGCTAGAATCCCCATACTAAGTTAAGTATAACTACCGAACGGCCGGTCGTTCGGTAGTTTCCGTGCGTAGTTCTGGATGTCTGGAGGTCTTAGCGGTATTCGCCTGTTTGCGCTTCCGATTTCAGTTCCATGCGTTCACAGGCAAACACCGCTGTTCGCACGCAAGATGGCCGCGAACACGTGGAAAAGTCCCGAAATGGCGGCCACCTATTCAGAGCACAAAGAATTCGCATGAAATCATACGAACGGCTGTATTCTCCAGTAATGGTATTCTCATGCAGTATATTCGCCTAAATCCCTTGGCTGTTAGGTTATATTAGCAGTCCAAACCTACAGCATAGATAAAGGGGAAAAGACAGTCTAATACAAGTCCATATGCCTGAATACAGGGTTTGCAGTGCAATATAGTCCAGGACCATAGTCACAGGGGAGGAGGCAGGCAAGCAGGCCTCTCCAGGACAAAGTGGCGAAGGGCACTTCGTCACACAGACGCTTCTATGTTTGGATTGGGAGCAGTACTGAGTCAGGTCGGAGCAGATGGCGGCGAGCATCCTGGAGCTTACTTAAGCAGAAAACTTTTACCCCGAGAAGTTAGCTGCCATCGAAAAGGAATGCCTTGCAGTGGTGTGGGCCTTTAAGAAACTGCAGCCATATTTATACGGACAAACCTTTTCGCTACTCACAGATCACAACCCGTTGGTCTGGCTGAACCGGGTGTCAGGGGACAATGCCAGGCTGCTGCGCTGGAGTTTGGCGCAGCAGCCATTTGACTTTACAATCCAGTACCGCCCGGGAAAGCTAAACAGAAATGCTGATGGGTTATCCAGACAAACTGAACTGGAAAAGTGATCTTTGGGGACTCCTCCGGACATTCCCAAGCCGATCCGTTGGGATCAGACTGTGTAGAGGGATAATCCACTTAACGGTACATTTTAGTGGGAGTATCCCTCTCATCCAGCAGTGCCTGATGGGAGAAATGTGCAGAATGCCCCTGTTATGTCAGTTTGGAAACCCCTTGCATGGGGACTTGCATAAATACTGGAATTGTGAATAAAGACCTCAGTTGACCTTCAAGCTATGTGTCGTCTAGTTCTTGGGAGGAAGGGATTGTAACTACGCTACCTGCATTCTGTCTTGCATTTTTTGAATTATTAGAGGTGAGAGGGAGAATAGCAAGCAACAAAGCAAAGGCTATTCTAATCGCAGAGCTCATGGAAGGAGACCGAGCAGCAGCTGCTGCAGCACCTCCAATGGGAGGGGAGCAAACGGAATTTACAAGGGAATTCAACAGCAGGATAGCCCTGTACCCGACCACCCCACCCCAGGAGACTTTCGATAGGATCATGGCAGATGTGCAGCAATACATCATGGCCAAGCAGCAAACCAGAGAGGGGTCACCAGCTCCATCCAGCAGCATACCGGGCACACCAAAGATTCCCTACCAAGCTTTTAAAAACTTTACGGACACAGAGGGCGACATTGATGGATATTTGCAGGACTTTGAAAGACTGTGCAAACTGCATGACATCAGGCCACACGATCAAGTACCCCTGCTGGCTGGTAACTTATCGGGCCGCGCAGCAGAAGCTTACAGAACCGTGCCTGAGGAGGACAACAGGGACTACCAGAAGGTAAAGCAATGCCATTACCCCTGAGGCGTACCGACTTCAATTCCGGGACCTGAAAAAGCAGGAGAAGGACTCTCACGCTGAGTTTGCACATCGCCTACAAAGAGCAGCCACCGGGTGGATTGAGGCCGCACAAGCCACCACTAAGAAGGATATTATGCAACTGCTGCTATTAGAACAGTTCTACCGGAGATTATCTATAGAGATGCAGAACTGGGTAAGGGATTGTAAACCCTGTACCTTGCAAGACGCCGCTAAACTAGCCGATGAGCACCAGGACACTAGGCGGGAGCAGCGCCCACCACCCAAAGTATTTCCCCAGCCAAGCATCCACCGACCTACCGTAGTAGGCCTTCCCCAATCAGGGGGGGGGCTACCATCAGCAACCACCCAGATACAACAACCTGCAACCAACTAGGACATGTACAAAGGGATTGTCCCAGAAACAGGGCACGACCATCATGGCCCAACCAAGGACAACCACCTGTCCCTAGAGCAGCAGTACACTGCTATCAGACAGGAGCATTTGTCCAGCCCTCCACCACCACACAGATGGAAGAACCGCTAGGCACACTCCACGAAGTGAACTCGGTGCAAGCGGCCTCAGACAACCGCCAAAGCCATCGAGAAGTGGTCCATATAGAAGGAAAGCGTATGGAAGGGCTGAGGGATTCCAGGGCCACCATCACTTTGGTCCGAAACCACCTGGTTGCAAAAGAACATCTCACGGGGAATTGTATAGCAGTACGAGTGGCAGGGGGAGCCATTTACAAAGTTCCCACTGCTAAAATACATTTGAATTGGGGAGCAGGGGCAGGGCAAGTGGAAGTGGGGATGATGCAAGACTTGCCCGCAGATGTTATTTTGGGAAATCACTTGGGAGAGCTAACCTCCACTTTTGTTACAAGACCAACCCCGCAGGAGGCCTACCCAGTCGTCACCCGTCGACAAGCTCGCACCACGGCACCAGCCACCGACTCTGAGGCTCATGTAAGCCAGGCCACTCCCAATCACACTGTCCTACCCTGGGATGCCCCTTTAGAATTTGGTAGCGAGGTCGCTCTAGATCCTTCCCTGCAGGTTTACAAAGACAGAATAGATAAGAACCAGGCAGGCCTAGAAGGAGAAAAATATGCTTGGGATAAAGGGTTATTGTGGCGAAACCAACTTCGCCACTGTGAACTGGAGGAGCCTGGTTGCTCGCCTGCTGCCTTTAGATTATGGACCGTCAGCTAAAGGGTTAATTTTGCTATGCAGAAGGATTTATTTCTCCCTTTCTGCACAGCAGTTCGGTAGATTCCATCTACCGAACCAACAGCCGTTCACCAACCTTCCCAGAGTCATGGGAAGCCGGCCGGCGTTGTTAATGGGCCACCCAGAAGCTGGAGTGTGCCTCCTATTTACCTCCCTGAAGCTGCGGTTAACCGCAGCTTAATTGATTGTTACTGGGTGGCCGCTGTTACACTTAGCGGCCGCTAGGTGGCGGTGTTCTGGAGCTCACGGGGCAGCCAGCACTTTTCTGCCCGGCTTTCATGCAACAAAATCGGACACTTTTACGTGCAGGCACCGCTGAACCTCCAGCCCCTGGTTCTAATTCGTATGGATTTGGTGAATGCAGGGAAATTCGGTATTTTATGTTTTATGTGAATGCTTTAACCCAGATAGCAATGCCATGGAGCCTGTTCGTATAATTAAAGACTTTAGCTCCATGGCACTTAAACTGTATTCGGGTGGTCTGGGTGCCATTCACCTAATAATGTGCACCCAGACCTGAGCTATCTGGGGATATGTTACATGTCTGTGTTTTATGTATAAAATGTGTCTTTATGTATTTTAAAGTGATATACTGTTTCTGTGTCACCACGTGTATAATGGAGTCTTGCCTTTGTCCTGGGAGATAATTGAATTACTTCATTAATTATCTCCAGGACAGAGAGGAGGAAGCCAGGATGCATTGTGGGAAAGTATTGTGGCTGTGTGTACGAAAGTGATACATGTCTGTCTGCTGTTTCAGTCTCCCATTTGGTCCCTTAGGGGAGTGTTCACCAGGTGGGAGACCTGCATAAATACTGGGCAGGTATCCCTCAGTAAACCAGATTCTGCTTGACCCTCAAACCGATGTGTCATCTTGTTTTTGGGGGAATTGGATTGTATGCTGACTGCCAGGAGTGTAAGCGGATTGTATGCTTTTCCTGTTCGGCTGATTCCAGGGTTCGTGTGTTTCCAGTTCGGGAGTTTCCAGAATTCGTACAGTTTGCAGTTCGGGAGATTGGTGCTTGCAGTAGCTGCTGGTCTAGGAAAAAGGGGATTATCGCCTAAACTGGGTTTTATCCCCTTCTGAGCAAAACGGTCCGTTACAATTGGTGGCAAGCGGCGGGATCGTTCCTACAACCAGAGGGACAGCTACAGACAACATTAATTCCTGGATTACAAATTGAGGGCAATGCTAGTACCCGTACAGCGACCCTATCTACAAAGGAAACCAACTTCAGCAGAGCAAGCATGGCACCCAGCTACACTCAGGAGGCGTTTGACAAAGAGTATGCCTCGCGGATGGCTTTCGTTACCTTTGTCCCCTCTGAGAAATTCATGCAGTTGGTAAGGAGCCAGGTAGACGAGTACCTGCGGTTCATGGCAGATCCAGCCAAAGGTATCGGTCGCCCTATACGGTGGCAGAGTGCGTTATGGGGATTCAAAAGGGTACCCCAGGGAGCAGAAGGTGTCGTCCTTCCTCCCCAGCGGCAGTTTGTACCCCAGGGAGCTGATGGTGTCATCCGTCCTCCCCAGCGGCAGTGTGTAACCCAGGGAGCAGAAGGTGCCGTCCTTCCTCCCCAGCGGCAGTGTGTAACCCAGGGAGCAGAAGGTGCCGTCCTTCCTCCCCAGCGGCAGTGTGTACCCCAGGGAGCAGAAGGTGTCGTCCTTCCTCTCCAGCGGCAGTGTGTACCCCAGGGAGCAGAAGGTGCCGTCCTTCCTCCCCAGTGGCAGTGTGTACCCCAGGGAGCAGAAGGTGCCATCCTTCCTCCCCAGCGGCAGTGTGTACCCCAGGGAGCAGAAGGTGCCGTCCTTCCTCCCGAGCGGCAGTGTGTATCCCAGGGAGCAGAAGGTGTCGTCCTTCCTCCCCAGCGGCAGTGTGTGTCCCAGGGAGCTGAAGGTGCAGTCCTTCCTCCCCAGCGGCAGTGTGTACCCCAGGGAGCTGATAGTGTCGTTCTTCCTCCCCAGCGGCAGTGTGTACCCCAGGGAGCTGATGGTGTCGTCCATCCTCCCCAGCGGCAGTGTGTAACCCAGGGAGCAGAAGGTGCCGTCCTTCCTCCCCAGCGGCAGTGTGTAACCCAGGGAGCAGAAGGTGCCGTCCTTCCTCCCCAGCGGCAGTGTGTACCCCAGGGAGCAGAAGGTGTCGTCCTTCCTCTCCAGCGGCAGTGTGTACCCCAGGGAGCAGAAGGTGCCGTCCTTCCTCCCCAGTGGCAGTGTGTACCCCAGGGAGCAGAAGGTGCCATCCTTCCTCCCCAGCGGCAGTGTGTACCCCAGGGAGCAGAAGGTGCCGTCCTTCCTCCCGAGCGGCAGTGTGTATCCCAGGGAGCAGAAGGTGTCGTCCTTCCTCCCCAGCGGCAGTGTGTGTCCCAGGGAGCTGAAGGTGCAGTCCTTCCTCCCCAGCGGCAGTGTGAGTCCCAGGGAGCAGAAGGTATCGTCCTTCCTCCCCAGCGGCAGTGTGAGTCCCAGGGAGCAGAAGGTGCCATCCTTCCTCCCCAGCGGCAGTGTGTACCCCAGGGAGCAGAAGGTGCCGTCCTTCCTCCCGAGCGGCAGTGTGTATCCCAGGGAGCAGAAGGTGTCGTCCTTCCTCCCCAGCGGCAGTGTGTGTCCCAGGGAGCCGAAGGTGCAGTCCTTCCTCCCCAGCGGCAGTGTGTAACCCAGGGAGCAGAGGGTGCCGTCCTTCCTCCCCAGCGGCAGTGTGTACCCCAGGGAGCAGAAGGTGTCGTCCTTCCTCCCCAGCGGCAGTGTGTACCCCAGGGAGCAGAAGGTGCCGTCCTTCCTCCCCAGTGGCAGTGTGTACCCCAGGGAGCAGAAGGTGCCATCCTTCCTCCCCAGCGGCAGTGTGTACCCCAGGGAGCAGAAGGTGCCGTCCTTCCTCCCCAGCAGCAGTGTGTAACCCAGGGAGCTGATGGTGTCGTCCGTCCTCCCCAGCGGCAGTGTGTGTCCCAGGGAGCAGAAGGTGCAGTCCTTCCTCCCCAGCTGCAGTGTGTACCCCAGGGAGCTGATGGTGTCGTCCATCCTCCCCAGCGGCAGTGTGTACCCCAGGGAGCTGATGGTGTCGTCCATCCTCCCCAGCGGCAGTGTGTAACCCAGGGAGCCGAAGGTACTGTCCTTCCTCCCCAGCGGCAGTGTGTACCCCAGGGAGCTGATGGTGCAGTCCTTCCTCCCCAGCGGCAGTGTGTACCCCAGGGAGCTGATGGTGTCGTCCATCCTCCCCAGCGGCAGTGTGTAACCCAGGGAGCAGAAGGTGCCGTCCTTCCTCCCCAGCGGCAGTGTGTCCTGCAGGGAGCAGAGACAGTCAGTCTCGCACCCCAGCAGCAGGACAAGAGAATGAAAGGGGAGACAGCTGGTCCCCCTTTCCACCAGCAGAGAGAGTGCCAGGGAGAGGAGCCTGCTAACCCCCCTCCCCAGCGGCAGTTTACCGTCCAGAGAGAGGAGCTTGTTACACCCTCTCTCCAGCGGCAGCCTAACCCACCAAGGGGAGATGTTAAGCCCCACAACTGTGCAGATGGGACCGTAGTCTCTGCACTTACAGCACAAGGGGTAGGGACAGTCGGTCCTGTCCCCCAGCCACAGAGCGATGTATCCAAAGGGGAGACAGTCGGTCTCCCCCTCCGGCAGCCGAGCTATGCACCTAAAGGGGAGACAGTCAGTCTCCAGCAACCAGGCTCCAACCAGACTACTCCCGTGGTAGTGCTGGCACCAGGACAGAGTAATGCTGGTCTCTGCCCCCTCAGCAACCCACCAAGGCAGCCTACCAGTCCCCCACACAGCCGTGGTGAGGCTCTTGGACATGGACAAACTTCTCCCCTACCCAGGTGTAGTAACCGTTTATTGTGGGTGGACTGTACTGCTGTTTCTGTCTTGTGGGTGGGCTGCTGGACTAACAAGGGCACTGACCGGCAGGAGGTCAGGTACCCTGTTAGTCTAATTGGTAAAGGGGAGAATTGTGGCGAAACCAACTTCGCCACTGTGAACTGGAGGAGCCTGGTTGCTCGCCTGCTGCCTTTAGATTATGGACCGGCAGCTAAAGGGTTAATTTTGCTGTGCAGAAGGATTTATTTCTCCCTTTCTGCACAGCAGTTCTACCGAACCAACAGCCGTTCACCAACCTTACCAGAGCCGTGGGAAGCCGGCCGGCGTTGTTAATGGGCCACCCAGAAGCTGGAGTGTGCCTCCTATTTACCTGAAACCAAAATATGGGTCAATCCAACTATAGGGAAATAAAAAATAACATAGTGCAACTCTGTTTGGAATATGTAATAGTGTTATGTGCCAAATGGATCACTCACACTTTAACTGTTAAAACAGGGCGTATCAATATTCCTTGTGGCTCTCTGGTGTTTCTGTGGTTCCCAATTTATTCAATCTCATATGTGTAGAGAGAGAAAAACAGAAGCATCCAAAAATGAAAATCAGAAAGGCTTGTGCAAAGTACAAAAGCATTTATTACTTACACATAGGTAAGGATCAGTCAGCATAAAATCAAGTAAAAACTGCCCCCAGTGTGTCCAACGCGTTTCTTCCCACTTCAGGGACTTCCTCAGGGACCTTGTAGCAGTATGGCAGATAAATCATGCATAAAAAAATTCCCTCTCCCTCCCTCTTATATACACCCCACAATCAGTCATTCTTGATTCCATCGGTAAAGTTCAGCTGATCGCGATCCTATTTACCTCCCTGAAGCTGCGGTTAACCGCAGCTTAATTGATTGTTACTGGGTGGCCGCTGTTACACTTAGCGGCCGCTAAGTGGCGGTGTTGACCACGTGTATAATGGAGTCTTGCCTTTGTCCTGGGAGATAATTGAATTACTTAATTAATTATCTCCAGGACAGAGAGGAGGAAGCCAGGATGCATTGTGGGAAAGTATTGTGGCTGTGTGTACGAAAGTGATACATGTCTGTCTGCTGTTTCAGTCTCCCATTTGGTCCCTTAGGGGAGTGTCCACCAGGTGGGAGACCTGCATAAATACTGGGCAGGTAGCCCTCAATAAACCAGATTCTGCTTGACCCTCAAACCGATGTGTCGTCTCGTTTTTGGGGGAATTGGATTGTATGCTGACTGCCAGGAGTGTAAGCGGATTGTATGCTTTTCCTGTTCGGCTGATTCCATGGTTCATGTGTTTCCAGTTCGGGAGTTTCCAGAATTCGTACAGTTTGCAGTAAGGGAGATTGGTGCTTGCAGTAGCTGCTGGTCTAGGAAAAAGGGGATTATCGCCTAAACTGGGTTTTATCCCCTTCTGAGCAAAACGGTCCGTTACAGTTATTATACCGGTACGCCGAGAAGATAGTAGCTGGATCTATTCCCATTCCCATAAAACAGCTAATTGTGCCTCAGAAGTACAGGCAGGAGCTAATGCGAATAGCCCACGACATACCGCTGTCAGGTAGGAATCAGCGGAACCAAACATCGGCTGACTCAAAATTTCTTCTGGCCAGGGATCTCCCAGGATATTAGACAATATTGCAATACCTGTGATACCTGTCAGAGAGTCGGGAAAAGGGGAGACCGATACAAAGCCAAACTCCACTCCCTACCCATAATAGAAGAGCCCTTCAGTAGAGTAGCGGTAGACATAATAGGACCGCTGAAAAAACCCAGTACCTCCGGCAAGAAGTATATCTTGACCGTAGTGGACTACGCCACCAGATACCCCGAAGCGGTGGCCCTAACCAATGTACATGCCGAGACCGTAGTGGATGCCCTTATGCGAATATTGCTCACAAAGATCTGATTACCCGCTGAAACAGGGTGGAGGAAACCACCAGCTTTAAGATGCTACCAAACGGAACCCAAAAGCAGGCTGGAAGCACCGCAAACGATCTTCAAGGCCTACCCACGGCCGCAAGCCCAGACTCGGACGACCACGAGTCGGTCAGTACGCATGCCGATCCCCCGCGTCAACAAAGCTGATCCCTACCCTGGTGGCAGATGCTGCTGGCTCGGGCACGGCCCCGCTCCCCCCCCCCCGCGGCCGGTGGGGGTAATCCCAGCCTCATGGAGGAGACACGGGCTGAGACGGAAGTTCCGTGCTGGGCCCAGATCAACCTCCTGGACTGGCAAAGACTGCCGACAAGGAGCCCGCCAGCAAACGGGGCGGAAGAGGTATGAGGAAGCCCCCGGACAGAGACTATGGTGACAGGAGATAAGAACTTAGGTGCAGCTGCACTCTACCGACATCGACCTCACCACAACCGCACAAAGTAAACTCCCGAGTAAAGATGAGGTGCTAACCTGAACAGCGCGGGTGGCCAAAGATGCTGCTGGCACCCTGATGGACTCCCCCGACTGACGACCCACTGGAGGAGTGGGAGCCCTGACCGGCCGAGTCTGTGGTGGTCCTCGGCTGGACCTGCCCCGGGTGCTGTGAGCCCGGTGGACCGGGGGTATGTGGGCCTTTCCGGCGGACCGGTGGCCTGGGGAGACGCGCACCCCCCCCCAAGTATGTGGCCGGCGCCAGAAGGGATGGGGGGCACACACTCCGCTGAGGCCTGAGAGGTGCTGGGGAGGTGCAGGAGGCAGATGTTTCTCGGACTCTAGGTGTGGGGGTCCTGCAAACAGGCTCTGCCTCTGAGTGCCCACAGGGCCACGGAAAGCCTTGCCGGTGGACTGAGTCCGGAACGGGAAGGACAGATGGAGACCCGGCACACTGGGGTCACACGGTAGCTGTGTCATGGACGGCCCTAATCTGATCACCACAGAGTCCTAGGCTATTGCCATGGTTGTTTAGTTTTTATTTCTTTTCTCTTTTCTTTTCTCTTTTTTGCCACTTATTTTGATTGCTCTATATGTTTTCGCTATAAATATGCATCAAAGTACCCAGTATTGCATAAGCTCCACTAGATGGCTGCCACCTATCTCGCAGGCCAACTACAATTACTTTTATACACAGGCTGCATAAGTGTTGGTTTAATTTCTATGCTACATTTTAACTACGTATAAGACTAGAGATTACTTACAGTTCCTCTGCGCTATTAGATTTCTTTAAATTATTATTAAGGCATATATATGTTTAAGCCCACAAAGCGTGGCTACAAGATACATAACCAGGAAGCCTCATGAAAGGAAATGATATTAGATTATAACTGTAATACAGCTGTTTACTTTTGCATACTAGTTCACCAGATAGCTGCATAATGTATTTCTGCACAGCAGTTTCATTTACAGCATATTAAGCCTGACAAGCAGCATTGCCCTTTAGAGGCCAAAGAAAGTGATCAATTACATGTTTCAATGATGGTTCAGCATACTCTGTTGTATAGTACTAGAGAAATATAAAGCATACACTATGCCCTAGTAGGGAAGTATACGAAACACATACTTAGATATATTAAGTGAGGTCGCAGTACATTAATTGACATGATAGACGTGCCTATGCACAGGTAACAACTGGCCTAGGCCGAGTGTCTACGCCGCGCCCATGTTGACATGCTACTGGACGTAAAAAGAGCCTTTAGGTCAGGCGCAATGCTATCAGGCGCAATACAGACACGAATTGGGCTTTATCTGAAAAAATAACTGCTATGAAGATTATATACACTTAATTCAATTAATGGCATGTTTATTAAATTACATACATGGCTACCCACGCTGAAAGCGCCATATCACGCGCAGTTAGACATGGGTATTGCTAAGAGGACTAATAAGCCTGTAAAATGCGTTACTATATCTGTCAAATGCCTTAGATAAACCAAATGTTGCGAAGTCGATGTACATCTTAATTACTCTATTGCATGTTTATTCTGATTTATCAGCCTCTGCGCAGGCAACCATATGTTATTCTCAGATTCGTAAAATGTCTGCTCACGCTCTTTTGTTTGCGACATCAATAAACATATTTAAAACAAGATGGCCAGAGGCAAATATCTAACCACCACCGACCTTTGCAAGGGATATTGGCAAATCCCTTTAGCCGAGGACGCCATCCCTAAGTCGGCATTTGTCACCCCATTTGGCCTGTACCAGTTTAGGGTCATGCCATTCGGAATGAAAAATGCCCCTGCCACCTTCCAGAGGATGGTGGACCGACTATTAGATGGGTTTCAGGAATACACGTGCGCCTATTTGGACGACATAGCGATTTTTAGCTATTCCTGGACTGACCACCTGAGCCATGTAGGAGTCGTCTTAGACCATATCAGGGAGGCAGGGTTAACCCTTAAACCCAGTAAATGCCATATAGGGATGGCAGAAGTCCAATACCTAGGACACCGAGTAGGCAGTGGCCAACAGAAGCCAGAATCGGCCAAAATAGAGGCCGTAACCAAATGGCCAACTCCCCGCACTAAAACCCAGGTACTAGCATTCGTAGGTACCGCAGGGTATTATCGAAAATTCGTACCCGATTACAGTACCCTGGCGAAACCCCTCACAGACCTAACCCGCAAGAACCTCCCTTCATAAGTTAGTAGTATGGGCCCCAGAGTGTGAACAGGCATTCCAACTATTGAAAACTGCTCTTGTTAACGCACCTGTCCTTGCTGCTCCTGATCCAACTAAACGCTTTCTCGTTCATACAGCCATATTTATACAGACAAACCTTTTCGCTACTCACAGATCACAACCCGTTGGTCTGGCTGAACCGGGTGTCAGTGGACAATGCCAGGCTGCTGCGCTGGAGTTTGGCGCTGCAGCCATTTTACTTTACAATCCAGTACCGCCAGGGCCGGTGCAAGGATTTTTGGGTACATAGGCGAAGATGTATTTTTCCGCCCCCCCCCATTCAAAAATGACATCTTCACCTATGTGCCTCTTAACCAGCCCCTCTCCCCGTCCATTATTGGTCCCCTCCCTTCCCTGTCCCTTAGTGTTCTTCTGACAGTCACACACACTCAATGACAAACACAGAGACTCACTGATCTGACACACACACACTGATTGACACTCATTGACAGACACACTGATAGTCACACACAGACTCAATGACAAAGATACTCTCACTGATTTGACAGACACTCACAAACACACACTGACAGACACACACATACACTGACACACTCACATGCAACACTCATACAATCACTCAGACACACATACACTCACTCACGCACACACTCAGTCACTCACGCACACACTCACACACTCACGCACACACTCACAGTCACTCACAGACACACATACACTCACGCACACACTCACAGACACACATACACTCACTCACGCACACACTCACAGTAACACATACACTCACTCACGCACACAGAGACACTCACAGACACTCACTCACACACACTGACACTCACACAGACACTCACTCACACAGAGACACATACACACTCAGACACACAGACACTCACTCACACAGAGACACATACACTCACTTAGTCACACACACTCACACACAGACACTCACACACTCACTCACAGACACACACACACTCTCACACAGAGACACATACTCACTCACAGACACACACACAGACACTCACTCACACACACACTCACAGACACTCACAGACACACAGACACTCACACACACACACACTCTAACACAGACACACACACACACTCTAACACAGACACTCACACACACACACTCTAACACAGACACTCACACACAGACACTCTAACACAGACACTCACACACAGACACTCTCACACACAGACACATCACATACATTCACAAATTATTTTAATAAATAAATAATATCCACCCAGCCTCCCTACCTGGAGAGCTGGTGTGGATCATTCCCTGGGGTCCAGTGGGGCTGCTGGGCGGCGTGCGGCAGTGCTGCGATCAGGCGCTGCGAGGGAGCTCTAACCTCTCTGCTCTGCTCCCTCGCGGGCTGTCTGCTGATGCCGCGGGAGCCGGAATATGACGTCATATTCCGGCTCCCGCGGCATCACTAGACAGCGCGCGAGGGAGCAGAGCAGAGAGGTTAGAGCTCCCTCGCAGCGCCTGATCGCAGCACTGCCGCGCCGGGGGCGGAGATGGTGGCCGGCAGGAGGGAGAGCTTCCCTCCTGCCGGTCACTGAAATCTTGCGCCCCCGGAGCCGGTGCGCCCTAAGGCGGCCGCCTGTGCCGCCTTATGGACGCGCCGGCCCTGAGTACCGCCCGGGAAGGCTAAACGGAAATGCCGATGGGTTATCCAGACAAACTGAACTGGAAAAGTGATCTGTGGGGACTCCTCCGGATATTCCCAAGCCGATCCGTTGGGATCAGACTGTGTAGAGGGATAATCCACTTGACGGTACATTTTAGTGGGAGTATCCCTCTCATCCAGCAGTGCCTGATGGGAGAAATGTGCAGAATGCCCCTGTTATGTCAGTGTGGAAACCCCTTGCATGGGGACTTGCATAAATACTGGAATTGTGAATAAAGACCTCAGTTGACCTCCAAGCTATGTGTCGTCTAGTTCTTGGGAGGAAGGGATTGTAACTACGATACCTGCATTTTGTCTGTTTTGGATCTGCTTATCCTGTCTACCAGCGGAGATACCGTGGATAATACTACTACTCCGCTACAATTGGTGGCAAGCAACGGGACCTTAACCACACAGCAAAGCAGCGTTCGGCAGGAATTTAAACGAACAGAAAGGAAGAAACAGCAATTCGTGAGTTTAACCATTCGGATGAAACCGGAGTTCGGGAACACGTGGAAACACACGAACAGACGGTGAATGGAAACGGATTATACCCTTTTGAAACGGAACATATTAAAGGAATTATTAGAGGTGAGAGGGAGAATAGCAAGCAACAAAGCAAAGGCTATTCTAATCGCAGAGCTCATGGAAGGAGACCGAGCAGCAGCTGCTGCAGCACCTCCAATGGGAGGGGAGCAAACGGAATTTACAAGGGAATTCAACAGCAGGATAGCCCTGTACCCGACCACCCCACCCCAGGAGACTTTCGATAGGATCATGGCAGATGTGCAGCAATACATCATGGCCAAGCAGCAAACCAGAGAGGGGTCACCAGCTCCATCCAGCAGCATACCGGGCACACCAAAGATTCCCTACCAAGCTTTTAAAAACTTTACGGACACAGAGGGCGACATTGATGGCTATTTGCAGGACTTTGAAAGACTGTGCAAACTGCATGACATCAGGCCACACGATCAAGTACCCCTGCTGGCTGGTAACTTATCGGGCCGTGCAGCAGAAGCTTACAGAACCGTGCCTGAGGAGGACAACAGGGACTACCAGAAGGTAAAGCAATGCCATTACCCCTGAGGCGTACCGACTTCAATTCCGGGACCTGAAAAAGCAGGAGAAGGACTCTCACGCTGAGTTTGCACATCGCCTACAAAGAGCAGCCACCGGGTGGATTGAGGCCGCACAAGCCACCACTAAGCAGGATATTATGCAACTGCTGCTATTAGAACAGTTCTACTGGAGATTATCCATAGAGATGCAGAACTGGGTAAGGGATCGTAAACCCTGTACCTTGCAAGACGCCGCTAAACTAGCCAACGAGCACCAGGACACTAGGCGGGAGCAGCGCCCACCACCCAAAGTATTTCCCCAGCCAAGCATCCACTGACCTACCATGGTCGACCTTCCCCAATCAGGGGGGGCCTACCATCAGCAACCACCCAGATACAACAACCGGGCACATATCCGATGCCATACCCCCTGGTAGCCCTGATCTGGGTGAGAAACATATCCAAAAATTACCCAGATCAGACCAGGGGTTCGGGAGTTATAGGAAGATAAAGTTTCGACCGATCCCGCATGGAAAAAGATGCCGAAAATAGTTCCATAAAATCTGGCCCTGCGGTCGGTTTCTGTTCGAGCCTCAAAACTCCCGAAATCCTATATCACACACATTGGGGTCGGTAACCGGATAAATCCGCTAATTTGTGGGATTCATCCTACCGAACAACGGGCCGTTCGTGGGTTCTTTTCGGTACTTTCTGCCGTCCTGGAGGTCTTAGCGGTGTTCGGTTAGTCGAGTATCCGTTTTGAGTTCCAGACACTCGACGACCAAACACCGCTGTTCGGGAGTTTAAGATGGCCGCCACCACATGTTCGGCTAACGAAATGGCCGCCACCCAGGAGACCTGTAGTACAATTGTATGAACCAAGGGAATAAAAGAACCGAACAGGGAGGTAAATTACATGCATAATATACATCAGGGTGGTCCATTTGTTTGGTACTTTGTTCGTATGCAGAACAAAGTATGTCTATAGCCTGTGCAAAGTCACTCTGTATAATCCAGGCATTTACAACCTCAGCAGTGGCAACAAATAAATGATAAATGGGACAGCCAAAACAGGGGTTCCGCTACAAATAACACCAGCAAGGAGAAAATATAGAAGAAAAAAAAAGGGACAAAGTTTAATTAAATCCAGCAGAGAGAAAAACATATATATATATTGTGATAAAGTGAAGGCAGAGAGGCCTTTTAACCCCAGGGGAAGTACGTGTAGTTTGTGTGTTGCACAACACAAAGCTATGTTTAGTTATGGGCCCCTGGGGTGGAGCATTTGGAGAGAAGGGTGGGCCAATGCTCCACTCCGCCGTTTACAGACAACTGGGAGAAATAAGTTCCAGGCCAGAGTTTTGCTCTGTCTCCAACCCACTGCTCAGCTGCAGATAATTAGCTGTAGCAGTGGGAATAAACCCCTCCCTGCTAGGCAGGTAAAGGGGGGATTGCTGGTGTCTTCCCAGAAAGCAGGGGGGAGAGAGGCTGTTCTCTCCAGTGAGAGAGTCAAGGAGACTATGCACTGGGAGTGCAGAAAGGAAGCAGTCAAGGCTGGCTTGGAGCACTGGGAGTGCAGAAAGGAAAGCAGTCAAGGCTGGCTTGGAGCACTGTAGTGCTGAGAACGGACAAAGACACTAGGTTGGTGAAACCAATAATTTTGTTCTAGTTTAACCCCTGAGAGATAGGGAACCTAATGTTAGTTAATGCTCACACGAGCTAGGTTTTTTTTTATAGGGATTTGTGTTATATTTATGTTTTCATTTACTGCTGTCTCCTGTGTGGATTTACAAATAAAGAGCCTTATATGTAATTAAAAGGACTGTGCCTGTTGTTTACCCTAGAGGGCCGTGCTACCTGCTGACAAGGATCACAATATGAAAAGGGGAAAACAGCAAGGAGAAAATAAATTAAAAAGGGTAAAAGTAAAAAAACAAAAACACAAAATACTTAAATTTAAACCTGCTTTTTTTCCCACTTGGTATTAACTAATACCAACCACAGTCCACCAACAAACTCCTGTTGTTTTAACTCCTACTTAAAAGAGACTACTTTAAATAGCCTACTTTCAAGCAAACTCCAGTGATCTTCCAATTGACAACGTTTCAACTTCTGGATAACGCGAGACTCCTATCTCATCTTCAGCACTCAGTGGAGCTGAAGACCAGATATGAGTATTTCAAACACCACTCCCTCATTTTGTCACCAGTCATCCCTGTCACCCCCTCATTCTGCCACCGGTCACCCCCTCGCTCTGCCCCCCTTTAACCCACTCACTCTGCCCGTTGTCTGCCTTCTTCTTCCATCACTCTGCCTTGTGTCACTCCCTATCTCAGCCCCCTGTCACTACTTCACTGTACCCCTGTCATCCTCTCCTTCCCTCACTTTGCCACCTGTCACCCCACAATCTGCCTCCTGTCACCCTCTCACTGTGCCCCTTGTGACCCACCCTCACTGTGCCCCTTGTGACCCACCCTCACTGTGCCCCTTGTGACCCACCCTCACTGTGCCTCTTGTGACCCACCCTCACTGTGCCCCTTGTGACCCACCCTCACTGTGCCCCATGTGACCTCCCTCACTCTGCCACCTGTCATCCCCTTACTCTGCCACCTGTCACCCCCTCCTTTGCTTACTCTGCCACCTGTCATCCCCTCACTTAGCCACCTGTCATTCCATCCCTCCCTCACTCTGCACCTGTCACCCCCTAACTCTGTGTCATAAACAAAGTGCACAAAGGCCAAGGCAGCCCCCTATATACACAAAAGACCGCAAGCAGCCACCACACACACATACGGTCCCAGACACAAACGAAACACAGAAACATACTGTGGCGAAAGTAACCTCGCCACTGGTACTTGTTGGAGGGGCCTGCTTGCCAGCCTCCTGCCCACAGACAATGGGCCCTGCAGGGAAACCTGTAAAAGACTATCGAACTTGACCGACTGTTAGCACTGATTTCCCTGGAACTGTTTTAGGCATAAGACCATGTGCACAGTCGGTCAAAACTATGACTTCCCGGAAATTCCTGAACCGATCTGGGTGATTTTTGGATATATTGTTCAACCAGATCGGGGATATCAGGGGATGTAACCTTTATGGGGTTTTATGTGTTTTAAGGTACTTTTTGGGGTTTCATAAAATTGTATGTTTTTATGTGTTTGGAGATAATTAGGTTAGATTAGTACAGTTCCTGATTCAATTATCTCCCAAGCACAGAGGAGGGATTCTATTGTTTGTGTATGGGAGTGTCTCACTGTTTTTTATGGTTTATTCACTTTGTGTCCCAGTGTCCAACAAGGTCCACCTGGGTGTCACCCTTTTTGGGAAACTTGCATTAAAGGCCAGTGTGCCTCCTTAAAAATTCTGTTCCTGCTTACCCTCAGCATAGTCTCATCTCATGTGTGGGGGAAACGGCTGTATCTATCCTGGGGATTGCTATATCACTATACTACCCAGGAATTACCGTATATACTAGAGTATAAGCTGAGTTTTTCGGCACATTTTTTGTGCTGAAAAAGCCCCACTCGGCTTATACTTGAGTCAAGGTCTGTAACTTACATTGCCATAATACAGACCAGGACCGGGGTCCTATTGGGGGCTGGTCGCGAGCCCTTACTTACCTTTGTAGCAGCTCCGGTCAGCTCCCTGTCAGCTTCCAGTGTAAGTCTCGCAACACCCGCAGCCGTCAGAGTGTTGCCACGGGTTACTGTGGCAACGCTCCGCGTGGCACGCAGACCACAAGACTTACACTGTGAGCTGAACTGGGGAGCTGACGGGGAGCTGACCGGAACTGCTACAAAAAGTAAGTAACAGCTTGCTCCGGGCCCCCTCAGCACAGCCCATCCACTGGACAACCAGGGAATGTTACAGCCCCCCTCCCTGGCAAGGTAACAAGCAGGGAGGGGGGACAAAAAAAATGTAATAAATATTAAAATAATTTAAATAATATTAAAAAAATAGTAAAATAATTATATTATAATAATAATAATAATAAAAAAATTACAATAATAAAAAGCCCTCCTCCACCCAGTTTACACATACACTACACACACACTCTGAATTCACACAAACACACACTGCATTATACACACACACTCTGCATTATATACACACAGAATGTGTGTGTATATAATGCACACACTCTGCATTATATACCCACAAACTCATACAAACACACACTGCATTCATTATATACACACTACACAAACACACAGGGGCGGACTGAGAACCCTCAGGGTCCCCGGGCAAAATAAATCAAGGGCCCCCTTACAGGCCCCACCCATACTCCGCAGCAAGCGCCACCCATGTCCCGCCTCAATGCACCGCCTCCAGCCACACCCTACACAATCTTTAGACACAGGAACAAAAGTGCAATAATCCCTTCGAGGCCCCAGTAGAGACTACAATGGAGGGGGGAGCATTCTAGCAGAGGCTATCTCAGTGTCCTTTAGAGTGTGTTAGAAAGAATCCCCTCCAGGCCCTATTAGAGACTACAATGGAGTCTAATAGGCTTGGAAGGGGGTCTTTCTAACAGAGGCCATCTCAGTGTCCCTGCTGGAAACAGTCGCCTCCAGGCCCCAGTAGAGACTACAATTGAGGGCTAATGGGCCATGGAGGGGGGGAGCATTCTAGCAGAGGCTATCTCAGTGTCCTTTAGAGAGTGTGTTAGAAAGAATTTCCTCCAGGTCCCATTAGAGACTACAATGGAGCAATATACTACAATATAGCAACACAACATAGCTCGCTGATACCTAGGCCAAGTTAGCTCTTCTTATCTTAATTACTGTTGCTGGCTGGCAGTCTGTGGGCTTGCTGGAAGGCTGTGGGCTTACTGGCTGCAGCTGGCAGGCTGTGGGCTTGCTGGCAGGCTGTGGGCTTGCTGGCAGGCTGTGGGCTTGCTGGCTACTGCCGGCAGGCTGTGGGCTTGCTGGCTACTGCCGGCAGGCTGTGGGCTTGCAGGCTACTGCCGGCAGGCTGTGGGCTTGATGGCTACTGCCGGCAGGCTGTGGGCTTGCTGGCTGCGGCTGGCAGGCTGTTGGCTTGCTGGCTGCGGCTGGCAGGCTGTTGGCTTGCTGGCTGTGGCTTGCTGGCTGCGGTTGGCAGGCTGTGGGCTTGCTGGCTGTAAGCCTAACTGGTGGCCTGTGGGCTGGCTGGCCGGCCTGTGGGCTGGCTGGCTGGCTGGCTGGCCGACCTGTGGGCTGGCTGGTTTGCTGGCTACTGGGGCACTTGTAGATTATTTAAAGAAATAATCCATGCACAATAACCACTACTGCTCTGTGTAGTCGTTATGGTGCCACGAGGGCCGGACCCCCCTTTCAGAGTAAGTAGTCAAACCGTTTAAGAACAGTTTGACAACTTACCTGGGGTCTGTTGGGATATGAGGCTGTAGTAGGGTATAGGAGCAGTGGTGCAATGTGTAAGGGGTGCAGTGTGTGTGAAAGGTTCAGTGTGTGTGAGGGGGTGTAGTGTGTGAATGTGTAGGGTGTGTGGGGTAATGTGTGTATGAGGGGGCTGTGTATGTGTGTGGCAATGTTACTATGGGGGGCTGTGTGTGTATGGGTGGGCAGTGTAAGTGTGTGTGTGTGTGAGGCAATGTGTGTAAATGTGTATGGTGTGTGTGAGTGTATGGGGGGCAGTGTGTGAATGTGTATGGTGTGTGGGGGCAGTGTGTTTATGGGGCTAGAGTTTACTGTCACCCCTGCGACCACCAGGAATCCCTGGTGGTCACAGTGTTGAGAGTGAACTCTAGCCTGTAGCTCCAGGGCTAGTTTACTCTCGCAAGAGCCGTAACGTTGCCGTGGTAACCGAGGCAACGATCTGTGCTCGCGCAAGAAGGACCCAGTGGAGCTGCAGGCTGAGCTCCCGGGTCCTCTCTTACTCCCCCCTCCCCCTCTTCTTACCCCCCTCCCTCTCTCTTCTTACCCCCCTCCCTTTCTCTTCTTACCCCCCTCCCTCTCTCTTCTTACCCCCCTCCCTTTCTCTTCTTACCCCCCTCCCTTTCTCTTCTTATCCCCCCTCCCTTTCTCTTCTTATCCCCCTCCCTCTTTCTTCTTACCCCCCCTCCCTCTTTCTTCTTACCCCCCCTCCCTCTTTCTTCTTACCCACCTCCCTCTTTCTTCTTACCCCCCTCCCTCTCTGTTCATCCCCCCTCTCTGTTCATTCCCCACTCTCTGTTCATTCCCCCCCTCTGTTCATTCTCCCCCCAACCCCCCTCCCTCTGTTCATTCTCTCCCCCTCTCTGTTCATTCCCCCCTCTCTCTCTGTTCATCCCCACCTCCCTCTGTTCATTCTCCCCCCAACCCCCCTCCCTCTGTTCATTCTCCCCCCCTCTCTCTCTGTTCATTCCCCCCCCCTCTCTCTCTGTTCATTCCCCCCCTCTCTCTCTCTGTTCATTCCCCCCCTCTCTCTCTCTGTTCATTCTCCCCCTCTCTGTTCTTACCCACCCCCTCCCCTGTAGCGTGGCCGAGCTGCACTCCGGTCCGCGGTGCCCGGCCGGAGTGATAGGAAGGTGCACACTGAGTGTGCACCTTCCTGTCAGTCCGACCGGGTACAGGAAACAGAAACTCCTGTTCCGCGCGGAACAGGAGTTTCTGTTTCCTGTACCCGGCTGGACTGACAGGAAGGTGCACACTCAGTGTGCACCTTCTTATCACTCCGGCCGGGCACCGCGGACCGGAGAGCAGCTCGGCCGCGCTACAGGGGAGGAGAGGGAAGGTGAGAAGCTGCAAAGGATATTAAGAGCATTTAAAGGGGCGGCCGGCCCCCGCAGAGTGTGCCGCCGGGCCCCCCTCCCGGCCGGGCCCTCGGACCATGTCCGAAATGCCCGACCGGTCAGTCCGCCCCTGCAAACACACACACTGCATTCATTATATACACACACACTGCTTTCGTTATATACACACAGAATGTGTGTGTATATATTGCAGAGTGTGTGTGTGTATATAATGCACACACTCTGCATTATATACCCACAAACTCAAACAAACACACACTGCATTCATTATATACACACTACACAAACACACACTGCATTCATTATATACACACACACACTGCTTTCGTTATATATACACACACACTACACAAACACACACACTGTATTCATTATATACACACACACTACACAAACACACACACTGCATTCATTATGTACACATACTGTAAATAAATATTCGATTAATGTATGTTTATTGGGATCTAATTTTATTTAGAAATTTACCTGTAGCTGCTGCATTTCCCACCGTTAAACTCAAGTCAATACGTTTTCTCAGTTTTTTGTGTAAAAATTACGGGCTTCGCCTTATATTCAGGGTGACTTATACTCGAGTATATACGGTATAATCACTAGCTCTTATAAGAGCTGTTCCTGCTATGCTCTCTGGGAGTATGAGAGGTCTGCCCACTGGAAGCTGAATCCCAGTCTTGGGTCCAGGGTGGGTGAAGGACGGCATCGCTGGAAGTGGGGTCTGCGGTACTTATGGTGTCTGGTGGAGTGCTGAAATTAATCGGTGAGCACTAGGAGCATCGATTGGCGGAGGCACTCAGTCGGAGTGCCAGGCGGTCCGTCACACATACATTAACAAACAAGCATACTCACTGTCAGACACACACTCTCAGGCACATACACAGGTAAACAATGCCAGACAGACTCAGAAATACACAGAGCCAGATAAATAAACATTGTGATTGTATGTCTGTATTAGTCAATATATGTGTCTCGGTGCATCAGTGTGTTTGTGTGTGTACATGTGCATGTATCAGTGTGTGTATATGTATATGTGTATTAGTAATAAGAAATACAAGTACAGAGTCTAAGCGTGTAACCCAAATAAATTCCAAACCACTCAAAAAACACCCGTGTGGTAACCTATCTATCAACACAACAAATCACATAAAATCATGTACATACAATGGGTGGAATGGTTCGGTTCAGGGTAAGAGATGATGGTATGTAGGCAAATGGAATAACTGTGGAGATAAAATGGTGTACAAGCACCTACTGCAATATCATACAGTATAATGGTATATCAACATAAAATGTATGATTCAGTACTCACAAGGAGGGAGCCAATTAGTAATGGCTCAATCAGAACGCCTGTGGGATAATTTGAAGGGATCCCACTCCCTTCCAAGTTGCAGGTAGTACTTCACAGGTCCCAAAAGAAATGTCCACACCAATAAAATATTGGGGACTAAATTCCTTTTAATGAGTGATGAACCTCCGTACCAGAGGTTTTGCGTCATGTTTAATTTGTCATGTAATAAGATCCTTACCGTTAGCGTCTCGTGTAGTGACGTCTTCCCCCTCCTCTCCCCCTTGGTCCCGTACGTCTGGGGTGAGGGTATGTTCCGTGTGTGTTTGGGTTTTAATGTAGGTGTCCCACATGATTCCCGCTCTCTGTGTATGTTGCCTTGGGCTAATATGCTTATGGGCCATTGACTCGTAGTCCAGGTTCAGGGTAATCTGTGCTATAAGGGCAGTACGACCCGGAATTTCAGTGGATTTCCACGCTCTGGCTATCAGCATATTTGCAGCCATGAGTACGTGGAAAAGCAGGGTAGAGGCCGGTTTAGAGATGTTTCCCGGTGGCATGAATAGGAGGCACAACCCAGGTGTGAGTGTGATACCCATCGCTAATGCGCCTGATAACACGTCTCCCACCATACGCCAATATTCCTCGATCTTGGGACAAGTCCACCAGATGTGGTACATCGTCCCCGTTTCCTGTAAGCACCTCCAGCAGGAGCTGGTAGTGTTAGGGTAGATTCGCGCCAGTCTGTCTGGTACCATGTACCAGCGATACTGGATTTTCCTCATCAGTTCTAGATGTGACACACAGCTTGTCTTCCCCTTGTGAGCTAACATTGCTCTTTTCCAGCTTGTGATGTCAAATGTTTGGTGTAAGTCATTGTGCCAGTCGATCATAAATTTTTCATAGCTGCGTGTTGCCGGGACTGTCAGTACTTGATATATAGAGGCCAGTAACTTCTTCGGTGTGATAGGGGACAGGAATGCTTTTTCAAAGAAGGCCATGGTTGGCGAGCGTGAGAATGGGGGGTTGTGTGTGAGGAGCGCTTTTAGTTGGAGGTAGGAGAACAACGCCCTCGTCGGTAGTTCGAATTTATGTTGGAGGACTGGGAATGGCAATATTCTATTGTCCCCAAACAGTTGGCTTATGGAGGCGCAGCCTCCTTTCTGCCAAGGCTTGTAATCAAAGGATGGATTAACAGCATGTACGCAAGATATGGGGGCTGCTGGGAGCCACGTATGTTTCTCGCCCATGTTTTGTCTTAGTCTGTCCCATGTGTGGAGGAGCAGGTCAGTGGTACGCAACATGTTTGGCATGGTCGGGCGTTTATGGTTAGGTATCCAGAAGAGAAGGTGCATGCCCTTGGGGCACGACCAATGCGACTCAATTTCAATCCATTGCGGGGGGAGGGTAGCTGCGTGTGAAGCTATAACTGAGGCTAGCAGTGCAGCCCTATAATACTCTTTAATATTTGGCAGTCCAAGTCCGCCGTGGTCTAGGGGTTTATACAGAAGTTTCGAGGATACACGGATCTTACGGTTTTCCCATACAAATCGGGGATAGATATTTGGAACGTTCTGAGCAAGTATTGGAGTTTAGGGAGGATGGACATTTTTACTGCTGCTATCCTGCCAAGCCAGGTTAGGAATTTAGATCCCCACCCCTTTAGTGTTTCGGTTACATCCCTTAAAAGTTTCTCATGGTTATATTTCAGTAATTCGGACAGTTTTTTTGTGAGGTTAAGTCCTAAGAAGGTAATGTAATCTGATCTCCAATCAAAGGAGAATGATGCCCGTAGTGTGTGCAGTAGTTGGTCTGGGATCCCTATGCCTAGCGCTTGAGTCTTAGCCACATTAACTTTATAGTAGGAATGGGTTCCATAGGCTGTGATTGTTTCCAGGAGATTAGGAAGGGAAATCTGCGGCTGCGTAAGAGTGAGCAGGATATCATCCACGAACAAGTTTGCTTTGTATTCCTTTTGGCCAACAGTGGTTCCGTGTATAGAGGTATGGTCTCTAATGGATTGCGCCAGGGGCTCTAACGCTAAGACATAGAGCAAGGGGGAGAGTGGGCACCCCTGCCTCGTCCCGTTTGTGATCAAGAAGGGGTCAGACAGAAACCCCGCATTGAGCACATGTGCGGTCGGATGGCTATAGAGAGCCCTCACCGCCGACAGGAACCCGTCAGGTATACCAAATTTGAACAAAACTGCCTCTAAAAAGCCCCAATGTAGGCGGTCGAAGGCTTTTTCGGCGTCTAATGATATCAGT
Source organism: Pelobates fuscus (assembly GCF_036172605.1). Lineage (NCBI taxonomy): Eukaryota > Metazoa > Chordata > Amphibia > Anura > Pelobatidae > Pelobates > Pelobates fuscus. The sequence continues at coordinate 56,947,584 of NC_086327.1, forward strand.
AACCCCCCCTTCCGTGGTGTCTTATAGCCATGCATTATGCTCAGTACTTTTCTCGTATTTTCGGATCCCTGTCTGCCCGCCACGAATCCCACTTGGTCGTTATGAATAATGTGGGGAAGGATGTTGCTTAATCGGGTTGCATGCAGTTTTGCAAAGATTTTGGCGTCCGTGTTCAATAGCGATATAGGTCTGAAATTCTGGGGGAGTGTGGGCGATTTTCCTGGTTTGGGCAGAGTAACAACGTGCGCTAACAGCACTTCTTTGGGTAGGGATTTGTGGGCAATAGCATCTTGGAACGTTTGTACTAGGTGTGGAGCTAATGTACTGCTGAATTTTTTATAGTAAAGATTATCCAAACCATCGGGTCCAGGTGATTTACCCAGAGGCAGGGTATTTATAGTTGAAATAACCTCGCTTTCTGACACTGGTTGGGCAAGTTCGGTCTTTTGTGTAAGGGTCAATTCTGGTAGGTGAAGGCTCTCCAGGTAATTGTTGATATCTGCACTTTGGGGCTGGTGTACTTGCCCATCATTTTTAAGATTATACAGGTCGGTATAGTACCGTGCAAACTCGTTGCTAATATCCCGTGGTGTGTAGGCCTTAGTGACGGTTTTTGTCATTAGGTACGCAATTTTCTGGGATGCTTGGCGCGATTTCAATCTGTTTGCGAGCAATTTGCTTGCTTTATTACCTTGGGCGTAGTAGGTGGCTTTAAGGCGTTTAAGCTGAAACCCTGTTGATTGTAAGGCCTGTTGATGTTTGTTTCTATTTAGGGCTAGAATGCGGTCTCGTAGAGAGGCAGAAGGTGTCATTTGGTTTTGCACATTTAAGGCGTACAGCTCCGTCTGCAATTGGGCTCGAGAGGTTTTACGCAATATGGCTGCTCGTTGAATGAGTAGCCCCCTCACAACCGATTTGTGCGCCTGCCATATCGTGGTTGGGGACATACCAGGGGTGGAGTTGTCCGCAAAGTATGCTCGAGGGCCATCTCTACTTGGCCTGTGAAGGCCGGATTTTGTAGGAGTGAGTCATTAATTCTCCAAGGGCTGCGGTTTTTGAAATCATATAGGTCTTTAACTTCTAGGGTGACAGGGGCATGGTCTGACCATGTGATGTGGTCGATATCGCACCGAACAAGTTGGTTTAGATTCGATCCCTTCACAAGAAAGGTATCCAGCCTAGAATAGGAGTTGTGAATGGGCGAGTAAAACGTGTATGACCTTTCTACCCCGTGGGAGATCCTCCATGCATCATAATAGTGGTGCGTGGAAAGGAGTGTCTGTAATGCTCTGCTTTGGCGCTTGAGGATCCTAAACCTGGCCCTGAGACGTGAAAGGGTGGTATCTAATGTTGGATCTAGGACATGGTTTAGGTCCCCACATATAGGTGTCAATCCATATCTGCCAAGTGACCCTATGTAGGGGGAACAGTCTCTATTCTGCTCTGTGTCAGTGTGTATCATGGTCTCTGAGGACAGGTGTTAATCCACATCTGCAAAGTGACCCTATGTAGGGGGAACAGTCTCTATTCTGCTCTGTGTCAGTGTGTATCAGGGATGCTTAGGATAGGTGTCAATACATATCTGCCAAGTGACCCTAGGTAGGAGTAACAGTCCCTATTCTGCTCTGTGTCAGTGTGTATCAGGGATCATTAGGATAGGTGTCAATCCATATCTGCCAAGTGACCCTATGTAGGGGGAACAGTCTCTATCCTGCTCTGTTTCAGTGTGTATCAGGGTCCCTGAGCACAGGTGTCAATCCATATCTGCCAAGTGAACCTATGTAGGGGTAACATTCTCTATTCTGCTCTTTGTCAGTGTGTATCATGGTCTCTGAGGACAGGTGTTAATCCATATCTGCAAAGTGACCCTATGTAGGGGGAACAGTCTCTATCCTGCTCTGTTTCAGTGTGTATCAGGGTCCCTGAGCACAGGTGTCAATCCGTATCTGCCAAGTGACCCTATGTAGGGGTATCAGTCTCTATTCTGCTCTGTGTCAGTGTGTATCATGGTCTCTGAGGACAGGTGTTAATCCATATCTGCAAAGTGACCCTATGTAGGGGGAACAGTCTCGATTCTGCTCTGTGTCCGTGTGTATCAGGGATCCTTAGGATAGGTTTCAATACATATCTGCCATATCTAAGGGGAACAGTCTCTATTCTGCTCTGTGTCAATGTGTATCAGGGTCCCTGAGCACAGGTGTCAATCCATATCTGCCAAGTGACCCTATGTATGGGTAACAGTCTCTATTCTGCTCTGTGTCAGTGTGTATCATGGTCTCTGAGGACAGGTGTCAATCCATATCTGCCAAGTAACCCTATGTAGGGGTAACAGTCTCTATTCTGCTTAGTGTCAATGTGTATCATGGTCTCTGAGGACAGGTGTCAATCCATATCTGCCAAGTGACCCTATGTAGGGGGAACAGTCTCTATCCTGCTCTGTTTCAGTGTGTATCATGGTCTCTGAGGACAGGTGTTAATCCATATCTGCCAAGTGACCCTATGTAGGGGTTACAGTCTCTATGCTGCTCTTTGTCAGTGTGTATCAGGGATCCTTAGGATAGGTGTCAATCCATATCTGCCATATCTAAGGGGAACAGTCTCTATTCTGCTCTGCGTCAATGTGTATCATGGTCTCTGAGGACAGGTGTCAATCCATATCTGTCAAGTGACCCTATGTAGGGGGAACAGTCCCTATTCTGCTCTGTGTCAGTGTGTATCAGGGATCCTTAGGATACGTGTCAATCCATATCTGCCAAGTGACCCTATCTAGGGGTAACAGTCTCTATTCTGCTCTGTGTCAATGTGTATCATGGTCTCTGAGGACAGGTGTCAATCCATATCTGCCAAGTGACCCTATTTTGCTCTGTGTCAGAGTGTATCAGGGGCTTTGAAGGACAGGTGTCAATCCATATCTGCCAAGTGACCCCCTGTAGGGGGAACAGTCTCTATCCTGCTCTGTTTCAGTGTGTATCAGGGTCCCTGAGGACAGGTGTCAATCCATATCTGCCAAGTGACCCTATGTAGGGGTAACAGTCTCTATTCTGCTCTGTGTCAATGTGTATCATGGTCTCTGAGGACAGGTGTCAATCCATATCTGCCAAGTGACCCTATGTAGGGGTAACAGTCTCTATTCTGCTCTGTGTGAGTGTGTATCAGGGATCCTTAGGATAGGTGTCAATCTATATCTGCCAAGTGACCCTATGTAGGGGTTACAGTCTCTATGCTGCTCTGTGTCAGTGTGTATCAGGGATCCTTAGGATAGGTGTCAATCCATATCTGCCATATCTAAGGGGAACAGTCTCTATTCTGCTCTGCGTCAATGTGTATCATGGTCTCTGAGGACAGGTGTCAAGCCATATCTGTCAAGTGACCCTATGTAGGGGGAACAGTCTCTACTCTGCTCTGTGTCAGTGTGTATCAGGGGCTTTGAGGACAGGTGTCAATCCATATCTGCCAAGTGACCCTATGTAGGGACAACATTCTCTATTCTGCTCTGTGGCAGTGTGTTTCAGGGATCCTTAGAATAGGTGTCAATCCATATCTGCCAAGTGACCCTATGTAGGGGGAACAGTCCCTATTCTGCTCTGTGTCAGTGTGTATCAAGGATCCTTAGGATAGGTGTCAATCCATATCTGCCAAGTGACCCTATGTACGGGAAACAGTCTCTATTCTGCTCTGTGTCAGTGTGTATCAGGGATCCTTAGGATAGGTGTCAATCCATATCTGCCAAGTGACCCTATCTAGGGGTAACAGTCTCTATTCTGCTCTGTGTCAATGTGTATCATGGTCTCTGAGCAAAGGTGTCAATCCATATCTGCCAAGTGACCCTATGTAGGGGGAACAGTCCCTATTCTGCTCTGTGTCAGTGTGTATCAGGGGCTTTGAATGACAGGTGTCAATCCATATCTGCCAAGTGACCCTATGTAGGGGAAACAGTCTCTATCCTGCTCTGTTTCAGTGTATATCAGGGTCCCTGAGAACAGGTGTCAATCCATATCTGCCAAGTGACCCTATGTAGGGGTAACAGTCTCTATTCTGCTCTGTGTCAATGTGTATCATGGTCTCTGAGGACAGGTGTCAATCCATATCTGCCAAGTGACCCTATGTAGGGGGGAACAGTCTCTATTCTGCTCTGTGTCAGTGTGTATCAGGGATCCTTAGGATATGTGTCAATCCATATCTGCCAAGTGACCCTATGTAGGGGGAACAGTCCCTATTCTGCTCTGTGTCAGTGTGTATCAGGGGCTTTGAATGACAGGTGTCAATCCATATCTGCCAAGTGACCCTATGTAGGGGTAACAGTCTCTATTCTGCTCTGTGTCAATGTGTATCATGGTCTCTGAGGACAGGTGTTAATCCATATCTGCCAAGTGACCCTATCTCTATTCTGCTCTGTGTCAGTGTGTATCAGGGATCCTTAGGATAGGAGTCAATCCATATCATATCATATCATATAGGGTCCCTGAGAACAGGTGTCAATCCATATCTGCCAAGTGACCCTATGTAGGGGTAACAGTCTCTATTCTGCTCTGTGTCAATGTGTATCATGGTCTCTGAGGACAGGTGTTAATCCATATCTGCCAAGTGACCCTATGTAGGGGAAACAGTCTCTATCCTGCTCTGTTTCAGTGTATATCAGGGTCCCTGAGAACAGGTGTCAATCCATATCTGCCAAGTGACCCTATGTAGGGGTAAAAGTCTCTATTCTGCTCTGTGTCAATGTGTATCATGGTCTCTGAGGACAGGTGTTAATCCATATCTGCCAAGTGACCCTATGTAGGGGGGAACAGTCCCTATTCTGCTCTGTGTGAGGAGGAGGAACGGGAAATGAGTAGCTCGGCATCCAACCTTGTGCAAATGGAGTCTTTCATGCTGTCGTGCCTGTTGAGGGACCCTCGTATAAAAAGGCTGAAGGAGAACGACCTGTACTGGGTGTCCACGCTACTAGACCCCCGGTATAAGCAGACAGTGGTGGAAATGTTACCGAATTACAAGTCGGAAAGGATGCAGCATTTGCAAAATAAATTAAAAGTATGCTTTACACAGCGTATAAGGGTGATGTCACAGCACAACGGGAATCTAACAGGGGAAGAGGTAAAAGTCAGTCATCCTACTCCTCCCACGACCACGCCATACCTGCCAAGTGAACCTATTTAGGGGGAACAGTCTCTATTCTGCTCTGTGTCAGTGTGTATCAGGAATCCTTAGGATAGGTGTCAATCCATATCTGCCAAGTGACCCTATCTAGGGGGAACAGTCTCTATTCTGCTCTGTGTCAGTGTATATCAGGGGCTTTGAGGACAGGTGTCAATCCATATCTGCCAAGTGACCCTATGTAAGGGAAACAGTCTCTATTCTGCTCTGTGGCAGTGTGTTTCAGGGATCCTTAGGATATGTGTCAATCCATATATGCCAAGTGACCCTATCTAGGGGTAACAGTCTCTATCCTGCTCTGTTTCAGTGTGTATCAGGGTCCCTGAGGACAGGTGTCAATCCATATATGCCAAGTGACCCTATGTAGGGGTAACAGTCTCTATTCTGCTCTGTGTCAATGTGTATCATGGTCTCTGAGGATAGGTGTCAATCCATTTCTGCCAAGTGACCCTATGTAGAGGGAACAGTCTCTATCCTGCTCTGTTTCAGTGTGTATCATGGTCTCTGAGGACAGGTGTCAATCCATATCTGCCAAGTGACCCTATGTAGGGGTTACAGTCTCTATGCTGCTCTGTTTCAGTGTGTATCAGGGTCCCTGAGGACAGGTGTCAATCCATATATGCCAAGTGACCCTATCTCTATTCTGCTCTGTGTCAGTGTGTATCAGGGATCCTTAGGATAGGAGTCAATCCATATCTGCCAAGTGACCCTATCTAGGTGTAACAGTCTCTATTCTGCTCTGTGTCAATGTGTATCATGGTCAGTGAGGACAGGTGTCAATCCATATCTGCCAAGTGACCCTATGTAGGGGGTAACAGTCTCTATTCTGCTCTGTGTCAATGTGTATCATGGTCTCTGAGGACAGGTGTCAATCCATATCTGCCAAGTGACCCTATGTAGGGGGAACAGTCTCTATTCTGCTCTGTGTCAGTGTGTATCATGGTCTCTGAAGACAGGTGTCAATCCATACCTGCCAAGTGACCCTATGTAGGGGGAACATTCCCTATTCTGCTCTGTGTCAGTGTGCATCAGGGGCTTTGAGGACAGGTGTCAATCCATATCTGCCAAGTGACCCTATGTAGGGGGAACATTCCCTATTCTGCTCTGTGTCAGTGTGCATCAGGGGCTTTGAGGACAGGTGTCAATCCATATCTGCCAAGTGACCCTATGTAGGGGGAACAGTCTCTATCCTGCTCTGTGTCAGTGTGTATCATGGTCTCTGAGGACAGGTGTCAATCCATATCTGCCAAGTCAACCTATGTAGGGGTTACAGTCTCTATGCTGCTCTGTGTCAGTGTGTTTCAGGGATCCTTAGGATAGGTGTCAATCCATATCTGCAAAGTGACCCTATGTAGGGGGAACAGCCCCTATTCTGCTCTGTGTCAGTGTGTATCAGGGATCCTTAGGATAGGTGTCAATCCATATCTGCCAAGTGACCCTATGTAGGGGGAACAGTCTCTATCCTGCTCTGTTTCAGTGTGTATCAGGGTCCCTGAGCACAGGTGTCAATCCCTATCTGCCAATGACCCTATGTAGGGGTAACAGTCTCTATTCTGCTCTGTGTCAGTGTGTATCATGGTCTCTGAGGACAGGTGTCAATCCATATCTGCCAAGTGACCATATGTAGGGGGAACAGTCTCTATCCTGCTCTGCGTCAATGTGTATCATGGTCTCTGAGGATAGGTGTCAATCCATATCTGCCAAGTGACCCTATGTAGGGGGTAACAGTCTCTATTCTGCTCTGTGTCAATGTGTATCATGGTCTCTGAGGACAGGTGTCAATCCATATCTGACAAGTGACCCTATGTAGGGGGAACAGTCTCTATTCTGCTCTGTGTCAGTGTGTATCAAGGATGCTTAGGATAGGTGTCAATCCATATCTGCCAAGTGACCCTAGGTAGGAGGAACAGTCCCTATTCTGCTCTGTGTCAGTGTGTATCAGGGATCATTAGGATAGGTGTCAATCCATATCTGCCAAGTGACCCTATGTAGGGGGAACAGTCTCTATCCTGGTCTGTTTCAGTGTGTATCAGGGTCCCTGAGCACAGGTGTCAATCCATATCTGCCAAGTGACCCTATGTAGGGGTAACAGTCTCTATTCTGCTCTGTGTCAGTGTGTATCATGGTCTCTCAGGACAGGTGTTAATCCATATCTGCAAAGTGACCCTATGTAGGGGGAACAGTCTCTATCCTGCTCTGTTTCAGTGTGTATCAGGGTCCCTGAGCACAGGTGTTAATCCATATCTGCCAAGTAACCCTATGTAGGGGTAACAGTCTCTATTCTGCTCTGTTTCAGTGTGTATCATGGTCTCTGAGGACAGGTGTTAATCCATATCTGCAAAGTGACCCTATGTAGGGGGAACAGTCTCTATTCTGCTCTGTGTCAGTGTGTATCAGGGATCCTTAGGATAGGTTTCAATCCATATCTGCCATATCTAAGGGGAACAGTCTCTATTCTTCTCTGTGTCAATGTGTATCAGGGTCCCTGAGCACAGGTGTCAATCCATATCTGCCAAGTGACCCTATGTATGGGTAACAGTCTCTATTCTGCTCTGTGTCATGGTCTCTGAGGACAAGTGTCAATCCATATCTGCCAAGTCACCCTATGTAGGGGTTACAGTCTCTATGCTGCTCTGTGTCAGTGTGTATCAGGGATCCTTAGGATAGGTGTCAATCCATATCTGCCATATCTAAGGGGAACAGTCTCTATGCTGCTCTGTGTCAGTGTGTATCAGGGATCCTTAGGATAGGTGTCAATCCATATCTGCCATATCTAAGGGGAACAGTCTCTATTCTGCTCTGTGTCAATGTGTATCATAGTCTCTGAGGACAGGTGTTAATCCATATCTGTCAAGTGACCCTATGTAGGGGGAACAGTCTCTACTCTGCTCTGTGTCAGTGTGTATCAGGGGCTTTGAGGACAGGTGTCAATCCATATCTGCCAAGTGACCCTATGTAGGGGGAACATTCTCTATTCTGCTCTGTGGCAGTGTGTTTCAGGGATCCTTAGGATAGGTGTCAATCCATATCTGCCAAGTGACCCTATGTAGGGGGAACAGTCCCTATTCTGCTCTGTGTCAGTGTGTGTCAGGGATCCTTAGGACAGGTGTCAATCCATATCTGCCAAGTGACCCTATGTACGGGAAACAGTCTCTATTCTGCTCTGTGTCAGTGTGTATCAGGGATCCTTAGGATAGGTGTCAATCCATATCTGCCAAGTGACCCTATCTAGGGGTAACAGTCTCTATTCTGCTCTGTGTCAATGTGTATCATGGTCTCTGAGGACAGGTGTCAATCCATATCTGCCAAGTGACCCTATGTAGGGGGAACAGTCCCTATTCTTCTCTGTGTCAGTGTGTATCAGGGGCTTTGAAGGACAGGTGTCAATCCATATCTGCCAAGTGACCCTATGTAGGGGGAAAAGTCTCTATCCTGCTCTGTTTCAGTGTGTATCAGGGTCCCTGAGGACAGGTGTCAATCCATATCTGCCAAGTGACCCTATGTAGGGGTAACAGTCTCTATTCTGCTCTGTGTCAGTGTGTATCAGGGATCCTTAGGATAGGTGTCAATCCATATCTGCCAAGTGACCCTATCAAGGTGTAACAGTCTCTATTCTGCTCTGTGTCAATGTGTATCATGGTCTCTGAGGACAGGTGTCAATCCATATCTGCCAAGTGACCCTATGTAGGGGGGAACAGTCCCTATTCTGCTCTGTGTGAGGAGGAGGAACGGAAAATGAGTAGCTCGGCATCCAACCTTGTGCAAATGGAGTCCTTCATGCTGTCGTGCCTGTTGAGGGACCCTCGCATAAAAAGGCTGAAGGAGAACGACCTGTACTGGGTGTCCACGCTACTAGACCCCCGGTATACGCAGACAGTGGTGGAAATGTTACGGAATTAAAAGTCGGAAAGGATGCAGCATTTGCAAAATAAATTAAAAAGTATGCTTTACAAAGCATATAAGGGTGATGTCACAGCACAACGGGAATCTAACAGGGGAAGAGGTGAAATTCAGTCATCCTACTCCTCCCACGACCACGCCATACCTGCCAAGTGACCCTTCACTGCATTTAAAACCTTTGTGGAAAGTGAAGAGGAAATTGATGGATATTTGGCTGACTTTGAAAGGCAGTGTTCACTACATCAAATACCGCCCGAGCAATGGGTCACTATCCTGGCGGGGAAACTGTCAGGAAAAGCCAATGAGGCTTTCCGAGCACTCACTACAGAGGAGATCACGCAGTACCAAAAGGTAAAAGAGGCACTGCTCACCAGGTATGTAGTGTTGTCGCGAACCCGGAATTTTCGGTTCGCGAACGGCGAACGCGAACTTCCGCAAATGTTCGCGAACCGGCGAACCGCGCGACCCGCCATTGACTTCAATGGGCAGGCGAATTTTAAAAACAACAGGGACTCTTTCTGGCCACAATAGTGATGGAAAAGTTGTTTCAAGGGGACTGTGGCATGCCAGGGGGGGATCCATGGCAAAACTCCCATCAAAAATTGCACAGTTGATGCAGAGTCTGCTTTTAATCCATAAAGGGCAGAAATCACCTAACATTGACACCTGTCCTCAAAGCCCAGCCCTGATACACACTGACACAGAGCAGAATAGAGACTGTTCCCCCTACATAGGGTCACTTGGCAGATATGGATTGACACCTGTCCTCAAAACCCCTGATACACACTGACACAGAGCAGAATAGGGACTGTTCCCCCTACATAGGGTCACTTGGCAGATATGGATTGACACCTGTCCTCAAAACCCCTGATACACACTGACACAGAGCAGAATAGAGACTGTTCCCTGTCCACAGAGACCATGATACACACTGACACAGAGCAGAAAAGAGACTGTTCACCGTCCACAGAGACCATGATACACACTGACACAGAGCAGAATAGAGACTGTTCCCCCTACATAGGGTCACTTGGCAGGTATGGATTGACACCTGTCCTCAAAGCCCCTGATACACACTGACACAGAGCAGAATAGAGACTGTTCCCTGTCCACAGAGACCATGATAAACACTGACACAGAGCAGAATAGAGACTGTTCCCCGTCCACAGAGACCATGATACACACTGACACAGAGCAGAATAGAGACTGTTCCCCCTACATAGGGTCACTTGGCAGATATGGATTGACACCTGTCCTCAAAACCCCTGATACACACTGACACAGAGCAGAATAGGGACTGTTCCCCTTACATAGGGTCACTTGGCAGATATGGATTGACACCTATCCTAATGATCCCTGATACACAGTGACACAGAGCAGAATAGGGACTGTTCCTCCTACATAGGGTCACTTGGCAGATATGGATTGACACCTATCCTAATGATCCCTGATACACACTGACACAGAGCAGAATAGAGACTGTTCCCCCTACATAGGGTCACTTGGCAGATATGGATTGACAAATCCCTGACAAACAGCTACCACATGCAAGGAAGGCAGCAGGGGCGCAAATGACCCACTCCCGACGCGGGAAGGTAGTGACGACAAATAACAATACAGGACTCTTTAGAGGCCCTGTAATTGTAATCAGTCCACTTGAAATCCTTTAACTTTGATCAATTGGAGGGAAGTCTGGTGCAGAGCCACTGACCCATGCGCAGGGCCAGCCTTAGGCCTTTGGGCGCCCTGTGCAAGAAATCTTCCCAACGCGGGAAGGTAGTGATGACAAATAACAATACAGGACTCTTTAGAGGCCCTGTAATTGTAATCAGTCCACTTGAAATCCTTTAACTTTGATCAATTGGAGGGAAGTCTGGTGCAGAGCCACTGACCCATGCGCAGGGCCAGCCTTAGGCCTTTGGGCGCCCTGTGCAAGAAATCTTCCCGACGCGGGAAGGTAGTGACGACAAATAACAATACAGGACTCTTTAGAGGCCCTGTAATTGTAATCAGTCCACTTGAAATCCTTTAACTTTGATCAATTGGAGGGAAGTCTGGTGCAGAGCCACTGACCCATGCGCAGGGCCAGCCTTAGGCCTTTGGGCGCCCTGTGCAAGAAATCTTCACCCTGTCACACCCATGTGCAAGAAATCTTCACCCTGTCACACACACACACACAGGCAGACAGCCATACACACGCACACACACAACTGCGACTGACTAGGTTTGTCACCTCCTCAAAAGGACGCATGAGCCTACAGGCATTGCGCATGAGCGTCCAGTAACGTGGCAAAAAAATTCCCAGCTCCCCAGAGGCTGTCCTAGCACCCCGGCCATACAAATATTCATTATCATTAACAGCTTTTTCTTGTTGGAGCAGGCGGTCGAACATTAGGAGTGTTGAATTCCAACGTGTAGGGCTGTCGCAAATCAAGCGCCTCACTGGCATGTTGTTTCGCCGCTGGATATCAGCAAAGTGAGCCATGGCCGTGTAGGAACGCCTGAAATGGCCACACACCTTCCTGGCCTGCTTCAGGACGTCCTGTAAGCCTGTGTACTTATGCACAAAGCGTTGTATGATCAGATTACACACATGTGCCATGCACGGCACATGTGTCAACTTGCCCAACTTCAATGCCGCTATCAAATTTTTTCCGTTGTCACACACCACTTTGCCGATATCCAGTTGCTGCGGAGTCAGCCACTTTTCCACCTGTGCGTTCAGGGCGGACAGGAGTGCTTGTCCGGTGTGACTCTCTGCTTTCAAGCAAGTCAAACCCAAGACGGCGTGACACTGCCGTATCCGGGATGTGGAATAGTACCTGGGGAGCTGGGGGGTGCCGTTGATGTGGAGCAAGAAGCAGCGGCACAAGAGGACTCAGCCGAGGAGGTTATGGAAGAGGATGGAGTAGGAGGAGTAGAGGAGGTGGCAGCAGGACTGCCTGCAATTCGTGGCGGTGTCACCAACTCCTCTGCAATGCCACGCATTCCTTGCTTGTCAGCCGTCAGCAGGTTTACCCAATGCGCAGTGTAGGTGATATACCTGCCCTGACCATGCTTTGCAGACCAGGTATCAGTGGTCAGATGGACCCTTGCCCCAACACTGTGTGCCAGACATGCCATGACTTCCTTTTGCACAATCGAGTACAAGTTGGGGATTGCCTTTTGTGAAAAGAAATTCCGGCCGGGTACCTTCCACTGCGGTGTCCCAATAGCTACAAATTTTTTGAACGCCTCAGACTCAACCAGATTGTATGGTAAAAGCTGGCGGGCTAATAGTTCGGACAAGCCAGCTGTCAGACGCTGGACAAGGGGGTGACTTGGTGACATTGGCTTCTTACGCTCAAACATGTCCTTGACAGAAACACATGACTGTGGGCAGATGAGCGGGAACTGCTCAAGGCGGGAGACGGAGTGGCGGATGGTTGAGAGGGGGCAAGAAGGACAGCAGTGGTTGACGGCGGCTTAGAGTAGGCGTGCTGCTTGTACTCATGTGTTGATCCCATAGGCGTTTGTGATGTGAGATCATGTGCCTACGCAAAGCAGTTGTACCTAGGTGGGTGTTGGACCTCCCACGACTCAGTTTCCTTTGGCACAGGTTGCAAATGGCATCGCTGTTGTCAGAGGCAGACACACAAAAAAAATGCCACACTGCTGAGCTCTGCAATGACGACATTCTGGTGGTGGACACAGCATGCGTTGATTGGCGTGCTGTCGGGCTGACCCCGGGTGCCGATGCATGCTGTCTGACTGTGCCACTAGCTCCTTGCGACGACCCCCCCCCCTGCTTCCAACTGGTCTCCTCCTCCTCCTCTCTGTCTCCCCATCTGAACTTTCGCCCTGTTCTTCTTCTCTTCTAGCGGGCACCCACGTGACATCCATGGACGCATCGTCATCATCAACCGCTTCGCTTGTATCTGACAACTCAGAAAAGGAAGCAGCAGCGGGTACAACATCATCATCATCACACCGTACCTCCATGTGTTTAATGCTGCCTGCCTGAGACATATCCCTGTTATCTACATCCTCTAGCAATAATGGTTGCGCATCACTCATTTCTTCAAACGGGTGTGTGAATAACTCCTCTGACATACCAAGTAAAGCGGCTGTGGTGCTAGTTTTGGTGGTGGCGGCAGGCGGGTGAGTGCTATCTTGAGAGGTGCCTGAAGCTAAGCTGGAGGAGGATGGTGCGTCAAGGTTCCGAGCGGAGGCTGTACAAGATTGGGTGTCCTGTGTTAGCCAGTCAACTAAGTCCTCAGAACTTTTCAAGTTCAGGGTACGTGGCTTCTGAAAACTGGGCATTATTCTAGGGCAAAAGGGAATCACAGCACCACGACCACGACGGCCCCTGCGGGGTGGCCTGCCTCTGCCTGTCATTTTTTGGGGGATTTGTGGTACTATGCGTGCAAGCTACTGTGAGACCAGATATGATTGGCAATGTGCACTGGAACAGTTCTGCAGAGCACACACTGTAGGCCTGAGACACCCGCTTGAAGACAAGTAACTGCTATTCAATCTATAACAGTGAAAAACAAATTTTGGTTGTAAAAGCACGCTATAGAGACACAAGATATGAGTGGCAACTGTCAAAGCACGCTGGCACAGGTCTGCAGAGCACACGCTGAAGTAGGCTTGACACCAAGATGCTTGCAGACAACTAACTGCTCTTCTTTTACAGTAAAAAAAAAATATTTCTTTTAAATCTAAAGCTAAACCAATTGTTAAAACAGATATGAGTGGTGGCACTGGGCAAATAGGCACAGTATCCAATGTGAACCTCACACAGATGCTGGCAGGCAGGCAACTGCTCTTCTATTACAGTGGAAACAAAATTTTGGTTGTAAAAGCACGCTAAAGAGACACCAGATATGATTGGCAACTGTCAAAGCACGCTGGCACAGGTCTGCAGAGCACACGCTGAAGTAGGCCTGAAACACAGACGCTTGCAGACAACTAACTGCTCTTCTATTACAGTGAAAAAAAATTATTTCTTTTAAATCGAAAGCTTAACCAATTGTTAAAACAGATATGAGTGGTGGCACTGGGCAAATAGGCACAGTATCCAATGTGAACCTCACACAGAAGCTGGCAGGCAGGCAACTGCTCTTCTATTACAGTGGAAACAAAATTTTGGTTGTAAAAGCACGCTAAAGAGACACCAGATATGATTGGCAACTGCCAAAGCACGCTGGCACAGGTCTGCAGAGCACACGCTGAAGTAGGCCTGAAACACAGACGCTTGCAGACAACTAACTGCTCTTCTATTACAGTGAAAAAAAAATATTTCTTTTAAATCGAAAGCTTAACCAATTGTTAAAACAGATATGAGTGGTGGCACTGGGCAAATAGGCACAGTATCCAATGTGAACCTCACACAGAAGCTGGCAGGCAGGCAACTGCTCTTCTATTACAGTGGAAACAAAATTTTGGTTGTAAAAGCACGCTAAAGAGACACCAGATATGATTGGCTACTGTCAAAGCACGCTGGCACAGGTCTGCAGAGCACACGCTGAAGTAGGCCTGAAACACAGACGCTTGCAGACAACTAACTGCTCTTCTATTACAGTGAAAAAAAATTATTTCTTTTAAATCGAAAGCTTAACCAATTGTTAAAACAGATATGAGTGGTGGCACTGGGCAAATAGGCACAGTATCCAATGTGAACCTCACACAGAAGCTGGCAGGCAGGCAACTGCTCTTCTATTACAGTGGAAACAAAATTTTGGTTGTAAAAGCACGCTAAAGAGACACCAGATATGATTGGCAACTGTCAAAGCACGCTGGCACAGGTCTGCAGAGCACACGCTGAAGTAGGCCTGAAACACAGACGCTTGCAGACAACTAACTGCTCTTCTATTACAGTGAAAAAAAATTATTTCTTTTAAATCGAAAGCTTAACCAATTGTTAAAACAGATATGAGTGGTGGCACTGGGCAAATAGGCACAGTATCCAATGTGAACCTCACACAGAAGCTGGCAGGCAGGCAACTGCTCTTCTATTACAGTGGAAACAAAATTTTGGTTGTAAAAGCACGCTAAAGAGACACCAGATATGATTGGCAACTGTCAAAGCACGCTGGCACAGGTCTGCAGAGCACACGCTGAAGTAGGCCTGAAAGACAGACGCTTGCAGACAACTAACTGCTCTTCTATTACAGTGAAAAAAAATTATTTCTTTTAAATCGAAAGCTTAACCAATTGTTAAAACAGATATGAGTGGTGGCACTGGGCAAATAGGCACAGTATCCAATGTGAACCTCACACAGAAGCTGGCAGGCAGGCAACTGCTCTTCTATTACAGTGGAAACAAAATTTTGGTTGTAAAAGCACGCTAAAGAGACACCAGATATGATTGGCAACTGTCAAAGCACGCTGGCACAGGTCTGCAGAGCACACGCTGAAGTAGGCCTGAAACACAGACGCTTGCAGACAACTAACTGCTCTTCTATTACAGTGAAAAAAAATTATTTCTTTTAAATCGAAAGCTTAACCAATTGTTAAAACAGATATGAGTGGTGGCACTGGGCAAATAGGCACAGTATCCAATGTGAACCTCACACAGAAGCTGGCAGGCAGGCAACTGCTCTTCTATTACAGTGGAAACAAAATTTTGGTTGTAAAAGCACGCTAAAGAGACACCAGATATGATTGGCAACTGTCAAAGCACGCTGGCACAGGTCTGCAGAGCACACGCTGAAGTAGGCCTGAAACACAGACGCTTGCAGACAACTAACTGCTCTTCTATTACAGTGAAAAAAAATTATTTCTTTTAAATCGAAAGCTTAACCAATTGTTAAAACTGATTTGAGTTGTGGCACTGGGCAAATAGGCACAGTATCCAATGTGAACCTCACACAGAAGCTGGCAGGCAGGCAACTGCTCTTCTATTACAGTGGAAACAAAATTTTGGTTGTAAAAGCACGCTAAAGAGACACCAGATATGATTGGCAACTGTCAAAGCACGCTGGCACAGGTCTGCAGAGCACACGCTGAAGTAGGCCTGAAACACAGACGCTTGCAGACAACTAACTGCTCTTCTATTACAGTGAAAAAAAATTATTTCTTTTAAATCGAAAGCTTAACCAATTGTTAAAACAGATATGAGTGGTGGCACTGGGCAAATAGGCACAGTATCCAATGTGAACCTCACACAGAAGCTGGCAGGCAGGCAACTGCTCTTCTATTACAGTGGAAACTAAATTTTGGTTGTAAAAGCACGCTAAAGAGACACCAGATATGATTGGCAACTGTCAAAGCACGCTGGCACAGGTCTGCAGAGCACACGCTGAAGTAGGCCTGAAACACAGACGCTTGCAGACAACTAACTGCTCTTCTATTACAGTGAAAAAAAATTATTTCTTTTAAATCGAAAGCTTAACCAATTGTTAAAACAGATATGAGTGGTGGCACTGGGCAAATAGGCACAGTATCCAATGTGAACCTCACACAGAAGCTGGCAGGCAGGCAACTGCTCTTCTATTACAGTGAAAACTAAATTTTGGTTGTAAAAGCACGCTAAAGAGACACCAGATATGATTGGCAACTGTCAAAGCACACTGGCACAGGTCTGCAGAGCACACGCTGAAGTAGGCCTGAAACACAGACGCTTGCAGACAACTAACTGCTCTTCTATTACAGTGAAAAAAAATTATTTCTTTTAAATCGAAAGCTTAACCAATTTTTAAAACAGATATGAGTGGTGGCACTGGGCAAATAGGCACAGTATCCAATGTGAACCTCACACAGAAGCTGGCAGGCAGGCAACTGCTCTTCTATTACAGTGGAAACAAAATTTTGGTTGTAAAAGCACGCTATAGAGACACCAGATATGATTGGCAACTGTCAAAGCACGCTGGCACAGGTCTGCAGAGCACACGCTGAAGTAGGCCTGAAACACAGACGCTTGCAGACAACTAACTGCTCTTCTATTACAGTGAAAAAAAGTATTTCTTTTAAATCGAAAGCTTAACCAATTGTTAAAACAGATATGAGTGGTGGCACTGGGCAAATAGGCACAGTATCCAATGTGAACCTCACACAGAAGCTGGCAGGCAGGCAACTGCTCTTCTATTACAGTGAAAACTAAATTTTGGTTGTAAAAGCACGCTAAAGAGACACCAGATATGATTGGCAACTGTCAAAGCACACTGGCACAGGTCTGCAGAGCACACGCTGAAGTAGGCCTGAAACACAGACGCTTGCAGACAACTAACTGCTCTTCTATTACAGTGAAAAAAAATTATTTCTTTTAAATCGAAAGCTTAACCAATTTTTAAAACAGATATGAGTGGTGGCACTGGGCAAATAGGCACAGTATCCAATGTGAACCTCACACAGAAGCTGGCAGGCAGGCAACTGCTCTTCTATTACAGTGGAAACAAAATTTTGGTTGTAAAAGCACGCTATAGAGACACCAGATATGATTGGCAACTGTCAAAGCACGCTGGCACAGGTCTGCAGAGCACACGCTGAAGTAGGCCTGAAACACAGACGCTTGCAGACAACTAACTGCTCTTCTATTACAGTGAAAAAAAGTATTTCTTTTAAATCTAAAGCTTAACCAATTGTTAAAACAGATATGAGTGGTGGCACTGGGCAAATAGGCACAGTATCCAATGTGAACCTCACACAGAAGCTGGCAGGCAGGCAACTGCTCTTCTATTACAGTGGAAACAAAATTTTGGTTGTAAAAGCATGCTAAAGAGACACCAGATATGATTGCCAACTGTCAAAGCACGCTGGCACAGGTCTGCAGAGCACACGCTGAAGTAGGCCTGAAACAAAGACGCTTGCAGACAACTAACTGCTCTTCTATTACAGTGAAAAAAATTTATTTCTTTTAAATCTAAAGCTTAACCAATTGTTAAAACAGATATGAGTGGTGGCACTGGGCAAATAGGCACAGTATCCAATGTGAACCTCACACAGAAGCTAGCAGGCAGGCAACTGCTCTTCTATTACAGTGGAAACAAAATTTTGGTTGTAAAAGCACGCTATAGAGACACCAGATATGATTGGCAACTGTCAAAGCACGCTGGCACAGGTCTGCAGAGCACACGCTGAAGTAGGCCTGAAACACAGACGCTTGCAGACAACTAACTGCTCTTCTATTACAGTGAAAAAAAAGTATTTCTTTTAAATCTAAAGCTTAACCAATTGTTAAAACAGATATGAGTGGTGGCACTGGGCAAATAGGCACAGTATCCAATGTGAACCTCACACAGAAGCAGGCAGGCAGGCAACTGCTCTTCTATTACAGTGGAAACAAAATTTTGGTTGTAAAAGCATGCTAAAGAGACACCAGATATGATTGCCAACTGTCAAAGCACGCTGGCACAGGTCTGCAGAGCACACGCTGAAGTAGGCCTGAAACACAGACGCTTGCAGACAACTAACTGCTCTTCTATTACAGTGAAAAAAAATTATTTCTTTTAAATCTAAAGCTTAACCAATTGTTAAAACAGATATGAGTGGTGGCACTGGGCAAATAGGCACAGTATCCAATGTGAACCTCACACAGAAGCTGGCAGGCAGGCAACTGCTCTTCTATTACAGTGGAAACAAAATTTTGGTTGTAAAAGCACGCTAAAGAGACACCAGATATGATTGGCAACTGCCAAAGCACGCTGGCACAGGTCTGCAGAGCACACGCTGAAGTAGGCCTGAAACACAGACGCTTGCAGACAACTAACTGCTCTTCTATTACAGTGAAAAAAAATTATTTCTTTTAAATCGAAAGCTTAACCAATTGTTAAAACAGATATGAGTGGTGGCACTGGGCAAATAGGCACAGTATCCAATGTGAACCTCACACAGAAGCTGGCAGGCAGGCAACTGCTCTTCTATTACAGTGGAAACAAAATTTTGGTTGTAAAAGCACGCTAAAGAGACACCAGATATGATTGGCAACTGCCAAAGCACGCTGGCACAGGTCTGCAGAGCACACGCTGAAGTAGGCCTGAAACACAGACGCTTGCAGACAACTAACTGCTCTTCTATTACAGTGAAAAAAAAGTATTTCTTTTAAATCTTAAGCTTAACCAATTGTTAAAACAGATATGAGTGGTGGCACTGGGCAAATAGGCACAGTATCCAATGTGAACCTCACACAGAAGCTGGCAGGCAGGCAACTGCTCTTCTATTACAGTGGAAACAAAATTTTGGTTGTAAAAGCACGCTAAAGAGACACCAGATATGATTGGCAACTGTCAAAGCACGCTGGCACAGGTCTGCAGAGCACACGCTGAAGTAGGCCTGAAACACAGACGCTTGCAGACAACTAACTGCTCTTCTATTACAGTGAAAAAAAATTATTTCTTTTAAATCGAAAGCTTAACCAATTGTTAAAACAGATATGAGTGGTGGCATTGGGCAAATAGGCACAGTATCCAATGTGAACCTCACACAGAAGCTGGCAGGCAGGCACCTGCTCTTCTATTACAGTGGAAACAAAATTTTGGTTGTAAAAGCACGCTAAAGAGACACCAGGATTGTGTGGACACTGGATTGTAGTGGACACTGAATACCCTAGCCTAGCTATCAATTTCACTATGTAATCAGCAGCAGCTAAACTTTCCCTCCTCTCACTAAGCATGCATCTTCGAATGAATCGAAAATGGATGCTGGGAGGGAGGTTGGAGGGTGTGGAAGGGAGGGAGTGCTGCTGATTGGCTGTAATGTGTCTGCTGACCGAGAGGCACAGGGTCAAAGTTTGCTCAATGATGACGAATAGGGGGCGGATCGAACTGCGCATGTGTCCGCCCGCCGTGGCGAACGCGGACACGCTAATTTCGACGGGAACTGTTCGCCGGCGGAAAGTTCGGTACATCACTACAGGTATGCTGTAACCCCAGAAGCATACCGTCGCCGCTTCCGGGAGTCCAAAAAGAAAGCTGTGGACTCCCACATGGAATGGGCCAACCGGCTACAAAGAGTGGCATCACATTGGGTCCAAGGGTGCAAGGCCAACACCGGGGAGGAACTATTACAGTTGTTCTTAATGGAACATTTTTTCCAAGATTTGGCTGCGGACATACAAGACTGGGTACGAGACCGACGCCCCGCTAATCTAAATGAGGCGGCTCGGCTAGCCGATGAATATGCAGAGACAAGGAAAGTAAGCCAGGGTACTACACGACAAGCTCATAAGACAGAGCCACGTACCCCAGCCGTTGTCTCACGCCCAGAATTTCGGGCTCCAGTTCCACCAGGACCACCACGTCCTCAGGGACCTACCAACTACCCCCGGGATTTGTCAAGGGTGACGTGCCATCACTGCAGCAACCCCGGACATATTGCCCGATATTGTCCCCTAAGGTCTAACAACAACAACTGGAGACGTACAACTCCCAACACAGAGGCCCCCGCATCACGTCCCACTGCGGCTCACTGTCTGGAAGCCGAGATGGGCCCTGAGGAATGTCTGGGGATTTTGTACGAAGCAGATCTAATACAAGTTGCTTCTCCAGATAACCGGCAACATCACCGGCAGGAGGTTCAGGTGAATGGACAAATAGCACAAGGCCTAAGAGATACCGGGGCTACCATCACTTTGATCCAAAAACATCTAGTAAAGCCGGAGAATGTGTCTACCCGCACCGTTGCTGTTCGGGTCGCAGGGGGCGCTGTGTTTCGCTTGCCCACCGCCCGAGTACACTTAGACTGGGGAGTCGGATCGGGAAAGACCACAGTTGGCATTATGGACAACCTGCCTGCCGAGGTCGTATTGGGAAACGACATTGGCCCTTTGACTTCAGCATATTTACCTACACCTGCTGCCGCTTGTCCCGTAACCACCCGCTCACAGACCCGTGTCACAGATGATCCTAATACAGGCCGGGAGACCCAGGTAAGCCAAGCACCCACATGTAATCCCACTACGATAAGAAGGCCCATAGCTTGGGACACCCCAGAGGAGTTTGGGAGGGAAACTAGGGAGGACCCCACCCTCCAAAAGTATCGGGAATTAGCTGACAGTAGGGGAGACGGACGGGAACGCTTTCTATGGGATGGGGACAGGTTATACAGACTGACTGAAGGCAGAAAGAGAGGCTGTGTCCCTTCGCAGAAGCGCCAACTAGTGGTACCCAGAAAGTACCGGTTGGAACTTCTTCGAATTGGCCACGACATTCCGTTGGCAGGACATCTAGGGGTTAACCGCACCACCTTCAGGATCACCCAGGCCTTCTTTTGGCCGGGGGTCTCGAAGGATGTGCGACGTTACTGCAGTACTTGTGACGTATGCCAACCGGTAGGGAAGAGAGGGGATCACCCTAAAGCTCGACTGTTACCAATGCCTGTGATCGAGGAACCATTTAGCAGGGTGGCAGTCGACCTAGTGGGACCCCTACCTAACCCCAGTCCCTCTGGTAAGAAATACATCCTTACCGTAGTGGACTATGCTACTCGCTACCCGGAAGCCGTCGCTCTGACGAATATCCAGGCTGACACTGTCGCCAGTGCTTTAGTCGGGATATTCACCCGAGTAGGCTTTCCTCAGGAAATCTTGTCCGACAGAGGGACCCAGTTTACCGCAGACCTAACCCAGCAGCTATGGAAGGTCTGTGGTATTAAGCCCCTGCTTAGTTCCCCGTACCTCCCTCAGACTAACGGTCTCTGTGAACGCTTTAATGGTACCCTAAAGCAATTGCTACGGACCTTTACGGCGGAATACAGAGACTGGGAACGATTCTTGCTGCACCTCCTGTTCGCTTATCGGGAGGTACCGCAGGAATCCACAGGGTTCTCTCCCTTTGAACTGCTCTATGGACGGAGGGTACGAGGCCCTCTCGACCTCATCCGAGAGCACTGGGAGGGAGAGACAGAACATGAAGGTGTCCCCATAGTGCCATATGTGCTGGAAATGCGGGACCGTATGGAACAGTTAGCCCGGATGGCACGGGACCATCTCCATACGGCCCAGGGTCGTCAGAAACATTGGTACGATCAGGGCGCCCGCCAGAGAACGTTCCAAGTAGGCCAGAAGGTGCTGGTGCTTAGACCTGTCAAAGGGAATAAGCTCCAAACCTCCTGGCAGAGCCCTTACAAAGTGGTAGCACAGGTCTGTGACACCAGCTATGTAATTGCCAGCAGCAAAGATGAAAGGATCCAGAAGTCCTTTCACGTAAACTTATTAAAAGAATATCAAGAAAGACCCGAGGATATAGCCGCCATATGTATCCCAGCCACTGAAGACCCTGACAGCTTACCCATACCCGACCTATTAGCTAACGCAGAACCGAAAACCCTGCTCAATACCATACAGCTAGGGGAGCGGTTAACCCCCGCAGAAAAGGGACAGATACGACAGTTGCTGACGGAGAAAAGGTTGACGTTTTCCCAGGAGCCCGGGTACACCCCCTTAGCAACTCACTATGTAGAGACCCCAGGACAAACCCCTCTCCGACAAACTCCCTATAGGATCCCTGAGGCAGTAAAAGAGGAGATGAGGAAGGAAATCCAAGAGATGTTAAGACTGGGAGTGATAGAGCCATCTGACAGTCCGTGGGCCTCACCTGTGGTCCTAGTTCCCAAAAAGGACGGAACCACCCGGTTCTGTGTCGATTATCGACGTCTCAATGACAGAACCGTGACAGATGCATACCCCATGCCCCGAGTAGACGAGCTATTAGATCGTATTGCCAGGGGACGTTATCTGACCACCATCGATTTGTGCAAAGGGTATTGGCAGATTCCCCTGGCCAAGGAGGCTATCCCTAAGTCGGCCTTTGTCACCCCATTTGGCTTGTACCAGTTCAAGGTCATGCCATTTGGGATGAAAAACGCCCCGGCTACATTTCAGCGCTTAGTGGACCGCCTCCTTGATGGCTTCCAGGATTTCGCTTGCGCGTACCTGGATGACATTGCGATTTATAGCGAAACCTGGGGAGAACACTTGAGGCATGTAGAGGCCGTACTGGATCAGATTCGGGCCACAGGCTTGACTCTGAAACCAGAAAAGTGTAACTTCGGCATGGCCGAAGTCCAGTACCTGGGACACCGGGTGGGATGTGGGAAGCAGCGCCCAGAACCCGCTAAAGTTGAAGCTGTAGCTAACTGGCCCACACCCCACACCAAGACTCAGGTCTTAGCCTTTTTGGGGACGGCAGGATATTATAGGAGGTTTGTCCCTGACTATAGCGCCATCGCAAAACCCTTGACAGACTTAACCAAAAAGAACTTGCCTAGGATAGTCCTGTGGTCTCCCGCCTGTGAAACCGCCTTTCAGGCCCTAAAGAATGCTCTAATTCATGCACCTGTCCTGTCTGCCCCCGTCCCTAACAAAAGATTTGTTGTTCATACAGATGCATCCATGTATGGACTGGGGGCAGTTCTAAGCCAGGTCGGAGAAGATGGGGGCGAACACCCTGTCGCGTATCTCAGTAGAAAACTGTTACCTAGAGAAGTGAGTTACGCGGCAGTGGAAAAGGAATGCTTGGCCCTGGTCTGGGCACTAAAGAAACTCACCCCATATTTGTACGGACAAGAATTTACTCTAATCACCGACCATAACCCCCTGGTATGGCTGAACAGAGTAGCTGGAGATAATGGACGTTTATTGAGATGGAGCCTAGCACTGCAACCCTATAATTTCTCCATTCAATACCGCCCTGGCAAGTTTAATGGGAATGCCGATGGTCTGTGTAGGCAAACAGAACTATTGCCCTAACAATTGACCGGACAGCCCCAAGTTGACCCGAAAAGGATCAATCCGGGTCTGCCGGGGTGTTCCACAAAAGGGGAGCAGTGTAACAGAACTTCATCATCTCCTAAGCCCTGTGGAATAAGACAGTGAAATGCCTGATAAAGCATCTGTTCGGTAGTTTAATTCGTTCCTTTTCGGCAGATTTCTACCGAACACCGGACTGATTTGATATATCATAAAGCATGTTTTACCTTCCCAGCTTGTTCCCAGCCGTTCGCATCATTTCCCACAAACTCCGTGTATAACATATAGGTGCCCGCCATTTCGGGACTTACACGTGTTCGCGGCCATCTTGCGTACGAACAGCGGTGTTTGCCTGTGAGCGCATGGAACTAAAAACGGATACACAAACAGGCGAACACCGCTGAGACCTCCATGCGCCCAGAACTTCGTTCTGGAACTACCGAACGACGGGCCGTTCGGTAGTTACACTTAATCGGCTATGGTGGAATCCAGCGAACACGGAGATAGTTGTGGATGACAAGAATTTCGTATAGTTTTAACAGGCGAACGGAGACCGACTGCAGGGCCAAAACTTGTGGAACTCTTTTCGGCTAGAAAATCCGTGCGGTCGGTCAAAACTTCAAACATCCATAACTCCCGAACCCCTCAACCGAATGGGCTGAAATTTGGACATATTGTCCTCCTAACCAAGACCTATCAAGCGGTGCTGGACTTAAAGGTGTACCCCCTGTTATTGGGGTACATCCAGAACTGGGGTAAAATATTGTACGTTATAATTATGTTATGTGTTTATCTGAGGGGAGGAGACGTGGGGGTGTTACCCTGTGTATGATTGGTTATTTTCATCCTCTCCCTGGGAGTGTCCTGTGTGTACCTTTTCCTAATAAAATGCAGGCTGGGTGTTCCAGTCCTCAGTTCATCTTGACCCTTCAAAACGTAGCCTCGTCTCGTTCTTGGAAGGGAATTATTTGGGGATGTTATTCTGCTCCTGTTACAGCTGAACCTGACTCTCGCTCTGGATATCGTGGATGGGATTACACCAGCTTAACTTCTCCACAGCAGCTTGCAGGGAAAAAGGACGTCTTCAACGGCAGATACCCTCTCTCTACCTGGGTAGCCGTTACACCTATCTAGGGGTAACAGTCTCTATTCTGCTCTGTGTCAATGTGTATCATGGTCTCTGAGGACAGGTGTCAATCCATATCTGCCAAGTGACCCTATGTAGGGGGAACAGTCTCTATCCTGCTCTGTTTCAGTGTGTATCAGGGTCCCTGAGGACAGGTGTCAATCCATATATGCCAAGTGACCCTATGTAGGGGTAACAGTCTCTATTCTGCTCTGTGTCAATGTGTATCATGGTCTCTGAGGATAGGTGTCAATCCATATCTGCCAAGTGACCCTATGTAGGGGGAACAGTCTCTATCCTGCTCTGTTTCAGTGTGTATCATGGTCTCTGAGGACAGGTGTCAATCCATATCTGCCAAGTGACCCTATGTAGGGGTTACAGTCTCTATGCTGCTCTGTTTCAGTGTGTATCAGGGTCCCTGAGGACAGGTGTCAATCCATATATGCCAAGTGACCCTATCTCTATTCTGCTCTGTGTCAGTGTGTATCAGGGATACTTAGGATAGGAGCCAATCCATATCTGCCAAGTGACCCTATCTAGGTGTAACAGTCTCTATTCTGCTCTGTGTCAATGTGTATCATGGTCTGTGAGGACAGGTGTCAATCCATATCTGCCAAGTGACCCTATGTAGGGGGTAACAGTCTCTATTCTGCTCTGTGTCAATGTGTATCATGGTCTCTGTGGACAGGTGTCAATCCATATCTGCCAAGTGACCCTATGTAGGGGGAACAGTCTCTATTCTGCTCTGTGTCAGTGTGTATCATGGTCTCTGAAGACAGGTGTCAATCCATACCTGCCAAGTGACCCTATGTAGGGGGAACATTCCCTATTCTTCTCTGTGTCAGTGTGTATCAGGGGCTTTGAGGACAGGTGTCAATCCATATCTGCCAAGTGATCCTATGTAGGGGTAACAGTCTCTATTCTGCTCTGTTTCAGTGTGTATCATGGTCTCTGAGGACAGGTGTAAATCCATATCTGCCAAGTGACCCTATGTAGGGGGAACAGTCTCTATTCTGCTCTGTGTCAGTGTGTATCATGGTCTCTGAGGACAGGTGTCAATCCATATCTCCCAAGTGACCCTATGTAGGGGGAACAGTCTCTATTCTGCTCTTTGTCAGTGTGTATCAGGGTCTCTGAGGACAGGTCTCAATCCATACCTGCTAAGTGACCCTATGTAGGGGGAACAGTCTCTATTCTGCTCTGTGTCAGTGTGTATCATGGTCTCCGAGGACAGGTGTCAATCCATATCTGCCAAGTGACCCTATGTAGGGGGAACAGTCCCTATCCTGCTCTGTTTCAGTGTGTATCAGGGTCCCTGAGGACAGGTGTCAATCCATATATGCCAAGTGACCCTATGTAGGGGTAACAGTCTCTATTCTGCTCTGTGTCAATGTGTATCATGGTCTCTGAGGATAGGAGTCAATCCATATCTGCCAAGTGACCCTATCTAGGTGTAACAGTCTCTATTCTGCTCTGTGTCAATGTGTATCATGGTCTGTGAGGACAGGTGTCAATCCATATCTGCCAAGTGACCCTATGTAGGGGGTAACAGTCTCTATTCTGCTCTGTGTCAATGTGTATCATGGTCTCTGTGGACAGGTGTCAATCCATAACTGCCAAGTGACCCTATGTAGGGGGAACAGTCTCTATTCTGCTCTGTGTCAGTGTGTATCATGGTCTCTGAAGACAGGTGTCAATCCATACCTGCCAAGTGACCCTATGTAGGGGGAACATTCCCTATTCTTCTCTGTGTCAGTGTGTATCAGGGGCTTTGAGGACAGGTGTCAATCCATATCTGCCAAGTGACCCTATGTAGGGGTAACAGTCTCTATTCTGCTCTGTTTCAGCGTGTATCATGGTCTCTGAGGACAGGTGTAAATCCATATCTGCCAAGTGACCCTATGTAGGGGGAACAGTCTCTATTCTGCTCTGTGTCAGTGTGTATCATGGTCTCTGAGGACAGGTGTCAATCCATATCTCCCAAGTGACCCTATGTAGGGGGAACAGTCTCTATTCTGCTCTTTGTCAGTGTGTATCAGGGTCTCTGAGGACAGGTCTCAATCCATACCTGCTAAGTGACCCTATGTAGGGGGAACAGTCTCTATTCTGCTCTGTGTCAGTGTGTATCATGGTCTCCGAGGACAGGTGTCAATCCATATCTGCCAAGTGACCCTATGTAGGGGGAACAGTCCCTATTTTGCTCTGTGTCAGTGTGTATCAGGTATCATTAGGATAGGTGTCAATCCATATCTGCCAAGTGACCCTATGTAGGGGGAACAGTCTCTATCCTGCTCTGTTTCAGTTTGTATCAGGGTCCCTGAGCACAGGTGTCAATCCATATCTGCCAAGTGACCCTATGTAGGGGTAACAGTCTCTATTCTGCTCTGTGTCATTGTGTATCATGGTCTCTGAGGACAGGTGTCAATCCATATCTGCCAAGTCACCCTATGTAGGGGTAACAGTCTCTATTCTGCTCTGTGTCAATGTGTATCATGGTCTCTGAGGACAGGTGTCAATCCATATCTGCCAAGTGACCCTTTGTAGGGGGAACAGTCTCTATCCTGCTCTGTGTCAGTGTGTATCATGGTCTCTGAGGACAGGTGTCAATCCATATCTGCCAAGTGACCCTATCTACATACAAAATGGTAATAGGTAAATGGTAATTGATAAAGCCTGTTTTTGTGAAACGTGTCAATGGTTTTACATTGTGTATTTTAATAATAAAAGTGATTTTGGTTACCTTTTTTATAGGACCAACTCCTACTTTATTTTACCTTATACACAATTTTGTTATTCCTGGCATTTTCATATTTTTATATATATTTCTTACTTTTATTTTATTATTTTTTATCTTTTATTACTCGAATCCTGAGTCAAAGAAATCCTAGGTGGGGATTATTCCACCAGCGCTGTATTAATAGAGCAGTATTTCCTGCTCTATACTTGTAAGTATATTTTATTTATTTTTTGTATTTCCAAATACTTTTCCTACTGAGAGCACTATCGTTGTTTCCCATACATTTCGGAGTACCAAGGTTGGATTGACGGACGATTCCTCCAGTTTATCCTGGTAGCGGGGATCATACCGCTACAACGCCCATAAGTCTAGAGCTGGTTCAAAGCTCCTGCAAATGTGAGTGTATTATCCTATTTTTTACTCTTCATTTTATCCTTGGAGCCGCAATACTTCACTATTGGCAGTTTGTCGTGTTTCCTATTTTGTCTCCACATATACGGATTATCCTACTACCCGGACGGATCAACTCCTGAGGACTGTATAGATATCCCACCAAGTTATATCAGTGAGACTTTTTATTTTTATTTTTTATTTTTATTTTTTATTTTTATTTTTATTTTTATACTGTATTTTTATCATTCATAAGGACTCTTTTTATATATATTTTTTTTCTACACTTGTTTCTAGAGACTTACGCTTACTGTTACCATCGCATTGTGACCATTTGGTCTGGTTTGTACTGTATTATTACTCTCTAGCGCAGCCCTTCCCCCCTCTTTTTATTCTCAATCCATACCTGCCAAGTGACCCTATGTAGGGGGAACAGTCCCTATTCTGCTCTGTGTCAGTGTGTATCAGGGGCTTTGAGGACAGGTGTCAATCCACATCTGCCAAGTGACCCTATGTCAGGGTAACTGTCTCTATTCTGCTCTGTGTCAGTGTGTATCATGGTCTCTGAGGACAGGTGTCAATCCATATCTGCCAAGTGACCCTATGTAGGGGTTACAGTCTCTATGCTGCTCTGTTTCAGTGTGTGTCAGGGATCCTTAGGATAGGTGTCAATCCATATCTGCCAAGTGACCCTATGTAGGGGTAACAGTCCCTATTCTGCTCTGTGTGAGGAGGAGGAGCGGGAAATGAGTAGCTCGGCATCCAACCTTGTGCAAATGGGGTCTTTCATGCTGTCGTGCCTGTTGAGGGACCCTCGTATAAAAAGGCTGAAGGAGAACGACCTGTGCTGGGTGTCCACGCTACTAGACCCCCGGTATAAGCAGACAGTGGCGGAAATGTTACCGAATTACAAGTCGGAAAGGATGCAGCATTTGCAAAATAAATTAAAAAGTATGCTTTACACAGCGTACAAGGGTGATGTCACAGCACAACGGGAATCTAACAGGGGAAGAGGTGACAGTCAGTCATCCTACTCCTCCCACGACCACGCCATACCTGCCAAGTGAACCTATGTAGGGGGAACAGTCTCTATTCTGCTCTGTGTCAGTGTGTATCAGGGATCCTTAGGTTAGGTGTCAATCCATATCTGCCAAGTGACCCTATGTCGGGGTAACTGTCTCTATTCTGCTCTGTGTCAGTGTGTATCATGGTCTCTGAGGACAGGTGTCAATCCATATCTGCCAAGTGACCCTATGTAGGGGTTACAGTCTCTATGCTGCTCTGTTTCAGTGTGTGTCAGGGATCCTTAGGATAGGTGTCAATCCATATCTGCCAAGTGACCCTATGTAGGGGTAACAGTCCCTATTCTGCTCTGAGTGAGGAGGAGGAGCGGGAAATGAGTAGCTTGGCATCCAACCTTGTGCAAATGGGGTCTTTCATGCTGTCGTGCCTGTTGAGGGACCCTCGTATAAAAAGGCTGAAGGAGAACGACCTGTGCTGGGTGTCCACGCTACTAGACCCCCGGTATAAGCAGACAGTGGCGGAAATGTTACCAATTTGCAAAATAAATTAAAAAGTATGCTTTACACAGCGTACAAGGGTGATGTCACAGCACAACGGGAATCTAACAGGGGAAGAGGTGAAAGTCAGTCATCCTACTCCTCCCACGACCACGCCATACCTGCCAAGTGAACCTATGTAGGGGGAACAGTCTCTATTCTGCTCTGTGTCAGTGTGTATCAGGAATCCTTAGGTTAGGTGTCAATCCATATCTGCCAAGTGACCCTATCTAGGGGGAACAGTCTCTATTCTGCTCTGTGTCAGTGTGTATCAGGGGCTTTGAGGACAGGTGTCAATCCATATCTGCCAAGTGACCCTATGTAAGGGGAACAGTCTCTATTCTGCTCTGTGGCAGTGTGTTTCAGGGATCCTTAGGATAGGTGTCAATCCATATTTGCCAAGTGACCTTATCTAGGGGTAACAGTCTCTATTCTGCTCTGTGTCAATGTGTATCATGGTCTCTGGGGACAGGTGTCAATCCATATCTGCCAAGTGACCCTATGTAGGGGGAACAGTCACTATCCTGCTCTGTTTCAGTGTGTATCAGGGTCCCTGAGGACAGGTGTCAATCCAAATATGCCAAGTGACCCTATGTAGTCTCTATTCTGCTCTGTGTCAATGTGTATCATGGTCTCTCAGGACAGGTGTCAATCCATATCTGCCAAGTGACCTTATGTAGGGGGAACAGTCTCTATCCTGCTCTGTTTCAGTGTGTATCATGGTCTCTGAGGACAGGTGTCAATCCATATCTGCCAAGTGACCCTATGTAGGGGTTACAGTCTCCATGCTGCTCTGTGTCAGTGTGTATTAGGGATCCTTAGGATAGGTGTCAATCCATATCTGCCATATCTAGGGGTAACAGTCTCTATTCTGCTCTGTGTCAATGTGTATCATGGTCTCTGAGGACAGGTTTCAATCCATATCTGCCAAGTGACCCTATGTAGGGGGAACAGTCTCTATTCTGCTCTGTGTCAGTGTGTATCATGGTCTCTGAGGACAGGTGTTAATCAATAATGAATAATGAATCGAAAATGGATGCTGGGAGGGAGGTTGGAAGGTGTGTAAGGGAGGGAGTGCTGCTGATTGGCTGTAATGTGTCTGCTGACCGAGAGGCACAGGGTCAAAGTTTGCTCAATGATGACGAATAGGGGGCGGATCGAACTGCGCATGTGTCCGCCCGCCGTGGCGAACGCGGACACGCTAATTTCGACGGGAACTGTTCGCCGGCGGAAAGTTCGGTACATCACTACAGGTATGCTGTAACCCCAGAAGCATACCGTCGCCGCTTCCGGGAGTCCAAAAAGAAAGCTGTGGACTCCCACATGGAATGGGCCAACCGGCTACAAAGAGTGGCATCACATTGGGTCCAAGGGTGCAAGGCCAACACCGGGGAGGAACTATTACAGTTGTTCTTAATGGAACATTTTTTCCAAGATTTGGCTGCGGACATACAAGACTGGGTACGAGACCGACGCCCCGCTAATCTAAATGAGGCGGCTCGGCTAGCCGATGAATATGCAGAGACAAGGAAAGTAAGCCAGGGTACTACACGACAAGCTCATAAGACAGAGCCACGTACCCCAGCCGTTGTCTCACGCCCAGAATTTCGGGCTCCAGTTCCACCAGGACCACCACGTCCTCAGGGACCTACCAACTACCCCCGGGATTTGTCAAGGGTGACGTGCCATCACTGCAGCAACCCCGGACATATTGCCCGATATTGTCCCCTAAGGTCTAACAACAACAACTGGAGACGTACAACTCCCAACACAGAGGCCCCTGCATCACGTCCCACTGCGGCTCACTGTCTGGAAGCCGAGATGGGCCCTGAGGAATGTCTGGGGATTTTGTACGAAGCAGATCCAATACAAGCTGCTTCTCCAGATAACCGGCAACATCACCGGCAGGAGGTTCAGGTGAATGGACAAATAGCACAAGGCCTAAGAGATACCGGGGCTACCATCACTTTGATCCAAAAACATCTAGTAAAGCCGGAGAATGTGTCTACCCGCACCGTTGCTGTTCGGGTCGCAGGGGGCGCTGTGTTTCGCTTGCCCACCGCCCGAGTACACTTAGACTGGGGGGTCGGATCGGGAAAGACCACAGTTGGCATTATGGACAACCTGCCTGCCGAGGTCGTATTGGGAAACGACATTGGCCCTTTGACTTCAGCATATTTACCTACACCTGCTGCCGCTTGTCCCGTAACCACCCGCTCACAGACCCGTGTCACAGATGATCCTAATACAGGCCGGGAGACCCAGGTAAGCCAAGCACCCACATGTAACCCCACTACGATAAGAAGGCCCATAGCTTGGGACACCACAGAGGAGTTTGGGAGGGAAACTAGGGAGGACCCCACCCTCCAAAAGTATCGGGAATTAGCTGACAGTAGGGGAGACGGACGGGAACGCTTTCTATGGGATGGGGACAGGTTATACAGACTGACTGAAGGCAGAAAGAGAGGCTGTGTCCCTTCGCAGAAGCGCCAACTAGTGGTACCCAGAAAGTACCGGTTGGAACTTCTTCGAATTGGCCACGACATTCCGTTGGCAGGACATCTAGGGGTTAACCGCACCACCTTCAGGATCACCCAGGCCTTCTTTTGGCCGGGGGTCTCGAAGGATGTGCGACGTTACTGCAGTACTTGTGACGTATGCCAACCGGTAGGGAAGAGAGGGGATCACCCTAAAGCTCGACTGTTACCAATGCCTGTGATCGAGGAACCATTTAGCAGGGTGGCAGTCGACCTAGTGGGACCCCTACCTAACCCCAGTCCCTCTGGTAAGAAATACATCCTTACCGTAGTGGACTATGCTACTCGCTACCCGGAAGCCGTCGCTCTGACGAATATCCAGGCTGACACTGTCGCCAGTGCTTTAGTCGGGATATTTCCTCAGGAAATCTTGTCCGACAGAGGGACCCAGTTTACCGCAGACCTAACCCAGCAGCTATGGAAGGTCTGTGGTATTAAGCCCCTGCTTAGTTCCCCGTACCTCCCTCAGACTAACGGTCTCTGTGAACGCTTTAATGGTACCCTAAAGCAATTGCTACGGACCTTTACGGCGGAATACAGAGACTGGGAACGATTCTTGCTGCACCTCCTGTTCGCTTATCGGGAGGTACCGCAGGAATCCACAGGGTTCTCTCCCTTTGAACTGCTCTATGGACGGAGGGTACGAGGCCCTCTCGACCTCATCCGAGAGCACTGGGAGGGAGAGACAGAACATGAAGGTGTCCCCATAGTGCCATATGTGCTGGAAATGCGGGACCGTATGGAACAGTTAGCCCGGATGGCACGGGACCATCTCCATACGGCCCAGGGTCGTCAGAAACATTGGTACGATCAGGGCGCCCGCCAGAGAACGTTCCAAGTAGGCCAGAAGGTGCTGGTGCTTAGACCTGTCAAAGGGAATAAGCTCCAAACCTCCTGGCAGAGCCCTTACAAAGTGGTAGCACAGGTCTGTGACACCAGCTATGTAATTGCCAGCAGCAAAGATGAAAGGATCCAGAAGTCCTTTCACGTAAACTTATTAAAAGAATATCAAGAAAGACCCGAGGATATAGCCGCCATATGTATCCCAGCCACTGAAGACCCTGACAGCTTACCCATACCCGACCTATTAGCTAACGCAGAACCGAAAACCCTGCTCAATACCATACAGCTAGGGGAGCGGTTAACCCCCGCAGAAAAGGGACAGATATGACAGTTGTTGACGGAGAAAAGGTTGACGTTTTCCCAGGAGCCCGGGTACACCCCCTTAGCAACTCACTATGTAGAGACCCCAGGACAAACCCCTCTCCGACAAACTCCCTATAGGATCCCTGAGGCAGTAAAAGAGGAGATGAGGAAGGAAATCCAAGAGATGTTAAGACTGGGAGTGATAGAGCCATCTGACAGTCCGTGGGCCTCACCTGTGGTCCTAGTTCCCAAAAAGGACGGAACCACCCGGTTCTGTGTCGATTATCGACGTCTCAATGACAGAACCGTGACAGATGCATACCCCATGCCCCGAGTAGACGAGCTATTAGATCGTATTGCCAGGGGACGTTATCTGACCACCATCGATTTGTGCAAAGGGTATTGGCAGATTCCCCTGGCCAAGGAGGCTATCCCTAAGTCGGCCTTTGTCACCCCATTTGGCTTGTACCAGTTCAAGGTCATGCCATTTGGGATGAAAAACGCCCCGGCTACATTTCAGCGCTTAGTGGACCGCCTCCTTGATGGCTTCCAGGATTTCGCTTGCGCGTACCTGGATGACATTGCGATTTATAGCGAAACCTGGGGAGAACACTTGAGGCATGTAGAGGCCGTACTGGATCAGATTCGGGCCACAGGCTTGACTCTGAAACCAGAAAAGTGTAACTTCGGCATGGCCGAAGTCCAGTACCTGGGACACCGGGTGGGATGTGGGAAGCAGCGCCCAGAACCCGCTAAAGTTGAAGCTGTAGCTAACTGGCCCACACCCCACACCAAGACTCAGGTCTTAGCCTTTTTGGGGACGGCAGGATATTATAGGAGGTTTGTCCCTGACTATAGCGCCATCACAAAACCCTTGACAGACTTAACCAAAAAGAACTTGCCTAGGATAGTCCTGTGGTCTCTCGCCTGTGAAACCGCCTTTCAGGCCCTAAAGAATGCTCTAATTCATGCACCTGTCCTGTCTGCCCCCGTCCCTAACAAAAGATTTGTCGTTCATACAGATGCATCCATGTATGGACTGGGGGCAGTTCTAAGCCAGGTCGGAGAAGATGGGGGCGAACACCCTGTCGCGTATCTCAGTAGAAAACTGTTACCTAGAGAAGTGAGTTACGCGGCAGTGGAAAAGGAATGCTTGGCCCTGGTCTGGGCACTAAAGAAACTCACCCCATATTTGTACGGACAAGAATTTACTCTAATCACCGACCATAACCCCCTGGTATGGCTGAACAGAGTAGCTGGAGATAATGGACGTTTATTGAGATGGAGCCTAGCACTGCAACCCTATAATTTCTCCATTCAATACCGCCCTGGCAAGTTTAATGGGAATGCCGATGGTCTGTGTAGGCAAACAGAACTATTGCCCTAACAATTGACCGGACAGCCCCAAGTTGACCCGAAAAGGATCAATCCGGGTCTGCCGGGGTGTTCCACAAAAGGGGAGCAGTGTAACAGAACTTCATCATCTCCTAAGCCCTGTGGAATAAGACAGTGAAATGCCTGATAAAGCATCTGTTCGGTAGTTTAATTCGTTCCTTTTCGGCAGATTTCTACCGAACACCGGACTGATTTGATATATCATAAAGCATGTTTTACCTTCCCAGCTTGTTCCCAGCCGTTCGCATCATTTCGCACGAACTCCGTGTATAACATATAGGTGCCCGCCATTTCGGGACTTACACATGTTCGCGGCCATCTTGCGTACGAACAGCGGTGTTTGCCTGTGAGCGCATGGAACTAAAAACGGATACACAAACAGGCGAACACCGCTGAGACCTCCATGCGCCCAGAACTTCGTTCTGGAACTACCGAACGACGGGCCGTTCGGTAGTTACACTTAATCGGCTATGGTGGAATCCAGCGAACACGGAGATAGTTGTGGATGACAAGAATTTCGTATAGTTTTAACAGGCGAACGGAGACCGACTGCAGGGCCAAAACTTGTGGAACTCTTTTCGGCTAGAAAATCCGTGCGGTCGGTCAAAACTTCAAACATCCATAACTCCCGAACCCCTCAACCGAATGGGCTGAAATTTGGACATATTGTCCTCCTAACCAAGACCTATCAAGCGGTGCTGGACTTAAAGGTGTACCCCCTGTTATTGGGGTACATCCAGAACTGGGGTAAAATATTGTACGTTATAATTATGTTATGTGTTTATCTGAGGGGAGGAGACGTGGGGGTGTTACCCTGTGTATGATTGGTTATTTTCATCCTCTCCCTGGGAGTGTCCTGTGTGTACCTTTTCCTAATAAAATGCAGGCTGGGTGTTCCAGTCCTCAGTTCATCTTGACCCTTCAAAACGTAGCCTCGTCTCGTTCTTGGAAGGGAATTATTTGGGGATGTTATTCTGCTCCTGTTACAGCTGAACCTGACTCTCGCTCTGGATATCGTGGATGGGATTACACCAGCTTAACTTCTCCACAGCAGCTTGCAGGGAAAAAGGACGTCTTCAACGGCAGATACCCTCTCTCTACCTGGGTAGCCGTTACACCTATCTAGGGGTAACAGTCTCTATTCTGCTCTGTGTCAATGTGTATCATGGTCTCTGAGGACAGGTGTCAATCCATATCTGCCAAGTGACCCTATGTAGGGGGAACAGTCTCTATCCTGCTCTGTTTCAGTGTGTATCAGGGTCCCTGAGGACAGGTGTCAATCCATATATGCCAAGTGACCCTATGTAGGGGTAACAGTCTCTATTCTGCTCTGTGTCAATGTGTATCATGGTCTCTGAGGATAGGTGTCAATCCATATCTGCCAAGTGACCCTATGTAGGGGGAACAGTCTCTATCCTGCTCTGTTTCAGTGTGTATCATGGTCTCTGAGGACAGGTGTCAATCCATATCTGCCAAGTGACCCTATGTAGGGGTTACAGTCTCTATGCTGCTCTGTTTCAGTGTGTATCAGGGTCCCTGAGGACAGGTGTCAATCCATATATGCCAAGTGACCCTATATCTATTCTGCTCTGTGTCAGTGTGTATCAGGGATACTTAGGATAGGAGCCAATCCATATCTGCCAAGTGACCCTATCTAGGTGTAACAGTCTCTATTCTGCTCTGTGTCAATGTGTATCATGGTCTCTGTGGACAGGTGTCAATCCATATCTGCCAAGTGACCCTATGTAGGGGCTAACAGTCTCTATTCTGCTCTGTGTCAATGTGTATCATGGTCTCTGTGGACAGGTGTCAATCCATATCTGCCAAGTGACCCTATGTAGGGGGAACAGTCTCTATTCTGCTCTGTGTCAGTGTGTATCATGGTCTCTGAAGACAGGTGTCAATCCATACCTGCCAAGTGACCCTATGTAGGGGGAACATTCCCTATTCTTCTCTGTGTCAGTGTGTATCAGGGGCTTTGAGGACAGGTGTCAATCCATATCTGCCAAGTGACCCTATGTAGGGGTAACAGTCTCTATTCTGCTCTGTTTCAGTGTGTATCATGGTCTCTGAGGACAGGTGTAAATCCATATCTGCCAAGTGACCCTATGTAGGGGGAACAGTCTCTATTCTGCTCTGTGTCAGTGTGTATCATGGTCTCTGAGGACAGGTGTCAATCCATATCTCCCAAGTGACCCTATGTAGGGGGAACAGTCTCTATTCTGCTCTTTGTCAGTGTGTATCAGGGTCTCTGAGGACAGGTCTCAATCCATACCTGCCAAGTGACCCTATGTAGGGGGAACAGTCTCTATTCTGCTCTGTGTCAGTGTGTATCATGGTCTCCGAGGACAGGTGTCAATCCATATCTGCCAAGTGACCCTATGTAGGGGGAACAGTCCCTATTTTGCTCTGTGTCAGTGTGTATCAGGGGCTTTGAGGACAGGTGTCAATCCATATCTGCCAAGTGACCCTATGTAGGGGGGAACAGTCCCTATTCTGCTCTGTGTCAGTGTGTATCAGGTATCATTAGGATAGGTGTCAATCCATATCTGCCAAGTGACCCTATGTAGGGGGAACAGTCTCTATCCTGCTCTGTTTCAGTTTGTATCAGGGTCCCTGAGCACAGGTGTCAATCCATATCTGCCAAGTGACCCTATGTAGGGGTAACAGTCTCTATTCTGCTCTGTGTCATTGTGTATCATGGTCTCTGAGGACAGGTGTCAATCCATATCTGCCAAGTCACCCTATGTAGGGGTAACAGTCTCTATTCTGCTCTGTGTCAATGTGTATCATGGTCTCTGAGGACAGGTGTCAATCCATATCTGCCAAGTGACCCTTTGTAGGGGGAACAGTCTCTATCCTGCTCTGTGTCAGTGTGTATCATGGTCTCTGAGGACAGGTGTCAATCCATATCTGCCAAGTGACCCTATCTACATACAAAATGGTAATAGGTAAATGGTAATTGATAAAGCCTGTTTAGGTGAAACGCGTCAATGGTTTTACATTGTGTATTTTAATAATAAAAGTGATTTTGGTTACCTTTTTTATAGGACCAACTCCTACTTTATTTTACCTTATACACAATTTTGTTATTCCTGGCATTTTCATATTTTTATATATATTTCTTACTTTTATTTTATTATTTTTTATCTTTTATTACTCGAATCCTGAGTCAAAGAAATCCTAGGTGGGGATTATTCCACCAGCACTGTATTAATAGAGCAGTATTTCCTGCTCTATACTTGTAAGTATATTTTATTTATTTTTTGTATTTCCAAATACTTTTCCTACTGAGAGCACTATCGTTGTTTCCCATACATTTCGGAGTACCAAGGTTGGATTGACGGACGATTCCTCCAGTTTATCCTGGTAGCGGGGATCATACCGCTACAACGCCCATAAGTCTAGAGCTGGTTCAAAGCTCCTGCAAATGTGAGTGTATTATCCTATTTTTTACTCTTCATTTTATCCTTGGAGCCGCAATACTTCACTATTGGCAGTTTGTCGTGTTTCCTATTTTGTCTCCACATATACGGATTATCCTACTACCCGGACGGATCAACTCCTGAGGACTGTATAGATATCCCACCAAGTTATATCAGTGAGACTTTTTATTTTTATTTTTTATTTTTATTTTTTATTTTTATTTTTATACTGTATTTTTATCATTCATAAGGACTCTTTTTATATATATTTTTTTTCTACACTTGTTTCTAGAGACTTACGCTTACCGTTACCATCGCATTGTGACCATTTGGTCTGGTTTGTACTGTATTATTACTCTCTAGCGCAGCCCTTCCCCCCTCTTTTTATTCTCAATCCATACCTGCCAAGTGACCCTATGTAGGGGGAACAGTCCCTATTCTGCTCTGTGTCAGTGTGTATCAGGGGCTTTGAGGACAGGTGTCAATCCACATCTGCCAAGTGACCCTATGTCGGGGTAACTGTCTCTATTCTGCTCTGTGTCAGTGTGTATCATGGTCTCTGAGGACAGGTGTCAATCCATATCTGCCAAGTGACCCTATGTAGGGGTTACAGTCTCTATGCTGCTCTGTTTCAGTGTGTGTCAGGGATCCTTAGGATAGGTGTCAATCCATATCTGCCAAGTGACCCTATGTAGGGGTAACAGTCCCTATTCTGCTCTGTGTGAGGAGGAGGAGCGAGAAATGAGTAGCTCGGCATCCAACCTTGTGCAAATGGGGTCTTTCATGCTGTCGTGCCTGTTGAGGGACCCTCGTATAAAAAGGCTGAAGGAGAACGACCTGTGCTGGGTGTCCACGCTACTAGACCCCCGGTATAAGCAGACAGTGGCGGAAATGTTACCGAATTACAAGTCGGAAAGGATGCAGCATTTGCAAAATAAATTAAAAAGTATGCTTTACACAGCGTACAAGGGTGATGTCACAGCACAACGGGAATCTAACAGGGGAAGAGGTGACAGTCAGTCATCCTACTCCTCCCACGACCACGCCATACCTGCCAAGTGAACCTATGTAGGGGGAACAGTCTCTATTCTGCTCTGTGTCAGTGTGTATCAGGGATCCTTAGGTTAGGTGTCAATCCATATCTGCCAAGTGACCCTATCTAGGGGGAACAGTCTCTATTCTGCTCTGTGTCAGTGTGTATCATGGTCTCTGAGGACAGGTGTCAATCCATATCTGCCAAGTGACCCTATGTAGGGGTTACAGTCTCTATGCTGCTCTGTTTCAGTGTGTGTCAGGGATCCTTAGGATAGGTGTCAATCCATATCTGCCAAGTGACCCTATGTAGGGGTAACAGTCCCTATTCTGCTCTGTGTGAGGAGGAGGAGCGGGAAATGAGTAGCTTGGCATCCAACCTTGTGCAAATGGGGTCTTTCATGCTGTCGTGCCTGTTGAGGGACCCTCGTATAAAAAGGCTGAAGGAGAACGACCTGTGCTGGGTGTCCACGCTACTAGACCCCCGGTATAAGCAGACAGTGGCGGAAATGTTACCGAATTACAAGTCGGAAAGGATGCAGCATTTGCAAAATAAATTAAAAAGTATGCTTTACACAGCGTACAAGGGTGATGTCACAGCACAACGGGAATCTAACAGGGGAAGAGGTGAAAGTCAGTCATCCTACTCCTCCCATGACCACGCCATACCTGCCAAGTGAACCTATGTAGGGGGAACAGTCTCTATTCTGCTCTGTGTCAGTGTGTATCAGGAATCCTTAGGTTAGGTGTCAATCCATATCTGCCAAGTGACCCTATCTAGGGGGAACAGTCTCTATTCTGCTCTGTGTCAGTGTGTATCAGGGGCTTTGAGGACAGGTGTCAATCCATATCTGCCAAGTGACCCTATGTAAGGGGAACAGTCTCTATTCTGCTCTGTGGCAGTGTGTTTCAGGGATCCTTAGGATAGGTGTCAATCCATATTTGCCAAGTGACCTTATCTAGGGGTAACAGTCTCTATTCTGCTCTGTGTCAATGTGTATCATGGTCTCTGGGGACAGGTGTCAATCTATATCTGCCAAGTGACCCTATGTAGGGGGAACAGTCACTATCCTGCTCTGTTTCAGTGTGTATCAGGGTCTCTGGGGACAGGTGTCAATCCATATCTGCCAAGTGACCCTATGTAGGGGGAACAGTCACTATCCTGCTCTGTTTCAGTGTGTATCAGGGTCCCTGAGGACAGGTGTCAATCCATATCTGCCAAGTGACCCTATGTAGGGGGAACAGTCACTATCCTGCTCTGTGTCAATGTGTATCATGGTCTCTCAGGACAGGTGTCAATCCATATCTGCCAAGTGACCTTATGTAGGGGGAACAGTCTCTATCCTGCTCTGTTTCAGTGTGTATCATGGTCTCTGAGGACAGGTGTCAATCCATATCTGCCAAGTGACCCTATGTAGGGGTTACAGTCTCCATGCTGCTCTGTGTCAGTGTGTATTAGGGATCCTTAGGATAGGTGTCAATCCATATCTGCCATATCTAGGGGTAACAGTCTCTATTCTGCTCTGTGTCAGTGTGTATCATGGTCTCTGAGGACAGGTTTCAATCCATATCTGCCAAGTGACCCTATGTAGGGGGAACAGTCTCTATTCTGCTCTGTGTCAGTGTGTATCAGGGGCTTTGAGGACAGGTGTCAATCCATATCTGCCAAGTGACCCTATGTAGGGGGAACAGTCTCTATTCTGCTCTGTGTCAGTGTGTATCATGGTCTCTGAGGACAGGTGTTAATCAATATCTGCCAAGTGACCCTATGTAGGGGGAACAGTCTCTATTCTGCTCTGTGTCAGTGTGTATCAGGGATCATTAGGATAGGTGTCAATCCATATCTGTCAAGTGACCCTATGTAGGGGGAACAGTTCCTATTCAGCGTCAGTGTGTATCAGGGTCTCTGAGGACAGGTGTCAATCCATATGTCGAGGTGTCAATATGTCAGGTGTCAATCCATATCCATTGTGATTTAGGAATGTTAGGTGATTTCTGCCCTTTATGGATTAAAACCAGACTCTGCATCAACTGTGTAATTTTCCATGGGAGTTTTGCCATGGATCCCCCTTCGGCATGCCACAGTTTAGGTGTTAGTTCCCTTGAAACAACTTTTCCATCACTTTTGTGGCCAGAAAGAGTCCCTGTGGGTTTTAAAATTCGCCTGCCCATTGAAGTCAATGGCGGTTCGCCCGGTTCGCCGGTTCGCGAACGTTTGCGGAAGTTCCTGTTCGCCGTTCGCGAACCGAAAATTTTGTGTTCGTGACATCACTAATCATAGTTTTAAAAAATATTTTTATGGTAATTGTATAAGGCAAACATTTATGAATCTGCAAAACATAGTTTGCGTGCTTTAATTGTCATATTAAGCTTTAAGTATGGAGTTTGCCATGAAAGACAAAAATGTTTGAAAAAATAAAAAATATTTATGCCATTGACCTCATTTAGAAAACTGTATATTTTAATATAGGATATAAAACATTTAGTTAAAACTATTTGAGGCAAAACCCTGAAAGTTAGTGAACCAGAAGTTCATTGCACTATGGACTTTGTAATCTCTGATACAGGCTGGTAGTACCTTGCCACATGATTTGTAAATGATCATTATAAAATGTTTGGTTAGAGGGACACTTCAGATTCCTAGAGCATATCAGTTTTCTTAAATGTTTTATGTGAGAACTGTGTGCCCTCTTTTTTCATTTTACAAAAAGTGCAGATTTCAATAGAAACTGGCACTTTTATCAATTAACCTTGTTACATCCCCTTCCACCCTCTATTTGTCAATCAAACAACTAGTCCTGTTGCTTCCCGGTTGCTCAGCTCAGTGGAGCTAAGGTAGCTAAACTGAGCACCTGTCTTGCAAAGTCTTCTACTTGAGCTGCATTAGGTCTGTAATTAGATAGCTACAAAAAGTCTGGGCTGTCAAATACTTTCTTACAAGAGATCTGCAGTTTTTGCAAGCATGTTTAGATATACCACCAATGAAAATAAATGCATTCATGTTTTTACT
Organism: Pelobates fuscus; assembly: GCF_036172605.1. Taxonomy (NCBI): domain Eukaryota; kingdom Metazoa; phylum Chordata; class Amphibia; order Anura; family Pelobatidae; genus Pelobates; species Pelobates fuscus. Next base: position 56,989,663 of record NC_086327.1, read on the forward strand.
GGGGGTATATAGAAACAGTGTTTTTTTTATTTGAGCAATGGAGTGTCCATTTAAATTAAAAGTTAAAGAAATAGCTCTAAGACTATTTGTACAATACTACTAGCCAGACTTTAAATGTTACTTAACATTGCAAGCTTGGAATGTGAATGGCACACTAACTGAGGGTGACATTTTACTCACCAGGGCTAAATTGTCACTCGCCAATGGTTAAAGGCAAGCGAAGATTTTGAGCCCTGGCACAAATTACATTAGGGTCAGTGGAGGGCTAGCAACTTTTGGCCTTGGGGCAAGAACAATGTATAGAGTTTTAGAAAATATGCTAGCAAAATGGTGTCCCCCCTCCTCATCACTCTAATTATCAGCAGATTCTACTTCGAAGTCTGTTGAAAAGTGAACACAACTATAGTCTGTTCTCTTTCTGTCTTCAAATCTCGTTATAGCAAGGGGCTGTGCAAGGCTTATTAAAGTGAGACCAGGCTTCTAGAAGAGGGGGCATTGACAGACAGCTGATTGCATACCAGGAAGGAGGGGAGATGCTGTTAAGGTAACAGTTTAGCAGGTGGTGAGGATCATGAAAAAACTGATAAGAGATATTAAAGGTTAGTAAAAAAAGTTTAATTGAGGCAATGGGCAATAGCGTATAGAGTCTCCCTATAAAGCAGGGGTGGGGAACCTTCGGCCCTCCAGATGTTTTGGACTACATCTCCCATAATGCTCTTACAGCCATAATGCTGGCAAAGCATCAAGGGAGATGTAGTACAAAACATCTGGAGGGCCGAAGGTTTCCCACCACTGCTATAAAGCATTTAAACAATTAAGGAGGAACTGCTCACACACGGAGGACTTTCAGGTACAGGCCCAACATATAGCCGGTAAGCTGGTCAAAAAAGGTTACAATCAAAAACAGATCAATAGAGACATCCATATGATGTCCAAGAGAAATAGGAATGAGCTTCTAGCGGATGGCCCTATTAATAAAAAGAAAAAAACAGGGGAGAATTTCAAACAGGCTTTTTTCACACAATACAGTGTGGACCATTCAAAAATACAGAGGAGTTTGTATAAATTTTGGCCTATATTATTAGAGGATCCCATTTTGGGGGAACACCTATCTAATAGACCAAAAACTATTTATAGGAAACAACAAAACCTCAAAAATATACTAGCACCTAGTTATGCCCTAAGGAATGGATCCACAAGTAGAAATAAAAAAGAGCTAAAAGGTTTTAAGGGTTGCAAAAGCTGTAAAGCATGTTCACAAGTTAACACGGATAAAGTTACTTCATATAGCAGTTTTGTGACAGGGAAATCCTTTCCTATTAAATCAGAAATTGGCTGCCGCACTACCTGTGTGGTATATCTCCTCCAGTGCCCATGCGGCAGACAATATGTTGGCCGCACAAAAAGATGTCTAAAAGTAAGACTTCTAGAACATATAAATAACATAAAGAAACGATTGGAGACCCACTCAGTCCCCCTCCATTGTAACAGTTGCCCATCTTTTTGTTTGAAGGGACTGCACTGTATAGGGATAGAACAAATTCAATCCCACTGGAGAGGGGGTAACAAAGAGAAAAGACTGGCACAAAGAGAATCTTTTTGGATTCACAGGTTGCGCACTCTTACCCCTAGGGGTTTAAATGTGGACATGGATATCGTTTGTTTTTTGAATTAATTGAGTGTATATATCTTTAATCAAATACACAGTTAAATATAATATAATATAATTTGAACATCCAGTAAAATACAACACTATTTTAGTAGTAAAATGTATATCTCTTATGTCCCCTTTTTTTTGTAATGAACATTAAAGGTTCAACCTTTTATACGATTCTACACAATATGTATATGTAATCGAATATATAAATGAATATTCATGTCACTTCACATTAATGGTGATATAGTCATTTTAATTTTGATTGTTTAATCATTTGTTTAATTATCCTACACAATATGGATGTGCAATTGAATATAGGAAAATGGACATTTTATGTCACTTTTTTCAAATGAATTCACAATTGAGAATGTGAATTCATTCTACAATGTCACTTTAATAGATATTATGATAACAATATTGTCACTAACATACGAATTCACTATTATTATTGACAAATTAATTATGGTTGACGGTTAATATGATAAAAAAATGTTGTTGCTAATGTATGAATTCATATTCAGTATCATTGGTTATTAAGTAAAATTATAATTAAATTAAAATTAATATTATTGGTATTGCATAAATCCACTATTAGTATCACTAATGACTAAGTAATATTACACTTGATATAATGAATGATTGACTTGGATGGGAAGTTTTTTCATTCTTTTTAACTGGTTAAAGCTATCATTTCACTTAGAGGACGCATTATTTAGATTAAGATTTTTTTCTAATGTGATCAAAGAAAACATTCTAATAGTTTTTTATTCCTAGTGCCTAAGTTATACATTAGATGTCTCTTTAAGCCGTTATAAATGCTGTGGAACGCACAGCCATCTTTGCTTCCCGAGCATGGAACGCATAAAGATCACGTGATCGGCAATTATACACATGACGTATGACGTACGACGTGGCGCATGACGAATGCGGAAGTGGCTGGAGTTCCGAACGGACCCGGCTTTTTTCATTGCGGTTAAACAACTACACCTGAGAAGAAGTTTTCGGCGAATCGGAAGCAGGCATGGAGAAGACACCCACTATTCCACCAATGACTTGGAGGGCTTAGCCCTATATAATAGCTTTTTATTGTTAGCGTTTTTAGGATGCTGTTGTTTGTACCTGTAAAATTTGATTTACTGAAAGAGGTCCCTGAGGAAGTCCTTGCTGTAGAAGGACGAAACGCGTAGGACCAGCATCTCTTTCTTATTTGTTTTTATTATTTTATTCAATTTAACCTTTTTCAAGTGAATAAATCGCCTTTAAGTATTCCTTTGGTTGCTGTTTGTGAGATTCTATGCTGACCTGGATACCCTATCGGCTATCACTTGAGGAGGGAATTTTAAAGGAACACACCCCCTATTTCCACCAAGGGGAGGCACCTATAACACGCTTTATTATTCTGGAATATGTGAGTGCATTCTGATCACTGGCAATATTCACTATATTTTAGTAGCAATATTTGCACTATGTTTTGTCCTCTATTATAGGTACACTAGCAATATCCCAAAATATCCCATCAACTATACAGTCTTGCAATTTGGTTATCAGCTGGGAGATAACCCTGGGAGGCCGTGTACCTATCAGTTAAGTTAAAGTTTTTTGTGGTTTTTATCACTTTTCCACGGGTGTCCGTGTTGTTTTGTTATTTAAACAATCAAGACTGATAAGTAAAGCTGTTTTGAGTGATATTTCTTTAGTTCCACTAGTTTTTTTATGTATTTATTTTTTCCTTTTTATTTATTTTTATTATTTTTAAAAAATTCTTTCTTTATTCACAATCCTGCTGTGATAACAATAACACCATATCACTTATGTGTTCAATATACATTCAACAACAAAACAGTATGGCAAGTTTGCATGTAGCAGAATACAGAGGATTGTGTTTTTTTGTATGTGTAATGAAATAGTAGATTAAACAATAATGAAATAATAAAATATAGTATTATAAACAATAATTGAATGGTACTGCATCCCTCACCCAATTGATGTGTTAGGAGTAATGGACATGCTAATTTGGGTGAGAAGGTTGTAGATGCCTCTAGTAGGTTGATATGCTCTTGAAGGGACTTATGGCAGTAAGTAGATTCTAGAGGCTATAACCCCTTTAGTTGCATATGGCAAGGTATAACATTGTGGGTCGCTCATAAAGGGTGGGACAGGGACATAGGAGGTAGCGCATGTAGCTCGCATTAAAATTAGAAAAGAAAAAATGTGTGTTCAAAGGAACACCCCACAGGATTAGAGTGTTAAACTATGCAGATATAAGAAAAGGAAATAAACAATCTGTAAAAACAAAAGAAAAAACAACTGAACAATTTATACAGAGGCTGTCTGGTTGATCGCGGTCAGTTCAGGGCACCAGGCTTGAGGATGGGTCCCCTCAGGGGGCTGCTGGGATGATTGTGCAAACCCTCTCGGGGTCCCAGATAGTGGCAGTAAATGGTGTCTGCTGAGATGGTGCTTCGGCAGCCCGCTTGGAGAGCCCTAGTTTCTGTAGCATTTCAGTGATCTCAGCTGCGGCTGTGATGTTCAAGTCGCCAGAGTATCTTGTTATAATTAGGCACCTTGGCATATCCCAGCAGTATGGCATCTTGTGGCCAAAGAGTTATGTAGTTAAGTGTTGCAGTGAGTGTCTCCATTCCAGGGTGGCTCTGATTAGGTCAGGAAAGAATGTTAATGAGTGTTCCTCAAAGTTAAAGGGTGACCTGTTGCGGGTTGCTGCCATGAAGGCTATGCGATCCTGACATTGTTGAAAGAGAACTATAATGTCCCTGCTTGCTCTTTGAGTTCCTATAGTTTGTTTGGGGATTTTGTACCACCCGTCCAGAGGAATCGACTAGGCTCGTTTTGCAAAGAATAGGACAGTGAGCAGTCTGCGGAACAAGTGTGGGAATTCACTAGGTTCAAGGTTGTCAGGTAGGCCGCGTATTTTGAAATTTTTCCAGCACCTTTTGCCCTCCATGGATTCCAGGCGATCTTGGGCCTGTGTCTGAGTGTGCTGTAGGGTCAGAAAATGATTTTCCAAATATTTTATGCAGGTCTCGTGGTCAGCGGTATTCAGCCCTGTGTTGTGCAACCTTGCTGACACCCTGGGTATTTCTTCACGGAACTGGACAATATCTGCAGCTATATTATGGCGCAGCTCATCCAGGAGACCTCTCAGTATATGTTCGGTAACCAGAGGCTTCCCCACCTCTGGGGAGTACCTGGGTGTGGTGGGTACACAGAGGTCATAATCCATTTCATCAGCTAAGGATTTCTCACTGGATGCCCGCGAGGGTCTGTCAGACACCGGCGCCATTTCAGGCCTCACTGAGGTTAGCAGCCTTCTCAGAAGATCACTGATGTCCAAAACCTGAGCACAGGACCACCCGCAGCTGCTGTACAGGGGGAAGACCACTAAAGAAACATTAGAGAAGCCCTGGATGCAATTTGCACCACTCAGGGTGCTTTCTCAACCTTTTATTGAGAAAGAATCCTGAGTGGTGAGAAATGAGTTCAGTGCTTCTCTAATCTTTCTTTAGGGTCGGCTTCTTTGGTGGTCTTGTGGTGGAATCTCGGTAAAAATAAATTTAGTAGGCCGAGATTACCACGTGGCATGTGTACGTGCATATGCTGACGTATCGATCAGTTGGTTGCACGAGGCAAGATACGATCAGTAGTGTACGGAGCATGTGCAAGAATACAGGATGTAGTATTCCCCTCCTCCATTGTGCTGGACAGGCCATGCGGTCAAGCAGGAAGTTAATTCTTATTTGTATTGATTGGTCAAGAGAATGTGCGGGTGGAGCTAAATATGGGAGGAGTTATGTGCCTATATAAGGAGCCTGCACTATTGTCCGGGGCTCAATACTTGCTGTATTTTGGTGACATTAGTCCCTCTGAGTCCCGATCGGTGATCCAATAAAGAATCTCTTCCTTCCTGAAGAAACCTGTGTCCATCTCTCTGTGCTTCGCTTCCGTCAGTTTCTCCGGTATCATTTGGTGCATTGGCCGGGAAGCTCATCGTTCAACGGTAGCTGAGAGGCAGAGGCGTGAGACGGTCTATCTTTGCCCACGTTCTCTACGGCTGCACCCCTGAACTTCTGCGTGGACCTCCCTTCGTCTCGGCGCCACTGGTCTGTTGTCCAGGAGATCATCGGCCTCTACGTAAGAAGTGCTGGGGTGTCCCCGTCGATGAGTGTGAACTCAGGTTCAGGAACGAGGAGGTAAGACAACTGCTGTTTTAGACGGCAGACCCACTAGGGGTATACCGATTGTGCGGTAGGCCCAAAAGGGGTTTAAATCTGTGTATGGAATCTGCCCCCTCTGTCGGAGGGAAGGAGCGAAGGCGCACCGCTCAATCGAACGCTCTTTAGTAAGACCGTTTGATTTGGTTTGGAGTCAGGCGGGGTCCTGTGTAAATAGCCCTAGCCGGACACCGGTGGTCTTGTCTAGACTAGCGTTCTAGGGTGTATATTACGTTCGCTAGGTCGGAGGGACCGGGAGACTAAGCGGCGCCTGTGTAAATTCGGTTCGCTAGATCTCAACCTATCTTGGCTAAGTGGGAAGGCGTGTAAATTTGGAACCCACTAGATTTTTGATAGAGTAAATAGACTAAGAGGGTTCTGTTGTAAATTCCGCCCTCTAGTTCGCTATATGTGGTGCTTGGGCAGTGTGGCTAACCAAAACGGGTGTACATAGTTTTAGGTAGTCCATTCAAGGTACTGGCCAATAGTTTAGTTGGGAATTGTAAATGTGTTAAAGATTGTTAGTAAAGTGTATATCTTGTTAGATAGCGCGAGCTCAGCCATCTAGCGAGAGTGTTAATAGTGTGTTGCTGTATCATAGTGCACGGTACCATAACCCTGTATATTTACTGACACTGTATATAAGTACTAATCATTGTCGTCCATTGCATGTTTAACACCATAACCACTAATAATTGTATTGTGACCTTAAATTGTGCTTTGACCTATGCTAACCGTACTGTAACCGCTATTTGTAAAAGACGATGTTACTGGGGTGTATTATAGACGGGTAATTCATATATAGAGAATTATAGCGTGGGTGACTGTATAGTTTCGCCAAAGGGCATAATATTGATTATTTAGTGACTGGTGTAACAGCTGTGTGTGTACGGGAATTCCCTGAGTGTTTATTGTATTATTGTGTACGTTTCACTTGGTAACCGTACCACGTGGTGCTGTTGCCAGAGGAAACGGGTGTGACTGTTGAATAGAACGCGTGCATAGTATTCGTTGTCAACGACGTTCCATTGATAAGTATGGGTGCGTCGGAGTCAACGATTTTGGATCCCTTAGGTTGTATGGTAAAGCATTTTAAAAAGGGATTTAAAACATGTGATTTTGGGGTTAAAATGTCTCCTGTACGTTTGGTCACTTTGTGCACTAGGGAGTGGCCTATTTTGGTTGCGGCATGGCCGCCACGTGGTAGTTTGGATCCAACCCTGATACAGCGTGTACACGTGGCTGTGTCAGGTAGGTCTGAACTTTACGGACAGTTTCCATATATTGATTGTTGGAGACAGGCCGTAAACGACTCGCCAAAATGGATTCAGATATGCCACGAGGAGCAATGTCGCCTCATGGTGGCCAGGACTTGTTTGTCCACTAGGACTGTGGTTAGGCCCATTTTGGACACGCCCCCTGAGTCCGAGATCCCTTTGCCGCCCCCTTACTTCCCTACAGGAAGAGGTGACGCGAGTGCAGGAAGTTCTATACCCCTCCCCTCATTGCCCTCATCCACTTCCGCTTCCTCCTCCAGTACAGAATCCACCCCCCCCTCGTATTAAACCTCCCCTTCCGGAACCAGAACCAACCCCCGTTAGATCTGAATATCCTGATTTGGCGCCACTTCAAACTTCCGGTCAAGCTTCTTCTAGCTCGGCTGGGAGTATTCTATTTACTAGCTTTTCCCAAAATCAAGCTCCCACATCCTCATGCCCTATTAACCCCCGACTGTAACCCATAACTGACGCCCCTCCACGTAGCCCTATACTAACCCGACAACTGACCGGTACCCAACAACTTAGACATTATCAGATGCCTCTTCGTCTGAATCCTGGGTCAGCCTATCTCGATGCCGCAGGTCAAATGGCACATGCTGACCCAGTCTTCGTATATGTCCCGTTCACGACAACCGATCTCTTGAATTGGAAGACCCACAATTCTTCGTACACTGAGAAACCACAAGCTATGGCCGATCTGTTCACCTCGATAGTTCAGACACATAATCCGACATGGGCTGATTGCCAGCAGTTATTAATGACATTGTTTAATAATGAGGAAAGGACAAGGATTAACCAAGCGGCCATTAAAGCGCTAGAGGATAGAGCCCGTGCTTTAAATCAAGCCAATCCGGCAGCATGGGCCGCAACACATTATCCTAACACCGATCCCGACTGGAATGTTAATGGCGCAGATATGGTTCAACACAAAGCCTATAGAGACGCTATAATTGCTGGCATGAAAGCCGGAGGGAAGAAAGCTATTAATATGTCGAAGACAGTTGAGGTGATTCAGAAAAGTGATGAAGCGCCCAGTGTCTTTTATGACCGATTATTGGAGGCATACCGCTTGTATTCCCCCTTTAATCCGGAAGACGCTGATAATTCCCGAATGGTAAACTCCGCCTTTGTCAGCCAAGCTTACGGAGATATCAAGCGCAAGCTACAAAAGTTAGAAGGGTTTGCAGGAATGTCTATCACCCAACTAATGGAGGTAGCAAATAAAGTGTACATGAACAGGGAAACAGAGACAAAGAAAGAGGAAGAGCGCAAGATGCGTAAAAAGGCTGATATGCTAGCGGTAGCGATTGCAGGCGTAGATAGACGGGGCCCAGATAGAGGCGATAGTAGATGGAATAGGGAGCCTTTGAGTAGGAATCAGTGCGCGTATTGCAAGGAAGAAGGGCATTGGAGAAACGAGTGTCCGCAAAGAGAGCAGTACGAGAGAGACCTACCCAGGGCAGGTTACGGAAACTTTAGAGGCAGAGCGAGAGGTAGAGGAGGCCCCGGAGGGAGCAATGGTAATAGAGGGAGTAATGGGAACAGAGGAAGTGTAAGGGAAGATAGGTATTATCCAGCAGCGCAAAGGTCCCGCGATAGAGAAGGTAGGGACTTTGTAGGATTGGCTGACACGGTCATGGAGGACTATTGATACCGACCGGGCTCCATCCCCCTTGGTCGAGCGGAGCCTATGGTCGATGTATCAATAGGGGGAAAAAGGAGTGCGTTCATGATCGACACTGGTGCTGAACATTCGGTGGTGACTGACCTAGTTGCTCCTCCATCTGGAAGAACTATTACTGTAATAGGAGCAACTGGAAGAAGTGCTGCAAAACCGATTCTTAAAAGTCGACTCTGTACATTGGGAGGCCACGTAGTAAAACATCAATTCCTTTATATGCCTGAATGTCCAGTCCAATTGCTGGGACGTGATATGCTATCTAAGTTACAAGCGCAGATTACGTTCCTACCAAATGGAACAACATCCTTAAAGTTTAATGGACCTTCAGGTATTATGACATTATCCGTACCAAAGGAAGAAGAGTGGCGACTTTATACAGCGTTGACTAGCCAAAACCCCAGGAGTGATGAATCCTTATTCAACATACCAGGAGTTTGGGCAGAGAACAACCCACCAGGACTGGCCCGCAATATTCCACCTATTAAAATCGAACTAAAACTTGGGGTTTATCCAGTAAGCCTAAGACAATATCACATCCCGCAGAAGGCTAAGAAGAACATCCAATCTTATCTGGATAAGTTCATACGGTATGGTATCCTAAAATTCTGTACTTCCCCCTGGAACACCCCATTGCTGCCTGTTCAAAAGCCCGGTACAGATGAGTATCGACCTGTGCAGGACTAGAGAGCAGTCAATGATGCGGTTGTTAGTATACATCCAGTTGTGCCCAATCCATATAACCTGCTTGCTTTAATTCCGGGCGGGGCTACTTACTTTACAGTCCTAGACCTCAAAGATGCCTTCTTTTGCCTCCGAATTGCCGCAGAAAGCCAATGTATCTTTGCTTTCCAATGGGAAAACGCTGTAACGGGCTCAAAACGCCAAATGACCTGGACAAGACTGCCCCAAGGGTTTAAAAATTCACCTACCCTATTTGGTTCAGCTCTAAGTCAAGATTTATTGGATTTCGAGTCCATCCCAGGAGTGTGTGTATTGTTACAATATGTAGATGACTTGTTGATAGCAGCAGTTACAAAGGAAATATGTCAGCAAGCAACACACGATCTACTACACATTCTCTGGAAGGCAGGATACAAGGTGTCTAGAAAGAAGGCTCAGTTGTGTTTGCCAACTGTCAAATATCTGGGATTCCATATCTCCGAAGGTCAAAGAATTATGGGGCCAGAGAGAAAAGAAGCTGTGTGCCAAATACCGATACCCAAGAATAGAAGACAAGTGCGAGAATTCTTGGGGGCAGCAGGCTTCTGTAGGATATGGATTCCCAGCTACGCGATACTGGCAAAACCTCTGTATGCAGCTATCAAGGGTACAGAGCACAACCCCTTCTTATGGACTCAAGAACAGCAAACGGCATTTGAAGATGTGAAGAAGGCTTTGATGAGTGCCCCAGCATTAGGTCTACCTGATCACAAACGACCATTCTACCTGTATGTACATGAGCAAAGAAGAATGGCTGTGGGAGTATTGACATAGTACTTGGGATCATGGCAAAGACCTGTTGCCTACATGTCTAAACAACTGGATGCAGTGGCCAGGGGACTTCCACCTTGTCTAAGAGCCGTAGCTGCAGCTGCCCTGCTAGTAGCTGAAGCCGATAAACTCACTCTGGGTCAAGAACTTTATGTACGAGTCCCACATGCAGTACAGACGTTGTTGGATTACAAAGGGAATCATTGGTTTAGTAATAGCCGTATGACCAAGTATCAAGCAATGTTGTGTGAAAACCCAAGAGTGCATTTAGAGACTGTTAATACCTTAAATCCAGCTACCCTTTTGCCACAACCTACTGAAAGTCAACATGATTGTTTGGAAGTAATGGATGAAGTATTTTCAAGTAGACCAGATCTTCGTGATTTTCCCATCCAGAACCCCGATGTTCAATATTACACCGACGGCAGTAGTTATGTGAAAGAAGGAATCTGCTATGCAGGATATGCAGTAACAACAATAGACAAGGTGATAGAAGCTCGGCCACTGGCAAAAGGAACATCAGCACAAAAGGCAGAATTGATAGCACTGACACGAGCGTTACAATTGGCTGAAGGTTTAAGAGTGAACATCTACACGGACTCCAAGTATGCGTTTTTAACCACTCATGCCCACGGAGCTTTGTATAAAGAAAGAGGACTATTGAATTCAGAAGGCAAAGAAATCAAGTACGCAGCTGAAATCCTACAACTATTGGAAGCAGTGTGGGAGCCGAAAGAAGTCGGTATTATACATTGTCGAGCGCATCTGAGAGGAGATGGTGATGTAACCAAAGGAAATCGGATGGCAGATAGTGCAGCTAAGCGTGCCGCTGAATCAGAAAGACAGGAATATGTGGAGCATATAGCTGCTCTTATACCAACTCCACTGTCTCAATGGACTCCAGTTTATACAGCTCAAGAAGAGGAGTGGTTAAAGACTGAACCTGGAAAGTATTTGGAGAACAAATGGTATCAGTTAGAAGATGGAAGAATAGTCATTCCAGCATCACTAGCGGTAGAAATTGTCCAAAACTATCACAACGGGACACATTCTGGGAGAGACAGCACAGAAGAATCTCTCAGAAAACATTTCTACATACCAAGATTGTCCAACTTGACTCAGGCCATTGTACGAAGATGTGTAACGTGTGCTAAAAATAATGCAAGGCAAGGACCAGTAAAGCCACCAGGAGTCCAGTTTATGGGGGGACTCCCCATGTCCGATTTACAAATTGACTATACAGTGATGCCTAAATCTGGTGGGCATCGCTACTTACTGGTAGTTGTGTGCACCTATTCAGGCTGGGTAGAAGCATGTCCTACTCGTACAGAGAAAGCAGGAGAAGTTGTGAGATTCCTGCTACGAGAAATAAAACCCCGATATGGACTACCCTGCTCTATAGGATCGGACAATGGTCCAGCTTTTGTTCATCAGTGCCTACAACAACTGACTCATATGCTTGGTATAAAGTGGAGGCTTCATACGGCATATAGACCCCAGAGTTCTGGTAAGGTAGAGAGAATGAATAGAACTATTAAGAATCAGTTGGCTAAAATGTGTCAGGAAACCCAACTTAAGTGGAACGTTCTCTTGCCCATAGCTCTATTGCGAATCCGCAGTACACCTACCAGAAGGATGGGCCTCTCTCCTTTTGAAATCATGTATGGGCGACCACCTCCCGTACTTGGTAACTTAAGGGGGGATTTGAGTCAGTTGGGAGAAGGAATTACCCGGCAGCAGGTTGTAGAGTTGGGTAAGACTATGGAGGAGGTACAGAAATGGGTACAAGATAGATTACCTGTGAATATTTATCCCCCAGTTCATAGTTACCATCCAGGAGACCAAGTGTGGATTAAAGAGTGGAATAATGTACCGTTAGGGCCCAAGTGGAGAGGTCCTTATGTTGTTCTTTTGTCTACCCCTACAGCGATAAAAGTAGCCGAAGTGACTCCGTGGATACATCACTCCAGGGTTAAACCAGCAGCAGTCGATTCTTGGCAAGCTACAGTAGATCCAGAGAATCCCTGCAAGATCCGGTTAAAGCGCACGACTCAGTCGGAGTGACGAGGAACCTTGTGGATTACAAATTGTATTGTTTCAGAGATTTGGTAAGTGAGTGAGAAGGCCATAATAAAGCCTGTCTGCTCACCAACGAGTGTATAAGCCAGGAAAAGTCCCGAAGGGACCCCTGTGAAGACGAGCAGAACTCCATTCCCTGCAGCCCTTACATCCTGGAAGCTGAGGTGCCTTCGCACGGACGAAGACTGAGGATGACGACGAAAGATGTGTTTCTAATAATGTTTTTATATGTGTATTTTTATATTCAGGAAGGTAGAGGTACCGACACTCCTAGCTGTGAGGTATGCATTAAGACTACAAGAACAGGTAACCATATTTCCCAGACCCTAATTTGGCATTCGCAATACGAGTGTAAAGGAGATGTATCAAGATGTAGATACTTAAATATAGAATATAGTGTGTGCCATTTAGGAGTAGGAGAACCTAAGTGCTTCAGTCCAGAGTATCAACCTCGTACAATTTGGTTGACTCTCAGGAATGGAGATCCTCAGGGGACCCTAATTAATAAGACGGTATTAGAATCCGTACATTCTTCGGGTGTTCTGCTATTTGATGCGTGTAAGGCGATATCAAGTGGTAGAAAGCCGTGGAATGTATGTGGGGATCTTAGATGGGAGAGGACGTATGGGTCTAACGATAAATATATTTGTCCCAGTAGTAAAAATAAGTATGTGAGCCCTAGATGCCCAAATAGAGATTATAACTTTTGCCCATATTGGTCTTGTGTGGGGTGGGCAACTTGGGGACAGACAGTAGACAAGGACATGATTGTGACTAAGTTGCCTACCAGTCCATATTGTAAGTCTATGGAATGCAATCCAGTCCATATACTTATAAATAACCCCGACAAGTTCTTAGATAAATATGGTAATTTATTTGGGTTTCAAATATATGGGACGGGTTTAGATCCTGGGACAGTATTGTTTATAGGGATAGAGACTGATACGGTATCCTCCCAAACTCATCAAGTATACCATTCCTTTTATGAAGAGATGAGCATAGATAATAAGATCCCCCATAATGCTAAAAACCTGTTCATTTATTTAGCCGAAAGTATTGCCGGTAGTCTTAATGTTACCAACTGCTATGTGTGTGGAGGTACTAACATGGGAGACCAATGGCCTTGGGAAGCAAAGGAGGTAATGTCCGGTTCTGAGGCAGTTGACCAATTAATATCTACACAAGCCGATTATCATATGAGTGTTAGAGGTAAATCTGAGTGGAGATTAAAGACCTCCATCATAGGTTATGTTTGCATAGCAAGGAAAGGAATGATGTATAATACTTCTGTAGGAGAATTAACTTGTCTAGGGCAAAAAGCTTATGATGATGATACGAAGAATACAACTTGGTGGTCGGCTTCAAATGTCTCAGAACCATCTAACCCGTTTGCTAGATACGCCAATTTAAAGGATGTGTGGTTTGATCTATCCATCACATCTACCTGGAGAGCCCCCGCAAATTTGTACTGGATCTGTGGTAAGAAAGCCTATTCGGAGTTGCCACAGGACTGGGAAGGGGCATGTGTGTTGGGTATGCTCAAACCATCCTTCTTCTTGTTACCTATTGAAACAGGTGAGACTTTAGGTGTTAAAGTGTATGATGTGAATCATAGGAAGAAAAGGGGACCCATAGAGATAGGCGCCTGGGAAGATAATGAATGGCCTCCCCAGCGTATTATAGATTACTATGGGCCAGCCACGTGGGCAGAGGATGGTACCTTTGGTTATAGAACCCCAATTTATATGTTCAACCGTATTATAAGATTACAGGCAGTGGTTGAGATCATTACTAACGAGACATCACAAGCGCTCAATCTTCTAGCGAAGCACAATACCAGGATGAGGACAGCAGTGTACCAAAATAGATTAGCCTTGGATTACCTTTTGGCAGTAGAGGGAGGTGTATGTGGGAAGTTTAACCTGAGCAATTGCTGTCTTCAAATAGATGACGAAGGGCAAGCAATAGCTGAGCTTACTAGCCATATGGTTAAACTAGCGCATGTGCCTACTCAGGTATGGAAAGGGTATAATCCAAGTAGTTGGTTTGGTAGCTGGTATGAGTGGTTTGGAGGGCTTAAGGCAGTGGTAGGTGGAGTCCTACTGATTTTAATGTTGTGTATACTCCTGCCGTGTTTTATACCCTTAGTAGTTAGGTCTGTGCAAAGCCTGATAGAAAATATAGCAGAGAGGAAGGCTGCTGCACAGATAATGGCAATTTATAAATATAAGGCTCTAGATCAGGGAGAACCAATGCAGGAAGATGAGTGTTGAAGATTCACATCATAAGATAAGTCTGGTCTGGTTCAAGGTAACTTGCGGTGTATGCAAACCAAGGTTAAGTGATGCCTCAAGTAATTGTGAAATATCAAGAGGCATCAAAGGGGGGAATGTGGTGGAATCTCGGTAAAAATAAATTTAGTAGGCCGAGATTACCACGTAGCATGTGTACGTGCATATGCTGACGTATCGATCTGTTGGTTGCACGAGGCAAGATACGACCAGTAGTGTACGGAGCATGTGCAAGAATACAGGATATAGTATTCCCCTCCTCCATTGTGCTGGACAGGCCATGCGGTCAAGCAGGAAGTTAATTCTTATTTGTATTGATTGGTCAAGAGAATGTGCGGGTGGAGCTTAATATGGGAGGAGTTATGTGCCTATATAAGGAGCCTGCACTATTGTCCGGGGCTCAGAACTTGCTGTATTTTGGTGACATTAGTCCCTCTGAGTCCCGATCGGTGATCCAATAAAGAATCTCTTCCTTCCTGAAGAAACCTGTGTCCATCTCTCTGTGCTTGGCTTCCGTCAGTTTCTCCGGTATCAGTCTCCCACCTGTAAAGCAGCTGCAGGTGGTCCTATGCTCAGGTTTTGGACTTTTTATACTTTGTTCACTCACAACTTCTTTTTTTTTTTCATTTTTCACATGCTTGGACCAATACAGCATAATGAGGACTGCTGTTAATAATAAGGACATCTTGCCATATGTATTTTCTGTTTTGACTTAAATAAACGTGCATCTTTTCTATGATTTCTTCCTGATGTATATTTGGGGATCAACAAACGTGTCCTGTGTAAAGTATCATCTTCTCTAGACAATTGTAATGGAACAAGCCAGAGATTTACTCTTTTCCCTCTATTGCAGAGGTCCTAGAGTAAGCAATTGGAAAACATGTTGACGGGATAGGTGTCCTATGTGGAGATACTAATAACATGATTGAGTTGTTTATGGACAATATTCTTTTAACAATATCAGGGCCAAGAATATCCTTTCCATGCCTGCTCCAAACAAGTGATCACTTTTCATGGATTTCAGGTAATAAAGTTAATAAATTCAAATGAGATGGCTTAGATGTATCAATCAATGAGACAGACATTTTAGCCTTGTCTTCTTCCTTTGGGTTTAGAGCCAACTCTATTGAAATGAATTATATTGGCGTGCAACTCACCCCTGTATGTGGATCTCTAAAAAATGCACAGTGTTTCATTATATAAGTTAATTAAAACCCTGCTTCTAAAATGAACATCATATACCTTATCCCTCTTGGGACAATTTTTTTCACATAAAATTATGTTCCTTCCAAAAATCCTTTATTACTTTTGATCACAGTGTTTCCTGTGATGGCATTTGAATGTTGTAGAACTTAGCCACATATGCCTGGATGACTCAGCTCTGTGCTTTAGAAATTGTGGTGTAAGGGGAAGTTTTATCCATCTTAGGTTGGATTGTACCTTCATCTTCCCTTTTTAGACAAAATACACATTTTACCGACTGAGTTAGGTCATTGGCATTCACCTTAAACCTGACCAACTACTGAAATGCTGTACAAACTATCTTACGACATCTGAGTTGCACCCATGCCACAAGATCTGCACTGCCACCAGAGCCGGCCTTAGGGGTGTGAGAGCTGTGTGGCTCACACATGGCCGGCTGGGATTATACATTTATTTATTTTTTTAATCACCCAACATTGCGGCTGAGCTTACCATGCGACGGAGGCAGAGCTAAAATGGCGGTGGGGCAGAGTTAAATGTGCCGGGTGACTGCAGCATGGGAGGCAAGAAGGAGTTCCTGCTTCCCCAAAAAAACAAGAGCTCCAAGGGATGTGGAGGTAAGAAGCAGGTCAGTAAGCTGTCATTAAGATGTCTCCAGGAGCTGCACTGCCTACATTCCTCCATAATGAACAGAGGTAACTATGTGTGATTGTCTGCCTGTGTGTGTGTGACTGACTGTCTGCCTGTGTGTGTGTGTGAGACTGTCTGACACTGTGTGTGTGTATGTATGTATGTATGTATGTATGTGACTGTCTGCCTGTGTGTGTGTGTGTGTGTGTGTGTGTGTGTATGTGTGTGTGTGTGGCTGTCTGCCTATGTGTGGCTGTGTGTGTGTGTATGAGTGTGTGTGTGTGTGTGTGTGTGGCGCTGTCTGTCTCTGTGTGCATGTGTGGCTGTCTGTGTGTGTGGCTGTCTGCCTGTGTGTGTGGCTGTCTGCCCCATGTGTGTGAGTGCGTGGCTGTGACAAGACCAATCTCGCCACTGTGCATTGGAGGAGCCTGGTTGCCCACCTGCTACCTTTAGACTATGGCCCCATGTTGAAAGACTTTGGCTCCATGGCAATTGAACTGTATGTGTGTGGTCTGAGCGCCATTCAGTAATAATGTGTGCTCAGACCTAAGCTATCTGGGGATATGTTGCATGTCTGTATTTTATGTAATAAATGTAACCTTGTGTATTTTATGTATTTTATTGTCTTTTGCTGCCATGTGTTCAATGGAGTTTTGCCTCTGTCCTTGGAGATAATTGGATTACTTCCCAATTATCTCCAGGATAGAAGACTCTGTGGAACTGGTTTTGGGCAGAAAAGCCATGCTTCATTTGGTCACAATTGACTACGATCTATCTTTTGAACCACTAGACCAATTTGTATGATTTTAACATATGTTCGTATTTGGAGTATGCTGAATGTGATGCATACTTTTAAAGTTATGAATAATGTGGAAAACTGTATTTCTCTGCTTGTGATAATTACATTACCCATTGTGTAAGGTAATTGTATCACAGGCAGAGGGGAGGATTTTGTGTGGGAGTGTCTGAGTGTATTGTACGTGTTTATTGGTTGTTTTCCAAAACCCCGTGGGTGGTACTAATGTGTATATAAGAACAATAAACCCACAGCTCTGTCTGTTCACTGCTTGACCCTCAACACGGAGCTTTGTCTCGTTCTTGGGGGGATTTACTGTATGCTGTTAGAGACTGATTGCCAGGATTGTAAGCCACTTGGGTGCTTTTCCTGTTCAGCTGCAAGCAGCTATTCGTGAGGTTCCAGTTCGGGAGTTTGGAGTGCTACTTTGTATCCTGTTCGGGAGTTTGGGGTTGTGCGGTAGCTGTGCCTGTGTCTCTGGAAGGGGAAGATCTATTAAACGACTGTTAACACCTTTTATGCCTTGGGGTGCCGTTACAGTGGCTGTCTGCCTCTGTGTGTGTGTGTGTGAATGTCTGCCTCTGTGTGTGTGTGTGGATGTCTGCCTATGTGTGTGTGTGTGTGTGTGTGTGTGTGTGTGTGTGTGGCGGTCTTCCTCTGTGTACATGTGGCTGTCTGTTTGTGTGGCTGTCTACTTGTGTGTGTGTGGCTGTCTGTTTGTGTGGCTTTCTGTCTGTGTGGCTGTCTACCTGTGTTTATGTGTGTGTGTGTGTGTGTGTGTGTGTGTGTGACTGCATGTGTGTGTGTGTGTGTGTGTGTGTGTGTGTGAATGCATGTAAGTGTGTGTGTAAGAAACTATGTGTTGCTGTATGTACGTGACTGTCCACCTTTCTGTGTGTGTGACTGTCTGCCTGTAATTGTGTGTGAATGTGTTTCTGCCTGATCCTGTGTATGTGACTATTTGCCTGTGACTGTGTGCATGTGGCTGTATTTGACAGTGTATATGTATAACTGTGTGCATCTGACTGTGGTACTGTGTGCATACGACTCAGCAAAAATATACACCTGCATTTACACATAGGCCTAAATGCATATTTTTAGCTGAATTAAATACCTATCACACACAGCCAATTAACCCAGCACAAATATCACCTACAACCAATACATGCATATCACACACAGTTAATCCACCAATTACAAATATCACACATAGCTAACACATAGCATACATGCACACACACACACAGACAACACAAACATTACATCATATTATAGTGAGATGTGTTACAGTGGAACTCTGGTATATAAAATGCACATTACTCTGTGTTTTATAGTTAGGGAGCTTGGTGATACACTAATAGGCACATTACGTGGAGTTGTATTGTTGTGTAGTGTATGAGCTTGTCACAGAGGTCCTCATTACTGTGAGTTTTATTGTTGTGTAGTTCTGTGATAAACTGGCACACACCACATAGTACTATGAGGGATTTTTGTTTCTGTGGAGCTCAGTGATAAATGGAGAAATAGCGCATTACTACAATTTTTTTTTCCAAAGAGATCAAGGTAAATAAGCAGAACCTAGAGCTCAAAAGCAAAACCACTTACAGTATTATGTGACATGCTTAGTCTGCCCCTCTGTAATGTAGGGAAGGCAGTCTGTCACCTCTTGCCTGCACTTCTGTTCGCTGTCTTCCTAGCTTAGGCCAAACAGAGAGCTGCTGCAGATTACCACAGGACACTGCAAGTCCCTGAGCTTGCGAGACAGTTACGTATGGTCTGCACTCAGTGGAGGGGCAGACCAGATTCAGATCAACAAACACACGGACACCCGTGAAAAAGTGTCAAAATATGTAAAAACACAGAAAACTTAACTGATAGGCACACGACTTCCCAAGGTTATCTCCCAGCTGATAACCATATAACAAGGTATGTATGATAGATAGGATATTTTGGGATTCTGTAAGTGTACCTATAATAGAGGATCCTCTGGATGCTGCTGTGATTTTATGTACCTGTCTGATTATTGATCATTGAAAGAGGTCCCTGAGGAAGTCCTTTTTCACAAGGACGAAATGCGTAGGACCAGCATCGTTATCTTAATTTGCTTTTATGATTTTTATCATATACCTTTCTACAAGTGAATAAATTGCCATTTAAAGGGAAACTCCAGTGCCAGAAAAACGATCCGTTTTTCTGGCACTGGAGGGTCCCTCTCCCTCCCACCCACCAATCCCCGGTTACTGAAGGGGTGAAAACCCCTTCAGTCACTTACCAGGGGCAGCGACAGGTCCCACGTCGCTGCTTCCTCCTCCCCCGCCGCTCCTCCTTCTGGTTACGTCGGTCGGTGGGCGAGACTGATCTCGCCCGCCGGCCGAGGAGACCTAATGCGCATGCGCGGCAATGCCGCGCATGCGCATTAGCGCACCCCATAGGAAAGCATTGAAAATGAATTTCAATGCTTCCCTATGGGGAATAGAGCGACGCTGGAGGTCCTCACACAGCGTGAGGACGTCCAGCGACGCTCTAGCACAGAAAACCTGTGCTATGAAGCAGGAAGTGTCCTCTAGTGGCTGTCTAATAGACAGCCACTAGGGGAGGACTTAACCCTGCAAGGTAAATATTGCAGTTTTAAAAAAACTGCAATAATTACACTTGCAGGGTTAAGGGTAGTGGGAGTTGGCACCCAGACCACTCCAATGAGCTGAAGTGGTCTGGGTGCCTGGAGTGTCCCTTTAAGTATTTCGTTTGGTCTGCTGTCTGTGAATCTCCTAGCTGACCCGGATACCCCATTGGCTATCACTCGAGGAGGGAGCTTTTAAAGGAACATACCCCCCTTTCTTCCACCAAGGGGAGGCACCTATAACACGCTTTATTTTCCTGGAATATGTGAGTGCACTCTAATCATTGGAAGCTTCATTTTAATTTTAAAGCAATATTTGCACTATGTTTTGTCCTCTATTATAGGTACACTTACAGAATCCCAAAATATCCTATCTATCATACAGATTCAGATCAGCATGCCCCTCTTCCAACTAGGTGACAACAGGAAAGGAGGAATGAATGTGTTTTTAAATCATTATTAATTTAATAAATCCCCTGTACAATCACTATATTCTTATATACACACACTATACATGAATGACATGGGGGGGGGGGGGGCAATGTGAAGATTTTTTGCACAGGGCGCCTAAAGGCCTAAGGCCGGCCCTGAATGCCACTAAATTGTGTTTTCATAAGCAGAGCAAATCAGCTTCTATTCCATTTTCTACTTTGTTGACTAAGATAAAGTTTGTTTCAGAAATATAGATTAATGCAATAGCACCATGATACCCTTGAGGCAAACATTAGAGTATGTTCTGCTCATGGCAGGTCCCTCTTTCTTATCAGGCTGTTCCTTACATGTTTGTTTCCTGGACAAACTTTCCTGGAATTGCTTCACTTTGGGTCTGTTCATCATCTCTTTCATCTCTAGATAACCTTTCCCCTACCTACCACTTTTATTTTCTTTAACTAAAGTGGGACAGTTGGGAGGGGTAACCAGTGGACAAATTCACCCCTCCTCGGATGCCGTGTACCCTAAGCATGCCTCCATTTGAATAATGTGTTTGATGTAATTCATGAATTTACTGAGTTAGTGGTCCAAATGTGACACAAGGAAAATATGCTTCTTCAGAATAAGAAATTGATTATACCATTCGAAAAGGCATTGGATGTGAGTTATTGCAGTCTTGTGAGTAATGGGATGGTGAGAAGAAAATTTGTTATATTAAAACATCCATATTAAAAGTTGCTTAAGAATTTATATTTTAAAATGTAATACTAAAGATCTTACAAAAATGTTAAGCATTACAGAGAATACAATATGCAATTCTCCTCCAGTTTACTCAAGTAATTCATAAACCAGAAGTTCATTGAACTTTTGCTAGCAGGATTAAACTGGAGTTTTACATGGAACTTAAAAAGTGTTTTCAAGCTTCGATAATTCTTTACAGCAAAACTGTAATTGTATTTCATGTAATTATATTTAGAATCACTCGTCTAACTTGTTGCCAAATAGGAAAACCTATCTAACGTTAAATACATAACACAAGGATTTTTCATAGATAATTTTTTAAAGGTATGTAAAGATACATTTTATATATTTGAAGTTCAAAGTCTGTCAGATAATAGGTTCATTGCACTATCGACTTTGTCACTCATAAAAGGTTAAAAGTAAGATTAGTACAATTTCAGTTAAATACAAGCAGAATACAAGGAACATAAAGGTGATACGTTTATTTGCTACTTACACTCTTACTTAAGAAACATTACATTAACATTTTTTTATATCACCAAGATCTCTTTTTCATGAATGTCATAAAATGAGTTAAGAGTTTTATTTGGTACCATCCAAGATAGCTTGAATTTAAATATTCTTTGCTATTCCTACTGACCAATCAAAATCTCCCAAACACTTGCTCATACTTTTCTCCACTGTGCTCAGAAACCACTACCTTCATGCAGGAGCCCTGTAACCCCCACTTGTACCAGTACCTGGGAGACTACCAGGACCAAGATGAAGGGGTCCAGGCTAGCAGATTGGCCTAGACATACTCAACATGGTGGAGACTGTGTGTCTCTCTAACAGTGGAGTAGCGCACCTTGATCTTGAAGTCCGGTTCAACATAATCTTTAATATCTTCTGGAAGGGTTTGGAAAGTATTGCCAGTGGGCACCAGCTAAGCAATGTTGCATGGGAGCTTTGACTCCAGTCATATTGGAGGACCCTGCTATGCCTAAGTCAATGGAATTCAGCGGCAGGACCGACTTGACAGAGATGCCCGAATCAACATCAGGGTAGCCGGCTGAAACTCACCTTCAAGTCAGCCCGAGCAGTGTACCTCTCCTGCTTTATTCTGGGGGACAGTTGACTGAAGAGACCTTTGGGGTTACCACTTGGCTCATCTCCACACTTCACTCTGATGCTCCTGAACACATGCGCGGTCCGCCCCTATTTGTCATCATTGACTTAACTTTGACCCTGTGCCTCACAGTCAGCAGACACATTCCAGCCAATCAGCAGCAGACCCTCCCTTCCAGACCCTCCCACCTCCTGTACAGCATCCATTTTAGATTCATTCTGAAGCTGCATTCTTAGATAGAGGAGGGAAAGTGTAACTGCTGCTCTTTTGATAGGGAAATGTATAGCTACAGTCCTGAAGGACTCATCTGATCTCTGCTGTAATGACAACACCCCAAAAAGCCCTTTTTAGGGCTAGAACATCAGTCTGTTTTTTTGTGTAATCTAATTGCAGTTGCCTACCTGCCTGCCAGCTTCTGTGTCAGGCTCACAGTGGATACTGTGCCCACTTGCCCAGTGCCACCATTCATATCTGGTGTCACAATAGCTTGCATTTAAAAGCAAAAACTTTTTTCACTGTAATATATTGAATAGCAGTTAGTTGTCTGCAAGCGTCTGTGTGTCAGGCCTACAGCGTGTACTCTACCAACCTCTGCCAGTGCACAGTGCCACTCATATCTGTTGTCACAATAGCGTGCATTTAAAAACAAAAATGTTTTTTACTGTTATAGATTGAATAGCAGTTAGTTGTCTGCAAGCGTCTGTGTGTCAGGCCAACAGCGTGTACTCTGCAAGTGCACAGTGCCACTCATATCTGTTGTCACAATAGCGTGCATTTAAAAACAAAAATGTTTTTCACTGTAATAGATTGAATAGCAATTAGTTGTCTGCAAGCATCTGTGTGTCAGGCCAACATTGTGTACTCTGCCAACCTCTGCCAGTGCACAGTGCCACTCATATCTGGTGTCACAAAAATGTGCATTTAAAACCAAAAAACTTTTTTCACTGTTATAGATTGAATAGCAGTTAGTTGTCTTCAAGTGGGTGTGTCAGGCCTACAGCGTGTACTCTGCCAACCTCTGAAAGTGCACATTGCCACTGATATCTGGTGTCACAATAGCATGCATTTAAAACCCAAAAAATTTTTTTCACTGTTATAGATTGAATAGCAGTTAGTTGTCTTCAAGCGGGTGTGTCAGACCTACAGAGTGTACTCTGCCAACCTCTGCAAGTGCACATTGCCACTCATATCTGGTGTCACAATAGCGTGCATTTAAAACCAAAACACTTTTTCCACTGTTATAGATTGAATAGCAGTTACTTGTCTTCAAGCGGGTGTGTCAGGCCTACAGCGTGTACTCTGCCAACCTCTGCAAGTGCACATTGCCACTCATATCTGGTGTCACAATAGCGTGCATTTAAAACCAAAAAACTTTTTCCACTGTTATAGATTGAATAGCAGTTAGTTGTCTTCAAGCGGGTGTCAGGCCTACAGCTTGTACTCTTCCAACCTCTGCAAGTGCACATTGCCACTAATATCTGGTGTCACAATATCGTGCATTTAAAACCCAAAAACTTTTTTCACTGTTATAGATTGAATAGCAGTTAGTTGTCTTCAAGCGGGTTTGTCAGGCCTACAGCATGTACTCTGCCAACCTCTACAAGTGCACATTGTCACTCATATATGGTGTCACAACAGCGTGCATTTAAAACCCAAAAACTTTTTTCACTGTTATAAATTGAATAGCAGTTACTTGTCTTCAAGCAGGTGTGTCAGGCCTACAGCGTGTACTCTGCCAACCTCTGCAAGTGCACATTGCCACTAATATCTGGTGTCACAATAGCGTGCATTTAAAACCAAAAAACTTTTTTCACTGTTATAAATTGAATAGCAGTTACTTGTCTTCAAGCGGGTGTGTCAGGCCTACAGCGTGAACTCTGCCAACCTCTGCAAGTGCACATTGCCACTAATATATGGTGTCACAATAGCTTGCATTTAAAACAAAAAACGTTTTTCACTGTTATAGATTGAATAGCAGTTAGTTGTCTTCAAGCGGGTGTGTCAGGCCTTCAGCGTGTACTCTGCCAAGCTCTGCAAGTGCACATTGCAACTCATATCTGGTGTCACAATAGCGTGCATTTAAAACCAAATAACTTTTTTCACTGTTATAAATTGAATAGCAGTTACTTGTCTTCAAGCGGGTGTGTCAGGCCTACAGCGTGAACTCTGCCAACCTCTGCAAGTGCACATTGCCACTAATATATGGTGTCACAATAGCTTGCATTTAAAACAAAAAAACGTTTTTCACTGTTATAGATTGAATAGCAGTTGCTTGTCTTCAAGCGGGTGTGTCAGGCCTTCAGCGTGTACTCTGCAAACCTCTGCAAGTGCACATTGCAACTCATATCTGGTGTCACAATAGCGTGCATTTAAAACCAAAAAACTTTTTTCACTGTTATAGATTGAATAGCAGTTAGTTGTCTGCAAGCGGGTGTCAGGCCTACAGCATGTACTCTGCCAACCTCTGCAAGTACACATTGCCACTAATATCTGGTGTCACAATAGCGTGCATTTAAAACCCAAAAACTTTTTTCACTGTTATAGAATGAATAGCAGTTAGTTGTCTTCAAGCGGGTGTGTCAGGCCTTCAGCGTGTACTCTGCCAACCTCTGCAAGTGCATATGGCAACTCATATCTGGTGTCACAATAGCGTGCATTTAAAACCAAAAAAGTTTTTCACTGTTATAGATTGAATAGCAGGTAGTTGTCTTCAAGCGGTTGTGTCAGGCCTACAGCGTGTACTCTGCCAACCTCTGCAAGTGCACATTGCCACTAATATCTGGTGTCACAACAGCGTGCATTTAAAACCAAAAAACTTTTTTCACTGTTATAGATTGAATAGCAGTTAGTTGTCTTCAAGCGGGTGTGAAGGCCTACAGCGTGTACTCTGCCAACCTCTGCAAGTGCAAATTGCCACTCATATCTGGTGTCACGATAGCGTGCATTTAAAACCCAAACACTTTTTTCACTGTTATAGATTGAATAGCAGTTAATTTTCTTTAAGCGGGTGTGTCAGGCCTACAGCGTGTACTCTGCCAACCTCTGCAAGTGCACATTGCCACTAATATCTGGTGTCACAATAGCGTGCATTTAAAACCCCAAAACTTTTTTCACTGTTATAGATTGAATAGCAGTTAGTTGTCTTCAAGCGGGTGTGTCAGGCCTACAGCATGTACTCTGCCAACCTCTACAAGTGCACATTGCCACTCATATATGGTGTCACAACAGCGTGCATTTAAAACCCAAAAACTTTTTTCACTGTTATAAATTGAATAGCAGTTACTTGTCTTCAAGCAGGTGTGTCAGGCCTACAGCGTGTACTCTGCCAACCTCTGCAAGTGCACATTGCCACTAATATCTGGTGTCACAATAGCGTGCATTTAAAACCAAAAAACTTTTTTCACTGTTATAAATTGAATAGCAGTTACTTGTCTTCAAGCGGGTGTGTCAGGCCTACAGCGTGAACTCTGCCATCCTCTGCAAGTGCACATTGCCACTAATATCTGGTGTCACAATAGCTTGCATTTAAAACAAAAAAAACGTTTTTCACTGTTATAGATTGAATAGCAGTTGCTTGTCTTCAAGCGGGTGTCTCCGGCCTACAGCGTGTACTCTGCCAACCTCTGCAAGTGCACATTGCCACTCATATCTGGTGTCACAATAGCGTGCATTTAAAACCAAAAAACTTTTTTTACTGTTGTAGATTGAATAGCAGTTAGTTGTCTTCAAGCGGGTGTGTCAGGCCTACAGCGTGTACTCTGCCAAACTCTGCAAGTGCACATTGCCACTCATATCTGGTGTCACAAAAGCGTGCATTTAAAACCAATTTTTTTTTCACTGTTATACATAGAATAGTAGTTACTTGTCTTCAAGCGGGTGTGTCAGGCCTTCAACGTGTACTCTTCCAACCTCTGCAAGTGCACATTGCCACTCATATCTGGTGTCACAATAGTGTGCATTTAAAACCCAAAAACTTTTTTCACTGTTATAGATTGAATAGCAGTTACTTGTCTGCAAGCGGGTGTAAGGGCCTACAGCGTGTACTCTGCCAACCTCTGCAAGTGCACATTACCACTCATATCTGGTGTCACAATAGCGTGCATTTAAAACCAAAGAACTTTTTTCACTGTTATAGATTGAATAGCAGTTAATTGTCTTTAAGCGGGTGTGTCAGGCCTACAGCGTGTACTCTGCCAACCTCTGCAAGTGCACATTGCCACTAATATCTGGTGTCACAATAGCGTGCATTTAAAACCCAAAAACTTTTTTCACTGTTATAGATTGAATAGCAGTTAGTTGTCTTCAAGCGGGTGTGTCAGGCCTACAGCATGTACTCTGCCAACCTCTGCAAGTGCACATTGCCACTCATATCTGGTGTCACAATAGCATGCATTTAAAACCAAAAAACTTTTTTCACTGTTATAGATTGAAAAGCAGTTACTTGTCTTCAAGCGGGTGTGTCAGGCCTACAGCATGTACTCTGCCAACCTCTGCAAGTGCACATTGCCACTCATATCTGGTGTCACAATAGCCTGCATTTAAAACCAAATTTTTTTTCACTGTTATAGATAGAATAGTAGTTACTTGTCATCAAGCGGGTGTGTCAGGCCTTCAGCGTGTACTTTTCCAACCTCTGCAAGTGCACATTGCCACTAATATATGGTGTCACAATAGCTTGCATTTAAAACAAAAAACCTTTTTCACTGTTATAGATTGAATAGCAGTTGCTTGTCTTTAAGCGGGTGTGTCAGGCCTACAGCGTGTACTCTGCCAACCTTTTCAAGTGCACATTGCCACTCATATCTGGTGTCACAATAGCGTGCATTTAAAACCAAATTTTTTTTCACTGTTATAGATAGAATAGTAGTTACTTGTCATCAAGCGGTTGTGTCAGGCCTTCAGCGTGTACTTTTCCAACCTCTGCAAGTGCACATTGCCACTCATATCTGGTGTCACAATAGCGTGCATTTAAAACCAAAAAACTTTTTTCACTGTTATAGATTGAATAGCAGTTAGTTGTCTGCAAGCGGGTGTCAGGCCTACAGCATGTACTCTGCCAACCTCTGCAAGTACACATTGCCACTAATATCTGGTGTCACAATAGCGTGCATTTAAAACCCAAAAACTTTTTTCACTGTTATAGATTGAATAGCAGTTAGTTGTCTTCAAGCGGGTGTGTCAGGCCTTCAGCGTGTACTCTGCCAAGCTCTGCAAGTGCACATTGCAACTCATATCTGGTGTCACAATAGCGTGCATTTAAAACCAAAAAACTTTTTTCACTGTTATAAATTGAATAGCAGTTACTTGTCTTCAAGCGGGTGTGTCAGGCCTACAGCGTGAACTCTGCCAAGCTCTGCAAGTGCACATTGCAACTCATATCTGGTGTCACAATAGCGTGCATTTAAAACCAAAAAACTTTTTTCACTGTTATAAATTGAATAGCAGTTACTTGTCTTCAAGCGGGTGTGTCAGGCCTACAGCGTGAACTCTGCCAACCTCTGCAAGTGCACATTGCCACTAATATATGGTGTCACAATAGCTTGCATTTAAAACAAAAAAACGTTTTTCGCTGTTATAGATTGAATAGCAGTTGCTTGTCTTTAAGCGGGTGTGTCAGGCCTACAGCGTGTACTCTGCCAACCTTTTCAAGTGCACATTGCCACTCATATCTGGTGTCACAATAGCGTGTATTTAAAACCAAATTTTTTTTCACTGTTATAGATAGAATAGTAGTTACTTGTCATCAAGCGGGTGTGTCAGGCCTTCAGCGTGTACTTTTCCAACCTCTGCAAGTGCACATTGCCACTCATATCTGGTGTCACAATAGCGTGCATTTAAAACCAAAAAACTTTTTTCACTGTTATAGATTGAATAGCAGTTAGTAGTCTGCAAGCGGGTGTCAGGCCTACAGCATGTACTCTGCCAACCTCTGCAAGTACACATTGCCACTAATATCTGGTGTCACAATAGCGTGCATTTAAAACCCAAAAACTTTTTTCACTGTTATAGATTGAATAGCAGGTAGTTGTCTTCAAGCGGGTGTGTCAGGCCTTCAGCGTGTACTCTGCCAACCTCTGCAAGTGCACATTGCAACTCATATCTGGTGTCACAATAGCGTGCATTTAAAACCAAAAAACTTTTTTCACTGTTATAAATTGAATAGCAGTTACTTGTCTTCAAGCGGGTGTGTCAGGCCTTCAGCGTGTACTCTTCAAACCTCTGCAAGTGCACATTGCCACTCATATCTGGTGTCACAATAGCGTGCATTTAAAACCCAAAAACTTTTTTCACTGTTATAGATTGAATAGCAGTTAATTTTCTTTAAGCGGGTGTGTCAGGCCTACAGCGTGTACTCTGCCAACCTCTGCAAGTGCACATTGCCACTAATATCTGGTGTCACAATAGCGTGCATTTAAAACCCCAAAACTTTTTTCACTGTTATAGATTGAATAGCAGTTAGTTGTCTTCAAGCGGGTGTGTCAGGCCTACAGCATGTACTCTGCCAACCTCTACAAGTGCACATTGCCACTCATATATGGTGTCACAACAGCGTGCATTTAAAACCCAAAAACTTTTTTCACTGTTATAAATTGAATAGCAGTTACTTGTCTTCAAGCAGGTGTGTCAGGCCTACAGCGTGTACTCTGCCAACCTCTGCAAGTGCACATTGCCACTAATATCTGGTGTCACAATAGCGTGCATTTAAAACCAAAAAACTTTTTTCACTGTTATAAATTGAATAGCAGTTACTTGTCTTCAAGCGGGTGTGTCAGGCCTACAGCGTGAACTCTGCCATCCTCTGCAAGTGCACATTGCCACTAATATCTGGTGTCACAATAGCTTGCATTTAAAACAAAAAAAACGTTTTTCACTGTTATAGATTGAATAGCAGTTGCTTGTCTTCAAGCGGGTGTCTCCGGCCTACAGCGTGTACTCTGCCAACCTCTGCAAGTGCACATTGCAACTCATATCTGGTGTCACAATAGCGTGCATTTAAAACCAAAAAACTTTTTTCACTGTTATAAATTGAATAGCAGTTACTTGTCTTCAAGCGGGTGTGTCAGGCCTACAGCGTGAACTCTGCCAACCTCTGCAAGTGCACATTGCCACTAATATATGGTGTCACAATAGCTTGCATTTAAAACAAAAAAAGTTTTTCACTGTTATAGATTGAATAGCAGTTGCTTGTCTTTAAGCGGGTGTGTCAGGCCTACAGCGTGTACTCTGCCAAGCTCTGCAAGTGCACATTGCAACTCATATCTGGTGTCACAATAGCGTGCATTTAAAACCAAAAAACTTTTTTCACTGTTATAAATTGAATAGCAGTTACTTGTCATCAAGCGGGTGTGTCAGGCCTTCAGCGTGTACTTTTCCAACCTCTGCAAGTGCACATTGCCACTCATATCTGGTGTCACAATAGCGTGCATTTAAAACCAAAAAACTTTTTTCACTGTTATAGATTGAATAGCAGTTAGTTGTCTTCAAGCGGGTGTGAAGGCCTACAGCGTGTACTCTGCCAACCTCTGCAAGTGCACATTGCCACTCATATCTGGTGTCACAATAGCGTGCATTTAAAACCAAAAACTTTTTTCACTGTTATAGATTGAATAGCAGTTACTTGTCTTCAAGCGGGTGTGTCAGGCCTACAGCGTGTTTTCTGCCAACCTCTGCAAGTGCACATTGCCACTCATATCTGGTGTCACAATAGCGTGCATTTAAAACCCAAAAACTTTTTTCACTGTTATAGATTGAATAGCAGTTACTTGTCTTCAAGTGGGTGTGTCAGGCCTACAGCGTGTACTCTGCCAACCTCTGCAAGTGCACATTACCACTAATATCTGGTGTCACAACAGCGTGCATTTAAAACCCAAAAACTTTTTTCACTGTTATAAATTGAATAGCAGTTACTTGTCTTCAAGCGGGTGTGTCAGGCCTTCAGCGTATACTCTGCCAACCTCTGCAAGTGCACATTGCCACTCATATCTAGTGTCACAATAGCGTGCATTTAAAACCAAAAAACTTTTTTCACTGTTATAGATTGAATAGCAGTTAGTTGTCTTCAAGCGGGTGTGAAGGCCTACAGCGTGTACTCTGCCAACCTCTGCAAGTGCACATTGCCACTCATATCTGGTGTCACAATAGCGTGCATTTAAAACCCAAAAAACTTTTTTCACTGTTATAGATTGAATAGCAGTTACTTGTCTTCAAGCGGGTGTGTCAGGCCTACAGCGTGTTTTCTGCCAACCTCTGCAAGTGCACATTGCCACTAATATCTGGTGTCACAATAGCGTGCATTTAAAACCCAAAAACTTTTTTCACCGTTATAGATTGAATAGCAGTTAGTTGTCTTCAAGCGGGTGTGTCAGGCCTACAGCATGTACTCTGCCAACCTCTACAAGTGCACATTGCCACTCATATATGGTGTCACAACAGCGTGCATTTAAAACCCAAAAACTTTTTTCACTGGTATAGATTGAATAGCAGTTGCTTGTCTTCAAGCGGGTGTGTCAGGCCTACAGCGTGTACTCTGCCAACCTCTGCAAGTGCACATTGCCACTCATATCTGGTGTCACAATAGTGTGCATTTAAAACCAAAAAACTTTTTTTACTGTTGTAGATTGAATAGCAGTTAGTTGTCTTCAAGCGGGTGTGTCAGGCCTACAGCGTGTACTCTGCCAACCTCTGCAAGTGCACATTGCCACTCATATCTGGTGTCACAATAGCGTGCATTTAAAACCAATTTTTTTTTTCACTGTTATACATAGAATAGTAGTTACTTGTCTTCAAGCAGGTGTGTCAGGCCTTCAGCGTGTACTCTTCCAACCTCTGCAAGTGCACATTGCCACTCATATCTGGTGTCACAATAGTGTGCATTTAAAACCAAAAAACTTTTTTTACTGTTATAGATTGAATAGCAGTTAGTTGTCTTAAAGCGGGTGTGTCAGGCCTACAGCGTGTACTCTGCCAACCTCTGCAAGTGCACATTGCCACTCATATCTGGTGTCACAATAGCGTGCATTTAAAACCAAAAAACTTTTTTCACTGTTATAGATTGAATAGCAGTGGTTGTCTTCAAGCGGGTGTGTCAGGCCTACAGCGTGTACTCTGCCAACCTCTGCAATTGCACATTGCCACTCATATCTGGTGTCACAAAAGCGTGCATTTAAAACCAATTTTTTTTTCACTGTTATACATAGACTAGTAGTTACTTGTCTTCAAGCGGGTGTGTCAGGCCTTCAGCGTGTACTCTTCCAACCTCTGCAAGTGCACATTGCCACTCATATCTGGTGTCACAATAGCGTGCATTTAAAACCAAAAAACTTTTTTCACTGTTATAGATTGAATAGCAGTTACTTGTCTTCAAGCGGGTGTGTCAGGCCTACAGCGTGTTTTCTGCCAACCTCTGCAAGTGCACATTGCCACTCATATCTGGTGTCACAATAGCGTGCATTTAAAACCCAAAAACTTTTTTCACTGTTATAGATTGAATAGCAGTTACTTGTCTTCAAGTGGGTGTGTCAGGCCTACAGCGTGTACTCTGCCAACCTCTGCAAGTGCACATTACCACTAATATCTGGTGTCACAACAGCGTGCATTTAAAACCAAAAAACTTTTTTCACTGTTATAAATTGAATAGCAGTTACTTGTCTTCAAGCGGGTGTGTCAGGCCTTCAGCGTATACTCTGCCAACCTCTGCAAGTGCACATTGCCACTCATATCTAGTGTCACAATAGCGTGCATTTAAAACCAAAAAACTTTTTTCACTGTTATAGATTGAATAGCAGTTAGTTGTCTTCAAGCGGGTGTGAAGGCCTACAGCGTGTACTCTGCCAACCTCTGCAAGTGCACATTGCCACTCATATCTGGTGTCACAATAGCGTGCATTTAAAACCAAAAAAACTTTTTTCACTGTTATAGATTGAATAGCAGTTACTTGTCTTCAAGCGGGTGTGTCAGGCCTACAGCGTGTTTTCTGCCAACCTCTGCAAGTGCACATTGCCACTAATATCTGGTGTCACAATAGCGTGCATTTAAAACCCAAAAACTTTTTTCACCGTTATAGATTGAATAGTAGTTAGTTGTCTTCAAGCGGGTGTGTCAGGCCTACAGCATGTACTCTGCCAACCTCTACAAGTGCACATTGCCACTCATATATGGTGTCACAACAGCGTGCATTTAAAACCCAAAAACTTTTTTCACTGGTATAGATTGAATAGCAGTTGCTTGTCTTCAAGCGGGTGTGTCAGGCCTACAGCGTGTACTCTGCCAACCTCTGCAAGTGCACATTGCCACTCATATCTGGTGTCACAATAGTGTGCATTTAAAACCAAAAAACTTTTTTTACTGTTGTAGATTGAATAGCAGTTAGTTGTCTTCAAGCGGGTGTGTCAGGCCTACAGCGTGTACTCTGCCAACCTCTGCAAGTGCACATTGCCACTCATATCTGGTGTCACAATAGCGTGCATTTAAAACCAATTTTTTTTTCACTGTTATACATAGAATAGTAGTTACTTGTCTTCAAGCAGGTGTGTCAGGCCTTCAGCGTGTACTCTTCCAACCTCTGCAAGTGCACATTGCCACTCATATCTGGTGTCACAATAGTGTGCATTTAAAACCAAAAAACTTTTTTTACTGTTATAGATTGAATAGCAGTTAGTTGTCTTAAAGCGGGTGTGTCAGGCCTACAGCGTGTACTCTGCCAACCTCTGCAAGTGCACTTTGCCACTCATATCTGGTGTCACAATAGCGTGCATTTAAAACCAAAAAACTTTTTTCACTGTTATAGATTGAATAGCAGTGGTTGTCTTCAAGCGGGTGTGTCAGGCCTACAGCGTGTACTCTGCCAACCTCTGCAATTGCACATTGCCACTCATATCTGGTGTCACAAAAGCGTGCATTTAAAACCAATTTTTTTTTCACTGTTATACATAGACTAGTAGTTACTTGTCTTCAAGCGGGTGTGTCAGGCCTTCAGCGTGTACTCTTCCAACCTCTGCAAGTGCACATTGCCACTCATATCTGGTGTCACAATAGCGTGCATTTAAAACCAAAAAACTTTTTTCACTGTTATAGATTGAATAGCAGTTAGTTGTCTTCAAGCGGGTGTGAAGGCCTACAGCGTGTACTCTGCCAACCTCTGCAAGTGCACATTGCCACTCATATCTGGTGTCACAATAGCGTGCATTTAAAACCAAAAACTTTTTTCACTGTTATAGATTGAATAGCAGTTAGTTGTCTGCAAGCGGGTGTCAGGCCTACAGCATGTACTCTGCCAACCTCTGCAAGTACACATTGCCACTAATATCTGGTGTCACAATAGCGTGCATTTAAAACCCAAAAACTTTTTTCACTGTTATAGATTGAATAGCAGTTACTTGTCTTCAAGCGGGTGTGTCAGGCCTTCAGCGTGTACTCTGCCAACCTCTGCAAATGCACATTGCCACTCATATCTAGTGTCACAATAGCGTGCATTTAAAACCAAAAAACTTTTTTCACTGTTATAGATTGAATAGCAGTTAGTTGTCTTCAAGCGGGTGTGAAGGCCTACAGCGTGTACTCTGCCAACCTCTGCAAGTGCACATTGCCACTCATATCTGGTGTCACAATAGCGTGCATTTAAAACCAAAAAACTTTTTTCACTGTTATAGATTGAATAGCAGTTACTTGTCTTCAAGCGGGTGTGTCAGGCCTACAGCGTGTTTTCTGCCAACCTCTGCAAGTGCACATTGCCACTAATATCTGGTGTCACAATAGCGTGCATTTAAAACCCAAAAACTTTTTTCACTGTTATAGATTGAATAGCAGTTAGTTGTCTTCAAGCGGGTGTGTCAGGCCTACAGCATGTACTCTGCCAACCTCTACAAGTGCACATTGCCACCCATATCTGGTGTCACAATAGCGTGCATTTAAAACCAATTTTTTTTTTCAGTGTTATAGATAGAATAGTAGTTACTTTTCTTCAAGCGGGTGTGTCAGGCCTTCAGCGTGTACTCTTCAAACCTCTGCAAGTGCACATTGCCACTCATATCTGGTGTCACGATAGCGTGCATTTAAAACCCAAAAACTTTTTTCACTGTTATAGATTGAATAGCAGTTAATTTTCTTTAAGCGGGTGTGTCAGGCCTACAGCGTGTACTCTGCCAACCTCTACAAGTGCACATTGCCACTCATATATGGTGTCACAACAGCGTGCATTTAAAACCCAAAAACTTTTTTCACTGTTATAAATTGAATAGCAGTTACTTGTCTTCAAGCAGGTGTGTCAGGCCTACAGCGTGTACTCTGCCAACCTCTGCAAGTGCACATTGCCACTAATATCTGGTGTCACAATAGCGTGCATTTAAAACCCAAAAACTTTTTTCACTGTTATAAATTGAATAGCAGTTACTTGTCTTCAAGCGGGTGTGTCAGGCCTACAGCGTGAACTCTGCCATCCTTTGCAAGTGCACATTGCCACTAATATCTGGTGTCACAATAGCTTGCATTTAAAACAAAAAAAACGTTTTTCACTGTTATAGATTGAATAGCAGTTGCTTGTCTTCAAGCGGGTGTGTCCGGCCTATAGCGTGTACTCAGCCAAACTCTGCAAGTGCACATTGCCACTCATATCTGTTGTCACAATAGCGTGCATTTAAAACCAAAAAACTTTTTTTACTGTTGTAGATTGAATAGCAGTTAGTTGTCTTCAAGCGGGTGTGTCAGGCCTACAGCGTGTACTCTGCCAAACTCTGGAAGTGCACATTGCCACTCATATCTGGTGTCACAAAAGCGTGCATTTAAAACCATTTTTTTTTTCACTGTTATACATAGAATAGTAGTTACTTGTCTTCAAGCGGGTGTGTCAGGCCTTCAGCGTGTACTCTTCCAACCTCTGCAAGTGCACATTGCCACTCATATCTGGTGTCACAATAGTGTGCATTTAAAACCAAAAAACTTTTTTCACTGTTATAGATTGAATAGCAGTTACTTGTCTGCAAGCGGGTGTAAGGGCCTACAACGTGTACTCTGCCAACCTCTGCAAGTGCACATTACCACTCATATCTGGTGTCACAATAGCGTGCATTTAAAACCAAAGAACTTTTCACTGTTATAGATTGAATAGCAGTTAATTGTCTTTAAGCGGGTGTGTCAGGCCTACAGCGTGTACTCTGCCAACCTCTGCAAGTGCACATTGCCACTAATATCTGGTGTCACAATAGCGTGCATTTAAAACCCAAAAACTTTTTTCACTGTTATAGATTGAATAGCAGTTAGTTGTCTTCAAGCGGGTGTGTCAGGCCTACAGCATGTACTCTGCCAACCTCTGCAAGTGCACATTGCCACTCATATCTGGTGTCACAATAGCATGCATTTAAAACCAAAAAACTTTTTTCACTGTTATAGATTGAAAAGCAGTTACTTGTCTTCAAGCGGGTGTGTCAGGCCTACAGCATGTACTCTGCCAACCTCTGCAAGTGCACATTGCCACTCATATCTGGTGTCACAATAGCCTGCATTTAAAACCAAATTTTTTTTTCACTGTTATAGATAGAATAGTAGTTACTTGTCATCAAGCGGGTGTGTCAGGCCTTCAGCGTGTACTTTTCCAACCTCTGCAAGTGCACATTGCCACTCATATCTGGTGTCACAATAGCGTGCATTTAAACCCAAAACACTTTTTTCACTGTTATAGATTGAATAGCAGTTAGTTGTCTGCAAGCGGGTGTCAGGCCTACAGCATGTACTCAGCCAACCTCTGCAAGTACACATTGCCACTAATATCTGGTGTCACAATAGCGTGCATTTAAAACCCAAAAACTTTTTTCACTGTTATAGATTGAATAGCAGTTAGTTGTCTTCAAGCGGGTGTGTCAGGCCTTCAGCGTGTACTCTGCCAACCTCTGCAAGTGCACATTGCAACTCATATCTGGTGTCACAATAGCGTGCATTTAAAACCCAAAAACTTTTTTCACTGTTATAAATTGAATAGCAGTTACTTGTCTTCAAGCGGGTGTGTCAGGCCTACAGCGTGAACTCTGCCAACCTCTGCAAGTGCACATTGCCACTAATATATGGTGTCACAATAGCTTGCATTTAAAACAAAAAACCTTTTTCACTGTTATAGATTGAATAGCAGTTGCTTGTCTTTAAGCGGGTGTGTCAGGCCTACAGCGTGTACTCTGCCAACCTTTTCAAGTGCACATTGCCACTCATATCTGGTGTCACAATAGCGTGCATTTAAAACCAAATTTTTTTTCACTGTTATAGATAGAATAGTAGTTACTTGTCATCAAGCGGTTGTGTCAGGCCTTCAGCGTGTACTTTTCCAACCTCTGCAAGTGCACATTGCCACTCATATCTGGTGTCACAATAGCGTGCATTTAAAACCAAAAAACTTTTTTCACTGTTATAGATTGAATAGCAGTTAGTTGTCTGCAAGCGGGTGTCAGGCCTACAGCATGTACTCTGCCAACCTCTGCAAGTACACATTGCCACTAATATCTGGTGTCACAATAGCGTGCATTTAAAACCCAAAAACTTTTTTCACTGTTATAGATTGAATAGCAGTTAGTTGTCTTCAAGCGGGTGTGTCAGGCCTTCAGCGTGTACTCTGCAAACCTCTGCAAGTGCACATTGCAACTCATATCTGGTGTCACAATAGCGTGCATTTAAAACCAAAAAACTTTTTTCACTGTTATAAATTGAATAGCAGTTACTTGTCTTCAAGCGGGTGTGTCAGGCCTACAGCGTGAACTCTGCCAACCTCTGCAAGGGCACATTGCCACTAATATATGGTGTCACAATAGCTTGCATTTAAAACAAAAAAAACTTTTTCACTGTTATAGATTGAATAGCAGTTGCTTGTCTTTAAGTGGGTGTGTCAGGCCTACAGCGTGTACTCTGCCAACCTTTTCAAGTGCATATTGCCACTCATATCTGGTGTCACAATAGCGTGCATTTAAAACCAAATTTTTTTTCACTGTTATAGATAGAATAGTAGTTACTTGTCATCAAGCGGTTGTGTCAGGCCTTCAGCGTGTACTTTTCCAACCTCTGCAAGTGCACATTGCCACTCATATCTGGTGTCACAATAGCGTGCATTTAAAACCAAAAAACTTTTTTCACTGTTATAGATTGAATAGCAGTTACTTGTCTTCAAGCGGGTGTGTCAGGCCTACAGCGTGTTTTCTGCCAACCTCTGCAAGTGCACATTGCCACTAATATCTGGTGTCACAATAGCGTGCATTTAAAACCCAAAAACTTTTTTCACTGTTATAGATTGAATAGCAGTTAGTTGTCTTCAAGCGGGTGTGTCAGGCCTACAGCATGTACTCTGCCAACCTCTACAAGTGCACATTGCCACCCATATCTGGTGTCACAATAGCGTGCATTTAAAACCAATTTTTTTTTTCAGTGTTATAGATAGAATAGTAGTTACTTTTCTTCAAGCGGGTGTGTCAGGCCTTCAGCGTGTACTCTTCAAACCTCTGCAAGTGCACATTGCCACTCATATCTGGTGTCACGATAGCGTGCATTTAAAACCCAAAAACTTTTTTCACTGTTATAGATTGAATAGCAGTTAATTTTCTTTAAGCGGGTGTGTCAGGCCTACAGCGTGTACTCTGCCAACCTCTACAAGTGCACATTGCCACTCATATATGGAGTCACAACAGCGTGCATTTAAAACCCAAAAACTTTTTTCACTGTTATAAATTGAATAGCAGTTACTTGTCTTCAAGCAGGTGTGTCAGGCCTACAGCGTGTACTCTGCCAACCTCTGCAAGTGCACATTGCCACTAATATCTGGTGTCACAATAGCGTGCATTTAAAACCAAAAAACTTTTTTCACTGTTATAAATTGAATAGCAGTTACTTGTCTTCAAGCGGGTGTGTCAGGCCTACAGCGTGAACTCTGCCATCCTTTGCAAGTGCACATTGCCACTAATATCTGGTGTCACAATAGCTTGCATTTAAAACAAAAAAACGTTTTTCACTGTTATAGATTGAATAGCAGTTGCTTGTCTTCAAGCGGGTGTGTCCGGCCTATAGCGTGTACTCAGCCAAACTCTGCAAGTGCACATTGCCACTCATATCTGTTGTCACAATAGCGTGCATTTAAAACCAAAAAACTTTTTTTACTGTTGTAGATTGAATAGCAGTTAGTTGTCTTCAAGCGGGTGTGTCAGGCCTACAGCGTGTACTCTGCCAAACTCTGGAAGTGCACATTGCCACTCATATCTGGTGTCACAAAAGCGTGCATTTAAAACCATTTTTTTTTTCACTGTTATACATAGAATAGTAGTTACTTGTCTTCAAGCGGGTGTGTCAGGCCTTCAGCGTGTACTCTTCCAACCTCTGCAAGTGCACATTGCCACTCATATCTGGTGTCACAATAGTGTGCATTTAAAACCAAAAAACTTTTTTCACTGTTATAGATTGAATAGCAGTTACTTGTCTGCAAGCGGGTGTAAGGGCCTACAACGTGTACTCTGCCAACCTCTGCAAGTGCACATTACCACTCATATCTGGTGTCACAATAGCGTGCATTTAAAACCAAAGAACTTTTCACTGTTATAGATTGAATAGCAGTTAATTGTCTTTAAGCGGGTGTGTCAGGCCTACAGCGTGTACTCTGCCAACCTCTGCAAGTGCACATTGCCACTAATATCTGGTGTCACAATAGCGTGCATTTAAAACCCAAAAACTTTTTTCACTGTTATAGATTGAATAGCAGTTACTTGTCTTCAAGCGGGTGTGTCAGGCCTACAGCATGTACTCTGCCAACCTCTGCAAGTGCACATTGCCACTCATATCTGGTGTCACAATAGCATGCATTTAAAACCAAAAAACTTTTTTCACTGTTATAGATTGAAAAGCAGTTACTTGTCTTCAAGCGGGTGTGTCAGGCCTACAGCATGTACTCTGCCAACCTCTGCAAGTGCACATTGCCACTCATATCTGGTGTCACAATAGCCTGCATTTAAAACCAAAAAACTTTTTTCACTGTTATAGATTGAAAAGCAGTTACTTGTCTTCAAGCGGGTGTGTCAGGCCTACAGCATGTACTCTGCCAACCTCTGCAAGTACACATTGCCACTAATATCTGGTGTCACAATAGCGTGCATTTAAAACCCAAAAACTTTTTTCACTGTTATAGATTGAATAGCAGTTAGTTGTCTTCAAGCGGGTGTGTCAGGCCTTCAGCGTGTACTCTGCAAACCTCTGCAAGTGCACATTGCCACTCATATCTGGTGTCACAATAGCATGCATTTAAAACCAAAAAACTTTTTTCACTGTTATAGATTGAAAAGCAGTTACTTGTCTTCAAGCGGGTGTGTCAGGCCTACAGCATGTACTCTGCCAACCTCTGCAAGTGCACATTGCCACTCATATCTGGTGTCACAATAGCCTGCATTTAAAACCAAATTTTTTTTTCACTGTTATAGATAGAATAGTAGTTACTTGTCATCAAGCGGGTGTGTCAGGCCTTCAGCGTGTACTTTTCCAACCTCTGCAAGTGCACATTGCCACTCATATCTGGTGTCACAATAGCGTGCATTTAAACCCAAAACACTTTTTTCACTGTTATAGATTGAATAGCAGTTAGTTGTCTGCAAGCGGGTGTCAGGCCTACAGCATGTACTCTGCCAACCTCTGCAAGTACACATTGCCACTAATATCTGGTGTCACAATAGCGTGCATTTAAAACCCAAAAACTTTTTTCACTGTTATAGATTGAATAGCAGTTAGTTGTCTTCAA
This sequence comes from Pelobates fuscus, assembly GCF_036172605.1. Lineage (NCBI taxonomy): Eukaryota > Metazoa > Chordata > Amphibia > Anura > Pelobatidae > Pelobates > Pelobates fuscus. Next base: position 57,029,641 of record NC_086327.1, read on the forward strand.
GCGGGTGTGTCAGGCCTTCAGCGTGTACTCTGCCAACCTCTGCAAGTGCACATTGCAACTCATATCTGGTGTCACAATAGCGTGCATTTAAAACCCAAAAACTTTTTTCACTGTTATAAATTGAATAGCAGTTACTTGTCTTCAAGCGGGTGTGTCAGGCCTACAGCGTGAACTCTGCCAACCTCTGCAAGTGCACATTGCCACTAATATATGGTGTCACAATAGCTTGCATTTAAAACAAAAAACCTTTTTCACTGTTATAGATTGAATAGCAGTTGCTTGTCTTTAAGCGGGTGTGTCAGGCCTACAGCGTGTACTCTGCCAACCTTTTCAAGTGCACATTGCCACTCATATCTGGTGTCACAATAGCGTGCATTTAAAACCAAATTTTTTTTCACTGTTATAGATAGAATAGTAGTTACTTGTCATCAAGCGGTTGTGTCAGGCCTTCAGCGTGTACTTTTCCAACCTCTGCAAGTGCACATTGCCACTCATATCTGGTGTCACAATAGCGTGCATTTAAAACCAAAAAACTTTTTTCACTGTTATAGATTGAATAGCAGTTAGTTGTCTGCAAGCGGGTGTCAGGCCTACAGCATGTACTCTGCCAACCTCTGCAAGTACACATTGCCACTAATATCTGGTGTCACAATAGCGTGCATTTAAAACCCAAAAACTTTTTTCACTGTTATAGATTGAATAGCAGTTAGTTGTCTTCAAGCGGGTGTGTCAGGCCTTCAGCGTGTACTCTGCAAACCTCTGCAAGTGCACATTGCAACTCATATCTGGTGTCACAATAGCGTGCATTTAAAACCAAAAAACTTTTTTCACTGTTATAAATTGAATAGCAGTTACTTGTCTTCAAGCGGGTGTGTCAGGCCTACAGCGTGAACTCTGCCAACCTCTGCAAGGGCACATTGCCACTAATATATGGTGTCACAATAGCTTGCATTTAAAACAAAAAAAACTTTTTCACTGTTATAGATTGAATAGCAGTTGCTTGTCTTTAAGTGGGTGTGTCAGGCCTACAGCGTGTACTCTGCCAACCTTTTCAAGTGCATATTGCCACTCATATCTGGTGTCACAATAGCGTGCATTTAAAACCAAATTTTTTTTCACTGTTATAGATAGAATAGTAGTTACTTGTCATCAAGCGGTTGTGTCAGGCCTTCAGCGTGTACTTTTCCAACCTCTGCAAGTGCACATTGCCACTCATATCTGGTGTCACAATAGCGTGCATTTAAAACCAAAAAACTTTTTTCACTGTTATAGATTGAATAGCAGTTACTTGTCTTCAAGCGGGTGTGTCAGGCCTACAGCGTGTTTTCTGCCAACCTCTGCAAGTGCACATTGCCACTAATATCTGGTGTCACAATAGCGTGCATTTAAAACCCAAAAACTTTTTTCACTGTTATAGATTGAATAGCAGTTAGTTGTCTTCAAGCGGGTGTGTCAGGCCTACAGCATGTACTCTGCCAACCTCTACAAGTGCACATTGCCACCCATATCTGGTGTCACAATAGCGTGCATTTAAAACCAATTTTTTTTTTCAGTGTTATAGATAGAATAGTAGTTACTTTTCTTCAAGCGGGTGTGTCAGGCCTTCAGCGTGTACTCTTCAAACCTCTGCAAGTGCACATTGCCACTCATATCTGGTGTCACGATAGCGTGCATTTAAAACCCAAAAACTTTTTTCACTGTTATAGATTGAATAGCAGTTAATTTTCTTTAAGCGGGTGTGTCAGGCCTACAGCGTGTACTCTGCCAACCTCTACAAGTGCACATTGCCACTCATATATGGAGTCACAACAGCGTGCATTTAAAACCCAAAAACTTTTTTCACTGTTATAAATTGAATAGCAGTTACTTGTCTTCAAGCAGGTGTGTCAGGCCTACAGCGTGTACTCTGCCAACCTCTGCAAGTGCACATTGCCACTAATATCTGGTGTCACAATAGCGTGCATTTAAAACCAAAAAACTTTTTTCACTGTTATAAATTGAATAGCAGTTACTTGTCTTCAAGCGGGTGTGTCAGGCCTACAGCGTGAACTCTGCCATCCTTTGCAAGTGCACATTGCCACTAATATCTGGTGTCACAATAGCTTGCATTTAAAACAAAAAAAACGTTTTTCACTGTTATAGATTGAATAGCAGTTGCTTGTCTTCAAGCGGGTGTGTCCGGCCTATAGCGTGTACTCAGCCAAACTCTGCAAGTGCACATTGCCACTCATATCTGTTGTCACAATAGCGTGCATTTAAAACCAAAAAACTTTTTTTACTGTTGTAGATTGAATAGCAGTTAGTTGTCTTCAAGCGGGTGTGTCAGGCCTACAGCGTGTACTCTGCCAAACTCTGGAAGTGCACATTGCCACTCATATCTGGTGTCACAAAAGCGTGCATTTAAAACCATTTTTTTTTTCACTGTTATACATAGAATAGTAGTTACTTGTCTTCAAGCGGGTGTGTCAGGCCTTCAGCGTGTACTCTTCCAACCTCTGCAAGTGCACATTGCCACTCATATCTGGTGTCACAATAGTGTGCATTTAAAACCAAAAAACTTTTTTCACTGTTATAGATTGAATAGCAGTTACTTGTCTGCAAGCGGGTGTAAGGGCCTACAACGTGTACTCTGCCAACCTCTGCAAGTGCACATTACCACTCATATCTGGTGTCACAATAGCGTGCATTTAAAACCAAAGAACTTTTCACTGTTATAGATTGAATAGCAGTTAATTGTCTTTAAGCGGGTGTGTCAGGCCTACAGCGTGTACTCTGCCAACCTCTGCAAGTGCACATTGCCACTAATATCTGGTGTCACAATAGCGTGCATTTAAAACCCAAAAACTTTTTTCACTGTTATAGATTGAATAGCAGTTAGTTGTCTTCAAGCGGGTGTGTCAGGCCTACAGCATGTACTCTGCCAACCTCTGCAAGTGCACATTGCCACTCATATCTGGTGTCACAATAGCATGCATTTAAAACCAAAAAACTTTTTTCACTGTTATAGATTGAAAAGCAGTTACTTGTCTTCAAGCGGGTGTGTCAGGCCTACAGCATGTACTCTGCCAACCTCTGCAAGTGCACATTGCCACTCATATCTGGTGTCACAATAGCCTGCATTTAAAACCAAATTTTTTTTTCACTGTTATAGATAGAATAGTAGTTACTTGTCATCAAGCGGGTGTGTCAGGCCTTCAGCGTGTACTTTTCCAACCTCTGCAAGTGCACATTGCCACTCATATCTGGTGTCACAATAGCGTGCATTTAAACCCAAAACACTTTTTTCACTGTTATAGATTGAATAGCAGTTAGTTGTCTGCAAGCGGGTGTCAGGCCTACAGCATGTACTCTGCCAACCTCTGCAAGTACACATTGCCACTAATATCTGGTGTCACAATAGCGTGCATTTAAAACCCAAAAACTTTTTTCACTGTTATAGATTGAATAGCAGTTAGTTGTCTTAAAGCGGGTGTGTCAGGCCTTCAGCGTGTACTCTGCCAACCTCTGCAAGTGCACATTGCAACTCATATCTGGTGTCACAATAGCGTGCATTTAAAACCCAAAAACTTTTTTCACTGTTATAAATTGAATAGCAGTTACTTGTCTTCAAGCGGGTGTGTCAGGCCTACAGCGTGAACTCTGCCAACCTCTGCAAGTGCACATTGCCACTAATATATGGTGTCACAATAGCTTGCATTTAAAACAAAAAACCTTTTTCACTGTTATAGATTGAATAGCAGTTGCTTGTCTTTAAGCGGGTGTGTCAGGCCTACAGCGTGTACTCTGCCAACCTTTTCAAGTGCACATTGCCACTCATATCTGGTGTCACAATAGCGTGCATTTAAAACCAAATTTTTTTTCACTGTTATAGATAGAATAGTAGTTACTTGTCATCAAGCGGTTGTGTCAGGCCTTCAGCGTGTACTTTTCCAACCTCTGCAAGTGCACATTGCCACTCATATCTGGTGTCACAATAGCGTGCATTTAAAACCAAAAAACTTTTTTCACTGTTATAGATTGAATAGCAGTTAGTTGTCTGCAAGCGGGTGTCAGGCCTACAGCATGTACTCTGCCAACCTCTGCAAGTACACATTGCCACTAATATCTGGTGTCACAATAGCGTGCATTTAAAACCCAAAAACTTTTTTCACTGTTATAGATTGAATAGCAGTTAGTTGTCTTCAAGCGGGTGTGTCAGGCCTTCAGCGTGTACTCTGCAAACCTCTGCAAGTGCACATTGCAACTCATATCTGGTGTCACAATAGCGTGCATTTAAAACCAAAAAACTTTTTTCACTGTTATAAATTGAATAGCAGTTACTTGTCTTCAAGCGGGTGTGTCAGGCCTACAGCGTGAACTCTGCCAACCTCTGCAAGGGCACATTGCCACTAATATATGGTGTCACAATAGCTTGCATTTAAAACAAAAAAAACTTTTTCACTGTTATAGATTGAATAGCAGTTGCTTGTCTTTAAGTGGGTGTGTCAGGCCTACAGCGTGTACTCTGCCAACCTTTTCAAGTGCATATTGCCACTCATATCTGGTGTCACAATAGCGTGCATTTAAAACCAAATTTTTTTTCACTGTTATAGATAGAATAGTAGTTACTTGTCATCAAGCGGTTGTGTCAGGCCTTCAGCGTGTACTTTTCCAACCTCTGCAAGTGCACATTGCCACTCATATCTGGTGTCACAATAGCGTGCATTTAAAACCCAAAAACTTTTTTCACTGTTATAGATTGAATAGCAGTTAGTTGTCTGCAAGCGGGTGTCAGGCCTACAGCATGTACTCTGCCAACCTCTGCAAGTACACATTGCCACTAATATCTGGTGTCACAATAGCGTGCATTTAAAACCCAAAAACTTTTTTCACTGTTATAGATTGAATAGCAGTTAGTTGTCTTCAAGCGGGTGTGTCAGGCCTTCAGCGTGTACTCTGCCAAGCTCTGCAATTGCACATTGCAACTCATATCTGGTGTCACAATAGCGTGCATTTAAAACCAAAAAACTTTTTTCACTGTTATAAATTGAATAGCAGTTACTTGTCTTCAAGCGGGTGTGTCAGGCCTACAGCGTGAACTCTGCCAACCTCTGCAAGTGCACATTGCCACTAATATATGGTGTCACAATAGCTTGCATTTAAAACAAAAAAAGTTTTTCACTGTTATAGATTGAATAGCAGTTGCTTGTCTTTAAGCGGGTGTGTCAGGCCTACAGCGTGTACTCTGCCAAGCTCTGCAAGTGCACATTGCAACTCATATCTGGTGTCACAATAGCGTGCATTTAAAACCAAAAAACTTTTTTCACTGTTATAAATTGAATAGCAGTTACTTGTCATCAAGCGGGTGTGTCAGGCCTTCAGCGTGTACTTTTCCAACCTCTGCAAGTGCACATTGCCACTCATATCTGGTGTCACAATAGCGTGCATTTAAAACCCAAAAACTTTTTTCACTGTTATAGATTGAATAGCAGTTAGTTGTCTTCAAGCGGGTGTGAAGGCCTACAGCGTGTACTCTGCCAACCTCTGCAAGTGCACATTGCCACTCATATCTGGTGTCACAATAGCGTGCATTTAAAACCACAAACTTTTTTCACTGTTATAGATTGAATAGCAGTTACTTGTCTTCAAGCGGGTGTGTCAGGCCTACAGCGTGTTTTCTGCCAACCTCTGCAAGTGCACATTGCCACTCATATCTGGTGTCACAATAGCGTGCATTTAAAACCCAAAAACTTTTTTCACTGTTATAGATTGAATAGCAGTTACTTGTCTTCAAGTGGGTGTGTCAGGCCTACAGCGTGTACTCTGCCAACCTCTGCAAGTGCACATTACCACTAATATCTGGTGTCACAACAGCGTGCATTTAAAACCCAAAAACTTTTTTCACTGTTATAAATTGAATAGCAGTTACTTGTCTTCAAGCGGGTGTGTCAGGCCTTCAGCGTATACTCTGCCAACCTCTGCAAGTGCACATTGCCACTCATATCTAGTGTCACAATAGCGTGCATTTAAAACCCAAAAACTTTTTTCACTGTTATAGATTGAATAGCAGTTAGTTGTCTTCAAGCGGGTGTGAAGGCCTACAGCGTGTACTCTGCCAACCTCTGCAAGTGCACATTGCCACTCATATCTGGTGTCACAATAGCGTGCATTTAAAACCAAAAAAACTTTTTTCACTGTTATAGATTGAATAGCAGTTACTTGTCTTCAAGCGGGTGTGTCAGGCCTACAGCGTGTACTCTGCCAACCTCTGCAAGTGCACATTGCCACTAATATCTGGTGTCACAATAGCGTGCATTTAAAACCCAAAAACTTTTTTCACCGTTATAGATTGAATAGCAGTTAGTTGTCTTCAAGCGGGTGTGTCAGGCCTACAGCATGTACTCTGCCAACCTCTACAAGTGCACATTGCCACTCATATATGGTGTCACAACAGCGTGCATTTAAAACCCAAAAACTTTTTTCACTGGTATAGATTGAATAGCAGTTGCTTGTCTTCAAGCGGGTGTGTCAGGCCTACAGCGTGTACTCTGCCAACCTCTGCAAGTGCACATTGCCACTCATATCTGGTGTCACAATAGTGTGCATTTAAAACCAAAAAACTTTTTTTACTGTTGTAGATTGAATAGCAGTTAGTTGTCTTCAAGCGGGTGTGTCAGGCCTACAGCGTGTACTCTGCCAACCTCTGCAAGTGCACATTGCCACTCATATCTGGTGTCACAATAGCGTGCATTTAAAACCAATTTTTTTTTTCACTGTTATACATAGAATAGTAGTTACTTGTCTTCAAGCAGGTGTGTCAGGCCTTCAGCGTGTACTCTTCCAACCTCTGCAAGTGCACATTGCCACTCATATCTGGTGTCACAATAGTGTGCATTTAAAACCAAAAAACTTTTTTTACTGTTATAGATTGAATAGCAGTTAGTTGTCTTAAAGCGGGTGTGTCAGGCCTACAGCGTGTACTCTGCCAACCTCTGCAAGTGCACATTGCCACTCATATCTGGTGTCACAATAGCGTGCATTTAAAACCAAAAAACTTTTTTCACTGTTATAGATTGAATAGCAGTGGTTGTCTTCAAGCGGGTGTGTCAGGCCTACAGCGTGTACTCTGCCAACCTCTGCAATTGCACATTGCCACTCATATCTGGTGTCACAAAAGCGTGCATTTAAAACCAATTTTTTTTTCACTGTTATACATAGAATAGTAGTTACTTGTCTTCAAGCGGGTGTGTCAGGCCTTCAGCGTGTACTCTTCCAACCTCTGCAAGTGCACATTGCCACTCATATCTGGTGTCACAATAGCGTGCATTTAAAACCAAAAAACTTTTTTCACTGTTATAGATTGAATAGCAGTTACTTGTCTTCAAGCGGGTGTGTCAGGCCTACAGCGTGTTTTCTGCCAACCTCTGCAAGTGCACATTGCCACTCATATCTGGTGTCACAATAGCGTGCATTTAAAACCCAAAAACTTTTTTCACTGTTATAGATTGAATAGCAGTTACTTGTCTTCAAGTGGGTGTGTCAGGCCTACAGCGTGTACTCTGCCAACCTCTGCAAGTGCACATTACCACTAATATCTGGTGTCACAACAGCGTGCATTTAAAACCAAAAAACTTTTTTCACTGTTATAAATTGAATAGCAGTTACTTGTCTTCAAGCGGGTGTGTCAGGCCTTCAGCGTATACTCTGCCAACCTCTGCAAGTGCACATTGCCACTCATATCTAGTGTCACAATAGCGTGCATTTAAAACCAAAAAACTTTTTTCACTGTTATAGATTGAATAGCAGTTAGTTGTCTTCAAGCGGGTGTGAAGGCCTACAGCGTGTACTCTGCCAACCTCTGCAAGTGCACATTGCCACTCATATCTGGTGTCACAATAGCGTGCATTTAAAACCAAAAAAACTTTTTTCACTGTTATAGATTGAATAGCAGTTACTTGTCTTCAAGCGGGTGTGTCAGGCCTACAGCGTGTTTTCTGCCAACCTCTGCAAGTGCACATTGCCACTAATATCTGGTGTCACAATAGCGTGCATTTAAAACCCAAAAACTTTTTTCACCGTTATAGATTGAATAGTAGTTAGTTGTCTTCAAGCGGGTGTGTCAGGCCTACAGCATGTACTCTGCCAACCTCTACAAGTGCACATTGCCACTCATATATGGTGTCACAACAGCGTGCATTTAAAACCCCAAAACTTTTTTCACTGGTATAGATTGAATAGCAGTTGCTTGTCTTCAAGCGGGTGTGTCAGGCCTACAGCGTGTACTCTGCCAACCTCTGCAAGTGCACATTGCCACTCATATCTGGTGTCACAATAGTGTGCATTTAAAACCAAAAAACTTTTTTTACTGTTGTAGATTGAATAGCAGTTAGTTGTCTTCAAGCGGGTGTGTCAGGCCTACAGCGTGTACTCTGCCAACCTCTGCAAGTGCACATTGCCACTCATATCTGGTGTCACAATAGCGTGCATTTAAAACCAATTTTTTTTTCACTGTTATACATAGAATAGTAGTTACTTGTCTTCAAGCAGGTGTGTCAGGCCTTCAGCGTGTACTCTTCCAACCTCTGCAAGTGCACATTGCCACTCATATCTGGTGTCACAATAGTGTGCATTTAAAACCAAAAAACTTTTTTTACTGTTATAGATTGAATAGCAGTTAGTTGTCTTAAAGCGGGTGTGTCAGGCCTACAGCGTGTACTCTGCCAACCTCTGCAAGTGCACTTTGCCACTCATATCTGGTGTCACAATAGCGTGCATTTAAAACCAAAAAACTTTTTTCACTGTTATAGATTGAATAGCAGTGGTTGTCTTCAAGCGGGTGTGTCAGGCCTACAGCGTGTACTCTGCCAACCTCTGCAATTGCACATTGCCACTCATATCTGGTGTCACAAAAGCGTGCATTTAAAACCAATTTTTTTTTCACTGTTATACATAGAATAGTAGTTACTTGTCTTCAAGCGGGTGTGTCAGGCCTTCAGCGTGTACTCTTCCAACCTCTGCAAGTGCACATTGCCACTCATATCTGGTGTCACAATAGCGTGCATTTAAAACCAAAAAACTTTTTTCACTGTTATAGATTGAATAGCAGTTAGTTGTCTTCAAGCGGGTGTGAAGGCCTACAGCGTGTACTCTGCCAACCTCTGCAAGTGCACATTGCCACTCATATCTGGTGTCACAATAGCGTGCATTTAAAACCAAAAACTTTTTTCACTGTTATAGATTGAATAGCAGTTACTTGTCTTCAAGCGGGTGTGTCAGGCCTACAGCGTGTTTTCTGCCAACCTCTGCAAGTGCACATTGCCACTCATATCTGGTGTCACAATAGCGTGCATTTAAAACCAAAAAACTTTTTTCACTGTTATAGATTGAATAGCAGTTACTTGTCTTCAAGCGGGTGTGTCAGGCCTACAGCGTGTACTCTGCCAACCTCTGCAAGTGCACATTACCACTAATATCTGGTGTCACAACAGCGTGCATTTAAAACCAAAAAACTTTTTTCACTGTTATAAATTGAATAGCAGTTACTTGTCTTCAAGCGGGTGTGTCAGGCCTTCAGCGTGTACTCTGCCAACCTCTGCAAATGCACATTGCCACTCATATCTAGTGTCACAATAGCGTGCATTTAAAACCAAAAAACTTTTTTCACTGTTATAGATTGAATAGCAGTTAGTTGTCTTCAAGCGGGTGTGAAGGCCTACAGCGTGTACTCTGCCAACCTCTGCAAGTGCACATTGCCACTCATATCTGGTGTCACAATAGCGTGCATTTAAAACCAAAAAACTTTTTTCACTGTTATAGATTGAATAGCAGTTACTTGTCTTCAAGCGGGTGTGTCAGGCCTACAGCGTGTTTTCTGCCAACCTCTGCAAGTGCACATTGCCACTAATATCTGGTGTCACAATAGCGTGCATTTAAAACCCAAAAACGTTTTTCACTGTTATAGATTGAATAGCAGTTAGTTGTCTTCAAGCGGGTGTGTCAGGCCTACAGCATGTACTCTGCCAACCTCTACAAGTGCACATTGCCACCCATATCTGGTGTCACAATAGCGTGCATTTAAAACCAATTTTTTTTTTCAGTGTTATAGATAGAATAGTAGTTACTTTTCTTCAAGCGGGTGTGTCAGGCCTTCAGCGTGTACTCTTCAAACCTCTGCAAGTGCACATTGCCACTCATATCTGGTGTCACGATAGCGTGCATTTAAAACCCAAAAACTTTTTTCACTGTTATAGATTGAATAGCAGTTAATTTTCTTTAAGCGGGTGTGTCAGGCCTACAGCGTGTACTCTGCCAACCTCTACGAGTGCACATTGCCACTCATATATGGTGTCACAACAGCGTGCATTTAAAACCCAAAAACTTTTTTCACTGTTATAAATTGAATAGCAGTTACTTGTCTTCAAGCAGGTGTGTCAGGCCTACAGCGTGTACTCTGCCAACCTCTGCAAGTGCACATTGCCACTAATATCTGGTGTCACAATAGCGTGCATTTAAAACCCAAAAACTTTTTTCACTGTTATAAATTGAATAGCAGTTACTTGTCTTCAAGCGGGTGTGTCAGGCCTACAGCGTGAACTCTGCCATCCTTTGCAAGTGCACATTGCCACTAATATCTGGTGTCACAATAGCTTGCATTTAAAACAAAAAAAACGTTTTTCACTGTTATAGATTGAATAGCAGTTAGTTGTCTGCAAGCGGGTGTCAGGCCTACAGCATGTACTCTGCCAACCTCTGCAAGTACACATTGCCACTAATATCTGGTGTCACAATAGCGTGCATTTAAAACCAAAAAACTTTTTTCACTGTTATAAATTGAATAGCAGTTACTTGTCTTCAAGCGGGTGTGTCAGGCCTACAGAATGTACTCTGCCAACCTCTACAAGTGCACATTGCCACTCATATATGGTGTCACAACAGCGTGCATTTAAAACCCAAAAACTTTTTTCACTGTTATAAATTGAATAGCAGTTACTTGTCTTCAAGCAGGTGTGTCAGGCCTACAGCGTGTACTCTGCCAACCTCTGCAAGTGCACATTGCCACTAATATCTGGTGTCACAATAGCGTGCATTTAAAACCAAAAAACTTTTTTCACTGTTATAAATTGAATAGCAGTTACTTGTCTTCAAGCGGGTGTGTCAGGCCTACAGCGTGAACTCTGCCAACCTCTGCAAGTGCACATTGCCACTAATATCTGGTGTCACAAAAGCTTGCATTTAAAACAAAAAAACGTTTTTCACTGTTATAGATTGAATAGCAGTTGCTTGTCTTCAAGCGGGTGTGTCCGGCCTACAGCGTGTACTCTGCCAACCTCTGCAAGTGCACATTGCCACTCATATCTGGTGTCACAATAGCGTGCATTTAAAACCAAAAAACTTTTTTTACTGTTGTAGATTGAATAGCAGTTAGTTGTCTTCAAGCGGGTGTGTCAGGCCTACAGCGTGTACTCTGCCAACCTCTGCAAGTGCACATTGCCACTCATATCTGGTGTCACAAAAGCGTGCATTTAAAACCAATTTTTTTTTCACTGTTATACATAGAATAGTAGTTACTTGTCTTCAAGCGGGTGTGTCAGGCCTTCAGCGTGTACTCTTCCAACCTCTGCAAGTGCACATTGCCACTCATATCTGTTGTCACAATAGTGTGCATTTAAAACCAAAAAACTTTTTTCACTGTTATAGATTGAATAGCAGTTACTTGTCTGCAAGCGGGTGTCAGGCCTACAGCGTGTACTCTGCCAACCTCTGCAAGTGCACATTACCACTCATATCTGGTGTCACAATAGCGTGCATTTAAAACCAAAGAACTTTTTTCACTGTTATAGATTGAATAGCAGTTAATTGTCTTTAAGCGGGTGTGTCAGGCCTACAGCGTGTACTCTGCCAACCTCTGCAAGTGCACATTGCCACTAATATCTGGTGTCACAATAGCGTGCATTTAAAACCCAAAAACTTTTTTCACTGTTATAGATTGAATAGCAGTTAGTTGTCTTCAAGCGGGTGTGTCAGGCCTACAGCATGTACTCTGCCAACCTCTGCAAGTGCACATTGCCACTCATATCTGGTGTCACAATAGCGTGCATTTAAAACCAAAAAACTTTTTTCACTGTTATAGATTGAATAGCAGTTACTTGTCTTCAAGCGGGTGTGTCAGGCCTACAGTGTGTACTCTGCCAATCTCTGCAAGTGCACATTACCACTCATATCTGGTGTCACAATAGCGTGCATTTAAAACCAAAAAACTTTTTTCACTGTTATAGATTGAAAAGCAGTTACTTGTCTTCAAGCGGGTGTGTCAGTCCTACAGTGTGTACTCTGCCAACCTCTGCAAGTGCACATTGCCACTCATATCTGGTGTCACAATAGCCTGCATTTAAAACCAAATTTTTTTTTCACTGTTATAGATAGAATAGTAGTTACTTGTCATCAAGCGGGTGTGTCAGGCCTTCAGCGTGTACTTTTCCAACCTCTGCAAGTGCACATTGCCACTCATATCTGGTGTCACAATAGCGTGCATTTAAAACCCAAAAACTTTTTTCACTGTTATACATTGAATAGCAGTTAATTTTCTTTAAGTGGGTGTGTCAGGCCTACAGCGTGTACTCTGCCAACCTCTGCAAGTGCACATTGCCACTAATATCTGGTGTCACAATAGCGTGCATTTAAAACCCAAAAACTTTTTTCACTGTTATAGATTGAATAGCAGTTAGTTGTCTTCAAGCGGGTGTGTCAGGCCTACAGAATGTACTCTGCCAACCTCTACAAGTGCACATTGCCACTCATATATGGTGTCACAACAGCGTGCATTTAAAACCCAAAAACTTTTTTCACTGTTATAAATTGAATAGCAGTTACTTGTCTTCAAGCAGGTGTGTCAGGCCTACAGCGTGTACTCTGCCAACCTCTGCAAGTGCACATTGCCACTAATATCTGGTGTCACAATAGCGTGCATTTAAAACCAAAAAACTTTTTTCACTGTTATAAATTGAATAGCAGTTACTTGTCTTCAAGCGGGTGTGTCAGGCCTACAGCGTGAACTCTGCCAACCTCTGCAAGTGCACATTGCCACTAATATCTGGTGTCACAATAGCTTGCATTTAAAACAAAAAAGTTTTTCACTGTTATAGATTGAATAGCAGTTGCTTGTCTTCAAGCGGGTGTGTCCGGCCTACAGCGTGTACTCTGCCAACCTCTGCAAGTGCACATTGCCACTCATATCTGGTGTCACAATAGCGTGCATTTAAAACCAAAAAACTTTTTTTACTGTTGTAGATTGAATAGCAGTTAGTTGTCTTCAAGCGGGTGTGTCAGGCCTACAGCGTGTACTCTGCCAACCTCTGCAAGTGCACATTGCCACTCATATCTGGTGTCACAAAAGCGTGCATTTAAAACCAATTTTTTTTTCACTGTTATACATAGAATAGTAGTTACTTGTCTTCAAGCGGGTGTGTCAGGCCTTCAGCGTGTACTCTTCCAACCTCTGCAAGTGCACATTGCCACTCATATCTGGTGTCACAATAGTGTGCATTTAAAACCAAAAAACTTTTTTCACTGTTATAGATTGAATAGCAGTTACTTGTCTGCAAGCGGGTGTCAGGCCTACAGCGTGTACTCTGCCAACCTCTGCAAGTGCACATTACCACTCATATCTGGTGTCACAATAGCGTGCATTTAAAACCAAAGAACTTTTTTCACTGTTATAGATTGAATAGCAGTTAATTGTCTTTAAGCGGGTGTGTCAGGCCTACAGCGTGTACTCTGCCAACCTCTGCAAGTGCACATTGCCACTAATATCTGGTGTCACAATAGCGTGCATTTAAAACCCAAAAACTTTTTTCACTGTTATAGATTGAATAGCAGTTAGTTGTCTTCAAGCGGGTGTGTCAGGCCTACAGCATGTACTCTGCCAACCTCTGCAAGTGCACATTGCCACTCATATCTGGTGTCACAATAGCGTGCATTTAAAACCAAAAAACTTTTTTCACTGTTATAGATTGAATTGCAGTTAATTGTCTTTAAGCGGGTGTGTCAGGCCTACAGCGTGTACTCTGCCAACCTCTGCAAGTGCACATTGCCACTAATATCTGGTGTCACAAAAGCGTGCATTTAAAACCCAAAAACTTTTTTCACTGTTATAGATTGAATAGCAGTTAGTTGTCTTCAAGCGGGTGTGTCAGGCCTACAGCATGTACTCTGCCAACCTCTGCAAGTGCACATTGCCACTCATATCTGGTGTCACAATAGCGTGCATTTAAAACCAAAAAACTTTTTTCACTGTTATAGATTGAATAGCAGTTACTTGTCTTCAAGCGGGTGTGTCAGGCCTACAGTGTGTACTCTGCCAATCTCTGCAAGTGCACATTACCACTCATATCTGGTGTCACAATAGCGTGCATTTAAAACCAAAAAACTTTTTTCACTGTTATAGATTGAAAAGCAGTTACTTGTCTTCAAGCGGATGTGTCAGTCCTACAGTGTGTACTCTGCCAACCTCTGCAAGTGCACATTGCCACTCATATCTGGTGTCACAATAGCCTGCATTTAAAACCAAATTTTTGTTTTCACTGTTATAGATAGAATAGTAGTTACTTGTCATCAAGCGGGTGTGTCAGGCCTTCAGCGTGTACTTTTCCAACCTCTGCAAGTGCACATTGCCACTCATATCTGGTGTCACAATAGCGTGCATTTAAAACCCAAAAACTTTTTTCACTGTTATAGATTGAATAGCAGTTAATTTTCTTTAAGCGGGTGTGTCAGGCCTACAGCGTGTACTCTGCCAACCTCTGCAAGTGCACATTGCCACTAATATCTGGTGTCACAATAGCGTGCATTTAAAACCCAAAAACTTTTTTCACTGTTATAGATTGAATAGCAGTTAGTTGTCTTCAAGCGGGTGTGTCAGGCCTACAGAATGTACTCTGCCAACCTCTACAAGTGCACATTGCCACTCATATATGGTGTCACAACAGCGTGCATTTAAAACCCAAAAACTTTTTTCACTGTTATAAATTGAATAGCAGTTACTTGTCTTCAAGCAGGTGTGTCAGGCCTACAGCGTGTACTCTGCCAACCTCTGCAAGTGCACATTGCCACTCATATCTGGTGTCACAATAGCGTGCATTTAAAACCAAAAAACTTTTTTCACTGTTATAGATTGAATAGCAGTTACTTGTCTTCAAGCGGGTGTGTCAGGCCTACAGCATGTACTCTGCCAACCTCTGCAAGTGCACATTGCAACTCATATCTGGTGTCACAATAGCGTGCATTTAAAACCAAAAAACTGTTTTCACTGTTATAGATTGAATAGCAGTTAGTTGTCTTCAAGCGGGTGTGAAGGCCTACAGCGTGTACTCTGCCAACCTCTGCAAGTGCACATTGCCACTCATATCTGGTGTCACAATAGCGTGCATTTAAAACCAAAAAACTTTTTTCACTGTTATAGATTGAATAGCAGTTAGTTGTCTTCAAGCGGGTGTGTCAGGCCTACAGCATGTACTCTGCCAACCTCTACAAGTGCACATTGCCACTCATATATGGTGTCACAACAGCGTGCATTTAAAACCCAAAAACTTTTTTCACTGGTATAGATTGAATAGCAGTTGCTTGTCTTCAAGCGGGTGTGTCAGGCCTACAGCGTGTACTCTGCCAACCTCTGCAAGTGCACATTGCCACTCATATCTGGTGTCACAATAGCGTGCATTTAAAACCAAAAAACTTTTTTTACTGTTGTAGATTGAATAGCAGTTAGTTGTCTTCAAGCGGGTGTGTCAGGCCTACAGCGTGTACTCTGCCAACCTCTGCAAGTGCACATTGCCACTCATATCTGGTGTCACAATAGCGTGCATTTAAAACCAATTTTTTTTTTCACTGTTATACATAGAATAGTAATTACTTGTCTTCAAGCAGGTGTGTCAGGCCTTCAGCGTGTACTCTTCCAACCTCTGCAAGTGCACATTGCCACTCATATCTGGTGTCACAATAGTGTGCATTTAAAACCAAAAAACTTTTTTTACTGTTATAGATTGAATAGCAGTTAGTTGTCTTCAAGCGGGTGTGTCAGGCCTACAGCATGTACTCTGCCATCCCCTGCAAGTACACATTGCCACTCATATCTGGTGTCACAATAGCGTGCATTTAAAACCCAAAAACTTTTTTCACTGTTATAGATTGAATAGCAGTTAGTTGTCTTCAAGCGGGTGTGTCAGGCCTTCAGCGTGTACTCTGCAAACCTCTGCAAGTGCACATTGCCACTCATATCTGGTGTCACAATAGCATGCATTTAAAACCAAAAAACTTTTTTCACTGTTATAGATTGAAAAGCAGTTACTTGTCTTCAAGCGGGTGTGTCAGGCCTACAGCATGTACTCTGCCAACCTCTGCAAGTGCACATTGCCACTCATATCTGGTGTCACAATAGCCTGCATTTAAAACCAAATTTTTTTTTCACTGTTATAGATAGAATAGTAGTTACTTGTCATCAAGCGGGTGTGTCAGGCCTTCAGCGTGTACTTTTCCAACCTCTGCAAGTGCACATTGCCACTCATATCTGGTGTCACAATAGTGTGCATTTAAAACCAAAAAACTTTTTTCACTGTTATAGATTGAATAGCAGTTACTTGTCTGCAAGCGGTGTCAGGCCTACAGCGTGTACTCTGCTAACCTCTGCAAGTGCACTTTGACACTCATATCTGGTGTCACAATAGTGTGCATTTAAAACTGAAAAACTTTTTTTACTGTTATAGATTGAATAGCAGTTAGTTGTCTTCAAGCGGGTGTGTCAGGCCTACAGCGTGTACTCTGCCAACCTCTGCAAGTGCACATTGCCACTCATATCTGGTGTCACAATAGCGTGCATTTAAAACCAATTTTTTTTTTCACTGTTATACATAGAATAGTAATTACTTGTCTTCAAGCAGGTGTGTCAGGCCTTCAGCGTGTACTCTTCCAACCTCTGCAAGTGCACATTGCCACTCATATCTGGTGTCACAATAGCGTGCATTTAAAACCCAAAAACTTTTTTCACTGTTATAGATTGAATAGCAGTTAGTTGTCTTCAAGCTGGTGTGTCAGGCCTTCAGTGTGTACTCTGCCAACCTCTGCAAGTGCACATTGCCACTCATATCTGGTGTCACAAAAGCGTGCATTTAAAACCATTTTTTTTTTCACTGTTATACATAGAATAGTAGTTACTTGTCTTCAAGCGGGTGTGTCAGGCCTTCAGCGTGTACTCTTCCAACCTCTGCAAGTGCACATTGCCACTCATATCTGGTGTCACAATAGCGTGCATTTGAAACCAAAAAACTTTTTTCACTGTTATAGATTGAATAGCAGTTAGTTTTCTTCAAGCGGGTGTGAAGGCCTACAGCGTGTACTCTGCCAACCTCTGCAAGTGCACATTGCCACTCATATCTGGTGTCACAATAGCGTGCATTTAAAACCAAAAACTTTTTTCACTGTTATAGATTGAATAGCAGTTACTTGTCTTCAAGCGGGTGTGTCAGGCCTACAGCGTGTTTTCTGCCAACCTCTGCAAGTGCACATTGCCACTCATATCTGGTGTCACAATAGCGTGCATTTAAAACCAAAAAACTTTTTTCACTGTTATAGATTGAATAGCAGTTACTTGTCTTCAAGCGGGTGTGTCAGGCCTACAGCGTGTACTCTGCCAACCTCTGCAAGTGCACATTACCACTAATATCTGGTGTCACAACAGCGTGCATTTAAAACCAAAAACCTTTTTTCACTGTTATAAATTGAATAGCAGTTACTTGTCTTCAAGCGGGTGTGTCAGGCCTTCAGCGTGTACTCTGCCAACTTCTACAAGTGCACATTGCCACTCATATCTAGTGTCACAATAGCGTGCATTTAAAACCAAAAAACTTTTTTCACTGTTATAGATTGAATAGCAGTTAGTTGTCTTCAAGCGGGTGTGAAGGCCTAAAGCGTGTACTCTGCCAACCTCTGCAAGTGCACATTGCCACTCATATCTGGTGTCACAATAGCGTGCATTTAAAACCAAAAAACTTTTTTCACTGTTATAGATTGAATAGCAGTTACTTGTCTTCAAGCGGGTGTGTCAGGCCTACAGCGTGTTTTCTGCCAACCTCTGCAAGTGCACATTGCCACTAATATCTGGTGTCACAATAGCGTGCATTTAAAACCCAAAAACTTTTTTCACCGTTATAGATTGAATAGCAGTTAGTTGTCTTCAAGCGGGTGTGTCAGGCCTACAGCATGTACTCTGCCAACCTCTACAAGTGCACATTGCCACTCATATATGGTGTCACAACAGCGTGCATTTAAAACCCAAAAACTTTTTTCACTGGTATAGATTGAATAGCAGTTGCTTGTCTTCAAGCGGGTGTGTCAGGCCTACAGCGTGTACTCTGCCAACCTCTGCAAGTGCACATTGCCACTCATATCTGGTGTCACAATAGCGTGCATTTAAAACCAAAAAACTTTTTTTACTGTTGTAGATTGAATAGCAGTTAGTTGTCTTCAAGCGGGTGTGTCAGGCCTACAGCGTGTACTCTGCCAACCTCTGCAAGTGCACATTGCCACTCATATCTGGTGTCACAATAGCGTGCATTTAAAACCAATTTTTTTTTTCACTGTTATACATAGAATAGTAGTTACTAGTCTTCAAGCAGGTGTGTCAGGCCTTCAGCGTGTACTCTTCCAACCTCTGCAAGTGCACATTGCCACTCATATCTGGTGTCACAATAGTGTGCATTTAAAACCAAAAAACTTTTTTTACTGTTATAGATTGAATAGCAGTTAGTTGTCTTAAAGCGGGTGTGTCAGGCCTACAGCATGTACTCTGCCATCCCCTGCAAGTACACATTGCCACTCATATCTGGTGTCACAATAGCGTGCATTTAAAACCCAAAAACTTTTTTCACTGTTATAGATTGAATAGCAGTTACTTGTCTTCAAGCGGGTGTGTCAGGCCTTCAGTGTGTACTCTGCCAACCTCTGCAAGTGCACATTGCCACTCATATCTGGTGTCACAA
Organism: Pelobates fuscus; assembly: GCF_036172605.1. NCBI lineage: Eukaryota > Metazoa > Chordata > Amphibia > Anura > Pelobatidae > Pelobates > Pelobates fuscus. Next base: position 57,048,648 of record NC_086327.1, read on the forward strand.
TAGCGTGCATTTAAAACCCAAAAACTTTTTTCACTGTTATAGATTGAATAGCAGTTACTTGTCTTCAAGCGGGTGTGTCAGGCCTACAGCGTGTACTCTGCCAACCCCTGCAAGTACACATTGCCACTCATATCTGGTGTCACAATAGCGTGCATTTAAAACCCAAAAACTTTTTTCACTGTTATAGATTGAATAGCAGTTAGTTGTCTTCAAGCTGGTGTGTCAGGCCTTCAGTGTGTACTCTGCCAACCTCTGCAAGTGCACATTGCCACTCATATCTGGTGTCACAATAGCGTGCATTTAAAACCAAAAAACTTTTTTTACTGTTGTAGATTGAATAGCAGTTAGTTGTCTTCAAGCGGGTGTGTCAGGCCTACAGCGTGTACTCTGCCAACCTCTGCAAGTGCACATTGCCACTCATATCTGGTGTCACAAAAGCGTGCATTTAAAACCAATTTTTTTTTCACTGTTATACATAGAATAGTAGTTACTTGTCTTCAAGCGGGTGTGTCAGGCCTTCAGCGTGTACTCTTCCAACCTCTGCAAGTGCACATTGCCACTCATATCTGGTGTCACAATAGTGTGCATTTAAAACCAAAAAACTTTTTTCACTGTTATAGATTGAATAGCAGTTACTTGTCTGCAAGCGGGTGTCAGGCCTACAGCGTGTACTCTGCCAACCTCTGCAAGTGCACATTACCACTCATATCTGGTGTCACAATAGCGTGCATTTAAAACCAAAGAACTTTTTTCACTGTTATAGATTGAATAGCAGTTAATTGTCTTTAAGCGGGTGTGTCAGGCCTACAGCGTGTACTCTGCCAACCTCTGCAAGTGCACATTGCCACTAATATCTGGTGTCACAATAGCGTGCATTTAAAACCCAAAAACTTTTTTCACTGTTATAGATTGAATAGCAGTTAGTTGTCTTCAAGCGGGTGTGTCAGGCCTACAGCATGTACTCTGCCAACCTCTGCAAGTGCACATTGCCACTCATATCTGGTGTCACAATAGCGTGCATTTAAAACCAAAAAACTTTTTTCACTGTTATAGATTGAATAGCAGTTACTTGTCTTCAAGCGGGTGTGTCAGGCCTACAGTGTGTACTCTGCCAATCTCTGCAAGTGCACATTACCACTCATATCTGGTGTCACAATAGCATGCATTTAAAACAAAAAAACTTTTTTCACTGTTATAGATTAAAAAGCAGTTACTTGTCTTCAAGCGGGTGTGTCAGTCCTACAGTGTGTACTCTGCCAACCTCTGCAAGTGCACATTGCCACTCATATCTGGTGTCACAATAGCCTGCATTTAAAACCAATTTTTTTTTTCACTGTTATAGATAGAATAGTAGTTACTTGTCATCAAGCGGGTGTGTCAGGCCTTCAGCGTGTACTTTTCCAACCTCTGCAAGTGCACATTGCCACTCATATCTGGTGTCACAATAGCGTGCATTTAAACCCAAAACACTTTTTTCACTGATATAGATTGAATAGCAGTTAGTTGTCTGCAAGCGGATGTCAGGCCTACAGCATGTACTCTGCCAACCTCTGCAAGTACATATTGCCACTAATATCTGGTGTCACAATAGCGTGCATTTAAAACCCAAAAACTTTTTTCACTGTTATAGATTGAATAGCAGTTAGTTGTCTTCAAGCGGGTGTGTCAGGCCTTCAGCGTGTACTCTGCCAAGCTCTGCAAGTGCACATTGCAACTCATATCTGGTGTCACAATAGCGTGCATTTAAAACCAAAAAACTTTTTTCCCTTTTATAAATTGAATAGCAGTTACTTGTCTTCAAGCGGGTGTGTCAGGCCTACAGCGTGAACTCTGCCAACCTCTGCAAGTGCACATTGCCACTAATATATGGTGTCACAATAGCTTGCATTTAAAACAAAAAAACGTTTTTCACTGTTATAGATTGAATAGCAGTTGCTTGTCTTCAAGCGGGTGTGTCAGGCCTTCAGCGTGTACTCTGCAAACCTCTGCAAGTGCACATTGCAACTCATATCTGGTGTCACAATAGCGTGCATCTAAAACCAAAAAACGTTTTTCACTGTTATAAATTGAATAGCAGTTACTTGTCTTCAAGCGGGTGTGTCAGGCCTACAGCGTGAACTCTGCCAACCTCTGCAAGTGCACATTGCCACTAATATATGGTGTCACAATAGCTTACATTTAAAACAAAAAAAGTTTTTCACTGTTATAGATTGAATAGCAGTTGCTTGTCTTTAAGCGGGTGTGTCAGGCCTACAGCGTGTACTCTGCCAAGCTCTGCAAGTGCACATTGCAACTCATATCTGGTGTCACAATAGCGTGCATTTAAAACCAAAAAACTTTTTTCACTGTTATAAATTGAATAGCAGTTACTTGTCATCAAGCGGGTGTGTCAGGCCTTCAGCGTGTACTTTTCCAACCTCTGCAAGTGCACATTGCCACTCATATCTGGTGTCACAATAGCGTGCATTTAAAACCAAAAAACTTTTTTCACTGTTATAGATTGAATAGCAGTTAGTTGTCTTCAAGCGGGTGTGAAGGCCTACAGCGTGTACTCTGCCAACCTCTGCAAGTGCACATTGCCACTCATATCTGGTGTCACAATAGCGTGCATTTAAAACAAAAAACTTTTTTCACTGTTATAGATTGAATAGCAGTTACTTGTCTTCAAGCGGGTGTGTCAGGCCTACAGCGTGTTTTCTGCCAACCTCTGCAAGTGCACATTGCCACTCATATCTGGTGTCACAATAGCGTGCATTTAAAACCAAAAAACTTTTTTCACTGTTATAGATTGAATAGCAGTTACTTGTCTTCAAGCGGGTGTGTCAGGCCTACAGCGTGTACTCTGCCAACCTCTGCAAGTGCACATTACCACTAATATCTGGTGTCACAACAGCGTGCATTTAAAACCAAAAAACTTTTTTCACTGTTATAAATTGAATAGCAGTTACTTGTCTTCAAGCGGGTGTGTCAGGCCTTCAGCGTGTACTCTGCCAACCTCTGCAAGTGCACATTGCCACTCATATCTGGTGTCACAATAGCGTGCATTTAAAACCAAAAAACTTTTTTCACTGTTATAGATTGAATAGCAGTTAGTTGTCTTCAAGCGGGTGTGAAGGCCTACAGCGTGTACTCTGCCAACCTCTGCAAGTGCACATTGCCACTCATATCTGGTGTCACAATAGCGTGCATTTAAAACCAAAAAACTTTTTTCACTGTTATAGATTGAATAGCAGTTACTTGTCTTCAAGCGGGTGTGTCAGGCCTACAGCGTGTTTTCTGCCAACCTCTGCAAGTGCACATTGCCACTAATATCTGGTGTCACAATAGCGTGCATTTAAAACCCAAAAACTTTTTTCACTGTTATAGATTGAATAGCAGTTAGTTGTCTTCAAGCGGGTGTGTCAGGCCTACAGCATGTACTCTGCCAACCTCTACAAGTGCACATTGCCACTCATATATGGTGTCACAACAGCGTGCATTTAAAACCCAAAAACTTTTTTCACTGGTATAGATTGAATAGCAGTTGCTTGTCTTCAAGCGGGTGTGTCAGGCCTACAGCGTGTACTCTGTCAACCTCTGCAAGTGCACATTGCCACTCATATCTGGTGTCACAATAGCGTGCATTTAAAACCAAAAAACTTTTTTTACTGTTGTAGATTGAATAGCAGTTAGTTGTCTTCAAGCGGGTGTGTCAGGCCTACAGCGTGTACTCTGCCAACCTCTGCAAGTGCACATTGCCACTCATATCTGGTGTCACAATAGCGTGCATTTAAAACCAATTTTTTTTTTCACTGTTATACATAGAATAGTAGTTACTTGTCTTCAAGCAGGTGTGTCAGGCCTTCAGCGTGTACTCTTCCAACCTCTGCAAGTGCACATTGCAACTCATATCTGGTGTCACAATAGTGTGCATTTAAAACCAAAAAACTTTTTTTACTGTTATAGATTGAATAGCAGTTGGTTGTCTTAAAGCGGGTGTGTCAGGCCTACAGCGTGTACTCTGCCAACCCCTGCAAGTACACATTGCCACTCATATCTGGTGTCACAATAGCGTGCATTTAAAACCAAAAACTTTTTTCACTGTTATAGATTGAATAGCAGTTAGTTGTCTTCAAGCTGGTGTGTCAGGCCTTCAGTGTGTACTCTGCCAACCTCTGCAAGTGCACATTGCCACTCATATCTGGTGTCACAATAGCGTGCATTTAAAACCAAAAAACTTTTTTCACTGTTATAAATTGAATAGCAGTTACTTGTCTTCAAGCGGTTGTGTCAGGCCTACAGCGTGAACTCTGCCAACCTCTGCAAGTGCACATTGCCACTAATATCTGGTGTCACAATAGCTTGCATTTAAAACAAAAAAACGTTTTTCACTGTTATAGATTGAATAGCAGTTGCTTGTCTTCAAGCGGGTGTGTCAGGCCTACAGCGTGTACTCTTCCAACCTCTGCAAGTGCACATTGCCACTCATATCTGGTGTCACAATAGCGTGCATTTAAAACCCAAAAACTTTTTTCACTGTTATAGATTGAATAGCAGTTAATTTTCTTTAAGCGGGTGTGTCAGGCCTACAGCGTGTACTCTGCCAACCTCTGCAAGTGCACATTGCCACTAATATCTGGTGTCACAATAACGTTCATTTAAAACCCAAAAACTTTTTTCACTGTTATAAATTGAATAGCAGTTACTTGTCTTCAAGCAGGTGTGTCAGGCCTACAGCGTGTACTCTGCCAAACTCTGCAAGTGCACATTGCCACTAATATCTGGTGTCACAATAGCGTGCATTTAAAACCAAAAAACTTTTTTCACTGTTATAGATTGAATAGCAGTTGCTTGTCTTCAAGCGGGTGTGTCAGGCCTACAGCGTGTACTCTGCCAACCTCTGCAAGTGCACATTGCCACTCATATCTGGTGTCACAATAGCGTGCATTTAAAACCCAAAAACTTTTTTTACTGTTGTAGATTGAATAGCAGTTAGTTGTCTTCAAGCGGGTGTGTCAGGCCTACAGCGTGTACTCTGCCAACCTCTGCAAGTGCACATTGCCACTCATATCTGGTGTCTCAATAGCGTGCATTTAAAACCAATTTTTTTTTCAATGTTATACATACAATAGTAGTTACTTGTCTTCAAGCAGGTGTGTCAGGCCTTCAGCGTGTACTCTTCCAACCTCTGCAAGTGCACATTGCCACTCATATCTGGTGTCACAATAGTGTGCATTTAAAACCAAAAAACTTTTTTTACTGTTATAGATTGAATAGCAGTTAGTTGTCTTAAAGCGGGTGTGTCAGGCCTACAGCGTGTACTCTGCCAACCCCTGCAAGTGCACATTGCCACTCATATCTGGTGTCACAATAGCGTGCATTTAAAACCCAAAAACTTTTTTCACTGTTATAGATTGAATAGCAGTTACTTGTCTGCATGCGGGTGTCAGGCCTACAGCGTGTACTCTGCCAACCTCTGCAAGTGCACATTGAAACTCATAGCTGGTGTCACAATAGTGTGCATTTAAAACCCCTAAACTTTTTTTACTGTTATAGATTGAATAGCAGTTAGTTGTCTTCAAGCGGGTGTGTCAGGCCTACAGCGTGTACTCTGCCAACCTTTGCAACTGCACATTGCCACTCATATCTGGTGTCACAATAGCGTGCATTTAAAACCCCAAAACTTTTTTCACTGTTATAGATTGAATAGCAGTTACTTGTCTGCAAGCGGGTGTCAGGCCTACAGCGTGTACTCTGCCAACCTATGCAACTGCACATTGCCATTCATATCTGGTGTCACAATAGCGTGCATTTAAAACCAAAAAACTTTTTTCACTGTTATAGATTGAATAGCAGTTACTTGTCTGCAAGCGTGTGTGTCAGGCCTACAGCGTGTACTCTGCCAACCTCTGCAAGTGCACATTGACACTCATATCTGGTGTCACAATAGTGTGCATTTAAAACCCAAAAACTTTTTTTACTGTTATAGTTTGAATAGCAGTTAGTTGTCTTAAAGCGGGTGTGTCAGGCCTACAGTGTGTACTCTGCCAACCCCTGCAAGTACACATTGCCACTCATATCTGGTGTCACAATAGCATGCATTTAAAACCCAAAAACTTTTTTCACTGTTATAGATTGAATAGCAGTTACTTGTCTGCAAGCGGATGTCAGGCCTACAGCGTGTACTCTGCCAACCTCTTCAAGTGCACATTGCCACTCATATCTGGTGTCACAATAGCGTGCATTTAAAACAAAAAACTTTTTTCACTGTTATAGATTGAATAGCAGTTAGTTGTCTTAAAGCGGGTGTGTCAGGCCTACAGCGTGTACTCTGCCAACCCCTGCAAGTGCACATTGCCACTCATATCTGGTGTCACAATAGCGTGCATTTAAAACCCAAAAACTTTTTTCACTGTTATAGATTGAATAGCAGTTACTTGTCTGCATGCGGGTGTCAGGCCTACAGCGTGTACTCTGCCAACCTCTGCAAGTGCACATTGAAACTCATAGCTGGTGTCACAATAGTGTGCATTTAAAACCCCTAAACTTTTTTTACTGTTATAGATTGAATAGCAGTTAGTTGTCTTCAAGCGGGTGTATCAGGCCTACAGCGTGTACTCTGCCAACCTTTGCAACTGCACATTGCCACTCATATCTGGTGTCACAATAGCGTGCATTTAAAACCCCAAAACTTTTTTCACTGTTATAGATTGAATAGCAGTTACTTGTCTGCAAGCGGGTGTCAGGCCTACAGCGTGTACTCTGCCAACCTATGCAACTGCACATTGCCATTCATATCTGGTGTCACAATAGCGTGCATTTAAAACCAAAAAACTTTTTTCACTGTTATAGATTGAATAGCAGTTACTTGTCTGCAAGCGTGTGTGTCAGGCCTACAGCGTGTACTCTGCCAACCTCTGCAAGTGCACATTGACACTCATATCTGGTGTCACAATAGTGTGCATTTAAAACCCAAAAACTTTTTTTACTGTTATAGATTGAATAGCAGTTAGTTGTCTTAAAGCGGGTGTGTCAGGCCTACAGTGTGTACTCTGCCAACCCCTGCAAGTACACATTGCCACTCATATCTGGTGTCACAATAGCATGCATTTAAAACCCAAAAACTTTTTTCACTGTTATAGATTGAATAGCAGTTACTTGTCTGCAAGCGGATGTCAGGCCTACAGCGTGTACTCTGCCAACCTCTTCAAGTGCACATTGCCACTCATATCTGGTGTCACAATAGCGTGCATTTAAAACAAAAAACTTTTTTCACTGTTATAGATTGAATAGCAGTTACTTGTCTTCAAGCGGGTGTGTCAGGCCTAAAGCATGTACTCTGCCAACCTCTGCAAGTGCACATTGCCACTCATATCTGGTGTCACAATAGCGTGCATTTAAAACCATTTTTTTTCACTGTTATAGATAGAATAGTAGTTACTTGTCTGCAAGCGGGTGTCAGGCCTACAGCCTGTACTCTTCCAACCTCTGCAAGTGCACATTGCCACTCATATCTGGTGTCACAATAGCGTGCATTTAAAACCCAAAAACTTTTTTCACTGTTATAGATTGAATAGCAGTTACTTGTCTGCAAGCGTGTGTCAGGCCTACAGCGTGTACTCTGCCAACCTCTGCAAGTGCACATTGCCACTCATATCTGGTGTCACAATAGCGTTCATTTAAAACCCAAAAACTTTTTTCACAGTTATAGATTGAATAGCAGTTACTTGTCTGCAAGCGGGTGTCAGGCCTACAGCGTGTACTCTGCCAACCTTTGAAACTGCACATTGCCATTCATATCTGGTGTCACAATAGCGTGCATTTAAAACCAAAAAACTTTTTTCACTGTTATAGATTGAATAGCAGTTACTTGTCTGCAAGCGTGTGTCAGGCCTACAGCGTGTACTCTGCCAACCTCTGCAAGTGCACATTGACACTCATATCTGGTGTCACAATAGCGTGCATTTAAAACCAAAAAACTTTTTTCACTGTTATAGATTGAATAGCAGTTACTTGTCTGCAAGCGGGTGTCAGGCCTACAGCGTGTACTCTGCCAACCTCTTCAAGTGCACATTGCCACTCATATCTGGTGTCACAATAGCGTGCATTTAAAACCAAAAAACTTTTTTTCAATGTTATAGATTGAATAGCAGTTACTTGTCTGCAAGCGGTGTCAGGCATTCAGCGTGTACTCTCCTAACCTCTGCAAGTGCACTTTGACACTCATATCTGGTGTCACAATAGTGTGCATTTAAAACCCAAAAACTTTTTTACTGTTATAGATTGAATAGCAGTTAGTTGTCTTCAAGCGGGTGTGTCAGGCCTACAGCGTGTACTCTGCCAACCTCTGCAAGTACAAATTGCCACTCATATCTGGCGTCACAATAGCGTGCATTTAAAACCAAAAAACTTTTTTCACTGTTATAGATTGAATAGCAGTTACTGGTCTTCAAGCGGGTGTGTCAGGCCTACAGCGTGTACTTTGCCAACCTCAGCAAGTGCACATTGCCACTCATATCTGGTGTCACAATAGCGTGCATTTAAAACCCAAAAACTTTTTTCACTGTTATAGATTGAATAGCAGTTAATTTTCTTTAAGCGGGTGTGTCAGGCCTACAGCGTGTACTCTGCCAACCTCTGCGAGTGCACATTGCCACTAATATCTGGTGTCACAATAACGTGCATTTAAAACCCAAAAACTTTTTTCACTGTTATAGATTGAATAGCAGTTAGTTGTCTTCAAGCGGGTGTGTCAGGCCTACAGCATGTACTCTGCCAACCTCTACAAGTGCACATTGCCACTCATATATGGTGTCACAACAGCGTGCATTTAAAACCCAAAAACTTTTTTCACTGTAATAGATTGAATAGCAGTTGCTTGTCTTCAAGCGGGTGTGTCAGGCCTACAGCGTGTACTCTGCCAACCTCTGCAAGTGCACATTGCCACTCATATCTGGTGTCACAATAGCGTGCATTTAAAACCAAAAAACTTTTTTTACTGTTGTAGATTGAATAGCAGTTAGTTGTCTTCAAGCGGGTGTGTCAGGCCTACAGCGTGTACTCTGCCAACCTCTGCAAGTGCACATTGCCACTCATATCTGGTGTCACAATAGCGTGCATTTAAAACCAATTTTTTTTTCACTGTTATACATAGAATAGTAGTTACTTGTCTTCAAGCAGGTGTGTCAGGCCTTCAGCGTGTACTCTTCCAACCTCTGCAAGTGCACATTGCCACTCATATCTGGTGTCACAATAGTGTGCATTTAAAACCAAAAAACTTTTTTTACTGTTATAGATTGAATAGCAGTTAGTTGTCTTAAAGCGGGTGTGTCAGGCCTACAGCGTGTACTCTGCAAACCCCTGCAAGTACACATTGCCACTCATATCTGGTGTCACAATAGCGTGCATTTAAAACCCAAAAACTTTTTTCACTGTTATAGATTGAATAGCAGTTAGTTGACTTCAAGCTGGTGTGTCAGGCCTTCAGTGTGTACTCTGCCAACCTCTGCAAGTGCACATTGCCACTCATATCTGGTGTCACAATAGCGTGCATTTAAAACCCAAAAACTTTTTTCACTGTTATAGATTGAATAGCAGTTAGTTGTCTTAAAGCGGGTGTGTCAGGCCTACAGTGTGTACTCTGCCAACCCCTGCAAGTACACATTGCCACTCATATCTGGTGTCACAATAGCGTGCATTTGAAACCCAAAAACTTTTTTCACTGTTATAGATTGAATAGCAGTTACTTGTCTGCAAGCGGATGTCAGGCCTACAGCGTGTACTCTGCCAACCTCTTCAAGTGCACATTGCCACTCATATCTGGTGTCACAATAGCGTGCATTTAAAACAAAAAAACTTTTTTCACTGTTATAGATTGAATAGCAGTTACTTGTCTTCAAGCGGGTGTGTCAGGCCTAAAGCATGTACTCTGCCAACCTCTGCAAGTGCACATTGCCACTCATATCTGGTGTCACAATAGCGTGCATTTAAAACCATTTTTTTTCACTGTTATAGATAGAATAGTAGTTACTTGTCTGCAAGCGGGTGTCAGGCCTACAGCCTGTACTCTTCCAACCTCTGCAAGTGCACATTGCCACTCATATCTGGTGTCACAATAGCGTGCATTTAAAACCCAAAAACTTTTTTCACTGTTATAGATTGAATAGCAGTTACTTGTCTGCAAGCGTGTGTCAGGCCTACAGCGTGTACTCTGCCAACCTCTGCAAGTGCACATTGCCACTCATATCTGGTGTCACAATAGCGTTCATTTAAAACCCAAAAACTTTTTTCACAGTTATAGATTGAATAGCAGTTACTTGTCTGCAAGCGGGTGTCAGGCCTACAGCGTGTACTCTGCCAACCTTTGAAACTGCACATTGCCATTCATATCTGGTGTCACAATAGCGTGCATTTAAAACCAAAAAACTTTTTTCACTGTTATAGATTGAATAGCAGTTACTTGTCTGCAAGCGTGTGTCAGGCCTACAGCGTGTACTCTGCCAACCTCTGCAAGTGCACATTGACACTCATATCTGGTGTCACAATAGCGTGCATTTAAAACCAAAAAACTTTTTTCACTGTTATAGATTGAATAGCAGTTACTTGTCTGCAAGCGGGTGTCAGGCCTACAGCGTGTACTCTGCCAACCTCTTCAAGTGCACATTGCCACTCATATCTGGTGTCACAATAGCGTGCATTTAAAACCAAAAAACTTTTTTTCAATGTTATAGATTGAATAGCAGTTAGTTGTCTTCAAGCGGGTGTGTCAGGCCTACAGCGTGTACTCTGCCAACCTCTGCAAGTACAAATTGCCACTCATATCTGGTGTCACAATAGCGTGCATTTAAAACCAAAAAACTTTTTTCACTGTTATAGATTGAATAGCAGTTAATTTTCTTTAAGCGGGTGTGTCAGGCCTTCAGCGTGTACTCTGCCAACCTCTGCGAGTGCACATTGCCACTAATATCTGGTGTCACAATAACGTGCATTTAAAACCCAAAAACTTTTTTCACTGTTATAGATTGAATAGCAGTTAGTTGTCTTCAAGCGGGTGTGTCAGGCCTACAGCATGTACTCTGCCAACCTCTACAAGTGCACATTGCCACTCATATATGGTGTCACAACAGCGTGCATTTAAAACCCAAAAACTTTTTTCACTGTTATAGATTGAATAGCAGTTGCTTGTCTTCAAGCGGGTGTGTCAGGCCTACAGCGTGTACTCTGCCAACCTCTGCAAGTGCACATTGCCACTCATATCTGGTGTCACAATAGCGTGCATTTAAAACCAAAAAACTTTTTTTACTGTTGTAGATTGAATAGCAGTTAGTTGTCTTCAAGCGGGTGTGTCAGGCCTACAGCGTGTACTCTGCCAACCTCTGCAAGTGCACATTGCCACTCATATCTGGTGTCACAATAGCGTGCATTTAAAACCAATTTTTTTTTCACTGTTATACATAGAATAGTAGTTACTTGTCTTCAAGCAGGTGTGTCAGGCCTTCAGCGTGTACTCTTCCAACCTCTGCAAGTGCACATTGCCACTCATATCTGGTGTCACAATAGTGTGCATTTAAAACCAAAAAACTTTTTTTACTGTTATAGATTGAATAGCAGTTAGTTGTCTTAAAGCGGGTGTGTCAGGCCTACAGCGTGTACTCTGCAAACCCCTGCAAGTACACATTGCCACTCATATCTGGTGTCACAATAGTGTGCATTTAAAACCCAAAAACTTTTTTTACTGTTATAGATTGAATAGCAGTTAGTTGTCTTCAAGCGGGTGTGTCAGGCCTACAGCGTGTACTCTGCCAACCTCTGCAAGTACAAATTGCCACTCATATCTGGTGTCACAATAGCGTGCATTTAAAACCAAAAAACTTTTTTCACTGTTATAGATTGAATAGCAGTTACTGGTCTTCAAGCGGGTGTGTCAGGCCTACAGCGTGTACTTTGCCAACCTCAGCAAGTGCACATTGCCACTCATATCTGGTGTCACAATAGCGTGCATTTAAAACCCAAAAACTTTTTTCACTGTTATATATTGAATAGCAGTTAATTTTCTTTAAGCGGGTGTGTCAGGCCTTCAGCGTGTACTCTGCCAACCTCTGCGAGTGCACATTGCCACTAATATCTGGTGTCACAATAACGTGCATTTAAAACCCAAAAACTTTTTTCACTGTTATAGATTGAATAGCAGTTAGTTGTCTTCAAGCGGGTGTGTCAGGCCTACAGCATGTACTCTGCCAACCTCTACAAGTGCACATTGCCACTCATATATGGTGTCACAACAGCTTGCATTTAAAACCCAAAAACTTTTTTCACTGTTATAGATTGAATAGCAGTTAGTTGTCTTCAAGCGGGTGTGTCAGGCCTACAGCGTGTACTCTGCCAACCTCTGCAAGTGCACATTGCCACTCATATCTGGTGTCACAATAGCGTGCATTTAAAACCAAAAAACTTTTTTTACTGTTGTAGATTGAATAGCAGTTAGTTGTCTTCAAGCGGGTGTGTCAGGCCTACAGCGTGTACTCTGCCAACCTCTGCAAGTGCACATTGCCACTCATATCTGGTGTCACAATAGCGTGCATTTAAAACCAATTTTTTTTTCACTGTTATACATAGAATAGTAGTTACTTGTCTTCAAGCAGGTGTGTCAGGCCTTCAGCGTGTACTCTTCCAACCTCTGCAAGTGCACATTGCCACTCATATCTGGTGTCACAATAGTGTGCATTTAAAACCAAAAAACTTTTTTTACTGTTATAGATTGAATAGCAGTTAGTTGTCTTAAAGCGGGTGTGTCAGGCCTACAGCGTGTACTCTGCAAACCCCTGCAAGTACACATTGCCACTCATATCTGGTGTCACAATAGCGTGCATTTAAAACCCAAAAACTTTTTTCACTGTTATAGATTGAATAGCAGTTAGTTGACTTCAAGCTGGTGTGTCAGGCCTTCAGTGTGTACTCTGCCAACCTCTGCAAGTGCACATTGCCACTCATATCTGGTGTCACAATAGCGTGCATTTAAAACCCAAAAACTTTTTTCACTGTTATAGATTGAATAGCAGTTAGTTGTCTTAAAGCGGGTGTGTCAGGCCTACAGTGTGTACTCTGCCAACCCCTGCAAGTACACATTGCCACTCATATCTGGTGTCACAATAGCGTGCATTTAAAACCCAAAAACTTTTTTCACTGTTATAGATTGAATAGCAGTTACTTGTCTGCAAGCGGGTGTCAGGCCTACAGCGTGTACTCTGCCAACCTCTTCAAGTGCACATTGCCACTCATATCTGGTGTCACAATAGCGTGCATTTAAAACCAAAAAACTTTTTTTCAATGTTATAGATTGAATAGCAGTTACTTGTCTGCAAGCGGTGTCAGGCATTCAGCGTGTACTCTCCTAACCTCTGCAAGTGCACTTTGACACTCATATCTGGTGTCACAATAGTGTGCATTTAAAACCCAAAAACTTTTTTACTGTTATAGATTGAATAGCAGTTAGTTGTCTTCAAGCGGGTGTGTCAGGCCTACAGCGTGTACTCTGCCAACCTCTGCAAGTACAAATTGCCACTCATATCTGGTGTCACAATAGCGTGCATTTAAAACCAAAAAACTTTTTTCACTGTTATAGATTGAATAGCAGTTACTGGTCTTCAAGCGGATGTCAGGCCTACAGCGTGTACTCTGCCAACCTCTTCAAGTGCACATTGCCACTCATATCTGGTGTCACAATAGCGTGCATTTAAAACAAAAAAACTTTTTTCACTGTTATAGATTGAATAGCAGTTACTTGTCTTCAAGCGGGTGTGTCAGGCCTAAAGCATGTACTCTGCCAACCTCTGCAAGTGCACATTGCCACTCATATCTGGTGTCACAATAGCGTGCATTTAAAACCATTTTTTTTCACTGTTATAGATAGAATAGTAGTTACTTGTCTGCAAGCGGGTGTCAGGCCTACAGCCTGTACTCTTCCAACCTCTGCAAGTGCACATTGCCACTCATATCTGGTGTCACAATAGCGTGCATTTAAAACCAAAAAACTTTTTTCACTGTTATAGATTGAATAGCAGTTACTTGTCTGCAAGCGTGTGTCAGGCCTACAGCGTGTACTCTGCCAACCTCTGCAAGTGCACATTGACACTCATATCTGGTGTCACAATAGCGTGCATTTAAAACCAAAAAACTTTTTTCACTGTTATAGATTGAATAGCAGTTACTTGTCTGCAAGCGGGTGTCAGGCCTACAGCGTGTACTCTGCCAACCTCTTCAAGTGCACATTGCCACTCATATCTGGTGTCACAATAGCGTGCATTTAAAACCAAAAAACTTTTTTTCAATGTTATAGATTGAATAGCAGTTAGTTGTCTTCAAGCGGGTGTGTCAGGCCTACAGCGTGTACTCTGCCAACCTCTGCAAGTACAAATTGCCACTCATATCTGGTGTCACAATAGCGTGCATTTAAAACCAAAAAACTTTTTTCACTGTTATAGATTGAATAGCAGTTAATTTTCTTTAAGCGGGTGTGTCAGGCCTTCAGCGTGTACTCTGCCAACCTCTGCGAGTGCACATTGCCACTAATATCTGGTGTCACAATAACGTGCATTTAAAACCCAAAAACTTTTTTCACTGTTATAGATTGAATAGCAGTTAGTTGTCTTCAAGCGGGTGTGTCAGGCCTACAGCATGTACTCTGCCAACCTCTACAAGTGCACATTGCCACTCATATATGGTGTCACAACAGCGTGCATTTAAAACCCAAAAACTTTTTTCACTGTTATAGATTGAATAGCAGTTGCTTGTCTTCAAGCGGGTGTGTCAGGCCTACAGCGTGTACTCTGCCAACCTCTGCAAGTGCACATTGCCACTCATATCTGGTGTCACAATAGCGTGCATTTAAAACCAAAAAACTTTTTTTACTGTTGTAGATTGAATAGCAGTTAGTTGTCTTCAAGCGGGTGTGTCAGGCCTACAGCGTGTACTCTGCCAACCTCTGCAAGTGCACATTGCCACTCATATCTGGTGTCACAATAGCGTGCATTTAAAACCAATTTTTTTTTCACTGTTATACATAGAATAGTAGTTACTTGTCTTCAAGCAGGTGTGTCAGGCCTTCAGCGTGTACTCTTCCAACCTCTGCAAGTGCACATTGCCACTCATATCTGGTGTCACAATAGTGTGCATTTAAAACCAAAAAACTTTTTTTACTGTTATAGATTGAATAGCAGTTAGTTGTCTTAAAGCGGGTGTGTCAGGCCTACAGCGTGTACTCTGCAAACCCCTGCAAGTACACATTGCCACTCATATCTGGTGTCACAATAGTGTGCATTTAAAACCCAAAAACTTTTTTTACTGTTATAGATTGAATAGCAGTTAGTTGTCTTCAAGCGGGTGTGTCAGGCCTACAGCGTGTACTCTGCCAACCTCTGCAAGTACAAATTGCCACTCATATCTGGTGTCACAATAGCGTGCATTTAAAACCAAAAAACTTTTTTCACTGTTATAGATTGAATAGCAGTTACTGGTCTTCAAGCGGGTGTGTCAGGCCTACAGCGTGTACTTTGCCAACCTCAGCAAGTGCACATTGCCACTCATATCTGGTGTCACAATAGCGTGCATTTAAAACCCAAAAACTTTTTTCACTGTTATATATTGAATAGCAGTTAATTTTCTTTAAGCGGGTGTGTCAGGCCTTCAGCGTGTACTCTGCCAACCTCTGCGAGTGCACATTGCCACTAATATCTGGTGTCACAATAACGTGCATTTAAAACCCAAAAACTTTTTTCACTGTTATAGATTGAATAGCAGTTAGTTGTCTTCAAGCGGGTGTGTCAGGCCTACAGCATGTACTCTGCCAACCTCTACAAGTGCACATTGCCACTCATATATGGTGTCACAACAGCTTGCATTTAAAACCCAAAAACTTTTTTCACTGTTATAGATTGAATAGCAGTTAGTTGTCTTCAAGCGGGTGTGTCAGGCCTACAGCGTGTACTCTGCCAACCTCTGCAAGTGCACATTGCCACTCATACCTGGTGTCACAATAGCGTGCATTTAAAACCAAAAAACTTTTTTTACTGTTGTAGATTGAATAGCAGTTAGTTGTCTTCAAGCGGGTGTGTCAGGCCTACAGCGTGTACTCTGCCAACCTCTGCAAGTGCACATTGCCACTCATATCTGGTGTCACAATAGCGTGCATTTAAAACCAATTTTTTTTTCACTGTTATACATAGAATAGTAGTTACTTGTCTTCAAGCAGGTGTGTCAGGCCTTCAGCGTGTACTCTTCCAACCTCTGCAAGTGCACATTGCCACTCATATCTGGTGTCACAATAGTGTGCATTTAAAACCAAAAAACTTTTTTTACTGTTATAGATTGAATAGCAGTTAGTTGTCTTAAAGCGGGTGTGTCAGGCCTACAGCGTGTACTCTGCAAACCCCTGCAAGTACACATTGCCACTCATATCTGGTGTCACAATAGCGTGCATTTAAAACCCAAAAACTTTTTTCACTGTTATAGATTGAATAGCAGTTAGTTGACTTCAAGCTGGTGTGTCAGGCCTTCAGTGTGTACTCTGCCAACCTCTGCAAGTGCACATTGCCACTCATATCTGGTGTCACAATAGCGTGCATTTAAAACCCAAAAACTTTTTTCACTGTTATAGATTGAATAGCAGTTAGTTGTCTTAAAGCGGGTGTGTCAGGCCTACAGTGTGTACTCTGCCAACCCCTGCAAGTACACATTGCCACTCATATCTGGTGTCACAATAGCGTGCATTTAAAACCCAAAAACTTTTTTCACTGTTATAGATTGAATAGCAGTTACTTGTCTGCAAGCGGGTGTCAGGCCTACAGCGTGTACTCTGCCAACCTCTTCAAGTGCACATTGCCACTCATATCTGGTGTCACAATAGCGTGCATTTAAAACCAAAAAACTTTTTTTCAATGTTATAGATTGAATAGCAGTTACTTGTCTGCAAGCGGTGTCAGGCATTCAGCGTGTACTCTCCTAACCTCTGCAAGTGCACTTTGACACTCATATCTGGTGTCACAATAGTGTGCATTTAAAACCCAAAAACTTTTTTACTGTTATAGATTGAATAGCAGTTAGTTGTCTTCAAGCGGGTGTGTCAGGCCTACAGCGTGTACTCTGCCAACCTCTGCAAGTACAAATTGCCACTCATATCTGGTGTCACAATAGCGTGCATTTAAAACCAAAAAACTTTTTTCACTGTTATAGATTGAATAGCAGTTACTGGTCTTCAAGCGGGTGTGTCAGGCCTACAGCGTGTACTTTGCCAACCTCAGCAAGTGCACATTGCCACTCATATCTGGTGTCACAATAGCGTGCATTTAAAACCCAAAAACTTTTTTCACTGTTATATATTGAATAGCAGTTAATTTTCTTTAAGCGGGTGTGTCAGGCCTTCAGCGTGTACTCTGCCAACCTCTGCGAGTGCACATTGCCACTAATATCTGGTGTCACAATAACGTGCATTTAAAACCCAAAAACTTTTTTCACTGTTATAGATTGAATAGCAGTTAGTTGTCTTCAAGCGGGTGTGTCAGGCCTACAGCATGTACTCTGCCAACCTCTACAAGTGCACATTGCCACTCATATATGGTGTCACAACAGCTTGCATTTAAAACCCAAAAACTTTTTTCACTGTTATAGATTGAATAGCAGTTAGTTGTCTTCAAGCGGGTGTGTCAGGCCTACAGCGTGTACTCTGCCAACCTCTGCAAGTGCACATTGCCACTCATATCTGGTGTCACAATAGCGTGCATTTAAAACCAAAAAACTTTTTTTACTGTTGTAGATTGAATAGCAGTTAGTTGTCTTCAAGCGGGTGTGTCAGGCCTACAGCGTGTACTCTGCCAACCTCTGCAAGTGCACATTGCCACTCATATCTGGTGTCACAATAGCGTGCATTTAAAACCAATTTTTTTTTCACTGTTATACATAGAATAGTAGTTACTTGTCTTCAAGCAGGTGTGTCAGGCCTTCAGCGTGTACTCTTCCAACCTCTGCAAGTGCACATTGCCACTCATATCTGGTGTCACAATAGTGTGCATTTAAAACCAAAAAACTTTTTTTACTGTTATAGATTGAATAGCAGTTAGTTGTCTTAAAGCGGGTGTGTCAGGCCTACAGCGTGTACTCTGCAAACCCCTGCAAGTACACATTGCCACTCATATCTGGTGTCACAATAGCGTGCATTTAAAACCCAAAAACTTTTTTCACTGTTATAGATTGAATAGCAGTTAGTTGACTTCAAGCTGGTGTGTCAGGCCTTCAGTGTGTACTCTGCCAACCTCTGCAAGTGCACATTGCCACTCATATCTGGTGTCACAATAGCGTGCATTTAAAACCCAAAAACTTTTTTCACTGTTATAGATTGAATAGCAGTTAGTTGTCTTAAAGCGGGTGTGTCAGGCCTACAGTGTGTACTCTGCCAACCCCTGCAAGTACACATTGCCACTCATATCTGGTGTCACAATAGCGTGCATTTAAAACCCAAAAACTTTTTTCACTGTTATAGATTGAATAGCAGTTACTTGTCTGCAAGCGGGTGTCAGGCCTACAGCGTGTACTCTGCCAACCTCTTCAAGTGCACATTGCCACTCATATCTGGTGTCACAATAGCGTGCATTTAAAACCAAAAAACTTTTTTTCAATGTTATAGATTGAATAGCAGTTACTTGTCTGCAAGCGGTGTCAGGCATTCAGCGTGTACTCTCCTAACCTCTGCAAGTGCACTTTGACACTCATATCTGGTGTCACAATAGTGTGCATTTAAAACCCAAAAACTTTTTTACTGTTATAGATTGAATAGCAGTTAGTTGTCTTCAAGCGGGTGTGTCAGGCCTACAGCGTGTACTCTGCCAACCTCTGCAAGTACAAATTGCCACTCATATCTGGTGTCACAATAGCGTGCATTTAAAACCAAAAAACTTTTTTCACTGTTATAGATTGAATAGCAGTTACTGGTCTTCAAGCGGGTGTGTCAGGCCTACAGCGTGTACTTTGCCAACCTCAGCAAGTGCACATTGCCACTCATATCTGGTGTCACAATAGCGTGCATTTAAAACCCAAAAACTTTTTTCACTGTTATATATTGAATAGCAGTTAATTTTCTTTAAGCGGGTGTGTCAGGCCTTCAGCGTGTACTCTGCCAACCTCTGCGAGTGCACATTGCCACTAATATCTGGTGTCACAATAACGTGCATTTAAAACCCAAAAACTTTTTTCACTGTTATAGATTGAATAGCAGTTAGTTGTCTTCAAGCGGGTGTGTCAGGCCTACAGCATGTACTCTGCCAACCTCTACAAGTGCACATTGCCACTCATATATGGTGTCACAACAGCTTGCATTTAAAACCCAAAAACTTTTTTCACTGTTATAGATTGAATAGCAGTTAGTTGTCTTCAAGCGGGTGTGTCAGGCCTACAGCGTGTACTCTGCCAACCTCTGCAAGTGCACATTGCCACTCATATCTGGTGTCACAATAGCGTGCATTTAAAACCAAAAAACTTTTTTTACTGTTGTAGATTGAATAGCAGTTAGTTGTCTTCAAGCGGGTGTGTCAGGCCTACAGCGTGTACTCTGCCAACCTCTGCAAGTGCACATTGCCACTCATATCTGGTGTCACAATAGCGTGCATTTAAAACCAATTTTTTTTTCACTGTTATACATAGAATAGTAGTTACTTGTCTTCAAGCAGGTGTGTCAGGCCTTCAGCGTGTACTCTTCCAACCTCTGCAAGTGCACATTGCCACTCATATCTGGTGTCACAATAGTGTGCATTTAAAACCAAAAAACTTTTTTTACTGTTATAGATTGAATAGCAGTTAGTTGTCTTAAAGCGGGTGTGTCAGGCCTACAGCGTGTACTCTGCAAACCCCTGCAAGTACACATTGCCACTCATATCTGGTGTCACAATAGCGTGCATTTAAAACCCAAAAACTTTTTTCACTGTTATAGATTGAATAGCAGTTAGTTGACTTCAAGCTGGTGTGTCAGGCCTTCAGTGTGTACTCTGCCAACCTCTGCAAGTGCACATTGCCACTCATATCTGGTGTCACAATAGCGTGCATTTAAAACCCAAAAACTTTTTTCACTGTTATAGATTGAATAGCAGTTAGTTGTCTTAAAGCGGGTGTGTCAGGCCTACAGTGTGTACTCTGCCAACCCCTGCAAGTACACATTGCCACTCATATCTGGTGTCACAATAGCGTGCATTTAAAACCCAAAAACTTTTTTCACTGTTATAGATTGAATAGCAGTTACTTGTCTGCAAGCGGGTGTCAGGCCTACAGCGTGTACTCTGCCAACCTCTTCAAGTGCACATTGCCACTCATATCTGGTGTCACAATAGCGTGCATTTAAAACCAAAAAACTTTTTTTCAATGTTATAGATTGAATAGCAGTTACTTGTCTGCAAGCGGTGTCAGGCATTCAGCGTGTACTCTCCTAACCTCTGCAAGTGCACTTTGACACTCATATCTGGTGTCACAATAGTGTGCATTTAAAACCCAAAAACTTTTTTACTGTTATAGATTGAATAGCAGTTAGTTGTCTTCAAGCGGGTGTGTCAGGCCTACAGCGTGTACTCTGCCAACCTCTGCAAGTACAAATTGCCACTCATATCTGGTGTCACAATAGCGTGCATTTAAAACCAAAAAACTTTTTTCACTGTTATAGATTGAATAGCAGTTACTGGTCTTCAAGCGGGTGTGTCAGGCCTACAGCGTGTACTTTGCCAACCTCAGCAAGTGCACATTGCCACTCATATCTGGTGTCACAATAGCGTGCATTTAAAACCCAAAAACTTTTTTCACTGTTATAGATTGAATAGCAGTTAATTTTCTTTAAGCGGGTGTGTCAGGCCTACAGCGTGTACTCTGCCAACCTCTGCGAGTGCACATTGCCACTAATATCTGGTGTCACAATAACGTGCATTTAAAACCCAAAAACTTTTTTCACTGTTATAGATTGAATAGCAGTTAGTTGTCTTCAAGCGGGTGTGTCAGGCCTACAGCATGTACTCTGCCAACCTCTACAAGTGCACATTGCCACTCATATATGGTGTCACAACAGCGTGCATTTAAAACCCAAAAACTTTTTTCACTGTAATAGATTGAATAGCAGTTGCTTGTCTTCAAGCGGGTGTGTCAGGCCTACAGCGTGTACTCTGCCAACCTCTGCAAGTGCACATTGCCACTCATATCTGGTGTCACAATAGCGTGCATTTAAAACCAAAAAACTTTTTTTACTGTTGTAGATTGAATAGCAGTTAGTTGTCTTCAAGCGGGTGTGTCAGGCCTACAGCGTGTACTCTGCCAACCTCTGCAAGTGCACATTGCCACTCATATCTGGTGTCACAATAGCGTGCATTTAAAACCAATTTTTTTTTCACTGTTATACATAGAATAGTAGTTACTTGTCTTCAAGCAGGTGTGTCAGGCCTTCAGCGTGTACTCTTCCAACCTCTGCAAGTGCACATTGCCACTCATATCTGGTGTCACAATAGTGTGCATTTAAAACCAAAAAACTTTTTTTACTGTTATAGATTGAATAGCAGTTAGTTGTCTTAAAGCGGGTGTGTCAGGCCTACAGCGTGTACTCTGCAAACCCCTGCAAGTACACATTGCCACTCATATCTGGTGTCACAATAGCGTGCATTTAAAACCCAAAAACTTTTTTCACTGTTATAGATTGAATAGCAGTTAGTTGACTTCAAGCTGGTGTGTCAGGCCTTCAGTGTGTACTCTGCCAACCTCTGCAAGTGCACATTGCCACTCATATCTGGTGTCACAATAGCGTGCATTTAAAACCCAAAAACCTTTTTTCACTGTTATAGATTGAATAGCAGTTAGTTGTCTTAAAGCGGGTGTGTCAGGCCTACAGTGTGTACTCTGCCAACCCCTGCAAGTACACATTGCCACTCATATCTGGTGTCACAATAGCGTGCATTTGAAACCCAAAAACTTTTTTCACTGTTATAGATTGAATAGCAGTTACTTGTCTGCAAGCGGATGTCAGGCCTACAGCGTGTACTCTGCCAACCTCTTCAAGTGCACATTGCCACTCATATCTGGTGTCACAATAGCGTGCATTTAAAACAAAAAAACTTTTTTCACTGTTATAGATTGAATAGCAGTTACTTGTCTTCAAGCGGGTGTGTCAGGCCTAAAGCATGTACTCTGCCAACCTCTGCAAGTGCACATTGCCACTCATATCTGGTGTCACAATAGCGTGCATTTAAAACCATATTTTTTCACTGTTATAGATAGAATAGTAGTTACTTGTCTGCAAGCGGGTGTCAGGCCTACAGCCTGTACTCTTCCAACCTCTGCAAGTGCACATTGCCACTCATATCTGGTGTCACAATAGCGTGCATTTAAAACCCAAAAACTTTTTTCACTGTTATAGATTGAATAGCAGTTACTTGTCTGCAAGCGTGTGTCAGGCCTACAGCGTGTACTCTGCCAACCTCTGCAAGTGCACATTGCCACTCATATCTGGTGTCACAATAGCGTTCATTTAAAACCCAAAAACTTTTTTCACAGTTATAGATTGAATAGCAGTTACTTGTCTGCAAGCGGGTGTCAGGCCTACAGCGTGTACTCTGCCAACCTTTGAAACTGCACATTGCCATTCATATCTGGTGTCACAATAGCGTGCATTTAAAACCAAAAAACTTTTTTCACTGTTATAGATTGAATAGCAGTTACTTGTCTGCAAGCGTGTGTCAGGCCTACAGCGTGTACTCTGCCAACCTCTGCAAGTGCACATTGACACTCATATCTGGTGTCACAATAGCGTGCATTTAAAACCAAAAAACTTTTTTCACTGTTATAGATTGAATAGCAGTTACTTGTCTGCAAGCGGGTGTCAGGCCTACAGCGTGTACTCTGCCAACCTCTTCAAGTGCACATTGCCACTCATATCTGGTGTCACAATAGCGTGCATTTAAAACCAAAAAACTTTTTTTCAATGTTATAGATTGAATAGCAGTTAGTTGTCTTCAAGCGGGTGTGTCAGGCCTACAGCGTGTACTCTGCCAACCTCTGCAAGTACAAATTGCCACTCATATCTGGTGTCACAATAGCGTGCATTTAAAACCAAAAAACTTTTTTCACTGTTATAGATTGAATAGCAGTTAATTTTCTTTAAGCGGGTGTGTCAGGCCTTCAGCGTGTACTCTGCCAACCTCTGCGAGTGCACATTGCCACTAATATCTGGTGTCACAATAACGTGCATTTAAAACCCAAAAACTTTTTTCACTGTTATAGATTGAATAGCAGTTAGTTGTCTTCAAGCGGGTGTGTCAGGCCTACAGCATGTACTCTGCCAACCTCTACAAGTGCACATTGCCACTCATATATGGTGTCACAACAGCGTGCATTTAAAACCCAAAAACTTTTTTCACTGTTATAGATTGAATAGCAGTTGCTTGTCTTCAAGCGGGTGTGTCAGGCCTACAGCGTGTACTCTGCCAACCTCTGCAAGTGCACATTGCCACTCATATCTGGTGTCACAATAGCGTGCATTTAAAACCAAAAAACTTTTTTTACTGTTGTAGATTGAATAGCAGTTAGTTGTCTTCAAGCGGGTGTGTCAGGCCTACAGCGTGTACTCTGCCAACCTCTGCAAGTGCACATTGCCACTCATATCTGGTGTCACAATAGCGTGCATTTAAAACCAATTTTTTTTTCACTGTTATACATAGAATAGTAGTTACTTGTCTTCAAGCAGGTGTGTCAGGCCTTCAGCGTGTACTCTTCCAACCTCTGCAAGTGCACATTGCCACTCATATCTGGTGTCACAATAGTGTGCATTTAAAACCAAAAAACTTTTTTTACTGTTATAGATTGAATAGCAGTTAGTTGTCTTAAAGCGGGTGTGTCAGGCCTACAGCGTGTACTCTGCCAACCCCTGCAAGTACACATTGCCACTCATATCTGGTGTCACAATAGCGTGCATTTAAAACCCAAAAACTTTTTTCACTGTTATAGATTGAATAGCAGTTAGTTACATAGTTACATAGTTAGATAGCTGAAAAGAGACTTGCGTCCATCAAGTTCAGCCTTCCTCACACCTGTTTTTTGCTGTTGATCCAAAAGAGAAAAAAAAAAAAAAAAAAACAAACCCCAGTTTGAAGCACAATTTTGCAACAAGCTAGGACAAAAAATTCCTTATTGACCCCAGAATGGCAGTCAGATTTATCCTTGAATCAAGCAGTTATTACCCTACATTGAAAGATTATATCCTTGAATATTCTGTCTTTGCAAGTATGCATCTAGTAGCTGTTTGAACATCTGTATGGACTCTGATAAAACCACTTCTTCAGGCAGAGAATTCCACATCCTGATTGTTCTTACAGTTGACTTCAAGCTGGTGTGTCAGGCCTTCAGTGTGTACTCTGCCAACCTCTGCAAGTGCACATTGCCACTCATATCTGGTGTCACAATAGCGTGCATTTAAAACCCAAAAACTTTTTTCACTGTTATAGATTGAATAGCAGTTACTTGTCTGCAAGCGTGTGTCAGGCCTACAGCGTGTACTCTGCCAACCTCTGCAAGTGCACATTGACACTCATATCTGGTGTCACAATAGTGTGCATTTAAAACCCAAAAACTTTTTTTACTGTTATAGATTGAATAGCAGTTACTTGTCTTCAAGCGGGTGTGTCAGGCCTACAGCGTGTACTCTGCCAACCTTTGCAACTGCACATTGCCACTCATATCTGGTGTCACAATAGCGTGCATTTAAAACCCCAAAACTTTTTTCATTGTTATAGATTGAATAGCAGTTACTTGTCTGTAAGCGGGTGTCAGGCCTACAGCGTGTACTCTGCCAACCTATGCAACTGCACATTGCCATTAATATCTGGTGTCACAATAGCGTGCATTTAAAACCCAAAAACTTTTTTCACTGTTATAGATTGAATAGCAGTTAGTTGTCTTAAAGCGGGTGTGTCAGGCCTACAGTGTGTACTCTGCCAACCCCTGCAAGTACACATTGCCACTCATATCTGGTGTCACAATAGCGTGCATTTAAAACCCAAAAACTTTTTTCACTGTTATAGATTGAATAGCAGTTACTTGTCTGCAAGCGGATGTCAGGCCTACAGCGTGTACTCTGCCAACCTCTTCAAGTGCACATTGCCACTCATATCTGGTGTCACAATAGCGTGCATTTAAAACAAAAAAAACTTTTTTCACTGTTATAGATTGAATAGCAGTTACTTGTCTTCAAGCGGGTGTGTCAGGCCTAAAGCATGTACTCTGCCAACCTCTGCAAGTGCACATTGCCACTCATATCTGGTGTCACAATAGCGTGCATTTAAAACCATTTTTTTTCACTGTTATAGATAGAATAGTAGTTACTTGTCTGCAAGCGGGTGTCAGGCCTACAGCCTGTACTCTTCCAACCTCTGCAAGTGCACATTGCCACTCTTATCTGGTGTCACAATAGCGTGCATTTAAAACCCAAAAACTTTTTTCACTGTTATAGATTGAATAGCAGTTACTTGTCTGCAAGCGTGTGTCAGGCCTACAGCGTGTACTCTGCCAACCTCTGCAAGTGCACATTGCCACTCATATCTGGTGTCACAATAGCGTTCATTTAAAACCCAAAAACTTTTTTCACAGTTATAGATTGAATAGCAGTTACTTGTCTGCAAGCGGGTGTCAGGCCTACAGCGTGTACTCTGCCAACCTTTGAAACTGCACATTGCCATTCATATCTGGTGTCACAATAGCGTGCATTTAAAACCAAAAAACTTTTTTCACTGTTATAGATTGAATAGCAGTTACTTGTCTGCAAGCGTGTGTCAGGCCTACAGCGTGTACTCTGCCAACCTCTGCAAGTGCACATTGACACTCATATCTGGTGTCACAATAGCGTGCATTTAAAACCCAAAAACTTTTTTCACTGTTATAGATTGAATAGCAGTTACTTGTCTGCAAGCGGGTGTCAGGCCTACAGCGTGTACTCTGCCAACCTCTTCAAGTGCACATTGCCACTCATATCTGGTGTCACAATAGCGTGCATTTAAAACCAAAAAACTTTTTTTCAATGTTATAGATTGAATAGCAGTTACTTGTCTGCAAGCGGTGTCAGGCATTCAGCGTGTACTCTCCTAACCTCTGCAAGTGCACTTTGACACTCATATATGGTGTCACAATAGTGTGCATTTAAAACCCAAAAACTTTTTTTACTGTTATAGATTGAATAGCAGTTAGTTGTCTTCAAGCGGGTGTGTCAGGCCTACAGCGTGTACTCTGCCAACCTCTGCAAGTACAAATTGCCACTCATATCTGGTGTCACAATAGCGTGCATTTAAAACCAAAAAACTTTTTTCACTGTTATAGATTGAATAGCAGTTACTGGTCTTCAAGCGGGTGTGTCAGGCCTACAGCGTGTACTTTGCCAACCTCAGCAAGTGCACATTGCCACTCATATCTGGTGTCACAATAGCGTGCATTTAAAACCCAAAAACTTTTTGCACTGTTATAGATTGAATAGCAGTTAATTTTCTTTAAGCGGGTGTGTCAGGCCTTCAGCGTGTACTCTGCCAACCTCTGCGAGTGCACATTGCCACTAATATCTGGTGTCACAATAACGTGCATTTAAAACCCAAAAACTTTTTTCACTGTTATAGATTGAATAGCAGTTAGTTGTCTTCAAGCGGGTGTGTCAGGCCTACAGCATGTACTCTGCCAACCTCTACAAGTGCACATTGCCACTCATATATGGTGTCACAACAGCGTGCATTTAAAACCCAAAAACTTTTTTCACTGTTATAGATTGAATAGCAGTTGCTTGTCTTCAAGCGGGTGTGTCAGGCCTACAGCGTGTACTCTGCCAACCTCTGCAAGTGCACATTGCCACTCATATCTGGTGTCACAATAGCGTGCATTTAAAACCAAAAAACTTTTTTTACTGTTGTAGATTGAATAGCAGTTAGTTGTCTTCAAGCGGGTGTGTCAGGCCTACAGCGTGTACTCTGCCAACCTCTGCAAGTGCACATTGCCACTCATATCTGGTGTCACAATAGCGTGCATTTAAAACCAATTTTTTTTTCACTGTTATACATAGAATAGTAGTTACTTGTCTTCAAGCAGGTGTGTCAGGCCTTCAGCGTGTACACTTCCAACCTCTGCAAGTGCACATTGCCACTCATATCTGGTGTCACAATAGTGTGCATTTAAAACCAAAAAACTTTTTTTACTGTTATAGATTGAATAGCAGTTAGTTGTCTTAAAGCGGGTGTGTCAGGCCTACAGCGTGTACTCTGCCAACCCCTGCAAGTACACATTGCCACTCATATCTGGTGTCACAATAGCGTGCATTTAAAACCCAAAAACTTTTTTCACTGTTATAGATTGAATAGCAGTTAGTTGACTTCAAGCTGGTGTGTCAGGCCTTCAGTGTGTACTCTGCCAACCTCTGCAAGTGCACATTGACACTCATATCTGGTGTCACAATAGTGTGCATTTAAAACCCAAAAACTTTTTTTACTGTTATAGATTGAATAGCAGTTACTTGTCTTCAAGCGGGTGTGTCAGGCCTACAGCGTGTACTCTGCCAACCTTTGCAACTGCACATTGCCACTCATATCTGGTGTCACAATAGCGTGCATTTAAAACCCCAAAACTTTTTTTACTGTTATAGATTGAATAGCAGTTACTTGTCTGCAAGCGGATGTCAGGCCTACAGCGTGTACTCTGCCAACCTCTTCAAGTGCACATTGCCACTCATATCTGGTGTCACAATAGCGTGCATTTAAAACCAATTTTTTTTTCACTGTTATACATAGAATAGTAGTTACTTGTCTTCAAGCAGGTGTGTCAGGCCTTCAGCGTGTACTCTTCCAACCTCTGCAAGTGCACATTGCCACTCATATCTGGTGTCACAATAGTGTGCATTTAAAACCAAAAAACTTTTTTTACTGTTATAGATTGAATAGCAGTTAGTTGTCTTAAAGCGGGTGTGTCAGGCCTACAGCGTGTACTCTGCAAACCCCTGCAAGTACACATTGCCACTCATATCTGGTGTCACAATAGCGTGCATTTAAAACCCAAAAACTTTTTTCACTGTTATAGATTGAATAGCAGTTAGTTGACTTCAAGCTGGTGTGTCAGGCCTTCAGTGTGTACTCTGCCAACCTCTGCAAGTGCACATTGCCACTCATATCTGGTGTCACAATAGCGTGCATTTAAAACCCAAAAACTTTTTTCACTGTTATAGATTGAATAGCAGTTAGTTGTCTTAAAGCGGGTGTGTCAGGCCTACAGTGTGTACTCTGCCAACCCCTGCAAGTACACATTGCCACTCATATCTGGTGTCACAATAGCGTGCATTTGAAACCCAAAAACTTTTTTCACTGTTATAGATTGAATAGCAGTTACTTGTCTGCAAGCGGATGTCAGGCCTACAGCGTGTACTCTGCCAACCTCTTCAAGTGCACATTGCCACTCATATCTGGTGTCACAATAGCGTGCATTTAAAACAAAAAAACTTTTTTCACTGTTATAGATTGAATAGCAGTTACTTGTCTTCAAGCGGGTGTGTCAGGCCTAAAGCATGTACTCTGCCAACCTCTGCAAGTGCACATTGCCACTCATATCTGGTGTCACAATAGCGTGCATTTAAAACCATTTTTTTTCACTGTTATAGATAGAATAGTAGTTACT
The DNA here is from genome assembly GCF_036172605.1 of Pelobates fuscus. Classification (NCBI taxonomy): domain Eukaryota; kingdom Metazoa; phylum Chordata; class Amphibia; order Anura; family Pelobatidae; genus Pelobates; species Pelobates fuscus. Next base: position 57,077,322 of record NC_086327.1, read on the forward strand.
TGTCTGCAAGCGGGTGTCAGGCCTACAGCCTGTACTCTTCCAACCTCTGCAAGTGCACATTGCCACTCATATCTGGTGTCACAATAGCGTGCATTTAAAACCCAAAAACTTTTTTCACTGTTATAGATTGAATAGCAGTTACTTGTCTGCAAGCGTGTGTCAGGCCTACAGCGTGTACTCTGCCAACCTCTGCAAGTGCACATTGCCACTCATATCTGGTGTCACAATAGCGTTCATTTAAAACCCAAAAACTTTTTTCACAGTTATAGATTGAATAGCAGTTACTTGTCTGCAAGCGGGTGTCAGGCCTACAGCGTGTACTCTGCCAACCTTTGAAACTGCACATTGCCATTCATATCTGGTGTCACAATAGCGTGCATTTAAAACCAAAAAACTTTTTTCACTGTTATAGATTGAATAGCAGTTACTTGTCTGCAAGCGTGTGTCAGGCCTACAGCGTGTACTCTGCCAACCTCTGCAAGTGCACATTGACACTCATATCTGGTGTCACAATAGCGTGCATTTAAAACCAAAAAACTTTTTTCACTGTTATAGATTGAATAGCAGTTACTTGTCTGCAAGCGGGTGTCAGGCCTACAGCGTGTACTCTGCCAACCTCTTCAAGTGCACATTGCCACTCATATCTGGTGTCACAATAGCGTGCATTTAAAACCAAAAAACTTTTTTTCAATGTTATAGATTGAATAGCAGTTAGTTGTCTTCAAGCGGGTGTGTCAGGCCTACAGCGTGTACTCTGCCAACCTCTGCAAGTACAAATTGCCACTCATATCTGGTGTCACAATAGCGTGCATTTAAAACCAAAAAACTTTTTTCACTGTTATAGATTGAATAGCAGTTAATTTTCTTTAAGCGGGTGTGTCAGGCCTTCAGCGTGTACTCTGCCAACCTCTGCGAGTGCACATTGCCACTAATATCTGGTGTCACAATAACGTGCATTTAAAACCCAAAAACTTTTTTCACTGTTATAGATTCAATAGCAGTTAGTTGTCTTCAAGCGGGTGTGTCAGGCCTACAGCATGTACTCTGCCAACCTCTACAAGTGCACATTGCCACTCATATATGGTGTCACAACAGCGTGCATTTAAAACCCAAAAACTTTTTTCACTGTTATAGATTGAATAGCAGTTGCTTGTCTTCAAGCGGGTGTGTCAGGCCTACAGCGTGTACTCTGCCAACCTCTGCAAGTGCACATTGCCACTCATATCTGGTGTCACAATAGCGTGCATTTAAAACCAAAAAACTTTTTTTACTGTTGTAGATTGAATAGCAGTTAGTTGTCTTCAAGCGGGTGTGTCAGGCCTACAGCGTGTACTCTGCCAACCTCTGCAAGTGCACATTGCCACTCATATCTGGTGTCACAATAGCGTGCATTTAAAACCAATTTTTTTTTCACTGTTATACATAGAATAGTAGTTACTTGTCTTCAAGCAGGTGTGTCAGGCCTTCAGCGTGTACTCTTCCAACCTCTGCAAGTGCACATTGCCACTCATATCTGGTGTCACAATAGTGTGCATTTAAAACCAAAAAACTTTTTTTACTGTTATAGATTGAATAGCAGTTAGTTGTCTTAAAGCGGGTGTGTCAGGCCTACAGCGTGTACTCTGCCAACCCCTGCAAGTACACATTGCCACTCATATCTGGTGTCACAATAGCGTGCATTTAAAACCCAAAAACTTTTTTCACTGTTATAGATTGAATAGCAGTTAGTTACATAGTTACATAGTTAGATAGCTGAAAAGAGACTTGCGTCCATCAAGTTCAGCCTTCCTCACACCTGTTTTTTGCTGTTGATCCAAAAGAGAAAAAAAAAAAAAAAAAACAAACCCCAGTTTGAAGCACAATTTTGCAACAAGCTAGGACAAAAAATTCCTTATTGACCCCAGAATGGCAGTCAGATTTATCCTTGAATCAAGCAGTTATTACCCGACATTGAAAGATTATATCCTTGAATATTCTGTCTTTGCAAGTATGCATCTAGTAGCTGTTTGAACATCTGTATGGACTCTGATAAAACCACTTCTTCAGGCAGAGAATTCCACATCCTGATTGTTCTTACAGTTGACTTCAAGCTGGTGTGTCAGGCCTTCAGTGTGTACTCTGCCAACCTCTGCAAGTGCACATTGCCACTCATATCTGGTGTCACAATAGCGTGCATTTAAAACCCAAAAACTTTTTTCACTGTTATAGATTGAATAGCAGTTACTTGTCTGCAAGCGTGTGTCAGGCCTACAGCGTGTACTCTGCCAACCTCTGCAAGTGCACATTGACACTCATATCTGGTGTCACAATAGTGTGCATTTAAAACCCAAAAACTTTTTTTACTGTTATAGATTGAATAGCAGTTACTTGTCTTCAAGCGGGTGTGTCAGGCCTACAGCGTGTACTCTGCCAACCTTTGCAACTGCACATTGCCACTCATATCTGGTGTCACAATAGCGTGCATTTAAAACCCCAAAACTTTTTTCATTGTTATAGATTGAATAGCAGTTACTTGTCTGTAAGCGGGTGTCAGGCCTACAGCGTGTACTCTGCCAACCTATGCAACTGCACATTGCCATTAATATCTGGTGTCACAATAGCGTGCATTTAAAACCCAAAAACTTTTTTCACTGTTATAGATTGAATAGCAGTTAGTTGTCTTAAAGCGGGTGTGTCAGGCCTACAGTGTGTACTCTGCCAACCCCTGCAAGTACACATTGCCACTCATATCTGGTGTCACAATAGCGTGCATTTAAAACCCAAAAACTTTTTTCACTGTTATAGATTGAATAGCAGTTACTTGTCTGCAAGCGGATGTCAGGCCTACAGCGTGTACTCTGCCAACCTCTTCAAGTGCACATTGCCACTCATATCTGGTGTCACAATAGCGTGCATTTAAAACAAAAAAAACTTTTTTCACTGTTATAGATTGAATAGCAGTTACTTGTCTTCAAGCGGGTGTGTCAGGCCTAAAGCATGTACTCTGCCAACCTCTGCAAGTGCACATTGCCACTCATATCTGGTGTCACAATAGCGTGCATTTAAAACCATTTTTTTTCACTGTTATAGATAGAATAGTAGTTACTTGTCTGCAAGCGGGTGTCAGGCCTACAGCCTGTACTCTTCCAACCTCTGCAAGTGCACATTGCCACTCTTATCTGGTGTCACAATAGCGTGCATTTAAAACCCAAAAACTTTTTTCACTGTTATAGATTGAATAGCAGTTACTTGTCTGCAAGCGTGTGTCAGGCCTACAGCGTGTACTCTGCCAACCTCTGCAAGTGCACATTGCCACTCATATCTGGTGTCACAATAGCGTTCATTTAAAACCCAAAAACTTTTTTCACAGTTATAGATTGAATAGCAGTTACTTGTCTGCAAGCGGGTGTCAGGCCTACAGCGTGTACTCTGCCAACCTTTGAAACTGCACATTGCCATTCATATCTGGTGTCACAATAGCGTGCATTTAAAACCAAAAAACTTTTTTCACTGTTATAGATTGAATAGCAGTTACTTGTCTGCAAGCGTGTGTCAGGCCTACAGCGTGTACTCTGCCAACCTCTGCAAGTGCACATTGACACTCATATCTGGTGTCACAATAGCGTGCATTTAAAACCCAAAAACTTTTTTCACTGTTATAGATTGAATAGCAGTTACTTGTCTGCAAGCGGGTGTCAGGCCTACAGCGTGTACTCTGCCAACCTCTTCAAGTGCACATTGCCACTCATATCTGGTGTCACAATAGCGTGCATTTAAAACCAAAAAACTTTTTTTCAATGTTATAGATTGAATAGCAGTTACTTGTCTGCAAGCGGTGTCAGGCATTCAGCGTGTACTCTCCTAACCTCTGCAAGTGCACTTTGACACTCATATCTGGTGTCACAATAGTGTGCATTTAAAACCCAAAAACTTTTTTTACTGTTATAGATTGAATAGCAGTTAGTTGTCTTCAAGCGGGTGTGTCAGGCCTACAGCGTGTACTCTGCCAACCTCTGCAAGTACAAATTGCCACTCATATCTGGTGTCACAATAGCGTGCATTTAAAACCAAAAAACTTTTTTCACTGTTATAGATTGAATAGCAGTTACTGGTCTTCAAGCGGGTGTGTCAGGCCTACAGCGTGTACTTTGCCAACCTCAGCAAGTGCACATTGCCACTCATATCTGGTGTCACAATAGCGTGCATTTAAAACCCAAAAACTTTTTGCACTGTTATAGATTGAATAGCAGTTAATTTTCTTTAAGCGGGTGTGTCAGGCCTTCAGCGTGTACTCTGCCAACCTCTGCGAGTGCACATTGCCACTAATATCTGGTGTCACAATAACGTGCATTTAAAACCCAAAAACTTTTTTCACTGTTATAGATTGAATAGCAGTTAGTTGTCTTCAAGCGGGTGTGTCAGGCCTACAGCATGTACTCTGCCAACCTCTACAAGTGCACATTGCCACTCATATATGGTGTCACAACAGCGTGCATTTAAAACCCAAAAACTTTTTTCACTGTTATAGATTGAATAGCAGTTGCTTGTCTTCAAGCGGGTGTGTCAGGCCTACAGCGTGTACTCTGCCAACCTCTGCAAGTGCACATTGCCACTCATATCTGGTGTCACAATAGCGTGCATTTAAAACCAATTTTTTTTTCACTGTTATACATAGAATAGTAGTTACTTGTCTTCAAGCAGGTGTGTCAGGCCTTCAGCGTGTACACTTCCAACCTCTGCAAGTGCACATTGCCACTCATATCTGGTGTCACAATAGTGTGCATTTAAAACCAAAAAACTTTTTTTACTGTTATAGATTGAATAGCAGTTAGTTGTCTTAAAGCGGGTGTGTCAGGCCTACAGCGTGTACTCTGCCAACCCCTGCAAGTACACATTGCCACTCATATCTGGTGTCACAATAGCGTGCATTTAAAACCCAAAAACTTTTTTCACTGTTATAGATTGAATAGCAGTTAGTTGACTTCAAGCTGGTGTGTCAGGCCTTCAGTGTGTACTCTGCCAACCTCTGCAAGTGCACATTGACACTCATATCTGGTGTCACAATAGTGTGCATTTAAAACCCAAAAACTTTTTTTACTGTTATAGATTGAATAGCAGTTACTTGTCTTCAAGCGGGTGTGTCAGGCCTACAGCGTGTACTCTGCCAACCTTTGCAACTGCACATTGCCACTCATATCTGGTGTCACAATAGCGTGCATTTAAAACCCCAAAACTTTTTTTACTGTTATAGATTGAATAGCAGTTACTTGTCTGCAAGCGTGTGTCAGGCCTACAGCGTGTACTCTGCCAACCTCTGCAAGTGCACATTGACACTCATATCTGGTGTCACAATAGTGTGCATTTAAAACCCAAAAACTTTTTTTACTGTTATAGATTGAATAGCAGTTACTTGTCTTCAAGCGGGTGTGTCAGGCCTACAGCGTGTACTCTGCCAACCTTTGCAACTGCACATTGCCACTCATATCTGGTGTCACAATAGCGTGCATTTAAAACCCCAAAACTTTTTTCATTGTTATAGATTGAATAGCAGTTACTTGTCTGTAAGCGGGTGTCAGGCCTACAGCGTGTACTCTGCCAACCTATGCAACTGCACATTGCCATTAATATCTGGTGTCACAATAGCGTGCATTTAAAACCAAAAAACTTTTTTCACTGTTATAGATTGAATAGCAGTTACTTGTCTGCAAGCGTGTGTCAGGCCTACAGTGTGTACTCTGCCAACCCCTGCAAGTAATAATTGCCACTCATATCTGGTGTCACAATAGCGTGCATTTAAAACCCAAAAACTTTTTTCACTGTTATAGATTGAATAGCAGTTACTTGTCTGCAAGCGGATGTCAGGCCTAAAGCATGTACTCTGCCAACCTCTGCAAGTGCACATTGCCACTCATATCTGGTGTCACAATAGTGTGCATTTAAAACCATTTTTTTTCACTGTTATAGATAGAATAGTAGTTACTTGTCTGCAAGCGGGTGTCAGGCCTACAGCGTGTACTCTTCCAACCTCTGCAAGTGCACATTGCCACTCATATCTGGTGTCACAATAGCGTGCATTTAAAACCCAAAAACTTTTTTCACTGTTATAGATTGAATAGCAGTTACTTGTCTGCAAGCGTGTGTCAGGCCTACAGCGTGTACTCTGCCAACCTCTGCAAGTGCACATTGCCACTCATATCTGGTGTCACAATAGCGTTCATTTAAAACCCAAAAACTTTTTTCACAGTTATAGATTGAATAGCAGTTACTTGTCTGCAAGCGGGTGTCAGGCCTACAGCGTGTACTCTGCCAACCTTTGAAACTGCACATTGCCATTCATATCTGGTGTCACAATAGCGTGCATTTAAAACCAAAAAACTTTTTTCACTGTTATAGATTGAATAGCAGTTACTTGTCTGCAAGCGTGTGTCAGGCCTACAGCGTGTACTCTGCCAACCTCTGCAAGTGCACATTGACACTCATATCTGGTGTCACAATAGCGTGCATTTAAAACCCAAAAACTTTTTTCACTGTTATAGATTGAATAGCAGTTACTTGTCTGCAAGCGGGTGTCAGGCCTACAGCGTGTACTCTGCCAACCTCTTCAAGTGCACATTGCCACTCATATCTGGTGTCACAATAGCGTGCATTTAAAACCAAAAAACTTTTTTTCAATGTTATAGATTGAATAGCAGTTACTTGTCTGCAAGCGGTGTCAGGCATTCAGCGTGTACTCTCCTAACCTCTGCAAGTGCACTTTGACACTCATATCTGGTGTCACAATAGTGTGCATTTAAAACCCAAAAACTTTTTTTACTGTTATAGATTGAATAGCAGTTAGTTGTCTTCAAGCGGGTGTGTCAGGCCTACAGCGTGTACTCTGCCAACCTCTGCAAGTACAAATTGCCACTCATATCTGGTGTCACAATAGCGTGCATTTAAAACCAAAAAACTTTTTTCACTGTTATAGATTGAATAGCAGTTACTGGTCTTCAAGCGGGTGTGTCAGGCCTACAGCGTGTACTTTGCCAACCTCAGCAAGTGCACATTGCCACTCATATCTGGTGTCACAATAGCGTGCATTTAAAACCCAAAAACTTTTTGCACTGTTATAGATTGAATAGCAGTTAATTTTCTTTAAGCGGGTGTGTCAGGCCTTCAGCGTGTACTCTGCCAACCTCTGCGAGTGCACATTGCCACTAATATCTGGTGTCACAATAACGTGCATTTAAAACCCAAAAACTTTTTTCACTGTTATAGATTGAATAGCAGTTAGTTGTCTTCAAGCGGGTGTGTCAGGCCTACAGCATGTACTCTGCCAACCTCTACAAGTGCACATTGCCACTCATATATGGTGTCACAACAGCGTGCATTTAAAACCCAAAAACTTTTTTCACTGTTATAGATTGAATAGCAGTTGCTTGTCTTCAAGCGGGTGTGTCAGGCCTACAGCGTGTACTCTGCCAACCTCTGCAAGTGCACATTGCCACTCATATCTGGTGTCACAATAGCGTGCATTTAAAACCAATTTTTTTTTCACTGTTATACATAGAATAGTAGTTACTTGTCTTCAAGCAGGTGTGTCAGGCCTTCAGCGTGTACACTTCCAACCTCTGCAAGTGCACATTGCCACTCATATCTGGTGTCACAATAGTGTGCATTTAAAACCAAAAAACTTTTTTTACTGTTATAGATTGAATAGCAGTTAGTTGTCTTAAAGCGGGTGTGTCAGGCCTACAGCGTGTACTCTGCCAACCCCTGCAAGTACACATTGCCACTCATATCTGGTGTCACAATAGCGTGCATTTAAAACCCAAAAACTTTTTTCACTGTTATAGATTGAATAGCAGTTAGTTGACTTCAAGCTGGTGTGTCAGGCCTTCAGTGTGTACTCTGCCAACCTCTGCAAGTGCACATTGACACTCATATCTGGTGTCACAATAGTGTGCATTTAAAACCCAAAAACTTTTTTTACTGTTATAGATTGAATAGCAGTTACTTGTCTTCAAGCGGGTGTGTCAGGCCTACAGCGTGTACTCTGCCAACCTTTGCAACTGCACATTGCCACTCATATCTGGTGTCACAATAGCGTGCATTTAAAACCCCAAAACTTTTTTTACTGTTATAGATTGAATAGCAGTTACTTGTCTGCAAGCGTGTGTCAGGCCTACAGCGTGTACTCTGCCAACCTCTGCAAGTGCACATTGACACTCATATCTGGTGTCACAATAGTGTGCATTTAAAACCCAAAAACTTTTTTTACTGTTATAGATTGAATAGCAGTTACTTGTCTTCAAGCGGGTGTGTCAGGCCTACAGCGTGTACTCTGCCAACCTTTGCAACTGCACATTGCCACTCATATCTGGTGTCACAATAGCGTGCATTTAAAACCCCAAAACTTTTTTCATTGTTATAGATTGAATAGCAGTTACTTGTCTGTAAGCGGGTGTCAGGCCTACAGCGTGTACTCTGCCAACCTATGCAACTGCACATTGCCATTAATATCTGGTGTCACAATAGCGTGCATTTAAAACCAAAAAACTTTTTTCACTGTTATAGATTGAATAGCAGTTACTTGTCTGCAAGCGTGTGTCAGGCCTACAGTGTGTACTCTGCCAACCCCTGCAAGTAATAATTGCCACTCATATCTGGTGTCACAATAGCGTGCATTTAAAACCCAAAAACTTTTTTCACTGTTATAGATTGAATAGCAGTTACTTGTCTGCAAGCGGATGTCAGGCCTAAAGCATGTACTCTGCCAACCTCTGCAAGTGCACATTGCCACTCATATCTGGTGTCACAATAGTGTGCATTTAAAACCATTTTTTTTCACTGTTATAGATAGAATAGTAGTTACTTGTCTGCAAGCGGGTGTCAGGCCTACAGCGTGTACTCTTCCAACCTCTGCAAGTGCACATTGCCACTCATATCTGGTGTCACAATAGCGTGCATTTAAAACCCAAAAACTTTTTTCACTGTTATAGATTGAATAGCAGTTACTTGTCTGCAAGCGTGTGTCAGGCCTACAGCGTGTACTCTGCCAACCTCTGCAAGTGCACATTGCCACTCATATCTGGTGTCACAATAGCGTTCATTTAAAACCCAAAAACTTTTTTCACTGTTATAGATTGAATAGCAGTTACTTGTCTGCAAGCGTGTGTCAGGCCTACAGCGTGTACTCTGCCAACCTCTGCAAGTGCACATTGACACTCATATCTGGTGTCACAATAGCGTGCATTTAAAACCAAAAAACTTTTTTCACTTTTATAGATTGAATAGCAGTTACTTGTCTGCAAGCGGGTGTCAGGCCTACAGCGTGTACTCTGCCAACCTCTTCAAGTGCACATTGCCACTCATATCTGGTGTCACAATAGCGTGCATTTAAAACCAAAAAACTTTTTTTCAATGTTATAGATTGAATAGCAGTTACTTGTCTGCAAGCGGTGTCAGGCCTACAGCGTGTACTCTCCTAACCTCTGCAAGTGCACTTTGACACTCATATCTGGTGTCACAATAGTGTGCATTTAAAACCCAAAAACTTTTTTCACTGTTATAGATTGAATAGCAGTTACTTGTCTGCAAGCGGATGTCAGGCCTACAGCGTGTACTCTGCCAACCTCTTCAAGTGCACATTGCCACTCATATCTGGTGTCACAATAGCGTGCATTTAAAACAAAAAACTTTTTTCACTGTTATAGATTGAATAGCAGTTACTTGTCTTCAAGCGGGTGTGTCAGGCCTAAAGCATGTACTCTGCCAACCTCTGCAAGTGCACATTGCCACTCATATCTGGTGTCACAATAGCGTGCATTTAAAACCATTTTTTTTCACTGTTATAGATAGAATAGTAGTTACTTGTCTGCAAGCGGGTGTCAGGCCTACAGCCTGTACTCTTCCAACCTCTGCAAGTGCACATTGCCACTCATATCTGGTGTCACAATAGCGTGCATTTAAAACCCAAAAACTTTTTTCACTGTTATAGATTGAATAGCAGTTACTTGTCTGCAAGCGTGTGTCAGGCCTACAGCGTGTACTCTGCCAACCTCTGCAAGTGCACATTGCCACTCATATCTGGTGTCACAATAGCGTTCATTTAAAACCCAAAAACTTTTTTCACAGTTATAGATTGAATAGCAGTTACTTGTCTGCAAGCGGGTGTCAGGCCTACAGCGTGTACTCTGCCAACCTTTGAAACTGCACATTGCCATTCATATCTGGTGTCACAATAGCGTGCATTTAAAACCAAAAAACTTTTTTTCAATGTTATAGATTGAATAGCAGTTACTTGTCTGCAAGCGGTGTCAGGCATTCAGCGTGTACTCTCCTAACCTCTGCAAGTGCACTTTGACACTCATATCTGGTGTCACAATAGTGTGCATTTAAAACCCAAAAACTTTTTTTACTGTTATAGATTGAATAGCAGTTAGTTGTCTTCAAGCGGGTGTGTCAGGCCTACAGCGTGTACTCTGCCAACCTCTGCAAGTACAAATTGCCACTCATATCTGGTGTCACAATAGCGTGCATTTAAAACCAAAAAACTTTTTTCACTGTTATAGATTGAATAGCAGTTACTGGTCTTCAAGCGGGTGTGTCAGGCCTACAGCGTGTACTTTGCCAACCTCAGCAAGTGCACATTGCCACTCATATCTGGTGTCACAATAGCGTGCATTTAAAACCCAAAAACTTTTTTCACTGTTATAGATTGAATAGCAGTTAATTTTCTTTAAGCGGGTGTGTCAGGCCTACAGCGTGTACTCTGCCAACCTCTGCGAGTGCACATTGCCACTAATATCTGGTGTCACAATAACGTGCATTTAAAACCCAAAAACTTTTTTCACTGTTATAGATTGAATAGCAGTTAGTTGTCTTCAAGCGGGTGTGTCAGGCCTACAGCATGTACTCTGCCAACCTCTACAAGTGCACATTGCCACTCATATATGGTGTCACAACAGCGTGCATTTAAAACCCAAAAACGTTTTTCACTGTAATAGATTGAATAGCAGTTGCTTGTCTTCAAGCGGGTGTGTCAGGCCTACAGCGTGTACTCTGCCAACCTCTGCAAGTGCACATTGCCACTCATATCTGGTGTCACAATAGCGTGCATTTAAAACCAAAAAAACTTTTTTTACTGTTGTAGATTGAATAGCAGTTAGTTGTCTTCAAGCGGGTGTGTCAGGCCTACAGCGTGTACTCTGCCAACCTCTGCAAGTGCACATTGCCACTCATATCTGGTGTCACAATAGCGTGCATTTAAAACCAATTTTTTTTCACTGTTATACATAGAATAGTAGTTACTTGTCTTCAAGCAGGTGTGTCAGGCCTTCAGCGTGTACTCTTCCAACCTCTGCAAGTGCACATTGCCACTCATATCTGGTGTCACAATAGTGTGCATTTAAAACCAAAAAACTTTTTTTACTGTTATAGATTGAATAGCAGTTAGTTGTCTTAAAGCGGGTGTGTCAGGCCTACAGCGTGTACTCTGCAAACCCCTGCAAGTACACATTGCCACTCATATCTGGTGTCACAATAGCGTGCATTTAAAACCCAAAAACTTTTTTCACTGTTATAGATTGAATAGCAGTTAGTTGACTTCAAGCTGGTGTGTCAGGCCTTCAGTGTGTACTCTGCCAACCTCTGCAAGTGCACATTGCCACTCATATCTGGTGTCACAATAGCGTGCATTTAAAACCCAAAAACTTTTTTCACTGTTATAGATTGAATAGCAGTTAGTTGTCTTAAAGCGGGTGTGTCAGGCCTACAGTGTGTACTCTGCCAACCCCTGCAAGTACACATTGCCACTCATATCTGGTGTCACAATAGCGTGCATTTGAAACCCAAAAACTTTTTTCACTGTTATAGATTGAATAGCAGTTACTTGTCTGCAAGCGGATGTCAGGCCTACAGCGTGTACTCTGCCAACCTCTTCAAGTGCACATTGCCACTCATATCTGGTGTCACAATAGCGTGCATTTAAAACAAAAAAACTTTTTTCACTGTTATAGATTGAATAGCAGTTACTTGTCTTCAAGCGGGTGTGTCAGGCCTAAAGCATGTACTCTGCCAACCTCTGCAAGTGCACATTGCCACTCATATCTGGTGTCACAATAGCGTGCATTTAAAACCATTTTTTTTCACTGTTATAGATAGAATAGTAGTTACTTGTCTGCAAGCGGGTGTCAGGCCTACAGCCTGTACTCTTCCAACCTCTGCAAGTGCACATTGCCACTCATATCTGGTGTCACAATAGCGTGCATTTAAAACCCAAAAACTTTTTTCACTGTTATAGATTGAATAGCAGTTACTTGTCTGCAAGCGTGTGTCAGGCCTACAGCGTGTACTCTGCCAACCTCTGCAAGTGCACATTGCCACTCATATCTGGTGTCACAATAGCGTTCATTTAAAACCCAAAAACTTTTTTCACAGTTATAGATTGAATAGCAGTTACTTGTCTGCAAGCGGGTGTCAGGCCTACAGCGTGTACTCTGCCAACCTTTGAAACTGCACATTGCCATTCATATCTGGTGTCACAATAGCGTGCATTTAAAACCAAAAAACTTTTTTCACTGTTATAGATTGAATAGCAGTTACTTGTCTGCAAGCGTGTGTCAGGCCTACAGCGTGTACTCTGCCAACATCTGCAAGTGCACATTGACACTCATATCTGGTGTCACAATAGCGTGCATTTAAAACCAAAAAACTTTTTTCACTGTTATAGATTGAATAGCAGTTACTTGTCTGCAAGCGGGTGTCAGGCCTACAGCGTGTACTCTGCCAACCTCTTCAAGTGCACATTGCCACTCATATCTGGTGTCACAATAGCGTGCATTTAAAACCAAAAAACTTTTTTCAATGTTATAGATTGAATAGCAGTTACTTGTCTGCAAGCGGTGTCAGGCATTCAGCGTGTACTCTCCTAACCTCTGCAAGTGCACTTTGACACTCATATCTGGTGTCACAATAGTGTGCATTTAAAACCCCAAAACTTTTTTTACTGTTATAGATTGAATAGCAGTTAGTTGTCTTCAAGCGGGTGTGTCAGGCCTACAGCGTGTACTCTGCCAACCTCTGCAAGTACAAATTGCCACTCATATCTGGTGTCACAATAGCGTGCATTTAAAACCAAAAAACTTTTTTCACTGTTATAGATTGAATAGCAGTTAATTTTCTTTAAGCGGGTGTGTCAGGCCTTCAGCGTGTACTCTGCCAACCTCTGCGAGTGCACATTGCCACTAATATCTGGTGTCACAATAACGTGCATTTAAAACCCAAAAACTTTTTTCACTGTTATAGATTGAATAGCAGTTAGTTGTCTTCAAGCGGGTGTGTCAGGCCTACAGCATGTACTCTGCCAACCTCTACAAGTGCACATTGCCACTCATATATGGTGTCACAACAGCGTGCATTTAAAACCCAAAAACTTTTTTCACTGTTATAGATTGAATAGCAGTTGCTTGTCTTCAAGCGGGTGTGTCAGGCCTACAGCGTGTACTCTGCCAACCTCTGCAAGTGCACATTGCCACTCATATCTGGTGTTACAATAGCGTGCATTTAAAACCAAAAAACTTTTTTTACTGTTGTAGATTGAATAGCAGTTAGTTGTCTTCAAGCGGGTGTGTCAGGCCTACAGCGTGTACTCTGCCAACCTCTGCAAGTGCACATTGCCACTCATATCTGGTGTCACAATAGCGTGCATTTAAAACCAATTTTTTTTTCACTGTTATACATAGAATAGTAGTTACTTGTCTTCAAGCAGGTGTGTCAGGCCTTCAGCGTGTACACTTCCAACCTCTGCAAGTGCACATTGCCACTCATATCTGGTGTCACAATAGTGTGCATTTAAAACCAAAAAACTTTTTTTACTGTTATAGATTGAATAGCAGTTAGTTGTCTTAAAGCGGGTGTGTCAGGCCTACAGCGTGTACTCTGCCAACCCCTGCAAGTACACATTGCCACTCATATCTGGTGTCACAAAAGCGTGCATTTAAAACCCAAAAACTTTTTTCACTGTTATAGATTGAATAGCAGTTAGTTACATAGTTACATAGTTAGATAGCTGAAAAGAGACTTGCGTCCATCAAGTTCAGCCTTCCTCACACCTGTTTTTTGCTGTTGATCCAAAAGAGAAAAAAAAACAAAAAAAAACAAACCCCAGTTTGAAGCACAATTTTGCAACAAGCTAGGACAAAAAATTCCTTATTGACCCCAGAATGGCAGTCAGATTTATCCTTGAATCAAGCAGTTATTACCCTACATTGAAAGATTATATCCTTGAATATTCTGTCTTTGCAAGTATGCATCTAGTAGCTGTTTGAACATCTGTATGGACTCTGATAAAACCACTTCTTCAGGCAGAGAATTCCACATCCTGATTGTTCTTACAGTTGACTTCAAGCTGGTGTGTCAGGCCTTCAGTGTGTACTCTGCCAACCTCTGCAAGTGCACATTGCCACTCATATCTGGTGTCACAATAGCGTGCATTTAAAACCCAAAAACTTTTTTCACTGTTATAGATTGAATAGCAGTTACTTGTCTGCAAGCGTGTGTCAGGCCTACAGCGTGTACTCTGCCAACCTCTGCAAGTGCACATTGACACTCATATCTGGTGTCACAATAGTGTGCATTTAAAACCCAAAAACTTTTTTTACTGTTATAGATTGAATAGCAGTTACTTGTCTTCAAGCGGGTGTGTCAGGCCTACAGCGTGTACTCTGCCAACCTTTGCAACTGCACATTGCCACTCATATCTGGTGTCACAATAGCGTGCATTTAAAACCCCAAAACTTTTTTCATTGTTATAGATTGAATAGCAGTTACTTGTCTGTAAGCGGGTGTCAGGCCTACAGCGTGTACTCTGCCAACCTATGCAACTGCACATTGCCATTAATATCTGGTGTCACAATAGCGTGCATTTAAAACCAAAAAACTTTTTTCACTGTTATAGATTGAATAGCAGTTACTTGTCTGCAAGCGTGTGTCAGGCCTACAGTGTGTACTCTGCCAACCCCTGCAAGTAATAATTGCCACTCATATCTGGTGTCACAATAGCGTGCATTTAAAACCCAAAAACTTTTTTCACTGTTATAGATTGAATAGCAGTTACTTGTCTGCAAGCGGATGTCAGGCCTAAAGCATGTACTCTGCCAACCTCTGCAAGTGCACATTGCCACTCATATCTGGTGTCACAATAGTGTGCATTTAAAACCCAAAAACTTTTTTCACTGTTATAGATTGAATAGCAGTTACTTGTCTGCAAGCGGATGTCAGGCCTACAGCGTGTACTCTGCCAATATCTTCAAGTGCACATTGCCACTCATATCTGGTGTCACAATAGCGTGCATTTCAAACAAAAAACTTTTTTCACAGTTATAGATTGAATAGCAGTTACTTGTCTGCAAGCGGATGTCAGGCCTACAGCGTGTACTCTGCCAACCTCTTCAAGTGCACATTGCCACTCATATCTGGTGTCACAATAGCGTGCATTTAAAACAAAAAACTTTTTTCACTGTTATAGATTGAATAGCAGTTACTTGTCTTCAAGCGGGTGTGTCAGGCCTAAAGCATGTACTCTGCCAACCTCTGCAAGTGCACATTGCCACTCATATCTGGTGTCACAATAGCGTGCATTTAAAACCATTTTTTTTCACTGTTATAGATAGAATAGTAGTTACTTGTCTGCAAGCGGGTGTCAGGCCTACAGCCTGTACTCTTCCAACCTCTGCAAGTGCACATTGCCACTCATATCTGGTGTCACAATAGCGTGCATTTAAAACCCAAAAACTTTTTTCACTGTTATAGATTGAATAGCAGTTACTTGTCTGCAAGCGTGTGTCAGGCCTACAGCGTGTACTCTGCCAACCTCTGCAAGTGCACATTGACACTCATATCTGGTGTCACAATAGCGTGCATTTAAAACCAAAAAACTTTTTTCACTGTTATAGATTGAATAGCAGTTACTTGTCTGCAAGCGGGTGTCAGGCCTACAGCGTGTACTCTGCCAACCTCTTCAAGTGCACATTGCCACTCATATCTGGTGTCACAATAGCGTGCATTTAAAACCAAAAAACTTTTTTTCAATGTTATAGATTGAATAGCAGTTACTTGTCTGCAAGCGGTGTCAGGCATTCAGCGTGTACTCTCCTAACCTCTGCAAGTGCACTTTGACACTCATATCTGGTGTCACAATAGTGTGCATTTAAAACCCAAAAACTTTTTTTACTGTTATAGATTGAATAGCAGTTAGTTGTCTTCAAGCGGGTGTGTCAGGTCTACAGCGTGTACTCTGCCAACCTCTGCAAGTACAAATTGCCACTCATATCTGGTGTCACAATAGCGTGCATTTAAAACCCAAAAACTTTTTTCACTGTTATAGATTGAATAGCAGTTAATTTTCTTTAAGCGGGTGTGTCAGGCCTACAGCGTGTACTCTGCCAACCTCTGCGAGTGCACATTGCCACTAATATCTGGTGTCACAATAACGTGCATTTAAAACCCAAAAACTTTTTTCACTGTTATAGATTGAATAGCAGTTAGTTGTCTTCAAGCGGGTGTGTCAGGCCTACAGCATGTACTCTGCCAACCTCTACAAGTGCACATTGCCACTCATATATGGTGTCACAACAGCGTGCATTTAAAACCCAAAAACTTTTTTCACTGTAATAGATTGAATAGCAGTTGCTTGTCTTCAAGCGGGCGTGTCAGGCCTACAGCGTGTACTCTGCCAACCTCTGCAAGTGCACATTGCCACTCATATCTGGTGTCACAATAGCGTGCATTTAAAACCAAAAAAACTTTTTTTACTGTTGTAGATTGAATAGCAGTTAGTTGTCTTCAAGCGGGTGTGTCAGGCCTACAGCGTGTACTCTGCCAACCTCTGCAAGTGTACATTGCCACTCATATCTGGTGTCACAATAGCGTGCATTTAAAACCAATTTTTTTTTCACTGTTATACATAGAATAGTAGTTACTTGTCTTCAAGCAGGTGTGTCAGGCCTTCAGCGTGTACTCTTCCAACCTCTGCAAGTGCACATTGCCACTCATATCTGGTGTCACAATAGTGTGCATTTAAAACCAAAAAACTTTTTTTACTGTTATAGATTGAATAGCAGTTAGTTGTCTTAAAGCGGGTGTGTCAGGCCTACAGCGTGTACTCTGCAAACCCCTGCAAGTACACATTGCCACTCATATCTGGTGTCACAATAGCGTGCATTTAAAACCCAAAAACTTTTTTCACTGTTATAGATTGAATAGCAGTTAGTTGACTTCAAGCTGGTGTGTCAGGCCTTCAGTGTGTACTCTGCCAACCTCTGCAAGTGCACATTGCCACTCATATCTGGTGTCACAATAGCGTGCATTTAAAACCCAAAAACTTTTTTCACTGTTATAGATTGAATAGCAGTTAATTTTCTTTAAGCGGGTGTGTCAGGCCTTCAGCGTGTACTCTGCCAACCTCTGCGAGTGCACATTGCCACTAATATCTGGTGTCACAATAACGTGCATTTAAAACCCAAAAACTTTTTTCACTGTTATAGATTGAATAGCAGTTAGTTGTCTTCAAGCGGGTGTGTCAGGCCTACAGCATGTACTCTGCCAACCTCTACAAGTGCACATTGCCACTCATATATGGTGTCACAACAGCGTGCATTTAAAACCCAAAAACTTTTTTCACTGTTATAGATTGAATAGCAGTTGCTTGTCTTCAAGCGGGTGTGTCAGGCCTACAGCGTGTACTCTGCCAACCTCTTCAAGTGCACATTGCCACTCATATCTGGTGTCACAATAGCGTGCATTTAAAACAAAAAAACTTTTTTCACTGTTATAGATTGAATAGCAGTTACTTGTCTTCAAGCGGGTGTGTCAGGCCTAAAGCATGTACTCTGCCAACCTCTGCAAGTGCACATTGCCACTCATATCTGGTGTCACAATAGCGTGCATTTAAAACCATTTTTTTTCACTGTTATAGATAGAATAGTAGTTACTTGTCTGCAAGCGGGTGTCAGGCCTACAGCCTGTACTCTTCCAACCTCTGCAAGTGCACATTGCCACTCATATCTGGTGTCACAATAGCGTGCATTTAAAACCCAAAAACTTTTTTCACTGTTATAGATTGAATAGCAGTTACTTGTCTGCAAGCGTGTGTCAGGCCTACAGCGTGTACTCTGCCAACCTCTGCAAGTGCACATTGCCACTCATATCTGGTGTCACAATAGCGTTCATTTAAAACCCAAAAACTTTTTTCACAGTTATAGATTGAATAGCAGTTACTTGTCTGCAAGCGGGTGTCAGGCCTACAGCGTGTACTCTGCCAACCTTTGAAACTGCACATTGCCATTCATATCTGGTGTCACAATAGCGTGCATTTAAAACCAAAAAACTTTTTTCACTGTTATAGATTGAATAGCAGTTACTTGTCTGCAAGCGTGTGTCAGGCCTACAGCGTGTACTATGCCAACCTCTGCAAGTGCACATTGACACTCATATCTGGTGTCACAATAGCGTGCATTTAAAACCAAAAAACTTTTTTCACTGTTATAGATTGAATAGCAGTTACTTGTCTGCAAGCGGGTGTCAGGCCTACAGCGTGTACTCTGCCAACCTCTTCAAGTGCACATTGCCACTCATATCTGGTGTCACAATAGCGTGCATTTAAAACCCAAAAACTTTTTTTCAATGTTATAGATTGAATAGCAGTTACTTGTCTGCAAGCGGTGTCAGGCATTCAGCGTGTACTCTCCTAACCTCTGCAAGTGCACTTTGACACTCATATCTGGTGTCACAATAGTGTGCATTTAAAACCCAAAAACTTTTTTTACTGTTATAGATTGAATAGCAGTTAGTTGTCTTCAAGCGGGTGTGTCAGGCCTACAGCGTGTACTCTGCCAACCTCTGCAAGTACAAATTGCCACTCATATCTGGTGTCACAATAGCGTGCATTTAAAACCAAAAAACTTTTTTCACTGTTATAGATTGAATAGCAGTTAATTTTCTTTAAGCGGGTGTGTCAGGCCTTCAGCGTGTACTCTGCCAACCTCTGCGAGTGCACATTGCCACTAATATCTGGTGTCACAATAACGTGCATTTAAAACCCAAAAACTTTTTTCACTGTTATAGATTGAATAGCAGTTAGTTGTCTTCAAGCGGGTGTGTCAGGCCTACAGCATGTACTCTGCCAACCTCTACAAGTGCACATTGCCACTCATATATGGTGTCACAACAGCGTGCATTTAAAACCCAAAAACTTTTTTCACTGTTATAGATTGAATAGCAGTTGCTTGTCTTCAAGCGGGTGTGTCAGGCCTACAGCGTGTACTCTGCCAACCTCTGCAAGTGCACATTGCCACTCATATCTGGTGTCACAATAGCGTGCATTTAAAACCAAAAAACTTTTTTTACTGTTGTAGATTGAATAGCAGTTAGTTGTCTTCAAGCGGGTGTGTCAGGCCTACAGCGTGTACTCTGCCAACCTCTGCAAGTGCACATTGCCACTCATATCTGGTGTCACAATAGCGTGCATTTAAAACCAATTTTTTTTTCACTGTTATACATAGAATAGTAGTTACTTGTCTTCAAGCAGGTGTGTCAGGCCTTCAGCGTGTACTCTTCCAACCTCTGCAAGTGCACATTGCCACTCATATCTGGTGTCACAATAGTGTGCATTTAAAACCAAAAAACTTTTTTTACTGTTATACATTGAATAGCAGTTAGTTGTCTTAAAGCGGGTGTGTCAGGCCTACAGCGTGTACTCTGCAAACCCCTGCAAGTACACATTGCCACTCATATCTGGTGTCACAATAGTGTGCATTTAAAACCCAAAAACTTTTTTTACTGTTATAGATTGAATAGCAGTTAGTTGTCTTCAAGCGGGTGTGTCAGGCCTACAGCGTGTACTCTGCCAACCTCTGCAAGTACAAATTGCCACTCATATCTGGTGTCACAATAGCGTGCATTTAAAACCAAAAAACTTTTTTCACTGTTATAGATTGAATAGCAGTTACTGGTCTTCAAGCGGGTGTGTCAGGCCTACAGCGTGTACTTTGCCAACCTCAGCAAGTGCACATTGCCACTCATATCTGGTGTCACAATAGCGTGCATTTAAAACCCAAAAACTTTTTTCACTGTTATAGATTGAATAGCAGTTAATTTTCTTTAAGCGGGTGTGTCAGGCCTTCAGCGTGTACTCTGCCAACCTCTGCGAGTGCACATTGCCACTAATATCTGGTGTCACAATAACGTGCATTTAAAACCCAAAAACTTTTTTCACTGTTATAGATTGAATAGCAGTTAGTTGTCTTCAAGCGGGTGTGTCAGGCCTACAGCATGTACTCTGCCAACCTCTACAAGTGCACATTGCCACTCATATATGGTGTCACAACAGCGTGCATTTAAAACCCAAAAACTTTTTTCACTGTTATAGATTGAATAGCAGTTGCTTGTCTTCAAGCGGGTGTGTCAGGCCTACAGCGTGTACTCTGCCAACCTCTGCAAGTGCACATTGCCACTCATATCTGGTGTCACAATAGCGTGCATTTAAAACCAAAAAACTTTTTTTACTGTTGTAGATTGAATAGCAGTTAGTTGTCTTCAAGCGGGTGTGTCAGGCCTACAGCGTGTACTCTGCCAACCTCTGCAAGTGTACATTGCCACTCATATCTGGTGTCACAATAGCGTGCATTTAAAACCAATTTTTTTTTCACTGTTATACATAGAATAGTAGTTACTTGTCTTCAAGCAGGTGTGTCAGGCCTTCAGCGTGTACTCTTCCAACCTCTGCAAGTGCACATTGCCACTCATATCTGGTGTCCAATAGTGTGCATTTAAAACCAAAAAACTTTTTTTACTGTTATAGATTGAATAGCAGTTAGTTGTCTTAAAGCGGGTGTGTCAGGCCTACAGCGTGTACTCTGCAAACCCCTGCAAGTACACATTGCCACTCATATCTGGTGTCACAATAGCGTGCATTTAAAACCCAAAAACTTTTTTCACTGTTATAGATTGAATAGCAGTTAGTTGACTTCAAGCTGGTGTGTCAGGCCTTCAGTGTGTACTCTGCCAACCTCTGCAAGTGCACATTGCCACTCATATCTGGTGTCACAATAGCGTGCATTTAAAACCCAAAAACTTTTTTCACTGTTATAGATTGAATAGCAGTTAGTTGTCTTAAAGCGGGTGTGTCAGGCCTACAGTGTGTACTCTGCCAACCCCTGCAAGTACACATTGCCACTCATATCTGGTGTCACAATAGCGTGCATTTAAAACCCAAAAACTTTTTTCACTGTTATAGATTGAATAGCAGTTACTTGTCTGCAAGCGGATGTCAGGCCTACAGCGTGTACTCTGCCAACCTCTTCAAGTGCACATTGCCACTCATATCTGGTGTCACAATAGCGTGCATTTAAAACAAAAAAACTTTTTTCACTGTTATAGATTGAATAGCAGTTACTTGTCTTCAAGCGGGTGTGTCAGGCCTAAAGCATGTACTCTGCCAACCTCTGCAAGTGCACATTGCCACTCATATCTGGTGTCACAATAGCGTGCATTTAAAACCATTTTTTTTCACTGTTATAGATAGAATAGTAGTTACTTGTCTGCAAGCGGGTGTCAGGCCTACAGCCTGTACTCTTCCAACCTCTGCAAGTGCACATTGCCACTCATATCTGGTGTCACAATAGCGTGCATTTAAAACCCAAAAACTTTTTTCACTGTTATAGATTGAATAGCAGTTACTTGTCTGCAAGCGTGTGTCAGGCCTACAGCGTGTACTCTGCCAACCTCTGCAAGTGCACATTGCCACTCATATCTGGTGTCACAATAGCGTTCATTTAAAACCCAAAAACTTTTTTCACAGTTATAGATTGAATAGCAGTTACTTGTCTGCAAGCGGGTGTCAGGCCTACAGCGTGTACTCTGCCAACCTTTGAAACTGCACATTGCCATTCATATCTGGTGTCACAATAGCGTGCATTTAAAACCAAAAAACTTTTTTCACTGTTATAGATTGAATAGCAGTTACTTGTCTGCAAGCGTGTGTCAGGCCTACAGCGTGTACTCTGCCAACCTCTGCAAGTGCACATTGACACTCATATCTGGTGTCACAATAGCGTGCATTTAAAACCAAAAAACTTTTTTCACTTTTATAGATTGAATAGCAGTTACTTGTCTGCAAGCGGGTGTCAGGCCTACAGCGTGTACTCTGCCAACCTCTTCAAGTGCACATTGCCACTCATATCTGGTGTCACAATAGCGTGCATTTAAAACCAAAAAACTTTTTTTCAATGTTATAGATTGAATAGCAGTTACTTGTCTGCAAGCGGTGTCAGGCCTACAGCGTGTACTCTCCTAACCTCTGCAAGTGCACTTTGACACTCATATCTGGTGTCACAATAGTGTGCATTTAAAACCCAAAAACTTTTTTCACTGTTATAGATTGAATAGCAGTTACTTGTCTGCAAGCGGATGTCAGGCCTACAGCGTGTACTCTGCCAACCTCTTCAAGTGCACATTGCCACTCATATCTGGTGTCACAATAGCGTGCATTTAAAACAAAAAACTTTTTTCACTGTTATAGATTGAATAGCAGTTACTTGTCTTCAAGCGGGTGTGTCAGGCCTAAAGCATGTACTCTGCCAACCTCTGCAAGTGCACATTGCCACTCATATCTGGTGTCACAATAGCGTGCATTTAGAACCATTTTTTTTCACTGTTATAGATAGAATAGTAGTTACTTGTCTGCAAGCGGGTGTCAGGCCTACAGCCTGTACTCTTCCAACCTCTGCAAGTGCACATTGCCACTCATATCTGGTGTCACAATAGCGTGCATTTAAAACCCAAAAACTTTTTTCACTGTTATAGATTGAATAGCAGTTAATTTTCTTTAAGCGGGTGTGTCAGGCCTTCAGCGTGTACTCTGCCAACCTCTGCGAGTGCACATTGCCACTAATATCTGGTGTCACAATAACGTGCATTTAAAACCCAAAAACTTTTTTCACTGTTATAGATTGAATAGCAGTTAGTTGTCTTCAAGCGGGTGTGTCAGGCCTACAGCATGTACTCTGCCAACCTCTACAAGTGCACATTGCCACTCATATATGGTGTCACAACAGCGTGCATTTAAAACCCAAAAACTTTTTTCACTGTTATAGATTGAATAGCAGTTGCTTGTCTTCAAGCGGGTGTGTCAGGCCTACAGCGTGTACTCTGCCAACCTCTGCAAGTGCACATTGCCACTCATATCTGGTGTCACAATAGCGTGCATTTAAAACCAAAAAACTTTTTTTACTGTTGTAGATTGAATAGCAGTTAGTTGTCTTCAAGCGGGTGTGTCAGGCCTACAGCGTGTACTCTGCCAACCTCTGCAAGTGTACATTGCCACTCATATCTGGTGTCACAATAGCGTGCATTTAAAACCAATTTTTTTTTCACTGTTATACATAGAATAGTAGTTACTTGTCTTCAAGCAGGTGTGTCAGGCCTTCAGCGTGTACTCTTCCAACCTCTGCAAGTGCACATTGCCACTCATATCTGGTGTCACAATAGTGTGCATTTAAAACCAAAAAACTTTTTTTACTGTTATAGATTGAATAGCAGTTAGTTGTCTTAAAGCGGGTGTGTCAGGCCTACAGCGTGTACTCTGCAAACCCCTGCAAGTACACATTGCCACTCATATCTGGTGTCACAATAGCGTGCATTTAAAACCCAAAAACTTTTTTCACTGTTATAGATTGAATAGCAGTTAGTTGACTTCAAGCTGGTGTGTCAGGCCTTCAGTGTGTACTCTGCCAACCTCTGCAAGTGCACATTGCCACTCATATCTGGTGTCACAATAGCGTGCATTTAAAACCCAAAAACTTTTTTCACTGTTATAGATTGAATAGCAGTTAGTTGTCTTAAAGCGGGTGTGTCAGGCCTACAGTGTGTACTCTGCCAACCCCTGCAAGTACACATTGCCACTCATATCTGGTGTCACAATAGCGTGCATTTAAAACCCAAAAACTTTTTTCACTGTTATAGATTGAATAGCAGTTACTTGTCTGCAAGCGGATGTCAGGCCTACAGCGTGTACTCTGCCAACCTCTTCAAGTGCACATTGCCACTCATATCTGGTGTCACAATAGCGTGCATTTAAAACAAAAAACTTTTTTCACTGTTATAGATTGAATAGCAGTTACTTGTCTTCAAGCGGGTGTGTCAGGCCTAAAGCATGTACTCTGCCAACCTCTGCAAGTGCACATTGCCACTCATATCTGGTGTCACAATAGCGTGCATTTAAAACCATTTTTTTTCACTGTTATAGATAGAATAGTAGTTACTTGTCTGCAAGCGGGTGTCAGGCCTACAGCCTGTACTCTTCCAACCTCTGCAAGTGCACATTGCCACTCATATCTGGTGTCACAATAGCGTGCATTTAAAACCCAAAAACTTTTTTCACTGTTATAGATTGAATAGCAGTTACTTGTCTGCAAGCGTGTGTCAGGCCTACAGCGTGTACTCTGCCAACCTCTGCAAGTGCACATTGCCACTCATATCTGGTGTCACAATAGCGTTCATTTAAAACCCAAAAACTTTTTTCACAGTTATAGATTGAATAGCAGTTACTTGTCTGCAAGCGGGTGTCAGGCCTACAGCGTGTACTCTGCCAACCTTTGAAACTGCACATTGCCATTCATATCTGGTGTCACAATAGCGTGCATTTAAAACCAAAAAACTTTTTTCACTGTTATAGATTGAATAGCAGTTACTTGTCTGCAAGCGTGTGTCAGGCCTACAGCGTGTACTCTGCCAACCTCTGCAAGTGCACATTGACACTCATATCTGGTGTCACAATAGCGTGCATTTAAAACCAAAAAACTTTTTTCACTTTTATAGATTGAATAGCAGTTACTTGTCTGCAAGCGGGTGTCAGGCCTACAGCGTGTACTCTGCCAACCTCTTCAAGTGCACATTGCCACTCATATCTGGTGTCACAATAGCGTGCATTTAAAACCAAAAAACTTTTTTTCAATGTTATAGATTGAATAGCAGTTACTTGTCTGCAAGCGGTGTCAGGCCTACAGCGTGTACTCTCCTAACCTCTGCAAGTGCACTTTGACACTCATATCTGGTGTCACAATAGTGTGCATTTAAAACCCAAAAACTTTTTTCACTGTTATAGATTGAATAGCAGTTACTTGTCTGCAAGCGGATGTCAGGCCTACAGCGTGTACTCTGCCAACCTCTTCAAGTGCACATTGCCACTCATATCTGGTGTCACAATAGCGTGCATTTAAAACAAAAAACTTTTTTCACTGTTATAGATTGAATAGCAGTTACTTGTCTTCAAGCGGGTGTGTCAGGCCTAAAGCATGTACTCTGCCAACCTCTGCAAGTGCACATTGCCACTCATATCTGGTGTCACAATAGCGTGCATTTAAAACCATTTTTTTTCACTGTTATAGATAGAATAGTAGTTACTTGTCTGCAAGCGGGTGTCAGGCCTACAGCCTGTACTCTTCCAACCTCTGCAAGTGCACATTGCCACTCATATCTGGTGTCACAATAGCGTGCATTTAAAACCCAAAAACTTTTTTCACTGTTATAGATTGAATAGCAGTTACTTGTCTGCAAGCGTGTGTCAGGCCTACAGCGTGTACTATGCCAACCTCTGCAAGTGCACATTGCCACTCATATCTGGTGTCACAATAGCGTTCATTTAAAACCCAAAAACTTTTTTCACAGTTATAGATTGAATAGCAGTTACTTGTCTGCAAGCGGGTGTCAGGCCTACAGCGTGTACTCTGCCAACCTCTTCAAGTGCACATTGCCACTCATATCTGGTGTCACAATAGCGTGCATTTAAAACCAAAAAACTTTTTTTCAATGTTATAGATTGAATAGCAGTTACTTGTCTGCAAGCGGTGTCAGGCATTCAGCGTGTACTCTCCTAACCTCTGCAAGTGCACTTTGACACTCATATCTGGTGTCACAATAGTGTGCATTTAAAACCCCAAAACTTTTTTTACTGTTATAGATTGAATAGCAGTTAGTTGTCTTCAAGCGGGTGTGTCAGGCCTACAGCGTGTACTCTGCCAACCTCTGCAAGTACAAATTGCCACTCATATCTGGTGTCACAATAGCGTGCATTTAAAACCAAAAAACTTTTTTCACTGTTATAGATTGTATAGCAGTTACTGGTCTTCAAGCGGGTGTGTCAGGCCTACAGCGTGTACTTTGCCAACCTCAGCAAGTGCACATTGCCACTCATATCTGGTGTCACAATACCGTGCATTTAAAACCCAAAAACTTTTTTCACTGTTATAGATTGAATAGCAGTTAATTTTCTTTAAGCGGGTGTGTCAGGCCTACAGCGTGTACTCTGCCAACCTCTGCGAGTGCACATTGCCACTAATATCTGGTGTCACAATAACGTGCATTTAAAACCCAAAAACTTTTTTCACTGTTATAGATTGAATAGCAGTTAATTGTCTTCAAGCGGGTGTGTCAGGCCTACAGCATGTACTCTGCCAACCTCTACAAGTGCACATTGCCACTCATATATGGTGTCACAACAGCGTGCATTTAAAACCCAAAAACTTTTTTCACTGTAATAGATTGAATAGCAGTTGCTTGTCTTCAAGCGGGTGTGTCAGGCCTACAGCGTGTACTCTGCCAACCTCTGCAAGTGCACATTGCCACTCATATCTGGTGTCACAATAGCGTGCATTTAAAACCAAAAAACTTTTTTTACTGTTGTAGATTGAATAGCAGTTAGTTGTCTTCAAGCGGTTGTGTCAGGCCTACAGCGTGTACTCTGCCAACCTCTGCAAGTGCACATTGCCACTCATATCTGGTGTCACAATAGCGTGCATTTAAAACCAATTTTTTTTTCACTGTTATACATAGAATAGTAGTTACTTGTCTTCAAGCAGGTGTGTCAGGCCTTCAGCGTGTACTCTTCCAACCTCTGCAAGTGCACATTGCCACTCATATCTGGTGTCACAATAGTGTGCATTTAAAACCAAAAAACTTTTTTTACTGTTATAGATTGAATAGCAGTTAGTTGTCTTAAAGCGGGTGTGTCAGGCCTACAGCGTGTACTCTGCAAACCCCTGCAAGTACACAGTGCCACTCATATCTGGTGTCACAATAGCGTGCATTTAAAACCCAAAAACTTTTTTCACTGTTATAGATTGAATAGCAGTTAGTTGACTTCAAGCTGGTGTGTCAGGCCTTCAGTGTGTACTCTGCCAACCTCTGCAAGTGCACATTGCCACTCATATCTGGTGTCACAATAGCGTGCATTTAAAACCCAAAAACTTTTTTCACTGTTATAGATTGAATAGCAGTTAGTTGTCTTAAAGCGGGTGTGTCAGGCCTACAGTGTGTACTCTGCCAACCCCTGCAAGTACACATTGCCACTCATATCTGGTGTCACAACAGCGTGCATTTGAAACCCAAAAACTTTTTTCACTGTTATAGATTGAATAGCAGTTACTTGTCTGCAAGCGGATGTCAGGCCTACAGCGTGTACTCTGCCAACCTCTTCAAGTGCACATTGCCACTCATATCTGGTGTCACAATAGCGTGCATTTAAAACAAAAAAACTTTTTTCACTGTTATAGATTGAATAGCAGTTACTTGTCTTCAAGCGGGTGTGTCAGGCCTAAAGCATGTACTCTGCCAACCTCTGCAAGTGCACATTGCCACTCATATCTGGTGTCACAATAGCGTGCATTTAAAACCATTTTTTTTCACTGTTATAGATAGAATAGTAGTTACTTGTCTGCAAGCGGGTGTCAGGCCTACAGCCTGTACTCTTCCAACCTCTGCAAGTGCACATTGCCACTCATATCTGGTGTCACAATAGCGTGCATTTAAAACCCAAAAACTTTTTTCACTGTTATAGATTGAATAGCAGTTACTTGTCTGCAAGCGTGTGTCAGGCCTACAGCGTGTACTCTGCCAACCTCTGCAAGTGCACATTGCCACTCATATCTGGTGTCACAATAGCGTTCATTTAAAACCCAAAAACTTTTTTCACAGTTATAGATTGAATAGCAGTTACTTGTCTGCAAGCGGGTGTCAGGCCTACAGCGTGTACTCTGCCAACCTTTGAAACTGCACATTGCCATTCATATCTGGTGTCACAATAGCGTGCATTTAAAACCAAAAAACTTTTTTCACTGTTATAGATTGAATAGCAGTTACTTGTCTGCAAGCGTGTGTCAGGCCTACAGCGTGTACTCTGCCAACCTCTGCAAGTGCACATTGACACTCATATCTGGTGTCACAATAGCGTGCATTTAAAACCAAAAAACTTTTTTCACTGTTATAGATTGAATAGCAGTTACTTGTCTGCAAGCGGGTGTCAGGCCTACAGCGTGTACTCTGCCAACCTCTTCAAGTGCACATTGCCACTCATATCTGGTGTCACAATAGCGTGCATTTAAAACCAAAAAACTTTTTTTCAATGTTATAGATTGAATAGCAGTTACTTGTCTGCAAGCGGTGTCAGGCATTCAGCGTGTACTCTCCTAACCTCTGCAAGTGCACTTTGACACTCATATCTGGTGTCACAATAGCGTGCATTTAAAACCAAAAAACTTTTTTCACTTTTATAGATTGAATAGCAGTTACTTGTCTGCAAGCGGGTGTCAGGCCTACAGCGTGTACTCTGCCAACCTCTTCAAGTGCACATTGCCACTCATATCTGGTGTCACAATAGCGTGCATTTAAAACCAAAAAACTTTTTTTCAATGTTATAGATTGAATAGCAGTTACTTGTCTGCAAGCGGTGTCAGGCCTACAGCGTGTACTCTCCTAACCTCTGCAAGTGCACTTTGACACTCATATCTGGTGTCACAATAGTGTGCATTTAAAACCCAAAAACTTTTTTCACTGTTATAGATTGAATAGCAGTTACTTGTCTGCAAGCGGATGTCAGGCCTACAGCGTGTACTCTGCCAACCTCTTCAAGTGCACATTGCCACTCATATCTGGTGTCACAATAGCGTGCATTTAAAACAAAAAACTTTTTTCACTGTTATAGATTGAATAGCAGTTACTTGTCTTCAAGCGGGTGTGTCAGGCCTAAAGCATGTACTCTGCCAACCTCTGCAAGTGCACATTGCCACTCATATCTGGTGTCACAATAGCGTGCATTTAGAACCATTTTTTTTCACTGTTATAGATAGAATAGTAGTTACTTGTCTGCAAGCGGGTGTCAGGCCTACAGCCTGTACTCTTCCAACCTCTGCAAGTGCACATTGCCACTCATATCTGGTGTCACAATAGCGTGCATTTAAAACCCAAAAACTTTTTTCACTGTTATAGATTGAATAGCAGTTAATTTTCTTTAAGCGGGTGTGTCAGGCCTTCAGCGTGTACTCTGCCAACCTCTGCGAGTGCACATTGCCACTAATATCTGGTGTCACAATAACGTGCATTTAAAACCCAAAAACTTTTTTCACTGTTATAGATTGAATAGCAGTTAGTTGTCTTCAAGCGGGTGTGTCAGGCCTACAGCATGTACTCTGCCAACCTCTACAAGTGCACATTGCCACTCATATATGGTGTCACAACAGCGTGCATTTAAAACCCAAAAACTTTTTTCACTGTTATAGATTGAATAGCAGTTGCTTGTCTTCAAGCGGGTGTGTCAGGCCTACAGCGTGTACTCTGCCAACCTCTGCAAGTGCACATTGCCACTCATATCTGGTGTCACAATAGCGTGCATTTAAAACCAAAAAACTTTTTTTACTGTTGTAGATTGAATAGCAGTTAGTTGTCTTCAAGCGGGTGTGTCAGGCCTACAGCGTGTACTCTGCCAACCTCTGCAAGTGTACATTGCCACTCATATCTGGTGTCACAATAGCGTGCATTTAAAACCAATTTTTTTTTCACTGTTATACATAGAATAGTAGTTACTTGTCTTCAAGCAGGTGTGTCAGGCCTTCAGCGTGTACTCTTCCAACCTCTGCAAGTGCACATTGCCACTCATATCTGGTGTCACAATAGTGTGCATTTAAAACCAAAAAACTTTTTTTACTGTTATAGATTGAATAGCAGTTAGTTGTCTTAAAGCGGGTGTGTCAGGCCTACAGCGTGTACTCTGCAAACCCCTGCAAGTACACATTGCCACTCATATCTGGTGTCACAATAGCGTGCATTTAAAACCCAAAAACTTTTTTCACTGTTATAGATTGAATAGCAGTTAGTTGACTTCAAGCTGGTGTGTCAGGCCTTCAGTGTGTACTCTGCCAACCTCTGCAAGTGCACATTGCCACTCATATCTGGTGTCACAATAGCGTGCATTTAAAACCCAAAAACTTTTTTCACTGTTATAGATTGAATAGCAGTTAGTTGTCTTAAAGCGGGTGTGTCAGGCCTACAGTGTGTACTCTGCCAACCCCTGCAAGTACACATTGCCACTCATATCTGGTGTCACAATAGCGTGCATTTAAAACCCAAAAACTTTTTTCACTGTTATAGATTGAATAGCAGTTACTTGTCTGCAAGCGGATGTCAGGCCTACAGCGTGTACTCTGCCAACCTCTTCAAGTGCACATTGCCACTCATATCTGGTGTCACAATAGCGTGCATTTAAAACAAAAAACTTTTTTCACTGTTATAGATTGAATAGCAGTTACTTGTCTTCAAGCGGGTGTGTCAGGCCTAAAGCATGTACTCTGCCAACCTCTGCAAGTGCACATTGCCACTCATATCTGGTGTCACAATAGCGTGCATTTAAAACCATTTTTTTTCACTGTTATAGATAGAATAGTAGTTACTTGTCTGCAAGCGGGTGTCAGGCCTACAGCCTGTACTCTTCCAACCTCTGCAAGTGCACATTGCCACTCATATCTGGTGTCACAATAGCGTGCATTTAAAACCCAAAAACTTTTTTCACTGTTATAGATTGAATAGCAGTTACTTGTCTGCAAGCGTGTGTCAGGCCTACAGCGTGTACTCTGCCAACCTCTGCAAGTGCACATTGCCACTCATATCTGGTGTCACAATAGCGTTCATTTAAAACCCAAAAACTTTTTTCACAGTTATAGATTGAATAGCAGTTACTTGTCTGCAAGCGGGTGTCAGGCCTACAGCGTGTACTCTGCCAACCTTTGAAACTGCACATTGCCATTCATATCTGGTGTCACAATAGCGTGCATTTAAAACCAAAAAACTTTTTTCACTGTTATAGATTGAATAGCAGTTACTTGTCTGCAAGCGTGTGTCAGGCCTACAGCGTGTACTCTGCCAACCTCTGCAAGTGCACATTGACACTCATATCTGGTGTCACAATAGCGTGCATTTAAAACCAAAAAACTTTTTTCACTTTTATAGATTGAATAGCAGTTACTTGTCTGCAAGCGGGTGTCAGGCCTACAGCGTGTACTCTGCCAACCTCTTCAAGTGCACATTGCCACTCATATCTGGTGTCACAATAGCGTGCATTTAAAACCAAAAAACTTTTTTTCAATGTTATAGATTGAATAGCAGTTACTTGTCTGCAAGCGGTGTCAGGCCTACAGCGTGTACTCTCCTAACCTCTGCAAGTGCACTTTGACACTCATATCTGGTGTCACAATAGTGTGCATTTAAAACCCAAAAACTTTTTTCACTGTTATAGATTGAATAGCAGTTACTTGTCTGCAAGCGGATGTCAGGCCTACAGCGTGTACTCTGCCAACCTCTTCAAGTGCACATTGCCACTCATATCTGGTGTCACAATAGCGTGCATTTAAAACAAAAAACTTTTTTCACTGTTATAGATTGAATAGCAGTTACTTGTCTTCAAGCGGGTGTGTCAGGCCTAAAGCATGTACTCTGCCAACCTCTGCAAGTGCACATTGCCACTCATATCTGGTGTCACAATAGCGTGCATTTAAAACCATTTTTTTTCACTGTTATAGATAGAATAGTAGTTACTTGTCTGCAAGCGGGTGTCAGGCCTACAGCCTGTACTCTTCCAACCTCTGCAAGTGCACATTGCCACTCATATCTGGTGTCACAATAGCGTGCATTTAAAACCCAAAAACTTTTTTCACTGTTATAGATTGAATAGCAGTTACTTGTCTGCAAGCGTGTGTCAGGCCTACAGCGTGTACTATGCCAACCTCTGCAAGTGCACATTGCCACTCATATCTGGTGTCACAATAGCGTTCATTTAAAACCCAAAAACTTTTTTCACAGTTATAGATTGAATAGCAGTTACTTGTCTGCAAGCGGGTGTCAGGCCTACAGCGTGTACTCTGCCAACCTCTTCAAGTGCACATTGCCACTCATATCTGGTGTCACAATAGCGTGCATTTAAAACCAAAAAACTTTTTTTCAATGTTATAGATTGAATAGCAGTTACTTGTCTGCAAGCGGTGTCAGGCATTCAGCGTGTACTCTCCTAACCTCTGCAAGTGCACTTTGACACTCATATCTGGTGTCACAATAGTGTGCATTTAAAACCCCAAAACTTTTTTTACTGTTATAGATTGAATAGCAGTTAGTTGTCTTCAAGCGGGTGTGTCAGGCCTACAGCGTGTACTCTGCCAACCTCTGCAAGTACAAATTGCCACTCATATCTGGTGTCACAATAGCGTGCATTTAAAACCAAAAAACTTTTTTCACTGTTATAGATTGTATAGCAGTTACTGGTCTTCAAGCGGGTGTGTCAGGCCTACAGCGTGTACTTTGCCAACCTCAGCAAGTGCACATTGCCACTCATATCTGGTGTCACAATAGCGTGCATTTAAAACCCAAAAACTTTTTTCACTGTTATAGATTGAATAGCAGTTAATTTTCTTTAAGCGGGTGTGTCAGGCCTACAGCGTGTACTCTGCCAACCTCTGCGAGTGCACATTGCCACTAATATCTGGTGTCACAATAACGTGCATTTAAAACCCAAAAACTTTTTTCACTGTTATAGATTGAATAGCAGTTAATTGTCTTCAAGCGGGTGTGTCAGGCCTACAGCATGTACTCTGCCAACCTCTACAAGTGCACATTGCCACTCATATATGGTGTCACAACAGCGTGCATTTAAAACCCAAAAACTTTTTTCACTGTAATAGATTGAATAGCAGTTGCTTGTCTTCAAGCGGGTGTGTCAGGCCTACAGCGTGTACTCTGCCAACCTCTGCAAGTGCACATTGCCACTCATATCTGGTGTCACAATAGCGTGCATTTAAAACCAAAAAACTTTTTTTACTGTTGTAGATTGAATAGCAGTTAGTTGTCTTCAAGCGGTTGTGTCAGGCCTACAGCGTGTACTCTGCCAACCTCTGCAAGTGCACATTGCCACTCATATCTGGTGTCACAATAGCGTGCATTTAAAACCAATTTTTTTTTCACTGTTATACATAGAATAGTAGTTACTTGTCTTCAAGCAGGTGTGTCAGGCCTTCAGCGTGTACTCTTCCAACCTCTGCAAGTGCACATTGCCACTCATATCTGGTGTCACAATAGTGTGCATTTAAAACCAAAAAACTTTTTTTACTGTTATAGATTGAATAGCAGTTAGTTGTCTTAAAGCGGGTGTGTCAGGCCTACAGCGTGTACTCTGCAAACCCCTGCAAGTACACATTGCCACTCATATCTGGTGTCACAATAGCGTGCATTTAAAACCCAAAAACTTTTTTCACTGTTATAGATTGAATAGCAGTTAGTTGACTTCAAGCTGGTGTGTCAGGCCTTCAGTGTGTACTCTGCCAACCTCTGCAAGTGCACATTGCCACTCATATCTGGTGTCACAATAGCGTGCATTTAAAACCCAAAAACTTTTTTCACTGTTATAGATTGAATAGCAGTTAGTTGTCTTAAAGCGGGTGTGTCAGGCCTACAGTGTGTACTCTGCCAACCCCTGCAAGTACACATTGCCACTCATATCTGGTGTCACAACAGCGTGCATTTGAAACCCAAAAACTTTTTTCACTGTTATAGATTGAATAGCAGTTACTTGTCTGCAAGCGGATGTCAGGCCTACAGCGTGTACTCTGCCAACCTCTTCAAGTGCACATTGCCACTCATATCTGGTGTCACAATAGCGTGCATTTAAAACAAAAAAACTTTTTTCACTGTTATAGATTGAATAGCAGTTACTTGTCTTCAAGCGGGTGTGTCAGGCCTAAAGCATGTACTCTGCCAACCTCTGCAAGTGCACATTGCCACTCATATCTGGTGTCACAATAGCGTGCATTTAAAACCATTTTTTTTCACTGTTATAGATAGAATAGTAGTTACTTGTCTGCAAGCGGGTGTCAGGCCTACAGCCTGTACTCTTCCAACCTCTGCAAGTGCACATTGCCACTCATATCTGGTGTCACAATAGCGTGCATTTAAAACCCAAAAACTTTTTTCACTGTTATAGATTGAATAGCAGTTACTTGTCTGCAAGCGTGTGTCAGGCCTACAGCGTGTACTCTGCCAACCTCTGCAAGTGCACATTGCCACTCATATCTGGTGTCACAATAGCGTTCATTTAAAACCCAAAAACTTTTTTCACAGTTATAGATTGAATAGCAGTTACTTGTCTGCAAGCGGGTGTCAGGCCTACAGCGTGTACTCTGCCAACCTTTGAAACTGCACATTGCCATTCATATCTGGTGTCACAATAGCGTGCATTTAAAACCAAAAAACTTTTTTCACTGTTATAGATTGAATAGCAGTTACTTGTCTGCAAGCGTGTGTCAGGCCTACAGCGTGTACTCTGCCAACCTCTGCAAGTGCACATTGACACTCATATCTGGTGTCACAATAGCGTGCATTTAAAACCAAAAAACTTTTTTCACTGTTATAGATTGAATAGCAGTTACTTGTCTGCAAGCGGGTGTCAGGCCTACAGCGTGTACTCTGCCAACCTCTTCAAGTGCACATTGCCACTCATATCTGGTGTCACAATAGCGTGCATTTAAAACCAAAAAACTTTTTTTCAATGTTATAGATTGAATAGCAGTTACTTGTCTGCAAGCGGTGTCAGGCATTCAGCGTGTACTCTCCTAACCTCTGCAAGTGCACTTTGACACTCATATCTGGTGTCACAATAGTGTGCATTTAAAACCCAAAAACTTTTTTTACTGTTATAGATTGAATAGCAGTTAGTTGTCTTCAAGCGGGTGTGTCAGGCCTACAGCGTGTACTCTGCCAACCTCTGCAAGTACAAATTGCCACTCATATCTGGTGTCACAATAGCGTGCATTTAAAACCAAAAAACTTTTTTCACTGTTATAGATTGAATAGCAGTTAATTTTCTTTAAGCGGGTGTGTCAGGCCTTCAGCGTGTACTCTGCCAACCTCTGCGAGTGCACATTGCCACTAATATCTGGTGTCACAATAACGTGCATTTAAAACCCAAAAACTTTTTTCACTGTTATAGATTGAATAGCAGTTAGTTGTCTTCAAGCGGGTGTGTCAGGCCTACAGCATGTACTCTGCCAACCTCTACAAGTGCACATTGCCACTCATATATGGTGTCACAACAGCGTGCATTTAAAACCCAAAAACTTTTTTCACTGTTATAGATTGAATAGCAGTTGCTTGTCTTCAAGCGGGTGTGTCAGGCCTACAGCGTGTACTCTGCCAACCTCTGCAAGTGCACATTGCCACTCATATCTGGTGTCACAATAGCGTGCATTTAAAACCAAAAAACTTTTTTTACTGTTGTAGATTGAATAGCAGTTAGTTGTCTTCAAGCGGGTGTGTCAGGCCTACAGCGTGTACTCTGCCAACCTCTGCAAGTGCACATTGCCACTCATATCTGGTGTCACAATAGCGTGCATTTAAAACCAATTTTTTTTTCACTGTTATACATAGATTAGTAGTTACTTGTCTTCAAGCAGGTGTGTCAGGCCTTCAGCGTGTACTCTTCCAACCTCTGCAAGTGCACATTGCCACTCATATCTGGTGTCACAATAGTGTGCATTTAAAACCAAAAAACTTTTTTTACTGTTATAGATTGAATAGCAGTTAGTTGTCTTAAAGCGGGTGTGTCAGGCCTACAGCGTGTACTCTGCAAACCCCTGCAAGTACACATTGCCACTCATATCTGGTGTCACAATAGTGTGCATTTAAAACCCAAAAACTTTTTTTACTGTTATAGATTGAATAGCAGTTAGTTGTCTTCAAGCGGGTGTGTCAGGCCTACAGCGTGTACTCTGCCAACCTCTGCAAGTACAAATTGCCACTCATATCTGGTGTCACAATAGCGTGCATTTAAAACCAAAAAACTTTTTTCACTGTTATAGATTGAATAGCAGTTACTGGTCTTCAAGCGGGTGTGTCAGGCCTACAGCGTGTACTTTGCCAACCTCAGCAAGTGCACATTGCCACTCATATCTGGTGTCACAATAGCGTGCATTTAAAACCCAAAAACTTTTTTCACTGTTATAGATTGAATAGCAGTTAATTTTCTTTAAGCGGGTGTGTCAGGCCTTCAGCGTGTACTCTGCCAACCTCTGCGAGTGCACATTGCCACTAATATCTGGTGTCACAATAACGTGCATTTAAAACCCAAAAACTTTTTTCACTGTTATAGATTGAATAGCAGTTAGTTGTCTTCAAGCGGGTGTGTCAGGCCTACAGCATGTACTCTGCCAACCTCTACAAGTGCACATTGCCACTCATATATGGTGTCACAACAGCGTGCATTTAAAACCCAAAAACTTTTTTCACTGTTATAGATTGAATAGCAGTTGCTTGTCTTCAAGCGGGTGTGTCAGGCCTACAGCGTGTACTCTGCCAACCTCTGCAAGTGCACATTGCCACTCATATCTGGTGTCACAATAGCGTGCATTTAAAACCAAAAAACTTTTTTTACTGTTGTAGATTGAATAGCAGTTAGTTGTCTTCAAGCGGGTGTGTCAGGCCTACAGCGTGTACTCTGCCAACCTCTGCAAGTGCACATTGCCACTCATATCTGGTGTCACAATAGCGTGCATTTAAAACCAATTTTTTTTTCACTGTTATACATAGAATAGTAGTTACTTGTCTTCAAGCAGGTGTGTCAGGCCTTCAGCGTGTACTCTTCCAACCTCTGCAAGTGCACATTGCCACTCATATCTGGTGTCACAATAGTGTGCATTTAAAACCAAAAAACTTTTTTTACTGTTATAGATTGAATAGCAGTTAGTTGTCTTAAAGCGGGTGTGTCAGGCCTACAGCGTGTACTCTGCAAACCCCTGCAAGTACACATTGCCACTCATATCTGGTGTCACAATAGCGTGCATTTAAAACCCAAAAACTTTTTTCACTGTTATAGATTGAATAGCAGTTAGTTGACTTCAAGCTGGTGTGTCAGGCCTTCAGTGTGTACTCTGCCAACCTCTGCAAGTGCACATTGCCACTCATATCTGGTGTCACAATAGCGTGCATTTAAAACCCAAAAACTTTTTTCACTGTTATAGATTGAATAGCAGTTAGTTGTCTTAAAGCGGGTGTGTCAGGCCTACAGTGTGTACTCTGCCAACCCCTGCAAGTACACATTGCCACTCATATCTGGTGTCACAATAGCGTGCATTTAAAACCCAAAAACTTTTTTCACTGTTATAGATTGAATAGCAGTTACTTGTCTGCAAGCGGATGTCAGGCCTACAGCGTGTACTCTGCCAACCTCTTCAAGTGCACATTGCCACTCATATCTGGTGTCACAATAGCGTGCATTTAAAACAAAAAAACTTTTTTCACTGTTATAGATTGAATAGCAGTTACTTGTCTTCAAGCGGGTGTGTCAGGCCTAAAGCATTTACTCTGCCAACCTCTGCAAGTGCACATTGCCACTCATATCTGGTGTCACAATAGCGTGCATTTAAAACCATTTTTTTTTCACTGTTATAGATAGAATAGTAGTTACTTGTCTGCAAGCGGGTGTCAGGCCTACAGCCTGTACTCTTCCAACCTCTGCAAGTGCACATTGCCACTCATATCTGGTGTCACAATAGCGTGCATTTAAAACCCAAAAACTTTTTTCACTGTTATAGATTGAATAGCAGTTACTTGTCTGCAAGCGTGTGTCAGGCCTACAGCGTGTACTCTGCCAACCTCTGCAAGTGCACATTGCCACTCATATCTGGTGTCACAATAGCGTTCATTTAAAACCCAAAAACTTTTTTCACAGTTATAGATTGAATAGCAGTTACTTGTCTGCAAGCGGGTGTCAGGCCTACAGCGTGTACTCTGCCAACCTTTGAAACTGCACATTGCCATTCATATCTGGTGTCACAATAGCGTGCATTTAAAACCAAAAAACTTTTTTCACTGTTATAGATTGAATAGCAGTTACTTGTCTGCAAGCGTGTGTCAGGCCTACAGCGTGTACTCTGCCAACCTCTGCAAGTGCACATTGACACTCATATCTGGTGTCACAATAGCGTGCATTTAAAACCCAAAAACTTTTTTCACTGTTATAGATTGAATAGCAGTTACTTGTCTGCAAGCGGGTGTCAGGCCTACAGCGTGTACTCTGCCAACCTCTTCAAGTGCACATTGCCACTCATATCTGGTGTCACAATAGCGTGCATTTAAAACCAAAAAACTTTTTTTCAATGTTATAGATTGAATAGCAGTTACTTGTCTGCAAGCGGTGTCAGGCATTCAGCGTGTACTCTCCTAACCTCTGCAAGTGCACTTTGACACTCATATCTGGTGTCACAATAGTGTGCATTTAAAACCCAAAAACTTTTTTTACTGTTATAGATTGAATAGCAGTTAGTTGTCTTCAAGCGGGTGTGTCAGGCCTACAGCGTGTACTCTGCCAACCTCTGCAAGTACAAATTGCCACTCATATCTGGTGTCACAATAGCGTGCATTTAAAACCAAAAAACTTTTTTCACTGTTATAGATTGAATAGCAGTTACTGGTCTTCAAGCGGGTGTGTCAGGCCTACAGCGTGTACTTTGCCAACCTCAGCAAGTGCACATTGCCACTCATATCTGGTGTCACAATAGCGTGCATTTAAAACCCAAAAACTTTTTTCACTGTTATAGATTGAATAGCAGTTAATTTTCTTTAAGCGGGTGTGTCAGGCCTTCAGCGTGTACTCTGCCAACCTCTGCGAGTGCACATTGCCACTAATATCTGGTGTCACAATAACGTGCATTTAAAACCCAAAAACTTTTTTCACTGTTATAGATTGAATAGCAGTTAGTTGTCTTCAAGCGGGTGTGTCAGGCCTACAGCATGTACTCTGCCAACCTCTACAAGTGCACATTGCCACTCATATATGGTGTCACAACAGCGTGCATTTAAAACCCAAAAACTTTTTTCACTGTTATAGATTGAATAGCAGTTGCTTGTCTTCAAGCGGGTGTGTCAGGCCTACAGCGTGTACTCTGCCAACCTCTGCAAGTGCACATTGCCACTCATATCTGGTGTCACAATAGCGTGCATTTAAAACCAAAAAACTTTTTTTACTGTTGTAGATTGAATAGCAGTTAGTTGTCTTCAAGCGGGTGTGTCAGGCCTACAGCGTGTACTCTGCCAACCTCTGCAAGTGCACATTGCCACTCATATCTGGTGTCACAATAGCGTGCATTTAAAACCAATTTTTTTTTCACTGTTATACATAGAATAGTAGTTACTTGTCTTCAAGCAGGTGTGTCAGGCCTTCAGCGTGTACACTTCCAACCTCTGCAAGTGCACATTGCCACTCATATCTGGTGTCACAATAGTGTGCATTTAAAACCAAAAAACTTTTTTTACTGTTATAGATTGAATAGCAGTTAGTTGTCTTAAAGCGGGTGTGTCAGGCCTACAGCGTGTACTCTGCCAACCCCTGCAAGTACACATTGCCACTCATATCTGGTGTCACAATAGCGTGCATTTAAAACCCAAAAACTTTTTTCACTGTTATAGATTGAATAGCAGTTAGTTGACTTCAAGCTGGTGTGTCAGGCCTACAGCGTGTACTCTGCCAACCTCTGCAAGTGCACATTGACACTCATATCTGGTGTCACAATAGTGTGCATTTAAAACCCAAAAACTTTTTTTACTGTTATAGATTGAATAGCAGTTACTTGTCTTCAAGCGGGTGTGTCAGGCCTACAGCGTGTACTCTGCCAACCTTTGCAACTGCACATTGCCACTCATATCTGGTGTCACAATAGCGTGCATTTAAAACCCCAAAACTTTTTTCATTGTTATAGATTGAATAGCAGTTACTTGTCTGTAAGCGGGTGTCAGGCCTACAGCGTGTACTCTGCCAACCTATGCAACTGCACATTGCCATTAATATCTGGTGTCACAATAGCGTGCATTTAAAACCAAAAAACTTTTTTCACTGTTATAGATTGAATAGCAGTTACTTGTCTGCAAGCGTGTGTCAGGCCTACAGTGTGTACTCTGCCAACCCCTGCAAGTAATAATTGCCACTCATATCTGGTGTCACAATAGCGTGCATTTAAAACCCAAAAACTTTTTTCACTGTTATAGATTGAATAGCAGTTACTTGTCTGCAAGCGGATGTCAGGCCTAAAGCATGTACTCTGCCAACCTCTGCAAGTGCACATTGCCACTCATATCTGGTGTCACAATAGTGTGCATTTAAAACCATTTTTTTTCACTGTTATAGATAGAATAGTAGTTACTTGTCTGCAAGCGGGTGTCAGGCCTACAGCGTGTACTCTTCCAACCTCTGCAAGTGCACATTGCCACTCATATCTGGTGTCACAGTAGCGTGCATTTAAAACCCAAAAACTTTTTTCACTGTTATAGATTGAATAGCAGTTACTTGTCTGCAAGCGTGTGTCAGGCCTACAGCGTGTACTCTGCCAAACTCTGCAAGTGCACATTGCCACTCATATCTGGTGTCACAATAGCGTTCATTTAAAACCCAAAAACTTTTTTCACTGTTATAGATTGAATAGCAGTTACTTGTCTGCAAGCGTGTGTCAGGCCTACAGCGTGTACTCTGCCAACCTCTGCAAGTGCACATTGACACTCATATCTGGTGTCACAATAGCGTGCATTTAAAACCAAAAAACTTTTTTCACTTTTATAGATTGAATAGCAGTTACTTGTCTGCAAGCGGGTGTCAGGCCTACAGCGTGTACTCTGCCAACCTCTTCAAGTGCACATTGCCACTCATATCTGGTGTCACAATAGCGTGCATTTAAAACCAAAAAACTTTTTTTCAATGTTATAGATTGAATAGCAGTTACTTGTCTGCAAGCGGTGTCAGGCCTACAGCGTGTACTCTCCTAACCTCTGCAAGTGCACTTTGACACTCATATCTGGTGTCACAATAGTGTGCATTTAAAACCCAAAAACTTTTTTTACTGTTATAGATTGAATAGCAGTTAGTTGTCTTCAAGCGGGTGTGTCAGGCCTACAGCGTGTACTTTGCCAACCTCAGCAAGTGCACATTGCCACTCATATCTGGTGTCACAATAGCGTGCATTTAAAACCCAAAAACTTTTTTCACTGTTATAGATTGAATAGCAGTTAATTTTCTTTAAGCGGGTGTGTCAGGCCTACAGCGTGTACTCTGCCAACCCCTGCAAGTACACATTGCCACTCATATCTGGTGTCACAATAGCGTGCATTTAAAACCCAAAAACTTTTTTCACTGTTATAGATTGAATAGCAGTTAGTTGACTTCAAGCTGGTGTGTCAGGCCTTCAGTGTGTACTCTGCCAACCTCTGCAAGTGCACATTGCCACTCATATCTGGTGTCACAATAGCGTGCATTTAAAACCCAAAAACTTTTTTCACTGTTATAGATTGAATAGCAGTTAATTTTCTTTAAGCGGGTGTGTCAGGCCTACAGCGTGTACTCTGCCAACCTCTGCAAGTACAAATTGCCACTCATATCTGGTGTCACAATAGCGTGCATTTAAAACCAAAAAACTTTTTTCACTGTTATAGATTGAATAGCAGTTACTGGTCTTCAAGCGGGTGTGTCAGGTCTACAGCGTGTACTTTGCCAACCTCAGCAAGTGCACATTGCCACTCATATCTGGTGTCACAATAGCGTGCATTTAAAACCCAAAAACTTTTTTCACTGTTATAGATTGAATAGCAGTTAGTTGACTTCAAGCTGGTGTGTCAGGCCTTCAGTGTGTACTCTGCCAACCTCTGCAAGTGCACATTGCCACTCATATCTGGTGTCACAATAGCGTGCATTTAAAACCCAAAAACTTTTTTCACTGTTATAGATTGAATAGCAGTTACTTGTCTGCAAGCGTGTGTCAGGCCTACAGCGTGTACTCTGCCAACCTCTGCAAGTGCACATTGACACTCATATCTGGTGTCACAATAGTGTGCATTTAAAACCCAAAAACTTTTTTTACTGTTATAGATTGAATAGCAGTTACTTGTCTTCAAGCGGGTGTGTCAGGCCTACAGCGTGTACTCTGCCAACCTTTGCAACTGCACATTGCCACTCATATCTGGTGTCACAATAGCGTGCATTTAAAACCCCAAAACTTTTTTCATTGTTATAGATTGAATAGCAGTTACTTGTCTGTAAGCGGGTGTCAGGCCTACAGCGTGTACTCTGCCAACCTCTTCAAGTGCACATTGCCACTCATATCTGGTGTCACAATAGCGTGCATTTAAAACCAAAAAACTTTTTTTCAATGTTATAGATTGAATAGCAGTTACTTGTCTGCAAGCGGTGTCAGGCATTCAGCGTGTACTCTCCTAACCTCTGCAAGTGCACTTTGACACTCATATCTGGTGTCACAATAGTGTGCATTTAAAACCCAAAAACTTTTTTTACTGTTATAGATTGAATAGCAGTTAGTTGTCTTCAAGCGGGTGTGTCAGGCCTACAGCGTGTACTCTGCCAACCTCTGCAAGTACAAATTGCCACTCATATCTGGTGTCACAATAGCGTGCATTTAAAACCAAAAAACTTTTTTCACTGTTATAGATTGAATAGCAGTTACTGGTCTTCAAGCGTGTGTCAGGTCTACAGCGTGTACTCTGCCAACCTCTGCAAGTGCACATTGACACTCATATCTGGTGTCACAATAGTGTGCATTTAAAACCCAAAAACTTTTTTTACTGTTATAGATTGAATAGCAGTTACTTGTCTTCAAGCGGGTGTGTCAGGCCTACAGCGTGTACTCTGCCAACCTTTGCAACTGCACATTGCCACTCATATCTGGTGTCACAATAGCGTGCATTTAAAACCAAAAAACTTTTTTTCAATGTTATAGATTGAATAGCAGTTACTTGTCTGCAAGCGGTGTCAGGCATTCAGCGTGTACTCTCCTAACCTCTGCAAGTGCACTTTGACACTCATATCTGGTGTCACAATAGTGTGCATTTAAAACCCAAAAACTTTTTTTACTGTTATAGATTGAATAGCAGTTAGTTGTCTTCAAGCGGGTGTGTCAGGCCTACAGCGTGTACTCTGCCAACCTCTGCAAGTACAAATTGCCACTCATATCTGGTGTCACAATAGCGTGCATTTAAAACCAAAAAACTTTTTTCACTGTTATAGATTGAATAGCAGTTACTTGTCTGCAAGCGTGTGTCAGGCCTACAGCGTGTACTCTGCCAACCTCTGCAAGTGCACATTGACACTCATATCTGGTGTCACAATAGTGTGCATTTAAAACCCAAAAACTTTTTTTACTGTTATAGATTGAATAGCA
This sequence comes from Pelobates fuscus, assembly GCF_036172605.1. Classification (NCBI taxonomy): domain Eukaryota; kingdom Metazoa; phylum Chordata; class Amphibia; order Anura; family Pelobatidae; genus Pelobates; species Pelobates fuscus. The sequence continues at coordinate 57,120,854 of NC_086327.1, forward strand.
GTTACTTGTCTTCAAGCGGGTGTGTCAGGCCTACAGCGTGTACTCTGCCAACCTTTGCAACTGCACATTGCCACTCATATCTGGTGTCACAATAGCGTGCATTTAAAACCCCAAAACTTTTTTCATTGTTATAGATTGAATAGCAGTTACTTGTCTGTAAGCGGGTGTCAGGCCTACAGCGTGTACTCTGCCAACCTCTTCAAGTGCACATTGCCACTCATATCTGGTGTCACAATAGCGTGCATTTAAAACCAAAAAACTTTTTTTCAATGTTATAGATTGAATAGCAGTTACTTGTCTGCAAGCGGTGTCAGGCATTCAGCGTGTACTCTCCTAACCTCTGCAAGTGCACTTTGACACTCATATCTGGTGTCACAATAGTGTGCATTTAAAACCCAAAAACTTTTTTTACTGTTATAGATTGAATAGCAGTTAGTTGTCTTCAAGCGGGTGTGTCAGGCCTACAGCGTGTACTCTGCCAACCTCTGCAAGTACAAATTGCCACTCATATCTGGTGTCACAATAGCGTGCATTTAAAACCAAAAAACTTTTTTCACTGTTATAGATTGAATAGCAGTTACTGGTCTTCAAGCGGGTGTGTCAGGCCTACAGCGTGTACTTTGCCAACCTCAGCAAGTGCACATTGCCACTCATATCTGGTGTCACAATAGCGTGCATTTAAAACCCAAAAACTTTTTTCACTGTTATAGATTGAATAGCAGTTAATTTTCTTTAAGCGGGTGTGTCAGGCCTACAGCGTGTACTCTGCCAACCTCTGCGAGTGCACATTGCCACTAATATCTGGTGTCACAATAACGTGCATTTAAAACCCAAAAACTTTTTTCACTGTTATAGATTGAATAGCAGTTAGTTGTCTTCAAGCGGGTGTGTCAGGCCTACAGCATGTACTCTGCCAACCTCTACAAGTGCACATTGCCACTCATATATGGTGTCACAACAGCGTGCATTTAAAACCCAAAAACTTTTTTCACTGTTATAGATTGAATAGCAGTTGCTTGTCTTCAAGCGGGTGTGTCAGGCCTACAGCGTGTACTCTGCCAACCTCTGCAAGTGCACATTGCCACTCATATCTGGTGTCACAATAGCGTGCATTTAAAACCAAAAAACTTTTTTTACTGTTGTAGATTGAATAGCAGTTAGTTGTCTTCAAGCGGGTGTGTCAGGCCTACAGCGTGTACTCTGCCAACCTCTGCAAGTGCACATTGCCACTCATATCTGGTGTCACAATAGCGTGCATTTAAAACCAATTTTTTTTTCACTGTTATGCATAGAATAGTAGTTACTTGTCTTCAAGCAGGTGTGTCAGGCCTTCAGCGTGTACTCTTCCAACCTCTGCAAGTGCACATTGCCACTCATATCTGGTGTCACAATAGTGTGCATTTAAAACCAAAAAACTTTTTTTACTGTTATAGATTGAATAGCAGTTAGTTGTCTTAAAGCGGGTGTGTCAGGCCTACAGCGTGTACTCTGCCAACCCCTGCAAGTACACATTGCCACTCATATCTGGTGTCACAATAGCGTGCATTTAAAACCCAAAAACTTTTTTCACTGTTATAGATTGAATAGCAGTTAGTTGACTTCAAGCTGGTGTGTCAGGCCTTCAGTGTGTACTCTGCCAACCTCTGCAAGTGCACATTGCCACTCATATCTGGTGTCACAATAGCGTGCATTTAAAACCCAAAAACTTTTTTCACTGTTATAGATTGAATAGCAGTTACTTGTCTGAAAGCGTGTGTCAGGCCTACAGCGTGTACTCTGCCAACCTCTGCAAGTGCACATTGACACTCATATCTGGTGTCACAATAGTGTGCATTTAAAACCCAAAAACTTTTTTTACTGTTATAGATTGAATAGCAGTTACTTGTCTTCAAGCGGGTGTGTCAGGCCTACAGCGTGTACTCTGCCAACCTTTGCAACTGCACATTGCCACTCATATCTGGTGTCACAATAGCGTGCATTTAAAACCCCAAAACTTTTTTCATTGTTATAGATTGAATAGCAGTTACTTGTCTGTAAGCGGGTGTCAGGCCTACAGCGTGTACTCTGCCAACCTATGCAACTGCACATTGCCATTAATATCTGGTGTCACAATAGCGTGCATTTAAAACCAAAACACTTTTTTCACTGTTATAGATTGAATAGCAGTTACTTGTCTGCAAGCGTGTGTCAGGCCTACAGTGTGTACTCTGCCAACCCCTGCAAGTAATAATTGCCACTCATATCTGGTGTCACAATAGCGTGCATTTAAAACCCAAAAACTTTTTTCACTGTTATAGATTGAATAGCAGTTACTTGTCTGCAAGCGGATGTCAGGCCTAAAGCATGTACTCTGCCAACCTCTGCAAGTGCACATTGCCACTCATATCTGGTGTCACAATAGTGTGCATTTAAAACCATTTTTTTTCACTGTTATAGATAGAATAGTAGTTACTTGTCTGCAAGCGGGTGTCAGGCCTACAGCGTGTACTCTCCTAACCTCTGCAAGTGCACTTTGACACTCATATCTGGTGTCACAATAGTGTGCATTTAAAACCCAAAAACTTTTTTTACTGTTATAGATTGAATAGCAGTTAGTTGTCTTCAAGCGGGTGTGTCAGGCCTACAGCGTGTACTCTGCCAACCTCTGCAAGTACAAATTGCCACTCATATCTGGTGTCACAATAGCGTGCATTTAAAACCAAAAAACTTTTTTCACTGTTATAGATTGAATAGCAGTTACTTGTCTGCAAGCGTGTGTCAGGCCTACAGCGTGTACTCTGCCAACCTCTGCAAGTGCACATTGACACTCATATCTGGTGTCACAATAGTGTGCATTTAAAACCCAAAAACTTTTTTTACTGTTATAGATTGAATAGCAGTTACTTGTCTTCAAGCGGGTGTGTCAGGCCTACAGCGTGTACTCTGCCAACCTTTGCAACTGCACATTGCCACTCATATCTGGTGTCACAATAGCGTGCATTTAAAACCCCAAAACTTTTTTCATTGTTATAGATTGAATAGCAGTTACTTGTCTGTAAGCGGGTGTCAGGCCTACAGCGTGTACTCTGCCAACCTCTTCAAGTGCACATTGCCACTCATATCTGGTGTCACAATAGCGTGCATTTAAAACCAAAAAACTTTTTTTCAATGTTATAGATTGAATAGCAGTTACTTGTCTGCAAGCGGTGTCAGGCATTCAGCGTGTACTCTCCTAACCTCTGCAAGTGCACTTTGACACTCATATCTGGTGTCACAATAGTGTGCATTTAAAACCCAAAAACTTTTTTTACTGTTATAGATTGAATAGCAGTTAGTTGTCTTCAAGCGGGTGTGTCAGGCCTACAGCGTGTATTCTGCCAACCTCTGCAAGTACAAATTGCCACTCATATCTGGTGTCACAATAGCGTGCATTTAAAACCAAAAAACTTTTTTCACTGTTATAGATTGAATAGCAGTTACTGGTCTTCAAGCGGGTGTGTCAGGCCTACAGCGTGTACTTTGCCAACCTCAGCAAGTGCACATTGCCACTCATATCTGGTGTCACAATAGCGTGCATTTAAAACCCAAAAACTTTTTTCACTGTTATAGATTGAATAGCAGTTAATTTTCTTTAAGCGGGTGTGTCAGGCCTACAGCGTGTACTCTGCCAACCTCTGCGAGTGCACATTGCCACTAATATCTGGTGTCACAATAACGTGCATTTAAAACCCAAAAACTTTTTTCACTGTTATAGATTGAATAGCAGTTAGTTGTCTTCAAGCGGGTGTGTCAGGCCTACAGCATGTACTCTGCCAACCTCTACAAGTGCACATTGCCACTCATATATGGTGTCACAACAGCGTGCATTTAAAACCCAAAAACTTTTTTCACTGTTATAGATTGAATAGCAGTTGCTTGTCTTCAAGCGGGTGTGTCAGGCCTACAGCGTGTACTCTGCCAACCTCTGCAAGTGCACATTGCCACTCATATCTGGTGTCACAATAGCGTGCATTTAAAACCAAAAAACTTTTTTTACTGTTGTAGATTGAATAGCAGTTAGTTGTCTTCAAGCGGGTGTGTCAGGCCTACAGCGTGTACTCTGCCAACCTCTGCAAGTGCACATTGCCACTCATATCTGGTGTCACAATAGCGTGCATTTAAAACCAATTTTTTTTTCACTGTTATGCATAGAATAGTAGTTACTTGTCTTCAAGCAGGTGTGTCAGGCCTTCAGCGTGTACTCTTCCAACCTCTGCAAGTGCACATTGCCACTCATATCTGGTGTCACAATAGTGTGCATTTAAAACCAAAAAACTTTTTTTACTGTTATAGATTGAATAGCAGTTAGTTGTCTTAAAGCGGGTGTGTCAGGCCTACAGCGTGTACTCTGCCAACCCCTGCAAGTACACATTGCCACTCATATCTGGTGTCACAATAGCGTGCATTTAAAACCCAAAAACTTTTTTCACTGTTATAGATTGAATAGCAGTTAGTTGACTTCAAGCTGGTGTGTCAGGCCTTCAGTGTGTACTCTGCCAACCTCTGCAAGTGCACATTGCCACTCATATCTGGTGTCACAATAGCGTGCATTTAAAACCCAAAAACTTTTTTCACTGTTATAGATTGAATAGCAGTTACTTGTCTGAAAGCGTGTGTCAGGCCTACAGCGTGTACTCTGCCAACCTCTGCAAGTGCACATTGACACTCATATCTGGTGTCACAATAGTGTGCATTTAAAACCCAAAAACTTTTTTTACTGTTATAGATTGAATAGCAGTTACTTGTCTTCAAGCGGGTGTGTCAGGCCTACAGCGTGTACTCTGCCAACCTTTGCAACTGCACATTGCCACTCATATCTGGTGTCACAATAGCGTGCATTTAAAACCCCAAAACTTTTTTCATTGTTATAGATTGAATAGCAGTTACTTGTCTGTAAGCGGGTGTCAGGCCTACAGCGTGTACTCTGCCAACCTATGCAACTGCACATTGCCATTAATATCTGGTGTCACAATAGCGTGCATTTAAAACCAAAACACTTTTTTCACTGTTATAGATTGAATAGCAGTTACTTGTCTGCAAGCGTGTGTCAGGCCTACAGTGTGTACTCTGCCAACCCCTGCAAGTAATAATTGCCACTCATATCTGGTGTCACAATAGCGTGCATTTAAAACCCAAAAACTTTTTTCACTGTTATAGATTGAATAGCAGTTACTTGTCTGCAAGCGGATGTCAGGCCTAAAGCATGTACTCTGCCAACCTCTGCAAGTGCACATTGCCACTCATATCTGGTGTCACAATAGTGTGCATTTAAAACCATTTTTTTTCACTGTTATAGATAGAATAGTAGTTACTTGTCTGCAAGCGGGTGTCAGGCCTACAGCGTGTACTCTTCCAACCTCTGCAAGTGCACATTGCCACTCATATCTGGTGTCACAATAGCGTGCATTTAAAACCCAAAAACTTTTTTCACTGTTATAGATTGAATAGCAGTTACTTGTCTGCAAGCGTGTGTCAGGCCTACAGCGTGTACTCTGCCAACCTCTGCAAGTGCACATTGCCACTCATATCTGGTGTCACAATAGCGTTCATTTAAAACCCAAAAACTTTTTTCACTGTTATAGATTGAATAGCAGTTACTTGTCTGCAAGCGTGTGTCAGGCCTACAGCGTGTACTCTGCCAACCTCTGCAAGTGCACATTGACACTCATATCTGGTGTCACAATAGCGTGCATTTAAAACCAAAAAACTTTTTTTCAATGTTATAGATTGAATAGCAGTTACTTGTCTGCAAGGGGTGTCAGGCCTACAGCGTGTACTCTCCTAACCTCTGCAAGTGCACTTTGACACTCATATCTGGTGTCACAATAGTGTGCATTTAAAACCCAAAAACTTTTTTTACTGTTATAGATTGAATAGCAGTTAGTTGTCTTCAAGCGGGTGTGTCAGGCCTACAGCGTGTACTCTGCCAACCTCTGCAAGTACAAATTGCCACTCATATCTGGTGTCACAATAGCGTGCATTTAAAACCCAAAAACTTTTTTCACTGTTATAGATTGAATAGCAGTTAATTTTCTTTAAGCGGGTGTGTCAGGCCTACAGCGTGTACTCTGCCAACCTCTGCGAGTGCACATTGCCACTAATATCTGGTGTCACAATAACGTGCATTTAAAACCCAAAAACTTTTTTCACTGTTATAGATTGAATAGCAGTTAGTTGTCTTCAAGCGGGTGTCAGGCCTACAGCATGTACTCTGCCAACCTCTGCAAGTGCACATTGACACTCATATCTGGTGTCACAATAGTGTGCATTTAAAACCCAAAAACTTTTTTTACTGTTATAGATTGAATAGCAGTTACTTGTCTTCAAGCGGGTGTGTCAGGCCTACAGCGTGTACTCTGCCAACCTTTGCAACTGCACATTGCCACTCATATCTGGTGTCACAATAGCGTGCATTTAAAACCCCAAAACTTTTTTCATTGTTATAGATTGAATAGCAGTTACTTGTCTGTAAGCGGGTGTCAGGCCTTCAGTGTGTACTCTGCCAACCTCTGCAAGTGCACATTGCCACTCATATCTGGTGTCACAATAGCGTGCATTTAAAACCCAAAAACTTTTTTCACTGTTATAGATTGAATAGCAGTTACTTGTCTGAAAGCGTGTGTCAGGCCTACAGCGTGTACTCTGCCAACCTCTGCAAGTGCACATTGACACTCATATCTGGTGTCACAATAGTGTGCATTTAAAACCCAAAAACTTTTTTTACTGTTATAGATTGAATAGCAGTTACTTGTCTTCAAGCGGGTGTGTCAGGCCTACAGCGTGTACTCTGCCAACCTTTGCAACTGCACATTGCCACTCATATCTGGTGTCACAATAGCGTGCATTTAAAACCCCAAAACTTTTTTCATTGTTATAGATTGAATAGCAGTTACTTGTCTGTAAGCGGGTGTCAGGCCTACAGCGTGTACTCTGCCAACCTATGCAACTGCACATTGCCATTAATATCTGGTGTCACAATAGCGTGCATTTAAAACCAAAACACTTTTTTCACTGTTATAGATTGAATAGCAGTTACTTGTCTGCAAGCGTGTGTCAGGCCTACAGTGTGTACTCTGCCAACCCCTGCAAGTAATAATTGCCACTCATATCTGGTGTCACAATAGCGTGCATTTAAAACCCAAAAACTTTTTTCACTGTTATAGATTGAATAGCAGTTACTTGTCTGCAAGCGGATGTCAGGCCTAAAGCATGTACTCTGCCAACCTCTGCAAGTGCACATTGCCACTCATATCTGGTGTCACAATAGTGTGCATTTAAAACCATTTTTTTTCACTGTTATAGATAGAATAGTAGTTACTTGTCTGCAAGCGGGTGTCAGGCCTACAGCGTGTACTCTTCCAACCTCTGCAAGTGCACATTGCCACTCATATCTGGTGTCACAATAGCGTGCATTTAAAACCCAAAAACTTTTTTCACTGTTATAGATTGAATAGCAGTTACTTGTCTGCAAGCGTGTGTCAGGCCTACAGCGTGTACTCTGCCAACCTCTGCAAGTGCACATTGCCACTCATATCTGGTGTCACAATAGCGTTCATTTAAAACCCAAAAACTTTTTTCACTGTTATAGATTGAATAGCAGTTACTTGTCTGCAAGCGTGTGTCAGGCCTACAGCGTGTACTCTGCCAACCTCTGCAAGTGCACATTGACACTCATATCTGGTGTCACAATAGCGTGCATTTAAAACCAAAAAACTTTTTTTCAATGTTATAGATTGAATAGCAGTTACTTGTCTGCAAGGGGTGTCAGGCCTACAGCGTGTACTCTCCTAACCTCTGCAAGTGCACTTTGACACTCATATCTGGTGTCACAATAGTGTGCATTTAAAACCCAAAAACTTTTTTTACTGTTATAGATTGAATAGCAGTTAGTTGTCTTCAAGCGGGTGTGTCAGGCCTACAGCGTGTACTCTGCCAACCTCTGCAAGTACAAATTGCCACTCATATCTGGTGTCACAATAGCGTGCATTTAAAACCCAAAAACTTTTTTCACTGTTATAGATTGAATAGCAGTTAATTTTCTTTAAGCGGGTGTGTCAGGCCTACAGCGTGTACTCTGCCAACCTCTGCGAGTGCACATTGCCACTAATATCTGGTGTCACAATAACGTGCATTTAAAACCCAAAAACTTTTTTCACTGTTATAGATTGAATAGCAGTTAGTTGTCTTCAAGCGGGTGTCAGGCCTACAGCATGTACTCTGCCAACCTCTGCAAGTGCACATTGACACTCATATCTGGTGTCACAATAGTGTGCATTTAAAACCCAAAAACTTTTTTTACTGTTATAGATTGAATAGCAGTTACTTGTCTTCAAGCGGGTGTGTCAGGCCTACAGCGTGTACTCTGCCAACCTTTGCAACTGCACATTGCCACTCATATCTGGTGTCACAATAGCGTGCATTTAAAACCCCAAAACTTTTTTCATTGTTATAGATTGAATAGCAGTTACTTGTCTGTAAGCGGGTGTCAGGCCTACAGCGTGTACTCTGCCAACCTATGCAACTGCACATTGCCATTAATATCTGGTGTCACAATAGCGTGCATTTAAAACCAAAACACTTTTTTCACTGTTATAGATTGAATAGCAGTTACTTGTCTGCAAGCGTGTGTCAGGCCTACAGTGTGTACTCTGCCAACCCCTGCAAGTAATAATTGCCACTCATATCTGGTGTCACAATAGCGTGCATTTAAAACCCAAAAACTTTTTTCACTGTTATAGATTGAATAGCAGTTACTTGTCTGCAAGCGGATGTCAGGCCTAAAGCATGTACTCTGCCAACCTCTGCAAGTGCACATTGCCACTCATATCTGGTGTCACAATAGTGTGCATTTAAAACCATTTTTTTTCACTGTTATAGATAGAATAGTAGTTACTTGTCTGCAAGCGGGTGTCAGGCCTACAGCGTGTACTCTTCCAACCTCTGCAAGTGCACATTGCCACTCATATCTGGTGTCACAATAGCGTGCATTTAAAACCCAAAAACTTTTTTCACTGTTATAGATTGAATAGCAGTTACTTGTCTGCAAGCGTGTGTCAGGCCTACAGCGTGTACTCTGCCAACCTCTGCAAGTGCACATTGCCACTCATATCTGGTGTCACAATAGCGTTCATTTAAAACCCAAAAACTTTTTTCACTGTTATAGATTGAATAGCAGTTACTTGTCTGCAAGCGTGTGTCAGGCCTACAGCGTGTACTCTGCCAACCTCTGCAAGTGCACATTGACACTCATATCTGGTGTCACAATAGCGTGCATTTAAAACCAAAAAACTTTTTTTCAATGTTATAGATTGAATAGCAGTTACTTGTCTGCAAGCGGTGTCAGGCCTACAGCGTGTACTCTCCTAACCTCTGCAAGTGCACTTTGACACTCATATCTGGTGTCACAATAGTGTGCATTTAAAACCCAAAAACTTTTTTTACTGTTATAGATTGAATAGCAGTTAGTTGTCTTCAAGCGGGTGTGTCAGGCCTACAGCGTGTACTCTGCCAACCTCTGCAAGTACAAATTGCCACTCATATCTGGTGTCACAATAGCGTGCATTTAAAACCCAAAAACTTTTTTCACTGTTATAGATTGAATAGCAGTTAATTTTCTTTAAGCGGGTGTGTCAGGCCTACAGCGTGTACTCTGCCAACCTCTGCGAGTGCACATTGCCACTAATATCTGGTGTCACAATAACGTGCATTTAAAACCCAAAAACTTTTTTCACTGTTATAGATTGAATAGCAGTTAGTTGTCTTCAAGCGGGTGTCAGGCCTACAGCATGTACTCTGCCAACCTCTGCAAGTGCACATTGCCACTCATATCTGGTGTCACAATAAAGTGCATTTAAAACCAATTTTTTTTTCACTGTTATACATAGAATAGTAGTTACTTGTCTTCAAGCAGGTGTGTCAGGCCTTCAGCGTGTACTCTTCCAACCTCTGCAAGTGCACATTGCCACTCATATCTGGTGTCACAATAGTGTGCATTTAAAACCAAAAAACTTTTTTTACTGTTATAGATTGAATAGCAGTTAGTTGTCTTAAAGCGGGTGTGTCAGGCCTACAGCGTGTACTCTGCCAACCTCTGCAAGTGCACATTGCCACTCATATCTGGTGTCACAATAGCGTTCATTTAAAACCCAAAAACTTTTTTCACAGTTATAGATTGAATAGCAGTTACTTGTCTGCAAGCGGGTGTCAGGCCTACAGTGTGTACTCTGCCAACCTTTGAAACTGCACATTGCCATTCATATCTGGTGTCACAATAGCGTGCATTTAAAACCAAAAAACTTTTTTCACTGTTATAGATTGAATAGCAGTTACTTGTCTGCAAGCGTGTGTCAGGCCTACAGCGTGTACTCTGCCAACCTCTGCAAGTGCACATTGACACTCATATCTGGTGTCACAATAGCGTGCATTTAAAACCAAAAAACTTTTTTCACTGTTATAGATTGAATAGCAGTTACTTGTCTGCAAGCGGGTGTCAGGCCTACAGCGTGTACTCTGCCAACCTCTTCAAGTGCACATTGCCACTCATATCTGGTGTCACAATAGCGTGCATTTAAAACCAAAAAACTTTTTTTCAATGTTATAGATTGAATAGCAGTTACTTGTCTGCAATCGGTGTCAGGCATTCAGCGTGTACTCTCCTAACCTCTGCAAGTGCACTTTGACACTCATATCTGGTGTCACAATAGTGTGCATTTAAAACCCAAAAACTTTTTTTACTGTTATAGATTGAATAGCAGTTAGTTGTCTTCAAGCGGGTGTGTCAGGCCTACAGCGTGTACTCTGCCAACCTCTGCAAGTACAAATTGCCACTCATATCTGGTGTCACAATAGCGTGCATTTAAAACCCAAAAACTTTTTTCACTGTTATAGATTGAATAGCAGTTAATTTTCTTTAAGCGGGTGTGTCAGGCCTACAGCGTGTACTCTGCCAACCTCTGCGAGTGCACATTGCCACTAATATCTGGTGTCACAATAACGTGCATTTAAAACCCAAAAACTTTTTTCACTGTTATAGATTGAATAGCAGTTAGTTGTCTTCAAGCGGGTGTCAGGCCTACAGCATGTACTCTGCCAACCTCTGCAAGTGCACATTGCCACTCATATCTGGTGTCACAATAGCGTGCATTTAAAACTAATTTTTTTTTCACTGTTATACATAGAATAGTAGTTACTTGTCTTCAAGCAGGTGTGTCAGGCCTTCAGCGTGTACTCTTCCAACCTCTGCAAGTGCACATTGCCACTCATATCTGGTGTCACAATAGTGTGCATTTAAAACCAAAAAACTTTTTTTACTGTTATAGATTGAATAGCAGTTAGTTGTCTTAAAGCGGGTGTGTCAGGCCTACAGCGTGTACTCTGCCAACCTCTGCAAGTGCACATTGCCACTCATATCTGGTGTCACAATAGCGTTCATTTAAAACCCAAAAACTTTTTTCACAGTTATAGATTGAATAGCAGTTACTTGTCTGCAAGCGGGTGTCAGGCCTACAGCGTGTACTCTGCCAACCTTTGAAACTGCACATTGCCATTCATATCTGGTGTCACAATAGCGTGCATTTAAAACCAAAAAACTTTTTTCACTGTTATAGATTGAATAGCAGTTACTTGTCTGCAAGCGTGTGTCAGGCCTACAGCGTGTACTCTGCCAACCTCTGCAAGTGCACATTGACACTCATATCTGGTGTCACAATAGCGTGCATTTAAAACCAAAAAACTTTTTTCACTGTTATAGATTGAATAGCAGTTAGTTGTCTTCAAGCGGGTGTCAGGCCTACAGCATGTACTCTGCCAACCTCTGCAAGTGCACATTGACACTCATATCTGGTGTCACAATAGTGTGCATTTAAAACCCAAAAACTTTTTTTACTGTTATAGATTGAATAGCAGTTACTTGTCTTCAAGCGGGTGTGTCAGGCCTACAGCGTGTACTCTGCCAACCTTTGCAACTGCACATTGCCACTCATATCTGGTGTCACAATAGCGTGCATTTAAAACCCCAAAACTTTTTTCATTGTTATAGATTGAATAGCAGTTACTTGTCTGTAAGCGGGTGTCAGGCCTACAGCGTGTACTCTGCCAACCTATGCAACTGCACATTGCCATTAATATCTGGTGTCACAATAGCGTGCATTTAAAACCAAAACACTTTTTTCACTGTTATAGATTGAATAGCAGTTACTTGTCTGCAAGCGTGTGTCAGGCCTACAGTGTGTACTCTGCCAACCCCTGCAAGTAATAATTGCCACTCATATCTGGTGTCACAATAGCGTGCATTTAAAACCCAAAAACTTTTTTCACTGTTATAGATTGAATAGTAGTTACTTGTCTTCAAGCAGGTGTGTCAGGCCTTCAGCGTGTACTCTTCCAACCTCTGCAAGTGCACATTGCCACTCATATCTGGTGTCACAATAGTGTGCATTTAAAACCAAAAAACTTTTTTTACTGTTATAGATTGAATAGCAGTTAGTTGTCTTAAAGCGGGTGTGTCAGGCCTACAGCGTGTACTCTGCCAACCTCTGCAAGTGCACATTGCCACTCATATCTGGTGTCACAATAGCGTTCATTTAAAACCCAAAAACTTTTTTCACAGTTATAGATTGAATAGCAGTTACTTGTCTGCAAGCGGGTGTCAGGCCTACAGCGTGTACTCTGCCAACCTTTGAAACTGCACATTGCCATTCATATCTGGTGTCACAATAGCGTGCATTTAAAACCAAAAAACTTTTTTCACTGTTATAGATTGAATAGCAGTTACTTGTCTGCAAGCGTGTGTCAGGCCTACAGCGTGTACTCTGCCAACCTCTGCAAGTGCACATTGACACTCATATCTGGTGTCACAATAGCGTGCATTTAAAACCAAAAAACTTTTTTCACTGTTATAGATTGAATAGCAGTTAGTTGTCTTCAAGCGGGTGTCAGGCCTACAGCATGTACTCTGCCAACCTCTGCAAGTGCACATTGACACTCATATCTGGTGTCACAATAGTGTGCATTTAAAACCCAAAAACTTTTTTTACTGTTATAGATTGAATAGCAGTTACTTGTCTTCAAGCGGGTGTGTCAGGCCTACAGCGTGTACTCTGCCAACCTTTGCAACTGCACATTGCCACTCATATCTGGTGTCACAATAGCGTGCATTTAAAACCCCAAAACTTTTTTCATTGTTATAGATTGAATAGCAGTTACTTGTCTGTAAGCGGGTGTCAGGCCTACAGCGTGTACTCTGCCAACCTATGCAACTGCACATTGCCATTAATATCTGGTGTCACAATAGCGTGCATTTAAAACCAAAACACTTTTTTCACTGTTATAGATTGAATAGCAGTTACTTGTCTGCAAGCGTGTGTCAGGCCTACAGTGTGTACTCTGCCAACCCCTGCAAGTAATAATTGCCACTCATATCTGGTGTCACAATAGCGTGCATTTAAAACCCAAAAACTTTTTTCACTGTTATAGATTGAATAGCAGTTACTTGTCTGCAAGCGGATGTCAGGCCTAAAGCATGTACTCTGCCAACCTCTGCAAGTGCACATTGCCACTCATATCTGGTGTCACAATAGTGTGCATTTAAAACCATTTTTTTTCACTGTTATAGATAGAATAGTAGTTACTTGTCTGCAAGCGGGTGTCAGGCCTACAGCGTGTACTCTTCCAACCTCTGCAAGTGCACATTGCCACTCATATCTGGTGTCACAATAGCGTGCATTTAAAACCCAAAAACTTTTTTCACTGTTATAGATTGAATAGCAGTTACTTGTCTGCAAGCGTGTGTCAGGCCTACAGCGTGTACTCTGCCAACCTCTGCAAGTGCACATTGCCACTCATATCTGGTGTCACAATAGCGTTCATTTAAAACCCAAAAACTTTTTTCACTGTTATAGATTGAATAGCAGGTACTTGTCTGCAAGCGTGTGTCAGGCCTACAGCGTGTACTCTGCCAACCTCTGCAAGTGCACATTGACACTCATATCTGGTGTCACAATAGCGTGCATTTAAAACCAAAAAACTTTTTTTCAATGTTATAGATTGAATAGCAGTTAATTTTCTTTAAGCGGGTGTGTCAGGCCTACAGCGTGTACTCTGCCAACCTCTGCAAGTACAAATTGCCACTCATATCTGGTGTCACAATAGCGTGCATTTAAAACCCAAAAACTTTTTTCACTGTTATAGATTGAATAGCAGTTAGTTGTCTTCAAGCGGGTGTCAGGCCTACAGCATGTACTCTGCCAACCTCTGCAAGTGCACATTGCCACTCATATCTGGTGTCACAATAAAGTGCATTTAAAACCAATTTTTTTTTCACTGTTATACATAGAATAGTAGTTACTTGTCTTCAAGCAGGTGTGTCAGGCCTTCAGCGTGTACTCTTCCAACCTCTGCAAGTGCACATTGCCACTCATATCTGGTGTCACAATAGTGTGCATTTAAAACCAAAAAACTTTTTTTACTGTTATAGATTGAATAGCAGTTAGTTGTCTTAAAGCGGGTGTGTCAGGCCTACAGCGTGTACTCTGCCAACCTCTGCAAGTGCACATTGCCACTCATATCTGGTGTCACAATAGCGTTCATTTAAAACCCAAAAACTTTTTTCACAGTTATAGATTGAATAGCAGTTACTTGTCTGCAAGCGGGTGTCAGGCCTACAGCGTGTACTCTGCCAACCTTTGAAACTGCACATTGCCATTCATATCTGGTGTCACAATAGCGTGCATTTAAAACCAAAAAACTTTTTTCACTGTTATAGATTGAATAGCAGTTACTTGTCTGCAAGCGTGTGTCAGGCCTACAGCGTGTACTCTGCCAACCTCTGCAAGTGCACATTGACACTCATATCTGGTGTCACAATAGCGTGCATTTAAAACCAAAAAACTTTTTTCACTGTTATAGATTGAATAGCAGTTAGTTGTCTTCAAGCGGGTGTCAGGCCTACAGCATGTACTCTGCCAACCTCTGCAAGTGCACATTGACACTCATATCTGGTGTCACAATAGTGTGCATTTAAAACCCAAAAACTTTTTTTACTGTTATAGATTGAATAGCAGTTACTTGTCTTCAAGCGGGTGTGTCAGGCCTACAGCGTGTACTCTGCCAACCTTTGCAACTGCACATTGCCACTCATATCTGGTGTCACAATAGCGTGCATTTAAAACCCCAAAACTTTTTTCATTGTTATAGATTGAATAGCAGTTACTTGTCTGTAAGCGGGTGTCAGGCCTACAGCGTGTACTCTGCCAACCTATGCAACTGCACATTGCCATTAATATCTGGTGTCACAATAGCGTGCATTTAAAACCAAAACACTTTTTTCACTGTTATAGATTGAATAGCAGTTACTTGTCTGCAAGCGTGTGTCAGGCCTACAGTGTGTACTCTGCCAACCCCTGCAAGTAATAATTGCCACTCATATCTGGTGTCACAATAGCGTGCATTTAAAACCCAAAAACTTTTTTCACTGTTATAGATTGAATAGCAGTTACTTGTCTGCAAGCGGATGTCAGGCCTAAAGCATGTACTCTGCCAACCTCTGCAAGTGCACATTGCCACTCATATCTGGTGTCACAATAGTGTGCATTTAAAACCATTTTTTTTCACTGTTATAGATAGAATAGTAGTTACTTGTCTGCAAGCGGGTGTCAGGCCTACAGCGTGTACTCTTCCAACCTCTGCAAGTGCACATTGCCACTCATATCTGGTGTCACAATAGCGTGCATTTAAAACCCAAAAACTTTTTTCACTGTTATAGATTGAATAGCAGTTACTTGTCTGCAAGCGTGTGTCAGGCCTACAGCGTGTACTCTGCCAACCTCTGCAAGTGCACATTGCCACTCATATCTGGTGTCACAATAGCGTTCATTTAAAACCCAAAAACTTTTTTCACTGTTATAGATTGAATAGCAGGTACTTGTCTGCAAGCGTGTGTCAGGCCTACAGCGTGTACTCTGCCAACCTCTGCAAGTGCACATTGACACTCATATCTGGTGTCACAATAGCGTGCATTTAAAACCAAAAAACTTTTTTTCAATGTTATAGATTGAATAGCAGTTAATTTTCTTTAAGCGGGTGTGTCAGGCCTACAGCGTGTACTCTGCCAACCTCTGCAAGTACAAATTGCCACTCATATCTGGTGTCACAATAGCGTGCATTTAAAACCCAAAAACTTTTTTCACTGTTATAGATTGAATAGCAGTTAGTTGTCTTCAAGCGGGTGTCAGGCCTACAGCATGTACTCTGCCAACCTCTGCAAGTGCACATTGCCACTCATATCTGGTGTCACAATAAAGTGCATTTAAAACCAATTTTTTTTTCACTGTTATACATAGAATAGTAGTTACTTGTCTTCAAGCAGGTGTGTCAGGCCTTCAGCGTGTACTCTTCCAACCTCTGCAAGTGCACATTGCCACTCATATCTGGTGTCACAATAGTGTGCATTTAAAACCAAAAAACTTTTTTTACTGTTATAGATTGAATAGCAGTTAGTTGTCTTAAAGCGGGTGTGTCAGGCCTACAGCGTGTACTCTGCCAACCTCTGCAAGTGCACATTGCCACTCATATCTGGTGTCACAATAGCGTTCATTTAAAACCCAAAAACTTTTTTCACAGTTATAGATTGAATAGCAGTTACTTGTCTGCAAGCGGGTGTCAGGCCTACAGCGTGTACTCTGCCAACCTTTGAAACTGCACATTGCCATTCATATCTGGTGTCACAATAGCGTGCATTTAAAACCAAAAAACTTTTTTCACTGTTATAGATTGAATAGCAGTTACTTGTCTGCAAGCGTGTGTCAGGCCTACAGCGTGTACTCTGCCAACCTCTGCAAGTGCACATTGACACTCATATCTGGTGTCACAATAGCGTGCATTTAAAACCAAAAAACTTTTTTCACTGTTATAGATTGAATAGCAGTTACTTGTCTGCAAGCGGGTGTCAGGCCTACAGCGTGTACTCTGCCAACCTCTTCAAGTGCACATTGCCACTCATATCTGGTGTCACAATAGCGTGCATTTAAAACCAAAAAACTTTTTTTCAATGTTATAGATTGAATAGCAGTTACTTGTCTGCAATCGGTGTCAGGCATTCAGCGTGTACTCTCCTAACCTCTGCAAGTGCACTTTGACACTCATATCTGGTGTCACAATAGTGTGCATTTAAAACCCAAAAACTTTTTTTACTGTTATAGATTGAATAGCAGTTAGTTGTCTTCAAGCGGGTGTGTCAGGCCTACAGCGTGTACTCTGCCAACCTCTGCAAGTACAAATTGCCACTCATATCTGGTGTCACAATAGCGTGCATTTAAAACCCAAAAACTTTTTTCACTGTTATAGATTGAATAGCAGTTAATTTTCTTTAAGCGGGTGTGTCAGGCCTACAGCGTGTACTCTGCCAACCTCTGCAAGTGCACATTGCCACTCATATCTGGTGTCACAATAGCGTGCATTTAAAACCCAAAAACTTTTTTCACTGTTATAGATTGAATAGCAGTTACTTGTCTGCAAGCGTGTGTCAGGCCTACAGCGTGTACTCTGCCAACCTCTGCAAGTGCACATTGCCACTCATATCTGGTGTCACAATAGCGTTCATTTAAAACCCAAAAACTTTTTTCACTGTTATAGATTGAATAGCAGTTACTTGTCTGCAAGCGTGTGTCAGGCCTACAGCGTGTACTCTGCCAACCTCTGCAAGTGCACATTGCCACTCATATCTGGTGTCACAATAGCGTGCATTTAAAACCCAAAAACTTTTTTCACTGTTATAGATTGAATAGCAGTTACTTGTCTGCAAGCGTGTGTCAGGCCTACAGCGTGTACTCTTCCAACCTCTGCAAGTGCACATTGCCACTCATATCTGGTGTCACAATAGTGTGCATTTAAAACCAAAAAACTTTTTTTACTGTTATAGATTGAATAGCAGTTAGTTGTCTTAAAGCGGGTGTGTCAGGCCTACAGCGTGTACTCTGCCAACCTCTGCAAGTGCACATTGCCACTCATATCTGGTGTCACAATAGCGTTCATTTAAAACCCAAAAACTTTTTTCACAGTTATAGATTGAATAGCAGTTACTTGTCTGCAAGCGGGTGTCAGGCCTACAGCGTGTACTCTGCCAACCTTTGAAACTGCACATTGCCATTCATATCTGGTGTCACAATAGCGTGCATTTAAAACCAAAAAACTTTTTTCACTGTTATAGATTGAATAGCAGTTACTTGTCTGCAAGCGTGTGTCAGGCCTACAGCGTGTACTCTGCCAACCTCTGCAAGTGCACATTGACACTCATATCTGGTGTCACAATAGCGTGCATTTAAAACCAAAAAACTTTTTTCACTGTTATAGATTGAATAGCAGTTACTTGTCTGCAAGCGGGTGTCAGGCCTACAGCGTGTACTCTGCCAACCTCTTCAAGTGCACATTGCCACTCATATCTGGTGTCACAATAGCGTGCATTTAAAACCAAAAAACTTTTTTTCAATGTTATAGATTGAATAGCAGTTACTTGTCTGCAATCGGTGTCAGGCATTCAGCGTGTACTCTCCTAACCTCTGCAAGTGCACTTTGACACTCATATCTGGTGTCACAATAGTGTGCATTTAAAACCCAAAAACTTTTTTTACTGTTATAGATTGAATAGCAGTTAGTTGTCTTCAAGCGGGTGTGTCAGGCCTACAGCGTGTACTCTGCCAACCTCTGCAAGTACAAATTGCCACTCATATCTGGTGTCACAATAGCGTGCATTTAAAACCCAAAAACTTTTTTCACTGTTATAGATTGAATAGCAGTTAATTTTCTTTAAGCGGGTGTGTCAGGCCTACAGCGTGTACTCTGCCAACCTCTGCAAGTGCACATTGCCACTCATATCTGGTGTCACAATAGCGTGCATTTAAAACCCAAAAACTTTTTTCACTGTTATAGATTGAATAGCAGTTACTTGTCTGCAAGCGTGTGTCAGGCCTACAGCGTGTACTCTGCCAACCTCTGCAAGTGCACATTGCCACTCATATCTGGTGTCACAATAGCGTTCATTTAAAACCCAAAAACTTTTTTCACTGTTATAGATTGAATAGCAGTTACTTGTCTGCAAGCGTGTGTCAGGCCTACAGCGTGTACTCTGCCAACCTCTGCAAGTGCACATTGACACTCATATCTGGTGTCACAATAGCGTGCATTTAAAACCAAAAAACTTTTTTTCAATGTTATAGATTGAATAGCAGTTACTTGTCTGCAAGCGGTGTCAGGCCTACAGCGTGTACTCTCCTAACCTCTGCAAGTGCACTTTGACACTCATATCTGGTGTCACAATAGTGTGCATTTAAAACCCAAAAACTTTTTTTACTGTTATAGATTGAATAGCAGTTAGTTGTCTTCAAGCGGGTGTGTCAGGCCTACAGCGTGTACTCTGCCAACCTCTGCAAGTACAAATTGCCACTCATATCTGGTGTCACAATAGCGTGCATTTAAAACCCAAAAACTTTTTTCACTGTTATAGATTGAATAGCAGTTAATTTTCTTTAAGCGGGTGTGTCAGGCCTACAGCGTGTACTCTGCCAACCTCTGCGAGTGCACATTGCCACTAATATCTGGTGTCACAATAACGTGCATTTAAAACCCAAAAACTTTTTTCACTGTTATAGATTGAATAGCAGTTAGTTGTCTTCAAGCGGGTGTCAGGCCTACAGCATGTACTCTGCCAACCTCTGCAAGTGCACATTGCCACTCATATCTGGTGTCACAATAAAGTGCATTTAAAACCAATTTTTTTTTCACTGTTATACATAGAATAGTAGTTACTTGTCTTCAAGCAGGTGTGTCAGGCCTTCAGCGTGTACTCTTCCAACCTCTGCAAGTGCACATTGCCACTCATATCTGGTGTCACAATAGTGTGCATTTAAAACCAAAAAACTTTTTTTACTGTTATAGATTGAATAGCAGTTAGTTGTCTTAAAGCGGGTGTGTCAGGCCTACAGCGTGTACTCTGCCAACCTCTGCAAGTGCACATTGCCACTCATATCTGGTGTCACAATAGCGTTCATTTAAAACCCAAAAACTTTTTTCACAGTTATAGATTGAATAGCAGTTACTTGTCTGCAAGCGGGTGTCAGGCCTACAGTGTGTACTCTGCCAACCTTTGAAACTGCACATTGCCATTCATATCTGGTGTCACAATAGCGTGCATTTAAAACCAAAAAACTTTTTTCACTGTTATAGATTGAATAGCAGTTACTTGTCTGCAAGCGTGTGTCAGGCCTACAGCGTGTACTCTGCCAACCTCTGCAAGTGCACATTGACACTCATATCTGGTGTCACAATAGCGTGCATTTAAAACCAAAAAACTTTTTTCACTGTTATAGATTGAATAGCAGTTACTTGTCTGCAAGCGGGTGTCAGGCCTACAGCGTGTACTCTGCCAACCTCTTCAAGTGCACATTGCCACTCATATCTGGTGTCACAATAGCGTGCATTTAAAACCAAAAAACTTTTTTTCAATGTTATAGATTGAATAGCAGTTACTTGTCTGCAATCGGTGTCAGGCATTCAGCGTGTACTCTCCTAACCTCTGCAAGTGCACTTTGACACTCATATCTGGTGTCACAATAGTGTGCATTTAAAACCCAAAAACTTTTTTTACTGTTATAGATTGAATAGCAGTTAGTTGTCTTCAAGCGGGTGTGTCAGGCCTACAGCGTGTACTCTGCCAACCTCTGCAAGTACAAATTGCCACTCATATCTGGTGTCACAATAGCGTGCATTTAAAACCCAAAAACTTTTTTCACTGTTATAGATTGAATAGCAGTTAATTTTCTTTAAGCGGGTGTGTCAGGCCTACAGCGTGTACTCTGCCAACCTCTGCGAGTGCACATTGCCACTAATATCTGGTGTCACAATAACGTGCATTTAAAACCCAAAAACTTTTTTCACTGTTATAGATTGAATAGCAGTTAGTTGTCTTCAAGCGGGTGTCAGACCTACAGCATGTACTCTGCCAACCTCTGCAAGTGCACATTGCCACTCATATCTGGTGTCACAATAGCGTGCATTTAAAACCAATTTTTTTTTCACTGTTATACATAGAATAGTAGTTACTTGTCTTCAAGCAGGTGTGTCAGGCCTTCAGCGTGTACTCTTCCAACCTCTGCAAGTGCACATTGCCACTCATATCTGGTGTCACAATAGTGTGCATTTAAAACCAAAAAACTTTTTTTACTGTTATAGATTGAATAGCAGTTAGTTGTCTTAAAGCGGGTGTGTCAGGCCTACAGCGTGTACTCTGCCAACCTCTGCAAGTGCACATTGCCACTCATATCTGGTGTCACAATAGCGTTCATTTAAAACCCAAAAACTTTTTTCACAGTTATAGATTGAATAGCAGTTACTTGTCTGCAAGCGGGTGTCAGGCCTACAGCGTGTACTCTGCCAACCTTTGAAACTGCACATTGCCATTCATATCTGGTGTCACAATAGCGTGCATTTAAAACCAAAAAACTTTTTTCACTGTTATAGATTGAATAGCAGTTACTTGTCTGCAAGCGTGTGTCAGGCCTACAGCGTGTACTCTGCCAACCTCTGCAAGTGCACATTGACACTCATATCTGGTGTCACAATAGCGTGCATTTAAAACCAAAAAACTTTTTTCACTGTTATAGATTGAATAGCAGTTAGTTGTCTTCAAGCGGGTGTCAGGCCTACAGCATGTACTCTGCCAACCTCTGCAAGTGCACATTGACACTCATATCTGGTGTCACAATAGTGTGCATTTAAAACCCAAAAACTTTTTTTACTGTTATAGATTGAATAGCAGTTACTTGTCTTCAAGCGGGTGTGTCAGGCCTACAGCGTGTACTCTGCCAACCTTTGCAACTGCACATTGCCACTCATATCTGGTGTCACAATAGCGTGCATTTAAAACCCCAAAACTTTTTTCATTGTTATAGATTGAATAGCAGTTACTTGTCTGTAAGCGGGTGTCAGGCCTACAGCGTGTACTCTGCCAACCTATGCAACTGCACATTGCCATTAATATCTGGTGTCACAATAGCGTGCATTTAAAACCAAAACACTTTTTTCACTGTTATAGATTGAATAGCAGTTACTTGTCTGCAAGCGTGTGTCAGGCCTACAGTGTGTACTCTGCCAACCCCTGCAAGTAATAATTGCCACTCATATCTGGTGTCACAATAGCGTGCATTTAAAACCCAAAAACTTTTTTCACTGTTATAGATTGAATAGTAGTTACTTGTCTTCAAGCAGGTGTGTCAGGCCTTCAGCGTGTACTCTTCCAACCTCTGCAAGTGCACATTGCCACTCATATCTGGTGTCACAATAGTGTGCATTTAAAACCAAAAAACTTTTTTTACTGTTATAGATTGAATAGCAGTTAGTTGTCTTAAAGCGGGTGTGTCAGGCCTACAGCGTGTACTCTGCCAACCTCTGCAAGTGCACATTGCCACTCATATCTGGTGTCACAATAGCGTTCATTTAAAACCCAAAAACTTTTTTCACAGTTATAGATTGAATAGCAGTTACTTGTCTGCAAGCGGGTGTCAGGCCTACAGCGTGTACTCTGCCAACCTTTGAAACTGCACATTGCCATTCATATCTGGTGTCACAATAGCGTGCATTTAAAACCAAAAAACTTTTTTCACTGTTATAGATTGAATAGCAGTTACTTGTCTGCAAGCGTGTGTCAGGCCTACAGCGTGTACTCTGCCAACCTCTGCAAGTGCACATTGACACTCATATCTGGTGTCACAATAGCGTGCATTTAAAACCAAAAAACTTTTTTCACTGTTATAGATTGAATAGCAGTTAGTTGTCTTCAAGCGGGTGTCAGGCCTACAGCATGTACTCTGCCAACCTCTGCAAGTGCACATTGACACTCATATCTGGTGTCACAATAGTGTGCATTTAAAACCCAAAAACTTTTTTTACTGTTATAGATTGAATAGCAGTTACTTGTCTTCAAGCGGGTGTGTCAGGCCTACAGCGTGTACTCTGCCAACCTTTGCAACTGCACATTGCCACTCATATCTGGTGTCACAATAGCGTGCATTTAAAACCCCAAAACTTTTTTCATTGTTATAGATTGAATAGCAGTTACTTGTCTGTAAGCGGGTGTCAGGCCTACAGCGTGTACTCTGCCAACCTATGCAACTGCACATTGCCATTAATATCTGGTGTCACAATAGCGTGCATTTAAAACCAAAACACTTTTTTCACTGTTATAGATTGAATAGCAGTTACTTGTCTGCAAGCGTGTGTCAGGCCTACAGTGTGTACTCTGCCAACCCCTGCAAGTAATAATTGCCACTCATATCTGGTGTCACAATAGCGTGCATTTAAAACCCAAAAACTTTTTTCACTGTTATAGATTGAATAGCAGTTACTTGTCTGCAAGCGGATGTCAGGCCTAAAGCATGTACTCTGCCAACCTCTGCAAGTGCACATTGCCACTCATATCTGGTGTCACAATAGTGTGCATTTAAAACCATTTTTTTTCACTGTTATAGATAGAATAGTAGTTACTTGTCTGCAAGCGGGTGTCAGGCCTACAGCGTGTACTCTTCCAACCTCTGCAAGTGCACATTGCCACTCATATCTGGTGTCACAATAGCGTGCATTTAAAACCCAAAAACTTTTTTCACTGTTATAGATTGAATAGCAGTTACTTGTCTGCAAGCGTGTGTCAGGCCTACAGCGTGTACTCTGCCAACCTCTGCAAGTGCACATTGCCACTCATATCTGGTGTCACAATAGCGTTCATTTAAAACCCAAAAACTTTTTTCACTGTTATAGATTGAATAGCAGGTACTTGTCTGCAAGCGTGTGTCAGGCCTACAGCGTGTACTCTGCCAACCTCTGCAAGTGCACATTGACACTCATATCTGGTGTCACAATAGCGTGCATTTAAAACCAAAAAACTTTTTTTCAATGTTATAGATTGAATAGCAGTTAATTTTCTTTAAGCGGGTGTGTCAGGCCTACAGCGTGTACTCTGCCAACCTCTGCAAGTACAAATTGCCACTCATATCTGGTGTCACAATAGCGTGCATTTAAAACCCAAAAACTTTTTTCACTGTTATAGATTGAATAGCAGTTAGTTGTCTTCAAGCGGGTGTCAGGCCTACAGCATGTACTCTGCCAACCTCTGCAAGTGCACATTGCCACTCATATCTGGTGTCACAATAAAGTGCATTTAAAACCAATTTTTTTTTCACTGTTATACATAGAATAGTAGTTACTTGTCTTCAAGCAGGTGTGTCAGGCCTTCAGCGTGTACTCTTCCAACCTCTGCAAGTGCACATTGCCACTCATATCTGGTGTCACAATAGTGTGCATTTAAAACCAAAAAACTTTTTTTACTGTTATAGATTGAATAGCAGTTAGTTGTCTTAAAGCGGGTGTGTCAGGCCTACAGCGTGTACTCTGCCAACCTCTGCAAGTGCACATTGCCACTCATATCTGGTGTCACAATAGCGTTCATTTAAAACCCAAAAACTTTTTTCACAGTTATAGATTGAATAGCAGTTACTTGTCTGCAAGCGGGTGTCAGGCCTACAGCGTGTACTCTGCCAACCTTTGAAACTGCACATTGCCATTCATATCTGGTGTCACAATAGCGTGCATTTAAAACCAAAAAACTTTTTTCACTGTTATAGATTGAATAGCAGTTACTTGTCTGCAAGCGTGTGTCAGGCCTACAGCGTGTACTCTGCCAACCTCTGCAAGTGCACATTGACACTCATATCTGGTGTCACAATAGCGTGCATTTAAAACCAAAAAACTTTTTTCACTGTTATAGATTGAATAGCAGTTACTTGTCTGCAAGCGGGTGTCAGGCCTACAGCGTGTACTCTGCCAACCTCTTCAAGTGCACATTGCCACTCATATCTGGTGTCACAATAGCGTGCATTTAAAACCAAAAAACTTTTTTTCAATGTTATAGATTGAATAGCAGTTACTTGTCTGCAATCGGTGTCAGGCATTCAGCGTGTACTCTCCTAACCTCTGCAAGTGCACTTTGACACTCATATCTGGTGTCACAATAGTGTGCATTTAAAACCCAAAAACTTTTTTTACTGTTATAGATTGAATAGCAGTTAGTTGTCTTCAAGCGGGTGTGTCAGGCCTACAGCGTGTACTCTGCCAACCTCTGCAAGTACAAATTGCCACTCATATCTGGTGTCACAATAGCGTGCATTTAAAACCCAAAAACTTTTTTCACTGTTATAGATTGAATAGCAGTTAATTTTCTTTAAGCGGGTGTGTCAGGCCTACAGCGTGTACTCTGCCAACCTCTGCAAGTGCACATTGCCACTCATATCTGGTGTCACAATAGCGTGCATTTAAAACCAAAAAACTTTTTTCACTGTTATAGATTGAATAGCAGTTACTTGTCTGCAAGCTTGTGTCAGGCCTACAGCGTGTACTCTGCCAACCTCTGCAAGTGCACATTGACACTCATATCTGGTGTCACAATAGCGTGCATTTAAAACCAAAAAACTTTTTTCACTGTTATAGATTGAATAGCAGTTACTTGTCTGCAAGCGGGTGTCAGGCCTACAGCGTGTACTCTGCCAACCTCTTCAAGTGCACATTGCCACTCATATCTGGTGTCACAATAGCGTGCATTTAAAACCAAAAAACTTTTTTTCAATGTTATAGATTGAATAGCAGTTACTTGTCTGCAATCGGTGTCAGGCATTCAGCGTGTACTCTCCTAACCTCTGCAAGTGCACTTTGACACTCATATCTGGTGTCACAATAGTGTGCATTTAAAACCCAAAAACTTTTTTTACTGTTATAGATTGAATAGCAGTTAGTTGTCTTCAAGCGGGTGTGTCAGGCCTACAGCGTGTACTCTGCCAACCTCTGCAAGTACAAATTGCCACTCATATCTGGTGTCACAATAGCGTGCATTTAAAACCCAAAAACTTTTTTCACTGTTATAGATTGAATAGCAGTTAATTTTCTTTAAGCGGGTGTGTCAGGCCTACAGCGTGTACTCTGCCAACCTCTGCGAGTGCACATTGCCACTAATATCTGGTGTCACAATAACGTGCATTTAAAACCCAAAAACTTTTTTCACTGTTATAGATTGAATAGCAGTTAGTTGTCTTCAAGCGGGTGTCAGGCCTACAGCATGTACTCTGCCAACCTCTGCAAGTGCACATTGCCACTCATATCTGGTGTCACAATAGCGTGCATTTAAAACCAATTTTTTTTTCACTGTTATACATAGAATAGTAGTTACTTGTCTTCAAGCAGGTGTGTCAGGCCTTCAGCGTGTACTCTTCCAACCTCTGCAAGTGCACATTGCCACTCATATCTGGTGTCACAATAGTGTGCATTTAAAACCAAAAAACTTTTTTTACTGTTATAGATTGAATAGCAGTTAGTTGTCTTAAAGCGGGTGTGTCAGGCCTACAGCGTGTACTCTGCCAACCTCTGCAAGTGCACATTGCCACTCATATCTGGTGTCACAATAGCGTTCATTTAAAACCCAAAAACTTTTTTCACAGTTATAGATTGAATAGCAGTTACTTGTCTGCAAGCGGGTGTCAGGCCTACAGCGTGTACTCTGCCAACCTTTGAAACTGCACATTGCCATTCATATCTGGTGTCACAATAGCGTGCATTTAAAACCAAAAAACTTTTTTCACTGTTATAGATTGAATAGCAGTTACTTGTCTGCAAGCGTGTGTCAGGCCTACAGCGTGTACTCTGCCAACCTCTGCAAGTGCACATTGACACTCATATCTGGTGTCACAATAGCGTGCATTTAAAACCAAAAAACTTTTTTCACTGTTATAGATTGAATAGCAGTTACTTGTCTGCAAGCGGGTGTCAGGCCTACAGCGTGTACTCTGCCAACCTCTTCAAGTGCACATTGCCACTCATATCTGGTGTCACAATAGCGTGCATTTAAAACCAAAAAACTTTTTTTCAATGTTATAGATTGAATAGCAGTTACTTGTCTGCAATCGGTGTCAGGCATTCAGCGTGTACTCTCCTAACCTCTGCAAGTGCACTTTGACACTCATATCTGGTGTCACAATAGTGTGCATTTAAAACCCAAAAACTTTTTTTACTGTTATAGATTGAATAGCAGTTAGTTGTCTTCAAGCGGGTGTGTCAGGCCTACAGCGTGTACTCTGCCAAACTCTGCAAGTACAAATTGCCACTCATATCTGGTGTCACAATAGCGTGCATTTAAAACCCAAAAACTTTTTTCACTGTTATAGATTGAATAGCAGTTAGTTGTCTTAAAGCGGGTGTGTCAGGCCTACAGTGTGTACTCTGCCAACCCCTGCAAGTACACATTGCCACTCATATCTGGTGTCACAATAGCGTGCATTTAAAACCCAAAGACTTTTTTCACTGTTATAGATTGAATAGCAGTTACTTGTCTTCAAGCGGGTGTGTCAGGCCTAAAGCATGTACTCTGCCAACCTCTGCAAGTGCACATTGCCACTCATATCTGGTGTCACAATAGCGTGCATTTAAAACCATTTTTTTTAACTGTTATAGATAGAATAGTAGTTACTTGTCTGCAAGCGGGTGTCAGGCCTACAGCGTGTACTCTGCCAACTTCTGAGAGTGCACATTGCCACTCATATCTGGTGTCACAATAGTGTGCATTTAAAGTGAAAAAAGTACACTAATTTACATACACAGTATGAAATAGTGAGAGTGTGTAGCGCTTAGTTTAGTGAACTTACTCCACAGGAGATCCCTCAGAGTATAAAAGGTTGATAATCTATTTAAACAAAAATAGAGAAAAATATAGTGCACACTGTGTAAAACGTAGTATCAATACACCACACAATAAAGGACACACTCACGTGGTTTAGAGCCTATTAGGATTGGCTCTGATCACTTGCGCCTTGTGTCCTTTTAGGTGACACACACCTTACTCTCCAAACGAAATTTTTCCTCAAAAGGGAGAGATAAAGACAGGGGAAAATCGCCCTAGTATTGAAATCTTTAACGTACTCTGGTAGCAAGTTTAAAAGCACATAGGTGAAGATTGCTTCTCACCTGGAAGAGAGCCTGTGACCTGGCTCAAAGTAGATCAGCATATGAGTCCTTTTAGGGATGACTCTTACCCTCTTTGATAGGATGGAAAATGCACCAAATATGTATTCTAATAAAAAACTTATTTATTCCACAAATTATAAAATCAACTGATACATACAATATGAGGTGAATCCGAAACGCGTTTCGCCGGTTCCGTCCGGCTTTCTCAATCGGTATTTTCCATCCTGCTTACTTCCTGGTTATAAACCCCGCCTTCCGTCCTGATTGGATGCCGAAAATTTGATGTCGTCCAATCACGGGCGTCGCTGCGAGGGAGGGCAGAGTATTTCCAGCTGTATTAATTTATCCCTTAATGCGGACGTCATCACGCACGCACGTATAATCGTGCGGACGGCGTCACTTCCGGGAATGTGAAAGGGTTGTATTTCTCCTGTTGATCTATGAGATCCAATCATTTTCTTCTATACGTGTCACTTCCGGTTTCGTAGGTTCTCTCCTTTAGTCAATTCAAACGTCCATTTTAAGTGATGGCAAAAGTCCTGGAAGACCGGAAAGGTCATCCATGGCATTATAAATATCCTTCAATCCTAGAAATATGCTCATAATGAGCATAGGTGACAGACAATAAAGTGCATTTAATGGATTATAAATATACCAAGGTGATACTACACATCTATACATAGAGGGGGACATATTGCAAGCTAAAAGATTAAAAAATCAAAAATTCAAAAATGCATAAAGGGGGTATATTAAAAGATTAATAATATGATACATATGTGTTAATGATGTTTTAAGCCACTAGATAAAAATGTAAAATATATATAAAAAAGTATCAAATATGTGCAAAATAGCAATTTTCATATAAATAATTTATATGTAAAAATTATACAAATTATAAAAAGTGGCATAGTTCGAAGTCATCATTAAGACCATATGGTTGCATAGTGTTCAAGTTAAAAATCCATTTCATCTCTGTTTGTCCAATTTGTTTATTGAGATCGCCCCCTCTCCAATTACCTACTATTTTTTGAATTCCCATAAACTCCATTAATTGGGGGTTACTGTTATGTTGATTCTTAAAATGCAGGGATACACTATGATTCAGGAAACCTTTCTTGATGTTTCTGATGTGTTCCTGAATCCTAGTGTTCAGAGTTCTATTAGTTCTACCTACATAGGCTAATCCACAAGGACATGTGATCATATAGATTACTCTGGTTGTATGGCACGTGATTATTTGTTTTATCTTATAACTTTTATTTTTATCTTGTGGGTGACAAAATTCACGTAATGTCCTCCTATTGTTGTTGGAGCCCTTGCAGGCCCCACACATACCACATCCGTAGAATCCAGTTTTTTCTTTAAAAAACTGGTTTCTTAATTTCCTAGATGGTATGTGATTTTTAATCAATGTCCTTCTGAGATTCGGTACTCCCCTATAGACAATCTCCGGTGTGTCTGGGAGTATTGAGTTTAATATAGGGTCATTTTTTAGGAGTGGCCAGTATTTATGGATGATTTTCTTTAGACGTCTATTGTTATAATTAAAATCACAAATGAACTTTACATTCTGAGGTTCCATATTTTCTTTTTTTCTTTTGTACTCTATCAATTTTGTTCTATCTACAATTTCTACTTCGTTAAGGGCTTGTCTTAAGAGTTCTTCTTTATAACCCTTTTCCCTGAAGTCTTCCATTATTTTTTCCGACTGTTCCTGAAATTTATGTGAATCAGTGCAATTTCTCTTCATTCTCAGTAGCTGCGCCTTGGGGGCGTTTAACAGCCAAGGGGGGAAATGGCAGCTATTCTCCCCTATATAACTGTTCACATCTACCTTTTTAAAGTGCGTGCAGGTCTTGAGTATATTCTGTTCAACATAAATATTCAGGTCTAAAAATTCCACAGAATTCTTATTAAAATTGCTTGTAAGTTTTATACCCCACTCATTATTGTTCAAGTGATTTAAAAAAGACGTGAGTGATGTCTCGTCTCCCTCCCAGATAAAAAATATATCATCGATGTAGCGGCGATAGGTCACGAGGTTCGCATCCCATCCATGGTCACCATAGACAAATGTTTCCTCCCAATACGCCATAAACAGGTTTGCATAGCTGGGCGCGAACCTCGTGCCCATCGCCGTGCCGCAAATTTGTAAAAAGAATAAATCATCGTACCAAAAATAGTTGTTCGTTAAAATCCAGTTGATCCCCTCTATGATAAAATCTATCTGTTTCTGTGGGAATTTCTTGGAGACTTCCAGAAAGTGCTTAGTTGCTTCACAGCCTTTTGTATGAGAGATTATTGTGTACAAGGAATTGACGTCTGCCGTTACCAAATAATAATCCTCTTTCCATTGTATATCTTTAATTACTTGTAATATATTAATGGTATCCTTCAAGTAACTGGGGCATGTGCAAACTATAGGCTGTAGACATCTATCTATATATTGGGATAGTTTGCTTGAGATTGACCCTATCCCAGAGACTATTGGTCTCCCTGGAGGTCTGTCTTTATCCTTGTGAATTTTAGGTAAATAATAAAATACCGGGATTTTGGGGTGTTGTACGTTTAAAAATTTATACTCCTTTTGGTTAAGAATCTCCATGCTTTTACCTTTTTCAATCAAATTATTATAACTAAGTTTAATTTCTCTAGTAGGGTCTGTTTTTAAAATGCAGTAAGTGTGTTTATCATTCAAAAGTCTCCATGCTTCTTTATTGTAATCTTCCATATTTAAAATTACAATACCTCCCCCCTTATCAGCCGGTTTGATTACCAGAGATTCATCATCTCTCAATTCTTTCAAAGCCTGTCTTTCTTGGATGCTTAGGTTATAGTTTTTCATTTTAGGTTTTTTTATTTTATTCATGTCACTCATCACCATCTTTTCAAACGCCCTCATTTCGTCTGAAATGAAATGGCGAGGAAAAAATGTGGAACCTTCTTTCAAATTTGTGTGTACAGTGTCTGATTCGTATTCAACTACAGGATTCTTAGTGGCCGGATGCTTTAGAAAAAACTTTTTCAGACACAATTTTCGTTTGAACCTGTTTAAATCAAGATACACGCTAAATCTGTCTATTGGTTTGGTCGGAGCAAACTTTAACCCGTTAGTCAATAGACTCATCTGCGGCTTGGTTAGTACTTTCTGAGAAAGGTTGAAGATTCCATTTTGTTTGGATTCTTTTCTCTCCTTTCTCTTTTGTAAAAATGTTCCTCCTCTACTTCCCCTTCTTCTATACTTCGTCTCCGCTTGCTTGGGGATAGTCTGGATGTTGGAATCTCCTTGTGTCGACCTTTCGTCTGCCTGTGCCAAAAATCCTCATCTGTCTGAGGTGTGGAGAGGACTTGAAATCTATTATGTATTGTACCTTCATCTTGTTTATGGGGAGGTCTATAGGTCATCCCACGTCTATCATTGATGGTAGCCAGACTTGATTTAGGTGTTCTTGTTTTTTCTTTCATTGGGGATTTGGGTTGTTTTCTTCTACCTACCCTTTCCCATCCATCAATTTTACGTGTGGGTGTTCTTTGTACCCTCCATGATGGTCTTTCCCTTTGAGAGCGTTCTTTGCTCCTTCTACGGGTGGGAGTCCCTCTTATTTGGTCCCCATCTACCCTTCTCTTGTTTCTATGGAAATCGAATTTATCATTCCTATTCCATTCATTATTCCTATTTTGTCTAATATTGCCATAGGATTGATCTTTCCCTTTCACATATGATCTGATTTGGTTTTTTGCGTAATCCTCTTTATCTCGTAAGTACTTCCTTTTCTTAATCTCAATAGTGTTTTTTTCCACTTTTTCTAAATTTATTTGAATTTCATTCATTGCACTGGTGTATTGTTCCTTTGTCATATTTTCAACTAGAAAGTTTTTTATCTCAGTTATTTCTGCATCTAGTTTAGGTAGTGAGCCATTCCGTCTCTTTATAATCAGGCTCATCATCCCAAAGGAGAAGCTCTCCAAGAGGTCCGTCCATTCTTTTATAAAGTCCTCCTCTTCCTGATCGAATGAGGGACTTTTGGTAAAACGTAGGCCTCTTGGAGTAATTTCTTCTCTAACATATTTATCTAGTGTGGCAACTTCCCACTTTATCTTAATTTCTCTCATTAATAGTTTCTCCAATTTATAACATGAATTTCGTATTTTTACTCTTAATTCCTGTCCATTGTCCATATTGGGTGTTAAAGGATTATTAAATAGAGCATCTATATTTTGTCCATATTTGGACCTATTCTCAAACAGAGACATTTATAGTTTAGCAGCACACACAGAGATGAAGAGTCGTGACAATGATAAATGGTATAACAAAAGTGTTCTGTGTTTACAGGCGCTTTGTATAAATTACATCAAGTGCTCTAAAGTGACAGCTGCTCCCACACAAAAACAGGAACTCTCCAATCCTGTCGTAATTTAATGTGAAAAAAGTACACTAATTTACATACACAGTATGAAATAGTGAGAGTGTGTAGCGCTTAGTTTAGTGAACTTACTCCACAGGAGATCCCTCAGAGTATAAAAGGTTGATAATCTATTTAAACAAAAATAGAGAAAAATATAGTGCACACTGTGTAAAACGTAGTATCAATACACCACACAATAAAGGACACACTCACGTGGTTTAGAGCCTATTAGGATTGGCTCTGATCACTTGCGCCTTGTGTCCTTTTAGGTGACACACACCTTACTCTCCAAACGAAATTTTTCCTCAAAAGGGAGAGATAAAGACAGGGGAAAATCGCCCTAGTATTGAAATCTTTAACG
The DNA here is from genome assembly GCF_036172605.1 of Pelobates fuscus. Taxonomy (NCBI): domain Eukaryota; kingdom Metazoa; phylum Chordata; class Amphibia; order Anura; family Pelobatidae; genus Pelobates; species Pelobates fuscus. The sequence goes on from NC_086327.1 coordinate 57,153,683, forward strand.
TACTCTGGTAGCAAGTTATGTATCACATATGTATCATATTATTAATCTTTTAATATACCCCCTTTATGCATTTTTGAATTTTTGATTTTTTAATCTTTTAGCTTGCAATATGTCCCCCTCTATGTATAGATGTGTAGTATCACCTTGGTATATTTATAATCCATTAAATGCACTTTATTGTCTGTCACCTATGCTCATTATGAGCATATTTCTAGGATTGAAGGATATTTATAATGCCATGGATGACCTTTCCGGTCTTCCAGGACTTTTGCCATCACTTAAAATGGACGTTTGAATTGACTAAAGGAGAGAACCTACGAAACCGGAAGTGACACGTATAGAAGAAAATGATTGGATCTCATAGATCAACAGGAGAAATACAACCCTTTCACATTCCCGGAAGTGACGCCGTCCGCACGATTATACGTGCGTGCGTGATGACGTCCGCATTAAGGGATAAATTAATACAGCTGGAAATACTCTGCCCTCCCTCGCAGCGACGCCCGTGATTGGACGACATCAAATTTTCGGCATCCAATCAGGACGGAAGGCGGGGTTTATAACCAGGAAGTAAGCAGGATGGAAAATACCGATTGAGAAAGCCGGACGGAACCGGCGAAACGCGTTTCGGATTCACCTCATATTGTATGTATCAGTTGATTTTATAATTTGTGGAATAAATAAGTTTTTTATTAGAATACATATTTGGTGCATTTTCCATCCTATCAAAGAGGGTAAGAGTCATCCCTAAAAGGACTCATATGCTGATCTACTTTGAGCCAGGTCACAGGCTCTCTTCCAGGTGAGAAGCAATCTTCACCTATGTGCTTTTAAACTTGCTACCAGAGTACGTTAAAGATTTCAATACTAGGGCGATTTTCCCCTGTCTTTATCTCTCCCTTTTGAGGAAAAATTTCGTTTGGAGAGTAAGGTGTGTGTCACCTAAAAGGACACAAGGCGCAAGTGATCAGAGCCAATCCTAATAGGCTCTAAACCACGTGAGTGTGTCCTTTATTGTGTGGTGTATTGATACTACGTTTTACACAGTGTGCACTATATTTTTCTCTATTTTTGTTTAAATAGATTATCAACCTTTTATACTCTGAGGGATCTCCTGTGGAGTAAGTTCACTAAACTAAGCGCTACACACTCTCACTATTTCATACTGTGTATGTAAATTAGTGTACTTTTTTCACATTAAATTACGACAGGATTGGAGAGTTCCTGTTTTTGTGTGGGAGCAGCTGTCACTTTAGAGCACTTGATGTAATTTATACAAAGCGCCTGTAAACACAGAACACTTTTGTTATACCATTTATCATTGTCACGACTCTTCATCTCTGTGTGTGCTGCTAAACTATAAATGTCTCTGTTTGAGAATAGGTCCAAATATGGACAAAATATAGATGCTCTATTTAATAATCCTTTAACACCCAATATGGACAATGGACAGGAATTAAGAGTAAAAATACGAAATTCATGTTATAAATTGGAGAAACTATTAATGAGAGAAATTAAGATAAAGTGGGAAGTTGCCACACTAGATAAATATGTTAGAGAAGAAATTACTCCAAGAGGCCTACGTTTTACCAAAAGTCCCTCATTCGATCAGGAAGAGGAGGACTTTATAAAAGAATGGACGGACCTCTTGGAGAGCTTCTCCTTTGGGATGATGAGCCTGATTATAAAGAGACGGAATGGCTCACTACCTAAACTAGATGCAGAAATAACTGAGATAAAAAACTTTCTAGTTGAAAATATGACAAAGGAACAATACACCAGTGCAATGAATGAAATTCAAATAAATTTAGAAAAAGTGGAAAAAAACACTATTGAGATTAAGAAAAGGAAGTACTTACGAGATAAAGAGGATTACGCAAAAAACCAAATCAGATCATATGTGAAAGGGAAAGATCAATCCTATGGCAATATTAGACAAAATAGGAATAATGAATGGAATAGGAATGATAAATTCGATTTCCATAGAAACAAGAGAAGGGTAGATGGGGACCAAATAAGAGGGACTCCCACCCGTAGAAGGAGCAAAGAACGCTCTCAAAGGGAAAGACCATCATGGAGGGTACAAAGAACACCCACACGTAAAATTGATGGATGGGAAAGGGTAGGTAGAAGAAAACAACCCAAATCCCCAATGAAAGAAAAAACAAGAACACCTAAATCAAGTCTGGCTACCATCAATGATAGACGTGGGATGACCTATAGACCTCCCCATAAACAAGATGAAGGTACAATACATAATAGATTTCAAGTCCTCTCCACACCTCAGACAGATGAGGATTTTTGGCACAGGCAGACGAAAGGTCGACACAAGGAGATTCCAACATCCAGACTATCCCCAAGCAAGCGGAGACGAAGTATAGAAGAAGGGGAAGTAGAGGAGGAACATTTTTACAAAAGAGAAAGGAGAGAAAAGAATCCAAACAAAATGGAATCTTCAACCTTTCTCAGAAAGTACTAACCAAGCCGCAGATGAGTCTATTGACTAACGGGTTAAAGTTTGCTCCGACCAAACCAATAGACAGATTTAGCGTGTATCTTGATTTAAACAGGTTCAAACGAAAATTGTGTCTGAAAAAGTTTTTTCTAAAGCATCCGGCCACTAAGAATCCTGTAGTTGAATACGAATCAGACACTGTACACACAAATTTGAAAGAAGGTTCCACATTTTTTCCTCGCCATTTCATTTCAGACGAAATGAGGGCGTTTGAAAAGATGGTGATGAGTGACATGAATAAAATAAAAAAACCTAAAATGAAAAACTATAACCTAAGCATCCAAGAAAGACAGGCTTTGAAAGAATTGAGAGATGATGAATCTCTGGTAATCAAACCGGCTGATAAGGGGGGAGGTATTGTAATTTTAAATATGGAAGATTACAATAAAGAAGCATGGAGACTTTTGAATGATAAACACACTTACTGCATTTTAAAAACAGACCCTACTAGAGAAATTAAACTTAGTTATAATAATTTGATTGAAAAAGGTAAAAGCATGGAGATTCTTAACCAAAAGGAGTATAAATTTTTAAACGTACAACACCCCAAAATCCCGGTATTTTATTATTTACCTAAAATTCACAAGGATAAAGACAGACCTCCAGGGAGACCAATAGTCTCTGGGATAGGGTCAATCTCAAGCAAACTATCCCAATATATAGATAGATGTCTACAGCCTATAGTTTGCACATGCCCCAGTTACTTGAAGGATACCATTAATATATTACAAGTAATTAAAGATATACAATGGAAAGAGGATTATTATTTGGTAACGGCAGACGTCAATTCCTTGTACACAATAATCTCTCATACAAAAGGCTGTGAAGCAACTAAGCACTTTCTGGAAGTCTCCAAGAAATTCCCACAGAAACAGATAGATTTTATCATAGAGGGGATCAACTGGATTTTAACGAACAACTATTTTTGGTACGATGATTTATTCTTTTTACAAATTTGCGGCACGGCGATGGGCACGAGGTTCGCGCCCAGCTATGCAAACCTGTTTATGGCGTATTGGGAGGAAACATTTGTCTATGGTGACCATGGATGGGATGCGAACCTCGTGACCTATCGCCGCTACATCGATGATATATTTTTTATCTGGGAGGGAGACGAGACATCACTCACGTCTTTTTTAAATCACTTGAACAATAATGAGTGGGGTATAAAACTTACAAGCAATTTTAATAAGAATTCTGTGGAATTTTTAGACCTGAATATTTATGTTGAACAGAATATACTCAAGACCTGCACGCACTTTAAAAAGGTAGATGTGAACAGTTATATAGGGGAGAATAGCTGCCATTTCCCCCCTTGGCTGTTAAACGCCCCCAAGGCGCAGCTACTGAGAATGAAGAGAAATTGCACTGATTCACATAAATTTCAGGAACAGTCGGAAAAAATAATGGAAGACTTCAGGGAAAAGGGTTATAAAGAAGAACTCTTAAGACAAGCCCTTAACGAAGTAGAAATTGTAGATAGAACAAAATTGATAGAGTACAAAAGAAAAAAAGAAAATATGGAACCTCAGAATGTAAAGTTCATTTGTGATTTTAATTATAACAATAGACGTCTAAAGAAAATCATCCATAAATACTGGCCACTCCTAAAAAATGACCCTATATTAAACTCAATACTCCCAGACACACCGGAGATTGTCTATAGGGGAGTACCGAATCTCAGAAGGACATTGATTAAAAATCACATACCATCTAGGAAATTAAGAAACCAGTTTTTTAAAGAAAAAACTGGATTCTACGGATGTGGTATGTGTGGGGCCTGCAAGGGCTCCAACAACAATAGGAGGACATTACGTGAATTTTGTCACCCACAAGATAAAAATAAAAGTTATAAGATAAAACAAATAATCACGTGCCATACAACCAGAGTAATCTATATGATCACATGTCCTTGTGGATTAGCCTATGTAGGTAGAACTAATAGAACTCTGAACACTAGGATTCAGGAACACATCAGAAACATCAAGAAAGGTTTCCTGAATCATAGTGTATCCCTGCATTTTAAGAATCAACATAACAGTAACCCCCAATTAATGGAGTTTATGGGAATTCAAAAAATAGTAGGTAATTGGAGAGGGGGCGATCTCAATAAACAAATTGGACAAACAGAGATGAAATGGATTTTTAACTTGAACACTATGCAACCATATGGTCTTAATGATGACTTCGAACTATGCCACTTTTTATAATTTGTATAATTTTTACATATAAATTATTTATATGAAAATTGCTATTTTGCACATATTTGATACTTTTTTATATATATTTTACATTTTTATCTAGTGGCTTAAAACATCATTAACACATATGTATCATATTATTAATCTTTTAATATACCCCCTTTATGCATTTTTGAATTTTTGATTTTTTAATCTTTTAGCTTGCAATATGTCCCCCTCTATGTATAGATGTGTAGTATCACCTTGGTATATTTATAATCCATTAAATGCACTTTATTGTCTGTCACCTATGCTCATTATGAGCATATTTCTAGGATTGAAGGATATTTATAATGCCATGGATGACCTTTCCGGTCTTCCAGGACTTTTGCCATCACTTAAAATGGACGTTTGAATTGACTAAAGGAGAGAACCTACGAAACCGGAAGTGACACGTATAGAAGAAAATGATTGGATCTCATAGATCAACAGGAGAAATACAACCCTTTCACATTCCCGGAAGTGACGCCGTCCGCACGATTATACGTGCGTGCGTGATGACGTCCGCATTAAGGGATAAATTAATACAGCTGGAAATACTCTGCCCTCCCTCGCAGCGACGCCCGTGATTGGACGACATCAAATTTTCGGCATCCAATCAGGACGGAAGGCGGGGTTTATAACCAGGAAGTAAGCAGGATGGAAAATACCGATTGAGAAAGCCGGACGGAACCGGCGAAACGCGTTTCGGATTCACCTCATATTGTATGTATCAGTTGATTTTATAATTTGTGGAATAAATAAGTTTTTTATTAGAATACATATTTGGTGCATTTTCCATCCTATCAAAGAGGGTAAGAGTCATCCCTAAAAGGACTCATATGCTGATCTACTTTGAGCCAGGTCACAGGCTCTCTTCCAGGTGAGAAGCAATCTTCACCTATGTGCTTTTAAACTTGCTACCAGAGTACGTTAAAGATTTCAATACTAGGGCGATTTTCCCCTGTCTTTATCTCTCCCTTTTGAGGAAAAATTTCGTTTGGAGAGTAAGGTGTGTGTCACCTAAAAGGACACAAGGCGCAAGTGATCAGAGCCAATCCTAATAGGCTCTAAACCACGTGAGTGTGTCCTTTATTGTGTGGTGTATTGATACTACGTTTTACACAGTGTGCACTATATTTTTCTCTATTTTTGTTTAAATAGATTATCAACCTTTTATACTCTGAGGGATCTCCTGTGGAGTAAGTTCACTAAACTAAGCGCTACACACTCTCACTATTTCATACTGTGTATGTAAATTAGTGTACTTTTTTCACATTAAATTACGACAGGATTGGAGAGTTCCTGTTTTTGTGTGGGAGCAGCTGTCACTTTAGAGCACTTGATGTAATTTATACAAAGCGCCTGTAAACACAGAACACTTTTGTTATACCATTTATCATTGTCACGACTCTTCATCTCTGTGTGTGCTGCTAAACTATAAATGTCTCTGTTTGAGAATAGGTCCAAATATGGACAAAATATAGATGCTCTATTTAATAATCCTTTAACACCCAATATGGACAATGGACAGGAATTAAGAGTAAAAATACGAAATTCATGTTATAAATTGGAGAAACTATTAATGAGAGAAATTAAGATAAAGTGGGAAGTTGCCACACTAGATAAATATGTTAGAGAAGAAATTACTCCAAGAGGCCTACGTTTTACCAAAAGTCCCTCATTCGATCAGGAAGAGGAGGACTTTATAAAAGAATGGACGGACCTCTTGGAGAGCTTCTCCTTTGGGATGATGAGCCTGATTATAAAGAGACGGAATGGCTCACTACCTAAACTAGATGCAGAAATAACTGAGATAAAAAACTTTCTAGTTGAAAATATGACAAAGGAACAATACACCAGTGCAATGAATGAAATTCAAATAAATTTAGAAAAAGTGGAAAAAAACACTATTGAGATTAAGAAAAGGAAGTACTTACGAGATAAAGAGGATTACGCAAAAAACCAAATCAGATCATATGTGAAAGGGAAAGATCAATCCTATGGCAATATTAGACAAAATAGGAATAATGAATGGAATAGGAATGATAAATTCGATTTCCATAGAAACAAGAGAAGGGTAGATGGGGACCAAATAAGAGGGACTCCCACCCGTAGAAGGAGCAAAGAACGCTCTCAAAGGGAAAGACCATCATGGAGGGTACAAAGAACACCCACACGTAAAATTGATGGATGGGAAAGGGTAGGTAGAAGAAAACAACCCAAATCCCCAATGAAAGAAAAAACAAGAACACCTAAATCAAGTCTGGCTACCATCAATGATAGACGTGGGATGACCTATAGACCTCCCCATAAACAAGATGAAGGTACAATACATAATAGATTTCAAGTCCTCTCCACACCTCAGACAGATGAGGATTTTTGGCACAGGCAGACGAAAGGTCGACACAAGGAGATTCCAACATCCAGACTATCCCCAAGCAAGCGGAGACGAAGTATAGAAGAAGGGGAAGTAGAGGAGGAACATTTTTACAAAAGAGAAAGGAGAGAAAAGAATCCAAACAAAATGGAATCTTCAACCTTTCTCAGAAAGTACTAACCAAGCCGCAGATGAGTCTATTGACTAACGGGTTAAAGTTTGCTCCGACCAAACCAATAGACAGATTTAGCGTGTATCTTGATTTAAACAGGTTCAAACGAAAATTGTGTCTGAAAAAGTTTTTTCTAAAGCATCCGGCCACTAAGAATCCTGTAGTTGAATACGAATCAGACACTGTACACACAAATTTGAAAGAAGGTTCCACATTTTTTCCTCGCCATTTCATTTCAGACGAAATGAGGGCGTTTGAAAAGATGGTGATGAGTGACATGAATAAAATAAAAAAACCTAAAATGAAAAACTATAACCTAAGCATCCAAGAAAGACAGGCTTTGAAAGAATTGAGAGATGATGAATCTCTGGTAATCAAACCGGCTGATAAGGGGGGAGGTATTGTAATTTTAAATATGGAAGATTACAATAAAGAAGCATGGAGACTTTTGAATGATAAACACACTTACTGCATTTTAAAAACAGACCCTACTAGAGAAATTAAACTTAGTTATAATAATTTGATTGAAAAAGGTAAAAGCATGGAGATTCTTAACCAAAAGGAGTATAAATTTTTAAACGTACAACACCCCAAAATCCCGGTATTTTATTATTTACCTAAAATTCACAAGGATAAAGACAGACCTCCAGGGAGACCAATAGTCTCTGGGATAGGGTCAATCTCAAGCAAACTATCCCAATATATAGATAGATGTCTACAGCCTATAGTTTGCACATGCCCCAGTTACTTGAAGGATACCATTAATATATTACAAGTAATTAAAGATATACAATGGAAAGAGGATTATTATTTGGTAACGGCAGACGTCAATTCCTTGTACACAATAATCTCTCATACAAAAGGCTGTGAAGCAACTAAGCACTTTCTGGAAGTCTCCAAGAAATTCCCACAGAAACAGATAGATTTTATCATAGAGGGGATCAACTGGATTTTAACGAACAACTATTTTTGGTACGATGATTTATTCTTTTTACAAATTTGCGGCACGGCGATGGGCACGAGGTTCGCGCCCAGCTATGCAAACCTGTTTATGGCGTATTGGGAGGAAACATTTGTCTATGGTGACCATGGATGGGATGCGAACCTCGTGACCTATCGCCGCTACATCGATGATATATTTTTTATCTGGGAGGGAGACGAGACATCACTCACGTCTTTTTTAAATCACTTGAACAATAATGAGTGGGGTATAAAACTTACAAGCAATTTTAATAAGAATTCTGTGGAATTTTTAGACCTGAATATTTATGTTGAACAGAATATACTCAAGACCTGCACGCACTTTAAAAAGGTAGATGTGAACAGTTATATAGGGGAGAATAGCTGCCATTTCCCCCCTTGGCTGTTAAACGCCCCCAAGGCGCAGCTACTGAGAATGAAGAGAAATTGCACTGATTCACATAAATTTCAGGAACAGTCGGAAAAAATAATGGAAGACTTCAGGGAAAAGGGTTATAAAGAAGAACTCTTAAGACAAGCCCTTAACGAAGTAGAAATTGTAGATAGAACAAAATTGATAGAGTACAAAAGAAAAAAAGAAAATATGGAACCTCAGAATGTAAAGTTCATTTGTGATTTTAATTATAACAATAGACGTCTAAAGAAAATCATCCATAAATACTGGCCACTCCTAAAAAATGACCCTATATTAAACTCAATACTCCCAGACACACCGGAGATTGTCTATAGGGGAGTACCGAATCTCAGAAGGACATTGATTAAAAATCACATACCATCTAGGAAATTAAGAAACCAGTTTTTTAAAGAAAAAACTGGATTCTACGGATGTGGTATGTGTGGGGCCTGCAAGGGCTCCAACAACAATAGGAGGACATTACGTGAATTTTGTCACCCACAAGATAAAAATAAAAGTTATAAGATAAAACAAATAATCACGTGCCATACAACCAGAGTAATCTATATGATCACATGTCCTTGTGGATTAGCCTATGTAGGTAGAACTAATAGAACTCTGAACACTAGGATTCAGGAACACATCAGAAACATCAAGAAAGGTTTCCTGAATCATAGTGTATCCCTGCATTTTAAGAATCAACATAACAGTAACCCCCAATTAATGGAGTTTATGGGAATTCAAAAAATAGTAGGTAATTGGAGAGGGGGCGATCTCAATAAACAAATTGGACAAACAGAGATGAAATGGATTTTTAACTTGAACACTATGCAACCATATGGTCTTAATGATGACTTCGAACTATGCCACTTTTTATAATTTGTATAATTTTTACATATAAATTATTTATATGAAAATTGCTATTTTGCACATATTTGATACTTTTTTATATATATTTTACATTTTTATCTAGTGGCTTAAAACATCATTAACACATATGTATCATATTATTAATCTTTTAATATACCCCCTTTATGCATTTTTGAATTTTTGATTTTTTAATCTTTTAGCTTGCAATATGTCCCCCTCTATGTATAGATGTGTAGTATCACCTTGGTATATTTATAATCCATTAAATGCACTTTATTGTCTGTCACCTATGCTCATTATGAGCATATTTCTAGGATTGAAGGATATTTATAATGCCATGGATGACCTTTCCGGTCTTCCAGGACTTTTGCCATCACTTAAAATGGACGTTTGAATTGACTAAAGGAGAGAACCTACGAAACCGGAAGTGACACGTATAGAAGAAAATGATTGGATCTCATAGATCAACAGGAGAAATACAACCCTTTCACATTCCCGGAAGTGACGCCGTCCGCACGATTATACGTGCGTGCGTGATGACGTCCGCATTAAGGGATAAATTAATACAGCTGGAAATACTCTGCCCTCCCTCGCAGCGACGCCCGTGATTGGACGACATCAAATTTTCGGCATCCAATCAGGACGGAAGGCGGGGTTTATAACCAGGAAGTAAGCAGGATGGAAAATACCGATTGAGAAAGCCGGACGGAACCGGCGAAACGCGTTTCGGATTCACCTCATATTGTATGTATCAGTTGATTTTATAATTTGTGGAATAAATAAGTTTTTTATTAGAATACATATTTGGTGCATTTTCCATCCTATCAAAGAGGGTAAGAGTCATCCCTAAAAGGACTCATATGCTGATCTACTTTGAGCCAGGTCACAGGCTCTCTTCCAGGTGAGAAGCAATCTTCACCTATGTGCTTTTAAACTTGCTACCAGAGTACGTTAAAGATTTCAATACTAGGGCGATTTTCCCCTGTCTTTATCTCTCCCTTTTGAGGAAAAATTTCGTTTGGAGAGTAAGGTGTGTGTCACCTAAAAGGACACAAGGCGCAAGTGATCAGAGCCAATCCTAATAGGCTCTAAACCACGTGAGTGTGTCCTTTATTGTGTGGTGTATTGATACTACGTTTTACACAGTGTGCACTATATTTTTCTCTATTTTTGTTTAAATAGATTATCAACCTTTTATACTCTGAGGGATCTCCTGTGGAGTAAGTTCACTAAACTAAGCGCTACACACTCTCACTATTTCATACTGTGTATGTAAATTAGTGTACTTTTTTCACATTAAATTACGACAGGATTGGAGAGTTCCTGTTTTTGTGTGGGAGCAGCTGTCACTTTAGAGCACTTGATGTAATTTATACAAAGCGCCTGTAAACACAGAACACTTTTGTTATACCATTTATCAGTGTGCATTTAAAACCCAAAAACTTTTTTTACTGTTATAGATTGAATAGCAGTTAGTTGTCTTCAAGCGGGTGTGTCAGGCCTACAGCGTATACTCTGCCAACCTCTGCAAGTGCACATTGCCACTCATATCTGGTGTCACAATAGCATGCATTTAAAACCCAAAAACTTTTTTCACTGTTATAGATTGAATAGCAGTTACTTGTCTGCAAGCGTGTGTCAGGCCTACAGCGTGTACTCTGCCAACTTCTGCAAGTGCACATTGCCACTCATATCTGGTGTCACAATAGTGTGCATTTAAAACCCAAAAACTTTTTTTACTGTTATAGATTGAATAGCAGTTAGTTGTCTTCAAGCGGGTGTGTCAGGCCTACAGCGTATACTCTGCCAACCTCTGCAAGTGCACATTGCCACTCATATCTGGTGTCACAATAGCATGCATTTAAAACCCAAAAACTTTTTTCACTGTTATAGATTGAATAGCAGTTACTTGTCTGCAAGCGGGTGTCAGGCCTACAGCGTGTACTCTGCCAACCTTTGCAACTGCACATTGCCATTCATATCTGGTGTCACAATAGCGTTCATTTAAAACCCAAAAACTTTTTTCACTGTTATAGATTGAATAGCAGTTACTTGTCTGCAAGCGTGTGTCAGGCCTACAGCGTGTACTCTGCCAACCTCTGCAAGTGCACATTGACACTCATATCTGGTGTCACAATAGTGTGCATTTAAAACCCAAAAACTTTTTTTACTGTTATAGATTGAATAGCAGTTAGTTGTCTTAAAGCGGGTGTGTCAGGCCTACAGTGTGTACTCTGCCAACCCCTGCAAGTACACATTGCCACTCATATCTGGTGTCACAATAGCGTGCATTTAAAACCCAAAAACTTTTTTCACTGTTATAGATTGAATAGCAGTTACTTGTCTGCAAGCGGATGTCAAGCCTACAGCGTGTACTCTGCCAACCTCTTCAAGTGCACATTGCCACTCATATCTGGTGTCACAATAGCGTGCATTTAAAACCAAAAAACTTTTTTCACTGTTATAGATTGAATAGCAGTTACTTGTCTTCAAGCGGGTGTGTCAGGCCTAAAGCATGTACTCTGCCAACCTCTGCAAGTGCACATTGCCACTCATATCTGGTGTCACAATAGCGTGCATATAAAACCATTTTTTTTAACTGTTATAGATAGAATAGTAGTTACTTGTCTGCAATCGGGTGTCAGGCCTACAGCGTGTACTCTTCCAACCTCTGCAAGTGCACATTGCCACTCATATCTGGTGTCACAATAGCGTGCATTTAAAACCCAAAAACTTTTTTCACTGTTATAGATTGAATAGCAGTTACTTGTCTGCAAGCGTGTGTCAGGCCTACAGCGTGTACTCTGCCAACCTCTGCAAGTGCACATTGCCACTCATATCTGGTGTCACAATAGCGTTCATTTAAAACCCAAAAACTTTTTTCACTGTTATAGATTAAATAGCAGTTACTTGTCTGCAAGCGGGTGTCAGGCCTACAGCGTGTACTCTGCCAACCTTTGAAACTGCACATTGCCATTCATATCTGGTGTCACAATAGCGTGCATTTAAAACCCAAAAACTTTTTTCACTGTTATAGATTGAATAGCAGTTACTTGTCTGCAAGCGTGTGTCGGGCCAACAGCGTGTACTCTGCCAACCTCTGCAAGTGCACATTGACACTCATATCTGGTGTCACAATAGTGTGCATTTAAAACCCCAAAACTTTTTTTACTGTTATAGATTGAATAGCAGTTAGTTGTCTTCAAGCGGGTGTGTCAGGCCTACAGCGTGTACTCTGCCAACCTCTGCAAGTACAAATTGCCACTCATATCTGGTGTCACAATAGCGTGCATTTAAAACCCAAAAACTTTTTTCACTGTTATAGATTGAATAGCAGTTACTGGTCTTCAAGCGGGTGTGTCAGGCCTACAGCGTTTACTTTGCCAACCTCAGCAAGTGCACATTGCCACTCATATCTGGTGTCAAAATAGCGTGCATTTAAAACCCAAAAACTTTTTTCACTGTTATAGATTGAATAGCAGTTACTTGTCTGCATGCGGGTGTCAGGCCTACAGCGTGTACTCTGCCAACCTATGCAACTGCACATTGCCATTCATATCTGTTGTCACAATAGCGTGCATTTAAAACCAAAAAACTGTTTTCACTGTTATAGATTGAATAGCAGTTACTTGTCTGCAAGCGTGTGTCAGGCCTACAGCGTGTACTCTGCCAACTTCTGCAAGTGCACATTGCCACTCATATCTGGTGTCACAATAGTGTGCATTTAAAACCCAAAAACTTTTTTTACTGTTATAGATTGAATAGCAGTTAGTTGTCTTCAAGCGGGTGTGTCAGGCCTACAGCGTATACTCTGCCAACCTCTGCAAGTGCACATTGCCACTCATATCTGGTGTCACAATAGCGTGCATTTAAAACCCAAAAACTTTTTTTACTGTTATAGATTGAATAGCAGTTACTTGTCTGCAAGCGGGTGTCAGGCCTACAGCGTGTACTCTTCCAACTTCTGCAAGTGCACATTGCCACTCATATCTGGTGTCACAATAGTGTGCATTTAAAACCCCAATACTTTTTTTACTGTTATAGATTGAATAGCAGTTAGTTGTCTTCAAGCGGGTGTGTCAGGCCTACAGCATGTACTCTGCCAACCTCTGCTAGTGCACATTGCCACTCATATCTGGTGTCACAATAGCGTGCATTTAAAACCCAAAAACCTTTTTCACTGTTATAGATTGAATAGCAGTTACTTGTCTGCAAGCGGGTGTCAGGCCTACAGCGTGTACTCTGCCAACCTTTGCAACTGCACATTGCCATTCATATCTGGTGTCACAATAGCGTGCATTTAAAACCCAAAAACTTTTTTCACTGTTATAGATTGAATAGCAGTTACTTGTCTGCAAGCGGGTGTCAGGCCTACAGCGTGTACTCTGCCGACCTCTTCAAGTGCACATTGCCACTCATATCTGGTGTCACAATAGCGTGCATTTAAAACCAAAAAACTTTTTTTACTGTTATAGATTGAATAGCAGTTACTTGTCTTCAAGCGGGTGTGTCAGGCCTACAGCATGTACTCTGCCAACCTCTGCAAGTGCACATTGCCACTCATATCTGGTGTCACAATAGCGTGCATTTAAAACCATTTTTTTTCACTGTTATAGATAGAATAGTAGTTACTTGTCTGCTAGCGGGTGTCAGGCCTACAGCGTGTACTCTTCCAACCGCTGCAAGTGCACATTGCCACTCATATCTGGTGTCACAATAGCGTGCATTTAAAACCAAAAAACTTTTTTCACTGTTATAGATTGAATAGCAGTTACTTGTCTGCAAGCGTGTGTCAGGCCTACAGCGTGTACTCTTCCAACCTCTGCAAGTGCACATTGCCACTCATATCTGGTGTCACAATAGCGTGCATTTAAAACCCAAAAACTTTTTTCACTGTTATAGATTGATTAGCAGTTACTTGTCTGCAAGCGGGTGTCAGGCCTACAGTGTGTACTCTGCCAACCTTTGAAATTGCACATTGCAATTCATATCTGGTGTCACAATAGCGTGCATTTAAAACCAAAAAACTTTTTTTACTGTTATAGATTGAATAGCAGTTAGTTGTCTTCAAGCGGGTGTGTCAGGCCTACAGCGTGTACTCTGCCAACCTCTGCAAGTGCACATTGCCACTCATATTTGGTGTCACAATAGCGTGCATTTAAAACCCCAAAACTTTTTTCACTGTTATAGATTGAATAGCAGTTACTTGTCTGCAAGCGGGTGTCCGGCCTACAGCGTGTACTCTGCCAACCTCTTAAAGTTCACATTGCCACTCATATCTGGTGTCACAATAGCATGCATTTAAAACCAAAAAACTTTTTTCACTGTTATAGATTGAATAGCAGTTACTTGTCTTCAAGCGGGTGTGTCAGGCCTACAGCGTGTACTCTGCCAACCTCTGCAAGTGCACATTGCCACTCATATCTGGTGTCACAATAGCGTGCATTTAAACCCAAAAACTTTTTTCACTGTTTTAGATTGAATAGCAGTTACTTGTCTGCAAGCGGGTGTCAGGCCTTCAGCGTGTACTCTACCAACCTCTTCAAGTGCACATTGCCACTCATATCTGGTGTCACAATAGCGTGCATTTAAAACCCAAAAACTTTTTTCACTGTTATAGATTGAATAGCAGTTAGTTGTCTTCAAGCGGGTGTGTCAGGCCTACAGCGTGTACTCTGCCAACCTCTGCAAGTACACATTACCACTCATATCTGGTGTCACAATAGCGTGCATTTAAAACCCAAAAACTTTTTTCACTGTTATAGTTTGAATAGCAGTTACTTGTCTGCAAGCGGGTGTCAGGCCTACAGCGTGTACTCTGCCAACCTCTTCAAGTGCACATTGCCACTCATATCTGGTGTCACAATAGCGTGCATTTAAAACCAAAAAACTTTTTTCACTGTTATAGATTGAATAGCAGTTACTTGTCTGCAAGCGGTGTCAGGCCTACAGCGTGTACTCTGCTAACCTCTGCAAGTGCACTTTGACACTCATATCTGGTGTCACAATAGTGTGCATTTAAAACTGAAAAACTTTTTTTACTGTTATAGATTGAATAGCAGTTAGTTGTCTTCAAGCGGGTGTGTCAGGCCTACAGCGTGTACTCTGCCAACCTCTGCAAGTACAAATTGCCACTCATATCTGGTGTCACAATAGCGTGCATTTAAAACCAAAAAACTTTTTTCACTGTTATAGATTGAATAGCAGTTACTGGTCTTCAAGCGGGTGTGTCAGGCCTACAGCGTGTACTTTGCCAACCTCAGCAAGTGCACATTGCCACTCATATCTGGTGTCACAATAGCGTGCATTTAAAACCCAAAAACTTTTTTCACTGTTATAGATTGAATAGCAGTTACTTGTCTGCAAGCGGGTGTCAGGCCTTCAGCGTGTACTCTGCCAACCTCTTCAAGTGCACATTGCCACTCATATCTGGTGTCACAATAGCGTGCATTTAAAACCCAAAAACTTTTTCACTGTTATAGATTGAATAGCAGTTAGTTGTCTTCAAGCTGGTGTGTCAGGCCTTCAGTGTGTACTCTGCCAACTTCTGCAAGTGCACATTGCCACTCATATCTGGTGTCACAATAGCGTGCATTTAAAACCCAAAAACTTTTTTCACTGTTATAGATTGAATAGCAGTTACTTGTCTGCAAGCGTGTGTCGGGCCAACAGCGTGTACTCTGCCAACCTCTGCAAGTGCACATTGACACTCATAGCTGGTGTCACAATAGTGTGCATTTAAAACCCCAAAACTTTTTTTACTGTTATAGATTGAATAGCAGTTAGTTGTCTTCAAGCGGGTGTGTCAGGCCTACAGCGTGTAGTCTGCCAAACTCTGCAAGTGCACATTGCCACTCATATCTGGTGTCACAATAGCGTGCATTTAAAACCCCAAAATTTTTTCACTGTTATAGATTGAATAGCAGTTACTTGTCTGCAAGCGGGTGTCAGGCCTACAGCGTGTACTTTGCCAACCTTTGCAACTGCACATTGCCATTCTTATCTGGTGTCACAATAGCGTGCATTTAAAACCAAAAAACTTTTTTCACTGTTATAGATTGAATAGCAGTTACTTGTCTGCAAGCGTGTGTCAGGCCTACAGCGTGTACTACGCCAACCTCTGCAAGTGCACATTGCCACTCATATCTGGTGTCACAATAGCGTGCATTTAAAACCCAAAAACTTTTTTCACTGTTATAGATTGAATAGCAGTTACTTGTCTGCAAGCGGGTGTCAGGCCTACAGCGTGTACTCTGCCAACCTATGCAACTGCACATTGCCATTCATATCTGTTGTCACAATAGCGTGCATTTAAAACCAAAAAACTGTTTTCACTGTTATAGATTGAATAGCAGTTAGTTGTCTGCAAGCGTGTGTCAGGCCTACAGCGTGTACTCTGCCTACCTCTGCAAGTGCACATTGACACTCATATCTGGTGTCACAATAGTGTGCATTTAAAACCCAAAAACTTTTTTTACTGTTATAGATTGAATAGCAGTTAGTTGTCTTCAAGCGGGTGTGTCAGGCCTACAGCGTGTACTCTGCCAACCTCTGCAAGTACACATTACCACTCATATCTGGTTTCACAATAGCGTGCATTTAAAACCCAAACACTTTTTTCACTGTTATAGATTGAATAGCAGTTACTTGTCTGCAAGCGGGTGTCAGGCCTACAGCGTGTACTCTGCCAACCTCTTCAAGTGCACATTGCCACTCATATCTGGTGTCACAATAGCGTGCATTTAAAACCAAAAAACTTTTTTCACTGTTATAGATTGAATAGCAGTTACTTGTCTGCAAGCGGTGTCAGGCCTACAGCGTGTCCTCTGCTAACCTCTGCAAGTGCACTTTGACACTCATATCTGGTGTCACAATAGTGTGCATTTAAAACTGAAAAACTTTTTTTTACTGTTATAGATTGAATAGCAGTTAGTTGTCTTCAAGCGGGTGTGTCAGGCCTACAGCGTGTACTCTGCCAACCTCTGCAAGTACAAATTGCCACTCATATCAGGTGTCACAATAGCGTGCATTTAAAACCAAAAAACTTTTTTCACTGTTATAGATTGAATAGCAGTTACTGGTCTTCAAGCGGGTGTGTCAGGCCTACAGCGTGTACTTTGCCAACCTCAGCAAGTGCACATTGCCACTCATATCTGGTGTCACAATAGCGTGCATTTAAAACCCAAAAACTTTTTTCACTGTTATAGATTGAATAGCAGTTACTTGTCTGCAAGCGAGTGTCAGGCCTACAGCGTGTACTCTGCCAACCTCTTAAAGTTCACATTGCCACTCATATCTGGTGTCACAATAGCATGCATTTAAAACCAAAAAACTTTTTTCACTGTTATAGATTGAATAGCAGTTACTTGTCTTCAAGCGGGTGTGTCAGGCCTACAGCGTGTACTCTGCCAACCTCTGCAAGTGCACATTGCCACTCATATCTGGTGTCACAATAGCGTGCATTTAAACCCAAAAACTTTTTTCACTGTTTTAGATTGAATAGCAGTTACTTGTCTGCAAGCGGGTGTCAGGCCTTCAGCGTGTACTCTACCAACCTCTTCAAGTGCACATTGCCACTCATATCTGGTGTCACAATAGCGTGCATTTAAAACCCAAAAACTTTTTTCACTGTTATAGATTGAATAGCAGTTACTTGTCTGCATGCGGGTGTCAGGCCTACAGCGTGTACTCTGCCAACCTCTGCAAGTGCACATTGACACTCATAGCTGGTGTCACAATAGTGTGCATTTAAAACCCAAAAACTGTTTTTTTACTGTTATAGATTGAATAGCAGTTAGTTGTCTTCAAGCGGTTGTGTCAGGCCTACAGCGTGTAGTCTGCCAACCTCTGCAAGTGCACATTGCCACTCATATTTGGTGTCACAATAGCGTGCATTTAAAACCCCAAAACTTTTTTACCTGTTATAGATTGAATAGCAGTTACTTGTCTGCAAGCGGGTGTCCGGCCTACAGCGTGTACTCTGCCAACCTTTGCAACTGCACATTGCCATTCTTATCTGGTGTCACAATAGCGTGCATTTAAAACCAAAAAACTTTTTTCACTGTTATAGATTGAATAGCAGTTACTTGTCTGCAAGTGGGTGTCAGGCCTACAGCGTGTACTCTGCCAACCTATGCAACTGCACATTGCCATTCATATCTGTTGTAACAATAGCGTGCATTTAAAACCAAAAAACTGTTTTCACTGTTATAGATTGAATAGCAGTTAGTTGTCTGCAAGCGGGTGTCCGGCCTACAGCGTGTACTCTGCCAACCTTTGCAACTGCACATTGCCATTCTTATCTGGTGTCACAATAGCGTGCATTTAAAACCAAAAAACTTTTTTCACTGTTATAGATTGAATAGCAGTTACTTGTCTGCAAGCGTGTGTCAGGCCTACAGCGTGTACTCTGCCAACCTCTGCAAGTGCACATTGCCACTCATATCTGGTGTCACAATAGCGTGCATTTAAAACCCAAAAACTTTTTTCACTGTTATAGATTGAATAGCAGTTACTTGTCTGCAAGTGGGTTTCAGGCCTACAGCGTGTACTCTGCCAACCTATGCAACTGCACATTGCCATTCATATCTGTTGTAACAATAGCGTGCATTTAAAACCAAAAAACTGTTTTCACTGTTATAGATTGAATAGCAGTTACTTGTCTGCAAGCGTGTGTCAGGCCTACAGCGTGTACTCTGCCAACTTCTGCAAGTGCACATTGACACTCATATCTGGTGTCACAATAGTGTGAATTTAAAACCCCAAAACTTTTTTTACTGTTATAGATTGAATAGCAGTTAGTTGTCTTCAAGCGGGTGTGTCAGGCCTACAGCATGTACTCTGCCAACCTCTGCAAGTGCACATTGCCACTCATATCTGGTGTCACATAAGCGTGCATTTAAAACCCAAAAACTTTTTTCACTGTTATAGATTGAATAGCAGTTACTTGTCTGCAAGCGGGTGTCAGGCCTACAGCGTGTACTCTGCCAACCTTTGCAACTGCACATTGCCATTCATATCTGGTGTCACAATAGTGTGCATTTAAAACCAAAAAACTTTTTTCACTGTTATAGATTGAATAGCAGTTACTTGTCTGCAAGCGTGTGTCAGGCCTACAGCGTGTACTCTGCCAACCTCTGCAAGTGCACATTGCCACTCATATCTGGTGTCACAATAGCGTGCATTTAAAACCCAAAAACTTTTTTCACTGTTATAGATTGAATAGCAGTTACTTGTCTGCAAGCGGTGTCAGGCCTACAGCGTGTACTCTGCTAACCTCTGCAAGTGCACTTTGACACTCATATCTGGTGTCACAATAGTGTGCATTTAAAACTGAAAAACTTTTTTTACTGTTATAGATTGAATAGCAGTTAGTTGTCTTCAAGCGGGTGTGTCAGGCCTACAGCGTGTACTCTGCCAACTTCTGCAAGTGCACATTGCCACTCATATCTGGTGTCACAATAGCATGCATTTAAAACCCCAAAACTTTTCACTGTTATAGATTGAATAGCAGTTACTTGTCTGCAAGCGGGTGTCAGGCCTACAGCGTGTACTCTGCCAACCTATGCAACTGCACATTGCCATTCATATCTGTTGTCACAATAGCGTGCATTTAAAACCAAAAAACTGTTTTCACTGTTATAGATTGAATAGCAGTTAGTTGTCTGCAAGCGTGTGTCAGGCCTACAGCGTGTACTCTGCCTACCTCTGCAAGTGCACATTGACACTCATATCTGGTGTCACAATAGTGTGCATTTAAAACCCAAAAACTTTTTTTACTGTTATAGATTGAATAGCAGTTAGTTGTCTTCAAGCGGGTGTGTCAGGCCTACAGCGTGTACTCTGCCAACCTCTGCAAGTACACATTACCACTCATATCTGGTTTCACAATAGCGTGCATTTAAAACCCAAAAACTTTTTTCACTGTTATAGATTGAATAGCAGTTACTTGTCTGCAAGCGGGTGTCAGGCCTACAGCGTGTACTCTGCCAACCTCTTCAAGTGCACATTGCCACTCATATCTGGTGTCACAATAGCGTGCATTTAAAACCAAAAAACTTTTTTCACTGTTATAGATTGAATAGCAGTTACTTGTCTGCAAGCGGTGTCAGGCCTACAGCGTGTACTCTGCTAACCTCTGCAAGTGCACTTTGACACTCATATCTGGTGTCACAATAGTGTGCATTTAAAACTGAAAAATTTTTTTTACTGTTATAGATTGAATAGCAGTTAGTTGTCTTCAAGCGGGTGTGTCAGGCCTACAGCGTGTACTCTGCCAACCTCTGCAAGTACAAATTGCCACTCATATCTGGTGTCACAATAGCGTGCATTTAAAACCAAAAAACTTTTTTCACTGTTATAGATTGAATAGCAGTTACTGGTCTTCAAGCGGGTGTGTCAGGCCTACAGCGTGTACTTTGCCAACCTCAGCAAGTGCACATTGCCACTCATATCTGGTGTCACAATAGCGTGCATTTAAAACCCAAAAACTTTTTTCACTGTTATAGATTGAATAGCAGTTACTTGTCTGCAAGCGAGTGTCAGGCCTACAGCGTGTACTCTGCCAACCTCTTAAAGTTCACATTGCCACTCATATCTGGTGTCACAATAGCATGCATTTAAAACCAAAAAACTTTTTTCACTGTTATAGATTGAATAGCAGTTACTTGTCTTCAAGCGGGTGTGTCAGGCCTACAGCGTGTACTCTGCCAACCTCTGCAAGTGCACATTGCCACTCATATCTGGTGTCACAATAGCGTGCATTTAAACCCAAAACTTTTTTCACTGTTTTAGATTGAATAGCAGTTACTTGTCTGCAAGCGGGTGTCAGGCCTTCAGCGTGTACTCTGCCAACCTCTTCAAGTGCACATTGCCACTCATATCTGGTGTCACAATAGCGTGCATTTAAAACCCAAAAACTTTTTTCACTGTTATAGATTGAATAGCAGTTACTTGTCTGCATGCGGGTGTCAGGCCTACAGCGTGTACTCTGCCAACCTCTGCAAGTGCACATTGACACTCATAGCTGGTGTCACAATAGTGTGCATTTAAAACCCAAAAACTTTTTTTTACTGTTATAGATTGAATAGCAGTTAGTTGTCTTCAAGCGGGTGTGTCAGGCCTACAGCGTGTAGTCTGCCAACCTCTGCAAGTGCACATTGCCACTCATATTTGGTGTCACAATAGCGTGCATTTAAAACCCCAAAACTTTTTTCACTGTTATAGATTGAATAGCAGTTACTTGTCTGCAAGCGGGTGTCAGGCCTACAGCGTGTACTCTGCCAACCTTTGCAACTGCACATTGCCATTCTTATCTGGTGTCACAATAGCGTGCATTTAAAACCAAAAAACTTTTTTCACTGTTATAGATTGAATAGCAGTTACTTGTCTGCAAGCGTGTGTCAGGCCTACAGCGTGTACTCTGCCAACCTCTGCAAGTGCACATTGCCACTCATATCTGGTGTCACAATAGCGTGCATTTAAAACCCAAAAACTTTTTTCACTGTTATAGATTGAATAGCAGTTACTTGTCTGCAAGCGGGTGTCAGGCCTACAGCGTGTACTCTGCCAACCTATGCAACTGCACATTGCCATTCATATCTGTTGTAACAATAGCGTGCATTTAAAACCAAAAAACTGTTTTCACTGTTATAGATTGAATAGCAGTTACTTGTCTGCAAGCGGGTGTCAGGCCTACAGCGTGTACTCTGCTAACCTCTGCAAGTGCACATTGCCACTCATATCTGGTGTCACAATAGCGTGCATTTAAACCCAAAAACTTTTTTCACTGTTTTAGATTGAATAGCAGTTACTTGTCTGCAAGCGGGTGTCAGGCCTACAGCGTGCACTCTGCCAACCTCTTCAAGTGCACATTGCCACTCATATCTGGTGTCACCATAGCGTGCATTTAAAACCAAAAAACTTTTTTTACTGTTATAGATTGACTAGCAGTTAGTTGTCTTCAAGCGGGTGTGTCAGGCCTACAGCGTGTACTCTGCCAACCTCTGCAAGTGCACATTGCCACTCATATCTGGTGTCACAATAGTGTGCATTTAAAACCAAAAAACTTTTTTCACTGTTATAGATTGAATAGCAGTTACTTGTCTTCAAGCGGGTGTGTCAGGCCTACAGCGTGTACTCTGCCAACCTCTGCAAGTGCACATTGCCACTCATATCTGGTGTCACAATAGCGTGCATTTAAACCCAAAAACTTTTTTCACTGTTTTAGATTGAATAGCAGTTACTTGTCTGCAAGCGGGTGTCAGGCCTACAGCGTGTACTCTGCCAACCTCTTCAAGTGCACATTGCCACTCATATCTGGTGTCACAATAGCGTGCAATTAAAACCCCCAAACTTTTTTCACTGTTATAGATTGAATAGCAGTTACTTGTCTGCAAGCGGGTGTCAGGCCTACAGCGTGTACTCTGCCAACCTTTGCAACTGCACATTGCCATTCTTATCTGGTGTCACAATAGCGTGCATTTAAAACCAAAAAACTTTTTTCACTGTTATAGATTGAATAGCAGTTACTTGTCTGCAAGCGTGTGTCAGGCCTACAGCGTGTACTCTGCCAACCTCTGCAAGTGCACATTGCCACTCATATCTGGTGTCACAATAGCGTGCATTTAAAACCCAAAAACTTTTTTCACTGTTATAGATTGAATAGCAGTTACTTGTCTGCAAGCGGGTGTCAGGCCTACAGCGTGTACTCTGCCAACCTATGCAACTGCACATTGCCATTCATATCTGTTGTAACAATAGCGTGCATTTAAAACCAAAAAACTGTTTTCACTGTTATAGATTGAATAGATTCATAAACATAGATTCATAAACATAGAATGTGACGGCAGATAAGAACCATTCGGCCCATCTAGTCTGCCCAGTTTTCTAAATACTTTCATTAGTCCCTGGCCTTATCTTATAGTTAGGATAGCCTTATGCCTATCCCACGCATGCTTAAACTCCTTTACTGTGTTAACCTCTACCACTTCAGCTGGAAGGCTATTCCATGCATCCACTACCCTCTCAGTAAAGTAATACTTCCTGATATTATTTTTAAACCTTTGTCCCTCTAATTTAAGACTATGTCCTCTTGTTGTGGTAGTTTTTCTTCTTTTAAATATAGTCTCCTCCTTTACTGTGTTGATTCCCTTTATGTATTTAAATGTTTCTATCATATCCCCCCTGTCTCGTCTTTCCTCCATGCTATACATGTTAAGATCCTTTAACCTTTCCTGGTAGCAGTTACTTGTCTGCAAGCGGGTGTCAGGCCTACAGCGTGTACTCTGCTAACCTCTGCAAGTGCACATTGCCACTCATATCTGGTGTCACAATAGCGTGCATTTAAACCCAAAAACTTTTTTCACTGTTTTAGATTGAATAGCAGTTACTTGTCTGCAAGCGGGTGTCAGGCCTACAGCGTGCACTCTGCCAACCTCTTCAAGTGCACATTGCCACTCATATCTGGTGTCACCATAGCGTGCATTTAAAACCAAAAAACTTTTTTCACTGTTATAGATTGATTAGCAGTTAGTTGTCTTCAAGCGGGTGTGTCAGGACTACAGCGTGTACTCTGCCAACCTCTGCAAGTGCACATTGCCACTCATATCTGGTGTCACAATAGTGTGCATTTAAAACCAAAAAACTTTTTTCACTGTTATAGATTGAATAGCAGTTACTTGTCTTCAAGCGGGTGTGTCAGGCCTACAGCGTGTACTCTGCCAACCTCTGCAAGTGCACATTGCCACTCATATCTGGTGTCACAATAGCGTGCATTTAAACCCAAAAACTTTTTTCACTGTTTTAGATTGAATAGCAGTTACTTGTCTGCAAGCGGGTGTCAGGCCTACAGCGTGTACTCTGCCAACCTCTTCAAGTGCACATTGCCACTCATATCTGGTGTCACAATAGCGTGCATTTAAAACCAAAAAACTTTTTCACTGTTATAGATTGAATAGCAGTTAGTTGTCTTCAAGCTGGTGTGTCAGGCCTTCAGTGTGTACTCTGCCAACCTCTGCAAGTGCACATTGCCACTCATATCTGGTGTCACAATAGCGTGCATTTAAAACCCAAAAACTTTTTTCACTGTTATAGATTGAATAGCAGTTACTTGTCTGCATGCGGGTGCCAGGCCTACAGCGTGTACTCTGCCAACCTTTGCAACTGCACATTGCCATTCATATCTGATGTCACAATAGCATGCATTTAAAACCAAAAAACTTTTTTCACTGTTATAAATTGAATAGCAGTTACTTGTCTTCAAGCGGGTGTGTCAGGCCTACAGCGTGTACTCTGCCAACCTCTGCAAGTGCACATTGCCACTCATATCTGGTGTCACAATAGCGTGCATTTAAACCCAAAAACTTTTTTCACTGTTTTAGATTGAATAGCAGTTACTTGTCTGCAAGCGGGTGTCAGGCCTACAGCGTGTACTCTGCCAACCTCTTCAAGTGCACATTGCCACTCATATCTGGTGTCACAATAGCGTGCAATTAAAACCCCAAAACTTTTTTCACTGTTATAGATTGAATAGCAGTTACTTGTCTGCAAGCGGGTGTCAGGCCTACAGCGTGTACTCTGCCAACCTTTGCTACTGCACATTGCCATTCTTATCTGGTGTCACAATAGCGTGCATTTAAAACTAAAAAACTTTTTTCACTGTTATAGATTGAATAGCAGTTACTTGTCTGCAAGCGTGTGTCAGGCCTACAGCGTGTACTCTGCCAACCTCTGCAAGTGCACATTGCCACTCATATCTGGTGTCACAATAGTGTGCATTTAAAACCAAAAAACTTTTTTCACTGTTATAGATTGAATAGCAGTTACTTGTCTTCAAGCGGGTGTGTCAGGCCTACAGCGTGTACTCTGCCAACCTCTGCAAGTGCACATTGCCACTCATATCTGGTGTCACAATAGCGTGCATTTAAAACCAAAAAACTTTTTCACTGTTATAGATTGAATAGCAGTTAGTTGTCTTCAAGCTGGTGTGTCAGGCCTTCAGTGTGTACTCTGCCAACCTCTGCAAGTGCACATTGCCACTCATATCTGGTGTCACAATAGCGTGCATTTAAAACCCAAAAACTTTTTTCACTGTTATAGATTGAATAGCAGTTACTTGTCTGCAAGCGGGTGTCAGGCCTACAGCGTGTACTCTGCCAACCTATGCAACTGCACATTGCCATTCATATCTGTTGTAACAATAGCGTGCATTTAAAACCAAAAAACTGTTTTCACTGTTATAGATTGAATAGCAGTTACTTGTCTGCAAGCGGGTGTCAGGCCTACAGCGTGTACTCTGCTAACCTCTGCAAGTGCACATTGCCACTCATATCTGGTGTCACAATAGCGTGCATTTAAACCCAAAAACTTTTTTCACTGTTTTAGATTGAATAGCAGTTACTTGTCTGCAAGCGGGTGTCAGGCCTACAGCGTGCACTCTGCCAACCTCTTCAAGTGCACATTGCCACTCATATCTGGTGTCACCATAGCGTGCATTTAAAACCAAAAAACTTTTTTCACTGTTATAGATTGATTAGCAGTTAGTTGTCTTCAAGCGGGTGTGTCAGGCCTACAGCGTGTACTCTGCCAACCTCTGCAAGTGCACATTGCCACTCATATCTGGTGTCACAATAGTGTGCATTTAAAACCAAAAAACTTTTTTCACTGTTATAGATTGAATAGCAGTTACTTGTCTTCAAGCGGGTGTGTCAGGCCTACAGCGTGTACTCTGCCAACCTCTGCAAGTGCACATTGCCACTCATATCTGGTGTCACAATAGCGTGCATTTAAACCCAAAAACTTTTTTCACTGTTTTAGATTGAATAGCAGTTACTTGTCTGCAAGCGGGTGTCAGGCCTACAGCGTGTACTCTGCCAACCTCTTCAAGTGCACATTGCCACTCATATCTGGTGTCACAATAGCGTGCATTTAAAACCAAAAAACTTTTTCACTGTTATAGATTGAATAGCAGTTAGTTGTCTTCAAGCTGGTGTGTCAGGCCTTCAGTGTGTACTCTGCCAACCTCTGCAAGTGCACATTGCCACTCATATCTGGTGTCACAATAGCGTGCATTTAAAACCCAAAAACTTTTTTCACTGTTATAGATTGAATAGCAGTTACTTGTCTGCATGCGGGTGCCAGGCCTACAGCGTGTACTCTGCCAACCTTTGCAACTGCACATTACCATTCATATCTGATGTCACAATAGCATGCATTTAAAACCAAAAAACTTTTTTCACTGTTATAAATTGAATAGCAGTTACTTGTCTTCAAGCGGGTGTGTCAGGCCTACAGCGTGTACTCTGCCAACCTCTGCAAGTGCACATTGCCACTCATATCTGGTGTCACAATAGCGTGCATTTAAACCCAAAAACTTTTTTCACTGTTTTAGATTGAATAGCAGTTACTTGTCTTCAAGCTGGTGTGTCAGGCCTTCAGTGTGTACTCTGCCAACTTCTGCAAGTGCACATTGCCACTCATATCTGGTGTCACAATAGCGTGCATTTAAAACCCAAAAACTTTTTCACTGTTATAGATTGAATAGCAGTTAGTTGTCTTCAAGCTGGTGTGTCAGGCCTTCAGTGTGTACTCTGCCAACTTCTGCAAGTGCACATTGCCACTCATATCTGGTGTCACAATAGCGTGCATTTAAAACCCAAAAACTTTTTTCACTGTTATAGATTGAATAGCAGTTACTTGTCTGCATGCGGGTGTCACGCCTACAGCGTGTAGTCTGCCAACCTCTGCAAGTGCACATTGCCACTCATATCTGGTGTCACAAGAGCGTGCATTTAAAACCCCAAAACTTTTTTCACTGTTATAGATTGAATAGCAGTTACTTGTCTGCAAGCGGGTGTCAGGCCTACAGCGTGTACTCTGCAAACCTTTGCAACTGCACATTGCCATTCTCATCTGGTGTCACAATAGCGTGCATTTAAAACCAAAAAACTTTTTTCACTGTTATAGATTGAATAGCAGTTACTTGTCTGCAAGCGTGTGTCAGGCCTACAGCGTGTACTCTGCCAACCTCTGCAAGTGCACATTGACACTCATATCTGGTGTCACAATAGTGTGCATTTAAAACCCAAAAACTTTTTTTACTGTTATAGATTGAATAGCAGTTAGTTGTCTTCAAGCGGGTGTGTCAGGCCTACAGCGTGTACTCTGCCAACCTCTGCAAGTACACATTACCACTCATATCTGGTTTCACAATAGCGTGCATTTAAAACCCAAAAACTTTTTTCACTGTTATAGATTGAATAGCAGTTACTTGTCTGCAAGCGGGGTTCAGGCCTACAGCGTGTACTCTGCCAACCTCTTCAAGTGCACATTGCCACTCATATCTGGTGTCACAATAGCGTGCATTTAAAACCAAAAAACTTTTTTCACTGTTATAGATTGAATAGCAGTTACTTGTCTGCAAGCGGTGTCAGGCCTACAGCGTGTACTCTGCTAACCTCTGCAAGTGCACTTTGACACTCATATCTGGTGTCACAATAGTGTGCATTTAAAACTGAAAAACTTTTTTTACTGTTATAGATTGAATAGCAGTTAGTTGTCTTCAAGCGGGTGTGTCAGGCCTACAGCGTGTACTCTGCCAACCTCTGCAAGTACAAATTGCCACTCATATCTGGTGTCACAATAGCGTGCATTTAAAACCAAAAAACTTTTTTCACTGTTATAGATTGAATAGCAGTTACTGGTCTTCAAGCGGGTGTGTCAGGCCTACAGCGTGTACTTTGCCAACCTCAGCAAGTGCACATTGCCACTCATATCTGGTGTCACAATAGCGTGCATTTAAAACCCAAAAACTTTTTTCACTGTTATAGATTGAATAGCAGTTACTTGTCTGCAAGCGAGTGTCAGGCCTACAGCGTGTACTCTGCCAACCTCTTAAAGTTCACATTGCCACTCATATCTGGTGTCACAATAGCATGCATTTAAAACCAAAAAACTTTTTTCACTGTTATAGATTGAATAGCAGTTACTTGTCTTCAAGCGGGTGTGTCAGGCCTACAGCGTGTACTCTACCAACCTCTGCAAGTGCACATTGCCACTCATATCTGGTGTCACAATAGCGTGCATTTAAACCCAAAAACTTTTTTCACTGTTTTAGATTGAATAGCAGTTACTTGTCTGCAAGCGGGTGTCAGGCCTACAGCGTGTACTCTGCCAACCTCTTCAAGTGCACATTGACACTCATAGCTGGTGTCACAATAGTGTGCATTTAAAACCCAAAAACTTTTTTTTACTGTTATAGATTGAATAGCAGTTAGTTGTCTTCAAGCGGGTGTGTCAGGCCTACAGCGTGTAGTCTGCCAACCTCTGCAAGTGCACATTGCCACTCATATTTGGTGTCACAATAGCGTGCATTTAAAGACCCAAAACTTTTTTCACTGTTATAGATTGAATAGCAGTTACTTGTCTGCAAGCGGGTGTCAGGCCTACAGCGTGTACTCTGCCAACCTTTGCAACTGCACATTGCCATTCTTATCTGGTGTCACAATAGCGTGCATTTAAAACCAAAAAACTTTTTTCACTGTTATAGATTGAATAGCAGTTACTTGTCTGCAAGCGTGTGTCAGGCCTACAGCGTGTACTCTGCCAACCTCTGCAAGTGCACATTGCCACTCATATCTGGTGTCACAATAGCGTGCATTTAAAACCCAAAAACTTTTTTCACTGTTATAGATTGAATAGCAGTTACTTGTCTGCAAGCGGGTGTCAGGCCTACAGCGTGTACTCTGCCAACCTATGCAACTGCACATTGCCATTCATATCTGTTGTAACAATAGCGTGCATTTAAAACCAAAAAACTGTTTTCACTGTTATAGATTGAATAGCAGTTACTTGTCTGCAAGAGGGTTTCAGGCCTACAGCGTGTACTCTGCTAACCTCTGCAAGTGCACATTGCCACTCATATCTGGTGTCACAATAGCGTGCACTTAAACCCAAAAACTTTTTTCACTGTTTTAGATTGAATAGCAGTTACTTGTCTGCAAGCGGGTGTCAGGCCTACAGCGTGCACTCTGCCAACCTCTTCAAGTGCACATTGCCACTCATATCTGGTGTCACAATAGTGTGCATTTAAAACCAAAAAACTTTTTTCACTGTTATAGATTGAATAGCAGTTACTTGTCTTCAAGCGGGTGTGTCAGGCCTACAGTGTGTACTCTGCCAACCTCTGCAAGTGCACATTGCCACTCATATCTGGTGTCACAATAGCGTGCATTTAAACCCAAAAACTTTTTTCACTGTTTTAGATTGAATAGCAGTTACTTGTCTGCAAGCGGGTGTCAGGCCTACAGCGTGTACTCTGCCAACCTCTTCAAGTGCACATTGCCACTCATATCTGGTGTCACAATAGCGTGCATTTAAAACCAAAAAACTTTTTCACTGTTATAGATTGAATAGCAGTTAGTTGTCTTCAAGCTGGTGTGTTAGGCCTTCAGTGTGTACTCTGCCAACCTCTGCAAGTGCACATTGCCACTCATATCTGGTGTCAAAATAGCGTGCATTTAAAACCCAAAAACTTTTTTCACTGTTATAGATTGAATAGCAGTTACTTGTCTGCATGCGGGTGCCAGGCCTACAGCGTGTACTCTGCCAACCTTTGCAACTGCACATTGCCATTCATATCTGATGTCACAATAGCATGCATTTAAAACCAAAAAACTTTTTTCACTGTTATAGATTGAATAGCAGTTACTTGTCTTCAAGCGGGTGTGTCAGGCCTACAGCGTGTACTCTGCCAACCTCTTCAAGTGCACATTGCCACTCATATCTGGTGTCACAATAGCGTGCATTTAAAACCAAAAAACTTTTTCACTGTTATAGATTGAATAGCAGTTAGTTGTCTTCAAGCTGGTGTGTCAGGCCTTCAGTGTGTACTCTGCCAACTTCTGCAAGTGCACATTGCCACTCATATCTGGTGTCACAATAGTGTGAATTTAAAACCCAAAAACTTTTTTTTACTGTTATAGATTGAATAGCAGTTAGTTGTCTTCAAGCGGGTGTGTCAGGCCTACAGCGTGTAGTCTGCCAACCTCTGCAAGTGCACATTGCCACTCATATCTGGTGTCACAAGAGCGTGCATTTAAAACCCCAAAACTTTTTTCACTGTTATAGATTGAATAGCAGTTGCTTGTCTGCAAGCGGGTGTCAGGCCTACAGCGTGTACTCTGCCAACCTTTGCAACTGCACATTGCCATTCTCATCTGGTGTCACAATAGCGTGCATTTAAAACCAAAAAACTTTTTCACTGTTATAGATTGAATAGCAGTTAGTTGTCTTCAAGCTGGTGTGTCAGGCCTTCAGTGTGTACTCTGCCAACCTCTGCAAGTGCACATTGCCACTCATATCTGGTGTCAAAATAGCGTGCATTTAAAACCCAAAAACTTTTTTCACTGTTATAGATTGAATAGCAGTTACTTGTCTGCATGCGGGTGCCAGGCCTACAGCGTGTACTCTGCCAACCTTTGCAACTGCACATTGCCATTCATATCTGATGTCACAATAGCATGCATTTAAAACCAAAAAACTTTTTTCACTGTTATAGATTGAATAGCAGTTACTTGTCTTCAAGCGGGTGTGTCAGGCCTACAGCGTGTACTCTGCCAACCTCTGCAAGTGCACATTGCCACTCATATCTGGTGTCACAATAGCGTGCATTTAACCCCTTAAGGACCAAACTTCTGGAATAAAAGGGAATCATGACGTGTCACACACGTCATGTGTCCTTAAGGGGTTAAACCCAAAAACTTTTTTCACTGTTTTAGATTGAATAGCAGTTACTTGTCTGCAAGCGGGTGTCAGGCCTTCAGCGTGTACTCTGCCAACCTCTTCAATTGCACATTGCCACTCATATCTGGTGTCACAATAGCGTGCATTTAAAACCAAAAAACTTTTTCACTGTTATAGATTGAATAGCAGTTAGTTGTCTTCAAGCTGGTGTGTCAGGCCTTCAGTGTGTACTCTGCCAATTTCTGCAAGTGCACATTGCCACTCATATCTGGTGTCACAATAGTGTGAATTTAAAACCCAAAACCTTTTTTTTACTGTTATAGATTGAATAGCAGTTAGTTGTCTTCAAGCGGGTGTGTCAGGCCTACAGCGTGTAGTCTGCCAACCTCTGCAAGTGCACATTGCCACTCATATCTGGTGTCACAAGAGCGTGCATTTAAAACCCCAAAACTTTTTTCACTGTTATAGATTGAATAGCAGTTGCTTGTCTGCAAGCGGGTGTCAGGCCTACAGCGTGTACTCTGCCAACCTTTGCAACTGCACATTGCCATTCTCATCTGGTGTCACAATAGCGTGCATTTAAAACCAAAAAACTTTTTTCACTGTTATAGATTGAATAGCAGTTACTTGTCTGCAAGCGTGTGTCAGGCCTACAGCGTGTACTCTGCCAACCTCTGCAAGTGCACATTGCCACTCATATCTGGTGTCACAATAGCGTGCATTTAAAACCCAAAAACTTTTTTCACTGTTATAGATTGAATAGCAGTTACTTGTCTGCATGCGGGTGTCAGGCCTACAGCGTGTACTCTGCCAACCTCTGCAAGTGCACATTGACACTCATAGCTGGTGTCACAATAGCGTGCATTTAAACCCAAAAACTTTTTTCACTGTTTTAGATTGAATAGCAGTTACTTGTCTGCAAGCGGGTGTCAGGCCTTCAGCGTGTACTCTGCCAACCTCTTCAAGTGCACATTGCCACTCATATCTGGTGTCACAATAGCGTGCATTTAAAACCAAAAAACTTTTTCACTGTTATAGATTGAATAGCAGTTACTTGTCTGCATGCGGGTGTCAGGCCTACAGCGTGTACTCTGCCAACCTCTGCAAGTGCACATTGACACTCATAGCTGGTGTCACAATAGCGTGCATTTAAACCCAAAAACTTTTTTCACTGTTTTAGATTGAATAGCAGTTACTTGTCTGCAAGCGGGTGTCAGGCCTTCAGCGTGTACTCTGCCAACCTCTGCAAGTGCACATTGACACTCATAGCTGGTGTCACAATAGTGTGAATTTAAAACCCAAAAACTTTTTTTTACTGTTATAGATTGAATAGCAGTTAGTTGTCTTCAAGCGGGTGTGTCAGGCCTACAGCGTGTAGTCTGCCAACCTCTGCAAGTGCACATTGCCACTCATATCTGGTGTCACAAGAGCGTGCATTTAAAACCCCAAAACTTTTTTCACTGTTATAGATTGAATAGCAGTTACTTGTCTGCAAGCGGGTGTCAGGCCTACAGCGTGTACTCTGCCAACCTTTGCAACTGCACATTGCCATTCTCATCTGGTGTCACAATAGCGTGCATTTAAAACCAAAAAACTTTTTTCACTGTTATAGATTGAATAGCAGTTACTTGTCTGCAAGCGTGTGTCAGGCCTACAGCGTGTACTCTGCCAACCTCTGCAAGTGCACATTGCCACTCATATCTGGTGTCACAATAGCGTGCATTTAAAACCCAAAAACTTTTTTCACTGTTATAGATTGAATAGCAGTTACTTGTCTGCAAGCGGGTGTCAGGCCTACAGCGTGTACTCTGCCAACCTATGCAACTGCACATTGCCATTCATATCTGGTGTCACAATAGCGTGCATTTAAAACCAAAAAACTTTTTCACTGTTATAGATTGAATAGCAGTTAGTTGTCTTCAAGCTGGTGTGTCAGGCCTTCAGTGTGTACTCTGCCAACCTCTGCAAGTGCACATTGCCACTCATATCTGGTGTCACAATAGCGTGCATTTAAAACCCAAAAACTTTTTTCACTGTTATAGATTGAATAGCAGTTACTTGTCTGCATGCGGGTGCCAGGCCTACAGCGTGTACTCTGCCAACCTTTGCAACTGCACATTGCCATTCATATCTGATGTCACAATAGCATGCATTTAAAACCAAAAAACTTTTTTCACTGTTATAAATTGAATAGCAGTTACTTGTCTTCAAGCGGGTGTGTCAGGCCTACAGCGTGTACTCTGCCAACCTCTGCAAGTGCACATTGCCACTCATATCTGGTGTCACAATAGCGTGCATTTAAACCCAAAAACTTTTTTCACTGTTTTAGATTGAATAGCAGTTACTTGTCTGCAAGCGGGTGTCAGGCCTACAGCGTGTACTCTGCCAACCTCTTCAAGTGCACATTGCCACTCATATCTGGTGTCACAATAGCGTGCAATTAAAACCCCAAAACTTTTTTCACTGTTATAGATTGAATAGCAGTTACTTGTCTGCAAGCGGGTGTCAGGCCTACAGCGTGTACTCTGCCAACCTTTGCTACTGCACATTGCCATTCTTATCTGGTGTCACAATAGCGTGCATTTAAAACTAAAAAACTTTTTTCACTGTTATAGATTGAATAGCAGTTACTTGTCTGCAAGCGTGTGTCAGGCCTACAGCGTGTACTCTGCCAACCTCTGCAAGTGCACATTGCCACTCATATCTGGTGTCACAATAGCGTGCATTTAAAACCCAAAAACTTTTTTCACTGTTATAGATTGAATAGCAGTTACTTGTCTGCAAGCGGGTGTCAGGCCTACAGCGTGTACTCTGCCAACCTATGCAACTGCACATTGCCATTCATATCTGTTGTAACAATAGCGTGCATTTAAAACCAAAAAACTGTTTTCACTGTTATAGATTGAATAGCAGTTACTTGTCTGCAAGCGGGTGTCAGGCCTACAGCGTGTACTCTGCTAACCTCTGCAAGTGCACATTGCCACTCATATCTGGTGTCACAATAGCGTGCATTTAAACCCAAAAACTTTTTTCACTGTTTTAGATTGAATAGCAGTTACTTGTCTGCAAGCGGGTGTCAGGCCTACAGCGTGCACTCTGCCAACCTCTTCAAGTGCACATTGCCACTCATATCTGGTGTCACCATAGCGTGCATTTAAAACCAAAAAACTTTTTTCACTGTTATAGATTGATTAGCAGTTAGTTGTCTTCAAGCGGGTGTGTCAGGCCTACAGCGTGTACTCTGCCAACCTCTGCAAGTGCACATTGCCACTCATATCTGGTGTCACAATAGTGTGCATTTAAAACCAAAAAACTTTTTTCACTGTTATAGATTGAATAGCAGTTACTTGTCTTCAAGCGGGTGTGTCAGGCCTACAGCGTGTACTCTGCCAACCTCTGCAAGTGCACATTGCCACTCATATCTGGTGTCACAATAGCGTGCATTTAAACCCAAAAACTTTTTTCACTGTTTTAGATTGAATAGCAGTTACTTGTCTGCAAGCGGGTGTCAGGCCTACAGCGTGTACTCTGCCAACCTCTTCAAGTGCACATTGCCACTCATATCTGGTGTCACAATAGCGTGCATTTAAAACCAAAAAACTTTTTCACTGTTATAGATTGAATAGCAGTTAGTTGTCTTCAAGCTGGTGTGTCAGGCCTTCAGTGTGTACTCTGCCAACCTCTGCAAGTGCACATTGCCACTCATATCTGGTGTCACAATAGCGTGCATTTAAAACCCAAAAACTTTTTTCACTGTTATAGATTGAATAGCAGTTACTTGTCTGCATGCGGGTGCCAGGCCTACAGCGTGTACT
This sequence comes from Pelobates fuscus, assembly GCF_036172605.1. NCBI lineage: Eukaryota > Metazoa > Chordata > Amphibia > Anura > Pelobatidae > Pelobates > Pelobates fuscus. The sequence continues at coordinate 57,188,770 of NC_086327.1, forward strand.
CTGCCAACCTTTGCAACTGCACATTACCATTCATATCTGATGTCACAATAGCATGCATTTAAAACCAAAAAACTTTTTTCACTGTTATAAATTGAATAGCAGTTACTTGTCTTCAAGCGGGTGTGTCAGGCCTACAGCGTGTACTCTGCCAACCTCTGCAAGTGCACATTGCCACTCATATCTGGTGTCACAATAGCGTGCATTTAAACCCAAAAACTTTTTTCACTGTTTTAGATTGAATAGCAGTTACTTGTCTGCAAGCGGGTCTCAGGCCTTCAGCGTGTACTCTGCCAACCTCTTCAAGTGCACATTGCCACTCATATCTGGTGTCACAATAGCGTGCATTTAAAACCAAAAAACTTTTTCACTGTTATAGATTGAATAGCAGTTAGTTGTCTTCAAGCTGGTGTGTCAGGCCTTCAGTGTGTACTCTGCCAACTTCTGCAAGTGCACATTGCCACTCATATCTGGTGTCACAATAGCGTGCATTTAAAACCCAAAAACTTTTTTCACTGTTATAGATTGAATAGCAGTTACTTGTCTGCATGCGGGTGTCACGCCTACAGCGTGTAGTCTGCCAACCTCTGCAAGTGCACATTGCCACTCATATCTGGTGTCACAAGAGCGTGCATTTAAAACCCCAAAACTTTTTTCACTGTTATAGATTGAATAGCAGTTACTTGTCTGCAAGCGGGTGTCAGGCCTACAGCGTGTACTCTGCCAACCTTTGCAACTGCACATTGCCATTCTCATCTGGTGTCACAATAGCGTGCATTTAAAACCAAAAAACTTTTTTCACTGTTATAGATTGAATAGCAGTTACTTGTCTGCAAGCGTGTGTCAGGCCTACAGCGTGTACTCTGCCAACCTCTGCAAGTGCACATTGCCACTCATATCTGGTGTCACAATAGCGTGCATTTAAAACCCCAAAACTTTTTTCACTGTTATAGATTGAATAGCAGTTACTTGTCTGCAAGCGGGTGTCAGGCCTACAGCGTGTACTCTGCCAACCTTTGCAACTGCACATTGCCATTCTCATCTGGTGTCACAATAGCGTGCATTTAAAACCAAAAAACTTTTTTCACTGTTATAGATTGAATAGCAGTTACTTGTCTGCAAGCGTGTGTCAGGCCTACAGCGTGTACTCTGCCAACCTCTGCAAGTGCACATTGCCACTCATATCTGGGGTCACAATAGCATGCATTTAAAACCCCAAAACTTTTCACTGTTATAGATTGAATAGCAGTTACTTGTCTGCAAGCGGGTGTCAGGCCTACAGCGTGTACTCTGCCAACGTATGCAACTGCACATTGCCATTTATATCTGTTGTCACAATAGCGTGCATTTAAAACCAAAAAACTGTTTTCACTGTTATAGATTGAATAGCAGTTAGTTGTCTGCAAGCGTGTGTCAGGCCTACAGCGTGTACTCTGCCTACCTCTGCAAGTGCACATTGACACTCATATCTGGTGTCACAATAGTGTGCATTTAAAACCCAAAAACTTTTTTTACTGTTATAGATTGAATAGCAGTTAGTTGTCTTCAAGCGGGTGTGTCAGGCCTACAGCGTGTACTCTGCCAACCTCTGCAAGTACACATTACCACTCATATCTGGTTTCACAATAGCGTGCATTTAAAACCCAAAAACTTTTTTCACTGTTATAGATTGAATAGCAGTTACTTGTCTGCAAGCGGGGTTCAGGCCTACAGCGTGTACTCTGCCAACCTCTTCAAGTGCACATTGCCACTCATATCTGGTGTCACAATAGCGTGCATTTAAAACCAAAAAACTTTTTTCACTGTTATAGATTGAATAGCAGTTACTTGTCTGCAAGCGGTGTCAGGCCTACAGCGTGTACTCTGCTAACCTCTGCAAGTGCACTTTGACACTCATATCTGGTGTCACAATAGTGTGCATTTAAAACTGAAAAACTTTTTTTACTGTTATAGATTGAATAGCAGTTAGTTGTCTTCAAGCGGGTGTGTCAGGCCTACAGCGTGTACTCTGCCAACCTCTGCAAGTACAAATTGCCACTCATATCTGGTGTCACAATAGCGTGCATTTAAAACCAAAAAACTTTTTTCACTGTTATAGATTGAATAGCAGTTACTGGTCTTCAAGCGGGTGTGTCAGGCCTACAGCGTGTACTTTGCCAACCTCAGCAAGTGCACATTGCCACTCATATCTGGTGTCACAATAGCGTGCATTTAAAACCCAAAAACTTTTTTCACTGTTATAGATGGAATAGCAGTTACTTGTCTGCAAGCGAGTGTCAGGCCTACAGCGTGTACTCTGCCAACCTCTTAAAGTTCACATTGCCACTCATATCTGGTGTCACAATAGCATGCATTTAAAACCAAAAAACTTTTTTCACTGTTATAGATTGAATAGCAGTTACTTGTCTTCAAGCGGGTGTGTCAGGCCTACAGCGTGTACTCTGCCAACCTCTGCAAGTGCACATTGCCACTCATATCTGGTGTCACAATAGCGTGCATTTAAACCCAAAAACTTTTTTCACTGTTTTAGATTGAATAGCAGTTACTTGTCTGCAAGCGGGTGTCAGGCCTTCAGCGTGTACTCTGCCAACCTCTTCAAGTGCACATTGCCACTCATATCTGGTGTCACAATAGCGTGCATTTAAAACCAAAAAACTTTTTTCACTGTTATAGATTGAATAGCAGTTACTTGTCTGCATGCGGGTGTCAGGCCTACAGCGTGTACTCTGCCAACCTCTGCAAGTGCACATTGACACTCATAGCTGGTGTCACAATAGTGTGCATTTAAAACCCCAAAACTTTTTTTTACTGTTATAGATTGAATAGCAGTTAGTTGTCTTCAAGCGGGTGTGTCAGGCCTACAGCGTGTAGTCTGCCAACCTCTGCAAGTGCACATTGCCACTCATATTTGGTGTCACAATAGCGTGCATTTAAAACCCCAAAACTTTTTTCACTGTTATAGATTGAATAGCAGTTACTTGTCTGCAAGCGGGTGTCAGGCCTACAGCGTGTACTCTGCCAACCTTTGCAACTGCACATTGCCATTTTTATCTGGTGTCACAATAGCGTGCATTTAAAACCAAAAAACTTTTTTCACTGTTATAGATTGAATAGCAGTTACTTGTCTGCAAGCGTGTGTCAGGCCTACAGCGTGTACTCTGCCAACCTCTGCAAGTGCACATTGCCACTCATATCTGGTGTCACAATAGCGTGCATTTAAAACCCAAAAACTTTTTTCACTGTTATAGATTGAATAGCAGTTACTTGTCTGCAAGCGGGTGTCAGGCCTACAGCGTGTACTCTGCCAACCTATGCAACTGCACATTGCCATTCATATCTGTTGTAACAATAGCGTGCATTTAAAACCAAAAAACTGTTTTCACTGTTATAGATTGAATAGCAGTTACTTGTCTGCAAGAGGGTTTCAGGCCTACAGCGTGTACTCTGCTAACCTCTGCAAGTGCACATTGCCACTCATATCTGGTGTCACAATAGCGTGCACTTAAACCCAAAAACTTTTTTCACTGTTTTAGATTGAATAGCAGTTACTTGTCTGCAAGCGGGTGTCAGGCCTACAGCGTGCACTCTGCCAACCTCTTCAAGTGCACATTGCCACTCATATCTGGTGTCACAATAGTGTGCATTTAAAACCAAAAAACTTTTTTCACTGTTATAGATTGAATAGCAGTTACTTGTCTTCAAGCGGGTGTGTCAGGCCTACAGCGTGTACTCTGCCAACCTCTGCAAGTGCACATTGCCACTCATATCTGGTGTCACAATAGCGTGCATTTAAACCCAAAAACTTTTTTCACTGTTTTAGATTGAATAGCAGTTACTTGTCTGCAAGCGGGTGTCAGGCCTACAGCGTGTACTCTGCCAACCTCTTCAAGTGCACATTGCCACTCATATCTGGTGTCACAATAGCGTGCATTTAAAACCAAAAAACTTTTTCACTGTTATAGATTGAATAGCAGTTAGTTGTCTTCAAGCTGGTGTGTCAGGCCTTCAGTGTGTACTCTGCCAACCTCTGCAAGTGCACATTGCCACTCATATCTGGTGTCAAAATAGCGTGCATTTAAAACCCAAAAACTTTTTTCACTGTTATAGATTGAATAGCAGTTACTTGTCTGCATGCGGGTGCCAGGCCTACAGCGTGTACTCTGCCAACCTTTGCAACTGCACATTGCCATTCATATCTGATGTCACAATAGCATGCATTTAAAACCAAAAAACTTTTTTCACTGTTATAGATTGAATAGCAGTTACTTGTCTTCAAGCGGGTGTGTCAGGCCTACAGCGTGTACTCTGCCAACCTCTGCAAGTGCACATTGCCACTCATATCTGGTGTCACAATAGCGTGCATTTAACCCCTTAAGGACCAAACTTCTGGAATAAAAGGGAATCATGACGTGTCACACACGTCATGTGTCCTTAAGGGGTTAAACCCAAAAACTTTTTTCACTGTTTTAGATTGAATAGCAGTTACTTGTCTGCAAGCGGGTGTCAGGCCTTCAGCGTGTACTCTGCCAACCTCTTCAAGTGCACATTGCCACTCATATCTGGTGTCACAATAGCGTGCATTTAAAACCAAAAAACTTTTTCACTGTTATAGATTGAATAGCAGTTAGTTGTCTTCAAGCTGGTGTGTCAGGCCTTCAGTGTGTACTCTGCCAACTTCTGCAAGTGCACATTGCCACTCATATCTGGTGTCACAATAGTGTGAATTTAAAACCCAAAAACTTTTTTTTACTGTTATAGATTGAATAGTAGTTAGTTGTCTTCAAGCGGGTGTGTCAGGCCTACAGCGTGTAGTCTGCCAACCTCTGCAAGTGCACATTGCCACTCATATCTGGTGTCACAAGAGCGTGCATTTAAAACCCCAAAACTTTTTTCACTGTTATAGATTGAATAGCAGTTGCTTGTCTGCAAGCGGGTGTCAGGCCTACAGCGTGTACTCTGCCAACCTTTGCAACTGCACATTGCCATTCTCATCTGGTGTCACAATAGCGTGCATTTAAAACCAAAAAATTTTTTCACTGTTATAGATTGAATAGCAGTTAGTTGTCTTCAAGCTGGTGTGTCAGGCCTTCAGTGTGTACTCTGCCAACCTCTGCAAGTGCACATTGCCACTCATATCTGGTGTCAAAATAGCGTGCATTTAAAACCCAAAAACTTTTTTCACTGTTATAGATTGAATAGCAGTTACTTGTCTGCATGCTTGTGCCAGGCCTACAGCGTGTACTCTGCCAACCTTTGCAACTGCACATTGCCATTCATATCTGATGTCACAATAGCATGCATTTAAAACCAAAAAACTTTTTTCACTGTTATAGATTGAATAGCAGTTACTTGTCTTCAAGCGGGTGTGTCAGGCCTACAGCGTGTACTCTGCCAACCTCTGCAAGTGCACATTGCCACTCATATCTGGTGTCACAATAGCGTGCATTTAACCCCTTAAGGACCAAACTTCTGGAATAAAAGGGAATCATGACGTGTCACACACGTCATGTGTCCTTAAGGGGTTAAACCCAAAAACTTTTTTCACTGTTTTAGATTGAATAGCAGTTACTTGTCTGCAAGCGGGTGTCAGGCCTTCAGCGTGTACTCTGCCAACCTCTTCAAGTGCACATTGCCACTCATATCTGGTGTCACAATAGCGTGCATTTAAAACCAAAAAACTTTTTCACTGTTATAGATTGAATAGCAGTTAGTTGTCTTCAAGCTGGTGTGTCAGGCCTTCAGTGTGTACTCTGCCAATTTCTGCAAGTGCACATTGCCACTCATATCTGGTGTCACAATAGTGTGAATTTAAAACCCAAAAACTTTTTTTTACTGTTATAGATTGAATAGCAGTTAGTTGTCTTCAAGCGGGTGTGTCAGGCCTACAGCGTGTAGTCTGCCAACCTCTGCAAGTGCACATTGCCACTCATATCTGGTGTCACAAGAGCGTGCATTTAAAACCCCAAAACTTTTTTCACTGTTATAGATTGAATAGCAGTTGCTTGTCTGCAAGCGGGTGTCAGGCCTACAGCGTGTACTCTGCCAACCTTTGCAACTGCACATTGCCATTCTCATCTGGTGTCACAATAGCGTGCATTTAAAACCAAAAAACTTTTTTCACTGTTATAGATTGAATAGCAGTTACTTGTCTGCAAGCGTGTGTCAGGCCTACAGCGTGTACTCTGCCAACCTCTGCAAGTGCACATTGCCACTCATATCTGGTGTCACAATAGCGTGCATTTAAAACCCAAAAACTTTTTTCACTGTTATAGATTGAATAGCAGTTAGTTGTCTTCAAGCGGGTGTGTCAGGCCTACAGCGTGTACTCTGCCAACCTCTGCAAGTGCACATTGCCACTCATATCTGGTGTCACAATAGCGTGCATTTAAACCCAAAAACTTTTTTCACTGTTTTAGATTGAATAGCAGTTACTTGTCTGCAAGCGGGTGTCAGGCCTTCAGCGTGTACTCTGCCAACCTCTTCAAGTGCACATTGCCACTCATATCTGGTGTCACAATAGCGTGCATTTAAAACCAAAAAACTTTTTCACTGTTATAGATTGAATAGCAGTTAGTTGTCTTCAAGCTGGTGTGTCAGGCCTTCAGTGTGTACTCTGCCAACTTCTGCAAGTGCACATTGCCACTCATATCTGGTGTCACAATAGCGTGCATTTAAAACCCAAAAACTTTTTTCACTGTTATAGATTGAATAGCAGTTACTTGTCTGCATGCGGGTGTCACGCCTACAGCGTGTACTCTGCCAACCTCTGCAAGTGCACATTGACACTCATAGCTGGTGTCACAATAGTGTGAATTTAAAACCCAAAAACTTTTTTTTACTGTTATAGATTGAATAGCAGTTAGTTGTCTTCAAGCGGGTGTGTCAGGCCTACAGCGTGTAGTCTGCCAACCTCTGCAAGTGCACATTGCCACTCATATCTGGTGTCACAAGAGCGTGCATTTAAAACCCCAAAACTTTTTTCACTGTTATAGATTGAATAGCAGTTACTTGTCTGCAAGCGGGTGTCAGGCCTACAGCGTGTATTCTGCCAACCTTTGCAACTGCACATTGCCATTCTCATCTGGTGTCACAATAGCGTGCATTTAAAACCAAAAAACTTTTTTCACTGTTATAGATTGAATAGCAGTTACTTGTCTGCAAGCGTGTGTCAGGCCTACAGCGTGTACTCTGCCAACCTCTGCAAGTGCACATTGCCACTCATATCTGGTGTCACAATAGCGTGCATTTAAAACCCAAAAACTTTTTTCACTGTTATAGATTGAATAGCAGTTACTTGTCTGCAAGCGGGTGTCAGGCCTACAGCGTGTACTCTGCCAACCTATGCAACTGCACATTGCCATTCATATCTGTTGTCACAATAGCGTGCATTTAAAACCAAAAAACTGTTTTCACTGTTATAGATTGAATAGCAGTTACTTGTCTGCAAGCGTGTGTCAGGCCTACAGCGTGTACTCTGCCAACTTCTGCAAGTGCACATTGCCACTCATATCTGGTGTCACAATAGTGTGCATTTAAAACCCAAAAACTTTTTTTACTGTTATAGATTGAATAGCAGTTAGTTGTCTTCAAGCGGGTGTGTCAGGCCTACAGCGTATACTCTGCCAACCTCTGCAAGTGCACATTGCCACTCATATCTGGTGTCACAATAGCGTGCATTTAAAACCCAAAAACTTTTTTCACTGTTATAGATTGAATAGCAGTTACTTGTCTGCAAGCGGGTGTCAGGCCTACAGCGTGTACTCTGCCAACTTCTGCAAGTGCACATTGCCACTCATATCTGGTGTCACAATAGTGTGCATTTAAAACCCCAAAACTTTTTTTACTGTTATAGATTGAATAGCAGTTAGTTGTCTTCAAGCGGGTGTGTCAGGCCTACAGCATGTACTCTGCCAACCTCTGCAAGTGCACATTGCCACTCATATCTGGTGTCACAATAGCGTGCATTTAAAACCCAAAAACTTTTTTCACTGTTATAGATTGAATAGCAGTTACTTGTCTGCAAGCGGGTGTCAGGCCTACAGCGTGTACTCTGCCAACCTTTGCAACTGCACATTGCCATTCATATCTGGTGTCACAATAGCGTGCATTTAAAACCCAAAAACTTTTTTCACTGTTATAGATTGAATAGCAGTTACTTGTCTGCAAGCGGGTGTCAGGCCTACAGCGTGTACTCTGCCGACCTCTTCAAGTGCACATTGCCACTCATATCTGGTGTCACAATAGCGTGCATTTAAAACCAAAAAACTTTTTTTACTGTTATAGATTGAATAGCAGTTACTTGTCTTCAAGCGGGTGTGTCAGGCCTACAGCATGTACTCTGCCAACCTCTGCAAGTGCACATTGCCACTCATATCTGGTGTCACAATAGCGTGCATTTAAAACCAAAAAACTTTTTTCACTGTTATAGATTGAATAGCAGTTACTTGTCTGCAAGCGTGTGTCAGGCCTACAGCGTGTACTCTTCCAACCTCTGCAAGTGCACATTGCCACTCATATCTGGTGTCACAATAGCGTGCATTTAAAACCCAAAAACTTTTTTCACTGTTATAGATTGAATAGCAGTTACTTGTCTGCAAGCGGGTGTCAGGCCTACAGTGTGTACTCTGCCAACCTTTGAAACTGCACATTGCCATTCATATCTGGTGTCACAATAGCGTGCATTTAAAACCAAAAAACTTTTTTCACTGTTATAGATTGAATAGCAGTTACTTGTCTGCAAGCGTGTGTCAGGCCTACAGCGTGTACTCTGCCTACCTCTGCAAGTGCACATTGACACTCATATCTGGTGTCACAATAGTGTGCATTTAAAACCCAAAAACTTTTTTTACTGTTATAGATTGAATAGCAGTTAGTTGTCTTCAAGCGGGTGTGTCAGGCCTACAGCGTGTACTCTGCCAACCTCTGCAAGTACACATTACCACTCATATCTGGTGTCACAATAGCGTGCATTTAAAACCCAAAAACTTTTTTCACTGTTATAGATTGAATAGCAGTTACTTGTCTGCAAGCGGGTGTCAGGCCTACAGTGTGTACTCTGCCAACCTCTTCAAGTGCACATTGCCACTCATATCTGGTGTCACAATAGCGTGCATTTAAAACCAAAAAACTTTTTTCACTGTTATAGATTGAATAGCAGTTACTTGTCTGCAAGCGGTGTCAGGCCTACAGCGTGTACTCTGCTAACCTCTGCAAGTGCACTTTGACACTCATATCTGGTGTCACAATAGTGTGCATTTAAAACTGAAAAACTTTTTTTACTGTTATAGATTGAATAGCAGTTAGTTGTCTTCAAGCGGGTGTGTCAGGCCTACAGCGTGTACTCTGCCAACCTCTGCAAGTACAAATTGCCACTCATATCTGGTGTCACAATAGCGTGCATTTAAAACCAAAAAACTTTTTTCACTGTTATAGATTGAATAGCAGTTACTGGTCTTCAAGCGGGTGTGTCAGGCCTACAGCGTGTACTTTGCCAACCTCAGCAAGTGCACATTGCCACTCATATCTGGTGTCACAATAGCGTGCATTTAAAACCCAAAAACTTTTTTCACTGTTATAGATTGAATAGCAGTTACTTGACTGCAAGCGAGTGTCAGGCCTACAGCGTGTACTCTGCCAACCTCTTCAAGTGCACATTGCCACTCATATCTGGTGTCACAATAGCATGCATTTAAAACCAAAAACTTTTTTCACTGTTATAGATTGAATAGCAGTTACTTGTCTTCAAGCGGGTGTGTCAGGCCTACAGCGTGTACTCTGCCAACCTCTGCAAGTGCACATTGCCACTCATATCTGGTGTCACAATAGCGTGCATTTAAACCCAAAAACTTTTTTCACTGTTTTAGATTGAATAGCAGTTACTTGTCTGCAAGCGGGTGTCAGGCCTTCAGCGTGTACTCTGCCAACCTCTTCAAGTGCACATTGCCACTCATATCTGGTGTCACAATAGCGTGCATTTAAAACCAAAAAACTTTTTCACTGATTATAGATTGAATAGCAGTTAGTTGTCTTCAAGCTGGTGTGTCAGGCCTTCAGTGTGTACTCTGCCAACTTCTGCAAGTGCACATTGCCACTCATATCTGGTGTCACAATAGCGTGCATTTAAAACCCAAAAACTTTTTTCACTGTTATAGATTGAATAGCAGTTACTTGTCTGCATGCGGGTGTCAGGCCTACAGCGTGTACTCTGCCAACCTCTGCAAGTGCACATTGACACTCATAGCTGGTGTCACAATAGTGTGCATTTAAAACCCAAAAACTTTTTTTTACTGTTATAGATTGAATAGCAGTTAGTTGTCTTCAAGCGGGTGTGTCAGGCCTACAGCGTGTAGTCTGCCAACCTCTGCAAGTGCACATTGCCACTCATATCTGGTGTCACAATAGCGTGCATTTAAAACCCCAAAACTTTTTTCACTGTTATAGATTGAATAGCAGTTACTTGTCTGCAAGCGGGTGTCAGGCCTTCAGCGTGTACTCTGCCAATCTCTTCAAGTGCACATTGCCACTCATATCTGGTGTCACAATAGCGTGCATTTAAAACCCAAAAACTTTTTTCACTGTTATAGATTGAATAGCAGTTACTTGTCTGCATGCGGGTGTCAGGCCTACAGCGTGTACTCTGCCAACCTCTGCAAGTGCACATTGACACTCATAGCTGGTGTCACAATAGTGTGCATTTAAAACCCAAAAACTTTTTTCACTGTTATAGATTGAATAGCAGTTACTTGTCTGCATGCGGGTGTCAGGCCTACAGCGTGTACTCTGCCAACCTCTGCAAGTGCACATTGACACTCATATCTGGTGTCACAATAGTGTGCATTTAAAACCCAAAAACTTTTTTTACTGTTATAGATTGAATAGCAGTTAGTTGTCTTCAAGCGGGTGTGTCAGGCCTACAGCGTGTACTCTGCCAACCTCTGCAAGTACACATTACCACTCATATCTGGTGTCACAATAGCGTGCATTTAAAACCCAAAAACTTTTTTCACTGTTATAGATTGAATAGCAGTTACTTGTCTGCAAGCGGGTGTCAGGCCTACAGTGTGTACTCTGCCAACCTCTTCAAGTGCACATTGCCACTCATATCTGGTGTCACAATAGCGTGCATTTAAAACCAAAAAACTTTTTTCACTGTTATAGATTGAATAGCAGTTACTTGTCTGCAAGCGGTGTCAGGCCTACAGCGTGTACTCTGCTAACCTCTGCAAGTGCACTTTGACACTCATATCTGGTGTCACAATAGTGTGCATTTAAAACTGAAAAACTTTTTTTACTGTTATAGATTGAATAGCAGTTAGTTGTCTTCAAGCGGGTGTGTCAGGCCTACAGCGTGTACTCTGCCAACCTCTGCAAGTACAAATTGCCACTCATATCTGGTGTCACAATAGCGTGCATTTAAAACCAAAAAACTTTTTTCACTGTTATAGATTGAATAGCAGTTACTGGTCTTCAAGCGGGTGTGTCAGGCCTACAGCGTGTACTTTGCCAACCTCAGCAAGTGCACATTGCCACTCATATCTGGTGTCACAATAGCGTGCATTTAAAACCCAAAAACTTTTTTCACTGTTATAGATTGAATAGCAGTTACTTGTCTGCAAGCGAGTGTCAGGCCTACAGCGTGTACTCTGCCAACCTCTTCAAGTGCACATTGCCACTCATATCTGGTGTCACAATAGCATGCATTTAAAACCAAAAACTTTTTTCACTGTTATAGATTGAATAGCAGTTACTTGTCTTCAAGCGGGTGTGTCAGGCCTACAGCGTGTACTCTGCCAACCTCTGCAAGTGCACATTGCCACTCATATCTGGTGTCACAATAGCGTGCATTTAAACCCAAAAACTTTTTTCACTGTTTTAGATTGAATAGCAGTTACTTGTCTGCAAGCGGGTGTCAGGCCTTCAGCGTGTACTCTGCCAACCTCTTCAAGTGCACATTGCCACTCATATCTGGTGTCACAATAGCGTGCATTTAAAACCAAAAAACTTTTTCACTGATTATAGATTGAATAGCAGTTAGTTGTCTTCAAGCTGGTGTGTCAGGCCTTCAGTGTGTACTCTGCCAACTTCTGCAAGTGCACATTGCCACTCATATCTGGTGTCACAATAGCGTGCATTTAAAACCCAAAAACTTTTTTCACTGTTATAGATTGAATAGCAGTTACTTGTCTGCATGCGGGTGTCAGGCCTACAGCGTGTACTCTGCCAACCTCTGCAAGTGCACATTGACACTCATAGCTGGTGTCACAATAGTGTGCATTTAAAACCCAAAAACTTTTTTTTACTGTTATAGATTGAATAGCAGTTAGTTGTCTTCAAGCGGGTGTGTCAGGCCTACAGCGTGTAGTCTGCCAACCTCTGCAAGTGCACATTGCCACTCATATCTGGTGTCACAATAGCGTGCATTTAAAACCCCAAAACTTTTTTCACTGTTATAGATTGAATAGCAGTTACTTGTCTGCAAGCGGGTGTCAGGCCTACAGCGTGTACTCTGCCAACCTTTGCAACTGCACATTGCCATTCTTATCTGGTGTCACAATAGCGTGCATTTAAAACCAAAAAACTTTTTTCACTGTTATAGATTGAATAGCAGTTACTTGTCTGCAAGCGTGTGTCAGGCCTACAGCGTGTACTCTGCCAACCTCTGCAAGTGCACATTGCCACTCATATCTGGTGTCACAATAGCGTGCATTTAAAACCCAAAAACTTTTTTCACTGTTATAGATTGAATAGCAGTTACTTGTCTGCAAGCGGGTGTCAGGCCTACAGCGTGTACTCTGCCAACCTATGCAACTGCACATTGCCATTCATATCTGTTGTCACAATAGCGTGCATTTAAAACCAAAAAACTGTTTTCAATGTTATAGATTGAATAGCAGTTACTTGTCTGCAAGCGTGTGTCAGGCCTACAGCGTGTACTCTGCCAACTTCTGCAAGTGCACATTGCCACTCATATCTGGTGTCACAATAATGTGCATTTAAAACCCAAAAACTTTTTTTACTGTTATAGATTGAATAGCAGTTAGTTGTCTTCAAGCGGGTGTGTCAGGCCTACAGCGTGTACTCTGCCAACCTCTGCAAGTACACATTACCACTCATATCTGGTGTCACAATAGCGTGCATTTAAAACCCAAAAACTTTTTTCACTGTTATAGATTGAATAGCAGTTACTTGTCTGCAAGCGGGTGTCAGGCCTACAGTGTGTACTCTGCCAACCTCTTCAAGTGCACATTGCCACTCATATCTGGTGTCACAATAGCGTGCATTTAAAACCAAAAAACTTTTTTCACTGTTATAGATTGAATAGCAGTTACTTGTCTGCAAGCGGTGTCAGGCCTACAGCGTGTACTCTGCTAACCTCTGCAAGTGCACTTTGACACTCATATCTGGTGTCACAATAGTGTGCATTTAAAACTGAAAAACTTTTTTTACTGTTATAGATTGAATAGCAGTTAGTTGTCTTCAAGCGGGTGTGTCAGGCCTACAGCGTGTACTCTGCCAACCTCTGCAAGTACAAATTGCCACTCATATCTGGTGTCACAATAGCGTGCATTTAAAACCAAAAAACTTTTTTCACTGTTATAGATTGAATAGCAGTTACTGGTCTTCAAGCGGGTGTGTCAGGCCTACAGCGTGTACTTTGCCAACCTCAGCAAGTGCACATTGCCACTCATATCTGGTGTCACAATAGCGTGCATTTAAAACCCAAAAACTTTTTTCACTGTTATAGATTGAATAGCAGTTACTTGTCTGCAAGCGAGTGTCAGGCCTACAGCGTGTACTCTGCCAACCTCTTCAAGTGCACATTGCCACTCATATCTGGTGTCACAATAGCATGCATTTAAAACCAAAAACTTTTTTCACTGTTATAGATTGAATAGCAGTTACTTGTCTTCAAGCGGGTGTGTCAGGCCTACAGCGTGTACTCTGCCAACCTCTGCAAGTGCACATTGCCACTCATATCTGGTGTCACAATAGCGTGCATTTAAACCCAAAAACTTTTTTCACTGTTTTAGATTGAATAGCAGTTACTTGTCTGCAAGCGGGTGTCAGGCCTTCAGCGTGTACTCTGCCAACCTCTTCAAGTGCACATTGCCACTCATATCTGGTGTCACAATAGCGTGCATTTAAAACCAAAAAACTTTTTCACTGATTATAGATTGAATAGCAGTTAGTTGTCTTCAAGCTGGTGTGTCAGGCCTTCAGTGTGTACTCTGCCAACTTCTGCAAGTGCACATTGCCACTCATATCTGGTGTCACAATAGCGTGCATTTAAAACCCAAAAACTTTTTTCACTGTTATAGATTGAATAGCAGTTACTTGTCTGCATGCGGGTGTCAGGCCTACAGCGTGTACTCTGCCAACCTCTGCAAGTGCACATTGACACTCATAGCTGGTGTCACAATAGTGTGCATTTAAAACCCAAAAACTTTTTTTTACTGTTATAGATTGAATAGCAGTTAGTTGTCTTCAAGCGGGTGTGTCAGGCCTACAGCGTGTAGTCTGCCAACCTCTGCAAGTGCACATTGCCACTCATATCTGGTGTCACAATAGCGTGCATTTAAAACCCCAAAACTTTTTTCACTGTTATAGATTGAATAGCAGTTACTTGTCTGCAAGCGGGTGTCAGGCCTACAGCGTGTACTCTGCCAACCTTTGCAACTGCACATTGCCATTCTTATCTGGTGTCACAATAGCGTGCATTTAAAACCAAAAAACTTTTTTCACTGTTATAGATTGAATAGCAGTTACTTGTCTGCAAGCGTGTGTCAGGCCTACAGCGTGTACTCTGCCAACCTCTGCAAGTGCACATTGCCACTCATATCTGGTGTCACAATAGCGTGCATTTAAAACCCAAAAACTTTTTTCACTGTTATAGATTGAATAGCAGTTACTTGTCTGCAAGCGGGTGTCAGGCCTACAGCGTGTACTCTGCCAACCTATGCAACTGCACATTGCCATTCATATCTGTTGTCACAATAGCGTGCATTTAAAACCAAAAAACTGTTTTCAATGTTATAGATTGAATAGCAGTTACTTGTCTGCAAGCGTGTGTCAGGCCTACAGCGTGTACTCTGCCAACTTCTGCAAGTGCACATTGCCACTCATATCTGGTGTCACAATAATGTGCATTTAAAACCCAAAAACTTTTTTTACTGTTATAGATTGAATAGCAGTTAGTTGTCTTCAAGCGGGTGTGTCAGGCCTACAGCGTATACTCTGCCAACCTCTGCAAGTGCACATTGCCACTCATATCTGGTGTCACAATAGCGTGCATTTAAAACCCACAAACTTTTTTCACTGTTATAGATTGAATAGCAGTTACTTGTCTGCAAGCGGGTGTCAGGCCTACAGCGTGTACTCTGCCAACTTCTGCAACTGCACATTGCCACTCATATCTGGTGTCACAATAGTGTGCATTTAAAACCCAAAAACTTTTTTTACTGTTATAGATTGAATAGCTGTTACTTGTCTGCAAGCGGGTGTCAGGCCTACAGCGTGTACTCTGCCAACTTCTGCAAGTGCACATTGCCACTCATATCTGGTGTCACAATAGTGTGCATTTAAAACCCCAAAACTTTTTTTACTGTTATAGATTGAATTGAAGTTATTTGTCTTCAAGCGGGTGTGTCAGGCCTACAGCATGTACTCTGCCAACCTCTGCAAGTGCACATTGCCACTCATATCTGGTGTCACAATAGCGTGCATTTAAAACCCAAAAACTTTTTTCACTGTTATAGATTGAATAGCAGTTACTTGTCTGCAAGCGGGTGTCAGGCCTTCAGCGTGTACTCTGCCAATCTCTTCAAGTGCACATTGCCACTCATATCTGGTGTCACAATAGCATGCATTTAAAACCCAAAAACTTTTTTCGCTGTTATAGATTGAATAGCAGTTACTTGTCTGCATGCGGGTGTCAGGCCTACAGCGTGTACTCTGCCAACCTCTGCAAGTGCACATTGACACTCATAGCTGGTGTCACAATAGTGTGCATTTAAAACCCAAAAACTTTTTTTACTGTTATAGATTGAATAGCAGTTAGTTGTCTTCAAGCGGGTGTGTCAGGCCTACAGCGTGTAGTCTGCCAACCTCTGCAAGTGCACATTGCCACTCATATTTGGTGTCACAATAGCGTGCATTTAAAACCCCAAAACTTTTTTCACTGTTATAGATTGAATAGCAGTTACTTGTCTGCAAGCGGGTGTCAGGCCTACAGCGTGTACTCTGCCAACCTATGCAACTGCACATTGCCATTCATATCTGTTGTCACAATAGCGTGCATTTAAAACCAAAAAACTGTTTTCACTGTTATAGATTGAATAGCAGTTACTTGTCTGCAAGCGTGTGTCAGGCATACAGCGTGTACTCTGCCAACTTCTGCAAGTGCACATTGCCACTCATATCTGGTGTCACAATAGTGTGCATTTAAAACCCAAAAACTTTTTTTACTGTTATAGATTGAATAGCAGTTAGTTGTCTTCAAGCGGGTGAGTCAGGCCTACAGCGTATACTCTGCCAACCTCTGCAAGTGCACATTGCCACTCATATCTGGTGTCACAATAGCGTGCATTTAAAACCCAAAAACTTTTTTCACTGTTATAGATTGAATAGCAGTTACTTGTCTGCAAGCGGGTGTCAGGCCTACAGCGTGTACTCTGCCAACTTCTGCAAGTGCACATTGCCACTCATATCTGGTGTCACAATAGTGTGCATTTAAAACCCCAAAACTTTTTTTACTGTTATAGATTGAATTGAAGTTATTTGTCTTCAAGCGGGTGTGTCAGGCCTACAGCATGTACTCTGCCAACCTCTGCAAGTGCACATTGCCACTCATATCTGGTGTCACAATAGCGTGCATTTAAAACCCAAAAACTTTTTTCACTGTTATAGATTGAATAGCAGTTACTTGTCTGCAAGCGGGTGTCAGGCCTTCAGCGTGTACTCTGCCAATCTCTTCAAGTGCACATTGCCACTCATATCTGGTGTCACAATAGCGTGCATTTAAAACCCAAAAACTTTTTTCACTGTTATAGATTGAATAGCAGTTACTTGTCTGCATGCGGGTGTCAGGCCTACAGCGTGTACTCTGCCAACCTCTGCAAGTGCACATTGACACTCATAGCTGGTGTCACAATAGTGTGCATTTAAAACCCAAAAACTTTTTTTACTGTTATAGATTGAATAGCAGTTAGTTGTCTTCAAGCGGGTGTGTCAGGCCTACAGCGTGTAGTCTGCCAACCTCTGCAAGTGCACATTGCCACTCATATTTGGTGTCACAATAGCGTGCATTTAAAACCCCAAAACTTTTTTCACTGTTATAGATTGAATAGCAGTTACTTGTCTGCAAGCGGGTGTCAGGCCTACAGCGTGTACTCTGCCAACCTATGCAACTGCACATTGCCATTCATATCTGTTGTCACAATAGCGTGCATTTAAAACCAAAAAACTGTTTTCACTGTTATAGATTGAATAGCAGTTACTTGTCTGCAAGCGTGTGTCAGGCATACAGCGTGTACTCTGCCAACTTCTGCAAGTGCACATTGCCACTCATATCTGGTGTCACAATAGTGTGCATTTAAAACCCAAAAACTTTTTTTACTGTTATAGATTGAATAGCAGTTAGTTGTCTTCAAGCGGGTGAGTCAGGCCTACAGCGTATACTCTGCCAACCTCTGCAAGTGCACATTGCCACTCATATCTGGTGTCACAATAGCGTGCATTTAAAACCCAAAAACTTTTTTCACTGTTATAGATTGAATAGCAGTTACTTGTCTGCAAGCGGGTGTCAGGCCTACAGCGTGTACTCTGCCAACTTCTGCAAGTGCACATTGCCACTCATATCTGGTGTCACAATAGTGTGCATTTAAAACCCCAAAACTTTTTTTACTGTTATAGATTGAATAGCAGTTAGTTGTCTTCAAGCGGGTTTGTCAGGCCTACAGCATGTACTCTGCCAACCTCTGCAAGTGCACATTGCCACTCATATCTGGTGTCACAATAGCGTGCATTTAAAACCCAAAAACTTTTTTCACTGTTATAGATTGAATAGCAGTTACTTGTCTGCAAGCGGGTGTCAGGCCTACAGCGTGTACTCTGCCAACCTTTGCAACTGCACATTGCCATTCATATCTGTTGTCACAATAGCGTGCATTTAAAACCCCAAAACTTTTTTCACTGTTATAGATTGAATAGCAGTTACTTGTCTGCAAGCGTGTGTCAGGCCTACAGCGTGTACTCTGCCAACCTCTGCAAGTGCACATTGCCACTCATATCTGGTGTCACAATAGCGTGCATTTAAACCCAAAAAACTTTTTCACTGTTATAGATTGAATAGCAGTTAGTTGTCTTCAAGCTGGTGTGTCAGGCCTTCAGTGTGTACTCTGCCAACTTCTGCAAGTGCACATTGCCACTCATATCTGGTGTCACAATAGCGTGCATTTAAAACCCAAAAACTTTTTTCACTGTTATAGATTGAATAGCAGTTACTTGTCTGCAAGCGGGTGTCAGGCCTACAGCGTGTACTCTGCCAACCTTTGCAACTGCACATTGCCATTCATATCTGTTGTCACAATAGCGTGCATTTAAAACCCCAAAACTTTTTTCACTGTTTTAGATTGAATAGCAGTTACTTGTCTGCAAGCGGGTGTCAGGCCTTCAGCGTGTACTCTGCCAACCTCTTCAAGTGCACATTGCCACTCATATCTGGTGTCACAATAGCGTGCATTTAAAACCAAAAAACTTTTTCACTGTTATAGATTGAATAGCAGTTAGTTGTCTTCAAGCTGGTGTGTCAGGCCTTCAGTGTGTACTCTGCCAACTTCTGCAAGTGCACATTGCCACTCATATCTGGTGTCACAATAGCGTGCATTTAAAACCCAAAAACTTTTTTCACTGTTATAGATTGAATAGCAGTTACTTGTCTGCATGCGGGTGTCAGGCCTACAGCGTGTACTCTGCCAACCTCTGCAAGTGCACATTGACACTCATAGCTGGTGTCACAATAGTGTGCATTTAAAACCCAAAAACTTTATTTTACTGTTATAGATTGAATAGCAGTTAGTTGTCTTCAAGCGGGTGTGTCAGGCCTACAGCGTGTAGTCTGCCAACCTCTGCAAGTGCACATTGCCACTCATATCTGGTGTCACAATAGCGTGCATTTAAAACCCCAAAACTTTTTTTTACTGTTATAGATTGAATAGCAGTTAGTTGTCTTCAAGCGGGTGTGTCAGGCCTACAGCGTGTAGTCTGCCAACCTCTGCAAGTGCACATTGCCACTCATATCTGGTGTCACAATAGCGTGCATTTAAAACCCCAAAACTTTTTTCACTGTTATAGATTGAATAGCAGTTACTTGTCTGCAAGCGGGTGTCAGGCCTACAGCGTGTACTCTGCCAACCTTTGCAACTGCACATTGCCATTCTTATCTGGTGTCACAATAGCGTGCATTTAAAACCAAAAAACTTTTTTCACTGTTATAGATTGAATAGCAGTTACTTGTCTGCAAGCGTGTGTCAGGCCTACAGCGTGTACTCTGCCAACCTCTGCAAGTGCACATTGCCACTCATATCTGGTGTCACAATAGCGTGCATTTAAAACCCAAAAACTTTTTTCACTGTTATAGATTGAATAGCAGTTACTTGTCTGCAAGCGGGTGTCAGGCCTACAGCATGTACTCTGCCAACCTCTGCAAGTGCACATTGACACTCATAGCTGGTGTCACAATAGTGTGCATTTAAAACCCAAAAACTTTTTTTACTGTTATAGATTGAATAGCAGTTAGTTGTCTTCAAGCGGGTGTGTCAGGCCTACAGCGTGTAGTCTGCCAACCTCTGCAAGTGCACATTGCCACTCATATTTGGTGTCACAATAGCGTGCATTTAAAACCCCAAAACTTTTTTCACTGTTATAGATTGAATAGCAGTTACTTGTCTGCAAGCGGGTGTCAGGCCTACAGCGTGTACTCTGCCAACCTATGCAACTGCACATTGCCATTCATATCTGTTGTCACAATAGCGTGCATTTAAAACCAAAAAACTGTTTTCACTGTTATAGATTGAATAGCAGTTACTTGTCTGCAAGCGTGTGTCAGGCATACAGCGTGTACTCTGCCAACTTCTGCAAGTGCACATTGCCACTCATATCTGGTGTCACAATAGTGTGCATTTAAAACCCCAAAACTTTTTTTACTGTTATAGATTGAATAGCAGTTAGTTGTCTTCAAGCGGGTGAGTCAGGCCTACAGCGTATACTCTGCCAACCTCTGCAAGTGCACATTGCCACTCATATCTGGTGTCACAATAGCGTGCATATAAAACCCAAAAACTTTTTTCACTGTTATAGATTGAATAGCAGTTACTTGTCTGCAAGCGGGTGTCAGGCCTACAGCGTGTACTCTGCCAACTTCTGCAAGTGCACATTGCCACTCATATCTGGTGTCACAATAGTGTGCATTTAAAACCCCAAAACTTTTTTTACTGTTATAGATTGAATAGCAGTTAGTTGTCTTCAAGCGGGTTTGTCAGGCCTACAGCATGTACTCTGCCAACCTCTGCAAGTGCACATTGCCACTCATATCTGGTGTCACAATAGCGTGCATTTAAAACCCAAAAACTTTTTTCACTGTTATAGATTGAATAGCAGTTACTTGTCTGCAAGCGGGTGTCAGGCCTACAGCGTGTACTCTGCCAACCTTTGCAACTGCACATTGCCATTCATATCTGTTGTCACAATAGCGTGCATTTAAAACCCCAAAACTTTTTTCACTGTTATAGATTGAATAGCAGTTACTTGTCTGCAAGCGTGTGTCAGGCCTACAGCGTGTACTCTGCCAACCTCTGCAAGTGCACATTGCCACTCATATCTGGTGTCACAATAGCGTGCATTTAAACCCAAAAAACTTTTTCACTGTTATAGATTGAATAGCAGTTAGTTGTCTTCAAGCTGGTGTGTCAGGCCTTCAGTGTGTACTCTGCCAACTTCTGCAAGTGCACATTGCCACTCATATCTGGTGTCAAAATAGCGTGCATTTAAAACCCAAAAACTTTTTTCACTGTTATAGATTGAATAGCAGTTACTTGTCTGCAAGCGGGTGTCAGGCCTACAGCGTGTACTCTGCCAACCTTTGCAACTGCACATTGCCATTCATATCTGTTGTCACAATAGCGTGCATTTAAAACCCCAAAACTTTTTTCACTGTTTTAGATTGAATAGCAGTTACTTGTCTGCAAGCGGGTGTCAGGCCTTCAGCGTGTACTCTGCCAACCTCTTCAAGTGCACATTGCCACTCATATCTGGTGTCACAATAGCGTGCATTTAAAACCAAAAAACTTTTTCACTGTTATAGATTGAATAGCAGTTAGTTGTCTTCAAGCTGGTGTGTCAGGCCTTCAGTGTGTACTCTGCCAACTTCTGCAAGTGCACATTGCCACTCATATCTGGTGTCACAATAGCGTGCATTTAAAACCCCAAAACTTTTTTCACTGTTATAGATTGAATAGCAGTTACTTGTCTGCAAGCGGGTGTCAGGCCTACAGCGTGTACTCTGCCAACCTTTGCAACTGCACATTGCCATTCTTATCTGGTGTCACAATAGCGTGCATTTAAAACCAAAAAACTTTTTTCACTGTTATAGATTGAATAGCAGTTACTTGTCTGCAAGCGTGTGTCAGGCCTACAGCGTGTACTCTGCCAACCTCTGCAAGTGCACATTGCCACTCATATCTGGTGTCACAATAGCGTGCATTTAAAACCCAAAAACTTTTTTCACTGTTATAGATTGAATAGCAGTTACTTGTCTGCAAGCGGGTGTCAGGCCTACAGCGTGTACTCTGCCAACCTATGCAACTGCACATTGCCATTCATATCTGTTGTCACAATAGCATGCATTTAAAACCAAAAAACTGTTTTCACTGTTATAGATTGAATAGCAGTTACTTGTCTGCAAGCGTGTGTCAGGCCTACAGCGTGTACTCTGCCAACTTCTGCAAGTGCACATTGCCACTCATATCTGGTGTCACAATAGTGTGCATTTAAAACCCAAAAACTTTTTTTACTGTTATAGATTGAATAGCAGTTAGTTGTCTTCAAGCGGGTGTGTCAGGCCTACAGCGTATACTCTGCCAACCTCTGCAAGTGCACATTGCCACTCATATCTGGTGTCAAAATAGCGTGCATTTAAAACCCACAAACTTTTTTCACTGTTATAGATTGAATAGCAGTTACTTGTCTGCAAGCGGGTGTCAGGCCTACAGCGTGTACTCTGCCAACTTCTGTAACTGCACATTGCCACTCATATCTGGTGTCACAATAGTGTGCATTTAAAACCCAAAAACTTTTTTTACTGTTATAGATTGAATAGCTGTTACTTGTCTGCAAGCGGGTGTCAGGCCTACAGCGTGTTCTCTGCCAACTTCTGCAAGTGCACATTGCCACTCATATCTGGTGTCACAATAGTGTGCATTTAAAACCCCAAAACTTTTTTTACTGTTATAGATTGAATTGAAGTTATTTGTCTTCAAGCGGGTGTGTCAGGCCTACAGCATGTACTCTGCCAACCTCTGCAAGTGCACATTGCCACTCATATCTGGTGTCACAATAGCGTGCATTTAAAACCCAAAAACTTTTTTCACTGTTATAGATTGAATAGCAGTTACTTGTCTGCAAGCGTGTGTCAGGCCTACAGCGTGTACTCTGCCAACCTCTGCAAGTGCACATTGCCACTCATATCTGGTGTCACAATAGCGTGCATTTAAAACCCAAAAACTTTTTTCACTGTTATAGATTGAATAGCAGTTACTTGTCTGCAAGCGGGTGTCAGGCCTACAGCGTGTACTCTGCCAACCTATGCAACTGCACATTGCCATTCATATCTGTTGTCACAATAGCGTGCATTTAAAACCAAAAAACTGTTTTCACTGTTATAGATTGAATAGCAGTTACTTGTCTGCAAGCGTGTGTCAGGCCTACAGCGTGTACTCTGCCAACTTCTGCAAGTGCACATTGCCACTCATATCTGGTGTCACAATAGTGTGCATTTAAAACCCAAAAACTTTTTTTACTGTTATAGATTGAATAGCAGTTAGTTGTCTTCAAGCGGGTGTGTCAGGCCTACAGCGTATACTCTGCCAACCTCTGCAAGTGCACATTGCCACTCATATCTGGTGTCAAAATAGCGTGCATTTAAAACCCACAAACTTTTTTCACTGTTATAGATTGAATAGCAGTTACTTGTCTGCAAGCGGGTGTCAGGCCTACAGCGTGTACTCTGCCAACTTCTGTAACTGCACATTGCCACTCATATCTGGTGTCACAATAGTGTGCATTTAAAACCCAAAAACTTTTTTTACTGTTATAGATTGAATAGCTGTTACTTGTCTGCAAGCGGGTGTCAGGCCTACAGCGTGTACTCTGCCAACTTCTGCAAGTGCACATTGCCACTCATATCTGGTGTCACAATAGTGTGCATTTAAAACCCCAAAACTTTTTTTACTGTTATAGATTGAATTGAAGTTATTTGTCTTCAAGCGAGTGTGTCAGGCCTACAGCATGTACTCTGCCAACCTCTGCAAGTGCACATTGCCACTCATATCTGGTGTCACAATAGCGTGCATTTAAAACCCAAAAACTTTTTTCACTGTTATAGATTGAATAGCAGTTACTTGTCTGCAAGCGTGTGTCAGGCCTACAGCGTGTACTCTGCCAACCTCTGCAAGTGCACATTGCCACTCATATCTGGTGTCACAATAGCGTGCATTTAAAACCCAAAAACTTTTTTCACTGTTATAGATTGAATAGCAGTTACTTGTCTGCAAGCGGGTGTCAGGCCTACAGCGTGTACTCTGCCAACCTATGCAACTGCACATTGCCATTCATATCTGTTGTCACAATAGCGTGCATTTAAAACCAAAAAACTGTTTTCACTATTATAGATTGAATAGCAGTTACTTGTCTGCAAGCGTGTGTCAGGCCTACAGCGTGTACTCTGCCAACTTCTGCAAGTGCACATTGCCACTCATATCTGGTGTCACAATAGTGTGCATTTAAAACCCAAAAACTTTTTTTACTGTTATAGATTGAATAGCAGTTAGTTGTCTTCAAGCGGGTGTGTCAGGCCTACAGCGTATACTCTGCCAACCTCTGCAAGTGCACATTGCCACTCATATCTGGTGTCACAATAGCGTGCATTTAAAACCCACAAACTTTTTTCACTGTTATAGATTGAATAGCAGTTACTTGTCTGCAAGCGGGTGTCAGGCCTACAGCGTGTACTCTGCCAACCTCTGCAAGTGCACATTGCCACTCATATCTGGTGTCACAATAGCGTGCATTTAAATCCAAAAAACTGTTTTCACTGTTATAGATTGAATAGCAGTTACTTGTCTGCAAGCGGGTGTCAGGCCTACAGCGTGTACTCTGCCAACTTCTGCAAGTGCACATTGCCACTCATATCTGGTGTCACAATAGTGTGCATTTAAAACCCAAAAACTTTTTTTACTGTTATAGATTGAATAGCAGTTAGTTGTCTTCAAGCGGGTGTGTCAGGCCTACAGCGTATACTCTGCCAACCTCTGCAAGTGCACATTGCCACTCATATCTGGTGTCAAAATAGCGTGCATTTAAAACCCACAAACTTTTTTCACTGTTATAGATTGAATAGCAGTTACTTGTCTGCAAGCGGGTGTCAGGCCTACAGCGTGTACTCTGCCAACTTCTGTAACTGCACATTGCCACTCATATCTGGTGTCACAATAGTGTGCATTTAAAACCCAAAAACTTTTTTTACTGTTATAGATTGAATAGCTGTTACTTGTCTGCAAGCGGGTGTCAGGCCTACAGCGTGTTCTCTGCCAACTTCTGCAAGTGCACATTGCCACTCATATCTGGTGTCACAATAGTGTGCATTTAAAACCCCAAAACTTTTTTTACTGTTATAGATTGAATTGAAGTTATTTGTCTTCAAGCGGGTGTGTCAGGCCTACAGCATGTACTCTGCCAACCTCTGCAAGTGCACATTGCCACTCATATCTGGTGTCACAATAGCGTGCATTTAAAACCCAAAAACTTTTTTCACTGTTATAGATTGAATAGCAGTTACTTGTCTGCAAGCGTGTGTCAGGCCTACAGCGTGTACTCTGCCAACCTCTGCAAGTGCACATTGCCACTCATATCTGGTGTCACAATAGCGTGCATTTAAAACCCAAAAACTTTTTTCACTGTTATAGATTGAATAGCAGTTACTTGTCTGCAAGCGGGTGTCAGGCCTACAGCGTGTACTCTGCCAACCTATGCAACTGCACATTGCCATTCATATCTGTTGTCACAATAGCGTGCATTTAAAACCAAAAAACTGTTTTCACTGTTATAGATTGAATAGCAGTTACTTGTCTGCAAGCGTGTGTCAGGCCTACAGCGTGTACTCTGCCAACTTCTGCAAGTGCACATTGCCACTCATATCTGGTGTCACAATAGTGTGCATTTAAAACCCAAAAACTTTTTTTACTGTTATAGATTGAATAGCAGTTAGTTGTCTTCAAGCGGGTGTGTCAGGCCTACAGCGTATACTCTGCCAACCTCTGCAAGTGCACATTGCCACTCATATCTGGTGTCAAAATAGCGTGCATTTAAAACCCACAAACTTTTTTCACTGTTATAGATTGAATAGCAGTTACTTGTCTGCAAGCGGGTGTCAGGCCTACAGCGTGTACTCTGCCAACTTCTGTAACTGCACATTGCCACTCATATCTGGTGTCACAATAGTGTGCATTTAAAACCCAAAAACTTTTTTTACTGTTATAGATTGAATAGCTGTTACTTGTCTGCAAGCGGGTGTCAGGCCTACAGCGTGTACTCTGCCAACTTCTGCAAGTGCACATTGCCACTCATATCTGGTGTCACAATAGTGTGCATTTAAAACCCCAAAACTTTTTTTACTGTTATAGATTGAATTGAAGTTATTTGTCTTCAAGCGAGTGTGTCAGGCCTACAGCATGTACTCTGCCAACCTCTGCAAGTGCACATTGCCACTCATATCTGGTGTCACAATAGCGTGCATTTAAAACCCAAAAACTTTTTTCACTGTTATAGATTGAATAGCAGTTACTTGTCTGCAAGCGTGTGTCAGGCCTACAGCGTGTACTCTGCCAACCTCTGCAAGTGCACATTGCCACTCATATCTGGTGTCACAATAGCGTGCATTTAAAACCCAAAAACTTTTTTCACTGTTATAGATTGAATAGCAGTTACTTGTCTGCAAGCGGGTGTCAGGCCTACAGCGTGTACTCTGCCAACCTATGCAACTGCACATTGCCATTCATATCTGTTGTCACAATAGCGTGCATTTAAAACCAAAAAACTGTTTTCACTATTATAGATTGAATAGCAGTTACTTGTCTGCAAGCGTGTGTCAGGCCTACAGCGTGTACTCTGCCAACTTCTGCAAGTGCACATTGCCACTCATATCTGGTGTCACAATAGTGTGCATTTAAAACCCAAAAACTTTTTTTACTGTTATAGATTGAATAGCAGTTAGTTGTCTTCAAGCGGGTGTGTCAGGCCTACAGCGTATACTCTGCCAACCTCTGCAAGTGCACATTGCCACTCATATCTGGTGTCACAATAGCGTGCATTTAAAACCCACAAACTTTTTTCACTGTTATAGATTGAATAGCAGTTACTTGTCTGCAAGCGGGTGTCAGGCCTACAGCGTGTACTCTGCCAACCTCTGCAAGTGCACATTGCCACTCATATCTGGTGTCACAATAGCGTGCATTTAAATCCAAAAAACTGTTTTCACTGTTATAGATTGAATAGCAGTTACTTGTCTGCAAGCGGGTGTCAGGCCTACAGCGTGTACTCTGCCAACTTCTGCAAGTGCACATTGCCACTCATATCTGGTGTCACAATAGTGTGCATTTAAAACCCCAAAACTTTTTTTACTGTTATAGATTGAATAGCAGTTAGTTGTCTTCAAGCGGGTGAGTCAGGCCTACAGCGTATACTCTGCCAACCTCTGCAAGTGCACATTGCCACTCATATCTGGTGTCACAATAGCGTGCATTTAAAACCCAAAAACTTTTTTCACTGTTATAGATTGAATAGCAGTTACTTGTCTGCAAGCGGGTGTCAGGCCTACAGCGTGTACTCTGCCAACTTCTGCAAGTGCACATTGCCACTCATATCTGGTGTCACAATAGTGTGCATTTAAAACCCCAAAACTTTTTTTACTGTTATAGATTGAATAGCAGTTAGTTGTCTTCAAGCGGGTGTGTCAGGCCTACAGCATGTACTCTGCCAACCTCTGCAAGTGCACATTGCCACTCATATCTGGTGTCACAATAGCGTGCATTTAAAACCCAAAAACTTTTTTCACTGTTATAGATTGAATAGCAGTTACTTGTCTGCAAGCGGGTGTCAGGCCTACAGCGTGTACTCTGCCAACCTTTGCAACTGCACATTGCCATTCATATCTGTTGTCACAATAGCGTGCATTTAAAACCCCAAAACTTTTTTCACTGTTATAGATTGAATAGCAGTTACTTGTCTGCAAGCGGGTGTCAGGCCTACAGCGTGTACTCTGCCAACTTCTGCAAGTGCACATTGCCACTCATATCTGGTGTCACAATAGCATGCATTTAAAACCCCAAAACTTTTCACTGTTGTAGATTGAATAGCAGTTACTTGTCTGCAAGCGGGTGTCAGGCCTACAGCGTGTACTTTGCCAACCTCTGCAAGTGCACATTGCCACTCATATCTGGTGTCACAATAGCGTGCATTTAAAACCAAAAAACTTTTTTCACTGTTATAGATTGAATAGCAGTTACTTGTCTGCAAGCGGGTGTCAGGCCTACAGCGTGCACTCTGCCAACCTCTTCAAGTGCACAATGCCACTCATATCTGGTGTCACCATAGCGTGCATTTAAAACCAAAAAACTTTTTTCACTGTTATAGATTGAATAGCAGTTACTTGTCTTCAAGCGGGTGTGTCAGGCCTACAGCGTGTACTCTGCCAACCTCTGCAAGTGCACATTGCCACTCATATCTGGTGTCACAATAGCATGCATTTAAAACCAAAAAACTTTTTTCACTGTTATAGATTGAATAGCAGTTACTTGTCTTCAAGCGGGTGTGTCAGGCCTACAGCGTGTACTCTGCCAACCTCTGCAAGTGCACATTGCCACTCATATCTGGTGTCACAATAGCGTGCATTTAAACCCAAAAACTTTTTTCACTGTTTTAGATTGAATAGCAGTTACTTGTCTGCAAGCGGGTGTCAGGCCTACAGCGTGTACTCTGCCAACCTCTTCAAGTGCACATTGCCACTCATATCTGGTGTCACAATAGCGTGCATTTAAAACCAAAAAACTTTTTCACTGTTATAGATTGAATAGCAGTTAGTTGTCTTCAAGCTGGTGTGTCAGGCCTTCAGTGTGTACTCTGCCAACCTCTGCAAGTGCACATTGCCACTCATATCTGGTGTCACAATAGCGTGCATTTAAAACCCAAAAACTTTTTTCACTGTTATAGATTGAATAGCAGTTACTTGTCTGCATGCGGGTGCCAGGCCTACAGCGTGTACTCTGCCAACCTTTGCAACTGCACATTGCCATTCATATCTGATGTCACAATAGCGTGCATTTAAAACCCAAAAACTTTTTTCACTGTTATAGATTGAATAGCAGTTACTTGTCTGCAAGCGTGTGTCAGGCCTACAGCGTGTACTCTGCCAACCTCTGCAAGTGCACATTGACACTCATAGCTGGTGTCACAATAGTGTGCATTTAAAACCCAAAAACTTTTTTTACTGTTATAGATTGAATAGCAGTTACTTGTCTGCAAGCGGGTGTAAGGCCTACAGCGTGTACTCTGCCAACCTTTTCAACTGCACATTGCCATTCATATCTGTTGTCACAATAGAGTGCATTTAAAACCCCAAAACTGTTTTCACTGTTATAGATTGAATAGCAGTTACTTGTCTGCAAGCGTGTGTCAGGCCTACAGCGTGTACTCTGCCAACTTCTGCAAGTGCACATTGCCACTCATATCTGGTGTCACAATAGCATGCATTTAAAACCCCAAAACTTTTCACTGTTATAGATTGAATAGCAGTTACTTGTCTGCAAGCGGGTGTCAGGCCTACAGCGTGTACTTTGCCAACCTCTGCAAGTGCACATTGCCACTCATATCTGGTGTCACAATAGCGTGCATTTAAAACCCAAAAACTTTTTTCACTGTTATAGATTGAATAGCAGTTACTTGTCTGCAAGCGGGTGTCAGGCCTACAGTGTGCACTCTGCCAACCTCTTCAAGTGCACATTGCCACTCATATCTGGTGTCACCATAGCGTGCATTTAAAACCAAAAAACTTTTTTCACTGTTATAGATTGATTAGCAGTTAGTTGTCTTCAAGCGGGTGTGTCAGGCCTACAGCGTGTACTCTGCCAACCTCTGCAAGTGCACATTGCCACTCATATCTGGTGTCACAATAGCATGCATTTAAAACCAAAAAACTTTTTTCACTGTTATAGATTGAATAGCAGTTACTTGTCTTCAAGCGGGTGTGTCAGGCCTACAGCGTGTACTCTGCCAACCTCTGCAAGTGCACATTGCCACTCAAATCTGGTGTCACAATAGCGTGCATTTAAACCCAAAAACTTTTTTCACTGTTTTAGATTGAATAGCAGTTACTTGTCTGCAAGCGGGTGTCAGGCCTACAGCGTGTACTCTGCCAACCTCTTCAAGTGCACATTGCCACTCATATCTGGTGTCACAATAGCGTGCATTTAAAACCAAAAATCTTTTTCACTGTTATAGATTGAATAGCAGTTAGTTGTCTTCAAGCTGGTGTGTCAGGCCTTCAGTGTGTACTCTGCCAACCTCTTCAAGTGCACATTGCCACTCATATCTGGTGTCACAATAGCGTGCATTTAAAACCAAAAAACTTTTTCACTGTTATAGATTGAATAGCAGTTAGTTGTCTTCAAGCGGGTGTGTCAGGCCTACATCGTGTACTCTGCCAACCTCTGCAAGTACACATTACCACTCATATCTGGTGTCACAATAGCGTGCATTTAAAACCCAAAAACTTTTTTCACTGTTATAGATTGAATAGCAGTTACTTGTCTGCAAGCGGGTGAGTCAGGCCTACAGCGTATACTCTGCCAACCTCTGCAAGTGCACATTGCCACTCATATCTGGTGTCACAAAGCGTGCATTTAAAACCCAAAAACTTTTTTCACTGTTATAGATTGAATAGCAGTTACTTGTCTGCAAGCGGGTGTCAGGCCTACAGCGTGTACTCTGCCAACTTCTGCAAGTGCACATTGCCACTCATATCTGGTGTCACAATAGTGTGCATTTAAAACCCCAAAACTTTTTTTACTGTTATAGATTGAATAGCAGTTAGTTGTCTTCAAGCGGGTGTGTCAGGCCTACAGCATGTACTCTGCCAACCTCTGCAAGTGCACATTGCCACTCATATCTGGTGTCACAATAGCGTGCATTTAAAACCCAAAAACTTTTTTCACTGTTATAGATTGAATAGCAGTTACTTGTCTGCAAGCGGGTGTCAGGCCTACAGCGTGTACTCTGCCAACCTTTGCAACTGCACATTGCCATTCATATCTGTTGTCACAATAGCGTGCATTTAAAACCCCAAAACTTTTTTCACTGTTATAGATTGAATAGCAGTTACTTGTCTGCAAGCGTGTGTCAGGCCTACAGCGTGTACTCTGCCAACTTCTGCAAGTGCACATTGCCACTCATATCTGGTGTCACAATAGCATGCATTTAAAACCAAAAAACTTTTTTCACTGTTATAGATTGAATAGCAGTTACTTGTCTGCAAGCGGGTGTCAGGCCTACAGCGTGCACTCTGCCAACCTCTTCAAGTGCACATTGCCACTCATATCTGGTGTCACCATAGCGTGCATTTAAAACCAAAAAACTTTTTTCACTGTTATAGATTGAATAGCAGTTACTTGTCTTCAAGCGGGTTTGTCAGGCCTACAGCATGTACTCTGCCAACCTCTGCAAGTGCACATTGCCACTCATATCTGGTGTCACAATAGCGTGCATTTAAAACCCAAAAACTTTTTTCACTGTTATAGATTGAATAGCAGTTACTTGTCTGCAAGCGGGTGTCAGGCCTACAGCGTGTACTCTGCCAACCTTTGCAACTGCACATTGCCATTCATATCTGTTGTCACAATAGCGTGCATTTAAAACCCCAAAACTTTTTTCACTGTTATAGATTGAATAGCAGTTACTTGTCTGCAAGCGTGTGTCAGGCCTACAGCGTGTACTCTGCCAACCTCTGCAAGTGCACATTGCCACTCATATCTGGTGTCACAATAGCGTGCATTTAAACCCAAAAAACTTTTTCACTGTTATAGATTGAATAGCAGTTAGTTGTCTTCAAGCTGGTGTGTCAGGCCTTCAGTGTGTACTCTGCCAACTTCTGCAAGTGCACATTGCCACTCATATCTGGTGTCAAAATAGCGTGCATTTAAAACCCAAAAACTTTTTTCACTGTTATAGATTGAATAGCAGTTACTTGTCTGCAAGCGGGTGTCAGGCCTACAGCGTGTACTCTGCCAACCTTTGCAACTGCACATTGCCATTCATATCTGTTGTCACAATAGCGTGCATTTAAAACCCCAAAACTTTTTTCACTGTTTTAGATTGAATAGCAGTTACTTGTCTGCAAGCGGGTGTCAGGCCTTCAGCGTGTACTCTGCCAACCTCTTCAAGTGCACATTGCCACTCATATCTGGTGTCACAATAGCGTGCATTTAAAACCAAAAAACTTTTTCACTGTTATAGATTGAATAGCAGTTAGTTGTCTTCAAGCTGGTGTGTCAGGCCTTCAGTGTGTACTCTGCCAACTTCTGCAAGTGCACATTGCCACTCATATCTGGTGTCACAATAGCGTGCATTTAAAACCCCAAAACTTTTTTCACTGTTATAGATTGAATAGCAGTTACTTGTCTGCAAGCGGGTGTCAGGCCTACAGCGTGTACTCTGCCAACCTTTGCAACTGCACATTGCCATTCTTATCTGGTGTCACAATAGCGTGCATTTAAAACCAAAAAACTTTTTTCACTGTTATAGATTGAATAGCAGTTACTTGTCTGCAAGCGTGTGTCAGGCCTACAGCGTGTACTCTGCCAACCTCTGCAAGTGCACATTGCCACTCATATCTGGTGTCACAATAGCGTGCATTTAAAACCCAAAAACTTTTTTCACTGTTATTGATTGAATAGCAGTTACTTGTCTGCAAGCGGGTGTCAGGCCTACAGCGTGTACTCTGCCAACCTATGCAACTGCACATTGCCATTCATATCTGTTGTCACAATAGCATGCATTTAAAACCAAAAAACTGTTTTCACTGTTATAGATTGAATAGCAGTTACTTGTCTGCAAGCGTGTGTCAGGCCTACAGCGTGTACTCTGCCAACTTCTGCAAGTGCACATTGCCACTCATATCTGGTGTCACAATAGTGTGCATTTAAAACCCAAAAACTTTTTTTACTGTTATAGATTGAATAGCAGTTAGTTGTCTTCAAGCGGGTGTGTCAGGCCTACAGCGTATACTCTGCCAACCTCTGCAAGTGCACATTGCCACTCATATCTGGTGTCAAAATAGCGTGCATTTAAAACCCACAAACTTTTTTCACTGTTATAGATTGAATAGCAGTTACTTGTCTGCAAGCGGGTGTCAGGCCTACAGCGTGTACTCTGCCAACTTCTGTAACTGCACATTGCCACTCATATCTGGTGTCACAATAGTGTGCATTTAAAACCCAAAAACTTTTTTTACTGTTATAGATTGAATAGCAGTTACTTGTCTGCAAGCGTGTGTCAGGCCTACAGCGTGTACTCTGCCAACTTCTGCAAGTGCACATTGCCACTCATATCTGGTGTCACAATAGCATGCATTTAAAACCAAAAAACTTTTTTCACTGTTATAGATTGAATAGCAGTTACTTGTCTGCAAGCGGGTGTCAGGCCTACAGCGTGCACTCTGCCAACCTCTTCAAGTGCACATTGCCACTCATATCTGGTGTCACCATAGCGTGCATTTAAAACCAAAAAACTTTTTTCACTGTTATAGATTGAATAGCAGTTACTTGTCTTCAAGCGGGTTTGTCAGGCCTACAGCATGTACTCTGCCAACCTCTGCAAGTGCACATTGCCACTCATATCTGGTGTCACAATAGCGTGCATTTAAAACCCAAAAACTTTTTTCACTGTTATAGATTGAATAGCAGTTACTTGTCTGCAAGCGGGTGTCAGGCCTACAGCGTGTACTCTGCCAACCTTTGCAACTGCACATTGCCATTCATATCTGTTGTCACAATAGCGTGCATTTAAAACCCCAAAACTTTTTTCACTGTTATAGATTGAATAGCAGTTACTTGTCTGCAAGCGTGTGTCAGGCCTACAGCGTGTACTCTGCCAACCTCTGCAAGTGCACATTGCCACTCATATCTGGTGTCACAATAGCGTGCATTTAAATCCAAAAAACTGTTTTCACTGTTATAGATTGAATAGCAGTTACTTGTCTGCAAGCGGGTGTCAGGC
Source organism: Pelobates fuscus (assembly GCF_036172605.1). Taxonomy (NCBI): domain Eukaryota; kingdom Metazoa; phylum Chordata; class Amphibia; order Anura; family Pelobatidae; genus Pelobates; species Pelobates fuscus. Next base: position 57,222,361 of record NC_086327.1, read on the forward strand.
CTACAGCGTGTACTCTGCCAACTTCTGCAAGTGCACATTGCCACTCATATCTGGTGTCACAATAGTGTGCATTTAAAACCCCAAAACTTTTTTTACTGTTATAGATTGAATAGCAGTTAGTTGTCTTCAAGCGGGTGAGTCAGGCCTACAGCGTATACTCTGCCAACCTCTGCAAGTGCACATTGCCACTCATATCTGGTGTCACAATAGCGTGCATTTAAAACCCAAAAACTTTTTTCACTGTTATAGATTGAATAGCAGTTACTTGTCTGCAAGCGGGTGTCAGGCCTACAGCGTGTACTCTGCCAACTTCTGCAAGTGCACATTGCCACTCATATCTGGTGTCACAATAGTGTGCATTTAAAACCCCAAAACTTTTTTTACTGTTATAGATTGAATAGCAGTTAGTTGTCTTCAAGCGGGTGTGTCAGGCCTACAGCATGTACTCTGCCAACCTCTGCAAGTGCACATTGCCACTCATATCTGGTGTCACAATAGCGTGCATTTAAAACCCAAAAACTTTTTTCACTGTTATAGATTGAATAGCAGTTACTTGTCTGCAAGCGGGTGTCAGGCCTACAGCGTGTACTCTGCCAACCTTTGCAACTGCACATTGCCATTCATATCTGTTGTCACAATAGCGTGCATTTAAAACCCCAAAACTTTTTTCACTGTTATAGATTGAATAGCAGTTACTTGTCTGCAAGCGGGTGTCAGGCCTACAGCGTGTACTCTGCCAACTTCTGCAAGTGCACATTGCCACTCATATCTGGTGTCACAATAGCATGCATTTAAAACCCCAAAACTTTTCACTGTTGTAGATTGAATAGCAGTTACTTGTCTGCAAGCGGGTGTCAGGCCTACAGCGTGTACTTTGCCAACCTCTGCAAGTGCACATTGCCACTCATATCTGGTGTCACAATAGCGTGCATTTAAAACCAAAAAACTTTTTTCACTGTTATAGATTGAATAGCAGTTACTTGTCTGCAAGCGGGTGTCAGGCCTACAGCGTGCACTCTGCCAACCTCTTCAAGTGCACAATGCCACTCATATCTGGTGTCACCATAGCGTGCATTTAAAACCAAAAAACTTTTTTCACTGTTATAGATTGAATAGCAGTTACTTGTCTTCAAGCGGGTGTGTCAGGCCTACAGCGTGTACTCTGCCAACCTCTGCAAGTGCACATTGCCACTCATATCTGGTGTCACAATAGCATGCATTTAAAACCAAAAAACTTTTTTCACTGTTATAGATTGAATAGCAGTTACTTGTCTTCAAGCGGGTGTGTCAGGCCTACAGCGTGTACTCTGCCAACCTCTGCAAGTGCACATTGCCACTCATATCTGGTGTCACAATAGCGTGCATTTAAACCCAAAAACTTTTTTCACTGTTTTAGATTGAATAGCAGTTACTTGTCTGCAAGCGGGTGTCAGGCCTACAGCGTGTACTCTGCCAACCTCTTCAAGTGCACATTGCCACTCATATCTGGTGTCACAATAGCGTGCATTTAAAACCAAAAAACTTTTTCACTGTTATAGATTGAATAGCAGTTAGTTGTCTTCAAGCTGGTGTGTCAGGCCTTCAGTGTGTACTCTGCCAACCTCTGCAAGTGCACATTGCCACTCATATCTGGTGTCACAATAGCGTGCATTTAAAACCCAAAAACTTTTTTCACTGTTATAGATTGAATAGCAGTTACTTGTCTGCATGCGGGTGCCAGGCCTACAGCGTGTACTCTGCCAACCTTTGCAACTGCACATTGCCATTCATATCTGATGTCACAATAGCGTGCATTTAAAACCCAAAAACTTTTTTCACTGTTATAGATTGAATAGCAGTTACTTGTCTGCAAGCGTGTGTCAGGCCTACAGCGTGTACTCTGCCAACCTCTGCAAGTGCACATTGACACTCATAGCTGGTGTCACAATAGTGTGCATTTAAAACCCAAAAACTTTTTTTACTGTTATAGATTGAATAGCAGTTACTTGTCTGCAAGCGGGTGTCAGGCCTACAGCGTGTACTCTGCCAACCTTTTCAACTGCACATTGCCATTCATATCTGTTGTCACAATAGAGTGCATTTAAAACCCCAAAACTGTTTTCACTGTTATAGATTGAATAGCAGTTACTTGTCTGCAAGCGTGTGTCAGGCCTACAGCGTGTACTCTGCCAACTTCTGCAAGTGCACATTGCCACTCATATCTGGTGTCACAATAGCATGCATTTAAAACCCCAAAACTTTTCACTGTTATAGATTGAATAGCAGTTACTTGTCTGCAAGCGGGTGTCAGGCCTACAGCGTGTACTTTGCCAACCTCTGCAAGTGCACATTGCCACTCATATCTGGTGTCACAATAGCGTGCATTTAAAACCCAAAAACTTTTTTCACTGTTATAGATTGAATAGCAGTTACTTGTCTGCAAGCGGGTGTCAGGCCTACAGTGTGCACTCTGCCAACCTCTTCAAGTGCACATTGCCACTCATATCTGGTGTCACCATAGCGTGCATTTAAAACCAAAAAACTTTTTTCACTGTTATAGATTGATTAGCAGTTAGTTGTCTTCAAGCGGGTGTGTCAGGCCTACAGCGTGTACTCTGCCAACCTCTGCAAGTGCACATTGCCACTCATATCTGGTGTCACAATAGCATGCATTTAAAACCAAAAAACTTTTTTCACTGTTATAGATTGAATAGCAGTTACTTGTCTTCAAGCGGGTGTGTCAGGCCTACAGCGTGTACTCTGCCAACCTCTGCAAGTGCACATTGCCACTCAAATCTGGTGTCACAATAGCGTGCATTTAAACCCAAAAACTTTTTTCACTGTTTTAGATTGAATAGCAGTTACTTGTCTGCAAGCGGGTGTCAGGCCTACAGCGTGTACTCTGCCAACCTCTTCAAGTGCACATTGCCACTCATATCTGGTGTCACAATAGCGTGCATTTAAAACCAAAAATCTTTTTCACTGTTATAGATTGAATAGCAGTTAGTTGTCTTCAAGCTGGTGTGTCAGGCCTTCAGTGTGTACTCTGCCAACCTCTTCAAGTGCACATTGCCACTCATATCTGGTGTCACAATAGCGTGCATTTAAAACCAAAAAACTTTTTCACTGTTATAGATTGAATAGCAGTTAGTTGTCTTCAAGCGGGTGTGTCAGGCCTACATCGTGTACTCTGCCAACCTCTGCAAGTACACATTACCACTCATATCTGGTGTCACAATAGCGTGCATTTAAAACCCAAAAACTTTTTTCACTGTTATAGATTGAATAGCAGTTACTTGTCTGCAAGCGGGTGAGTCAGGCCTACAGCGTATACTCTGCCAACCTCTGCAAGTGCACATTGCCACTCATATCTGGTGTCACAAAGCGTGCATTTAAAACCCAAAAACTTTTTTCACTGTTATAGATTGAATAGCAGTTACTTGTCTGCAAGCGGGTGTCAGGCCTACAGCGTGTACTCTGCCAACTTCTGCAAGTGCACATTGCCACTCATATCTGGTGTCACAATAGTGTGCATTTAAAACCCCAAAACTTTTTTTACTGTTATAGATTGAATAGCAGTTAGTTGTCTTCAAGCGGGTGTGTCAGGCCTACAGCATGTACTCTGCCAACCTCTGCAAGTGCACATTGCCACTCATATCTGGTGTCACAATAGCGTGCATTTAAAACCCAAAAACTTTTTTCACTGTTATAGATTGAATAGCAGTTACTTGTCTGCAAGCGGGTGTCAGGCCTACAGCGTGTACTCTGCCAACCTTTGCAACTGCACATTGCCATTCATATCTGTTGTCACAATAGCGTGCATTTAAAACCCCAAAACTTTTTTCACTGTTATAGATTGAATAGCAGTTACTTGTCTGCAAGCGTGTGTCAGGCCTACAGCGTGTACTCTGCCAACTTCTGCAAGTGCACATTGCCACTCATATCTGGTGTCACAATAGCATGCATTTAAAACCAAAAAACTTTTTTCACTGTTATAGATTGAATAGCAGTTACTTGTCTGCAAGCGGGTGTCAGGCCTACAGCGTGCACTCTGCCAACCTCTTCAAGTGCACATTGCCACTCATATCTGGTGTCACCATAGCGTGCATTTAAAACCAAAAAACTTTTTTCACTGTTATAGATTGAATAGCAGTTACTTGTCTTCAAGCGGGTTTGTCAGGCCTACAGCATGTACTCTGCCAACCTCTGCAAGTGCACATTGCCACTCATATCTGGTGTCACAATAGCGTGCATTTAAAACCCAAAAACTTTTTTCACTGTTATAGATTGAATAGCAGTTACTTGTCTGCAAGCGGGTGTCAGGCCTACAGCGTGTACTCTGCCAACCTTTGCAACTGCACATTGCCATTCATATCTGTTGTCACAATAGCGTGCATTTAAAACCCCAAAACTTTTTTCACTGTTATAGATTGAATAGCAGTTACTTGTCTGCAAGCGTGTGTCAGGCCTACAGCGTGTACTCTGCCAACCTCTGCAAGTGCACATTGCCACTCATATCTGGTGTCACAATAGCGTGCATTTAAACCCAAAAAACTTTTTCACTGTTATAGATTGAATAGCAGTTAGTTGTCTTCAAGCTGGTGTGTCAGGCCTTCAGTGTGTACTCTGCCAACTTCTGCAAGTGCACATTGCCACTCATATCTGGTGTCAAAATAGCGTGCATTTAAAACCCAAAAACTTTTTTCACTGTTATAGATTGAATAGCAGTTACTTGTCTGCAAGCGGGTGTCAGGCCTACAGCGTGTACTCTGCCAACCTTTGCAACTGCACATTGCCATTCATATCTGTTGTCACAATAGCGTGCATTTAAAACCCCAAAACTTTTTTCACTGTTTTAGATTGAATAGCAGTTACTTGTCTGCAAGCGGGTGTCAGGCCTTCAGCGTGTACTCTGCCAACCTCTTCAAGTGCACATTGCCACTCATATCTGGTGTCACAATAGCGTGCATTTAAAACCAAAAAACTTTTTCACTGTTATAGATTGAATAGCAGTTAGTTGTCTTCAAGCTGGTGTGTCAGGCCTTCAGTGTGTACTCTGCCAACTTCTGCAAGTGCACATTGCCACTCATATCTGGTGTCACAATAGCGTGCATTTAAAACCCCAAAACTTTTTTCACTGTTATAGATTGAATAGCAGTTACTTGTCTGCAAGCGGGTGTCAGGCCTACAGCGTGTACTCTGCCAACCTTTGCAACTGCACATTGCCATTCTTATCTGGTGTCACAATAGCGTGCATTTAAAACCAAAAAACTTTTTTCACTGTTATAGATTGAATAGCAGTTACTTGTCTGCAAGCGTGTGTCAGGCCTACAGCGTGTACTCTGCCAACCTCTGCAAGTGCACATTGCCACTCATATCTGGTGTCACAATAGCGTGCATTTAAAACCCAAAAACTTTTTTCACTGTTATTGATTGAATAGCAGTTACTTGTCTGCAAGCGGGTGTCAGGCCTACAGCGTGTACTCTGCCAACCTATGCAACTGCACATTGCCATTCATATCTGTTGTCACAATAGCATGCATTTAAAACCAAAAAACTGTTTTCACTGTTATAGATTGAATAGCAGTTACTTGTCTGCAAGCGTGTGTCAGGCCTACAGCGTGTACTCTGCCAACTTCTGCAAGTGCACATTGCCACTCATATCTGGTGTCACAATAGTGTGCATTTAAAACCCAAAAACTTTTTTTACTGTTATAGATTGAATAGCAGTTAGTTGTCTTCAAGCGGGTGTGTCAGGCCTACAGCGTATACTCTGCCAACCTCTGCAAGTGCACATTGCCACTCATATCTGGTGTCAAAATAGCGTGCATTTAAAACCCACAAACTTTTTTCACTGTTATAGATTGAATAGCAGTTACTTGTCTGCAAGCGGGTGTCAGGCCTACAGCGTGTACTCTGCCAACTTCTGTAACTGCACATTGCCACTCATATCTGGTGTCACAATAGTGTGCATTTAAAACCCAAAAACTTTTTTTACTGTTATAGATTGAATAGCAGTTACTTGTCTGCAAGCGTGTGTCAGGCCTACAGCGTGTACTCTGCCAACTTCTGCAAGTGCACATTGCCACTCATATCTGGTGTCACAATAGCATGCATTTAAAACCAAAAAACTTTTTTCACTGTTATAGATTGAATAGCAGTTACTTGTCTGCAAGCGGGTGTCAGGCCTACAGCGTGCACTCTGCCAACCTCTTCAAGTGCACATTGCCACTCATATCTGGTGTCACCATAGCGTGCATTTAAAACCAAAAAACTTTTTTCACTGTTATAGATTGAATAGCAGTTACTTGTCTTCAAGCGGGTTTGTCAGGCCTACAGCATGTACTCTGCCAACCTCTGCAAGTGCACATTGCCACTCATATCTGGTGTCACAATAGCGTGCATTTAAAACCCAAAAACTTTTTTCACTGTTATAGATTGAATAGCAGTTACTTGTCTGCAAGCGGGTGTCAGGCCTACAGCGTGTACTCTGCCAACCTTTGCAACTGCACATTGCCATTCATATCTGTTGTCACAATAGCGTGCATTTAAAACCCCAAAACTTTTTTCACTGTTATAGATTGAATAGCAGTTACTTGTCTGCAAGCGTGTGTCAGGCCTACAGCGTGTACTCTGCCAACCTCTGCAAGTGCACATTGCCACTCATATCTGGTGTCACAATAGCGTGCATTTAAACCCAAAAAACTTTTTCACTGTTATAGATTGAATAGCAGTTAGTTGTCTTCAAGCTGGTGTGTCAGGCCTTCAGTGTGTACTCTGCCAACTTCTGCAAGTGCACATTGCCACTCATATCTGGTGTCAAAATAGCGTGCATTTAAAACCCAAAAACTTTTTTCACTGTTATAGATTGAATAGCAGTTACTTGTCTGCAAGCGGGTGTCAGGCCTACAGCGTGCACTCTGCCAACCTCTTCAAGTGCACATTGCCACTCATATCTGGTGTCACCATAGCGTGCATTTAAAACCAAAAAACTTTTTTCACTGTTATAGATTGAATAGCAGTTACTTGTCTTCAAGCGGGTTTGTCAGGCCTACAGCATGTACTCTGCCAACCTCTGCAAGTGCACATTGCCACTCATATCTGGTGTCACAATAGCGTGCATTTAAAACCCAAAAACTTTTTTCACTGTTATAGATTGAATAGCAGTTACTTGTCTGCAAGCGGGTGTCAGGCCTACAGCGTGTACTCTGCCAACCTTTGCAACTGCACATTGCCATTCATATCTGTTGTCACAATAGCGTGCATTTAAAACCCCAAAACTTTTTTCACTGTTATAGATTGAATAGCAGTTACTTGTCTGCAAGCGTGTGTCAGGCCTACAGCGTGTACTCTGCCAACCTCTGCAAGTGCACATTGCCACTCATATCTGGTGTCACAATAGCGTGCATTTAAACCCAAAAAACTTTTTCACTGTTATAGATTGAATAGCAGTTAGTTGTCTTCAAGCTGGTGTGTCAGGCCTTCAGTGTGTACTCTGCCAACTTCTGCAAGTGCACATTGCCACTCATATCTGGTGTCAAAATAGCGTGCATTTAAAACCCAAAAACTTTTTTCACTGTTATAGATTGAATAGCAGTTACTTGTCTGCAAGCGGGTGTCAGGCCTACAGCGTGTACTCTGCCAACCTTTGCAACTGCACATTGCCATTCATATCTGTTGTCACAATAGCGTGCATTTAAAACCCCAAAACTTTTTTCACTGTTTTAGATTGAATAGCAGTTACTTGTCTGCAAGCGGGTGTCAGGCCTTCAGCGTGTACTCTGCCAACCTCTTCAAGTGCACATTGCCACTCATATCTGGTGTCACAATAGCGTGCATTTAAAACCAAAAAACTTTTTCACTGTTATAGATTGAATAGCAGTTAGTTGTCTTCAAGCTGGTGTGTCAGGCCTTCAGTGTGTACTCTGCCAACTTCTGCAAGTGCACATTGCCACTCATATCTGGTGTCACAATAGCGTGCATTTAAAACCCCAAAACTTTTTTCACTGTTATAGATTGAATAGCAGTTACTTGTCTGCAAGCGGGTGTCAGGCCTACAGCGTGTACTCTGCCAACCTTTGCAACTGCACATTGCCATTCTTATCTGGTGTCACAATAGCGTGCATTTAAAACCAAAAAACTTTTTTCACTGTTATAGATTGAATAGCAGTTACTTGTCTGCAAGCGTGTGTCAGGCCTACAGCGTGTACTCTGCCAACCTCTGCAAGTGCACATTGCCACTCATATCTGGTGTCACAATAGCGTGCATTTAAAACCCAAAAACTTTTTTCACTGTTATTGATTGAATAGCAGTTACTTGTCTGCAAGCGGGTGTCAGGCCTACAGCGTGTACTCTGCCAACCTATGCAACTGCACATTGCCATTCATATCTGTTGTCACAATAGCATGCATTTAAAACCAAAAAACTGTTTTCACTGTTATAGATTGAATAGCAGTTACTTGTCTGCAAGCGTGTGTCAGGCCTACAGCGTGTACTCTGCCAACTTCTGCAAGTGCACATTGCCACTCATATCTGGTGTCACAATAGTGTGCATTTAAAACCCAAAAACTTTTTTTACTGTTATAGATTGAATAGCAGTTAGTTGTCTTCAAGCGGGTGTGTCAGGCCTACAGCGTATACTCTGCCAACCTCTGCAAGTGCACATTGCCACTCATATCTGGTGTCAAAATAGCGTGCATTTAAAACCCACAAACTTTTTTCACTGTTATAGATTGAATAGCAGTTACTTGTCTGCAAGCGGGTGTCAGGCCTACAGCGTGTACTCTGCCAACTTCTGTAACTGCACATTGCCACTCATATCTGGTGTCACAATAGTGTGCATTTAAAACCCAAAAACTTTTTTTACTGTTATAGATTGAATAGCTGTTACTTGTCTGCAAGCGGGTGTCAGGCCTACAGCGTGTACTCTGCCAACTTCTGCAAGTGCACATTGCCACTCATATCTGGTGTCACAATAGTGTGCATTTAAAACCCCAAAACTTTTTTTACTGTTATAGATTGAATTGAAGTTATTTGTCTTCAAGCGGGTGTGTCAGGCCTACAGCATGTACTCTGCCAACCTCTGCAAGTGCACATTGCCACTCATATCTGGTGTCACAATAGCGTGCATTTAAAACCCAAAAACTTTTTTCACTGTTATAGATTGAATAGCAGTTACTTGTCTGCAAGCGTGTGTCAGGCCTACAGCGTGTACTCTGCCAACCTCTGCAAGTGCACATTGCCACTCATATCTGGTGTCACAATAGCGTGCATTTAAAACCCAAAAACTTTTTTCACTGTTATAGATTGAATAGCAGTTACTTGTCTGCAAGCGGGTGTCAGGCCTACAGCGTGTACTCTGCCAACCTATGCAACTGCACATTGCCATTCATATCTGTTGTCACAATAGCGTGCATTTAAAACCAAAAAACTGTTTTCACTGTTATAGATTGAATAGCAGTTACTTGTCTGCAAGCGTGTGTCAGGCCTACAGCGTGTACTCTGCCAACTTCTGCAAGTGCACATTGCCACTCATATCTGGTGTCACAATAGTGTGCATTTAAAACCCAAAAACTTTTTTTACTTTTATAGATTGAATAGCAGTTAGTTGTCTTCAAGCGGGTGTGTCAGGCCTACAGCGTATACTCTGCCAACCTCTGCAAGTGCACATTGCCACTCATATCTGGTGTCAAAATAGCGTGCATTTAAAACCCACAAACTTTTTTCACTGTTATAGATTGAATAGCAGTTACTTGTCTGCAAGCGGGTGTCAGGCCTACAGCGTGTACTCTGCCAACTTCTGTAACTGCACATTGCCACTCATATCTGGTGTCACAATAGTGTGCATTTAAAACCCAAAAACTTTTTTTACTGTTATAGATTGAATAGCTGTTACTTGTCTGCAAGCGGGTGTCAGGCCTACAGCGTGTACTCTGCCAACTTCTGCAAGTGCACATTGCCACTCATATCTGGTGTCACAATAGTGTGCATTTAAAACCCCAAAACTTTTTTTACTGTTATAGATTGAATTGAAGTTATTTGTCTTCAAGCGGGTGTGTCAGGCCTACAGCATGTACTCTGCCAACCTCTGCAAGTGCACATTGCCACTCATATCTGGTGTCACAATAGCGTGCATTTAAAACCCAAAAACTTTTTTCACTGTTATAGATTGAATAGCAGTTACTTGTCTGCAAGCGTGTGTCAGGCCTACAGCGTGTACTCTGCCAACCTCTGCAAGTGCACATTGCCACTCATATCTGGTGTCACAATAGCGTGCATTTAAAACCCAAAAACTTTTTTCACTGTTATAGATTGAATAGCAGTTACTTGTCTGCAAGCGGGTGTCAGGCCTACAGCGTGTACTCTGCCAACCTATGCAACTGCACATTGCCATTCATATCTGTTGTCACAATAGCGTGCATTTAAAACCAAAAAACTGTTTTCACTGTTATAGATTGAATAGCAGTTACTTGTCTGCAAGCGTGTGTCAGGCCTACAGCGTGTACTCTGCCAACTTCTGCAAGTGCACATTGCCACTCATATCTGGTGTCACAATAGTGTGCATTTAAAACCCAAAAACTTTTTTTACTGTTATAGATTGAATAGCAGTTAGTTGTCTTCAAGCGGGTGTGTCAGGCCTACAGCGTATACTCTGCCAACCTCTGCAAGTGCACATTGCCACTCATATCTGGTGTCACAATAGCGTGCATTTAAAACCCACAAACTTTTTTCACTGTTATAGATTGAATAGCAGTTACTTGTCTGCAAGCGGGTGTCAGGCCTACAGCGTGTACTCTGCCAACCTCTGCAAGTGCACATTGCCACTCATATCTGGTGTCACAATAGCGTGCATTTAAATCCAAAAAACAGTTTTCACTGTTATAGATTGAATAGCAGTTACTTGTCTGCAAGCGGGTGTCAGGCCTACAGCGTGTACTCTGCCAACTTCTGCAAGTGCACATTGCCACTCATATCTGGTGTCACAATAGTGTGCATTTAAAACCCAAAAACTTTTTTTACTGTTATAGATTGAATAGCAGTTAGTTGTCTTCAAGCGGGTGAGTCAGGCCTACAGCGTATACTCTGCCAACCTCTGCAAGTGCACATTGCCACTCATATCTGGTGTCACAATAGCGTGCATTTAAAACCCAAAAACTTTTTTCACTGTTATAGATTGAATAGCAGTTACTTGTCTGCAAGCGGGTGTCAGGCCTACAGCGTGTACTCTGCCAACTTCTGCAAGTGCACATTGCCACTCATATCTGGTGTCACAATAGTGTGCATTTAAAACCCCAAAACTTTTTTTACTGTTATAGATTGAATAGCAGTTAGTTGTCTTCAAGCGGGTGTGTCAGGCCTACAGCATGTACTCTGCCAACCTCTGCAAGTGCACATTGCCACTCATATCTGGTGTCACAATAGCGTGCATTTAAAACCCAAAAACTTTTTTCACTGTTATAGATTGAATAGCAGTTACTTGTCTGCAAGCGGGTGTCAGGCCTACAGCGTGTACTCTGCCAACCTTTGCAACTGCACATTGCCATTCATATCTGTTGTCACAATAGCGTGCATTTAAAACCCCAAAACTTTTTTCACTGTTATAGATTGAATAGCAGTTACTTGTCTGCAAGCGGGTGTCAGGCCTACAGCGTGTACTCTGCCAACTTCTGCAAGTGCACATTGCCACTCATATCTGGTGTCACAATAGCATGCATTTAAAACCCCAAAACTTTTCACTGTTGTAGATTGAATAGCAGTTACTTGTCTGCAAGCGGGTGTCAGGCCTACAGCGTGTACTTTGCCAACCTCTGCAAGTGCACATTGCCACTCATATCTGGTGTCACAATAGCGTGCATTTAAAACCAAAAAACTTTTTTCACTGTTATAGATTGAATAGCAGTTACTTGTCTGCAAGCGGGTGTCAGGCCTACAGCGTGCACTCTGCCAACCTCTTCAAGTGCACATTGCCACTCATATCTGGTGTCACCATAGCGTGCATTTAAAACCAAAAAACTTTTTTCACTGTTATAGATTGAATAGCAGTTACTTGTCTTCAAGCGGGTGTGTCAGGCCTACAGCGTGTACTCTGCCAACCTCTGCAAGTGCACATTGCCACTCATATCTGGTGTCACAATAGCATGCATTTAAAACCAAAAAACTTTTTTCACTGTTATAGATTGAATAGCAGTTACTTGTCTTCAAGCGGGTGTGTCAGGCCTACAGCGTGTACTCTGCCAACCTCTGCAAGTGCACATTGCCACTCATATCTGGTGTCACAATAGCGTGCATTTAAACCCAAAAACTTTTTTCACTGTTTTAGATTGAATAGCAGTTACTTGTCTGCAAGCGGGTGTCAGGCCTACAGCGTGTACTCTGCCAACCTCTTCAAGTGCACATTGCCACTCATATCTGGTGTCACAATAGCGTGCATTTAAAACCAAAAAACTTTTTCACTGTTATAGATTGAATAGCAGTTAGTTGTCTTCAAGCTGGTGTGTCAGGCCTTCAGTGTGTACTCTGCCAACCTCTGCAAGTGCACATTGCCACTCATATCTGGTGTCACAATAGCGTGCATTTAAAACCCAAAAACTTTTTTCACTGTTATAGATTGAATAGCAGTTACTTGTCTGCATGCGGGTGCCAGGCCTACAGCGTGTACTCTGCCAACCTTTGCAACTGCACATTGCCATTCATATCTGATGTCACAATAGCGTGCATTTAAAACCCAAAAACTTTTTTCACTGTTATAGATTGAATAGCAGTTACTTGTCTGCAAGCGTGTGTCAGGCCTACAGCGTGTACTCTGCCAACCTCTGCAAGTGCACATTGACACTCATAGCTGGTGTCACAATAGTGTGCATTTAAAACCCAAAAACTTTTTTTACTGTTATAGATTGAATAGCAGTTACTTGTCTGCAAGCGGGTGTCAGGCCTACAGCGTGTACTCTGCCAACCTTTTCAACTGCACATTGCCATTCATATCTGTTGTCACAATAGAGTGCATTTAAAACCCCAAAACTGTTTTCACTGTTATAGATTGAATAGCAGTTACTTGTCTGCAAGCGTGTGTCAGGCCTACAGCGTGTACTCTGCCAACTTCTGCAAGTGCACATTGCCACTCATATCTGGTGTCACAATAGCATGCATTTAAAACCCCAAAACTTTTCACTGTTATAGATTGAATAGCAGTTACTTGTCTGCAAGCGGTTGTCAGGCCTACAGCGTGTACTTTGCCAACCTCTGCAAGTGCACATTGCCACTCATATCTGGTGTCACAATAGCGTGCATTTAAAACCCAAAAACTTTTTTCACTGTTATAGATTGAATAGCAGTTACTTGTCTGCAAGCGGGTGTCAGGCCTACAGTGTGCACTCTGCCAACCTCTTCAAGTGCACATTGCCACTCATATCTGGTGTCACCATAGCGTGCATTTAAAACCAAAAAACTTTTTTCACTGTTATAGATTGATTAGCAGTTAGTTGTCTTCAAGCGGGTGTGTCAGGCCTACAGCGTGTACTCTGCCAACCTCTGCAAGTGCACATTGCCACTCATATCTGGTGTCACAATAGCATGCATTTAAAACCAAAAAACTTTTTTCACTGTTATAGATTGAATAGCAGTTACTTGTCTTCAAGCGGGTGTGTCAGGCCTACAGCGTGTACTCTGCCAACCTCTGCAAGTGCACATTGCCACTCAAATCTGGTGTCACAATAGCGTGCATTTAAACCCAAAAACTTTTTTCACTGTTTTAGATTGAATAGCAGTTACTTGTCTGCAAGCGGGTGTCAGGCCTACAGCGTGTACTCTGCCAACCTCTTCAAGTGCACATTGCCACTCATATCTGGTGTCACAATAGCGTGCATTTAAAACCAAAAATCTTTTTCACTGTTATAGATTGAATAGCAGTTAGTTGTCTTCAAGCTGGTGTGTCAGGCCTTCAGTGTGTACTCTGCCAACCTCTTCAAGTGCACATTGCCACTCATATCTGGTGTCACAATAGCGTGCATTTAAAACCAAAAAACTTTTTCACTGTTATAGATTGAATAGCAGTTAGTTGTCTTCAAGCGGGTGTGTCAGGCCTACATCGTGTACTCTGCCAACCTCTGCAAGTACACATTACCACTCATATCTGGTGTCACAATAGCGTGCATTTAAAACCCAAAAACTTTTTTCACTGTTATAGATTGAATAGCAGTTACTTGTCTGCAAGCGGGTGAGTCAGGCCTACAGCGTATACTCTGCCAACCTCTGCAAGTGCACATTGCCACTCATATCTGGTGTCACAAAGCGTGCATTTAAAACCCAAAAACTTTTTTCACTGTTATAGATTGAATAGCAGTTACTTGTCTGCAAGCGGGTGTCAGGCCTACAGCGTGTACTCTGCCAACTTCTGCAAGTGCACATTGCCACTCATATCTGGTGTCACAATAGTGTGCATTTAAAACCCCAAAACTTTTTTTACTGTTATAGATTGAATAGCAGTTAGTTGTCTTCAAGCGGGTGTGTCAGGCCTACAGCATGTACTCTGCCAACCTCTGCAAGTGCACATTGCCACTCATATCTGGTGTCACAATAGCGTGCATTTAAAACCCAAAAACTTTTTTCACTGTTATAGATTGAATAGCAGTTACTTGTCTGCAAGCGGGTGTCAGGCCTACAGCGTGTACTCTGCCAACCTTTGCAACTGCACATTGCCATTCATATCTGTTGTCACAATAGCGTGCATTTAAAACCCCAAAACTTTTTTCACTGTTATAGATTGAATAGCAGTTACTTGTCTGCAAGCGTGTGTCAGGCCTACAGCGTGTACTCTGCCAACTTCTGCAAGTGCACATTGCCACTCATATCTGGTGTCACAATAGCATGCATTTAAAACCCCAAAACTTTTCACTGTTGTAGATTGAATAGCAGTTACTTGTCTGCAAGCGGGTGTCAGGCCTACAGCGTGTACTTTGCCAACCTCTGCAAGTGCACATTGCCACTCATATCTGGTGTCACAATAGCGTGCATTTAAAACCAAAAAACTTTTTTCACTGTTATAGATTGAATAGCAGTTACTTGTCTGCAAGCGGGTGTCAGGCCTACAGCGTGCACTCTGCCAACCTCTTCAAGTGCACATTGCCACTCATATCTGGTGTCACCATAGCGTGCATTTAAAACCAAAAAACTTTTTTCACTGTTATAGATTGAAT
Organism: Pelobates fuscus; assembly: GCF_036172605.1. Classification (NCBI taxonomy): domain Eukaryota; kingdom Metazoa; phylum Chordata; class Amphibia; order Anura; family Pelobatidae; genus Pelobates; species Pelobates fuscus. The sequence goes on from NC_086327.1 coordinate 57,237,532, forward strand.
AGCAGTTACTTGTCTTCAAGCGGGTGTGTCAGGCCTACAGCGTGTACTCTGCCAACCTCTGCAAGTGCACATTGCCACTCATATCTGGTGTCACAATAGCATGCATTTAAAACCAAAAAACTTTTTTCACTGTTATAGATTGAATAGCAGTTACTTGTCTTCAAGCGGGTGTGTCAGGCCTACAGCGTGTACTCTGCCAACCTCTGCAAGTGCACATTGCCACTCATATCTGGTGTCACAATAGCGTGCATTTAAACCCAAAAACTTTTTTCACTGTTTTAGATTGAATAGCAGTTACTTGTCTGCAAGCGGGTGTCAGGCCTACAGCGTGTACTCTGCCAACCTCTTCAAGTGCACATTGCCACTCATATCTGGTGTCACAATAGCGTGCATTTAAAACCAAAAAACTTTTTCACTGTTATAGATTGAATAGCAGTTAGTTGTCTTCAAGCTGGTGTGTCAGGCCTTCAGTGTGTACTCTGCCAACCTCTGCAAGTGCACATTGCCACTCATATCTGGTGTCACAATAGCGTGCATTTAAAACCAAAAAACTTTTTTCACTGTTATAGATTGAATAGCAGTTACTTGTCTTCAAGCGGGTGTGTCAGGCCTACAGCGTGTACTCTGCCAACCTCTGCAAGTGCACATTGCCACTCATATCTGGTGTCACAATAGCATGCATTTAAAACCAAAAAACTTTTTTCACTGTTATAGATTGAATAGCAGTTACTTGTCTTCAAGCGGGTGTGTCAGGCCTACAGCGTGTACTCTGCCAACCTCTGCAAGTGCACATTGCCACTCATATCTGGTGTCACAATAGCGTGCATTTAAACCCAAAAACTTTTTTCACTGTTTTAGATTGAATAGCAGTTACTTGTCTGCAAGCGGGTGTCAGGCCTACAGCGTGTACTCTGCCAACCTCTTCAAGTGCACATTGCCACTCATATCTGGTGTCACAATAGCGTGCATTTAAAACCAAAAAACTTTTTCACTGTTATAGATTGAATAGCAGTTAGTTGTCTTCAAGCTGGTGTGTCAGGCCTTCAGTGTGTACTCTGCCAACCTCTGCAAGTGCACATTGCCACTCATATCTGGTGTCACAATAGCGTGCATTTAAAACCCAAAAACTTTTTTCACTGTTATAGATTGAATAGCAGTTACTTGTCTGCATGCGGGTGCCAGGCCTACAGCGTGTACTCTGCCAACCTTTGCAACTGCACATTGCCATTCATATCTGATGTCACAATAGCGTGCATTTAAAACCCAAAAACTTTTTTCACTGTTATAGATTGAATAGCAGTTACTTGTCTGCAAGCGTGTGTCAGGCCTACAGCGTGTACTCTGCCAACCTCTGCAAGTGCACATTGACACTCATAGCTGGTGTCACAATAGTGTGCATTTAAAACCCAAAAACTTTTTTTACTGTTATAGATTGAATAGCAGTTACTTGTCTGCAAGCGGGTGTCAGGCCTACAGCGTGTACTCTGCCAACCTTTTCAACTGCACATTGCCATTCATATCTGTTGTCACAATAGAGTGCATTTAAAACCCCAAAACTTTTTTCACTGTTATAGATTGAATAGCAGTTACTTGTCTGCAAGCGTGTGTCAGGCCTACAGCGTGTACTCTGCCAACTTCTGCAAGTGCACATTGCCACTCATATCTGGTGTCACAATAGCATGCATTTAAAACCCCAAAACTTTTCACTGTTATAGATTGAATAGCAGTTACTTGTCTGCAAGCGGGTGTCAGGCCTACAGCGTGTACTTTGCCAACCTCTGCAAGTGCACATTGCCACTCATATCTGGTGTCACAATAGCGTGCATTTAAAACCCAAAAACTTTTTTCACTGTTATAGATTGAATAGCAGTTACTTGTCTGCAAGCGGGTGTCAGGCCTACAGTGTGCACTCTGCCAACCTCTTCAAGTGCACATTGCCACTCATATCTGGTGTCACCATAGCGTGCATTTAAAACCAAAAAACTTTTTTCACTGTTATAGATTGATTAGCAGTTAGTTGTCTTCAAGCGGGTGTGTCAGGCCTACAGCGTGTACTCTGCCAACCTCTGCAAGTGCACATTGCCACTCATATCTGGTGTCACAATAGCATGCATTTAAAACCAAAAAACTTTTTTCACTGTTATAGATTGAATAGCAGTTACTTGTCTTCAAGCGGGTGTGTCAGGCCTACAGCGTGTACTCTGCCAACCTCTGCAAGTGCACATTGCCACTCAAATCTGGTGTCACAATAGCGTGCATTTAAACCCAAAAACTTTTTTCACTGTTTTAGATTGAATAGCAGTTACTTGTCTGCAAGCGGGTGTCAGGCCTACAGCGTGTACTCTGCCAACCTCTTCAAGTGCACATTGCCACTCATATCTGGTGTCACAATAGCGTGCATTTAAAACCAAAAAACTTTTTCACTGTTATAGATTGAATAGCAGTTAGTTGTCTTCAAGCTGGTGTGTCAGGCCTTCAGTGTGTACTCTGCCAACCTCTTCAAGTGCACATTGCCACTCATATCTGGTGTCACAATAGCGTGCATTTAAAACCAAAAAACTTTTTCACTGTTATAGATTGAATAGCAGTTAGTTGTCTTCAAGCGGGTGTGTCAGGCCTACATCGTGTACTCTGCCAACCTCTGCAAGTACACATTACCACTCATATCTGGTGTCACAATAGCGTGCATTTAAAACCCAAAAACTTTTTTCACTGTTATAGATTGAATAGCAGTTACTTGTCTGCAAGCGGGTGTCAGGCCTACAGCGTGTACTCTGCCAACCTCTTCAAGTGCACATTGCCACTCATATCTGGTGTCACAATAGCATGCATTTAAAACCAAAAAACTTTTTTCACTGTTATAGATTGAATAGCAGTTACTTGTCTGCAAGCGGTGTCAGGCCTACAGCGTGTACTCTGCTAACCTCTGCAAGTGCACTTTGACACTCATATCTGGTGTCACAATAGTGTGCATTTAAAACTGAAAAACTTTTTTTACTGTTATAGATTGAATAGCAGTTAGTTGTCTTCAAGCGGGTGTGTCAGGCCTACAGCGTGTACTCTGCCAACATCTGCAAGTACAAATTGCCACTCATATCTGGTGTCACAATAGCGTGCATTTAAAACCAAAAAACTTTTTTCACTGTTATAGATTGAATAGCAGTTACTGGTCTTCAAGCGGGTGTGTCAGGCCTACAGCGTGTACTTTGCCAACCTCAGCAAGTGCACATTGCCACTCATATCTGGTGTCACAATAGCGTGCATTTAAAACCCAAAAACTTTTTTCACTGTTTTAGATTGAATAGCAGTTACTTGTCTGCAAGCGAGTGTCAGGCCTACAGCGTGTACTCTGCCAACCTCTTCAAGTGCACATTGCCACTCATATCTGGTGTCACAATAGCATGCATTTAAAACCAAAAAACTTTTTTCACTGTTATAGATTGAATAGCAGTTACTTGTCTTCAAGCGGGTGTGTCAGGCCTTCAGCGTGTACTCTGCCAACCTCTTCAAGTGCACATTGCCACTCATATCTGGTGTCACAATAGTGTGCATTTAAAACCCAAAAACTTTTTTTACTGTTATAGATTGAATAGCAGTTAGTTGTCTTCAAGCGGGTGTGTCAGACCTACAGCGTATACTCTGCCAACCTCTGCAAGTGCACATTGCCACTCATATCTGGTGTCACAATAGCGTGCATTTAAAACCCACAAACTTTTTTCACTGTTATAGATTGAATAGCAGTTACTTGTCTGCAAGCGGGTGTCAGGCCTACAGCGTGTACTCTGCCAACTTCTGCAAGTGCACATTGCCACTCATATCTGGTGTCACAATAGTGTGCATTTAAAACCCCAAAACTTTTTTTACTGTTATAGATTGAATAGCAGTTAGTTGTCTTCAAGCGGGTGTGTCAGGCCTACAGCATGTACTCTGCCAACCTCTGCAAGTGCACATTGCCACTCATATCTGGTGTCACAATAGCGTGCATTTAAAACCCAAAAACTTTTTTCACTGTTATAGATTGAATAGCAGTTAGTTGTCTTCAAGCGGGTGTGTCAGGCCTACAGCATGTACTCTGCCAACCTCTGCAAGTGCACATTGCCACTCATATCTGGTGTCACAATAGCGTGCATTTAAAACCCAAAAACTTTTTTCACTGTTATAGATTGAATAGCAGTTACTTGTCTGCAAGCGGGTGTCAGGCCTTCAGCGTGTACTCTGCCAATCTCTTCAAGTGCACATTGCCACTCATATCTGGTGTCACAATAGCGTGCATTTAAAACCCAAAAACTTTTTTCACTGTTATAGATTGAATAGCAGTTACTTGTCTGCAAGCGTGTGTCAGGCCTACAGCGTGTACTCTGCCAACCTCTGCAAGTGCACATTGCCACTCATATCTGGTGTCACAATAGCGTGCATTTAAAACCCAAAAACTTTTTTCACTGTTATAGATTGAATAGCAGTTACTTGTCTGCAAGCGGGTGTCAGGCCTACAGTGTGTACTCTGCCAACCTTTGAAACTGCACATTGCCATTCATATCTGGTGTCACAATAGCGTGCATTTAAAACCAAAAAACTTTTTTCACTGTTATAGATTGAATAGCAGTTACTTGTCTGCAAGCGTGTGTCAGGCCTACAGCGTGTACTCTGCCTACCTCTGCAAGTGCACATTGACACTCATATCTGGTGTCACAATAGTGTGCATTTAAAACCCAAAAACTTTTTTTACTGTTATAGATTGAATAGCAGTTAGTTGTCTTCAAGCGGGTGTGTCAGGCCTACATCGTGTACTCTGCCAACCTCTGCAAGTACACATTACCACTCATATCTGGTGTCACAATAGCGTGCATTTAAAACCAAAAAACTTTTTTCACTGTTATAGATTGAATAGCAGTTACTTGTCTGCAAGCGGTGTCAGGCCTACAGCGTGTACTCTGCTAACCTCTGCAAGTGCACTTTGACACTCATATCTGGTGTCACAATAGTGTGCATTTAAAACTGAAAAACTTTTTTTACTGTTATAGATTGAATAGCAGTTAGTTGTCTTCAAGCGGGTGTGTCAGGCCTACAGCGTGTACTCTGCCAACCTCTTCAAGTGCACATTGCCACTCATATCTGGTGTCACAATAGCGTGCATTTAAAACCAAAAAACTTTTTTCACTGTTATAGATTGAATAGCAGTTACTGGTCTTCAAGCGGGTGTGTCAGGCCTACAGCGTGTACTTTGCCAACCTCAGCAAGTGCACATTGCCACTCATATCTGGTGTCACAATAGCGTGCATTTAAAACCCAAAAACTTTTTTCACTGTTTTAGATTGAATAGCAGTTACTTGTCTGCAAGCGGGTGTGTCAGGCCTTCAGCGTGTACTCTGCCAACCTCTTCAAGTGCACATTGCCACTCATATCTGGTGTCACAATAGCGTGCATTTAAAACCAAAAAACTTTTTCACTGTTATAGATTGAATAGCAGTTAGTTGTCTTCAAGCTGGTGTGTCAGGCCTTCAGTGTGTACTCTGCCAACTTCTGCAAGTGCACATTGCCACTCATATCTGGTGTCACAATAGGGGGCATTTAAAACCCAAAAACTTTTTTCACTGTTATAGATTGAATAGCAGTTACTTGTCTGCATGCGGGTGTCAGGCCTACAGCGTGTACTCTGCCAACCTCTGCAAGTGCACAGTGACACTCATAGCTGGTGTCACAATAGCGTGCATTTAAAACCCAAAAACTTTTTTTTACTGTTATAGATTGAATAGCAGTTAGTTGTCTTCAAGCGGGTGTGTCAGGCCTACAGCGTGTAGTCTGCCAACCTCTGCAAGTGCACATTGCCACTCATATCTGGTGTCACAATAGCGTGCATTTAAAACCCCAAAACTTTTTTCACTGTTATAGATTGAATAGCAGTTACTTGTCTGCAAGCGGGTGTCAGGCCTACAGCGTGTACTCTGCCAACCTTTGCAACTGCACATTGCCATTCTTATCTGGTGTCACAATAGCGTGCATTTAAAACCAAAAAACTGTTTTCACTGTTATAGATTGAATAGCAGTTACTTGTCTGCAAGCGGGTGTCAGGCCTACAGCGTGTACTCTGCCAACTTCTGCAAGTGCACATTGCCACTCATATCTGGTGTCACAATAGTGTGCATTTAAACCCCAAAAACTTTTTTTACTGTTATAGATTGAATAGCAGTTAGTTGTCTTCAAGCGGGTGTGTCAGGCCTACAGCGTATACTCTGCCAACCTCTGCAAGTGCACATTGCCACTCATATCTGGTGTCACAATAGCGTGCATTTAAAACCCACAAACTTTTTTCACTGTTATAGATTGAATAGCAGTTAGTTGTCTTCAAGCGGGTGTGTCAGGCCTACAGCATGTACTCTGCCAACCTCTGCAAGTGCACATTGCCACTCATATCTGGTGTCACAATAGCGTGCATTTAAAACCCAAAAACTTTTTTCACTGTTATAGATTGAATAGCAGTTACTTGTCTGCAAGCGGGTGTCAGGCCTTCAGCGTGTACTCTGCCAATCTCTTCAAGTGCACATTGCCACTCATATCTGGTGTCACAATAGCGTGCATTTAAAACCCAAAAACTTTTTTCACTGTTATAGATTGAATAGCAGTTACTTGTCTGCAAGCGTGTGTCAGGCCTACAGCGTGTACTCTGCCAACCTCTGCAAGTGCACATTGCCACTCATATCTGGTGTCACAATAGCGTGCATTTAAAACCCAAAAACTTTTTTCACTGTTATAGATTGAATAGCAGTTACTTGTCTGCAAGCGGGTGTCAGGCCTACAGTGTGTACTCTGCCAACCTTTGAAACTGCACATTGCCATTCATATCTGGTGTCACAATAGCGTGCATTTAAAACCAAAAAACTTTTTTCACTGTTATAGATTGAATAGCAGTTACTTGTCTGCAAGCGTGTGTCAGGCCTACAGCGTGTACTCTGCCTACCTCTGCAAGTGCACATTGACACTCATATCTGGTGTCACAATAGTGTGCATTTAAAACCCAAAAACTTTTTTTACTGTTATAGATTGAATAGCAGTTAGTTGTCTTCAAGCGGGTGTGTCAGGCCTACATCGTGTACTCTGCCAACCTCTGCAAGTACACATTACCACTCATATCTGGTGTCACAATAGCGTGCATTTAAAACCAAAAAACTTTTTTCACTGTTATAGATTGAATAGCAGTTACTTGTCTGCAAGCGGTGTCAGGCCTACAGCGTGTACTCTGCTAACCTCTGCAAGTGCACTTTGACACTCATATCTGGTGTCACAATAGTGTGCATTTAAAACTGAAAAACTTTTTTTACTGTTATAGATTGAATAGCAGTTAGTTGTCTTCAAGCGGGTGTGTCAGGCCTACAGCGTGTACTCTGCCAACCTCTTCAAGTGCACATTGCCACTCATATCTGGTGTCACAATAGCGTGCATTTAAAACCAAAAAACTTTTTTCACTGTTATAGATTGAATAGCAGTTACTGGTCTTCAAGCGGGTGTGTCAGGCCTACAGCGTGTACTTTGCCAACCTCAGCAAGTGCACATTGCCACTCATATCTGGTGTCACAATAGCGTGCATTTAAAACCCAAAAACTTTTTTCACTGTTTTAGATTGAATAGCAGTTACTTGTCTGCAAGCGAGTGTCAGGCCTACAGCGTGTACTCTGCCAACCTCTTCAAGTGCACATTGCCACTCATATCTGGTGTCACAATAGCATGCATTTAAAACCAAAAAACTTTTTTCACTGTTATAGATTGAATAGCAGTTACTTGTCTTCAAGCGGGTGTGTCAGGCCTTCAGCGTGTACTCTGCCAACCTCTTCAAGTGCACATTGCCACTCATATCTGGTGTCACAATAGCGTGCATTTAAAACCAAAAAACTTTTTCACTGTTATAGATTGAATAGCAGTTAGTTGTCTTCAAGCTGGTGTGTCAGGCCTTCAGTGTGTACTCTGCCAACTTCTGCAAGTGCACATTGCCACTCATATCTGGTGTCACAATAGGGGGCATTTAAAACCCAAAAACTTTTTTCACTGTTATAGATTGAATAGCAGTTACTTGTCTGCATGCGGGTGTCAGGCCTACAGCGTGTACTCTGCCAACTTCTGCAAGTGCACATTGCCACTCATATCTGGTGTCACAATAGCGTGCATTTAAAACCCACAAACTTTTTTCACTGTTATAGATTGAATAGCAGTTACTTGTCTGCAAGCGGGTGTCAGGCCTACAGCGTGTACTCTGCCAACTTCTGCAAGTGCACATTGCCACTCATATCTGGTGTCACAATAGTGTGCATTTAAAACCCCAAAACTTTTTTTACTGTTATAGATTGAATAGCAGTTAGTTGTCTTCAAGCGGGTGTGTCAGACCTACAGCGTATACTCTGCCAACCTCTGCAAGTGCACATTGCCACTCATATCTGGTGTCACAATAGCGTGCATTTAAAACCCACAAACTTTTTTCACTGTTATAGATTGAATAGCAGTTACTTGTCTGCAAGCGGGTGTCAGGCCTACAGCGTGTACTCTGCCAACTCTGCAAGTGCACATTGCCACTCATATCTGGTGTCACAATAGTGTGCATTTAAACCCCAAAAACCTTTTTTACTGTTATAGATTGAATAGCAGTTAGTTGTCTTCAAGCGGGTGTGTCAGGCCTACAGCGTATACTCTGCCAACCTCTGCAAGTGCACATTGCCACTCATATCTGGTGTCACAATAGCGTGCATTTAAAACCCACAAACTTTTTTCACTGTTATAGATTGAATAGCAGTTACTTGTCTGCAAGCGGGTGTCAGGCCTACAGCGTGTACTCTGCCAACTTCTGCAAGTGCACATTGCCACTCATATCTGGTGTCACAATAGTGTGCATTTAAAACCCCAAAACTTTTTTTACTGTTATAGATTGAATAGCAGTTAGTTGTCTTCAAGCGGGTGTGTCAGGCCTACAGCGTATACTCTGCCACCCTCTGCAAGTGCACATTGCCACTCATATCTGGTGTCACAATAGCGTGCATTTAAAACCCACAAACTTTTTTCACTGTTATAGATTGAATAGCAGTTACTTGTCTGCAAGCGGGTGTCAGGCCTACAGCGTGTACTCTGCCAACTTCTGCAAGTGCACATTGCCACTCATATCTGGTGTCACAATAGTGTGCATTTAAAACCCCAAAACTTTTTTTATTGTTATAGATTGAATAGCAGTTAGTTGTCTTCAAGCGGGTGTGTCAGGCCTACAGCATGTACTCTGCCAACCTCTGCAAGTGCACATTGCCACTCATATCTGGTGTCACAATAGGGTGCATTTAAAACCCAAAAACTTTTTTCACTGTTATAGATTGAATAGCAGTTAGTTGTCTTCAAGCGGGTGTGTCAGGCCTACAGCATGTACTCTGCCAACCTCTGCAAGTGCACATTGCCACTCATATTTGGTGTCACAATAGCGTGCATTTAAAACCCAAAAACTTTTTTCACTGTTATAGATTGAATAGCAGTTACTTGTCTGCAAGCGGGTGTCAGGCCTTCAGCGTGTACTCTGCCAATCTCTTCAAGTGCACATTGCCACTCATATCTGGTGTCACAATAGCGTGCATTTAAAACCCAAAAACTTTTTTCACTGTTATAGATTGAATAGCAGTTACTTGTCTGCATGCGGGTGTCAGGCCTACAGCGTCTACTCTGCCAACCTCTGCAAGTGCACATTGACACTTATAGCTGGTGTCACAATAGTGTGCATTTAAAACCCAAAAACTTTTTTTTACTGTTATAGATTGAATAGCAGTTAGTTGTCTTCAAGCGGGTGTGTCAGGCCTACAGTGTGCACTCTGCCAACCTCTTCAAGTGCACATTGCCACTCATATCTGGTGTCACCATAGCGTGCATTTAAAACCAAAAAACTTTTTTCACTGTTATAGATTGATTAGCAGTTAGTTGTCTTCAAGCGGGTGTGTCAGGCCTACAGCGTGTACTCTGCCAACCTCTGCAAGTGCACATTGCCACTCATATCTGGTGTCACAATAGCATGCATTTAAAACCAAAAAACTTTTTTCACTGTTATAGATTGAATAGCAGTTACTTGTCTTCAAGCGGGTGTGTCAGGCCTACAGCGTGTACTTTGCCAACCTCAGCAAGTGCACATTGCCACTCAAATCTGGTGTCACAATAGCGTGCATTTAAACCCAAAAACTTTTTTCACTGTTTTAGATTGAATAGCAGTTACTTGTCTGCAAGCGGGTGTCAGGCCTACAGCGTGTACTCTGCCAACCTCTTCAAGTGCACATTGCCACTCATATCTGGTGTCACAATAGCGTGCATTTAAAACCAAAAAACTTTTTCACTGTTATAGATTGAATAGCAGTTAGTTGTCTTCAAGCTGGTGTGTCAGGCCTTCAGTGTGTACTCTGCCAACCTCTTCAAGTGCACATTGCCACTCATATCTGGTGTCACAATAGCGTGCATTTAAAACCAAAAAACTTTTTCACTGTTATAGATTGAATAGCAGTTAGTTGTCTTCAAGCGGGTGTGTCAGGCCTACATCGTGTACTCTGCCAACCTCTGCAAGTACACATTACCACTCATATCTGGTGTCACAATAGCGTGCATTTAAAACCCAAAAACTTTTTTCACTGTTATAGATTGAATAGCAGTTACTTGTCTGCATGCGGGTGCCAGGCCTACAGCGTGTACTCTGCCAACCTTTGCAACTGCACATTGCCATTCATATCTGGTGTCACAATAGCGTGCATTTAAAACCCAAAAACTTTTTTCACTGTTATAGATTGAATAGCAGTTACTTGTCTGCAAGCGTGTGTCAGGCCTACAGCGTGTACTCTGCCAACCTCTGCAAGTGCACATTGAAACTCATAGCTGGTGTCACAATAGTGTGCATTTAAAACCCAAAAACTTTTTTTACTGTTATAGATTGAATAGCAGTTACTTGTCTGCAAGCGGGTGTCAGGCCTACAGCGTGTACTCTGCCAACCTTTTCAACTGCACATTGCCATTCATATCTGTTGTCACAATAGAGTGCATTTAAAACCCCAAAACTTTTTTCACTGTTATAGATTGAATAGCAGTTACTTGTCTGCAAGCGTGTGTCAGGCCTACAGCGTGTACTCTGCCAACTTCTGCAAGTGCACATTGCCACTCATATCTGGTGTCACAATAGCATGCATTTAAAACCCCAAAACTTTTCACTGTTATAGATTGAATAGCAGTTACTTGTCTGCAAGCGGGTGTCAGGCCTACAGCGTGTACTTTGCCAACCTCTGCAAGTGCACATTGCCACTCATATCTGGTGTCACAATAGCGTGCATTTAAAACCCAAAAACTTTTTTCACTGTTATAGATTGAATAGCAGTTACTTGTCTGCAAGCGGGTGTCAGGCCTACAGTGTGCACTCTGCCAACCTCTTCAAGTGCACATTGCCACTCATATCTGGTGTCACCATAGCGTGCATTTAAAACCAAAAAACTTTTTTCACTGTTATAGATTGATTAGCAGTTAGTTGTCTTCAAGCGGGTGTGTCAGGCCTACAGCGTGTACTCTGCCAACCTCTGCAAGTGCACATTGCCACTCATATCTGGTGTCACAATAGCATGCATTTAAAACCAAAAAACTTTTTTCACTGTTATAGATTGAATAGCAGTTACTTGTCTTCAAGCGGGTGTGTCAGGCCTACAGCGTGTACTCTGCCAACCTCTGCAAGTGCACATTGCCACTCAAATCTGGTGTCACAATAGCGTGCATTTAAACCCAAAAACTTTTTTCACTGTTTTAGATTGAATAGCAGTTACTTGTCTGCAAGCGGGTGTCAGGCCTACAGCGTGTACTCTGCCAACCTCTTCAAGTGCACATTGCCACTCATATCTGGTGTCACAATAGCGTGCATTTAAAACCAAAAAACTTTTTCACTGTTATAGATTGAATAGCAGTTAGTTGTCTTCAAGCTGGTGTGTCAGGCCTTCAGTGTGTACTCTGCCAACCTCTTCAAGTGCACATTGCCACTCATATCTGGTGTCACAATAGCGTGCATTTAAAACCAAAAAACTTTTTCACTGTTATAGATTGAATAGCAGTTAGTTGTCTTCAAGCGGGTGTGTCAGGCCTACATCGTGTACTCTGCCAACCTCTGCAAGTACACATTACCACTCATATCTGGTGTCACAATAGCGTGCATTTAAAACCCAAAAACTTTTTTCACTGTTATAGATTGAATAGCAGTTACTTGTCTGCAAGCGGGTGTCAGGCCTACAGCGTGTACTCTGCCAACCTCTTCAAGTGCACATTGCCACTCATATCTGGTGTCACAATAGCGTGCATTTAAAACCCAAAAACTTTTTTCACTGTTATAGATTGAATAGCAGTTACTTGTCTGCAAGCGGTGTCAGGCCTACAGCGTGTACTCTGCTAACCTCTGCAAGTGCACTTTGACACTCATATCTGGTGTCACAATAGTGTGCATTTAAAACTGAAAAACTTTTTTTACTGTTATAGATTGAATAGCAGTTAGTTGTCTTCAAGCGGGTGTGTCAGGCCTACAGCGTGTACTCTGCCAACCTCTGAAAGTACAAATTGCCACTCATATCTGGTGTCACAATAGCGTGCATTTAAAACCAAAAAACTTTTTTCACTGTTATAGATTGAATAGCAGTTACTGGTCTTCAAGCGGGTGTGTCAGGCCTACAGCGTGTACTTTGCCAACCTCAGCAAGTGCACATTGCCACTCATATCTGGTGTCACAATAGCGTGCATTTAAAACCCAAAAACTTTTTTCACTGTTTTAGATTGAATAGCAGTTACTTGTCTGCAAGCGAGTGTCAGGCCTACAGCGTGTACTCTGCCAACCTCTTCAAGTGCACATTGCCACTCATATCTGGTGTCACAATAGCATGCATTTAAAACCAAAAAACTTTTTTCACTGTTATAGATTGAATAGCAGTTACTTGTCTTCAAGCGGGTGTGTCAGGCCTTCAGCGTGTACTCTGCCAACCTCTTCAAGTGCACATTGCCACTCATATCTGGTGTCACAATAGCGTGCATTTAAAACCAAAAAACTTTTTCACTGTTATAGATTGAATAGCAGTTAGTTGTCTTCAAGCTGGTGTGTCAGGCCTTCAGTGTGTACTCTGCCAACCTCTTCAAGTGCACATTGCCACTCATATCTGGTGTCACAATAGCGTGCATTTAAAACCAAAAAACTTTTTCACTGTTATAGATTGAATAGCAGTTAGTTGTCTTCAAGCGGGTGTGTCAGACCTACAGCGTATACTCTGCCAACCTCTGCAAGTGCACATTGCCACTCATATCTGGTGTCACAATAGCGTGCATTTAAAACCCACAAACTTTTTTCACTGTTATAGATTGAATAGCAGTTACTTGTCTGCAAGCGGGTGTCAGGCCTACAGCGTGTACTCTGCCAACTTCTGCAAGTGCACATTGCCACTCATATCTGGTGTCACAATAGTGTGCATTTAAAACCCCAAAACTTTTTTTACTGTTATAGATTGAATAGCAGTTAGTTGTCTTCAAGCGGGTGTGTCAGACCTACAGCGTATACTCTGCCAACCTCTGCAAGTGCACATTGCCACTCATATCTGGTGTCACAATAGCGTGCATTTAAAACCCACAAACTTTTTTCACTGTTATAGATTGAATAGCAGTTACTTGTCTGCAAGCGGGTGTCAGGCCTACAGCGTGTACTCTGCCAACTTCTGCAAGTGCACATTGCCACTCATATCTGGTGTCACAATAGTGTGCATTTAAAACCCCAAAACTTTTTTTACTGTTATAGATTGAATAGCAGTTAGTTGTCTTCAAGCGGGTGTGTCAGGCCTACAGCGTATACTCTGCAAACCTCTGCAAGTGCACATTGCCACTCATATCTGGTGTCACAATAGCGTGCATTTAAAACCCACAAACTTTTTTCACTGTTATAGATTGAATAGCAGTTACTTGTCTGCAAGCGGGTGTCAGGCCTACAGCGTGTACTCTGCCAACTTCTGCAAGTGCACATTGCCACTCATATCTGGTGTCACAATAGTGTGCATTTAAAACCCCAAAACTTTTTTTACTGTTATAGATTGAATAGCAGTTAGTTGTCTTCAAGCGGGTGTGTCAGGCCTACAGCATGTACTCTGCCAACCTCTGCAAGTGCACATTGCCACTCATATCTGGTGTCACAATAGCGTGCATTTAAAACCCAAAAACTTTTTTCACTGTTATAGATTGAATAGCAGTTAGTTGTCTTCAAGCGGGTGTGTCAGGCCTACAGCATGTACTCTGCCAACCTCTGCAAGTGCACATTGCCACTCATATCTGGTGTCACAATAGCGTGCATTTAAAACCCAAAAACTTTTTTCACTGTTATAGATTGAATAGCAGTTACTTGTCTGCAAGCGGGTGTCAGGCCTTCAGCGTGTACTCTGCCAATCTCTTCAAGTGCACATTGCCACTCATATCTGGTGTCACAATAGCGTGCATTTAAAACCCAAAAACTTTTTTCACTGTTATAGATTGAATAGCAGTTACTTGTCTGCAAGCGTGTGTCAGGCCTACAGCGTGTACTCTGCCAACCTCTGCAAGTGCACATTGCCACTCATATCTGGTGTCACAATAGCGTGCATTTAAAACCCAAAAACTTTTTTCACTGTTATAGATTGAATAGCAGTTACTTGTCTGCAAGCGGGTGTCAGGCCTACAGTGTGTACTCTGCCAACCTTTGAAACTGCACATTGCCATTCATATCTGGTGTCACAATAGCGTGCATTTAAAACCAAAAAACTTTTTTCACTGTTATAGATTGAATAGCAGTTACTTGTCTGCAAGCGTGTGTCAGGCCTACAGCGTGTACTCTGCCTACCTCTGCAAGTGCACATTGACACTCATATCTGGTGTCACAATAGTGTGCATTTAAAACCCAAAAACTTTTTTTACTGTTATAGATTGAATAGCAGTTAGTTGTCTTCAAGCGGGTGTGTCAGGCCTACATCGTGTACTCTGCCAACCTCTGCAAGTACACATTACCACTCATATCTGGTGTCACAATAGCGTGCATTTAAAACCAAAAAACTTTTTTCACTGTTATAGATTGAATAGCAGTTACTTGTCTGCAAGCGGTGTCAGGCCTACAGCGTGTACTCTGCTAACCTCTGCAAGTGCACTTTGACACTCATATCTGGTGTCACAATAGTGTGCATTTAAAACTGAAAAACTTTTTTTACTGTTATAGATTGAATAGCAGTTAGTTGTCTTCAAGCGGGTGTGTCAGGCCTACAGCGTGTACTCTGCCAACCTCTTCAAGTGCACATTGCCACTCATATCTGGTGTCACAATAGCGTGCATTTAAAACCAAAAAACTTTTTTCACTGTTATAGATTGAATAGCAGTTACTGGTCTTCAAGCGGGTGTGTCAGGCCTACAGCGTGTACTTTGCCAACCTCAGCAAGTGCACATTGCCACTCATATCTGGTGTCACAATAGCGTGCATTTAAAACCCAAAAACTTTTTTCACTGTTTTAGATTGAATAGCAGTTACTTGTCTGCAAGCGAGTGTCAGGCCTACAGCGTGTACTCTGCCAACCTCTTCAAGTGCACATTGCCACTCATATCTGGTGTCACAATAGCATGCATTTAAAACCAAAAAACTTTTTTCACTGTTATAGATTGAATAGCAGTTACTTGTCTTCAAGCGGGTGTGTCAGGCCTTCAGCGTGTACTCTGCCAACCTCTTCAAGTGCACATTGCCACTCATATCTGGTGTCACAATAGCGTGCATTTAAAACCAAAAAACTTTTTCACTGTTATAGATTGAATAGCAGTTAGTTGTCTTCAAGCTGGTGTGTCAGGCCTTCAGTGTGTACTCTGCCAACTTCTGCAAGTGCACATTGCCACTCATATCTGGTGTCACAATAGGGGGCATTTAAAACCCAAAAACTTTTTTCACTGTTATAGATTGAATAGCAGTTACTTGTCTGCATGCGGGTGTCAGGCCTACAGCGTGTACTCTGCCAACCTCTGCAAGTGCACAGTGACACTCATAGCTGGTGTCACAATAGCGTGCATTTAAAACCCAAAAACTTTTTTTTACTGTTATAGATTGAATAGCAGTTAGTTGTCTTCAAGCGGGTGTGTCAGGCCTACAGCGTGTAGTCTGCCAACCTCTGCAAGTGCACATTGCCACTCATATCTGGTGTCACAATAGCGTGCATTTAAAACCCAAAAACTTTTTTCACTGTTATAGATTGAATAGCAGTTACTTGTCTGCAAGCGGGTGTCAGGCCTACAGCGTGTACTCTGCCAACCTTTGCAACTGCACATTGCCATTCTTATCTGGTGTCACAATAGCGTGCATTTAAAACCAAAAAACTGTTTTCACTGTTATAGATTGAATAGCAGTTACTTGTCTGCAAGCGGGTGTCAGGCCTACAGCGTGTACTCTGCCAACTTCTGCAAGTGCACATTGCCACTCATATCTGGTGTCACAATAGTGTGCATTTAAAACCCCAAAACTTTTTTTACTGTTATAGATTGAATAGCAGTTAGTTGTCTTCAAGCGGGTGTGTCAGGCCTACAGCGTATACTCTGCAAACCTCTGCAAGTGCACATTGCCACTCATATCTGGTGTCACAATAGCGTGCATTTAAAACCCACAAACTTTTTTCACTGTTATAGATTGAATAGCAGTTAGTTGTCTTCAAGCGGGTGTGTCAGGCCTACAGCATGTACTCTGCCAACCTCTGCAAGTGCACATTGCCACTCATATCTGGTGTCACAATAGCGTGCATTTAAAACCCAAAAACTTTTTTCACTGTTATAGATTGAATAGCAGTTACTTGTCTGCAAGCGGGTGTCAGGCCTTCAGCGTGTACTCTGCCAATCTCTTCAAGTGCACATTGCCACTCATATCTGGTGTCACAATAGCGTGCATTTAAAACCCAAAAACTTTTTTCACTGTTATAGATTGAATAGCAGTTACTTGTCTGCAAGCGTGTGTCAGGCCTACAGCGTGTACTCTGCCAACCTCTGCAAGTGCACATTGCCACTCATATCTGGTGTCACAATAGCGTGCATTTAAAACCCAAAAACTTTTTTCACTGTTATAGATTGAATAGCAGTTACTTGTCTGCAAGCGGGTGTCAGGCCTACAGTGTGTACTCTGCCAACCTTTGAAACTGCACATTGCCATTCATATCTGGTGTCACAATAGCGTGCATTTAAAACCAAAAAACTTTTTTCACTGTTATAGATTGAATAGCAGTTACTTGTCTGCAAGCGTGTGTCAGGCCTACAGCGTGTACTCTGCCTACCTCTGCAAGTGCACATTGACACTCATATCTGGTGTCACAATAGTGTGCATTTAAAACCCAAAAACTTTTTTTACTGTTATAGATTGAATAGCAGTTAGTTGTCTTCAAGCGGGTGTGTCAGGCCTACATCGTGTACTCTGCCAACCTCTGCAAGTACACATTACCACTCATATCTGGTGTCACAATAGCGTGCATTTAAAACCAAAAAACTTTTTTCACTGTTATAGATTGAATAGCAGTTACTTGTCTGCAAGCGGTGTCAGGCCTACAGCGTGTACTCTGCTAACCTCTGCAAGTGCACTTTGACACTCATATCTGGTGTCACAATAGTGTGCATTTAAAACTGAAAAACTTTTTTTACTGTTATAGATTGAATAGCAGTTAGTTGTCTTCAAGCGGGTGTGTCAGGCCTACAGCGTGTACTCTGCCAACCTCTTCAAGTGCACATTGCCACTCATATCTGGTGTCACAATAGCGTGCATTTAAAACCAAAAAACTTTTTTCACTGTTATAGATTGAATAGCAGTTACTGGTCTTCAAGCGGGTGTGTCAGGCCTACAGCGTGTACTTTGCCAACCTCAGCAAGTGCACATTGCCACTCATATCTGGTGTCACAATAGCGTGCATTTAAAACCCAAAAACTTTTTTCACTGTTTTAGATTGAATAGCAGTTACTTGTCTGCAAGCGAGTGTCAGGCCTACAGCGTGTACTCTGCCAACCTCTTCAAGTGCACATTGCCACTCATATCTGGTGTCACAATAGCATGCATTTAAAACCAAAAAACTTTTTTCACTGTTATAGATTGAATAGCAGTTACTTGTCTTCAAGCGGGTGTGTCAGGCCTTCAGCGTGTACTCTGCCAACCTCTTCAAGTGCACATTGCCACTCATATCTGGTGTCACAATAGCGTGCATTTAAAACCAAAAAACTTTTTCACTGTTATAGATTGAATAGCAGTTAGTTGTCTTCAAGCTGGTGTGTCAGGCCTTCAGTGTGTACTCTGCCAACTTCTGCAAGTGCACATTGCCACTCATATCTGGTGTCACAATAGGGGGCATTTAAAACCCAAAAACTTTTTTCACTGTTATAGATTGAATAGCAGTTACTTGTCTGCATGCGGGTGTCAGGCCTACAGCGTGTACTCTGCCAACTTCTGCAAGTGCACATTGCCACTCATATCTGGTGTCACAATAGTGTGCATTTAAAACCCCAAAACTTTTTTTACTGTTATAGATTGAATAGCAGTTAGTTGTCTTTAAGCGGGTGTGTCAGACCTACAGCGTATACTCTGCCAACCTCTGCAAGTGCACATTGCCACTCATATCTGGTGTCACAATAGCGTGCATTTAAAACCCACAAACTTTTTTCACTGTTATAGATTGAATAGCAGTTACTTGTCTGCAAGCGGGTGTCAGGCCTACAGCGTGTACTCTGCCAACTTCTGCAAGTGCACATTGCCACTCATATCTGGTGTCACAATAGTGTGCATTTAAACCCCAAAAACTTTTTTTACTGTTATAGATTGAATAGCAGTTAGTTGTCTTCAAGCGGGTGTGTCAGGCCTACAGCGTATACTCTGCCAACCTCTGCAAGTGCACATTGCCACTCATATCTGGTGTCACAATAGCGTGCATTTAAAACCCACAAACTTTTTTCACTGTTATAGATTGAATAGCAGTTACTTGTCTGCAAGCGGGTGTCAGGCCTACAGCGTGTACTCTGCCAACTTCTGCAAGTGCACATTGCCACTCATATCTGGTGTCACAATAGTGTGCATTTAAAACCCCAAAACTTTTTTTACTGTTATAGATTGAATAGCAGTTAGTTGTCTTCAAGCGGGTGTGTCAGGGATACAGCGTATACTCTGCCACCCTCTGCAAGTGCACATTGCCACTCATATCTGGTGTCACAATAGCGTGCATTTAAAACCCACAAACTTTTTTCACTGTTATAGATTGAATAGCAGTTACTTGTCTGCAAGCGGGTGTCAGGCCTACAGCGTGTACTCTGCCAACTTCTGCAAGTGCACATTGCCACTCATATCTGGTGTCACAATAGTGTGCATTTAAAACCCCAAAACTTTTTTTATTGTTATAGATTGAATAGCAGTTAGTTGTCTTCAAGCGGGTGTGTCAGGCCTACAGCATGTACTCTGCCAACCTCTGCAAGTGCACATTGCCACTCATATCTGGTGTCACAATAGCGTGCATTTAAAACCCAAAAACTTTTTTCACTGTTATAGATTGAATAGCAGTTAGTTGTCTTCAAGCGGGTGTGTCAGGCCTACAGCATGTACTCTGCCAACCTCTGCAAGTGCACATTGCCACTCATATTTGGTGTCACAATAGCGTGCATTTAAAACCCAAAAACTTTTTTCACTGTTATAGATTGAATAGCAGTTACTTGTCTGCAAGCGGGTGTCAGGCCTACAGTGTGTACTCTGCCAACCTTTGAAACTGCACATTGCCATTCATATCTGGTGTCACAATAGCGTGCATTTAAAACCAAAAAACTTTTTTCACTGTTATAGATTGAATAGCAGTTACTTGTCTGCAAGCGTGTGTCAGGCCTACAGCGTGTACTCTGCCTACCTCTGCAAGTGCACATTGACACTCATATCTGGTGTCACAATAGTGTGCATTTAAAACCCAAAAACTTTTTTTACTGTTATAGATTGAATAGCAGTTAGTTGTCTTCAAGCGGGTGTGTCAGGCCTACATCGTGTACTCTGCCAACCTCTGCAAGTACACATTACCACTCATATCTGGTGTCACAATAGCGTGCATTTAAAACCAAAAAACTTTTTTCACTGTTATAGATTGAATAGCAGTTACTTGTCTGCAAGCGGTGTCAGGCCTACAGCGTGTACTCTGCTAACCTCTGCAAGTGCACTTTGACACTCATATCTGGTGTCACAATAGTGTGCATTTAAAACTGAAAAACTTTTTTTACTGTTATAGATTGAATAGCAGTTAGTTGTCTTCAAGCGGGTGTGTCAGGCCTACAGCGTGTACTCTGCCAACCTCTTCAAGTGCACATTGCCACTCATATCTGGTGTCACAATAGCGTGCATTTAAAACCAAAAAACTTTTTTCACTGTTATAGATTGAATAGCAGTTACTGGTCTTCAAGCGGGTGTGTCAGGCCTACAGCGTGTACTTTGCCAACCTCAGCAAGTGCACATTGCCACTCATATCTGGTGTCACAATAGCGTGCATTTAAAACCCACAAACTTTTTTCACTGTTATAGATTGAATAGCAGTTACTTGTCTGCAAGCGGTGTCAGGCCTACAGCGTGTACTCTGCTAACCTCTGCAAGTGCACTTTGACACTCATATCTGGTGTCACAATAGTGTGCATTTAAAACCCCAAAACTTTTTTTATTGTTATAGATTGAATAGCAGTTAGTTGTCTTCAAGCGGGTGTGTCAGGCCTACAGCATGTACTCTGCCAACCTCTGCAAGTGCACATTGCCACTCATATCTGGTGTCACAATAGCGTGCATTTAAAACCCAAAAACTTTTTTCACTGTTATAGATTGAATAGCAGTTAGTTGTCTTCAAGCGGGTGTGTCAGGCCTACAGCATGTACTCTGCCAACCTCTGCAAGTGCACATTGCCACTCATATTTGGTGTCACAATAGCGTGCATTTAAAACCCAAAAACTTTTTTCACTGTTATAGATTGAATAGCAGTTACTTGTCTGCAAGCGGGTGTCAGGCCTTCAGCGTGTACTCTGCCAATCTCTTCAAGTGCACATTGCCACTCATATCTGGTGTCACAATAGCGTGCATTTAAAACCCAAAAACTTTTTTCACTGTTATAGATTGAATAGCAGTTACTTGTCTGCATGCGGGTGTCAGGCCTACAGCGTCTACTCTGCCAACCTCTGCAAGTGCACATTGACACTCATAGCTGGTGTCACAATAGTGTGCATTTAAAACCCAAAAACTTTTTTTTACTGTTATAGATTGAATAGCAGTTAGTTGTCTTCAAGCGGGTGTGTCAGGTCTACAGCGTGTAGTCTGCCAACCTCTGCAAGAGCACATTGCCACTCATATTTGGTGTCACAATAGCGTGCATTTAAAACCCCAAAACTTTTTTCACTGTTATAGATTGAATAGCAGTTACTTGTCTGCAAGCGGGTGTCAGGCCTACAGCGTGTACTCTGCCAATCTTTGCAACTGCACATTGCCATTCTTATCTGGTGTCACAATAGCGTGCATTTAAAACCAAAAAACTTTTTTCACTGTTATAGATTGAATAGCAGTTACTTGTCTGCAAGCGTGTGTCAGGCCTACAGCGTGTACTCTGCCAACCTCTGCAAGTGCACATTGCCACTCATATCTGGTGTCACAATAGCGTGCATTTAAAACCCAAAAACGTTTTTCACTGTTATAGATTGAATAGCAGTTACTTGTCTGCAAGCGGGTGTCAGGCCTACAGCGTGTACTCTGCCAACCTATGCAACTGCACATTGCCATTCATATCTGTTGTCACAATAGCGTGCATTTAAAACCAAAAAACTGTTTTCACTGTTATAGATTGAATAGCAGTTACTTGTCTGCAAGCGTGTGTCAGGCATACAGCGTGTACTCTGCCAACTTCTGCAAGTGCACATTGCCACTCATGTCTGGTGTCACAATAGCGTGCATTTAAAACCCAAAAACTTTTTTCACTGTTATAGATTGAATAGCAGTTACTTGTCTGCAAGCGGGTGTCAGGCCTACAGCGTGTACTCTGCCAACTTCTGCAAGTGCACATTGCCACTCATATCTGGTGTCACAATAGTGTGCATTTAAAACCCCAAAACTTTTTTTACTGTTATAGATTGAATAGCAGTTAGTTGTCTTCAAGCGGGTGTGTCAGGCCTACAGCATGTACTCTGCCAACCTCTGCAAGTGCACATTGCCACTCATATCTGGTGTCACAATAGCGTGCATTTAAAACCTAAAAACTTTTTTCACTGTTATAGATTGAATAGCAGTTAGTTGTCTTCAAGCGGGTGTGTCAGGCCTACAGCATGTACTCTGCCAACCTCTGCAAGTGCACATTGCCACTCATATTTGGTGTCACAATAGCGTGCATTTAAAACCCAAAAACTTTTTTCACTGTTATAGATTGAATAGCAGTTACTTGTCTGCAAGCGGGTGTCAGGCCTACAGTGTGTACTCTGCCAACCTTTGAAACTGCACATTGCCATTCATATCTGGTGTCACAATAGCGTGCATTTAAAACCAAAAAACTTTTTTCACTGTTATAGATTGAATAGCAGTTACTTGTCTGCAAGCGTGTGTCAGGCCTACAGCGTGTACTCTGCCTACCTCTGCAAGTGCACATTGACACTCATATCTGGTGTCACAATAGTGTGCATTTAAAACCCAAAAACTTTTTTTACTGTTATAGATTGAATAGCAGTTAGTTGTCTTCAAGCGGGTGTGTCAGGCCTACATCGTGTACTCTGCCAACCTCTGCAAGTACACATTACCACTCATATCTGGTGTCACAATAGCGTGCATTTAAAACCAAAAAACTTTTTTCACTGTTATAGATTGAATAGCAGTTACTTGTCTGCAAGCGGTGTCAGGCCTACAGCGTGTACTCTGCTAACCTCTGCAAGTGCACTTTGACACTCATATCTGGTGTCACAATAGTGTGCATTTAAAACTGAAAAACTTTTTTTACTGTTATAGATTGAATAGCAGTTAGTTGTCTTCAAGCGGGTGTGTCAGGCCTACAGCGTGTACTCTGCCAACCTCTTCAAGTGCACATTGCCACTCATATCTGGTGTCACAATAGCGTGCATTTAAAACCAAAAAACTTTTTTCACTGTTATAGATTGAATAGCAGTTACTGGTCTTCAAGCGGGTGTGTCAGGCCTACAGCGTGTACTTTGCCAACCTCAGCAAGTGCACATTGCCACTCATATCTGGTGTCACAATAGCGTGCATTTAAAACCCACAAACTTTTTTCACTGTTATAGATTGAATAGCAGTTACTTGTCTGCAAGCGGTGTCAGGCCTACAGCGTGTACTCTGCTAACCTCTGCAAGTGCACTTTGACACTCATATCTGGTGTCACAATAGTGTGCATTTAAAACCCCAAAACTTTTTTTATTGTTATAGATTGAATAGCAGTTAGTTGTCTTCAAGCGGGTGTGTCAGGCCTACAGCATGTACTCTGCCAACCTCTGCAAGTGCACATTGCCACTCATATCTGGTGTCACAATAGCGTGCATTTAAAACCCAAAAACTTTTTTCACTGTTATAGATTGAATAGCAGTTAGTTGTCTTCAAGCGGGTGTGTCAGGCCTACAGCATGTACTCTGCCAACCTCTGCAAGTGCACATTGCCACTCATATTTGGTGTCACAATAGCGTGCATTTAAAACCCAAAAACTTTTTTCACTGTTATAGATTGAATAGCAGTTACTTGTCTGCAAGCGGGTGTCAGGCCTTCAGCGTGTACTCTGCCAATCTCTTCAAGTGCACATTGCCACTCATATCTGGTGTCACAATAGCGTGCATTTAAAACCCAAAAACTTTTTTCACTGTTATAGATTGAATAGCAGTTACTTGTCTGCATGCGGGTGTCAGGCCTACAGCGTCTACTCTGCCAACCTCTGCAAGTGCACATTGACACTCATAGCTGGTGTCACAATAGTGTGCATTTAAAACCCAAAAACTTTTTTTTACTGTTATAGATTGAATAGCAGTTAGTTGTCTTCAAGCGGGTGTGTCAGGTCTACAGCGTGTAGTCTGCCAACCTCTGCAAGAGCACATTGCCACTCATATTTGGTGTCACAATAGCGTGCATTTAAAACCCCAAAACTTTTTTCACTGTTATAGATTGAATAGCAGTTACTTGTCTGCAAGCGGGTGTCAGGCCTACAGCGTGTACTCTGCCAATCTTTGCAACTGCACATTGCCATTCTTATCTGGTGTCACAATAGCGTGCATTTAAAACCAAAAAACTTTTTTCACTGTTATAGATTGAATAGCAGTTACTTGTCTGCAAGCGTGTGTCAGGCCTACAGCGTGTACTCTGCCAACCTCTGCAAGTGCACATTGCCACTCATATCTGGTGTCACAATAGCGTGCATTTAAAACCCAAAAACGTTTTTCACTGTTATAGATTGAATAGCAGTTACTTGTCTGCAAGCGGGTGTCAGGCCTACAGCGTGTACTCTGCCAACCTATGCAACTGCACATTGCCATTCATATCTGTTGTCACAATAGCGTGCATTTAAAACCAAAAAACTGTTTTCACTGTTATAGATTGAATAGCAGTTACTTGTCTGCAAGCGTGTGTCAGGCATACAGCGTGTACTCTGCCAACTTCTGCAAGTGCACATTGCCACTCATGTCTGGTGTCACAATAGCGTGCATTTAAAACCCAAAAACTTTTTTCACTGTTATAGATTGAATAGCAGTTACTTGTCTGCAAGCGGGTGTCAGGCCTACAGCGTGTACTCTGCCAACTTCTGCAAGTGCACATTGCCACTCATATCTGGTGTCACAATAGTGTGCATTTAAAACCCCAAAACTTTTTTTACTGTTATAGATTGAATAGCAGTTAGTTGTCTTCAAGCGGGTGAGTCAGGCCTACAGCGTATACTCTGCCAACCTCTGCAAGTGCACATTGCCACTCATGTCTGGTGTCACAATAGCGTGCATTTAAAACCCAAAAACTTTTTTCACTGCTATAGATTGAATAGCAGTTACTTGTCTGCAAGCGTGTGTCAGGCCTACAGCGTGTACTCTGCCAACTTCTGCAAGTGCACATTGCCACTCATATCTGGTGTCACAATACTGTGCATTTAAAACCCCAAAACTTTTTTTACTGTTATAGATTGAATAGCAGTTAGTTGTCTTCAAGCGGGTGTGTCAGGCCTACAGCATGTACTCTGCCAACCTCTGCAAGTGCACATTGCCACTCATATCTGGTGTCACAATAGCGTGCATTTAAAACCCAAAAACTTTTTTCACTGTTATAGATTGAATAGCAGTTACTTGTCTGCAAGCGGGTGTCAGGCCTACAGCGTGTACTCTGCCAACCTTTGCAACTGCACATTGCCATTCATATCTGTTGTCACAATAGCGTGCATTTAAAACCCCAAAACTTTTTTCACTGTTATAGATTGAATAGCAGTTACTTGTCTGCAAGCGTGTGTCAGGCCTACAGCGTGTACTCTGCCAACTTCTGCAAGTGCACATTGCCACTCATATCTGGTGTCACAATAGCATGCATTTAAAACCCCAAAACTTTTCACTGTTATAGATTGAATAGCAGTTACTTGTCTGCAAGCGGGTGTCAGGCCTACAGCGTGTACTTTGCCAACCTCTGCAAGTGCACATTGCCACTCATATCTGGTGTCACAATAGCGTGCATTTAAAACCAAAAAACTTTTTTCACTGTTATAGATTGAATAGCAGTTACTTGTCTTCAAGCGGGTGTGTCAGGCCTACAGCGTGTACTCTGCCTACCTCTGCAAGTGCACATTGACACTCATATCTGGTGTCACAATAGTGTGCATTTAAAACCCAAAAACTTTTTTTACTGTTGTAGATTGAATAGCAGTTAGTTGTCTTCAAGCGGGTGTGTCAGGCCTACATCGTGTACTCTGCCAACCTCTGCAAGTACACATTAACACTCATATCTGGTGTCACCATAGCGTGCATTTAAAACCAAAAAACTTTTTTCACTGTTATAGATTGATTAGCAGTTAGTTGTCTTCAAGCGGGTGTGTCAGGCCTACAGCGTGTACTCTGCCAACCTCTGCAAGTGCACATTGCCACTCATATCTGGTGTCACAATAGCATGCATTTAAAACCAAAAAACTTTTTTCACTGTTATAGATTGAATAGCAGTTACTTGTCTTCAAGCGGGTGTGTCAGGCCTACAGCGTGTACTCTGCCAACCTCTGCAAGTGCACATTGCCACTCATATCTGGTGTCACAATAGCGTGCATTTAAACCTAAAAACTTTTTTCACTGTTTTAGATTGAATAGCAGTTACTTGTCTGCAAGCGGGTGTCAGGCCTACAGCGTGTACTCTGCCAACCTCTTCAAGTGCACATTGCCACTCATATCTGGTGTCACAATAGCGTGCATTTAAAACCAAAAAACTTTTTCACTGTTATAGATTGAATAGCAGTTAGTTGTCTTCAAGCTGGTGTGTCAGGCCTTCAGTGTGTACTCTGCCAACCTCTGCAAGTGCACATTGCCACTCATATCTGGTGTCACAATAGCGTGCATTTAAAACCCAAAAACTTTTTTCACTGTTATAGATTGAATAGCAGTTACTTGTCTGCATGCGGGTGCCAGGCCTACAGCGTGTACTCTGCCAACCTTTGCAACTGCACATTGCCATTCATATCTGATGTCACAATAGCGTGCATTTAAAACCCAAAAACTTTTTTCACTGTTATAGATTGAATAGCAGTTACTTGTCTGCAAGCGTGTGTCAGGCCTACAGCGTGTACTCTGCCAACCTCTGCAAGTGCACATTGACACTCATAGCTGGTGTCACAATAGTGTGCATTTAAAACCCCAAAACTTTTTTTACTGTTATAGATTGAATAGCAGTTAGTTGTCTTCAAGCGGGTGTGTCAGGCCTACAGCATGTACTCTGCCAACCTCTGCAAGTGCACATTGCCACTCATATCTGGTGTCACAATAGCGTGCATTTAAAACCCAAAAACTTTTTTCACTGTTATAGATTGAATAGCAGTTACTTGTCTGCAAGCGGTGTCAGGCCTACAGCGTGTACTCTGCTAACCTCTGCAAGTGCACTTTGACACTCATATCTGGTGTCACAATAGTGTGCATTTAAAACTGAAAAACTTTTTTTACTGTTATAGATTGAATAGCAGTTAGTTGTCTTCAAGCGGGTGTGTCAGGCCTACAGCGTGTACTCTGCCAACCTCTTCAAGTGCACATTGCCACTCATATCTGGTGTCACAATAGCGTGCATTTAAAACCAAAAAACTTTTTTCACTGTTATAGATTGAATAGCAGTTACTGGTCTTCAAGCGGGTGTGTCAGGCCTACAGCGTGTACTTTGCCAACCTCAGCAAGTGCACATTGCCACTCATATCTGGTGTCACAATAGCGTGCATTTGAAACCCAAAAACTTTTTTCACTGTTTTAGATTGAATAGCAGTTACTTGTCTGCAAGCGAGTGTCAGGCCTACAGCGTGTACTCTGCCAACCTCTTCAAGTGCACATTGCCACTCATATCTGGTGTCACAATAGCATGCATTTAAAACCAAAAAACTTTTTTCACTGTTATAGATTGAATAGCAGTTACTTGTCTTCAAGCGGGTGTGTCAGGCCTTCAGCGTGTACTCTGCCAACCTCTTCAAGTGCACATTGCCACTCATATCTGGTGTCAAAATAGCGTGCATTTAAAACCAAAAAACTTTTTCACTGTTATAGATTGAATAGCAGTTAGTTGTCTTCAAGCTGGTGTGTCAGGCCTTCAGTGTGTACTCTGCCAACTTCTGCAAGTGCACATTGCCACTCATATCTGGTGTCACAATAGCGGGCATTTAAAACCCAAAAACTTTTTTCACTGTTATAGATTGAATAGCAGTTACTTGTCTGCATGCGGGGGTCAGGCCTACAGCGTGTACTCTGCCAACCTTTGCAACTGCACATTGCCATTCTTATCTGGTGTCACAATAGCGTGCATTTAAAACCAAAAAACTTTTTTCACTGTTATAGATTGATAGCAGTTACTTGTCTGCAAGCGTGTGTCAGGCCTACAGCGTGTACTCTGCCAACCTCTGCAAGTGCACATTGCCACTCATATCTGGTGTCACAATAGCATGCATTTAAAACCCAAAAACTTTTTTCACTGTTATAGATTGAATAGCAGTTACTTGTCTGCAAGCGGGTGTCAGGCCTACAGCGTGTACTCTGCCAACCTATGCAACTGCACATTGCCATTCATATCTGTTGTCACAATAGCGTGCATTTAAAACCAAAAAACTGTTTTCACTGTTATAGATTGAATAGCAGTTACTTGTCTGCAAGCGTGTGTCAGGCCTACAGCGTGTACTCTGCCAACTTCTGCAAGTGCACATTGCCACTCATATCTGGTGTCACAATAGTGTGCATTAAAAACCCAAAAACTTTTTTTACTGTTATAGATTGAATAGCAGTTAGTTGTCTTCAAGCGGGTGTGTCAGGCCTACAGCGTATACTCTGCCAACCTTTGCAAGTGCACATTGCCACTCATATCTGGTGTCACAATAGCGTGCATTTAAAACCCACAAACTTTTTTCACTGTTATAGATTGAATAGCAGTTACTTGTCTGCAAGCGGGTGTCAGGCCTACAGCGTGTACTCTGCCAACTTCTGCAAGTGCACATTGCCACTCATATCTGGTGTCACAATAGTGTGCATTTAAAACCCCAAAACTTTTTTTACTGTTATAGATTGAATAGCAGTTAGTTGTCTTCAAGCGGGTGTGTCAGGCCTACAGCATGTACTCTGCCAACCTCTGCAAGTGCACATTGCCACTCATATCTGGTGTCACAATAGCGTGCATTTAAAACCCAAAAACTTTTTTCACTGTTATAGATTGAATAGCAGTTACTTGTCTGCAAGCGGGTGTCAGGCCTTCAGCGTGTACTCTGCCAACCTCTTCAAGTGCACATTGCCACTCATATCTGGTGTCACAATAGCGTGCATTTAAAACCCAAAAACTGTTTTCACTGTTATAGATTGAATAGCAGTTACTTGTCTGCATGCGGGTGTCAGGCCTACAGCGTGTACTCTGCCAACCTCTGCAACTGCACATTGACACTCATAGCTGGTGTCACAATAGTGTGCATTTAAAACCCCAAAACTTTTTTTACTGTTATAGATTGAATAGCAGTTAGTTGTCTTCAAGCGGGTGTGTCAGGCCTACAGCGTGTAGTCTGCCAACCTCTGCAAGTGCACATTGCCACTCATATTTGGTGTCACAATAGCGTGCATTTAAAACCAAAAAACTTTTTTCACTGTTATAGATTGAATAGCAGTTACTTGTCTGCAAGCGGGTGTCAGGCCTACAGCGTGTACTCTGCCAACCTTTGCACCTGCACATTGCCATTCTTATCTGGTGTCACAATAGCGTGCATTTAAAACCAAAAAACTTTTTTCACTGTTATAGATTGAATAGCAGTTACTTGTCTGCAAGCGTGTGTCAGGCCTACAGCGTGTACTCTGCCAACCTCTGCAAGTGCACATTGCCACTCATATCTGGTGTCACAATAGCGTGCATTTAAAACCCAAAAACTTTTTTCACTGTTATAGATTGAATAGCAGTTACATGTCTGCAAGCGGGTGTCAGGCCTACAGCGTGTACTCTGCCAACCTATGCAACTGCACATTGCCATTCATATCTGTTGTCACAATATGGTGCATTTAAAACCAAAAAACTGTTTTCACTGTTATAGATTGAATAGCAGTTACTTGTCTGCAAGCGTGTGTCAGGCCTACAGCGTGTACTCTGCCAACTTCTGCAAGTGCACATTGCCACTCATATCTGGTGTCACAATAGTATGCATTTAAAACCCCAAAACTTTTTTTACTGTTATAGATTGAATAGCAGTTAGTTGTCTTCAAGCGGGTGTGTCAGGCCTACAGCGTATACTCTGCCAACCTCTGCAAGTGCACATTGCCACTCATATCTGGTGTCACAATAGCGTGCATTTAAAACCCACAAAATTTTTTCACTGTTATAGATTGAATAGCAGTTAGTTGTCTTCAAGCGGGTGTGTCAGGCCTACAGCGTGTACTCTGCCAACTTCTGCAAGTGCACATTGCCACTCATATCTGGTGTCACAAAAGTGTGCATTTAAAACCCCAAAACTTTTTTTACTGTTATAGATTGAATAGCAGTTAGTTGTCTTCAAGCGGGTGTGTCAGGCCTACAGCATGTACTCTGCCAACCTCTGCAAGTGCACATTGCCACTCATATCTGGTGTCACAATAGCGTGCATTTAAAACCCAAAAACTTTTTTCACTGTTATAGATTGAATAGCAGTTACTTGTCTGCATGCGGGTGTCAGGCCTACAGCGTCTACTCTGCCAACCTCTGCAAGTGCACATTGACACTCATAGCTGGTGTCACAATAGTGTGCATTTAAAACCCAAAAACTTTTTTTTACTGTTATAGATTGAATAGCAGTTAGTTGTCTTCAAGCGGGTGTGTCAGGCCTACAGCGTGTAGTCTGCCAACCTCTGCAAGAGCACATTGCCACTCATATTTGGTGTCACAATAGCGTGCATTTAAAACCCCAAAACTTTTTTCACTGTTATAGATTGAATAGCAGTTACTTGTCTGCAAGCGGGTGTCAGGCCTACAGCGTGTACTCTGCCAATCTTTGCAACTGCACATTGCCATTCTTATCTGGTGTCACAATAGCGTGCATTTAAAACCAAAAAACTTTTTTCACTGTTATAGATTGAATAGCAGTTACTTGTCTGCAAGCGTGTGTCAGGCCTACAGCGTGTACTCTGCCAACCTCTGCAAGTGCACATTGCCACTCATATCTGGTGTCACAATAGCGTGCATTTAAAACCCAAAAACTTTTTTCACTGTTATAGATTGAATAGCAGTTACTTGTCTGCAAGCGGGTGTCAGGCCTACAGCGTGTACTCTGCCAACCTTTGCAACTGCACATTGCCACTCATATCTGGTGTCACAATAGCATGCATTTAAAACCCCAAAACTTTTCACTGTTATAGATTGAATAGCAGTTACTTGTCTGCAAGCGGGTGTCAGGCCTACAGCGTGTACTCTGCCAACCTTTGCAACTGCACATTGCCATTCTTATCTGGTGTCACAATAGCGTGCATTTAAAACCAAAAAACTTTTTTCACTGTTATAGATTGAATAGCAGTTACTTGTCTGCAAGCGTGTGTCAGGCCTACAGCGTGTACTCTGCCAACCTCTGCAAGTGCACATTGCCACTCATATCTGGTGTCACAATAGCGTGCATTTAAAACCCAAAAACTTTTTTCACTGTTATAGATTGAATAGCAGTTACTTGTCTGCAAGCGGGTGTCAGGCCTACAGCGTGTACTCTGCCAACCTATGCAACTGCACATTGCCATTCATATCTGTTGTCACAATATGGTGCATTTAAAACCAAAAAACTGTTTTCACTGTTATAGATTGAATAGCAGTTACTTGTCTGCAAGCGTGTGTCAGGCCTACAGCGTGTACTCTGCCAACCTCTGCAAGTGCACATTGCCACTCATATCTGGTGTCACAATAGCGTGCATTTAAAACCCACAAACTTTTTTCACTGTTATAGATTGAATAGCAGTTACTTGTCTTCAAGCGGGTGTCAGGCCTACAGCGTGTACTCTGCCAACTTCTGCAAGTGCACATTGCCACTCATATCTGGTGTCACAATAGTATGCATTTAAAACCCCAAAACTTTTTTTACTGTTATAGATTGAATAGCAGTTAGTTGTCTTCAAGCGGGTGTGTCAGGCCTACAGCGTATACTCTGCCAACCTCTGCAAGTGCACATTGCCACTCATATCTGGTGTCACAATAGCGTGCATTTAAAACCCACAAAATTTTTTCACTGTTATAGATTGAATAGCAGTTAGTTGTCTTCAAGCGGGTGTGTCAGGCCTACAGCGTGTACTCTGCCAACTTCTGCAAGTGCACATTGCCACTCATATCTGGTGTCACAATAGTGTGCATTTAAAACCCCAAAACTTTTTTTACTGTTATAGATTGAATAGCAGTTAGTTGTCTTCAAGCGGGTGTGTCAGGCCTACAGCATGTACTCTGCCAACCTCTGCAAGTGCACATTGCCACTCATATCTGGTGTCACAATAGCTTGCATTTAAAACCCAAAAACTTTTTTCACTGTTATAGATTGAATAGCAGTTACTTGTCTGCATGCGGGTGTCAGGCCTACAGCGTCTACTCTGCCAACCTCTGCAAGTGCACATTGACACTCATAGCTGGTGTCACAATAGTGTGCATTTAAAACCCAAAAACTTTTTTTTACTGTTATAGATTGAATAGCAGTTAGTTGTCTTCAAGCGGGTGTGTCAGGCCTACAGCGTGTAGTCTGCCAACCTCTGCAAGAGCACATTGCCACTCATATTTGGTGTCACAATAGCGTGCATTTAAAACCCCAAAACTTTTTTCACTGTTATAGATTGAATAGCAGTTACTTGTCTGCAAGCGGGTGTCAGGCCTACAGCGTGTACTCTGCCAATCTTTGCAACTGCACATTGCCATTCTTATCTGGTGTCACAATAGCGTGCATTTAAAACCAAAAAACTTTTTTCACTGTTATAGATTGAATAGCAGTTACTTGTCTGCAAGCGTGTGTCAGGCCTACAGCGTGTACTCTGCCAACCTCTGCAAGTGCACATTGCCACTCATATCTGGTGTCACAATAGCGTGCATTTAAAACCCAAAAACTTTTTTCACTGTTATAGATTGAATAGCAGTTACTTGTCTGCAAGCGGGTGTCAGGCCTACAGCGTGTACTCTGCCAACCTTTGCAACTGCACATTGCCACTCATATCTGGTGTCACAATAGCATGCATTTAAAACCCCAAAACTTTTCACTGTTATAGATTGAATAGCAGTTACTTGTCTGCAAGCGGGTGTCAGGCCTACAGCGTGTACTTTGCCAACCTCTGCAAGTGCACATTGCCACTCATATCTGGTGTCACAATAGCGTGCATTTAAAACCAAAAAACTTTTTTCACTGTTATAGATTGAATAGCAGTTACTTGTCTGCAAGCGGGTGTCAGGCCTACAGCGTGCACTCTGCCAACCTCTTCAAGTGCACATTGCCACTCATATCTGGTGTCACCATAGCGTGCATTTAAAACCAAAACACTTTTTTCACTGTTATAGATTGATTAGCAGTTAGAGGTCTTCAAGCGGGTGTGTCAGGCCTACAGCGTGTACTCTGCCAACCTCTGCAAGTGCACATTGCCACTCATATCTGGTGTCACAATAGCATGCATTTAAAACCAAAAAACTTTTTTCACTGTTATAGATTGAATAGCAGTTACTTGTCTTCAAGCGGGTGTGTCAGGCCTACAGCGTGTACTATGCCAACCTCTGCAAGTGCACATTGCCACTCATATCTGGTGTCACAATAGCGTGCATTTAAACCCAAAAACTTTTTTCACTGTTTTAGATTGAATAGCAGTTACTTGTCTGCAAGCGGGTGTCAGGCCTACAGCGTGTACTCTGCCAACCTCTTCAAGTGCACATTGCCACTCATATCTGGTGTCACAATAGCGTGCATTTAAAACCAAAAAACTTTTTTCACTGTTATAGATTGAATAGCAGTTAGTTGTCTCCAAGCTGGTGTGTCAGGCCTTCAGTGTGTACTCTGCCAACCTCTGCAAGTGCACATTGCCACTCATATCTGGTGTCACAATAGCATGCATTTAAAACCCCAAAACTTTTCACTGTTATAGATTGAATAGCAGTTACTTGTCTGCAAGCGGGTGTCAGGCCTACAGCGTGTACTCTGCCAACCTTTGCAACTGCACATTGCCATTCTTATCTGGTGTCACAATAGCGTGCATTTAAAACCAAAAAACTTTTTTCACTGTTATAGATTGAATAGCAGTTACTTGTCTGCAAGCGTGTGTCAGGCCTACAGCGTGTACTCTGCCAACCTCTGCAAGTGCACATTGCCACTCATATCTGGTGTCACAATAGCGTGCATTTAAAACCCACAAACTTTTTTCACTGTTATAGATTGAATAGCAGTTACTTGTCTTCAAGCGGGTGTCAGGCCTACAGCGTGTACTCTGCCAACTTCTGCAAGTGCACATTGCCACTCATATCTGGTGTCACAATAGTATGCATTTAAAACCCCAAAACTTTTTTTACTGTTATAGATTGAATAGCAGTTAGTTGTCTTCAAGCGGGTGTGTCAGGCCTACAGCGTATACTCTGCCAACCTCTGCAAGTGCACATTGCCACTCATATCTGGTGTCACAATAGCGTGCATTTAAAACCCACAAAATTTTTTCACTGTTATAGATTGAATAGCAGTTAGTTGTCTTCAAGCGGGTGTGTCAGGCCTACAGCGTGTACTCTGCCAACTTCTGCAAGTGCACATTGCCACTCATATCTGGTGTCACAATAGTGTGCATTTAAAACCCCAAAACTTTTTTTACTGTTATAGATTGAATAGCAGTTAGTTGTCTTCAAGCGGGTGTGTCAGGCCTACAGCATGTACTCTGCCAACCTCTGCAAGTGCACATTGCCACTCATATCTGGTGTCACAATAGCTTGCATTTAAAACCCAAAAACTTTTTTCACTGTTATAGATTGAATAGCAGTTACTTGTCTGCATGCGGGTGTCAGGCCTACAGCGTCTACTCTGCCAACCTCTGCAAGTGCACATTGCCACTCATATCTGGTGTCACAATAGCGTGCATTTAAAACCCAAAAACTTTTTTCACTGTTATAGATTGAATAGCAGTTACTTGTCTGCAAGCGGTGTCAGGCCTACAGCGTGTACTCTGCTAACCTCTGCAAGTGCACTTTGACACTCATATCTGGTGTCACAATAGTGTGCATTTAAAACTGAAAAACTTTTTTTACTGTTATAGATTGAATAGCAGTTAGTTGTCTTCAAGCGGGTGTGTCAGGCCTACAGCGTGTACTCTGCCAACCTCTTCAAGTGCACATTGCCACTCATATCTGGTGTCACAATAGCGTGCATTTAAAACCAAAAAACTTTTTTCACTGTTATAGATTGAATAGCAGTTACTGGTCTTCAAGCGGGTGTGTCAGGCCTACAGCGTGTACTTTGCCAACCTCAGCAAGTGCACATTGCCACTCATATCTGGTGTCACAATAGCGTGCATTTGAAACCCAAAAACTTTTTTCACTGTTTTAGATTGAATAGCAGTTACTTGTCTGCAAGCGAGTGTCAGGCCTACAGCGTGTACTCTGCCAACCTCTTCAAGTGCACATTGCCACTCATATCTGGTGTCACAATAGCATGCATTTAAAACCAAAAAACTTTTTTCACTGTTATAGATTGAATAGCAGTTACTTGTCTTCAAGCGGGTGTGTCAGGCCTTCAGCGTGTACTCTGCCAACCTCTTCAAGTGCACATTGCCACTCATATCTGGTGTCAAAATAGCGTGCATTTAAAACCAAAAAACTTTTTCACTGTTATAGATTGAATAGCAGTTAGTTGTCTTCAAGCTGGTGTGTCAGGCCTTCAGTGTGTACTCTGCCAACTTCTGCAAGTGCACATTGCCACTCATATCTGGTGTCACAATAGCGGGCATTTAAAACCCAAAAACTTTTTTCACTGTTATAGATTGAATAGCAGTTACTTGTCTGCATGCGGGGGTCAGGCCTACAGCGTGTACTCTGCCAACCTTTGCAACTGCACATTGCCATTCTTATCTGGTGTCACAATAGCGTGCATTTAAAACCAAAAAACTTTTTTCACTGTTATAGATTGATAGCAGTTACTTGTCTGCAAGCGTGTGTCAGGCCTACAGCGTGTACTCTGCCAACCTCTGCAAGTGCACATTGCCACTCATATCTGGTGTCACAATAGCATGCATTTAAAACCCAAAAACTTTTTTCACTGTTATAGATTGAATAGCAGTTACTTGTCTGCAAGCGGGTGTCAGGCCTACAGCGTGTACTCTGCCAACCTATGCAACTGCACATTGCCATTCATATCTGTTGTCACAATAGCGTGCATTTAAAACCAAAAAACTGTTTTCACTGTTATAGATTGAATAGCAGTTACTTGTCTGCAAGCGTGTGTCAGGCCTACAGCGTGTACTCTGCCAACTTCTGCAAGTGCACATTGCCACTCATATCTGGTGTCACAATAGTGTGCATTAAAAACCCAAAAACTTTTTTTACTGTTATAGATTGAATAGCAGTTAGTTGTCTTCAAGCGGGTGTGTCAGGCCTACAGCGTATACTCTGCCAACCTTTGCAAGTGCACATTGCCACTCATATCTGGTGTCACAATAGCGTGCATTTAAAACCCACAAACTTTTTTCACTGTTATAGATTGAATAGCAGTTACTTGTCTGCAAGCGGGTGTCAGGCCTACAGCGTGTACTCTGCCAACTTCTGCAAGTGCACATTGCCACTCATATCTGGTGTCACAATAGTGTGCATTTAAAACCCAAAAACTTTTTTTACTGTTATAGATTGAATAGCAGTTACTTGTCTGCAAGCGGGTGTCAGGCCTACAGCGTGTACTCTGCCAACCTATGCAACTGCACATTGCCATTCATATCTGTTGTCACAATAGCGTGCATTTAAAACCAAAAAACTGTTTTCACTGTTATAGATTGAATAGCAGTTACTTGTCTGCAAGCGTGTGTCAGGCCTACAGCGTGTACTCTGCCAACTTCTGCAAGTGCACATTGCCACTCATATCTGGTGTCACAATAGTGTGCATTAAAAACCCAAAAACTTTTTTTACTGTTATAGATTGAATAGCAGTTAGTTGTCTTCAAGCGGGTGTGTCAGGCCTACAGCGTATACTCTGCCAACCTTTGCAAGTGCACATTGCCACTCATATCTGGTGTCACAATAGCGTGCATTTAAAACCCACAAACTTTTTTCACTGTTATAGATTGAATAGCAGTTACTTGTCTGCAAGCGGGTGTCAGGCCTACAGCGTGTACTCTGCCAACTTCTGCAAGTGCACATTGCCACTCATATCTGGTGTCACAATAGTGTGCATTTAAAACCCAAAAACTTTTTTTACTGTTATAGATTGAATAGCAGTTAGTTGTCTTCAAGCGGGTGTGTCAGGCCTACAGCGTATACTCTGCCAACCTCTGCAAGTGCACATTGCCACTCATATCTGGTGTCACAATAGCGTGCATTTAAAACCCACAAAATTTTTTCACTGTTATAGATTGAATAGCAGTTAGTTGTCTTCAAGCGGGTGTGTCAGGCCTACAGCGTGTACTCTGCCAACTTCTGCAAGTGCACATTGCCACTCATATCTGGTGTCACAATAGTGTGCATTTAAAACCCCAAAACTTTTTTTACTGTTATAGATTGAATAGCAGTTAGTTGTCTTCAAGCGGGTGTGTCAGGCCTACAGCATGTACTCTGCCAACCTCTGCAAGTGCACATTGCCACTCATATCTGGTGTCACAATAGCTTGCATTTAAAACCCAAAAACTTTTTTCACTGTTATAGATTGAATAGCAGTTACTTGTCTGCATGCGGGTGTCAGGCCTACAGCGTCTACTCTGCCAACCTCTGCAAGTGCACATTGACACTCATAGCTGGTGTCACAATAGTGTGCATTTAAAACCCAAAAACTTTTTTTTACTGTTATAGATTGAATAGCAGTTAGTTGTCTTCAAGCGGGTGTGTCAGGCCTACAGCGTGTAGTCTGCCAACCTCTGCAAGAGCACATTGCCACTCATATTTGGTGTCACAATAGCGTGCATTTAAAACCCCAAAACTTTTTTCACTGTTATAGATTGAATAGCAGTTACTTGTCTGCAAGCGGGTGTCAGGCCTACAGCGTGTACTCTGCCAATCTTTGCAACTGCACATTGCCATTCTTATCTGGTGTCACAATAGCGTGCATTTAAAACCAAAAAACTTTTTTCACTGTTATAGATTGAATAGCAGTTACTTGTCTGCAAGCGTGTGTCAGGCCTACAGCGTGTACTCTGCCAACCTCTGCAAGTGCACATTGCCACTCATATCTGGTGTCACAATAGCGTGCATTTAAAACCCAAAAACTTTTTTCACTGTTATAGATTGAATAGCAGTTACTTGTCTGCAAGCGGGTGTCAGGCCTACAGCGTGTACTCTGCCAACCTTTGCAACTGCACATTGCCACTCATATCTGGTGTCACAATAGCATGCATTTAAAACCCCAAAACTTTTCACTGTTATAGATTGAATAGCAGTTACTTGTCTGCAAGCGGGTGTCAGGCCTACAGCGTGTACTTTGCCAACCTCTGCAAGTGCACATTGCCACTCATATCTGGTGTCACAATAGCGTGCATTTAAAACCAAAAAACTTTTTTCACTGTTATAGATTGAATAGCAGTTACTTGTCTGCAAGCGGGTGTCAGGCCTACAGCGTGCACTCTGCCAACCTCTTCAAGTGCACATTGCCACTCATATCTGGTGTCACCATAGCGTGCATTTAAAACCAAAACACTTTTTTCACTGTTATAGATTGATTAGCAGTTAGAGGTCTTCAAGCGGGTGTGTCAGGCCTACAGCGTGTACTCTGCCAACCTCTGCAAGTGCACATTGCCACTCATATCTGGTGTCACAATAGCATGCATTTAAAACCAAAAAACTTTTTTCACTGTTATAGATTGAATAGCAGTTACTTGTCTTCAAGCGGGTGTGTCAGGCCTACAGCGTGTACTATGCCAACCTCTGCAAGTGCACATTGCCACTCATATCTGGTGTCACAATAGCGTGCATTTAAACCCAAAAACTTTTTTCACTGTTTTAGATTGAATAGCAGTTACTTGTCTGCAAGCGGGTGTCAGGCCTACAGCGTGTACTCTGCCAACCTCTTCAAGTGCACATTGCCACTCATATCTGGTGTCACAATAGCGTGCATTTAAAACCAAAAAACTTTTTTCACTGTTATAGATTGAATAGCAGTTAGTTGTCTCCAAGCTGGTGTGTCAGGCCTTCAGTGTGTACTCTGCCAACCTCTGCAAGTGCACATTGCCACTCATATCTGGTGTCACAATAGCATGCATTTAAAACCCCAAAACTTTTCACTGTTATAGATTGAATAGCAGTTACTTGTCTGCAAGCGGGTGTCAGGCCTACAGCGTGTACTCTGCCAACCTTTGCAACTGCACATTGCCATTCTTATCTGGTGTCACAATAGCGTGCATTTAAAACCAAAAAACTTTTTTCACTGTTATAGATTGAATAGCAGTTACTTGTCTGCAAGCGTGTGTCAGGCCTACAGCGTGTACTCTGCCAACCTCTGCAAGTGCACATTGCCACTCATATCTGGTGTCACAATAGCGTGCATTTAAAACCCACAAACTTTTTTCACTGTTATAGATTGAATAGCAGTTACTTGTCTTCAAGCGGGTGTCAGGCCTACAGCGTGTACTCTGCCAACTTCTGCAAGTGCACATTGCCACTCATATCTGGTGTCACAATAGTATGCATTTAAAACCCCAAAACTTTTTTTACTGTTATAGATTGAATAGCAGTTAGTTGTCTTCAAGCGGGTGTGTCAGGCCTACAGCGTATACTCTGCCAACCTCTGCAAGTGCACATTGCCACTCATATCTGGTGTCACAATAGCGTGCATTTAAAACCCACAAAATTTTTTCACTGTTATAGATTGAATAGCAGTTAGTTGTCTTCAAGCGGGTGTGTCAGGCCTACAGCGTGTACTCTGCCAACTTCTGCAAGTGCACATTGCCACTCATATCTGGTGTCACAATAGTGTGCATTTAAAACCCCAAAACTTTTTTTACTGTTATAGATTGAATAGCAGTTAGTTGTCTTCAAGCGGGTGTGTCAGGCCTACAGCATGTACTCTGCCAACCTCTGCAAGTGCACATTGCCACTCATATCTGGTGTCACAATAGCTTGCATTTAAAACCCAAAAACTTTTTTCACTGTTATAGATTGAATAGCAGTTACTTGTCTGCATGCGGGTGTCAGGCCTACAGCGTCTACTCTGCCAACCTCTGCAAGTGCACATTGCCACTCATATCTGGTGTCACAATAGCGTGCATTTAAAACCCAAAAACTTTTTTCACTGTTATAGATTGAATAGCAGTTACTTGTCTGCAAGCGGTGTCAGGCCTACAGCGTGTACTCTGCTAACCTCTGCAAGTGCACTTTGACACTCATATCTGGTGTCACAATAGTGTGCATTTAAAACTGAAAAACTTTTTTTACTGTTATAGATTGAATAGCAGTTAGATGTCTTCAAGCGGGTGTGTCAGGCCTACAGCGTGTACTCTGCCAACCTCTTCAAGTGCACATTGCCACTCATATCTGGTGTCACAATAGCGTGCATTTAAAACCAAAAAACTTTTTTCACTGTTATAGATTGAATAGCAGTTACTGGTCTTCAAGCGGGTGTGTCAGGCCTACAGCGTGTACTTTGCCAACCTCAGCAAGTGCACATTGCCACTCATATCTGGTGTCACAATAGCGTGCATTTGAAACCCAAAAACTTTTTTCACTGTTTTAGATTGAATAGCAGTTACTTGTCTGCAAGCGAGTGTCAGGCCTACAGCGTGTACTCTGCCAACCTCTTCAAGTGCACATTGCCACTCATATCTGGTGTCACAATAGCATGCATTTAAAACCAAAAAACTTTTTTCACTGTTATAGATTGAATAGCAGTTACTTGTCTTCAAGCGGGTGTGTCAGGCCTTCAGCGTGTACTCTGCCAACCTCTTCAAGTGCACATTGCCACTCATATCTGGTGTCAAAATAGCGTGCATTTAAAACCAAAAAACTTTTTCACTGTTATAGATTGAATAGCAGTTAGTTGTCTTCAAGCTGGTGTGTCAGGCCTTCAGTGTGTACTCTGCCAACTTCTGCAAGTGCACATTGCCACTCATATCTGGTGTCACAATAGCGGGCATTTAAAACCCAAAAACTTTTTTCACTGTTATAGATTGAATAGCAGTTACTTGTCTGCATGCGGGGGTCAGGCCTACAGCGTGTACTCTGCCAACCTTTGCAACTGCACATTGCCATTCTTATCTGGTGTCACAATAGCGTGCATTTAAAACCAAAAAACTTTTTTCACTGTTATAGATTGATAGCAGTTACTTGTCTGCAAGCGTGTGTCAGGCCTACAGCGTGTACTCTGCCAACCTCTGCAAGTGCACATTGCCACTCATATCTGGTGTCACAATAGCATGCATTTAAAACCCAAAAACTTTTTTCACTGTTATAGATTGAATAGCAGTTACTTGTCTGCAAGCGGGTGTCAGGCCTACAGCGTGTACTCTGCCAACCTATGCAACTGC
This sequence comes from Pelobates fuscus, assembly GCF_036172605.1. NCBI lineage: Eukaryota > Metazoa > Chordata > Amphibia > Anura > Pelobatidae > Pelobates > Pelobates fuscus. The sequence continues at coordinate 57,278,854 of NC_086327.1, forward strand.
ACATTGCCATTCATATCTGTTGTCACAATAGCGTGCATTTAAAACCAAAAAACTGTTTTCACTGTTATAGATTGAATAGCAGTTACTTGTCTGCAAGCGTGTGTCAGGCCTACAGCGTGTACTCTGCCAACTTCTGCAAGTGCACATTGCCACTCATATCTGGTGTCACAATAGTGTGCATTAAAAACCCAAAAACTTTTTTTACTGTTATAGATTGAATAGCAGTTAGTTGTCTTCAAGCGGGTGTGTCAGGCCTACAGCGTATACTCTGCCAACCTTTGCAAGTGCACATTGCCACTCATATCTGGTGTCACAATAGCGTGCATTTAAAACCCACAAACTTTTTTCACTGTTATAGATTGAATAGCAGTTACTTGTCTGCAAGCGGGTGTCAGGCCTACAGCGTGTACTCTGCCAACTTCTGCAAGTGCACATTGCCACTCATATCTGGTGTCACAATAGTGTGCATTTAAAACCCAAAAACTTTTTTTACTGTTATAGATTGAATAGCAGTTAGTTGTCTTCAAGCGGGTGTGTCAGGCCTACAGCGTATACTCTGCCAACCTCTGCAAGTGCACATTGCCACTCATATCTGGTGTCACAATAGCGTGCATTTAAAACCCACAAACTTTTTTCACTGTTATAGATTGAATAGCAGTTACTTGTCTGCAAGCGGGTGTCAGGCCTACAGCGTGTACTCTGCCAACTTCTGCAAGTGCACATTGCCACTCATATCTGGTGTCACAATAGTGTGCATTTAAAACCCCAAAACTTTTTTTACTGTTATAGATTGAATAGCAGTTAGTTGTCTTCAAGCGGGTGTGTCAGGCCTACAGCATGTACTCTGCCAACCTCTGCAAGTGCACATTGCCACTCATATCTGGTGTCACAATAGCGTGCATTTAAAACCCAAAAACTTTTTTCACTGTTATAGATTGAATAGCAGTTACTTGTCTGCAAGCGGGTGTCAGGCCTTCAGCGTGTACTCTGCCAACCTCTTCAAGTGCACATTGCCACTCATATCTGGTGTCACAATAGCGTGCATTTAAAACCCAAAAACTGTTTTCACTGTTATAGATTGAATAGCAGTTACTTGTCTGCATGCGGGTGTCAGGCCTACAGCGTGTACTCTGCCAACCTCTGCAACTGCACATTGACACTCATAGCTGGTGTCACAATAGTGTGCATTTAAAACCCAAAAACTTTTTTTTACTGTTATAGATTGAATAGCAGTTAGTTGTCTTCAAGCGGGTGTGTCAGGCCTACAGCGTGTAGTCTGCCAACCTCTGCAAGTGCACATTGCCACTCATATTTGGTGTCACAATAGCGTGCATTTAAAACCAAAAAACTTTTTTCACTGTTATAGATTGAATAGCAGTTACTTGTCTGCAAGCGGGTGTCAGGCCTACAGCGTGTACTCTGCCAACCTCTGCAAGTGCACATTGCCACTCATATCTGGTGTCACAATAGCGTGCATTTAAAACCCAAAAACTTTTTTCACTGTTATAGATTGAATAGCAGTTACATGTCTGCAAGCGGGTGTCAGGCCTACAGCGTGTAGTCTGCCAACCTCTGCAAGTGCACATTGCCATTCATATCTGTTGTCACAATATGGTGCATTTAAAACCAAAAAACTGTTTTCACTGTTATAGATTGAATAGCAGTTACTTGTCTGCAAGCGTGTGTCAGGCCTACAGCGTGTACTCTGCCAACCTCTGCAAGTGCACATTGCCACTCATATCTGGTGTCACAATAGCGTGCATTTAAAACCCAAAAACTTTTTTCACTGTTATAGATTGAATAGCAGTTACATGTCTGCAAGCGGGTGTCAGGCCTACAGCGTGTACTCTGCCAACCTATGCAACTGCACATTGCCATTCATATCTGTTGTCACAATATGGTGCATTTAAAACCAAAAAACTGTTTTCACTGTTATAGATTGAATAGCAGTTACTTGTCTGCAAGCGTGTGTCAGGCCTACAGCGTGTACTCTGCCAACTTCTGCAAGTGCACATTGCCACTCATATCTGGTGTCACAATAGTGTGCATTTAAAACCCCAAAACTTTTTTTACTGTTATAGATTGAATAGCAGTTAGTTGTCTTCAAGCGGGTGTGTCAGGCCTACAGCGTATACTCTGCCAACCTCTGCAAGTGCACATTGCCACTCATATCTGGTGTCACAATAGCGTGCATTTAAAACCCACAAACTTTTTTCACTGTTATAGATTGAATAGCAGTTACTTGTCTTCAAGCGGGTGTCAGGCCTACAGCGTGTACTCTGCCAACTTCTGCAAGTGCACATTGCCACTCATATCTGGTGTCACAATAGTATGCATTTAAAACCCCAAAACTTTTTTTACTGTTATAGATTGAATAGCAGTTAGTTGTCTTCAAGCGGGTGTGTCAGGCCTACAGCGTATACTCTGCCAACCTCTGCAAGTGCACATTGCCACTCATATCTGGTGTCACAATAGCGTGCATTTAAAACCCACAAAATTTTTTCACTGTTATAGATTGAATAGCAGTTAGTTGTCTTCAAGCGGGTGTGTCAGGCCTACAGCGTGTACTCTGCCAACTTCTGCAAGTGCACATTGCCACTCATATCTGGTGTCACAATAGTGTGCATTTAAAACCCCAAAACTTTTTTTACTGTTATAGATTGAATAGCAGTTAGTTGTCTTCAAGCGGGTGTGTCAGGCCTACAGCATGTACTCTGCCAACCTCTGCAAGTGCACATTGCCACTCATATCTGGTGTCACAATAGCTTGCATTTAAAACCCAAAAACTTTTTTCACTGTTATAGATTGAATAGCAGTTACTTGTCTGCATGCGGGTGTCAGGCCTACAGCGTCTACTCTGCCAACCTCTGCAAGTGCACATTGACACTCATAGCTGGTGTCACAATAGTGTGCATTTAAAACCCAAAAACTTTTTTTTACTGTTATAGATTGAATAGCAGTTAGTTGTCTTCAAGCGGGTGTGTCAGGCCTACAGCGTGTAGTCTGCCAACCTCTGCAAGAGCACATTGCCACTCATATTTGGTGTCACAATAGCGTGCATTTAAAACCCCAAAACTTTTTTCACTGTTATAGATTGAATAGCAGTTACTTGTCTGCAAGCGGGTGTCAGGCCTACAGCGTGTACTCTGCCAATCTTTGCAACTGCACATTGCCATTCTTATCTGGTGTCACAATAGCGTGCATTTAAAACCAAAAAACTTTTTTCACTGTTATAGATTGAATAGCAGTTACTTGTCTGCAAGCGTGTGTCAGGCCTACAGCGTGTACTCTGCCAACCTCTGCAAGTGCACATTGCCACTCATATCTGGTGTCACAATAGCGTGCATTTAAAACCCAAAAACTTTTTTCACTGTTATAGATTGAATAGCAGTTACTTGTCTGCAAGCGGGTGTCAGGCCTACAGCGTGTACTCTGCCAACCTTTGCAACTGCACATTGCCACTCATATCTGGTGTCACAATAGCATGCATTTAAAACCCCAAAACTTTTCACTGTTATAGATTGAATAGCAGTTACTTGTCTGCAAGCGGGTGTCAGGCCTACAGCGTGTACTCTGCCAACCTTTGCAACTGCACATTGCCATTCTTATCTGGTGTCACAATAGCGTGCATTTAAAACCAAAAAACTTTTTTCACTGTTATAGATTGAATAGCAGTTACTTGTCTGCAAGCGTGTGTCAGGCCTACAGCGTGTACTCTGCCAACCTCTGCAAGTGCACATTGCCACTCATATCTGGTGTCACAATAGCGTGCATTTAAAACCCAAAAACTTTTTTCACTGTTATAGATTGAATAGCAGTTACTTGTCTGCAAGCGGGTGTCAGGCCTACAGCGTGTACTCTGCCAACCTATGCAACTGCACATTGCCATTCATATCTGTTGTCACAATATGGTGCATTTAAAACCAAAAAACTGTTTTCACTGTTATAGATTGAATAGCAGTTACTTGTCTGCAAGCGTGTGTCAGGCCTACAGCGTGTACTCTGCCAACCTCTGCAAGTGCACATTGCCACTCATATCTGGTGTCACAATAGCGTGCATTTAAAACCCACAAACTTTTTTCACTGTTATAGATTGAATAGCAGTTACTTGTCTTCAAGCGGGTGTCAGGCCTACAGCGTGTACTCTGCCAACTTCTGCAAGTGCACATTGCCACTCATATCTGGTGTCACAATAGTATGCATTTAAAACCCCAAAACTTTTTTTACTGTTATAGATTGAATAGCAGTTAGTTGTCTTCAAGCGGGTGTGTCAGGCCTACAGCGTATACTCTGCCAACCTCTGCAAGTGCACATTGCCACTCATATCTGGTGTCACAATAGCGTGCATTTAAAACCCACAAATTTTTTTCACTGTTATAGATTGAATAGCAGTTAGTTGTCTTCAAGCGGGTGTGTCAGGCCTACAGCGTGTACTCTGCCAACTTCTGCAAGTGCACATTGCCACTCATATCTGGTGTCACAATAGTGTGCATTTAAAACCCCAAAACTTTTTTTACTGTTATAGATTGAATAGCAGTTAGTTGTCTTCAAGCGGGTGTGTCAGGCCTACAGCATGTACTCTGCCAACCTCTGCAAGTGCACATTGCCACTCATATCTGGTGTCACAATAGCTTGCATTTAAAACCCAAAAACTTTTTTCACTGTTATAGATTGAATAGCAGTTACTTGTCTGCATGCGGGTGTCAGGCCTACAGCGTCTACTCTGCCAACCTCTGCAAGTGCACATTGACACTCATAGCTGGTGTCACAATAGTGTGCATTTAAAACCCAAAAACTTTTTTTTACTGTTATAGATTGAATAGCAGTTAGTTGTCTTCAAGCGGGTGTGTCAGGCCTACAGCGTGTAGTCTGCCAACCTCTGCAAGAGCACATTGCCACTCATATTTGGTGTCACAATAGCGTGCATTTAAAACCCCAAAACTTTTTTCACTGTTATAGATTGAATAGCAGTTACTTGTCTGCAAGCGGGTGTCAGGCCTACAGCGTGTACTCTGCCAATCTTTGCAACTGCACATTGCCATTCTTATCTGGTGTCACAATAGCGTGCATTTAAAACCAAAAAACTTTTTTCACTGTTATAGATTGAATAGCAGTTACTTGTCTGCAAGCGTGTGTCAGGCCTACAGCGTGTACTCTGCCAACCTCTGCAAGTGCACATTGCCACTCATATCTGGTGTCACAATAGCGTGCATTTAAAACCCAAAAACTTTTTTCACTGTTATAGATTGAATAGCAGTTACTTGTCTGCAAGCGGGTGTCAGGCCTACAGCGTGTACTCTGCCAACCTTTGCAACTGCACATTGCCACTCATATCTGGTGTCACAATAGCATGCATTTAAAACCCCAAAACTTTTCACTGTTATAGATTGAATAGCAGTTACTTGTCTGCAAGCGGGTGTCAGGCCTACAGCGTGTACTTTGCCAACCTCTGCAAGTGCACATTGCCACTCATATCTGGTGTCACAATAGCGTGCATTTAAAACCAAAAAACTTTTTTCACTGTTATAGATTGAATAGCAGTTACTTGTCTGCAAGCGGGTGTCAGGCCTACAGCGTGCACTCTGCCAACCTCTTCAAGTGCACATTGCCACTCATATCTGGTGTCACCATAGCGTGCATTTAAAACCAAAACACTTTTTTCACTGTTATAGATTGATTAGCAGTTAGAGGTCTTCAAGCGGGTGTGTCAGGCCTACAGCGTGTACTCTGCCAACCTCTGCAAGTGCACATTGCCACTCATATCTGGTGTCACAATAGCATGCATTTAAAACCAAAAAACTTTTTTCACTGTTATAGATTGAATAGCAGTTACTTGTCTTCAAGCGGGTGTGTCAGGCCTACAGCGTGTACTATGCCAACCTCTGCAAGTGCACATTGCCACTCATATCTGGTGTCACAATAGCGTGCATTTAAACCCAAAAACTTTTTTCACTGTTTTAGATTGAATAGCAGTTACTTGTCTGCAAGCGGGTGTCAGGCCTACAGCGTGTACTCTGCCAACCTCTTCAAGTGCACATTGCCACTCATATCTGGTGTCACAATAGCGTGCATTTAAAACCAAAAAACTTTTTTCACTGTTATAGATTGAATAGCAGTTAGTTGTCTCCAAGCTGGTGTGTCAGGCCTTCAGTGTGTACTCTGCCAACCTCTGCAAGTGCACATTGCCACTCATATCTGGTGTCACAATAGCATGCATTTAAAACCCCAAAACTTTTCACTGTTATAGATTGAATAGCAGTTACTTGTCTGCAAGCGGGTGTCAGGCCTACAGCGTGTACTCTGCCAACCTTTGCAACTGCACATTGCCATTCTTATCTGGTGTCACAATAGCGTGCATTTAAAACCAAAAAACTTTTTTCACTGTTATAGATTGAATAGCAGTTACTTGTCTGCAAGCGTGTGTCAGGCCTACAGCGTGTACTCTGCCAACCTCTGCAAGTGCACATTGCCACTCATATCTGGTGTCACAATAGCGTGCATTTAAAACCCAAAAACTTTTTTCACTGTTATAGATTGAATAGCAGTTACTTGTCTGCAAGCGGGTGTCAGGCCTACAGCGTGTACTCTGCCAACCTATGCAACTGCACATTGCCATTCATATCTGTTGTCACAATATGGTGCATTTAAAACCAAAAAACTGTTTTCACTGTTATAGATTGAATAGCAGTTACTTGTCTGCAAGCGTGTGTCAGGCCTACAGCGTGTACTCTGCCAACCTCTGCAAGTGCACATTGCCACTCATATCTGGTGTCACAATAGCGTGCATTTAAAACCCACAAACTTTTTTCACTGTTATAGATTGAATAGCAGTTACTTGTCTTCAAGCGGGTGTCAGGCCTACAGCGTGTACTCTGCCAACTTCTGCAAGTGCACATTGCCACTCATATCTGGTGTCACAATAGTATGCATTTAAAACCCCAAAACTTTTTTTACTGTTATAGATTGAATAGCAGTTAGTTGTCTTCAAGCGGGTGTGTCAGGCCTACAGCGTATACTCTGCCAACCTCTGCAAGTGCACATTGCCACTCATATCTGGTGTCACAATAGCGTGCATTTAAAACCCACAAAATTTTTTCACTGTTATAGATTGAATAGCAGTTAGTTGTCTTCAAGCGGGTGTGTCAGGCCTACAGCGTGTACTCTGCCAACTTCTGCAAGTGCACATTGCCACTCATATCTGGTGTCACAATAGTGTGCATTTAAAACCCCAAAACTTTTTTTACTGTTATAGATTGAATAGCAGTTAGTTGTCTTCAAGCGGGTGTGTCAGGCCTACAGCATGTACTCTGCCAACCTCTGCAAGTGCACATTGCCACTCATATCTGGTGTCACAATAGCTTGCATTTAAAACCCAAAAACTTTTTTCACTGTTATAGATTGAATAGCAGTTACTTGTCTGCATGCGGGTGTCAGGCCTACAGCGTCTACTCTGCCAACCTCTGCAAGTGCACATTGACACTCATAGCTGGTGTCCCAATAGTGTGCATTTAAAACCCAAAAACTTTTTTTTACTGTTATAGATTGAATAGCAGTTAGTTGTCTTCAAGCGGGTGTGTCAGGCCTACAGCGTGTAGTCTGCCAACCTCTGCAAGAGCACATTGCCACTCATATTTGGTGTCACAATAGCGTGCATTTAAAACCCCAAAACTTTTTTCACTGTTATAGATTGAATAGCAGTTACTTGTCTGCAAGCGGGTGTCAGGCCTACAGCGTGTACTCTGCCAATCTTTGCAACTGCACATTGCCATTCTTATCTGGTGTCACAATAGCGTGCATTTAAAACCAAAAAACTTTTTTCACTGTTATAGATTGAATAGCAGTTACTTGTCTGCAAGCGTGTGTCAGGCCTACAGCGTGTACTCTGCCAACCTCTGCAAGTGCACATTGCCACTCATATCTGGTGTCACAATAGCGTGCATTTAAAACCCAAAAACTTTTTTCACTGTTATAGATTGAATAGCAGTTACTTGTCTGCAAGCGGGTGTCAGGCCTACAGCGTGTACTCTGCCAACCTTTGCAACTGCACATTGCCACTCATATCTGGTGTCACAATAGCATGCATTTAAAACCCCAAAACTTTTCACTGTTATAGATTGAATAGCAGTTACTTGTCTGCAAGCGGGTGTCAGGCCTACAGCGTGTACTTTGCCAACCTCTGCAAGTGCACATTGCCACTCATATCTGGTGTCACAATAGCGTGCATTTAAAACCAAAAAACTTTTTTCACTGTTATTGATTGAATAGCAGTTACTTGTCTGCAAGCGGGTGTCAGGCCTACAGCGTGCACTCTGCCAACCTCTTCAAGTGCACATTGCCACTCATATCTGGTGTCACCATAGCGTGCATTTAAAACCAAAACACTTTTTTCACTGTTATAGATTGATTAGCAGTTAGAGGTCTTCAAGCGGGTGTGTCAGGCCTACAGCGTGTACTCTGCCAACCTCTGCAAGTGCACATTGCCACTCATATCTGGTGTCACAATAGCATGCATTTAAAACCAAAAAACTTTTTTCACTGTTATAGATTGAATAGCAGTTACTTGTCTTCAAGCGGGTGTGTCAGGCCTACAGCGTGTACTATGCCAACCTCTGCAAGTGCACATTGCCACTCATATCTGGTGTCACAATAGCGTGCATTTAAACCCAAAAACTTTTTTCACTGTTTTAGATTGAATAGCAGTTACTTGTCTGCAAGCGGGTGTCAGGCCTACAGCGTGTACTCTGCCAACCTCTTCAAGTGCACATTGCCACTCATATCTGGTGTCACAATAGCGTGCATTTAAAACCAAAAAACTTTTTTCACTGTTATAGATTGAATAGCAGTTAGTTGTCTCCAAGCTGGTGTGTCAGGCCTTCAGTGTGTACTCTGCCAACCTCTGCAAGTGCACATTGCCACTCATATCTGGTGTCACAATAGCGTGCATTTAAAAACCCAAAAACTTTTTTCACTGTTATAGATTGAATAGCAGTTACTTGTCTGCATGCGGGTGCCAGGCCTACAGCGTGTACTCTGCCAACCTTTGCAACTGCACATTGCCATTCATATCTGATGTCACAATAGCGTGCATTTAAAACCCAAAAACTTTTTTCACTGTTATAGATTGAATAGCAGATACTTGTCTGCAAGCGTGTGTCAGGCCTACAGCGTGTACTCTGCCAACCTCTGCAAGTGCACATTGACACTCATAGCTGGTGTCACAATAGTGTGCATTTAAAACCCAAAAACTTTTTTTACTGTTATAGATTGAATAGCAGTTAGTTGTCTTCAAGCGGGTGTGTCAGGCCTACAGCATGTACTCTGCCAACCTCTGCAAGTGCACATTGCCACTCATATCTGGTGTCACAATAGCGTGCATTTAAAACCCAAAAACTTTTTTCACTGTTATAGATTGAATAGCAGTTACTTGTCTGCAAGCGGGTGTGTCAGGCCTACAGCTTGTACTCTGCCAACCTTTGCAACTGCACATTGCCATTCATATCTGGTGTCACAATAGCGTGCATTTAAAACCCAAAAACTTTTTTCACTGTTATAGATTGAATAGCAGTTACTTGTCTGCAAGCGGGTGTCAGGCCTACAGTGTGTACTCTGCCAACCTTTGAAACTGCACATTGCCATTCATATCTGGTGTCACAATAGCGTACATTTAAAACCCAAAAACTTTTTTCACTGTTATAGATTGAATAGCAGTTACTTGTCTGCAAGCGTGTGTCAGGCCTACAGCGTGTACTCTGCCTACCTCTGCAAGTGCACATTGACACTCATATCTGGTGTCACAATAGTGTGCATTTAAAACCCAAAAACTTTTTTTACTGTTGTAGATTGAATAGCAGTTAGTTGTCTTCAAGCGGGTGTGTCAGGCCTACATCGTGTACTCTGCCAACCTCTGCAAGTACACATTACCACTCATATCTGGTGTCACAATAGCGTGCATTTAAAACCCAAAAACTTTTTTCACTGTTATAGATTGAATAGCAGTTACTTGTCTGCAAGCGGGTGTCAGGCCTACAGCGTGTACTCTGCCAACCTCTTCAACTGCACATTGCCACTCATATCTGGTGTCACAATAGCGTGCATTTAAAACCCAAAAACTTTTTTCACTGTTATAGATTGAATAGCAGTTAGTTGTCTTCAAGCGGGTGTGTCAGGCCTACAGCGTGTACTCTGCCAACCTCTGCAAGTACAAATTGCCACTCATATCTGGTGTCACAATAGCGTGCATTTAAAACCAAAAAACTTTTTTCACTGTTATAGATTGAATAGCAGTTACTGGTCTTCAAGCGGGTGTGTCAGGCCTACAGCGTGTACTTTGCCAACCTCAGCAAGTGCACATTGCCACTCATATCTGGTGTCACAATAGCGTGCATTTGAAACCCAAAAACTTTTTTCACTGTTTTAGATTGAATAGCAGTTACTTGTCTGCAAGCGAGTGTCAGGCCTACAGCGTGTACTCTGCCAACCTCTTCAAGTGCACATTGCCACTCATATCTGGTGTCACAATAGCATGCATTTAAAACCAAAAAACTTTTTTCACTGTTATAGATTGAATAGCAGTTACTTGTCTTCAAGCGGGTGTGTCAGGCCTTCAGCGTGTACTCTGCCAACCTCTTCAAGTGCACATTGCCACTCATATCTGGTGTCACAATAGCGTGCATTTAAAACCAAAAAACGTTTTCACTGTTATAGATTGAATAGCAGTTAGTTGTCTTCAAGCTGGTGTGTCAGGCCTTCAGTGTGTACTCTGCCAACTTCTGCAAGTGCACATTGCCACTCATATCTGGTGTCACAATAGCGGGCATTTAAAACCCCAAAACTTTTTTCACTGTTATAGATTGAATAGCAGTTACTTGTCTGCAAGCGGGTGTCAGGCCTACAGCGTGTACTCTGCCAATCTTTGCAACTGCACATTGCCATTCTTATCTGGTGTCACAATAGCGTGCATTTAAAACCAAAAAACTTTTTTCACTGTTATAGATTGAATAGCAGTTACTTGTCTGCAAGCGTGTGTCAGGCCTACAGCGTGTACTCTGCCAACCTCTGCAAGTGCACATTGCCACTCATATCTGGTGTCACAATAGCGTGCATTTAAAACCCAAAAACTTTTTTCACTGTTATAGATTGAATAGCAGTTACTTGTCTGCAAGCGGGTGTCAGGCCTACAGCGTGTACTCTGCCAACCTTTGCAACTGCACATTGCCACTCATATCTGGTGTCACAATAGCATGCATTTAAAACCCCAAAACTTTTCACTGTTATAGATTGAATAGCAGTTACTTGTCTGCAAGCGGGTGTCAGGCCTACAGCGTGTACTTTGCCAACCTCTGCAAGTGCACATTGCCACTCATATCTGGTGTCACAATAGCGTGCATTTAAAACCAAAAAACTTTTTTCACTGTTATAGATTGAATAGCAGTTACTTGTCTGCAAGCGGGTGTCAGGCCTACAGCGTGCACTCTGCCAACCTCTTCAAGTGCACATTGCCACTCATATCTGGTGTCACTATAGCGTGCATTTAAAACCAAAACACTTTTTTCACTGTTATAGATTGATTAGCAGTTAGAGGTCTTCAAGCGGGTGTGTCAGGCCTACAGCGTGTACTCTGCCAACCTCTGCAAGTGCACATTGCCACTCATATCTGGTGTCACAATAGCATGCATTTAAAACCAAAAAACTTTTTTCACTGTTATAGATTGAATAGCAGTTACTTGTCTTCAAGCGGGTGTGTCAGGCCTACAGCGTGTACTCTGCCAACCTCTGCAAGTGCACATTGCCACTCATATCTGGTGTCACAATAGCGTGCATTTAAACCCAAAAACTTTTTTCACTGTTTTAGATTGAATAGCAGTTACTTGTCTGCAAGCGGGTGTCAGGCCTACAGCGTGTACTCTGCCAACCTCTTCAAGTGCACATTGCCACTCATATCTGGTGTCACAATAGCGTGCATTTAAAACCAAAAAACTTTTTTCACTGTTATAGATTGAATAGCAGTTAGTTGTCTCCAAGCTGGTGTGTCAGGCCTTCAGTGTGTACTCTGCCAACCTCTGCAAGTGCACATTGCCACTCATATCTGGTGTCACAATAGCGTGCATTTAAAAACCCAAAAACTTTTTTCACTGTTATAGATTGAATAGCAGTTACTTGTCTGCATGCGGGTGCCAGGCCTACAGCGTGTACTCTGCCAACCTTTGCAACTGCACATTGCCATTCATATCTGATGTCACAATAGCGTGCATTTAAAACCCAAAAACTTTTTTCACTGTTATAGATTGAATAGCAGATACTTGTCTGCAAGCGTGTGTCAGGCCTACAGCGTGTACTCTGCCAACCTCTGCAAGTGCACATTGACACTCATAGCTGGTGTCACAATAGTGTGCATTTAAAACCCAAAAACTTTTTTTACTGTTATAGATTGAATAGCAGTTAGTTGTCTTCAAGCGGGTGTGTCAGGCCTACAGCATGTACTCTGCCAACCTCTGCAAGTGCACATTGCCACTCATATCTGGTGTCACAATAGCGTGCATTTAAAACCCAAAAACTTTTTTCACTGTTATAGATTGAATAGCAGTTACTTGTCTGCAAGCGGGTGTCAGGCCTACAGCTTGTACTCTGCCAACCTTTGCAACTGCACATTGCCATTCATATCTGGTGTCACAATAGCGTGCATTTAAAACCCAAAAACTTTTTTCACTGTTATAGATTGAATAGCAGTTACTTGTCTGCAAGCGGGTGTCAGGCCTACAGTGTGTACTCTGCCAACCTTTGAAACTGCACATTGCCATTCATATCTGGTGTCACAATAGCGTGCATTTAAAACCCAAAAACTTTTTTCACTGTTATAGATTGAATAGCAGTTACTTGTCTGCAAGCGTGTGTCAGGCCTACAGCGTGTACTCTGCCTACCTCTGCAAGTGCACATTGACACTCATATCTGGTGTCACAATAGTGTGCATTTAAAACCCAAAAACTTTTTTTACTGTTGTAGATTGAATAGCAGTTAGTTGTCTTCAAGCGGGTGTGTCAGGCCTACATCGTGTACTCTGCCAACCTCTGCAAGTACACATTACCACTCATATCTGGTGTCACAATAGCGTGCATTTAAAACCCAAAAACTTTTTTCACTGTTATAGATTGAATAGCAGTTACTTGTCTGCAAGCGGGTGTCAGGCCTACAGCGTGTACTCTGCCAACCTCTTCAACTGCACATTGCCACTCATATCTGGTGTCACAATAGCGTGCATTTAAAACCCAAAAACTTTTTTCACTGTTATAGATTGAATAGCAGTTAGTTGTCTTCAAGCGGGTGTGTCAGGCCTACAGCGTGTACTCTGCCAACCTCTGCAAGTACAAATTGCCACTCATATCTGGTGTCACAATAGCGTGCATTTAAAACCAAAAAACTTTTTTCACTGTTATAGATTGAATAGCAGTTACTGGTCTTCAAGCGGGTGTGTCAGGCCTACAGCGTGTACTTTGCCAACCTCAGCAAGTGCACATTGCCACTCATATCTGGTGTCACAATAGCGTGCATTTGAAACCCAAAAACTTTTTTCACTGTTTTAGATTGAATAGCAGTTACTTGTCTGCAAGCGAGTGTCAGGCCTACAGCGTGTACTCTGCCAACCTCTTCAAGTGCACATTGCCACTCATATCTGGTGTCACAATAGCATGCATTTAAAACCAAAAAACTTTTTTCACTGTTATAGATTGAATAGCAGTTACTTGTCTTCAAGCGGGTGTGTCAGGCCTTCAGCGTGTACTCTGCCAACCTCTTCAAGTGCACATTGCCACTCATATCTGGTGTCACAATAGCGTGCATTTAAAACCAAAAAACGTTTTCACTGTTATAGATTGAATAGCAGTTAGTTGTCTTCAAGCTGGTGTGTCAGGCCTTCAGTGTGTACTCTGCCAACTTCTGCAAGTGCACATTGCCACTCATATCTGGTGTCACAATAGCGGGCATTTAAAACCCAAAAACTTTTTTCACTGTTATAGATTGAATAGCAGTTACTTGTCTGCATGCGGGTGTCAGGCCTACAGCGTGTACTCTGCCAACCTCTGCAAGTGCACATTGACACTCATAGCTGGTGTCACAATAGTGTGCATTTAAAACCCAAAAACTTTTTTTACTGTTATAGATTGAATAGCAGTTAGTTGTCTTCAAGCGGGTGTGTCAGGCCTACAGCGTGTAGTCTGCCAACCTCTGCAAGTGCACATTGCCACTCATATCTGGTGTCACAATAGCGTGCATTTAAAACCCCAAAACTTTTTTCACTGTTATAGATTGAATAGCAGTTACTTGTCTGCAAGCGGGTGTCAGGCCTACAGCGTGTACTCTGCCAACCTTTGCAACTGCACATTGCCATTCTTATCTGGTGTCACAATAGCGTGCATTTAAAACCAAAAAACTTTTTTCACTGTTATAGATTGATAGCAGTTACTTGTCTGCAAGCGTGTGTCAGGCCTACAGCGTGTACTCTGCCAACCTCTGCAAGTGCACATTGCCACTCATATCTGGTGTCACAATAGCGTGCATTTAAAACCCAAAAACTTTTTTCACTGTTATAGATTGAATAGCAGTTACTTGTCTGCAAGCGGGTGTCAGGCCTACAGCGTGTACTCTGCCAACCTATGCAACTGCACATTGCCATTCATATCTGTTGTCACAATAGCGTGCATTTAAAACCAAAAAACTGTTTTCACTGTTATAGATTGTATAGCAGTTACTTGTCTGCAAGCGTGTGTCAGGCCTACAGCGTGTACTCTGCCAACTTCTGCAAGTGCACATTGCCACTCATATCTGGTGTCACAATAGTGTGCATTAAAAACCCAAAAACTTTTTTTACTGTTATAGATTGAATAGCAGTTAGTTGTCTTCAAGCGGGTGTGTCAGGCCTACAGCGTATACTCTGCCAACCTTTGCAAGTGCACATTGCCACTCATATCTGGTGTCACAATAGCGTGCATTTAAACCCAAAAACTTTTTTCACTGTTTTAGATTGAATAGCAGTTACTTGTCTGCAAGCGGGTGTCAGGCCTACAGCGTGTACTCTGCCAACCTCTTCAAGTGCACATTGCCACTCATATCTGGTGTCACAATAGCGTGCATTTAAAACCAAAAAACTTTTTCACTGTTATAGATTGAATAGCAGTTAGTTGTCTTCAAGCTGGTGTGTCAGGACTTCAGTGTGTACTCTGCCAACCTCTGCAAGTGCACATTGCCACTTATATCTGGTGTCACAATAGCGTGCATTTAAAACCCAAAAACTTTTTTCACTGTTATAGATTTAATAGCAGTTACTTGTCTGCAAGCGTGTGTCAGGCCTACAGCGTGTACTCTGCCAACCTCTGCAAGTGCACATTGACACTCATAGCTGGTGTCACAATAGTGTGCATTTAAAACCCAAAAACTTTTTTTACTGTTATAGATTGAATAGCAGTTAGTTGTCTTCAAGCGGGTGTGTCAGGCCTACAGCATGTACTCTGCCAACCTCTGCAAGTGCACATTGCCACTCATATCTGGTGTCACAATAGCGTGCATTTAAAACCCAAAAACTTTTTTCACTGTTATAGATTGAATAGCAGTTACTTGTCTGCAAGCGGGTGTCAGGCCTACAGCTTGTACTCTGCCAACCTTTGCAACTGCACATTGCCATTCATATCTGGTGTCACAATAGCGTGCATTTAAAACCCAAAAACTTTTTTCACTGTTATAGATTGAATAGCAGTTACTTGTCTGCAAGCGGGTGTCAGGCCTACAGTGTGTACTCTGCCAACCTTTGAAACTGCACATTGCTATTCATATCTGGTGTCACAATAGCGTGCATTTAAAACCAAAAAACTTTTTTCACTGTTATAGATTGAATAGCAGTTACTTGTCTGCAAGCGTGTGTCAGGCCTACAGCGTGTACTCTGCCTACCTCTGCAAGTGCACATTGACACTCATATCTGGTGTCACAATAGTGTGCATTTAAAACCCGAAAACTTTTTTTACTGTTGTAGATTGAATAGCAGTTAGTTGTCTTCAAGCGGGTGTGTCAGGCCTACATCGTGTACTCTGCCAACCTCTGCAAGTACACATTACCACTCATATCTGGTGTCACAATAGCGTGCATTTAAAACCCAAAAACTTTTTTCACTGTTATAGATTGAATAGCAGTTACTTGTCTGCAAGCGGGTGTCAGGCCTACAGCGTGTACTCTGCCAACCTCTTCAAGTGCACATTGCCACTCATATCTGGTGTCACAATAGCGTGCATTTAAAACCCAAAAACTTTTTTCACTGTTATAGATTGAATAGCAGTTACTTGTCTGCAAGCGGTGTCAGGCCTACAGCGTGTACTCTGCTAACCTCTGCAAGTGCACTTTGACACTAATATCTGGTGTCACAATAGTGTGCATTTACAACTGAAAAACTTTTTTTACTGTTATAGATTGAATAGCAGTTAGTTGTCTTCAAGCGGGTGTGTCAGGCCTACAGCGTGTACTCTGCCAACCTCTGCAAGTACAAATTGCCACTCATATCTGGTGTCACAATAGCGTGCATTTAAAACCAAAAAACTTTTTTCACTGTTATAGATTGAATAGCAGTTACTGGTCTTCAAGCGGGTGTGTCAGGCCTACAGCGTGTACTTTGCCAACATCAGCAAGTGCACATTGCCACTCATATCTGGTGTCACAATAGCGTGCATTTGAAACCCAAAAACTTTTTTCACTGTTTTAGATTGAATAGCAGTTACTTGTCTGCAAGCGAGTGTCAGGCCTTCAGTGTGTACTCTGCCAACCTCTGCAAGTGCACATTGCCACTCATATCTGGTGTCACAATAGCGTGCATTTAAAACCAAAAAACTTTTTTCACTGTTATAGATTGAATAGCAGTTACTTGTCTGCATGCGGGTGCCAGGCCTACAGCGTGTACTCTGCCAACCTTTGCAACTGCACATTGCCATTCATATCTGATGTCACAATAGCGTGCATTTAAAACCCAAATACTTTTTTCACTGTTATAGATTGAATAGCAGTTACTTGTCTGCAAGCGTGTGTCAGGCCTACAGCGTGTACTCTGCCAACCTCTGCAAGTGCACATTGACACTCATAGCTGGTGTCACAATAGTGTGCATTTAAAACCCAAAAACTTTTTTTACTGTTATAGATTGAATAGCAGTTAGTTGTCTTCAAGCGGGTGTGTCAGGCCTACAGCATGTACTCTGCCAACCTCTGCAAGTGCACATTGCCACTCATATCTGGTGTCACAATAGCGTGCATTTAAAACCCAAAAACTTTTTTCACTGTTATAGATTGAATAGCAGTTAGTTGTCTTCAAGCGGGTGTGTCAGGCCTACAGCGTGTACTCTGCCAACCTTTGCAACTGCACATTGCCATTCATATCTGGTGTCACAATAGCGTGCATTTAAAACCCAAAAACTTTTTTCACTGTTATAGATTGAATAGCAGTTACTTGTCTGCAAGCGGGTGTCAGGCCTACAGTGTGTACTCTGCCAACCTTTGAAACTGCACATTGCCATTCATATCTGGTGTCACAATAGCGTGCATTTAAAACCAAAAAACTTTTTTCACTGTTATAGATTGAATAGCAGTTACTTGTCTGCAAGCGTGTGTCAGGCCTACAGCGTGTACTCTGCCTACCTCTGCAAGTGCACATTGACACTCATATCTGGTGTCACAATAGTGTGCATTTAAAACCCAAAAACTTTTTTTACTGTTGTAGATTGAATAGCAGTTAGTTGTCTTCAAGCGGGTGTGTCAGGCCTACATCGTGTACTCTGCCAACCTCTGCAAGTACACATTACCACTCATATCTGGTGTCACAATAGCGTGCATTTAAAACCCAAAAACTTTTTTCACTGTTATAGATTGAATAGCAGTTACTTGTCTGCAAGCGGGTGTCAGGCCTACAGCGTGTACTCTGCCAACCTCTTCAAGTGCACATTGCCACTCATATCTGGTGTCACAATAGCGTGCATTTAAAACCCAAAAACTTTTTTCACTGTTATAGATTGAATAGCAGTTACTTGTCTGCAAGCGGTGTCAGGCCTACAGCGTGTACTCTGCTAACCTCTGCAAGTGCACTTTGACACTCATATCTGGTGTCACAATAGTGTGCATTTAAAACTGAAAAACTTTTTTTACTGTTATAGATTGAATAGCAGTTAGTTGTCTTCAAGCGGGTGTGTCAGGCCTACAGCGTGTACTCTGCCAACCTCTGCAAGTACAAATTGCCACTCATATCTGGTGTCACAATAGCGTGCATTTAAAACCAAAAAACTTTTTTCACTGTTATAGATTGAATAGCAGTTACTGGTCTTCAAGCGGGTGTGTCAGGCCTACAGCATGTACTTTGCCAACCTCAGCAAGTGCACATTGCCACTCATATCTGGTGTCACAATAGCATGCATTTGAAACCCAAAAACTTTTTTCACTGTTTTAGATTGAATAGCAGTTACTTGTCTGCAAGCGAGTGTCAGGCCTACAGCGTGTACTCTGCCAACCTCTTCAAGTGCACATTGCCACTCATATCTGGTGTCACAATAGCATGCATTTAAAACCAAAAAACTTTTTTCACTGTTATAGATTGAATAGCAGTTACTTGTCTTCAAGCGGGTGTGTCAGGCCTTCAGCGTGTACTCTGCCAACCTCTTCAAGTGCACATTGCCACTCATATCTGGTGTCACAATAGCGTGCATTTAAAACCAAAAAACTTTTTCACTGTTATAGATTGAATAGCAGTTAGTTGTCTTCAAGCTGGTGTGTCAGGCCTTCAGTGTGTACTCTGCCAACTTCTGCAAGTGCACATTGCCACTCATATCTGGTGTCACAATAGCGGGCATTTAAAACCCAAAAACTTTTTTCACTGTTATGGATTGAATAGCAGTTACTTGTCTGCATGCGGGTGTCAGGCCTACAGCGTGTACTCTGCCAACCTCTGCAAGTGCACATTGACACTCATAGCTGGTGTCACAATAGTGTGCATTTAAAACCCAAAAACTTTTTTTTACTGTTATAGATTGAATAGCAGTTAGTTGTCTTCAAGCGGGTGTGTCAGGCCTACAGCGTGTAGTCTGCCAACCTCTGCAAGTGCACATTGCCACTCATATCTGGTGTCACAATAGCGTGCATTTAAAACCCCAAAACTTTTTTCACTGTTATAGATTGAATAGCAGTTACTTGTCTGCAAGCGGGTGTCAGGCCTACAGCGTGTACTCTGCCAACCTTTGCAACTGCACATTGCCATTCTTATCTGGTGTCACAATAGCGTGCATTTAAAACCAAAAAACTTTTTTCACTGTTATAGATTGATAGCAGTTACTTGTCTGCAAGCGTGTGTCAGGCCTACAGCGTGTACTCTGCCAACCTCTGCAAGTGCACATTGCCACTCATATCTGGTATCACAATAGTGTGCATTTAAAACCCAAAAACTTTTTTCACTGTTATAGATTGAATAGCAGTTACTTGTCTGCAAGCGGGTGTCAGGCCTACAGCGTGTACTCTGCCAACCTATGCAACTGCACATTGCCATTCATATCTGTTGTCACAATAGCGTGCATTTAAAACCAAAAAACTGTTTTCAATGTTATAGATTGAATAGCAGTTACTTGTCTGCAAGCGTGTGTCAGGCCTACAGCGTGTACTCTGCCAACTTCTGCAAGTGCACATTGCCACTCATATCTGGTGTCACAATAGTGTGCATTAAAAACCCAAAAACTTTTTTTACTGTTATAGATTGAATAGCAGTTAGTTGTCTTCAAGCGGGTGTGTCAGGCCTACAGCGTATACTCTGCCAACCTTTGCAAGTGCACATTGCCACTCATATCTGGTGTCACAATAGCGTGCATTTAAAACCCACAAACTTTTTTCACTGTTATAGATTGAATAGCAGTTACTTGTCTGAAAGCGGGTGTCAGGCCTACAGCGTGTACTCTGCCAACTTCTGCAAGTGCACATTGCCACTCATATCTGGTGTCACAATAGTGTGCATTTAAAACCCAAAAACTTTTTTTACTGTTATAGATTGAATAGCAGTTAGTTGTCTTCAAGCGGGTGTGTCAGGCCTACAGCGTATACTCTGCCAACCTCTGCAAGTGCACATTGCCACTCATATCTGGTGTCACAATAGCGTGCATTTAAAACCCACAAACTTTTTTCACTGTTGTAGATTGAATAGCAGTTACTTGTCTGCAAGCGGGTGTCAGGCCTACAGCGTGTACTCTGCCAACTTCTGCAAGTGCACATTGCCACTCATATCTGGTGTCACAATAGTGTGCATTTAAAACCCCAAAACTTTTTTTACTGTTATAGATTGAATAGCAGTTAGTTGTCTTCAAGCGGGTGTGTCAGGCCTACAGCATGTACTCTGCCAACCTCTGCAAGTGCACATTGCCACTCATATCTGGTGTCACAATAGCGTGCATTTAAAACCCAAAAACTTTTTTCACTGTTATAGATTGAATAGCAGTTACTTGTCTGCAAGCGGGTGTCAGGCCTTCAGCGTGTACTCTGCCAACCTCTTCAAGTGCACATTGCCACTCATATCTGGTGTCACAATAGCGTGCATTTAAAACCCAAAAACTGTTTTCACTGTTATAGATTGAATAGCAGTTACTTGTCTGCATGCGGGTGTCAGGCCTACAGCGTGTACTCTGCCAACCTCTGCAACTGCACATTGACACTCATAGCTGGTGTCACAATAGTGTGCATTTAAAACCCAAAAACTTTTTTTTACTGTTATAGATTGAATAGCAGTTAGTTGTCTTCAAGCGGGTGTGTCAGGCCTACAGCGTGTAGTCTGCCAACCTCTGCAAGTGCACATTGCCACTCATATTTGGTGTCACAATAGCGTGCATTTAAAACCAAAAAACTTTTTTCACTGTTATAGATTGAATAGCAGTTACTTGTCTGCAAGCGTGTGTCAGGCCTACAGCGTGTACTCTGCCAACCTCTGCAAGTGCACATTGCCACTCATATCTGGTGTCACAATAGCGTGCATTTAAAACCCAAAAACTTTTTTCACTGTTATAGATTGAATAGCAGTTACTTGTCTGCAAGCGGGTGTCAGGCCTACAGCGTGTACTCTGCCAACCTATGCAACTGCACATTGCCATTCATATCTGTTGTCACAATAGCGTGCATTTAAAACCAAAAAACTGTTTTCACTGTTATAGATTGAATAGCAGTTACTTGTCTGCAAGCGTGTGTCAGGCCTACAGCGTGTACTCTGCCAACTTCTGCAAGTGCACATTGCCACTCATATCTGGTGTCACAATAGTGTGCATTTAAAACCCAAAAACTTTTTTTACTGTTATAGATTGAATAGCAGTTAGTTGTCTTCAAGCGGGTGTGTCAGGCCTACAGCGTATACTCTGCCAACCTCTGCAAGTGCACATTGCCACTCATATCTGGTGTCACAATAGCGTGCATTTAAAACCCAAAAACTTTTTTCACTGTTATAGATTGAATAGCAGTTACTTGTCTGCAAGCGGGTGTCAGGCCTACAGCGTGTACTCTGCCAACTTCTGCAAGTGCACATTGCCACTCATATCTGGTGTCACAATAGTGTGCATTTAAAACCCCAAAACTTTTTTTACTGTTATAGATTGAATAGCAGTTAGTTGTCTTCAAGCGGGTGTCAGGCCTACAGCGTGCACTCTGCCAACCTCTTCAAGTGCACATTGCCACTCATATCTGGTGTCACCATAGCGTGCATTTAAAACCAAAAAACTTTTTTCACTGTTATAGATTGATTAGCAGTTAGTTGTCTTCAAGCGGGTGTGTCAGGCCTACAGCGTGTACTCTGCCAACCTCTGCAAGTGCACATTGCCACTCATATCTGGTGTCACAATAGCATGCATTTAAAACCAAAAAACTTTTTTCACTGTTATAGATTGAATAGCAGTTACTTGTCTTCAAGCGGGTGTGTCAGGCCTACAGCGTGTACTCTGCCAACCTCTGCAAGTGCACATTGCCACTCATATCTGGTGTCACAATAGCGTGCATTTAAACCCCAAAACTTTTTTCACTGTTTTAGATTGAATAGCAGTTACTTGTCTGCAAGCGGGTGTCAGGCCTACAGCGTGTACTCTGCCAAACTCTTCAAGTGCACATTGCCACTCATATCTGGTGTCACAATAGCGTGCATTTAAAACCAAAAAACTTTTTCACTGTTATAGATTGAATAGCAGTTAGTTGTCTTCAAGCTGGTGTGTCAGGCCTTCAGTGTGTACTCTGCCAACCTCTGCAAGTGCACATTGCCACTCATATCTGGTGTCACAATAGCGTGCATTTAAAACCCCAAAACTTTTTTCACTGTTATAGATTGAATAGCAGTTACTTGTCTTCATGCGGGTGCCAGGCCTACAGCGTGTACTCTGCCAACCTTTGCAACTGCACATTGCCACTCATATCTGGTGTCACAATAGCGTGCATTTAAACCCAAAAACTTTTTTCACTGTTTTAGATTGAATAGCAGTTACTTGTCTGCAAGCGGGTGTCAGGCCTACAGCGTGTACTCTGCCAACCTCTTCAAGTGCACATTGCCACTCATATCTGGTGTCACAATAGTGTGCATTTAAAACCCAAAAACTTTTTTTACTGTTATAGATTGAATAGCAGTTAGTTGTCTTCAAGCGGGTGTGTCAGGCCTACAGCGTTTACTCTGCCAACCTCTGCAAGTGCACATTGCCACTCATATCTGGTGTCACAATAGCGTGCATTTAAAACCCCAAAACTTTTTTCACTGTTATAGATTGAATAGCAGTTACTTGTCTGCAAGCGGGTGTCAGGCCTACAGCGTGTACTCTGCCAACCTTTGCAACTGCACATTGCCATTCTTATCTGGTGTCACAATAGCGTGCATTTAAAACAAAAAAACTTTTTTCACTGTTATAGATTGAATAGCAGTTACTTGTCTGCAAGCGTGTGTCAGGCCTACAGCGTGTACTCTGCCAACCTTTGCAACTGCACATTGCCATTCTTATCTGGTGTCACAATAGCGTGCATTTAAAACAAAAAAACTTTTTTCACTGTTATAGATTGAATAGCAGTTACTTGTCTGCAAGCGTGTGTCAGGCCTACAGCGTGTACTCTGCCAACATCTGCAAGTGCACATTGCCACTCATATCTGGTGTCACAATAGCGTGCATTTAAAACCCCAAAACTTTTTTCACTGTTATAGATTGAATAGCAGTTACTTGTCTGCAAGCGGGTGTCAGGCCTACAGCGTGTACTCTGCCAACCTATGCAACTGCACATTGCCATTCATATCTGGTGTCACAATAGCGTGCATTTAAAACCAAAACACTTTTTTCACTGTTATAGATTGAATAGCAGTTACTTGTCTGCAAGCGTGTGTCAGGCCTACAGAGTGTACTCT
The DNA here is from genome assembly GCF_036172605.1 of Pelobates fuscus. Classification (NCBI taxonomy): domain Eukaryota; kingdom Metazoa; phylum Chordata; class Amphibia; order Anura; family Pelobatidae; genus Pelobates; species Pelobates fuscus. The sequence goes on from NC_086327.1 coordinate 57,302,254, forward strand.
GCCAACTTCTGCAAGTGCACATTGCCACTTATATCTGGTGTCACAATAGTGTGCATTTAAAACCCAAAAACTTTTTTTTACTGTTATAGATTGAATAGCAGTTAGTTGTCTTCAAGCGGGTGTGTCAGGCCTACAGCGTGTACTCTGCCAACCTCTGCAAGTGCACATTGACACTCATATCTGGTGTCACAATAGTGTGCATTTAAAACCCAAAATTTTTTTTTACTGTTATAGATTGAATAGCAGTTAGTTGTCTTCAAGCGGGTGTGTCAGGCCTACAGCGTATACTCTGCCAACCTCTGCAAGTGCACATTGCCACTCATATCTGGTGTCACAATAGCGTGCATTTAAAACCCAAAAACTTTTTTCACTGTTATAGATTGAATAGCAGTTACTTGTCTGCAAGCGGGTGTCATGCCTACAGCGTGTACTCTGCCAACCTTTGCAACTGCACATTGCCATTCATATCTGGTGTCACAATAGCATGCATTTAAAACCAAAAAACTTTTTTCACTGTTATAGATTGAATAGCAGTTACTTGTCTGCAAGCGTGTGTCAGGCCTACAGCGTGTACTCTGCCAACCTCTGCAAGTGCACATTGACACTCATATCTGGTGTCACAATAGTGTGCATTTAAAACCCAAAAACTTTTTTTACTGTTATAGATTGAATAGCAGTTAGTTGTCTTCAAGCGGGTGTGTCAGGCCTACAGCGTGTACTCTGCCAACCCCTGCAAGTACACATTGCCACTCATATCTGGTGTCACAATAGCGTGCATTTAAAACCCCAAAACTTTTTTCACTGTTATAGATTGAATAGCAGTTACTTGTCTGCAAGCGGGTGTCAGGCCTACAGCGTGTACTCTGCCAACCTCTTCAAGTGCACATTGCCACTCATATCTGGTGTCACAATAGCGTGCATTTAAAACCAAAAAACTTTTTTCACTGTTATAGATTGAATAGCAGTTACTTGTCTTCAAGCGGGTGTGTAAGGCCTACAGCATGTACTCTGCCAACCTCTGCAAGTGCACATTGCCACTCATATCTGGTGTCACAATAGCGTGCATTTAATACCATTTTTTTTCACTGTTATAGATAGAATAGTAGTTACTTGTCTGCTAGCGGGTGTCAGGCCTACAGCGTGTACTATTCCAACCTCTGCAAGTGCACATTGCCACTCATATCTGGTGTCACAATAGCGTGCATTTAAAACCAAAAAACTTTTTTCACTGTTATAGATTGAATAGCAGTTACTTGTCTGCAAGCGTGTGTCAGGCCTACAGCGTGTACTCTGCCAACCTCTGCAAGTGCACATTGCCACTCATATCTGGTGTCACAATAGCGTGCATTTAAAACCCCAAAACTTTTTTCACTGTTATAGATTGAATAGCAGTTACTTGTCTGCAAGCGGGTGTCAGGCCTACAGCGTGTATTCTGCCAACCTCTTCAAGTGCACATTGCCACTCATATCTGGTGTCACAATAGCGTGCATTTAAAACCAAAAAACTTTTTTCACTGTTATAGATTGAATAGCAGTTACTTGTCTTCAAGCGGGTGTGTCAGGCCTACAGCATGTACTCTGCCAACCTCTGCAAGTGCACATTGCCACTCATATCTGGTGTCACAATAGCGTGCATTTAAAACCATTTTTTTCACTGTTATAGATAGAATAGTAGTTACTTGTCTGCTAGCGGGTGTCAGGCCTACAGCGTGTACTCTTCCAACCTCTGCAAGTGCACATTGCCACTCATATCTGGTGTCACAATAGCGTGCATTTAAAACCAAAAAACTTTTTTCACTGTTATAGATTGAATAGCAGTTACTTGTCTGCAAGCGTGTGTCAGGCCTACAGCGTGTACTCTGCCAACCTCTGCAAGTGCACATTGCCACTCATATCTGGTGTCACAATAGCGTGCATTTAAAACCAAAAAACTTTTTTCACTGTTATAGATTGAATAGCAGTTACTTGTCTTCAAGCGGGTGTGTCAGGCCTACAGCATGTACTCTGCCAACCTCTGCAAGTGCACATTGCCACTCATATCTGGTGTCACAATAGCGTGCATTTAAAACCATTTTTTTCACTGTTATAGATAGAATAGTAGTTACTTGTCTGCTAGCGGGTGTCAGGCCTACAGCGTGTACTCTTCCAACCTCTGCAAGTGCACATTGCCACTCATATCTGGTGTCACAATAGCGCGCATTTAAAACCCAAAAACTTTTTTCACTGTTATAGATTGAATAGCAGTTACTTGTCTGCAAGCGGGTGTCAGGCCTACAGCGTGTACTCTGCCAACCTTTGAAACTGCACATTGCCATTCATATCTGGTGTCACAATAGCGTGCATTTAAAACCAAAAAACTTTTTTCACTGTTATAGATTGAATAGCAGTTACTTGTCTGCAAGCGTGTGTCAGGCCTACAGCGTGTACTCTGCCTACCTCTGCAAGTGCACATTGACACTCATATCTGGTGTCACAATAGTGTGCATTTAAAACCCCAAAACTTTTTTTACTGTTATAGATTGAATAGCAGTTAGTTGTCTTCAAGCGGGTGTGTCAGGCCTACAGCGTGTACTCTGCCAACCTCTGCAAGTACACATTACCACTCATATCTGGTGTCACAATAGCGTGCATTTAAAACCCAAAAACTTTTTTCACTGTTATTGATTGAATAGCAGTTACTTGTCTGCAAGCGGGTGTCAGGCCTACAGCGTGTACTCTGCCAACCTCTTCAAGTGCACTTTGACACTCATATCTGGTGTCACAATAGCGTGCATTTAAAACCAAAAAACTTTTTTCACTGTTATAGATTGAATAGCAGTTACTTGTCTGCAAGCGGTGTCAGGCCTACAGCATGTACTCTGCCAACCTCTGCAAGTGCACATTGCCACTCATATCTGGTGTCACAATAGCGTGCATTTAAAACCCAAAAACTTTTTTCACTGTTATAGATTGAATAGCAGTTACTTGTCTGCAAGCGGGTGTCAGGCCTACAGCTTGTACTCTGCCAACCTTTGCAACTGCACATTGCCATTCATATCTGGTGTCACAATAGCGGGCATTTAAAACCCAAAAACTTTTTTCACTGTTATAGATTGAATAGCAGTTACTTGTCTGCAAGCGGGTGTCAGGCCTACAGTGTGTACTCTGCCAACCTTTGAAACTGCACATTGCCATTCATATCTGGTGTCACAATAGCGTGCATTTAAAACCAAAAAACTTTTTCACTGTTATAGATTGAATAGCAGTTAGTTGTCTTCAAGCTGGTGTGTCAGGCCTTCAGTGTGTACTCTGCCAACCTCTGCAAGTGCACATTGCCACTCATATCTGGTGTCACAATAGCGTGCATTTAAAACCCAAAAACTTTTTTCACTGTTATAGATTGAATAGCAGTTACTTGTCTTCATGCGGGTGCCAGGCCTACAGCGTGTACTCTGCCAACCTTTGCAACTGCACATTGCCACTCATATCTGGTGTCACAATAGCGTGCATTTAAACCCAAAAACTTTTTTCACTGTTTTAGATTGAATAGCAGTTACTTGTCTGCAAGCGGGTGTCAGGCCTACAGCGTGTACTCTGCCAACCTCTTCAAGTGCACATTGCCACTCATATCTGGTGTCACAATAGTGTGCATTTAAAACCCAAAAACTTTTTTTACTGTTATAGATTGAATAGCAGTTAGTTGTCTTCAAGCGGGTGTGTCAGGCCTACAGCGTTTACTCTGCCAACCTCTGCAAGTGCACATTGCCACTCATATCTGGTGTCACAATAGCGTGCATTTAAAACCCCAAAACTTTTTTCACTGTTATAGATTGAATAGCAGTTACTTGTCTGCAAGCGGGTGTCAGGCCTACAGCGTGTACTCTGCCAACCTTTGCAACTGCACATTGCCATTCTTATCTGGTGTCACAATAGCGTGCATTTAAAACAAAAAAACTTTTTTCACTGTTATAGATTGAATAGCAGTTACTTGTCTGCAAGCGTGTGTCAGGCCTACAGCGTGTACTCTGCCAACATCTGCAAGTGCACATTGCCACTCATATCTGGTGTCACAATAGCGTGCATTTAAAACCCCAAAACTTTTTTCACTGTTATAGATTGAATAGCAGTTACTTGTCTGCAAGCGGGTGTCAGGCCTACAGCGTGTACTCTGCCAACCTATGCAACTGCACATTGCCATTCATATCTGGTGTCACAATAGCGTGCATTTAAAACCAAAACACTTTTTTCACTGTTATAGATTGAATAGCAGTTACTTGTCTGCAAGCGTGTGTCAGGCCTACAGAGTGTACTCTGCCAACTTCTGCAAGTGCACATTGCCACTTATATCTGGTGTCACAATAGTGTGCATTTAAAACCCAAAAACTTTTTTTTACTGTTATAGATTGAATAGCAGTTAGTTGTCTTCAAGCGGGTGTGTCAGGCCTACAGCGTGTACTCTGCCAACCTCTGCAAGTGCACATTGCCACTCATATCTGGTGTCACAATAGCGTGCATTTAAAACCCAAAAACTTTTTTCACTGTTATAGATTGAATAGCAGTTACTTGTCTGCAAGCGGGTGTCATGCCTACAGCGTGTACTCTGCCAACCTTTGCAACTGCACATTGCCATTCATATCTGGTGTCACAATAGCATGCATTTAAAACCAAAAAACTTTTTTCACTGTTATAGATTGAATAGCAGTTACTTGTCTGCAAGCGTGTGTCAGGCCTACAGCGTGTACTCTGCCAACCTCTGCAAGTGCACATTGACACTCATATCTGGTGTCACAATAGTGTGCATTTAAAACCCAAAAACTTTTTTTACTGTTATAGATTGAATAGCAGTTAGTTGTCTTCAAGCGGGTGTGTCAGGCCTACAGCGTGTACTCTGCCAACCCCTGCAAGTACACATTGCCACTCATATCTGGTGTCACAATAGCGTGCATTTAAAACCCCAAAACTTTTTTCACTGTTATAGATTGAATAGCAGTTACTTGTCTGCAAGCGGGTGTCAGGCCTACAGCGTGTACTCTGCCAACCTCTTCAAGTGCACATTGCCACTCATATCTGGTGTCACAATAGCGTGCATTTAAAACCAAAAAACTTTTTTCACTGTTATAGATTGAATAGCAGTTACTTGTCTTCAAGCGGGTGTGTAAGGCCTACAGCATGTACTCTGCCAACCTCTGCAAGTGCACATTGCCACTCATATCTGGTGTCACAATAGCGTGCATTTAAAACCATTTTTTTTCACTGTTATAGATAGAATAGTAGTTACTTGTCTGCTAGCGGGTGTCAGGCCTACAGCGTGTACTCTGCCAACCTTTGCAACTGCACATTGCCATTCTTATCTGGTGTCACAATAGCGTGCATTTAAAACAAAAAAACTTTTTTCACTGTTATAGATTGAATAGCAGTTACTTGTCTGCAAGCGTGTGTCAGGCCTACAGCGTGTACTCTGCCAACCTTTGCAACTGCACATTGCCATTCTTATCTGGTGTCACAATAGCGTGCATTTAAAACAAAAAAACTTTTTTCACTGTTATAGATTGAATAGCAGTTACTTGTCTGCAAGCGTGTGTCAGGCCTACAGCGTGTACTCTGCCAACATCTGCAAGTGCACATTGCCACTCATATCTGGTGTCACAATAGCGTGCATTTAAAACCCCAAAACTTTTTTCACTGTTATAGATTGAATAGCAGTTACTTGTCTGCAAGCGGGTGTCAGGCCTACAGCGTGTACTCTGCCAACCTATGCAACTGCACATTGCCATTCATATCTGGTGTCACAATAGCGTGCATTTAAAACCAAAACACTTTTTTCAGTGTTATAGATTGAATAGCAGTTACTTGTCTGCAAGCGTGTGTCAGGCCTACAGAGTGTACTCTGCCAACTTCTGCAAGTGCACATTGCCACTTATATCTGGTGTCACAATAGTGTGCATTTAAAACCCAAAAACTTTTTTTTACTGTTATAGATTGAATAGCAGTTAGTTGTCTTCAAGCGGGTGTGTCAGGCCTACAGCGTATACTCTGCCAACCTCTGCAAGTGCACATTGCCACTCATATCTGGTGTCACAATAGCGTGCATTTAAAACCCAAAAACTTTTTTCACTGTTATAGATTGAATAGCAGTTACTTGTCTGCAAGCGGGTGTCATGCCTACAGCGTGTACTCTGCCAACCTTTGCAACTGCACATTGCCATTCATATCTGGTGTCACAATAGCATGCATTTAAAACCAAAAAACTTTTTTCACTGTTATAGATTGAATAGCAGTTACTTGTCTGCAAGCGTGTGTCAGGCCTACAGCGTGTACTCTGCCAACCTCTGCAAGTGCACATTGACACTCATATCTGGTGTCACAATAGTGTGCATTTAAAACCCAAAAACTTTTTTTACTGTTATAGATTGAATAGCAGTTAGTTGTCTTCAAGCGGGTGTGTCAGGCCTACAGCGTGTACTCTGCCAACCCCTGCAAGTACACATTGCCACTCATATCTGGTGTCACAATAGCGTGCATTTAAAACCCCAAAACTTTTTTCACTGTTATAGATTGAATAGCAGTTACTTGTCTGCAAGCGGGTGTCAGGCCTACAGCGTGTACTCTGCCAACCTCTTCAAGTGCACATTGCCACTCATATCTGGTGTCACAATAGCGTGCATTTAAAACCAAAAAACTTTTTTCACTGTTATAGATTGAATAGCAGTTACTTGTCTTCAAGCGGGTGTGTAAGGCCTACAGCATGTACTCTGCCAACCTCTGCAAGTGCACATTGCCACTCATATCTGGTGTCACAATAGCGTGCATTTAAAACCATTTTTTTTCACTGTTATAGATAGAATAGTAGTTACTTGTCTGCTAGCGGGTGTCAGGCCTACAGCGTGTGCTATTCCAACCTCTGCAAGTGCACATTGCCACTCATATCTGGTGTCACAATAGCGTGCATTTAAAACCAAAAAACTTTTTTCATTGTTATAGATTGAATAGCAGTTACTTGTCTGCAAGCGTGTGTCAGGCCTACAGCGTGTACTCTGCCAACCTCTGCAAGTGCACATTGCCACTCATATCTGGTGTCACAATAGCGTGCATTTAAAACCAAAAAACTTTTTTCATTGTTATAGATTGAATAGCAGTTACTTGTCTGCAAGCGTGTGTCAGGCCTACAGCGTGTACTCTGCCAACCTCTGCAAGTGCACATTGCCACTCATATCTGGTGTCACAATAGCGTGCATTTAAAACCCCAAAACTTTTTTCACTGTTATAGATTGAATAGCAGTTACTTGTCTGCAAGCGGGTGTCAGGCCTACAGCGTGTATTCTGCCAACCTCTTCAAGTGCACATTGCCACTCATATCTGGTGTCACAATAGCGTGCATTTAAAACCCAAAAACGTTTTTCACTGTTATAGATTGAATAGCAGTTACTTGTCTTCAAGCGGGTGTGTCAGGCCTACAGCATGTACTCTGCCAACCTCTGCAAGTGCACATTGCCACTCATATCTGGTGTCACAATAGCGTGCATTTAAAACCATTTTTTTCACTGTTATAGATAGAATAGTAGTTACTTGTCTGCTAGCGGGTGTCAGGCCTACAGCGTGTACTCTTCCAACCTCTGCAAGTGCACATTGCCACTCATATCTGGTGTCACAATAGCGTGCATTGAAAACCAAAAAACTTTTTTCACTGTTATAGATTGAATAGCAGTTACTTGTCTGCAAGCGTGTGTCAGGCCTACAGCGTGTACTCTGCCAACCTCTGCAAGTGCACATTGCCACTCATATCTGGTGTCACAATAGCGTGCATTTAAAACCAAAAAACTTTTTTCACTGTTATAGATTGAATAGCAGTTACTTGTCTTCAAGCGGGTGTGTCAGGCCTACAGCATGTACTCTGCCAACCTCTGCAAGTGCACATTGCCACTCATATCTGGTGTCACAATAGCGTGCATTTAAAACCATTTTTTTCACTGTTATAGATAGAATAGTAGTTACTTGTCTGCTAGCGGGTGTCAGGCCTACAGCGTGTACTCTTCCAACCTCTGCAAGTGCACATTGCCACTCATATCTGGTGTCACAATAGCGTGCATTTAAAACCCAAAAACTTTTTTCACTGTTATAGATTGAATAGCAGTTACTTGTCTGCAAGCGGGTGTCAGGCCTACAGCGTGTACTCTGCCAACCTTTGAAACTGCACATTGCCATTCATATCTGGTGCGTGCATTTAAAACCAAAAAACTTTTTTCACTGTTATAGATTGAATAGCAGTTACTTGTCTGCAAGCGTGTGTCAGGCCTACAGCGTGTACTCTGCCTACCTCTGCAAGTGCACATTGACACTCATATCTGGTGTCACAATAGTGTGCATTTAAAACCCCAAAACTTTTTTTACTGTTATAGATTGAATAGCAGTTAGTTGTCTTCAAGCGGGTGTGTCAGGCCTACAGCGTGTACTCTGCCAACCTCTGCAAGTACACATTACCACTCATATCTGGTGTCACAATAGCGTGCATTTAAAACCCAAAAACTTTTTTCACTGTTATTGATTGAATAGCAGTTACTTGTCTGCAAGCGGGTGTCAGGCCTACAGCGTGTACTCTGCCAACCTCTTCAAGTGCACATTGCCACTCATATCTGGTGTCACAATAGCGTGCATTTAAAACCAAAAAACTTTTTTCACTGTTATAGATTGAATAGCAGTTACTTGTCTGCAAGCGGTGTCAGGCCTACAGCGTGTACTCTGCTAACCTCTGCAAGTGCACTTTGACACTCATATCTGGTGTCACAATAGTGTGCATTTAAAACTGAAAAACTTTTTTACTGTTATAGATTGAATAGCAGTTAGTTGTCTTCAAGCGGGTGTGTCAGGCCTACAGCATGTACTCTGCCAACCTCTGCAAGTGCACATTGCCACTCATATCTGGTGTCACAATAGCGTGCATTTAAAACCCAAAAACTTTTTTCACTGTTATAGATTGAATAGCAGTTACTTGTCTGCAAGCGGGTGTCAGGCCTACAGCTTGTACTCTGCCAACCTTTGCAACTGCACATTGCCATTCATATCTGGTGTCACAATAGCGTGCATTTAAAACCCAAAAACTTTTTTCACTGTTATAGATTGAATAGCAGTTACTTGTCTGCAAGCGGGTGTCAGGCCTACAGTGTGTACTCTGCCAACCTTTGAAACTGCACATTGCCATTCATATCTGGTGTCACAATAGCGTGCATTTAAAACCAAAAAACTTTTTTCACTGTTATAGATTGAATAGCAGTTACTTGTCTGCAAGCGTGTGTCAGGCCTACAGCGTGTACTCTGCCTACCTCTGCAAGTGCACATTGACACTCATATCTGGTGTCACAATAGTGTGCATTTAAAACCCAAAAACTTTTTTTACTGTTGTAGATTGAATAGCAGTTAGTTGTCTTCAAGCGGGTGTGTCAGGCCTACATCGTGTACTCTGCCAACCTCTGCAAGTACACATTACCACTCATATCTGGTGTCACAATAGCGTGCATTTAAAACCCAAAAACGTTTTTCACTGTTATAGATTGAATAGCAGTTACTTGTCTGCAAGCGGGTGTCAGGCCTACAGCGTGTACTCTGCCAACCTCTTCAAGTGCACATTGCCACTCATATCTGGTGTCACAATAGCGTGCATTTAAAACCCAAAAACTTTTTTCACTGTTATAGATTGAATAGCAGTTACTTGTCTGCAAGCGGTGGCAGGCCTACAGCGTGTACTCTGCTAACCTATGCAAGTGCACATTGCCACTCATATCTGGTGTCACATAGCGTGCATTTAAAACCCAAAAACTTTTTTCACTGTTATAGATTGAATAGCAGTTACTTGTCTGCAAGCGGGTGTCAGGCCTACAGCGTGTACTCTGCCAACCTATGCAACTGCACATTGCCATTCATATCTGTTGTCACAATAGCGTGCATTTAAAACCAAAAAACTGTTTTCACTGTTATAGATTGAATAGCAGTTACTTGTCTGCAAGCGTGTGTCAGGCCTACAGCGTGTACTCTGCCAACTTCTGCAAGTGCACATTGCCACTCATATCTGGTGTCACAATAGTGTGCATTAAAAACCCAAAAACTTTTTTTACTGTTATAGATTGAATAGCAGTTAGTTGTCTTCAAGCGGGTGTGTCAGGCCTATAGCGTATACTCTGCCAACCTTTGCAAGTGCACATTGCCACTCATATCTGGTGTCACAATAGCGTGCATTTAAAACCCACAAACTTTTTTCACTGTTATAGATTGAATAGCAGTTACTTGTCTGCAAGCGGGTGTCAGGCCTACAGCGTGTACTCTGCCAACTTCTGCAAGTGCACATTGCCACTCATATCTGGTGTCACAATAGTGTGCATTTAAAACCCAAAAACTTTTTTTACTGTTATAGATTGAATAGCAGTTAGTTGTCTTCAAGCGGGTGTGTCAGGCCTACAGCGTATACTCTGCCAACCTCTGCAAGTGCACATTGCCACTCATATCTGGTGTCACAATAGCGTGCATTTAAAACCCACAAACTTTTTTCACTGTTATAGATTGAATAGCAGTTACTTGTCTGCAAGCGGGTGTCAGGCCTACAGCTTGTACTCTGCCAACTTCTGCAAGTGCACATTGCCACTCATATCTGGTGTCACAATAGTGTGCATTTAAAACCCCAAAACTTTTTTTACTGTTGTAGATTGAATAGCAGTTAGTTGTCTTCAAGCGGGTGTGTCAGGCCTACAGCATGTACTCTGCCAACCTCTGCAAGTGCACATTGCCACTCATATCTGGTGTCACAATAGCGTGCATTTAAAACCCAAAAACTTTTTTCACTGTTATAGATTGAATAGCAGTTAGTTGTCTTCAAGCGGGTGTGTCAGGCCTACATCGTGTACTCTGCCAACCTCTGCAAGTACACATTACCACTCATATCTGGTGTCACAATAGCGTGCATTTAAAACCCAAAAACGTTTTTCACTGTTATAGATTGAATAGCAGTTACTTGTCTGCAAGCGGGTGTCAGGCCTACAGCGTGTACTCTGCCAACCTCTTCAAGTGCACATTGCCACTCATATCTGGTGTCACAATAGCGTGCATTTAAAACCCAAAAACTGTTTTCACTGTTATAGATTGAATAGCAGTTACTTGTCTGCATGCGGGTGTCAGGCCTACAGCGTGTACTCTGCCAACCTCTGCAACTGCACATTGACACTCATAGCTGGTGTCACAATAGTGTGCATTTAAAACCCAAAAACTTTTTTTTACTGTTATAGATTGAATAGCAGTTAGTTGTCTTCAAGCGGGTGTGTCAGGCCTACAGCGTGTAGTCTGCCAACCTCTGCAAGTGCACATTGCCACTCATATTTGGTGTCACAATAGCGTGCATTTAAAACCAAAAAACTTTTTTCACTGTTATAGATTGAATAGCAGTTACTTGTCTGCAAGCGTGTGTCAGGCCTACAGCGTGTACTCTGCCAACCTCTGCAAGTGCACATTGCCACTCATATCTGGTGTCACAATAGCGTGCATTTAAAACCCAAAAACTTTTTTCACTGTTATAGATTGAATAGCAGTTACTTGTCTGCATGCGGGTGCCAGGCCTACAGCGTGTACTCTGCCAACCTTTGCAACTGCACATTGCCATTCATATCTGATGTCACAATAGCGTGCATTTAAAACCCAAAAACTTTTTTCACTGTTATAGATTGAATAGCAGTTACTTGTCTGCAAGCGTGTGTCAGGCCTACAGCGTGTACTCTGCCAACCTCTGCAAGTGCACATTGACACTCATAGCTGGTGTCACAATAGTGTGCATTTAAAACCCAAAAACTTTTTTTACTGTTATAGATTGAATAGCAGTTAGTTGTCTTCAAGCGGGTGTGTCAGGCCTACAGCGTTTACTCTGCCAACCTCTGCAAGTGCACATTGCCACTCATATCTGGTGTCTCAATAGCGTGCATTTAAAACCCCAAAACTTTTTTCACTGTTATAGATTGAATAGCAGTTACTTGTCTGCAAGCGGGTGTCAGGCCTACAGCGTGTACTCTGCCAACCTTTGCAACTGCACATTGCCATTCTTATCTGGTGTCACAATAGCGTGCATTTAAAACAAAAAAACTTTTTTCACTGTTATAGATTGAATAGCAGTTACTTGTCTGCAAGCGTGTGTCAGGCCTACAGCGTGTACTCTGCCAACCTTTGCAACTGCACATTGCCATTCTTATCTGGTGTCACAATAGCGTGCATTTAAAACAAAAAAACTTTTTTCACTGTTATAGATTGAATAGCAGTTACTTGTCTGCAAGCGTGTGTCAGGCCTACAGCGTGTACTCTGCCAACATCTGCAAGTGCACATTGCCACTCATATCTGGTGTCACAATAGCGTGCATTTAAAACCCCAAAAGTTTTTTCACTGTTATAGATTGAATAGCAGTTACTTGTCTGCAAGCGGGTGTCAGGCCTACAGCGTGTACTCTGCCAACCTATGCAACTGCACATTGCCATTCATATCTGGTGTCACAATAGCGTGCATTTAAAACCAAAACACTTTTTTCACTGTTATAGATTGAATAGCAGTTACTTGTCTTCAAGCGTGTGTCAGGCCTACAGAGTGTACTCTGCCAACTTCTGCAAGTGCACATTGCCACTCATATCTGGTGTCACAATAGTGTGCATTTAAAACCCAAAAACTTTTTTTACTGTTATAGATTGAATAGCAGTTAGTTGTCTTCAAGCGGGTGTGTCAGGCCTACAGCGTATACTCTGCCAACCTCTGCAAGTGCACATTGCCACTCATATCTGGTGTCACAATAGCGTGCATTTAAAACCCAAAAACTTTTTTCACTGTTATAGATTGAATAGCAGTTACTTGTCTGCAAGCGTGTGTCATGCCTACAGCGTGTACTCTGCCAACCTTTGCAACTGCACATTGCCATTCATATCTGGTGTCACAATAGCGTGCATTTAAAACCAAAAAACTTTTTTCACTGTTATAGATTGAATAGCAGTTACTTGTCTGCAAGCGTGTGTCAGGCCTACAGCGTGTACTCTGCCAACCTCTGCAAGTGCACATTGACACTCATATCTGGTGTCACAATAGTGTGCATTTAAAACCCAAAAACTTTTTTTACTGTTATAGATTGAATAGCAGTTAGTTGTCTTCAAGCGGGTGTGTCAGGCCTACAGCGTGTACTCTGGTAACCCCTGCAAGTACACATTGCCACTCATATCTGGTGTCACAATAGCGTGCATTTAAAACCCCAAAACTTTTTTCACTGTTATAGATTGAATAGCAGTTACTTGTCTGCAAGCGGGTGTCAGGCCTACAGCGTGTACTCTGCCAACCTCTTCAAGTGCACATTGCCACTCATATCTGGTGTCACAATAGCGTGCATTTAAAACCAAAAAACTTTTTTCACTGTTATAGATTGAATAGCAGTTACTTGTCTACAAGCGGGTGTGTCAGGCCTACAGCATGTACTCTGCCAACCTCTGCAAGTGCACATTGCCAATCATATCTGGTGTCACAATAGCGTGCATTTAAAACCATTTTTTTTCACTGTTATAGATAGAATAGTAGTTACTTGTCTGCTAGCGGGTGTCAGGCCTACAGCGTGTACTCTTCCAACCTTTGCAAGTGCACATTGCCACTCATATCTGGTGTCACAATAGCGTGCATTTAAAACCAAAAAACTTTTTTCACTGTTATAGATTGAATAGCAGTTACTTGTCTGCAAGCGTGTGTCAGGCCTACAGCGTGTACTCTGCCAACCTCTGCAAGTGCACATTGCCACTCATATCTGGTGTCACAATAGCGTGCATTTAAAACCCAAAAACTTTTTTCACTGTTATAGATTGAATAGCAGTTACTTGTCTGCAAGCGGGTGTCAGGCCTACAGCGTGTACTCTGCCAACCTTTGAAACTGCACATTGCCATTCATATCTGGTGTCACAATAGCGTGCATTTAAAACCAAAAAACTTTTTTCACTGTTATAGATTGAATAGCAGTTAATAGTCTGCAAGCGTGTGTCAGGCCTACAGCGTGTACTCTGCCTACCTCTGCAAGTGCACATTGACACTCATATCTGGTGTCACAATAGTGTGCATTTAAAACCCCAAAACTTTTTTTACTGTTATAGATTGAATAGCAGTTAGTTGTCTTCAAGCGGGTGTGTCAGGCCTACAGCGTGTACTCTGCCAACCTCTGCAAGTACACATTACCACTCATATCTGGTGTCACAATAGCGTGCATTTAAAACCCAAAAACTTTTTTCACTGTTATTGATTGAATAGCAGTTACTTGTCTGCAAGCGGGTGTCAGGCCTACAGCGTGTACTCTGCCAACCTCTTCAAGTGCACATTGCCACTCATATCTGGTGTCACAATAGCGTGCATTTAAAACCAAAAAACTTTTTTCACTGTTATAGATTGAATAGCAGTTACTTGTCTGCAAGCGGTGTCAGGCCTACAGCGTGTACTCTGCTAACCTCTGCAAGTGCACTTTGACACTCATATCTGGTGTCACAATAGTGTGCATTTAAAACTGAAAAACTTTTTTACTGTTATAGATTGAATAGCAGTTAGTTGTCTTCAAGCGGGTGTGTCAGGCCTACAGCGTGTACTCTGCCAACCTCTGCAAGTACAAATTGCCACTCATATCTGGTGTCACAATATCGTGCATTTAAAACCAAAAAACTTTTTTCACTGTTATAGATTGAATAGCAGTTACTGGTCTTCAAGCGGGTGTGTCAGGCCTACAGCGTGTACTTTGCCAACCTCAGTAAGTGCACATTGCCACTCATATCTGGTGTCACAATAGCGTGCATTTAAAACCCAAAAACTTTTTTCACTGTTATAGATTGATTAGCAGTTAGTTGTCTTCAAGCGGGTGTGTAAGGCCTACAGCGTGTACTCTGCCAACCTCTGCAAGTGCACATTGCCACTCATATCTGGTGTCACAATAGCGTGCATTTAAAACCAAAAAACTTTTTTCACTGTTATAGATTGAATAGCAGTTACTGGTCTTCAAGCGGGTGTGTCAAGCCTACAGCGTGTACTTTGCCAACCTCAGTAAGTGCACATTGCCACTCATATCTGGTGTCACAATAGCGTGCATTTAAAACCCAAAAACTTTTTTCACTGTTATAGATTGATTAGCAGTTAGTTGTCTTCAAGCGGGTGTGTCAGGCCTACAGCGTGTACTCTGCCAACCTCTGCAAGTGCACATTGCCACTCATATCTGGTGTCACAATAGCATGCATTTAAAACCAAAAAACGTTTTTCACTGTTATAGATTGAATAGCAGTTACTTGTCTTCAAGCGGGTGTGTCAGGCCTACAGCGTGTACTCTGCCAACCTCTGCAAGTGCACATTGCCACTCATATCTGGTGTCACAATAGCATGCATTTAAAACCAAAAAACTTTTTTCACTGTTATAGATTGAATAGCAGTTACTTGTCTTCAAGCGGGTGTGTCAGGCCTACAGCGTGTACTCTGCCAACCTCTTCAAGTGCACATTGCCACTCATATCTGGTGTCACAATAGCGTGCATTTAAAACCAAAAAACTTTTTCACTGTTATAGATTGAATAGCAGTTAGTTGTCTTCAAGCTGGTGTGTCAGGCCTTCAGTGTGTACTCTGCCAACTTCTGCAAGTGCACATTGCCACTCATATCTGGTGTCACAATAGCGTGCATTTAAAACCCAAAAACTTTTTTTTACTGTTATAGATTGAATAGCAGTTAGTTGTCTTCAAGCGGGTGTGTCAGGCCTACAGCGTGTACTCTGCAAACCTTGGCAACTGCACATTGCCATTCTCATCTGGTGTCACAATAGCGTGCATTTAAAACCAAAAAACTTTTTTCACTGTTATAGATTGAATAGCAGTTACTTGTCTGCAAGCGTGTGTAAGGCCTACAGCGTGTACTCTGCCAACCTCTGCAAGTGCACATTGCCACTCATATCTGGTGTCACAATAGCATGCATTTAAAACCCAAAAACTTTTTTCACTGTTATAGATTGAATAGCAGTTACTTGTCTGCAAGCGGGTGTCAGGCCTACTGCGTGTACTCTGCCAACCTATGCAACTGCACATTGCCATTCATATCTGTTGTCACAATAGCGTGCATTTAAAACCAAAAAACTGTTTTCACTGTTATAGATTGAATAGCAGTTACTTGTCTGCAAGCGTGTGTCAGGCCTACAGCGTGTACTCTGCCAACCTCTTCAAGTGCACATTGCCACTCATATCTGGTGTCACAATAGTGTGCATTTAAAACCCAAAAACTTTTTTTACTGTTATAGATTGAATAGCAGTTAGTTGTCTTCAAGCGGGTGTGTCAGGCCTACAGCGTGTACTCTGCCAACCTCTGCAAGTGCACATTGCCACTCATATCTGGTGTCACAATATCGTGCATTTAAAACCCAAAAACTTCTTTCACTGTTATAGATTGAATAGCAGTTACTTGTCTGCAAGCGGGTGTCAGGCCTACAGCGTGTACTCTGCCAACCTCTTCAAGTGCACATTGCCACTCATATCTCGTGTCACAATAGCGTGCATTTAAAACCCAAAAACTTTTTTCACTGTTATAGATTGAATAGCAGTTACTTGTCTTCAAGCGGGTGTGTCAGGCCTACAGCATGTACTCTGCCAACCTCTGCAAGTGCACATTGCCACTCATATCTGGTGTCACAATAGCGTGCATTTAAAACCATTTTTTTTCACTGTTATAGATAGAATAGTAGTTACTTGTCTGCTAGCGGGTGTCAGGCCTACAGCGTGTACTCTTCCAACCTCTGCAAGTGCACATTGCCACTCATATCTGGTGTCACAATATCGTGCATTTAAAACCCAAAAACTTCTTTCACTGTTATAGATTGAATAGCAGTTACTTGTCTGCAAGCGGGTGTCAGGCCTACAGCGTGTACTCTGCCAACCTCTTCAAGTGCACATTGCCACTCATATCTCGTGTCACAATAGCGTGCATTTAAAACCCAAAAACTTTTTTCACTGTTATAGATTGAATAGCAGTTACTTGTCTTCAAGCGGGTGTGTCAGGCCTACAGCGTGTACTCTGCCAACCTCTTCAAGTGCACATTGCCACTCATATCTGGTGTCACAATAGCGTGCATTTAAAACCAAAAAACTTTTTCACTGTTATAGATTGAATAGCAGTTAGTTGTCTTCAAGCTGGTGTGTCAGGCCTTCAGTGTGTACTCTGCCAACTTCTGCAAGTGCACATTGCCACTCATATCTGGTGTCACAATAGCGTGCATTTAAAACCCAAAAACTTTTTTTTACTGTTATAGATTGAATAGCAGTTAGTTGTCTTCAAGCGGGTGTGTCAGGCCTACAGCATGTACTCTGCCAACCTCTGCAAGTGCACATTGCCACTCATATCTGGTGTCACAATAGCGTGCATTTAAAACCCAAAAACTTTTTTCACTGTTATAGATTGAATAGCAGTTACTTGTCTGCAAGCGGGTGTCAGGCCTACAGCGTGTACTCTGCAAACCTTGGCAACTGCACATTGCCATTCTCATCTGGTGTCACAATAGCGTGCATTTAAAACCAAAAAACTTTTTTCACTGTTATAGATTGAATAGCAGTTACTTGTCTGCAAGCGTGTGTAAGGCCTACAGCGTGTACTCTGCCAACCTCTGCAAGTGCACATTGCCACTCATATCTGGTGTCACAATAGCATGCATTTAAAACCCAAAAACTTTTTTCACTGTTATAGATTGAATAGCAGTTACTTGTCTGCAAGCGGGTGTCAGGCCTACTGCGTGTACTCTGCCAACCTATGCAACTGCACATTGCCATTCATATCTGTTGTCACAATAGCGTGCATTTAAAACCAAAAAACTGTTTTCACTGTTATAGATTGAATAGCAGTTACTTGTCTGCAAGCGTGTGTCAGGCCTACAGCGTGTACTCTGCCAACCTCTTCAAGTGCACATTGCCACTCATATCTGGTGTCACAATAGTGTGCATTTAAAACCCAAAAACTTTTTTTACTGTTATAGATTGAATAGCAGTTAGTTGTCTTCAAGCGGGTGTGTCAGGCCTACAGCGTGTACTCTGCCAACCTCTGCAAGTGCACATTGCCACTCATATCTGGTGTCACAATATCGTGCATTTAAAACCCAAAAACTTCTTTCACTGTTATAGATTGAATAGCAGTTACTTGTCTGCAAGCGGGTGTCAGGCCTACAGCGTGTACTCTGCCAACCTCTTCAAGTGCACATTGCCACTCATATCTAGTGTCACAATAGCGTGCATTTAAAACCCAAAAACTTTTTTCACTGTTATAGATTGAATAGCAGTTACTTGTCTTCAAGCGGGTGTGTCAGGCCTACAGCATGTACTCTGCCAACCTCTGCAAGTGCACATTGCCACTCATATCTGGTGTCACAATAGCGTGCATTTAAAACCATTTTTTTTCACTGTTATAGATAGAATAGTAGTTACTTGTCTGCTAGCGGGTGTCAGGCCTACAGCGTGTACTCTTCCAACCTCTGCAAGTGCACATTGCCACTCATATCTGGTGTCACAATAGCGTGCATTTAAAACCCAAAAACTTTTTTCACTGTTATAGATTGAATAGCAGTTACTTGTCTGCAAGCGGGTGTCAGGCCTACAGTGTGTATTCTGCCAACCTTTGAAACTGCACATTGCCATTCATATCTGGTGTCACAATAGCGTGCATTTAAAACCAAAAAAACGTTTTTCACTGTTATAGATTGAATAGCAGTTACTTGTCTGCAAGCGTGTGTCAGGCCTACAGCGTGTACTCTGCCTACCTCTGCAAGTGCACATTGACACTCATATCTGGTGTCACAATAGCGTGCATTTAAAACCATTTTTTTTCACTGTTATAGATAGAATAGTAGTTACTTGTCTGCAAGCGGGTGTCAGGCCTACAGTGTGTACTCTGCCAACCTTTGAAACTGCACATTGCCATTCATATCTGGTGTCACAATAGCGTGCATTTAAAACCAAAAAACGTTTTTCACTGTTATAGATTGAATAGCAGTTACTTGTCTGCAAGCGTGTGTCAGGCCTACAGCGTGTACTCTGCCAACTTCTGCAAGTGCACATTGCCACTCATATCTGGTGTCACAATAGCGTGCATTTAAAACCATTTTTTTTCACTGTTATAGATAGAATAGTAGTTACTTGTCTGCTAGCGGGTGTCAGGCCTACAGCGTGTACTCTTCCAACCTCTGCAAGTGCACATTGCCACTCATATCTGGTGTCACAATAGTGTGCATTTAAAACCCAAAAACTTTTTTTACTGTTATAGATTGAATAGCAGTTAGTTGTCTTCAAGCGGGTGTGTCAGGCCTACAGCGTGTACTCTGCCAACCTCTGCAAGTACACATTACCACTCATATCTGGTGTCACAATAGCGTGCATTTAAAACCCAAAAACTTTTTTCACTGTTATAGATTGAATAGCAGTTACTTGTCTGCAAGCGGGTGTCAGGCCTACAGCGTGTACTCTGCCAACTTCTTCAAGTGCACATTGCCACTCATATCTGGTGTCACAATAGCGTGCATTTAAAACCAAAAAACGTTTTTCACTGTTATAGATTGAATAGCAGTTACTTGTCTGCAAGCGGTGTCAGGCCTACAGCGTGCACTCTGCTAACCTCTGCAAGTGCACTTTGACACTCATATCTGGTGTCACAATAGTGTGCATTTAAAACTGAAAAACTTTTTTTACTGTTATAGATTGAATAGCAGTTAGTTGTCTTCAAGCGGGTGTGTCAGGCCTACAGCGTGTACTCTGCCAACCTCTGCAAGTGCACATTGCCACTCATATCTGGTGTCACAATAGCGTGCATTTAAAACCCAAAAACTTTTTTCACTGTTATAGATTGAATAGCAGTTACTTGTCTGCAAGCTAGTGTCAGGCCTACAGCGTGTACTCTGCCAACCTCTGCAAGTGCACATTGCAACTCATATCTGGTGTCACAATAGCGTGCATTTAAACCCAAAAACTTTTTTCACTGTTTTAGATTGAATAGCAGTTACTTGTCTGCAAGCGGGTGTCAGGCCTTCAGCGTGTACTCTGCCAACCTCTTCAAGTGCACATTGCCACTCATATCTGGTGTCACAATAGCGTGCATTTAAAACCAAAAAACTTTTTCACTGTTATAGATTGAATAGCAGTTAGTTGTCTTCAAGCTGGTGTGTCAGGCCTTCAGTGTGTACTCTGCCAACTTCTGCAAGTGCACATTGCCACTCATATCTGGTGTCACAATAGCGTGCATTTAAAACCCAAAAACTTTTTTCACTGTTATAGATTGAATAGCAGTTACTTGTCTGCATGCGGGTGTCAGGCCTACAGCGTGTATTCTGCCAACCTCTGCAAGTGCACATTGACACTCATAGCTGGTGTCACAATAGTGTGCATTAAAAACCCAAAAACTTTTTTTACTGTTATAGATTGAATAGCAGTTAGTTGTCTTCAAGCGGGTGTGTCAGGCCTATAGCGTATACTCTGCCAACCTTTGCAAGTGCACATTGCCACTCATATCTGGTGTCACAATAGCGTGCATTTAAAACCCACAAACTTTTTTCACTGTTATAGATTGAATAGCAGTTACTTGTCTGCAAGCGGGTGTCAGGCCTACAGCGTGTACTCTGCCAACTTCTGCAAGTGCACATTGCCACTCATATCTGGTGTCACAATAGTGTGCATTTAAAACCCAAAAACTTTTTTTACTGTTATAGATTGAATAGCAGTTAGTTGTCTTCAAGCGGGTGTGTCAGGCCTACAGCGTATACTCTGCCAACCTCTGCAAGTGCACATTGCCACTCATATCTGGTGTCACAATAGCGTGCATTTAAAACCCACAAACTTTTTTCACTGTTATAGATTGAATAGCAGTTACTTGTCTGCAAGCGGGTGTCAGGCCTACAGCTTGTACTCTGCCAACTTCTGCAAGTGCACATTGCCACTCATATCTGGTGTCACAATAGTGTGCATTTAAAACCCCAAAACTTTTTTTACTGTTGTAGATTGAATAGCAGTTAGTTGTCTTCAAGCGGGTGTGTCAGGCCTACAGCATGTACTCTGCCAACCTCTGCAAGTGCACATTGCCACTCATATCTGGTGTCACAATAGCGTGCATTTAAAACCCAAAAACTTTTTTCACTGTTATAGATTGAATAGCAGTTAGTTGTCTTCAAGCGGGTGTGTCAGGCCTACATCGTGTACTCTGCCAACCTCTGCAAGTACACATTACCACTCATATCTGGTGTCACAATAGCGTGCATTTAAAACCCAAAAACGTTTTTCACTGTTATAGATTGAATAGCAGTTACTTGTCTGCAAGCGGGTGTCAGGCCTACAGCGTGTACTCTGCCAACCTCTTCAAGTGCACATTGCCACTCATATCTGGTGTCACAATAGCGTGCATTTAAAACCCAAAAACTGTTTTCACTGTTATAGATTGAATAGCAGTTACTTGTCTGCATGCGGGTGTCAGGCCTACAGCGTGTACTCTGCCAACCTCTGCAACTGCACATTGACACTCATAGCTGGTGTCACAATAGTGTGCATTTAAAACCCAAAAACTTTTTTTTACTGTTATAGATTGAATAGCAGTTAGTTGTCTTCAAGCGGGTGTGTCAGGCCTACAGCGTGTAGTCTGCCAACCTCTGCAAGTGCACATTGCCACTCATATTTGGTGTCACAATAGCGTGCATTTAAAACCAAAAAACTTTTTTCACTGTTATAGATTGAATAGCAGTTACTTGTCTGCAAGCGTGTGTCAGGCCTACAGCGTGTACTCTGCCAACCTCTGCAAGTGCACATTGCCACTCATATCTGGTGTCACAATAGCGTGCATTTAAAACCCAAAAACTTTTTTCACTGTTATAGATTGAATAGCAGTTACTTGTCTGCATGCGGGTGCCAGGCCTACAGCGTGTACTCTGCCAACCTTTGCAACTGCACATTGCCATTCATATCTGATGTCACAATAGCGTGCATTTAAAACCCAAAAACTTTTTTCACTGTTATAGATTGAATAGCAGTTACTTGTCTGCAAGCGTGTGTCAGGCCTACAGCGTGTACTCTGCCAACCTCTGCAAGTGCACATTGACACTCATAGCTGGTGTCACAATAGTGTGCATTTAAAACCCAAAAACTTTTTTTACTGTTATAGATTGAATAGCAGTTAGTTGTCTTCAAGCGGGTGTGTCAGGCCTACAGCGTTTACTCTGCCAACCTCTGCAAGTGCACATTGCCACTCATATCTGGTGTCTCAATAGCGTGCATTTAAAACCCCAAAACTTTTTTCACTGTTATAGATTGAATAGCAGTTACTTGTCTGCAAGCGGGTGTCAGGCCTACAGCGTGTACTCTGCCAACCTTTGCAACTGCACATTGCCATTCTTATCTGGTGTCACAATAGCGTGCATTTAAAACAAAAAAACTTTTTTCACTGTTATAGATTGAATAGCAGTTACTTGTCTGCAAGCGTGTGTCAGGCCTACAGCGTGTACTCTGCCAACCTTTGCAACTGCACATTGCCATTCTTATCTGGTGTCACAATAGCGTGCATTTAAAACAAAAAAACTTTTTTCACTGTTATAGATTGAATAGCAGTTACTTGTCTGCAAGCGTGTGTCAGGCCTACAGCGTGTACTCTGCCAACATCTGCAAGTGCACATTGCCACTCATATCTGGTGTCACAATAGCGTGCATTTAAAACCCCAAAAGTTTTTTCACTGTTATAGATTGAATAGCAGTTACTTGTCTGCAAGCGGGTGTCAGGCCTACAGCGTGTACTCTGCCAACCTATGCAACTGCACATTGCCATTCATATCTGGTGTCACAATAGCGTGCATTTAAAACCAAAACACTTTTTTCACTGTTATAGATTGAATAGCAGTTACTTGTCTTCAAGCGTGTGTCAGGCCTACAGAGTGTACTCTGCCAACTTCTGCAAGTGCACATTGCCACTCATATCTGGTGTCACAATAGTGTGCATTTAAAACCCAAAAACTTTTTTTACTGTTATAGATTGAATAGCAGTTAGTTGTCTTCAAGCGGGTGTGTCAGGCCTACAGCGTATACTCTGCCAACCTCTGCAAGTGCACATTGCCACTCATATCTGGTGTCACAATAGCGTGCATTTAAAACCCAAAAACTTTTTTCACTGTTATAGATTGAATAGCAGTTACTTGTCTGCAAGCGTGTGTCATGCCTACAGCGTGTACTCTGCCAACCTTTGCAACTGCACATTGCCATTCATATCTGGTGTCACAATAGCGTGCATTTAAAACCAAAAAACTTTTTTCACTGTTATAGATTGAATAGCAGTTACTTGTCTGCAAGCGTGTGTCAGGCCTACAGCGTGTACTCTGCCAACCTCTGCAAGTGCACATTGACACTCATATCTGGTGTCACAATAGTGTGCATTTAAAACCCAAAAACTTTTTTTACTGTTATAGATTGAATAGCAGTTAGTTGTCTTGAAGCGGGTGTGTCAGGCCTACAGCGTGTACTCTGGTAACCCCTGCAAGTACACATTGCCACTCATATCTGGTGTCACAATAGCGTGCATTTAAAACCCCAAAACTTTTTTCACTGTTATAGATTGAATAGCAGTTACTTGTCTGCAAGCGGGTGTCAGGCCTACAGCGTGTACTCTGCCAACCTCTTCAAGTGCACATTGCCACTCATATCTGGTGTCACAATAGCGTGCATTTAAAACCAAAAAACTTTTTTCACTGTTATAGATTGAATAGCAGTTACTTGTCTACAAGCGGGTGTGTCAGGCCTACAGCATGTACTCTGCCAACCTCTGCAAGTGCACATTGCCAATCATATCTGGTGTCACAATAGCGTGCATTTAAAACCATTTTTTTTCACTGTTATAGATAGAATAGTAGTTACTTGTCTGCTAGCGGGTGTCAGGCCTACAGCGTGTACTCTTCCAACCTTTGCAAGTGCACATTGCCACTCATATCTGGTGTCACAATAGCGTGCATTTAAAACCAAAAAACTTTTTTCACTGTTATAGATTGAATAGCAGTTACTTGTCTGCAAGCGTGTGTCAGGCCTACAGCGTGTACTCTGCCAACCTCTGCAAGTGCACATTGCCACTCATATCTGGTGTCACAATAGCGTGCATTTAAAACCCAAAAACTTTTTTCACTGTTATAGATTGAATAGCAGTTACTTGTCTGCAAGCGGGTGTCAGGCCTACAGCGTGTACTCTGCCAACCTTTGAAACTGCACATTGCCATTCATATCTGGTGTCACAATAGCGTGCATTTAAAACCAAAAAACTTTTTTCACTGTTATAGATTGAATAGCAGTTAATAGTCTGCAAGCGTGTGTCAGGCCTACAGCGTGTACTCTGCCTACCTCTGCAAGTGCACATTGACACTCATATCTGGTGTCACAATAGTGTGCATTTAAAACCCCAAAACTTTTTTTACTGTTATAGATTGAATAGCAGTTAGTTGTCTTCAAGCGGGTGTGTCAGGCCTACAGCGTGTACTCTGCCAACCTCTGCAAGTACACATTACCACTCATATCTGGTGTCACAATAGCGTGCATTTAAAACCCAAAAACTTTTTTCACTGTTATTGATTGAATAGCAGTTACTTGTCTGCAAGCGGGTGTCAGGCCTACAGCGTGTACTCTGCCAACCTCTTCAAGTGCACATTGCCACTCATATCTGGTGTCACAATAGCGTGCATTTAAAACCAAAAAACTTTTTTCACTGTTATAGATTGAATAGCAGTTACTTGTCTGCAAGCGGTGTCAGGCCTACAGCGTGTACTCTGCTAACCTCTGCAAGTGCACTTTGACACTCATATCTGGTGTCACAATAGTGTGCATTTAAAACTGAAAAACTTTTTTACTGTTATAGATTGAATAGCAGTTAGTTGTCTTCAAGCGGGTGTGTCAGGCCTACAGCGTGTACTCTGCCAACCTCTGCAAGTACAAATTGCCACTCATATCTGGTGTCACAATATCGTGCATTTAAAACCAAAAAACTTTTTTCACTGTTATAGATTGAATAGCAGTTACTGGTCTTCAAGCGGGTGTGTCAGGCCTACAGCGTGTACTTTGCCAACCTCAGTAAGTGCACATTGCCACTCATATCTGGTGTCACAATAGCGTGCATTTAAAACCCAAAAACTTTTTTCACTGTTATAGATTGATTAGCAGTTAGTTGTCTTCAAGCGGGTGTGTAAGGCCTACAGCGTGTACTCTGCCAACCTCTGCAAGTGCACATTGCCACTCATATCTGGTGTCACAATAGCGTGCATTTAAAACCAAAAAACTTTTTTCACTGTTATAGATTGAATAGCAGTTACTGGTCTTCAAGCGGGTGTGTCAAGCCTACAGCGTGTACTTTGCCAACCTCAGTAAGTGCACATTGCCACTCATATCTGGTGTCACAATAGCGTGCATTTAAAACCCAAAAACTTTTTTCACTGTTATAGATTGATTAGCAGTTAGTTGTCTTCAAGCGGGTGTGTCAGGCCTACAGCGTGTACTCTGCCAACCTCTGCAAGTGCACATTGCCACTCATATCTGGTGTCACAATAGCATGCATTTAAAACCAAAAAACGTTTTTCACTGTTATAGATTGAATAGCAGTTACTTGTCTTCAAGCGGGTGTGTCAGGCCTACAGCGTGTACTCTGCCAACCTCTGCAAGTGCACATTGCCACTCATATCTGGTGTCACAATAGCATGCATTTAAAACCAAAAAACTTTTTTCACTGTTATAGATTGAATAGCAGTTACTTGTCTTCAAGCGGGTGTGTCAGGCCTACAGCGTGTACTCTGCCAACCTCTTCAAGTGCACATTGCCACTCATATCTGGTGTCACAATAGCGTGCATTTAAAACCAAAAAACTTTTTCACTGTTATAGATTGAATAGCAGTTAGTTGTCTTCAAGCTGGTGTGTCAGGCCTTCAGTGTGTACTCTGCCAACTTCTGCAAGTGCACATTGCCACTCATATCTGGTGTCACAATAGCGTGCATTTAAAACCCAAAAACTTTTTTTTACTGTTATAGATTGAATAGCAGTTAGTTGTCTTCAAGCGGGTGTGTCAGGCCTACAGCATGTACTCTGCCAACCTCTGCAAGTGCACATTGCCACTCATATCTGGTGTCACAATAGCGTGCATTTAAAACCCAAAAACTTTTTTCACTGTTATAGATTGAATAGCAGTTACTTGTCTGCAAGCGGGTGTCAGGCCTACAGCGTGTACTCTGCAAACCTTGGCAACTGCACATTGCCATTCTCATCTGGTGTCACAATAGCGTGCATTTAAAACCAAAAAACTTTTTTCACTGTTATAGATTGAATAGCAGTTACTTGTCTGCAAGCGTGTGTAAGGCCTGCAGCGTGTACTCTGCCAACCTCTGCAAGTGCACATTGCCACTCATATCTGGTGTCACAATAGCATGCATTTAAAACCCAAAAACTTTTTTCACTGTTATAGATTGAATAGCAGTTACTTGTCTGCAAGCGGGTGTCAGGCCTACTGCGTGTACTCTGCCAACCTATGCAACTGCACATTGCCATTCATATCTGTTGTCACAATAGCGTGCATTTAAAACCAAAAAACTGTTTTCACTGTTATAGATTGAATAGCAGTTACTTGTCTGCAAGCGTGTGTCAGGCCTACAGCGTGTACTCTGCCAACCTCTTCAAGTGCACATTGCCACTCATATCTGGTGTCACAATAGTGTGCATTTAAAACCCAAAAACTTTTTTTACTGTTATAGATTGAATAGCAGTTAGTTGTCTTCAAGCGGGTGTGTCAGGCCTACAGCGTGTACTCTGCCAACCTCTGCAAGTGCACATTGCCACTCATATCTGGTGTCACAATATCGTGCATTTAAAACCCAAAAACTTCTTTCACTGTTATAGATTGAATAGCAGTTACTTGTCTGCAAGCGGGTGTCAGGCCTACAGCGTGTACTCTGCCAACCTCTTCAAGTGCACATTGCCACTCATATCTCGTGTCACAATAGCGTGCATTTAAAACCCAAAAACTTTTTTCACTGTTATAGATTGAATAGCAGTTACTTGTCTTCAAGCGGGTGTGTCAGGCCTACAGCATGTACTCTGCCAACCTCTGCAAGTGCACATTGCCACTCATATCTGGTGTCACAATAGCGTGCATTTAAAACCATTTTTTTTCACTGTTATAGATAGAATAGTAGTTACTTGTCTGCTAGCGGGTGTCAGGCCTACAGCGTGTACTCTTCCAACCTCTGCAAGTGCACATTGCCACTCATATCTGGTGTCACAATATCGTGCATTTAAAACCCAAAAACTTCTTTCACTGTTATAGATTGAATAGCAGTTACTTGTCTGCAAGCGGGTGTCAGGCCTACAGCGTGTACTCTGCCAACCTCTTCAAGTGCACATTGCCACTCATATCTCGTGTCACAATAGCGTGCATTTAAAACCCAAAAACTTTTTTCACTGTTATAGATTGAATAGCAGTTACTTGTCTTCAAGCGGGTGTGTCAGGCCTACAGCGTGTACTCTGCCAACCTCTTCAAGTGCACATTGCCACTCATATCTGGTGTCACAATAGCGTGCATTTAAAACCAAAAAACTTTTTCACTGTTATAGATTGAATAGCAGTTAGTTGTCTTCAAGCTGGTGTGTCAGGCCTTCAGTGTGTACTCTGCCAACTTCTGCAAGTGCACATTGCCACTCATATCTGGTGTCACAATAGCGTGCATTTAAAACCCAAAAACTTTTTTTTACTGTTATAGATTGAATAGCAGTTAGTTGTCTTCAAGCGGGTGTGTCAGGCCTACAGCATGTACTCTGCCAACCTCTGCAAGTGCACATTGCCACTCATATCTGGTGTCACAATAGCGTGCATTTAAAACCCAAAAACTTTTTTCACTGTTATAGATTGAATAGCAGTTACTTGTCTGCAAGCGGGTGTCAGGCCTACAGCGTGTACTCTGCAAACCTTGGCAACTGCACATTGCCATTCTCATCTGGTGTCACAATAGCGTGCATTTAAAACCAAAAAACTTTTTTCACTGTTATAGATTGAATAGCAGTTACTTGTCTGCAAGCGTGTGTAAGGCCTACAGCGTGTACTCTGCCAACCTCTGCAAGTGCACATTGCCACTCATATCTGGTGTCACAATAGCATGCATTTAAAACCCAAAAACTTTTTTCACTGTTATAGATTGAATAGCAGTTACTTGTCTGCAAGCGGGTGTCAGGCCTACTGCGTGTACTCTGCCAACCTATGCAACTGCACATTGCCATTCATATCTGTTGTCACAATAGCGTGCATTTAAAACCAAAAAACTGTTTTCACTGTTATAGATTGAATAGCAGTTACTTGTCTGCAAGCGTGTGTCAGGCCTACAGCGTGTACTCTGCCAACCTCTTCAAGTGCACATTGCCACTCATATCTGGTGTCACAATAGTGTGCATTTAAAACCCAAAAACTTTTTTTACTGTTATAGATTGAATAGCAGTTAGTTGTCTTCAAGCGGGTGTGTCAGGCCTACAGCGTGTACTCTGCCAACCTCTGCAAGTGCACATTGCCACTCATATCTGGTGTCACAATATCGTGCATTTAAAACCCAAAAACTTCTTTCACTGTTATAGATTGAATAGCAGTTACTTGTCTGCAAGCGGGTGTCAGGCCTACAGCGTGTACTCTGCCAACCTCTTCAAGTGCACATTGCCACTCATATCTCGTGTCACAATAGCGTGCATTTAAAACCCAAAAACTTTTTTCACTGTTATAGATTGAATAGCAGTTACTTGTCTTCAAGCGGGTGTGTCAGGCCTACAGCATGTACTCTGCCAACCTCTGCAAGTGCACATTGCCACTCATATCTGGTGTCACAATAGCGTGCATTTAAAACCATTTTTTTTCACTGTTATAGATAGAATAGTAGTTACTTGTCTGCTAGCGGGTGTCAGGCCTACAGCGTGTACTCTTCCAACCTCTGCAAGTGCACATTGCCACTCATATCTGGTGTCACAATAGCGTGCATTTAAAACCCAAAAACTTTTTTCACTGTTATAGATTGAATAGCAGTTACTTGTCTGCAAGCGGGTGTCAGGCCTACAGTGTGTATTCTGCCAACCTTTGAAACTGCACATTGCCATTCATATCTGGTGTCACAATAGCGTGCATTTAAAACCAAAAAAACGTTTTTCACTGTTATAGATTGAATAGCAGTTACTTGTCTGCAAGCGTGTGTCAGGCCTACAGCGTGTACTCTGCCTACCTCTGCAAGTGCACATTGACACTCATATCTGGTGTCACAATAGCGTGCATTTAAAACCATTTTTTTTCACTGTTATAGATAGAATAGTAGTTACTTGTCTGCAAGCGGGTGTCAGGCCTACAGTGTGTACTCTGCCAACCTTTGAAACTGCACATTGCCATTCATATCTGGTGTCACAATAGCGTGCATTTAAAACCAAAAAACGTTTTTCACTGTTATAGATAGAATAGTAGTTACTTGTCTGCTAGCGGGTGTCAGGCCTACAGCGTGTACTCTTCCAACCTCTGCAAGTGCACATTGCCACTCATATCTGGTGTCACAATAGTGTGCATTTAAAACCCAAAAACTTTTTTTACTGTTATAGATTGAATAGCAGTTAGTTGTCTTCAAGCGGGTGTGTCAGGCCTACAGCGTGTACTCTGCCAACCTCTGCAAGTACACATTACCACTCATATCTGGTGTCACAATAGCGTGCATTTAAAACCCAAAAACTTTTTTCACTGTTATAGATTGAATAGCAGTTACTTGTCTGCAAGCGGGTGTCAGGCCTACAGCGTGTACTCTGCCAACTTCTTCAAGTGCACATTGCCACTCATATCTGGTGTCACAATAGCGTGCATTTAAAACCAAAAAACGTTTTTCACTGTTATAGATTGAATAGCAGTTACTTGTCTGCAAGCGGTGTCAGGCCTACAGCGTGTACTCTGCTAACCTCTGCAAGTGCACTTTGACACTCATATCTGGTGTCACAATAGTGTGCATTTAAAACTGAAAAACTTTTTTTACTGTTATAGATTGAATAGCAGTTAGTTGTCTTCAAGCGGGTGTGTCAGGCCTACAGCGTGTACTCTGCCAACCTCTGCAAGTGCACATTGCCACTCATATCTGGTGTCACAATAGCGTGCATTTAAAACCCAAAAACTTTTTTCACTGTTATAGATTGAATAGCAGTTACTTGTCTGCAAGCTAGTGTCAGGCCTACAGCGTGTACTCTGCCAACCTCTGCAAGTGCACATTGCAACTCATATCTGGTGTCACAATAGCGTGCATTTAAACCCAAAAACTTTTTTCACTGTTTTAGATTGAATAGCAGTTACTTGTCTGCAAGCGGGTGTCAGGCCTTCAGCGTGTACTCTGCCAACCTCTTCAAGTGCACATTGCCACTCATATCTGGTGTCACAATAGCGTGCATTTAAAACCAAAAAACTTTTTCACTGTTATAGATTGAATAGCAGTTAGTTGTCTTCAAGCTGGTGTGTCAGGCCTTCAGTGTGTACTCTGCCAACTTCTGCAAGTGCACATTGCCACTCATATCTGGTGTCACAATAGCGTGCATTTAAAACCCAAAAACTTTTTTCACTGTTATAGATTGAATAGCAGTTACTTGTCTGCATGCGGGTGTCAGGCCTACAGCGTGTATTCTGCCAACCTCTGCAAGTGCACATTGACACTCATAGCTGGTGTCACAATAGTGTGCATTTAAAACCCAAAAACTTTTTTTTACTGTTATAGATTTAATAGCAGTTAGTTGTCTTCAAGCGGGTGTGTCAGGCCTACAGCGTGTAGTCTGCCAACCTCTGCAAGTGCACATTGCCACTCATATCTGGTGTCACAATAGCATGCATTTAAAACCCCAAAACTTTTTTCACTGTTATAGATTGAATAGCAGTTACTTGTCTGCAAGCGGGTGTCAGGCCTACAGCATGTACTCTGCCAACCTCTGCAAGTGCACATTGCCACTCATATCTGGTGTCACA
Source organism: Pelobates fuscus (assembly GCF_036172605.1). NCBI lineage: Eukaryota > Metazoa > Chordata > Amphibia > Anura > Pelobatidae > Pelobates > Pelobates fuscus. Next base: position 57,333,259 of record NC_086327.1, read on the forward strand.
ATAGCGTGCATTTAAAACCAAAAAACTGTTTTCACTGTTATAGATTGAATAGCAGTTACTTGTCTGCAAGCGTGTGTCAGGCCTACAGCGTGTACTCTGCCAACTTCTGCAAGTGCACATTGCCACTCATATCTGGTGTCACAATAGTGTGCATTTAAAACCCCAAAACTTTTTTTACTGTTATAGATTGAATAGCAGTTAGTTGTCTTCAAGCGGGTGTGTCAGGCCTACAGCGTATACTCTGCCAACCTCTGCAAGTGCACATTGCCACTCATATCTGGTGTCACAATAGCGTGCATTTAAAACCCACAAACTTTTTTCACTGTTATAGATTGAATAGCAGTTAGTTGTCTTCAAGCGGGTGTGTCAGGCCTACAGCATGTACTCTGCCAACCTCTGCAAGTGCACATTGCCACTCATATCTGGTGTCACAATAGCGTGCATTTAAAACCCAAAAACTTTTTTCACTGTTATAGATTGAATAGCAGTTACTTGTCTGCAAGCGGGTGTCAGGCCTACAGCGTGTACTCTGCAAACCTTTGCAACTGCACATTGCCATTCATATCTGGTGTCACAATAGCGTGCATTTAAAACCAAAAAACTTTTTTCACTGTTATAGATTGAATAGCAGTTACTTGTCTGCAAGCATGTGTCAGGCCTACAGCGTGTACTCTGCCAACTTCTGCAAGTGCACATTGCCACTCATATCTGGTGTCACAATAGCATGCATTTAAAACCCCAAAACTTTTCACTGTTATAGATTGAATAGCAGTTACTTGTCTGCAAGCGGGTGTCAGGCCTACAGCGTGTACTTTGCCAACCTCTGCAAGTGCACATTGCCACTCATATCTGGTGTCACAATAGCGTGCATTTAAAACCAAAAAACTTTTTTCACTGTTATAGATTGAATAGCAGTTACTTGTCTGCAAGCGGTTGTCAGGCCTACAGCGTGCACTCTGCCAACCTCTTCAAGTGCACATTGCCACTCATATCTGGTGTCACCATAGCGTGCATTTAAAACCAAAAAACTTTTTTCACTGTTATAGATTGAATAGCAGATAGTTGTCTTCAAGCGGGTGTGTCAGGCCTACAGCGTGTACTCTGCCAACCTCTGCAAGTGCACATTGCCACTCATATCTGGGTCACAATGGCGTGCATTTAAAACCAAAAAACTTTTTTCACTGTTATAGATTGAATAGCAGTTACTTGTCTGCAAGCGAGTGTCAGGCCTACAGCATGTACTCTGCCAACCTCTGCAAGTACACATTGCCACTCATATCTGGTGTCACAATAGCATGCATTTAAAACCCAAAAACTTTTTTCACTGTTATAGATTGAATAGCAGTTACTGGTCTTCAAGCGGGTGTGTCAGGCCTACAGTGTGTACTCTGCCAACCTTTGCAACTGCACATTGCCATTCTTATCTGGTGTCACAATAGCGTGCATTTAAAACCAATAAAACTTTTTTCCCTGTTATAGATTGAATAGCAGTTACTTGTCTGCAAGCGTGTGTCAGGCCTACAGCGTGTACTCTGCCAACCTTTGCAACTGCACATTGCCATTCTTATCTGGTGTCACAATAGCGTGCATTTAAAACCAAAAAACTTTTTTCACTGTTATAGATTGAATAGCAGTTACTTGTCTGCAAGCGTGTGTCAGGCATACAGCGTGTACTCTGCCAACTTCTGCAAGTGCACATTGCCACTCATATCTGGTGTCACAATAGTGTGCATTTAAAACCCAAAAACTTTTTTAACTTTTATAGATTGAATAGCAGTTACTTGTCTTCAAGCGGGTGTGTGAGGCCTACAGCGTGTACTCTGCCAACCTCTGCAAGTGCACATTGTCACTCATATCTGGTGTCACAATAGCGTGCATTTAAAACCTAAAAACTTTTTTCACTGTTATAGATTGAATAGCAGTTAGTTGTCTTCAAGCGGGTGTGTCAGGCCTACAGCGTGTACTTGGCAACCTCTGCAAGTGCACATTGACACTCATATCTGGTGTCACAATAGTGTGCATTTCAAACCCAAAAAACTTTTTTCACTATTATAGATTGAAAAGCAGTTACTTGTCTGCAAGCGGGTGTCAGGCCTACAGCTTGTACTCTGCCAACCTTTGCAACTGCACATTGACATTCATATCTGGTGTCACAATAGCTTGCATTTAAAACCAAAAAACTTTTTTCACTGTTATAGATTGAATAGCAGTTACTCGTCTGCAAGCGGGTGTCAGGCCTACAGCGTGTACTCTGCCAACCTCTGCAAGTGCATATTGACACTCATATCTGGTGTCACAATAGTGTGCATTTCAAACCCAAAAACTTTTTTTACTGTTATAGATTTGTAACGAAATCCCTGTTTAACCAACCTCGGAAACAGCATTTCGTTTGACCATACGTATTATGCTCAATTCGTATAATACTAAGAAATGAATAAACTACCGACCCCAGGTAGCTACAGTTATGGAACTCTCTTCGGATGGAATTGCACAAACAACCGGTGAACTTAAACTTTACTCGACGTTATTGAGGACTGTGTTCGTGGGATCTGAGCGCTATTCGCCTATAATAGGTGCTCAGATCCAAGCTATCTGGGGGTGTGTGGAACATGGGGACTTTGTTCAGCGAAACATGAGTTATTGATTTTAATACAGTTTTGTTAAAAGGTAAAAAGCACATGTTTCTCTCTGCCCGGAGATAATTAGGTTCTCTGCAACCACTTAAGTTAATTATCTCCAGGATAGAGAGGAGGGGTAAGTTAATTATCTCCAGGATACAGAGGAGGGGTTACACTCTTCCTGTGGGTGTGTATAAGACTTGTACTGTATACTGATTGGTTCTGCATATTTTGATACAGTCTTCAACAAGGTCCCATGTGGGAGTTCCCTTGCTGGGAGACCATCATAAAAGGGCTGAGTTTGGCCATCAATAAACACATTCGTTTTACCCCTTCATGAAGTCTCGACTCATGTTTGGGGAATTGGGAGCTATAATCACTACTTCACTCTTTTCAGCTTGGATTTCGGGAGACGCTACAAGGATCAGCGTTGCACGGATAGCAGGATCCTTTACAAGATTGAATAGCAGTTAGTTGTCTTCAAGCGGGTGTGTCAGGCATACAGCGTGTACTTTGCCAACCTCTGCAAGTGCACATTGCCACTCTTATCTGGTGTCACAATAGCGTGCATTTAAAACCCAAAAACTTTTTTCACTGTTATAGATTGAATAGCAGTTACTTGTCTTCAAGCGGGTGTGTCAGGCCTACAGCGTGTACTTTGCCAACCTCTGCAAGTGCACATTGCCACTCTTATCTGGTGTCACAATAGCGTGCATTTAAAACCCAAAAACTTTTTTCCCTGTTATAGATTGAATAGCAGTTACTTGTCTACAAGCGGGTGTCAGGCCTACAGCGTGTACTCTGCCAACCTCTTCAAGTGCACATTGCCACTCATATCTGGTGTCACAATAGCGTGCATTTAAAACCAAAAACCTTTTTTCACTATTATAGATTGAATAGCAGTTACTTGTCTTCAAGCGGGTGTGTCAGGCCTACAGCGTGTACTCTGCCAACCTCTGCAAGTGCTCATTGCCACTCTTATCTGGTGTCACAATAGCGTGCATTTAAAACCCAAAAACTTTTTTCCCTGTTATAGATTGAATAGCAGTTAGTTGTCTTCAAGCGGGTGTGTCAGGCCTCCAGCGTGTACTTTGCCAACCTCTGCAAGTGCACATTGCCACTCATATCTGGTGTCACAATAGCGTGCATTTAAAACCCAAAAACTTTTTTCACTGTTATAGATTGAATAGCAGTTACTTGTCTGCAAGCGGGTGTCAGGCCTACAGCGTGTACTCTGCCAACCTCTGCAAGTGCACATTGACACTCATATCTGGTGTCACAATAGTGTGCAATTCAAACCCAAAAACTTTTTTTACTGTTATAGATTGAATAGCAGTTAGTTGTCTTCAAGCGGGTGTGTCAGGCCTACAGCGTGTACTCTGCCAACCTCTGCAAGTACACATTTCCACTCATATCTGGTGTCACAATAGCGTGCATTTAAAACCCAAAAACTTTTTTCACTGTTATAGATTGAAGAGCAGTTACTTGTCTGCAAGCGGGTGTCAGGCCTACAGCGTGTACTCTGCCAACCTCTTCAAGTGCACATTGCCACTCATATCTGGTGTCACAATAGCGTGCATTTAAAACCAAAAAACTTTGTTCACTGTTATAGATTGAATAGCAGTTAGTTGTCTTCAAGCGGGTGTGTCAGGCCTACAGCATGTACTCTGCCAACCTCTGCAAGTGCACATTGCCACTCATATCTCGTGTCACAATAGCGTGCATTTAAAACCAAAAACCTTTTTTCACTATTATAGATTGAATAGCAGTTACTTGTCTTCAAGCGGGTGTGTCAGGCCTACAGCGTGTACTCTGCCAACCTCTGCAAGTGCTCATTGCCACTCTTATCTGGTGTCACAATAGCGTGCATTTAAAACCCAAAAACTTTTTTCCCTGTTATAGATTGAATAGCAGTTAGTTGTCTTCAAGCGGGTGTGTCAGGCCTCCAGCGTGTACTTTGCCAACCTCTGCAAGTGCACATTGCCACTCATATCTGGGTCACAATAGCGTGCATTTAAATCCAAAAAACTTTTTTCACTGTTATAGATTGAAAAGCAGTTAGTTGTCTTCAAGCGGGTGTGTCAGGCCTACAGCGTGTACTTTGCCAACCTCTGCAAGTGCACATTGCCACTCATATCTGGTGTCACAATAGCGTGCATTTAAAACCCAAAAACTTTTTTCACTGTTATAGATTGAATAGCAGTTACTTGTCTGCAAGCGGGTGTCAGGCCTACAGCGTGTACTCTGCCAACCTCTGCAAGTGCACATTGACACTCATATCTGGTGTCACAATAGTGTGCATTTCAAACCCAAAAACTTTTTTTTACTGTTATAGATTGAATAGCAGTTAGTTGTCTTCAAGCGGGTGTGTCAGGCCTACAGCGTGTACTCTGCCAACCTCTGCAAGTACACATTTCCACTCATATCTGGTGTCACAATAGCGTGCATTTAAAACCAAAAAACGTTTTTCACTGTTATAGATTGAAAGGCAGTTACTTGTCTGCAAGCGGGTGTCAGGCCTACAGCGTGTACTCTGCCAACCTCTTCAAGTGCACATTGCCATTTATATCTGGTGTCACAATAGCGTGCATTTAAAACCAAAAAACTTTGTTCACTGTTATAGATTGAATAGCAGTTAGTTGTCTTCAAGCGGGTGTGTCAGGCCTACAGCGTGTACTTTGCCAACCTTTGCAAGTGCACATTGCCACTCATATCTGGTGTCACAATAGCGTGCATTTAAAACCCAAAAACTTTTTTCACTGTTATAGATTGAAGAGCAGTTACTTGTCTGCAAGCGGGTGTCAGGCCTACAGCGTGTACTCTGCAAACCTCTTCAAGTGCACATTGCCACTCATATCTGGTGTCACAATAGCGTGCATTTAAAACCAAAAAACTTTTTTCACTGTTATAGATTGAATAGCAGTTAGTTGTCTTCAAGCGGGTGTGTCAGGCCTACAGCATGTACTCTGCCAACCTCTGCAAGTGCACATTGCCACTCATATCTCGTGTCACAATAGCGTGCATTTAAAACCAAAAAACTTTTTTCACTATTATAGATTGAATAGCAGTTAGTTGTCTTCAAGCGGGTGTGTCAGGCCTACAGCGTGTACTCTGCCAACCTCTGCAAGTGCACATTGCCACTCATATCTGGGTCACAATAGCGTGCATTTAAAACCCAAAAACTTTTTTCACTATTATAGATTGAAAAGCAGTTACTTGTCTGCAAGCGGGTGTCAGGCCTACAGCTTGTACTCTGCCAACCTTTGCAACTGCACATTGACATTCATATCTGGTGTCACAATAGCTTGCATTTAAAACCAAAAAACTTTTTTCACTGTTATAGATTGAATAGCAGTTACTCGTCTGCAAGCGGGTGTCAGGCCTACAGCGTGTACTCTGCCAACCTCTGCAAGTGCATATTGACACTCATATCTGGTGTCACAATAGTGTGCATTTCAAACCCAAAAACTTTTTTTACTGTTATAGATTTGTAACGAAATCCCTGTTTAACCAACCTCGGAAACAGCATTTCGTTTGACCATACGTATTATGCTCAATTCGTATAATACTAAGAAATGAATAAACTACCGACCCCAGGTAGCTACAGTTATGGAACTCTCTTCGGATGGAATTGCACAAACAACCGGTGAACTTAAACTTTACTCGACGTTATTGAGGACTGTGTTCGTGGGATCTGAGCGCTATTCGCCTATAATAGGTGCTCAGATCCAAGCTATCTGGGGGTGTGTGGAACATGGGGACTTTGTTCAGCGAAACATGAGTTATTGATTTTAATACAGTTTTGTTAAAAGGTAAAAAGCACATGTTTCTCTCTGCCCGGAGATAATTAGGTTCTCTGCAACCACTTAAGTTAATTATCTCCAGGATAGAGAGGAGGGGTAAGTTAATTATCTCCAGGATACAGAGGAGGGGTTACACTCTTCCTGTGGGTGTGTATAAGACTTGTACTGTATACTGATTGGTTCTGCATATTTTGATACAGTCTTCAACAAGGTCCCATGTGGGAGTTCCCTTGCTGGGAGACCATCATAAAAGGGCTGAGTTTGGCCATCAATAAACACATTCGTTTTACCCCTTCATGAAGTCTCGACTCATGTTTGGGGAATTGGGAGCTATAATCACTACTTCACTCTTTTCAGCTTGGATTTCGGGAGACGCTACAAGGATCAGCGTTGCACGGATAGCAGGATCCTTTACAAGATTGAATAGCAGTTAGTTGTCTTCAAGCGGGTGTGTCAGGCATACAGCGTGTACTTTGCCAACCTCTGCAAGTGCACATTGCCACTCTTATCTGGTGTCACAATAGCGTGCATTTAAAACCCAAAAACTTTTTTCACTGTTATAGATTGAATAGCAGTTACTTGTCTTCAAGCGGGTGTGTCAGGCCTACAGCGTGTACTTTGCCAACCTCTGCAAGTGCACATTGCCACTCTTATCTGGTGTCACAATAGCGTAGATTTAAAACCCAAAAACTTTTTTCCCTGTTATAGATTGAATAGCAGTTACTTGTCTACAAGCGGGTGTCAGGCCTACAGCGTGTACTCTGCCAACCTCTTCAAGTGCACATTGCCACTCATATCTGGTGTCACAATAGCGTGCATTTAAAACCAAAAACCTTTTTTCACTATTATAGATTGAATAGCAGTTACTTGTCTTCAAGCGGGTGTGTCAGGCCTACAGCGTGTACTCTGCCAACCTCTGCAAGTGCTCATTGCCACTCTTATCTGGTGTCACAATAGCGTGCATTTAAAACCCAAAAACTTTTTTCCCTGTTATAGATTGAATAGCAGTTAGTTGTCTTCAAGCGGGTGTGTCAGGCCTCCAGCGTGTACTTTGCCAACCTCTGCAAGTGCACATTGCCACTCATATCTCGTGTCACAATAGCGTGCATTTAAAACCAAAAAACTTTTTTCACTATTATAGATTGAATAGCAGTTAGTTGTCTTCAAGCGGGTGTGTCAGGCCTACAGCGTGTACTCTGCCAACCTCTGCAAGTGCACATTGCCACTCATATCTGGGTCACAATAGCGTGCATTTAAATCCAAAAAACTTTTTTCACTGTTATAGATTGAAAAGCAGTTAGTTGTCTTCAAGCGGGTGTGTCAGGCCTACAGCGTGTACTTTGCCAACCTCTGCAAGTGCACATTGCCACTCATATCTGGTGTCACAATAGCGTGCATTTAAAACCCAAAAACTTTTTTCACTGTTATAGATTGAATAGCAGTTACTTGTCTGCAAGCGGGTGTCAGGCCTACAGCGTGTACTCTGCCAACCTCTGCAAGTGCACATTGCCACTCATATCTGGGTCACAATAGCGTGCATTTAAATCCAAAAAACTTTTTTCACTGTTATAGATTGAAAAGCAGTTAGTTGTCTTCAAGCGGGTGTGTCAGGCCTACAGCGTGTACTCTGCCAACCTCTGCAAGTACACATTGCCACTCATATCTGGTGTCACAATAGCGTGCATTTAAAACCAAAAAACGTTTTTCACTGTTATAGATTGAATAGCAGTTACTTGTCTGCAAGCGGGTGTCAGGCCTACAGCGTATACTTTGCCAACCTCTGCAAGTGCACATTGACACTCATATCTGGTGTCACAATAGCGTGCATTTAAAACCCCAAAACTTTTTTCACTGTTATAGATTGAATAGCAGTTACTTGTCTGCAAGCGGGTGTCAGGCCTACAGCGTGTACTCTGCCAACATCTGTAAGTGCACATTGCCACTCATATCTGGTGTCACAATAGCGTGCATTTAAAACCCAAAAACTTTTTTCACTGTTATAGATTGAATAGCAGTTAGTTGTCTTCAAGCGGGTGTGTCAGGCCTACAGCGTGTACTCTGCCAACCTCTTCAAGTGCACATTGCCACTCATATCTGGTGTCACAATAGCGTGCATTTAAAACCAAAAACCTTTTTTCACTATTATAGATTGAATAGCAGTTACTTGTCTTCAAGCGGGTGTGTCAGGCCTACAGCGTGTACTCTGCCAACCTCTGCAAGTGCACATTGCCACTCATATCTGGTGTCACAATAGCGTGCATTTAAAACCTAAAAACTTTTTTCACTGTTATAGATTGAATAGCAGTTAGTTGTCTTCAAGCGGGTGTGTCAGGCCTACAGCGTGTACTTTGCCAACCTCTGCAAGTGCACATTGCCACTCATATCTCGTGTCACAATAGCGTGCATTTAAAACCAAAAAACTTTTTTCACTGTTATAGATTGAATAGCAGTTAGTTGTCTTCAAGCGGGTGTGTCAGGCCTACAGCGTTTACTCTGCCAACCTCTGCAAGTGCACATTGCCACTCATATCTGGGTCACAATAGCGTGCATTTAAATCCAAAAAACTTTTTTCACTGTTATAGATTGAAAAGCAGTTAGTTGTCTTCAAGCGGGTGTGTCAGGCCTACAGCGTGTACTTTGCCAACCTCTGCAAGTGCACATTGACACTCATATCTGGTGTCACAATAGCGTGCATTTAAAACCAAAAAACTTTTTTCACTGTTATAGATTGAATAGCAGTTACTTGTCTGCAAGCGGGTGTCAGGCCTACAGCGTGTACTCTGCAAACCTCTTCAAGTGCACATTGCCACTCATATCTGGTGTCACAATAGCGTGCATTTAAAAACCCAAAAACTTTTTTCCCTGTTATAGATTGAATAGCAGTTACTTGTCTACAAGCGGGTGTCAGGCCTACAGCGTGTACTCTGCCAACCTCTTCAAGTGCACATTGCCACTCATATCTGGTGTCACAATAGCGTGCATTTAAAACCAAAAACCTTTTTTCACTATTATAGATTGAATAGCAGTTACTTGTCTTCAAGCGGGTGTGTCAGGCCTACAGCGTGTACTCTGCCAACCTCTGCAAGTGCTCATTGCCACTCTTATCTGGTGTCACAATAGCGTGCATTTAAAACCCAAAAACTTTTTTCCCTGTTATAGATTGAATAGCAGTTAGTTGTCTTCAAGCGGGTGTGTCAGGCCTCCAGCGTGTACTTTGCCAACCTCTGCAAGTGCACATTGCCACTCATATCTCGTGTCACAATAGCGTGCATTTAAAACCAAAAAACTTTTTTCACTATTATAGATTGAATAGCAGTTAGTTGTCTTCAAGCGGGTGTGTCAGGCCTACAGCGTGTACTCTGCCAACCTCTGCAAGTGCACATTGCCACTCATATCTGGGTCACAATAGCGTGCATTTAAATCCAAAAAACTTTTTTCACTGTTATAGATTGAAAAGCAGTTAGTTGTCTTCAAGCGGGTGTGTCAGGCCTACAGCGTGTACTTTGCCAACCTCTGCAAGTGCACATTGCCACTCATATCTGGTGTCACAATAGCGTGCATTTAAAACCCAAAAACTTTTTTCACTGTTATAGATTGAATAGCAGTTACTTGTCTGCAAGCGGGTGTCAGGCCTACAGCGTGTACTCTGCCAACCTCTGCAAGTGCACATTGCCACTCATATCTGGGTCACAATAGCGTGCATTTAAATCCAAAAAACTTTTTTCACTGTTATAGATTGAAAAGCAGTTAGTTGTCTTCAAGCGGGTGTGTCAGGCCTACAGCGTGTACTCTGCCAACCTCTGCAAGTACACATTGCCACTCATATCTGGTGTCACAATAGCGTGCATTTAAAACCAAAAAACGTTTTTCACTGTTATAGATTGAATAGCAGTTACTTGTCTGCAAGCGGGTGTCAGGCCTACAGCGTATACTTTGCCAACCTCTGCAAGTGCACATTGACACTCATATCTGGTGTCACAATAGCGTGCATTTAAAACCCCAAAACTTTTTTCACTGTTATAGATTGAATAGCAGTTACTTGTCTGCAAGCGGGTGTCAGGCCTACAGCGTGTACTCTGCCAACATCTGTAAGTGCACATTGCCACTCATATCTGGTGTCACAATAGCGTGCATTTAAAACCCAAAAACTTTTTTCACTGTTATAGATTGAATAGCAGTTAGTTGTCTTCAAGCGGGTGTGTCAGGCCTACAGCGTGTACTCTGCCAACCTCTTCAAGTGCACATTGCCACTCATATCTGGTGTCACAATAGCGTGCATTTAAAACCAAAAACCTTTTTTCACTATTATAGATTGAATAGCAGTTACTTGTCTTCAAGCGGGTGTGTCAGGCCTACAGCGTGTACTCTGCCAACCTCTGCAAGTGCACATTGCCACTCATATCTGGTGTCACAATAGCGTGCATTTAAAACCTAAAAACTTTTTTCACTGTTATAGATTGAATAGCAGTTAGTTGTCTTCAAGCGGGTGTGTCAGGCCTACAGCGTGTACTTTGCCAACCTCTGCAAGTGCACATTGCCACTCATATCTCGTGTCACAATAGCGTGCATTTAAAACCAAAAAACTTTTTTCACTGTTATAGATTGAATAGCAGTTAGTTGTCTTCAAGCGGGTGTGTCAGGCCTACAGCGTTTACTCTGCCAACCTCTGCAAGTGCACATTGCCACTCATATCTGGGTCACAATAGCGTGCATTTAAATCCAAAAAACTTTTTTCACTGTTATAGATTGAAAAGCAGTTAGTTGTCTTCAAGCGGGTGTGTCAGGCCTACAGCGTGTACTTTGCCAACCTCTGCAAGTGCACATTGACACTCATATCTGGTGTCACAATAGCGTGCATTTAAAACCAAAAAACTTTTTTCACTGTTATAGATTGAATAGCAGTTACTTGTCTGCAAGCGGGTGTCAGGCCTACAGCGTGTACTCTGCAAACCTCTTCAAGTGCACATTGCCACTCATATCTGGTGTCACAATAGCGTGCATTTAAAAGCCAAAAAACTTTTTTCACTGTTATAGATTGAATAGCAGTTAGTTGTCTTCAAGCGGGTGTGTCAGGCCTACAGCGTGTACTCTGCCAACCTTTGCAACTGCACATTGCCATTCATATCTGGTGTCACAATAGCATGCATTTAAAACCAAAAAACTTTTTTCACTGTTATAGATTGAATAGCAGTTACTTGTCTGCAAGCGGGTGTCAGGCCTACAGCGTGTACTCTGCCAACCTCTGCAAGTGCACATTGACACTCATATCTGGTGTCACAATAGTGTGCATTTCAAACCCAAAAACTTTTTTTACTGTTATAGATTGAATAGCAGTTAGTTGTCTTCAAGCGGTTGTGTCAGGCCTACAGCGTGTACTCTGCCAACCTCTGCAAGTACACATTGCCACTCATATCTGGTGTCACAATAGCGTGCATTTAAAACCAAAAAACTTTTTTCACTGTTATAGATTGAATAGCAGTTACTTGTCTGCAAGCGGGTGTCAGGCCTACAGCGGATACTTTGCCAACCTCTGCAAGTTCACATTGACACTCATATCTGGTGTCACAATAGCGTGCATTTAAAACCCAAAAACTTTTTTCACTGTTATAGATTGAATAGCAGTTACTTGTCTGCAAGCGGGTGTCAGGCCTACAGCGTGTACTCTGCCAACCTCTGCAAGTGCACATTGACACTCATATCTGGTGTCACAATAGCGTGCATTTAAAACCCCAAAACTTTTTTCACTGTTATAGATTGAATAGCAGTTACTTGTCTGCAAGCGGGTGTCAGGCCTACAGCGTGTACTCTGCCAACATCTGTAAGTGCACATTGCCACTCATATCTGGTGTCACAATAGCGTGCATTTAAAACCCAAAAACTTTTTTCACTGTTATAGATTGAATAGCAGTTAGTTGTCTTCAAGCGGGTGTGTCAGGCCTACAGCGTGTACTCTGCCAACCTCTTCAAGTGCACATTGCCACTCATATCTGGTGTCACAATAGCGTGCATTTAAAACCAAAAACCTTTTTTCACTATTATAGATTGAATAGCAGTTACTTGTCTTCAAGCGGGTGTGTCAGGCCTACAGCGTGTACTCTGCCAACCTCTGCAAGTGCACATTGCCACTCATATCTGGTGTCACAATAGCGTGCATTTAAAACCTAAAAACTTTTTTCACTGTTATAGATTGAATAGCAGTTAGTTGTCTTCAAGCGGGTGTGTCAGGCCTACAGCGTGTACTTTGCCAACCTCTGCAAGTGCACATTGCCACTCATATCTCGTGTCACAATAGCGTGCATTTAAAACCAAAAAACTTTTTTCACTGTTATAGATTGAATAGCAGTTAGTTGTCTTCAAGCGGGTGTGTCAGGCCTACAGCGTTTACTCTGCCAACCTCTGCAAGTGCACATTGCCACTCATATCTGGGTCACAATAGCGTGCATTTAAATCCAAAAAACTTTTTTCACTGTTATAGATTGAAAAGCAGTTAGTTGTCTTCAAGCGGGTGTGTCAGGCCTACAGCGTGTACTTTGCCAACCTCTGCAAGTGCACATTGACACTCATATCTGGTGTCACAATAGCGTGCATTTAAAACCAAAAAACTTTTTTCACTGTTATAGATTGAATAGCAGTTACTTGTCTGCAAGCGGGTGTCAGGCCTACAGCGTGTACTCTGCAAACCTCTTCAAGTGCACATTGCCACTCATATCTGGTGTCACAATAGCGTGCATTTAAAAGCCAAAAAACTTTTTTCACTGTTATAGATTGAATAGCAGTTAGTTGTCTTCAAGCGGGTGTGTCAGGCCTACAGCGTGTACTCTGCCAACCTTTGCAACTGCACATTGCCATTCATATCTGGTGTCACAATAGCATGCATTTAAAACCAAAAAACTTTTTTCACTGTTATAGATTGAATAGCAGTTACTTGTCTGCAAGCGGGTGTCAGGCCTACAGCGTGTACTCTGCCAACCTCTGCAAGTGCACATTGACACTCATATCTGGTGTCACAATAGTGTGCATTTCAAACCCAAAAACTTTTTTTACTGTTATAGATTGAATAGCAGTTAGTTGTCTTCAAGCGGTTGTGTCAGGCCTACAGCGTGTACTCTGCCAACCTCTGCAAGTACACATTGCCACTCATATCTGGTGTCACAATAGCGTGCATTTAAAACCAAAAAACTTTTTTCACTGTTATAGATTGAATAGCAGTTACTTGTCTGCAAGCGGGTGTCAGGCCTACAGCGGATACTTTGCCAACCTCTGCAAGTTCACATTGACACTCATATCTGGTGTCACAATAGCGTGCATTTAAAACCCAAAAACTTTTTTCACTGTTATAGATTGAATAGCAGTTACTTGTCTGCAAGCGGGTGTCAGGCCTACAGCGTGTACTCTGCCAACCTCTGCAAGTGCACATTGACACTCATATCTGGTGTCACAATAGCGTGCATTTAAAACTCAAAAACTTTTTTCACTGTTATAGATTGAATAGCAGTTACTTGTCTTCAAGCGGGTGTGTGAGGCCTACAGCGTGTACTCTGCCAACCTCTGCAAGTGAACATTGCCACTCATATCTGGTGTCACAATAGCGTGCATTTAAAACCCAAAAACTTTTTTCACTGTTATAGATTGAATAGCAGTTACTTGTCTTCAAGCGGGTGTGTGAGGCCTACAGCGTGTACTCTGCCAACCTCTGCAAGTGAACATTGCCACTCATATCTGGTGTCACAATAGCGTGCATTTAAAACCTAAAAACTTTTTTCACTGTTATAGATTGAATAGCAGTTAGTTGTCTTCAAGCGGGTGTGTCAGGCCTACAGCGTGTACTCTGCCAACCTCTGCAAGTACACATTGCCACTCATATCTGGTGTCACAATAGCATGCATTTAAAATCAAAAAACTTTTTTCACTGTTATAGATTGAATAGCAGTTACTTGTCTGCAAGCGGGTGTCAGGCCTACAGCGTGTACTCTGCCAACCTTTGCAACTGCACATTGCCATTCATATCTGGTGTCACAATAGCATGCATTTAAAACCAAAAAACTTTTTTCACTGTTATAGATTGAATAGCAGTTACTTGTCTGCAAGCGGGTGTCAGGCCTACAGCGTGTACTCTGCCAACCTCTGCAAGTGCACATTGACACTCATATCTGGTGTCACAATAGTGTGCATTTCAAACCCAAAAACTTTTTTTACTGTTATAGATTGAATAGCAGTTAGTTGTCTTCAAGCGGTTGTGTCAGGCCTACAGCGTGTACTCTGCCAACCTCTGCAAGTACACATTGCCACTCATATCTGGTGTCACAATAGCGTGCATTTAAAACCAAAAAACTTTTTTCACTGTTATAGATTGAATAGCAGTTACTTGTCTGCAAGCGGGTGTCAGGCCTACAGCGGATACTTTGCCAACCTCTGCAAGTTCACATTGACACTCATATCTGGTGTCACAATAGCGTGCATTTAAAACCCAAAAACTTTTTTCACTGTTATAGATTGAATAGCAGTTACTTGTCTGCAAGCGGGTGTCAGGCCTACAGCGTGTACTCTGCCAACCTCTGCAAGTGCACATTGACACTCATATCTGGTGTCACAATAGCGTGCATTTAAAACTCAAAAACTTTTTTCACTGTTATAGATTGAATAGCAGTTACTTGTCTTCAAGCGGGTGTGTGAGGCCTACAGCGTGTACTCTGCCAACCTCTGCAAGTGAACATTGCCACTCATATCTGGTGTCACAATAGCGTGCATTTAAAACCCAAAAACTTTTTTCACTGTTATAGATTGAATAGCAGTTACTTGTCTTCAAGCGGGTGTGTGAGGCCTACAGCGTGTACTCTGCCAACCTCTGCAAGTGAACATTGCCACTCATATCTGGTGTCACAATAGCGTGCATTTAAAACCTAAAAACTTTTTTCACTGTTATAGATTGAATAGCAGTTAGTTGTCTTCAAGCGGGTGTGTCAGGCCTACAGCGTGTACTCTGCCAACCTCTGCAAGTACACATTGCCACTCATATCTGGTGTCACAATAGCATGCATTTAAAATCAAAAAACTTTTTTCACTGTTATAGATTGAATAGCAGTTACTTGTCTGCAAGCGGGTGTCAGGCCTACAGCGTGTACTCTGCCAACCTTTGCAACTGCACATTGCCATTCATATCTGGTGTCACAATAGCATGCATTTAAAACCAAAAAACTTTTTACACTGTTATAGATTGAATAGCAGTTACTTGTCTGCAAGCGGGTGTCAGGCCTACAGCTTGTACTCTGCCAACTTTTGCAACTGCACATTGACATTCATATCTGGTGTCACAATAGCTTGCATTTAAAACCAAAAAACTTTTTTCACTGTTATAGATTGAATAGCAGTTACTTGTCTGCAAGTGGGTGTCAGGCCTACAGTGTGTACTCTGCCAACCTCTGCAAGTGCACATTGACACTCATATCTGTTGTCACAATAGTGTGCATTTCAAACCCAAAAACTGTTTTTTACTGTTATAGATTTGTAACGAAATCCCTGTTTAACCAACCTCGGAAACTGCATTTCGTTTGACCATATGTATTATGCTCAATTCGTATAATACTAAGAAACGAATAAAACTACCGACCCCAGGTAGCTACAGTTATGGAACTCTCTTCGGATGGAATTGCACAAACAACTGGTGAACTTAAACTTTACTCGACTTTATTGAGGATTGTGTTCGTGGGATCTGAGCGCTATTCGCCTATAATAGGCGCTCAGATCCAAGCTATCTGGGGGGGTGTGGAGCATAGGTACTTTGTTCAGCGAAACATGAGTTATTGATTTTAATACAGTTTTGTTAAAAGGTAAAAAGCACATGTTTCTAACTGCCCGGAGATAATTAGGTTCTCTGCAACCACTTAAGTTAATTATCTCCAGGATAGAGAGGAGGGGTACGTTAATTATCTCCAGGATACAGAGGAGGGGTTACACTCTTCCTGTGGGTGTGTATAAGAATTGTACTGTATACTGATTGGTTCTGCATATTTTGTTACAGTCTTCCACAAGGTCCCATGTGGGAGTTCCCTTGCTGGGAGACCATCATAAAAGGGCTGAGTTTGGCCATCAATAAACACATTCGTTTTACCCCTTCATGAAGTCTCGACTCATGTTTGGGGAATTGGGAGCTATAATCACTACTTCACTCTTTTCAGCTTGGATTTCGGGAGACGCTACAAGGATCAGCGCTGCACGGATAGCAGGATCCTTTACAAGATTGAATAGCAGTTAGTTGTCTTCAAGCGGGTGTGTCAGGGCTACAGCGTGTACTCTGCCAACCTCTGCAATTACACATTTCCACTCATGTCTTGTGTCACAATAGCGTGCATTTAAAACCCAAAAACTTTTTTCACTGTTATAGATTGAATAGCAGTTACTTGTCTGCAAGCGGGTGTGTCAGGCCTACAGCGTGTACTCTGCCAACCTCTGCAAGTGCACATTGCCACTCATATCTGGTGTCACAACAGCGTGCATTTAAAACCTAAAAACTTTTTTCACTGTTATAGATTGAATAGCAGTTAGTTGTCTTCAAGCGGGTGTGTCAGGCCTACAGCGTGTACTTTGCCAACCTCTGCAAGTGCACATTGCCACTCATATCTGGTGTCACAATAGCGTGCATTTAAAACCAAAAAACTTTTTTCACTGTTATAGATTGAATAGCAGTTACTTGTCTGCAAGCGGGTGTCAGGCCTACAGCGTGTACTCGGCCAACCTCTTCAAGTGCACATTGCCACTCATATCTGGTGTCACAATAGCGTGCATTTAAAACCAAAAAACTTTTTTCACTGTTATAGATTGAATAGCAGTTACTTGTCTTCAAGCGGGTGTGTCAGGCCTACAGCGTGTACTCTGCCAACCTCTGCAAGTGCACATTGCCACTCATATCTGGTGTCACAATAGCGTGCATTTAAAACCAAAAAACTTTTTTCACTGTTATAGATTGAATAGCAGTTAGTTGTCTTCAAGCGGGTGTGTCAGGCCTACAGCATGTACTCTGCCAACCTCTGCAAGTACACATTGCCACTCATATCTGGTGTCACAATAGCATGCATTTAAAACCAAAAAACTTTTTTCACTGTTATAGATTGAATAGCAGTTACTTGTCTGCAAGCGGGTGTCAGGCCTACAGCGTGTACTCTGCCAACCTTTGCAACTGCACATTGCCATTCATATCTGGTGTCACAATAGCGTGCATTTAAAACCAAAAAACTTTTTTCACTGTTATAGATTGAATAGCAGTTACTTGTCTGCAAGCGGGTGTCAGGCCTACAGCGTGTACTCTGCCAACCTCTGCAAGTGCACATTGACACTCATATCTGGTGTCACAATAGTGTGCATTTCAAACCCAAAAACTTTTTTTACTGTTATAGATTGAATAGCAGTTAGTTGTCTTCAAGCGGGTGTGTCAGGCCTACAGCGTGTACTCTGCCAACCTCTGCAAGTACACATTGCCACTCATATCTGGTGTCACAATAGCTTGCATTGAAAACCAAAAAACTTTTTTCACTGTTATAGATTGAATAGCAGTTAGTTGTCTTAAAGCGGGTGTGTCAGGCCTACAGCGTGTACTCTGCCAACCTTTGCAACTGCACATTGACATTCATATCTGGTGTCACAATAGCGTGCATTTAAAACCAAAAAACTTTTTTCACTGTTATAGATTGAGTAGCAGTTACTTGTCTGCAAGCGGGTGTCAGGCCTACAGCGTGTACTCTGCCAACCTCTTCAAGTGCACATTGCCACTCATATCTGGTGTCACAATAGCATGCATTTAAAACTAAAAAACTTTTTTCACTGTTATAGATTGAGTAGCAGTTACTTGTCTTCAAGCGGGTGTGTCAGGCCTACAGCGTGTACTCTGCCAACCTCTGCAAGTACACATTGCCACTCATATCTGGTGTCACAATAGCATGCATTTAAAACCAAAAAACTTTTTTCACTGTTATAGATTGAATAGCAGTTACTTGTCTGCAAGCGGGGGTCAGGCCTACAGCGTGTACTCTGCCAACCTTTGCAACTGCACATTGCCATTCATATCTGGTGTCACAATAGCGTGCATTTAAAACCCAAAAACTTTTTTCACTGTTATAGATTTAATAGCAGTTACTTGTCTGCAAGCGGATGTCAGGCCTACAGCGTGTACTCTGCCAGCCTCTGCAAGTGCACATTGCCACTCATATCTGGTGTCACAATAATGTGCATTTAAAACCAAAAAACTTTTTCCACTGTTATAGATTGAGTAGCAGTTACTTGTCTTCAAGCGGGTGTGTCAGGCCTACAGCGTGTACTCTGCCAACCTCTGCAAGTACACATTGCCACTCATATCTGGTGTCACAATAGCATGCATTTAAAACCCAAAAACTTTTTTCACTGTTATAGATTGAATAGCAGTTACTTGTCTGCAAGCGGGTGTCAGGCCTACAGCGTGTACTCTGCCAACCTTTGCAACTGCACATTGCCATTCATATCTGGTGTCACAATAGCGTGCATTTAAAACCAAAAAACTTTTTTCACTGTTATAGATTTAATAGCAGTTACTTGTCTGCAAGCGGGTGTCAGGCCTACAGCGTGTACTCTGCCAACCTCTGCAAGTGCACATTGACACTCATATCTGGTGTCACAATAATGTGCATTTAAAACCCAAAACCTTTTTTTACTGTTATAGATTGAATAGCAGTTAGTTGTCTTCAAGCGGGTGTGTCAGGCCCACAGCGTGTACTCTGCCAACCTCTGCAAGTACACATTGCCACTCATATCTGGTGTCACAATAGCGTGCATTTAAAACCAAAAAAACATTTTTCACTGTTATAGATTGAATAGCAGTTACTTGTCTGCAAGCGGGTGTCAGGCCTACAGCGTGTACTTTGCCAACCTCTGCAAGTGCACATTGACACTCATATCTGGTGTCACAATAGCGTGCATTTAAAACCCAAAAACTTTTTTCACTGTTATAGATTGAATAGCAGTTACTTGTCTGCAAGCGGGTGTCAGGCCTACAGCGTGTACTCTGCCAACCTCTGAAAGTGCACATTGCCACTCATATCTGGTGTCACAATAGCGTGCATTTAAAACCTAAAAACTTTTTTCACTGTTATAGATTGAATAGCAGTTAGTTGTCTTCAAGCGGGTGTGTCAGGCCTACAGCGTGTACTCTGCCAACCTCTTCAAGTGCACATTGCCACTCATATCTGGTGTCACAATAGCGTGCATTTAAAACCAAAAATCTTTTTTCACTGTTATAGATTGAATAGCAGTTAGTTGTCTTCAAGCGGGTGTGTCAGGCCTACAGCGTGTACTCTGCCAACCTCTGCAAGTGCACATTGCCACTCATATCTGGTGTCACAATAGCTTGCATTGAAAACCAAAAAACTTTTTTCACTGTTATAGATTGAATAGCAGTTAGTTGTCTTCAAGCGGGTGTGTCAGGCCTACAGCGTGTACTCTGCCAACCTTTGCAACTGCACATTGACATTCATATCTGGTGTCACAATAGCGTGCATTTAAAACCAAAAAACTTTTTTCACTGTTATAGATTTGGAACGAAATCCCTGTTTAACCAACCTCGGAAACAGCATTTCGTTTGACCATACGTATTATGCTCAATTCGTATAATACTAAGAAACGAATAAAACTACCGACCCCAGGTAGCTACAGTTATGGAACTCTCTTCGGATGGAATTGCACAAACAACTGGTGAACTTAAACTTTACTCGATGTTATTGAGGACTGTGTTCGTGGGATCTGAGCGCTATTCGCCTATAATAGGCGCTCAGATCCAAGCTATCTGGGGGGGTGTGGAACATAGGGACTTTGTTCAGCGAAACATGAGTTATTGATTTTAATACAGTTTTGTTAAAAGGTAAAAAGCACATGTTTCTAACTGCCCGGAGATAATTAGGTTCTCTGCAACCACTTAAGTTAATTATCTCCAGGATAGAGAGGAGGGGTACGTTAATTATCTCCAGGATACAGAGGAGGGGTTACTCTCTGCCTGTGGGTGTGTATAAGAATTGTACTGTATACTGATTGGTTCTGCATATTTTGTTACAGTCTTCCACAAGGTCCCATGTGGGAGTTCCCTTGCTGGGAGACCATCATAAAAGGGCTGAGTTTGGCCATCAATAAACACATTCGTTTTACCCCTTCATGAAGTCTCGACTCATGTTTAGGGAATTGGGAGCTATAATCACTACTTCACTCTTTTCAGCTTGGATTTCGGGAGACGCTACAAGGATCAGCGCTGCACGGATAGCAGGATCCTTTACAAGATTGAATAGCAGTTAGTTGTCTTCAAGCGGGTGTGTCAGGCCTACAGCGTGTACTCTGCCAACCTCTGCAAGTACACATTTCCACTCATATCTGGTGTCACAATAGCGTGCATTTAAAACCCAAAAACTTTTTTCACTGTTATAGATTGAATAGCAGTTACTTGTCTGCAAGCGGGTTTCAGGCCTACAGCGTGTACTCTGCCAACCTCTTCAAGTGCACATTGCCACTCATATCTGGTGTCACAATAGCGTGCATTTAAAACCAAAAAACTTTTTTCACTGTTATTGATTGAATAGCAGTTAGTTGTCTTCAAGCAGGTGTGTCAGGCCTACAGCGTGTACTCTGCCAACCTCTGCAAGTGCACATTGCCACTCATATCTGGGTCACAATAGCGTGCATTTAAAACCAAAAAACTTTTTTCACTGTTATAGATTGAATAGCAGTTAGTTGTCTTCAAGCGGGTGTGTCAGGCCTACAGCGTGTACTCTGCCAACCTCTGCAAGTACACATTTCCACTCATATCTGGTGTCACAATAGCGTGCATTTAAAACCAAAAATCTTTTTTCACTGTTATAGATTGAATAGCAGTTACTTGTCTTCAAGCGGGTGTGTCAGGCCTACAGCGTGTACTTTGCCAACCTCTGCAAGTGCACATTGCCACTCATATCTGGTGTCACAATAGCGTGCATTTAAAACCCAAAAACTTTTTTCACTGTTATAGATTGAATAGCAGTTACTTGTCTGCAAGCGGGTGTCAGGCCTACAGCGTGTACTCTGCCAACCTCTTCAAGTGCACATTGCCACTCATATCTGGTGTCACAATAGCATGCATTTAAAACCAAAAAACTTTTTTCACTGTTATAGATTGAGTAGCAGTTACTTGTCTTCAAGCGGGTGTGTCAGGCCTACAGCGTGTACTCTGCCAACCTCTGCAAGTGCACTTTGCCACTCATATCTGGTGTCACAAAAGCGTGCATTTAAAACCTAAAAACTTTTTTCACTGTTATAGATTGAATAGCAGTTAGTTGTCTTCAAGGGGGTGTGTCAGGCCTACAGCGTGTACTTTGCCAACCTCTGCAAGTGCACATTGCCACTCATATCTGGTGTCACAATAGCGTGCATTTAAAACCCAAAAACTTTTTTTACTGTTATAGATTGAATAGCAGTTAGTTGTCTTCAAGCGGTTGTGTCAGGCCTACAGCGTGTACTCTGCCAACCTCTGCAAGTACACATTGCCACTCATATCTGGTGTCACAATAGCGTGCATTTAAAACCCAAAAACTTTTTTCACTGTTATAGATTGAATAGCAGTTACTTGTCTGCAAGCGGGTATGTCAGGCCTACAGCGTGTACTCTGCCAACCTCTGCAAGTACACATTTCCACTCATATCTGGTGTCACAATAGCGTGCATTTAAAACCAAAAATCTTTTTTCACTGTTATAGATTGAATAGCAGTTACTTGTCTTCAAGCGGGTGTGTCAGGCCTACAGCGTGTACTTTGCCAACCTCTGCAAGTGCACATTGCCACTCATATCTGGTGTCACAATAGCGTGCATTTAAAACCAAAAATCTTTTTTCACTGTTATAGATTGAATAGCAGTTACTTGTCTTCAAGCGGGTGTGTCAGGCCTACAGCGTGTACTTTGCCAACCTCTGCAAGTGCACATTGCCACTCATATCTGGTGTCACAATAGCGTGCATTGAAAACCAAAAAACTTTTTTCACTGTTATAGATTGAATAGCAGTTAGTTGTCTTCAAGCGGGTGTGTCAGGCCTACAGCGTGTACTCTGCCAACCTTTGCAACTGCACATTGACATTCATATCTGGTGTCACAATAGCGTGCATTTAAAACCAAAAAACTTTTTTCACTGTTATAGATTTGGAACGAAATCCCTGTTTAACCAACCTCGGAAACAGCATTTCGTTTGACCATACGTATTATGCTCAATTCGTATAATACTAAGAAACGAATAAAACTACCGACCCCAGGTAGCTACAGTTATGGAACTCTCTTCGGATGGAATTGCACAAACAACTGGTGAACTTAAACTTTACTCGATGTTATTGAGGACTGTGTTCGTGGGATCTGAGCGCTATTCGCCTATAATAGGCGCTCAGATCCAAGCTATCTGGGGGGGTGTGGAACATAGGGACTTTGTTCAGCGAAACATGAGTTATTGATTTTAATACAGTTTTGTTAAAAGGTAAAAAGCACATGTTTCTAACTGCCCGGAGATAATTAGGTTCTCTGCAACCACTTAAGTTAATTATCTCCAGGATAGAGAGGAGGGGTACGTTAATTATCTCCAGGATACAGAGGAGGGGTTACTCTCTGCCTGTGGGTGTGTATAAGAATTGTACTGTATACTGATTGGTTCTGCATATTTTGTTACAGTCTTCCACAAGGTCCCATGTGGGAGTTCCCTTGCTGGGAGACCATCATAAAAGGGCTGAGTTTGGCCATCAATAAACACATTCGTTTTACCCCTTCATGAAGTCTCGACTCATGTTTAGGGAATTGGGAGCTATAATCACTACTTCACTCTTTTCAGCTTGGATTTCGGGAGACGCTACAAGGATCAGCGCTGCACGGATAGCAGGATCCTTTACAAGATTGAATAGCAGTTAGTTGTCTTCAAGCGGGTGTGTCAGGCCTACAGCGTGTACTCTGCCAACCTCTGCAAGTACACATTTCCACTCATATCTGGTGTCACAATAGCGTGCATTTAAAACCCAAAAACTTTTTTCACTGTTATAGATTGAATAGCAGTTACTTGTCTGCAAGCGGGTTTCAGGCCTACAGCGTGTACTCTGCCAACCTCTTCAAGTGCACATTGCCACTCATATCTGGTGTCACAATAGCGTGCATTTAAAACCAAAAAACTTTTTTCACTGTTATTGATTGAATAGCAGTTAGTTGTCTTCAAGCAGGTGTGTCAGGCCTACAGCGTGTACTCTGCCAACCTCTGCAAGTGCACATTGCCACTCATATCTGGGTCACAATAGCGTGCATTTAAAACCAAAAAACTTTTTTCACTGTTATAGATTGAATAGCAGTTAGTTGTCTTCAAGCGGGTGTGTCAGGCCTACAGCGTGTACTCTGCCAACCTCTGCAAGTACACATTTCCACTCATATCTGGTGTCACAATAGCGTGCATTTAAAACCAAAAATCTTTTTTCACTGTTATATATTGAATAGCAGTTACTTGTCTTCAAGCGGGTGTGTCAGGCCTACAGCGTGTACTTTGCCAACCTCTGCAAGTGCACATTGCCACTCATATCTGGTGTCACAATAGCGTGCATTTAAAACCCAAAAACTTTTTTCACTGTTATAGATTGAATAGCAGTTACTTGTCTGCAAGCGGGTGTCAGGCCTACAGCGTGTACTCTGCCAACCTCTTCAAGTGCACATTGCCACTCATATCTGGTGTCACAATAGCATGCATTTAAAACCAAAAAACTTTTTTCACTGTTATAGATTGAGTAGCAGTTACTTGTCTTCAAGCGGGTGTGTCAGGCCTACAGCGTGTACTCTGCCAACCTCTGCAAGTGCACTTTGCCACTCATATCTGGTGTCACAAAAGCGTGCATTTAAAACCTAAAAACTTTTTTCACTGTTATAGATTGAATAGCAGTTAGTTGTCTTCAAGGGGGTGTGTCAGGCCTACAGCGTGTACTTTGCCAACCTCTGCAAGTGCACATTGCCACTCATATCTGGTGTCACAATAGCGTGCATTTAAAACCCAAAAACTTTTTTTACTGTTATAGATTGAATAGCAGTTAGTTGTCTTCAAGCGGTTGTGTCAGGCCTACAGCGTGTACTCTGCCAACCTCTGCAAGTACACATTGCCACTCATATCTGGTGTCACAATAGCGTGCATTTAAAACCCAAAAACTTTTTTCACTGTTATAGATTGAATAGCAGTTACTTGTCTGCAAGCGGGTGTGTCAGGCCTACAGCGTGTACTCTGCCAACCTCTGCAAGTACACATTTCCACTCATATCTGGTGTCACAATAGCGTGCATTTAAAACCAAAAATCTTTTTTCACTGTTATAGATTGAATAGCAGTTACTTGTCTTCAAGCGGGTGTGTCAGGCCTACAGCGTGTACTTTGCCAACCTCTGCAAGTGCACATTGCCACTCATATCTGGTGTCACAATAGCGTGCATTTAAAACCCAAAAACTTTTTTCACTGTTATAGATTGAATAGCAGTTACTTGTCTGCAAGCGGGTGTCAGGCCTACAGCGTGTACTCTGCCAACCTCTTCAAGTGCACATTGCCACTCATATCTGGTGTCACAATAGCATGCATTTAAAACCAAAAAACTTTTTTCACTGTTATAGATTGAGTAGCAGTTACTTGTCTTCAAGCGGGTGTGTCAGGCCTACAGCGTGTACTCTGCCAACCTCTGCAAGTGCACTTTGCCACTCATATCTGGTGTCACAAAAGCGTGCATTTAAAACCTAAAAACTTTTTTCACTGTTATAGATTGAATAGCAGTTAGTTGTCTTCAAGGGGGTGTGTCAGGCCTACAGCGTGTACTTTGCCAACCTCTGCAAGTGCACATTGCCACTCATATCTGGTGTCACAATAGCGTGCATTTAAAACCCAAAAACTTTTTTCACTGTTATAGATTGAATAGCAGTTACTTTTCTTCAAGCGGGTGTGTCAGGCCTACAGTGTGTACTCTGCCAACCTCTGCAAGTGCACATTGCCACTCATATCTGGTGTCACAATAGTGTGCATTTCAAACCCAAAAACTTTTTTTACTGTTATAGATTGAATAGCAGTTAGTTGTCTTCAAGCGGGTGTGTCAGGACTACAGCGTGTACTCTGCCAACCTCTGCAAGTACACATTGCCACTCATATCTGGTGTCACAATAGCGTGCATTTAAAGCCAAAAAACTTTTTTCACTGTTATAGATTGAATAGCAGTTACTTGTCTTCAAGCGGGTGTGTCAGGCCTACAGCGTGTACTTTGCCAACCTCTTCAAGTGCACATTGCCACTCATATCTGGTGTCACAATAGCATGCATTTAAAACCAAAAAACTTTTTTCACTGTTATAGATTGAATAGCAGTTACTTGTCTTCAAGCGGGTGTGTCAGGCCTACAGCGTGTACTCTGCCAACCTCTGCAAGTGCACATTGACACTCATATCTGGTGTCACAATAGTGTGCATTTCAAACCCAAAACCTTTTTTTACTGTTATAGATTGAATAGCAGTTAGTTGTCTTCAAGCGGGTGTGTCAGGCCTACAGCGTGTACTCTGCAAACCTCTGCAAGTACACATTGCCACTCATATCTGGTGTCACAATAGCGTGCATTTAAAACCAAAACACTTTTTTCACTGTTATAGATTGAATAGCAGTTACTTGTCTTCAAGCGGGTGTGTCAGGCCTACAGCGTGTACTTTGCCAACCTCTGCAAGTGCACATTGCCACTCATATCTGGTGTCACAATAGCGTGCATATAAAACCCAAAAACCTTTTTCACTGTTATAGATTGAATAGCAGTTACTTGTCTGCAAGCGGGTGTCAGGCCTACAGCGTGTACTCTGCCAACCTCTTCAAGTGCACATTGCCACTCATATCTGGTGTCACAAAAGCGTGCATTTAAAACCTAAAAACTTTTTTCACTGTTATAGATTGAATAGCAGATAGTTGTCTTCAAGGGGGTGTGTCAGGCCTACAGCGTGTACTTTGCCAACCTCTGCAAGTGCACATTGCCACTCATATCTGGTGTCACAATAGCGTGCATTTAAAACCCAAAAACTTTTTTCACTGTTATAGATTGAATAGCAGTTACTTGTCTGCAAGCGGGTGTCAGGCCTTCAGCGTGTACTCTGCCAACCTCTTCAAGTGCACATTGCCACTCATATCTGGTGTCACAATAGCGTGCATTTAAAACCAAAAAACTTGTTTCACAGTTATAGACTGAATAGCAGTTACTTGTCTGCAAGCGGGTGTCAGGCATACAGCGTGTACTCTGCCAACCTCTGCAAGTGCACATTGCTACTCATATCTGGTGTCACAATAGCGTGTATTTAAAACCAAAAATCTTTTTTCACTGTTATAGATTGAATAGCAGTTAGTTGTCTTCAAGCGGGTGTGTCAGACCTACAGCGTGTACTCTGCCAACCTCTGCAAGTGCACATTGCCACTCATATCTGGTGTCACAATAGCGTGCATTTAAAACCAATTTTTTTTTCACTGTTATAGATTGAATAGCAGTTAGTTGTCTTCAAGCTGGTGTGTCAGGCCTTCAGCGTGTACTCTGCCAACTTCTGCCTGTCCACTTTGCCACACATATCATGTTGAACAATAGCGTGCCTTTTAAAAGAAAAAAAGTTTTTCACAGTAAGCGAATAGCAGTCAGTGTCATTCAAGCTGGTGTTTCAGGCGTTCAGCGTGTTCTCTGCCAACTTCTGCCAGTCCACTTTGCCACTCATATCTGGTGTGACAATAGCGTGCCTTTAAAAAAAAAAGTTTTTTCACTGTAAGCTAATAGCAGTCAGTGTCCTTAAAGCTGGTGTCAGACCTTCAGCGTGTACTCTGCTAACCTCTGCCAGTCCACTTTGCCACTCATATCAGGTGTGACAATAGCGTGCTTTTAAAAAGAAAAACGTTTTTCCACTGTTATAGATTGAATAGCAGTTAGTTGTCTTCAAGCGAGTGTCACTTTGCCACTCATATCTTGTGTGACTATAGCATGCCTTTAAAAAGAAAAAAAGTTTGTCACTGTAAGCTAATAGCAGTCAGTGTCCTTCAAGCGAGTGTCAGACCTTCAGCGTGTAAGCTAATAGCAGTCAGTGTCCTTAAAACGGGTGTTTCTGGCCTTCAGCATGTACTCTGCCAACCTCTACCTGTCCACTTTACCACTCATATCAGGTGTGGCAATAGCGTGCCTTTAAAAAGAAAAAAAGTTTGTCACTTTAAGCTAATAGCAGTCAGTGTCCTTCAAGCGAGTGTCAGACCTTCAGCGTGTAAGCTAATAGCAGTCAGTGTCCTTAAAACGGGTGTTTCTGGCCTTCAGCGTGTACTCTGCCAACCTCTGCCTGTCCACTTTACCACTCACATCAGGTGTGGCAATAGCGTGCCTTTTAAAAGAAAAAATGTTTTCACTGTTATAGATTGAATAGCAGTTAGTTGTCTTCAAGCGGGTGTCAGGCCTACAGCGTGTACTCTGCCAACCTCTGCAAGTATAATATGGAACATATTAAATACAATAAGTGCTGGAAGTCCATTGGTGGTGTGATGGGCGTACTCTCCTTTTCCTCTTCTATTGGACATCTCATCCGTTGGTGAATTACCTCCATCTGTTGTTTCAGCTGTTCAAATTTTCGTTCCGTTTTTTTCGCGTTTTTTTCGCATTTTAGGTGTCCATTTCCGATGACTCACTTCCTGTATGGGTCAGCATCTTCTTTTTATGATGCACTTCCTTTTTTTTTTTTTTTTTTAATTTAAAAATGGCCATGCATTCCATTTTGTTCCACTTAGAACTTGTTATGTTGCCATCTGGTGGTCACCAGAAAGTAATACACTTTGTGCATATTTATCAATGATTTCATTAAAGGCAACAAAAAAAAGAAAAATGCCAGAGTTGAATTAACAATTAATTTTACAATTAAACATATAGACTTTATTCCCATTCTATTCACCAACAAACAATGGTCCAATTTAGTTATTATAAAACTAATTCGATCTATATGATGGGTAATGTTCATTTTATACTTCCCGTTACAGCACCTGAGGTTCCTAGTAGGTCTCCCATACAAGTACTAACCAGGCGCGAGTCTGGATGGCTTCTAAGATCTGACAAGATCTGGCACTTTCAGACTGATATTGCCATAGATTTCTATTTCTTATTTTAATTTTGTTTATCAATATATACTTTTGTGGACCCTTGTGTATTGGTGTATATTTGGGCTTCACATCACATATATTTCACCCTAAATAATAGAGCCTAATTTATTTTGTTCCAGTTATTTAGAAGAGGAAATAAAAGGGAAAAAAATCTTTTTATATATACATAAACATTTACATTTTTTTTTTAAATTGTTCTTTAATGAATTTTTCAAAATTGCTACATTATTCTTTTAATATACCGTATATACTCGAGTATAAGCCGACCCGAATATAAGCCGAGGCCCCTAATTTTACCCCCAAAAACTGGGAAAACTTATTGACTCGAGTATAAGACTAGGGTGGAAAATGCAGCAGCTACTGGTAAATTTCTAAATAAAATTAGATCCTAAAAGTTATATTAACTGAATATTTATTTACAGTGTGTGTATATAATGAGTGCAGTGTGTGTGTGTGTATGAATGCAGTGTGTATATGAATGCTGTGTGTGTATGCAGTGTGTGTATGAATGCAGTGTGTATATAATGAATGGAGTGCAGTGTGTGTATATGAGTGCAGTGTGTGAATGAGTGCAGTGTGTGTATAATGAATGCAGTGCAGTGTGTGTATGAGTGCAGTGTGTATGCAGTGTGTATATAATGAATGCAGTGTGTGAGTGCAGTGTGTATATAATTAATGCAGTGCAGTGTGAATGCAGTGTGTATGTATGAGTGCAGTGTGTGTGTATGAATGCAGTGTGTGTATGCAGTGTGTGTATGAATGCAGTGTGTATATAATGAATGGAGTGCAGTGTGTGTATATGAGTGCAGTGTGTGTGTATGAGTGCAGTGTGTGTGTGTATGAGTGCAGTGTGTATATAATGAATGCAGTGCAGTGTGTGTATATGAGTGCAGTGTGTGAGTGCAGTGTGTATATAATGAATGCAGTGCAGTGTGTGTATGAGTGCAGTGTGTATGTATGAGTGCAGTGTGTATGTATGAGTGCAGTGTGTATGTATGAATGCAGTGTGTATGTATGAGTGCAGTGTGTATGTATGAATGCAGTGTGTATGCAGTGTGTGTATGAATGCAGTGTGTGTATTTAATGAATGCAGTGCAGTGTGTGTATGTGTGTGTGTGTGTGAGTGCAGTGTGTGTGTGTGTGAGTGCAGTGTGTGTGTGTGTGTGAGTGCAGAGCATTGGTGGGGGTGGGCATTTTATTAATTATTATTATTTAATTATTATTGTAATATATATTTTTTTTATGTTATTATTTTTTTTATTATTATTATTTTATTTTATTATTTTTTTAATTTATTTTTTCGTCCCCCCCTCCCTGCTTGTTAGCTGGCCAGGGAGGGGGGCTCTCACTCCCTGGTGGTCCAGTGGATGGGCTGTAGGAGGGGGCTGTCAGGAAGCTGTAACTTACCTTCACCGCAGCTCCTGTCAGCTCCTTTCTCTCTCCTCCGTTCGTGCAGCTCCCAGGTCAGCTCCCTCTGCAAGTCTCGCGGCCGCGCGGAGCGTTGCCACGGTAACCCGTGGCAACGCTCTGACCCCGCGGCTCTCGCGAGAGTTGCAGAGGGAGCTGACCTGGTAGCTGCACGGACGGAGGAGAGAGAAGGGAGCTGACAGGAGCTGCGGTGAAGGTAAGTTACAGCTTCCTGACAGCCCCCGGTCCTTGTCTGTATTATGGCAATGAAAATTGCCATAATACAGACAACTGACTCGAGTATAAGACGAGTGAGTGTTTTTCAGCACAAAAAATGTGCTGAAAAACTCGTCTTATACTCGAGTATATACGTATAATTTATTTATAAGAAAAGGCTATTAAGAATCTCATTATTTTGGTTTATTTGGTTTCAATTCTTTTTCTCACAACGTGGATTGTCCTCCTTGCCCCCTCTCAACCATTCGCCACTCCGTCTCTCGCCTTGAGCAGTTCCCTCTCATCTGCCCACAGTCAGGTGTCTGTCAAGGACATGTTTGAGCGTAAGAAGCCAATGTCAGAAAGTCACCCCCTTGCCCAGCGTCTGACAGCTGGCTTGTCTGAACTATTAGCCCACCAGCTTTTACCATACAAGCTGGTGGAATCTGAGGCGTTCAAAAAATTTGTAGCTATTGGGACACCGCAGTGGAAGGTACCCGGACGAAATTTCTTTTCACAAAAGGCAATCCCCAATCTGTACTCGATTGTGCAAAAGGAAGTAATGGCATGTCTGGCAAACAGTGTTGGGGCAAGGGTCCATCTGACCACTGATACCTGGTCTGCAAAGCATGGTCAGGGCAGGTATATCACCTACACTGCGCATTGGGTAAACCTGCTGACGGCTGCCAAGCATGGCAGAGGAGTTGGTGACACCGCCACGACTTGCAGGCAGGCCTGCTGCTACCTCCTCTACTCCTCCTACTCCATCCTCTTCCATAACCTCCTCGGCTGAGTCCTCTTCTGCTGCTGCGTCTTGATCCACATCAACGGCACCCCCCCCAGCTCCCCAGGTACTATTCCACATCCCGGATACGGCAGTGTCACGCTGTCTTGGGTTTGACTTCTGTCCGCCCTGAACGCACAGGTGGAAAAGTGGCTGACTCCGCAGCAACTGGATATCGGCAAAGTGATTTGTGACAACGGAACAAATTTGTTGGCGGCATTGAAGTTGGGCAAGTTGACACATGTGCCGTGCATGGCACATGTGTGTAATCTGATCGTACAACGCTTTGTGCATAAGTACACAGGCTTACAGGACATCCTGAAGCAGGCCAGGAAGGTGTGTGGCCATTTCAGGCATTCCTACACGGCCATGGCCCACTTTGCAGATATCCAGCGGCGAAGCAACATGCCAGTGAGGCGCTTGATTTGCGACAGCCCGACACGTTGGAATTCAACACTCTTAATGTTCGACCGCCTGCTCCAACAAGAAAAAGCTGTTAATGAATATTTGTATGACCGGGGTGCTAGGACAGCCTCTAGGGAGCTGGGAATTTTTTTGCCACGTTACTGGACGCTCATGCGCAATGCCTGTAGGCTCATGCGTCCTTTTGAGGAGGTGACAAACCTAGTCAGTCGCACCGAAGGCACCATCAGCGACATCATACCATTTGTTTTATTCCTGGAGCGTGCCCTGCGAAGAGTGCTGGATCAGGCCATAGATGAGCGGGAAGAGAAAGAGGAAGAGTTGTGGTCATCATCACCACCAGAAACAGCCTTATCAGCATTGCTTGCTGGACCTGCGGCAACGCTGGAAGAGGATTGTGAGGAAGAGGAGTCAGAGGTGGAATGTGGCTTTGAGGAAGAGGAGGAAGACCAACCACAACAGGCATCCCAGGCATAGGCGTGCGCATGGGGTGTGCCGGGTGTGCCTGGGCACACCCCAATCCCTGTGGCACGCCTATGGATTAAGTCCTGCAGGAACGGAGTTCTTGCACTTTTTATGAGCAGGAACACCGTTCCTGCAGGCACTCAGCGCCCCCAAATGCCCCCTGTCATGGGGGTGCATGAGGTGATGGACCCCAAACCCCCCCCCCAGTCGGGCGCCTATCTTCATCTCAGCCGCGGCGAGGGAGCTGTGTGCTCTCTGCTTCCTCTCGCCGCGCGCCGTTTGCTGATGCCGGAGCCGGAATATGACGTCATATTCCGGCTCCCAGCTACAGCTGACAGCCCGCGCGGTGAGAGGAAGCAGAGAGCACACAGCTCCCTCGCCGCGGCTGAGATGAAGACAGGCGCCCGACCCACTGGACCCCAGGGACAAGTCCACGCCAGCACTCCAGGTAGGGAGGCTGGGTGGACATTT
Organism: Pelobates fuscus; assembly: GCF_036172605.1. Classification (NCBI taxonomy): domain Eukaryota; kingdom Metazoa; phylum Chordata; class Amphibia; order Anura; family Pelobatidae; genus Pelobates; species Pelobates fuscus. The sequence goes on from NC_086327.1 coordinate 57,365,604, forward strand.
TTTAATTAAAAAATAATAATTTGTGTGTCTGTGAATGTGTGTGTATATGTGTCAGTGTGTGTGTGTGTGTGTGTGTATGTCTGAATGTGTATGTGTGTCTGTGAATGTGTGTGTATTTGTATCAGTGTGTGTGTGTGTATGTGTGTGTCTGAATGTGTGTGTATATGTGTGTCTGTGAATGTATGTATGGGTGTCTGTAAACGTATGAGTGTGTGTCAGTGTATGTGAATGTGTGTGTGTATGTGTCTGTGAATGTATGAGTGTGTGTGTCTGAATGTGTGTGTGTCTGAGTAGGCGTGTCAGTGTGTGTGTGTGCACATATATATATATATATATATATATATATATACACACACACACACACACACATTGGAGTGTATATTATTTTTTTTGGGGGGGGGGGGGGGAATCTTGGGAGAGTTCCCACACTTTATTCCCCAGGACTTTATTCTCCCCTGTCGGCTCACACAGAACCGGCGCTATCTCAGTGCCGGCTCTGCTCTAAGCCTCCATGGGCCGGCGGGGAGATCAAAGATCTACCTCACCGGCCCACAGCAGCATGGAGGGAGGCAGGAGAGGAACCAGGGAACTCCAGACAGCAGCTCCGCCAGGTTCCTCTCGCGATATCTTAGCGTTGCCATGGCAACGCTCAGATCTCGTGAGAGTTAACTCTAGCCCCGCAGGCTAGAGTTAACTCTCCACTGGACCACCAGGGATGGCACATGGCAGCAAGGATCCCCCCTCCCTACATAAGGTACAAAGGGAGGGGGGATATTTACTAATCTGCCCCCACCTCCACAATCCCTCCAAACATACAGAGCACACACACATACAGCACCCACACACAAACAGCACCTACAGAAATACAGCACCCTCACACAAACAGCACACACACAGCACCCACACACATACAGTACACATACAGCACCCACACACAGCACACTAACCACACTCTCACAAACACACAACACCCTCACACACAGCACACTAACAGCACCCTCACAAATACACGACACCCACACGTAGCACACAAACAGCACCATCACACACACATCACACAAACAGCACCCTCACACACACAGCACACTAACAGGACCCTAACAAACGCCCAAACAGCACCCTCACAAACACAAACACCCTCACCCACATAGCACACTACCAGCACCCTCACACACACATCACACACAGCAGCACCCTTACACACAGCACACTAACAGCACACACACACACAGCAGTGTGTGTATATATATATATATATATATATATATATATATACATATATATATATATACACACATACACATGCGGCGTGTGTTTGTGCTTTAGGGTGCACACCCTAATGCAATAGGCTGCGCACGCCTATGATCCCAGGGTGCTCGTTGTCACCTATCTGGTACCCGTGGTGTTGTACATGGCTGGGGGGAAGAGCATACCTTCATTGAGATCACTGAGGAGGAGGAACGGGAAATGAGTAGCTCGGCATCCAACCTTGTGCAAATGGGGTCTTTCATGCTGTCGTGCCTGTTGAGGGACCCTCGTATAAAAAGGCTGAAGGAGAACGACCTGTCCACGCTACTAGACCCCCGGTATAAGCAGAAAGTGGCGGAAATGTTACCGAATTACAACAAGTCGGAAAGGATGCAGCATTTGCAAAATAAATTAAAAAGTATGCTTTACACAGCGTATAAGGGTGATGTCACAGCACAACGGGAATCTAACAGGGGAAGAGGTGAAAGTCAACCTCCTCCTCCCACGACCACGCCGGCAAGGACAGGACGCATTAAAGACGTGTTGTTGATGGAGGACATGCGGAGCTTTTTAAGTCCTATGCATCGCCACAGCCCTTCGGGATCCACCCTCAGAGAACGACTCGACCGACAGGTACCAGACTACCTCGCCTTAACTGCAGATATCGACACTCTGAGGAGCGATTAACCCCTTGACTACTGGGTGTGCAGGCTTGACCTCTGGCCTGCCACAGTCCAGGTGTTAGTCCCCTTGAAACAACTTTTCCATCACTTTTGTGGCCAGAAAGAGTCCCTGTGGGTTTTAAAATTCGCCTGCCCATTGAAGTCAATGGTGGTTCGCCCGGTTCGCGAACGTTTGCGGAAGTTCCCGTTCGCCGACCGAAAAATTTGTGTTCGCGACATCACTATATATCTATTATATATATTCTAAGTGTATTTTAATACTAATATATGTACTTATATTAACATTAAAATACACTTTGCATGACGTTACATATATATATAATATGCAACAACAAAAATAAGAAAAATGCCAGAGTTAAATTAACAATTAAACATATAGACTTTATTCCCATTCTATTCACCAACAAACAATGGTCCAATTTAGTTATTATAAAACTAATTCGATCTATATGATGGGTAATGTTCATTTTATACTTCCCGTTACAGCACCTGAGGTTCCTAGTAGGTCTCCCATATAAGTACTAACCAGGCGCGAGTCTGGATGGCTTCTAAGATCTGACAAGATCAGGCACTTTCAGACTGATATTGCCATAGATTTTTATTTCTTATTTTAATGTTGTTTATCAATATATACTTTTGTGGACCCTTGTGTATTGGTGTATATTTGGGCTTCACATCACATATATTTCACCCTAAATAATAGAGCCTAATTTATTTTGTTCGAGTTATTTAGAAGAGGAAATAAAAGGAAAAAAAATATTTTTATATATACATAAACATTTACATTTTTTTTTTAAATTGTTCTTTGATGAATTTTTCAAAATTGCTACAGAATTCTTTTAATATATAATTTATTTATAAGAAAATGCTATTAAGAATCTCATTATTTTGGTTTATTTGGTTTCAATCCTTTTTCAATCCTATTTCTCACAACGTGGATTGTCCTCCTTGCACCCCTCTCAACCATCCGCCACTCCGTCTCTCGCCTTGAGCAGTTCCATGCTGTCGTGCCTGTTGAGGGACCCTCGTATAAAAAGGCTGAAGGAGAACGACCTGTACTGGGTGTCCACGCTACTAGACCCCCGGTATAAGCAGAAAGTGGCGGAAACGTTACCGAATTACAACAAGTCGGAAAGGATGCAGCATTTGCAAAATAAATTAAAAAGTATGCTTTACACAGCGTATAAGGGTGATGTCACAGCACAACGGGAATCTAACAGGGGAAGAGATCAAAGTCATCCTCCTCCTCCCACGACCACGCCGGCAAGGACAGGACGCATTAAAGACGTGTTGTTGATGGAGGACATGCGGAGCTTTTTAAGTCCTATGCATCACCACAGCCCTTCGGGATCCACCCTCAGAGAACGACTCGACCGACAGGTAGCAGACTACCTCACCTTAACTGCAGATATCGACACTCTGAGGAGCGATGAACCCCTTGACTACTGGGTGTGCAGGCTTGACCTCTGGCCTGCCACAGTCCAGGTGTTAGTCCCCTTGAAACAACTTTTCCATCACTTTTGTGGCCAGAAAGAGTCCCTGTGGGTTTTAAAATTCGCCTGCCCATTGAAGTCAATGGCGGTTCGCCGGTTCGCAAATGTTTGCGGAAGTTCCCGTTCGCCGACCGAAAAATTTGTGTTCGCGACATCACTATATATCTATTATATATATTCTAAGTGTATTTTAATACTAATATATGTACTTATATTAACATTAAAATACACTTTGCATGAAGTTACATATATATATATATATATATATATATATAATATGTATATATAATATATATACATATATATATATATATATATATATATATACAAATACATTTCTATTTTAATTTTACACATGTCTAATATATTTTTTTACAGCTCCCACCAGCAGGGGGACTGTCTGACATTTTAGACAGTTCCCATGCTGGCAGATCCACAGCCAGCTATAGGGGGCCATGTGATCGCTCTTTGAGAGCAATCACATGGCTCCCGGGGGCCTCATTTGCCGGGGGAGGGCTGTCAGGCAGTCCTCCCGAGGACGATCGCGGTGGACGTGAGTATCCCAAGCGCTCTGGGGGCTGCAGCCGTTACGGCGTTCTATGGCACCGCAACGGCTTTAAAGCCAATTTAAATGGGGACGGCATAGAACGCCGTAACGGCGTCAAGGGGTTAAGACTGTTGATTCAAATATTACCATCTATACATCGGAGCTTGGGCTCTTTAAAAAATTTCTAGAATCTGTTAATAAAGTAGACAGAGTAATCATAGAACATATTCTTATAGCCGCCACATCCTACTTACCCAGATATTGGAAATCCCCTGCTATACCCTCTATAGTTGATGTACTAAAGTAAGTATTAGTAAACAAATTTTATGAGATGGCTATTAGACAGCCATCTTTATTATGGGATCAGCTTCATTATTTCTGGACTGAGTGGGAAAACAAGGTTAAAAAATCTTATCATTTATAATTCAAGATATTCAAACTGTAAAATATTAGTAGTACAAACTTGTTTTATTAGTTTTACATAGATATATTATAATTATTTTATTATCATCAATAAATAGACACATCAATATTGAACAAAAATATTGTAAATTTGGATGGATACGCCCCAATTTTCTTTTTCCCAGTTTGTTATTATTGTTCATTTAATTATTGTCATTTTATTTTATTATAAAATTAAATACCTAATAAAAACTATTTGAAAAGAAAAGCATAATTGGCATAAGTAAGGAGAATGAGGGATTAAAGCAGTGTAGGAGTGTTCTGATTGCAGGTATTGTTTCCAGCTGTCATTTCTAATTATCTAAAATGATATGTGAGATTTTATCTATAAATTGAATAAAGTGCTTGTGGTGAGATGGTGGTGGGGGGGGGGGGGTGCAACTGAGAACTGTTTGGTTTTCAGCAGGGAACTTTTAACTCGGACTGAGGAAGACAGAGATGGTAGGGTCAAAAAGGCCTGCAATAAAGCTATGGAATGGATATGCACAGAGAAGGTGAGGATTGGTCAAGCAAGACATTCGGGTGGGTATCAATAAAATAAGGGGGGGGGGGTTGCAGAAATAACAGAGAAACACAAAAAAAAATACTTTATTTAAAGTAAAATGCTAAGTATTTACACTACAAAACCAGTGAACAGAGACTCTGCATTGGAGTTGGAGTTACTGACCACTATGTGTTGCAATGGTCACCAGAGTATTTTACTGTATACCGTAAATACCGTAGAGATACACACCAGGACAGATCTGAACTGGTGTGTATCTCTACGAGGAAGGCTAGACGCTGAAATGTTGGGGTTGTATTATCTCCTGCTTTAGGTCAGTATGCCTGTGTTATTAAGGGTTTATGGGTTCCAATTTTTAATGCTTACTATTGTATCTGATGTGATTGTTGTTATGTTATTAACTGTTTCCATGCCTGTACTGTCTATTGCCCTTTCTCTGGATGACTTTTTCTGGATAATTCACTGTATGAATAAAAATATGTTTATGTACAATTTACTCTGTGTTTCACAAGTTGGGGTCATTTACTTGATAACAGTGTGATAATGATGAAAATTTTCAGTTGCGTTTTACGACACCCAGATAAAACAAAAGCTTACATCCCTCCAGCAGTTCCATGCATGTTATCAGAAGATCAGAGTAATGAACATCTAGGTGTAACCATGGAAGTATGTGTTTTCCCAAGCTATCCTGTCTCTAAAAGAAGCCATCCTGTCCAATCTACTCAGAAACCAACCCTAACTGGTCACTTTTTACAGGGTGTTGTAGAGTAACTGGAGGGAAGAGATCAAAGGGAAAGACTTGTGTAAAGACAGATCTCTCTGGAAAAATAGGGTGGGATAAACCACTTTTGGGAGGAAAAAGGGGTTCTGGTTCTTGTCATTTATGACTGCAAGAATCAGCTTTTAAAAGAACAACAGCCAATGAGGTTGGGCTCCTCTTCCTCTCTTTGTCTCTTTTGGTGAGGACAGCGCAGCAAGCAGCAGGTGTCATGGTGAACTGAGAGAGATGTCCAAGATTACCCAAGATGAAGGCGCAAGGGGAAGTTCTTAATTTATATCTGAGTAATACTGAGTATTTAAGTATTGCCCTTTTATTATGTATCTTTTGATTATGTACTGGATATAATGTATAATGTGTAATCTGTATATCCTTTTTAAATCTGTAACAGTATCCTAAGTCAATATTAACAATACATTTTATTATACACTTGTGTTTGTGTCTTATTTTTCACACATTCCCTAAAAGAATACCCTCATAATTTCTTACACTTTCACCAAACATATACCTTATTTAAAATATGCTTGTAGTGGATTGCATTGGGCTGTCCCAATGGCTTTATTGTTACAATGTTATTTCAGCTGTATTCCCTGTGTATCTGTTCACTGTATGTAGCATTCGCCTGGTTGTTCGGTAAAAACTCCTCCGTTCGACATATGAATAAACTAACGAACAACCAGACCTCCCCAGAGTGAAGTGTGCCCCGCATTTACCTCCCACATCAATGTCCTACTTCACCCTCAATTTGGAGTGCCGTCTCTTATTGGGGGAATCTTCTACAAGGGATTGCTATGCTAGTCATACTCCCTTGCTATATCACTACTAAGCTCTTGTAAGAGCTTGTTCCTGTCTTGCTCTCTGAAGGAGTCTACGGTGGTTATGGTGTCAGATGGAGTGCTTGTAGCCCTCAGGAAGCGCTAGGAGCATCCTTCAATGGAGGTACCCAGTCGGGGTGCCAGGTGATCCATTACAATGCTCAATTGTAGTAGCTATATAATTATGTTACAGAGAATTCACATTAACCGTTTTACAGACACAGACGAATGTTAAACGATTCAAGACCTATGTTCTGAAGCTCCAACATTCAAAGACTAGTCAAACTGTCCCTGTGTAAATACCACTAAAGAATAAACAGTGCCTAGTTAGGGTTTTGGAAAATTTCTTCCTCTCACTAGTAGGACAACCACCTGTTCTCCCATTATTTTCACTGCACAGATATTCTCTCACAATTGCCAAATATATGTTGTATGTCAGGAATCTACTTGTTAGATTATGTTTTCAGCTTAATGAAGTGGTCTGGCTGCCAGGTCCAGCTAGGTTTAACCCTTTTGGCTGTAAACATAGCAGTTTTCATTGACAGCCGCAAGAGGTGCTTCCGACTGTGATTTTCACAGTGAGAAGATGCCAGCGTCCATAGGAAAGAATTGAGAATACTTTCCTATGGACTGGCTGAAGGCGCGCGCGGCTCTTGCCGCGCATGCACCTTCAGCCGATGATGGTGAAAAGGAGGCAGAGAGTTCCCTGTGCTGAGGGAGCCCGGTGGAGGAAAAAGGTAAGGGATTAACCACTTCCACCCCCTAGAGCGTGGCGGGAGGGGGACCCTGAGGGTGGGGGGACTTAGAGACCATATAGTGCCAGGAAAACGAGTATGTCCTCCTTTTGGTGCATTCCCTTGCAGTGGCATCGCTAGGTGGGGGACCAGAGGGTGCCATGGCCCCCCCTACATCATGCTGTGCCCCCCCTTGGGCCCCTCTAAATGCCAGCAACTTGCTGGCCATGTGCTTCAATTCTATTCCCTCGGGCTGTGTGACAGCCCGAGGGAATGCAGGAGAGAGGAGGTAAGGCGGTGCTGGGTGATGTCTGTGGCCGGAGGGACCACTGACAGGCTCCCCGGCACAGGCCTCGCCCCAAAACGAAGCTCTGCCTCCCGCAAATAAGCCTCACCCCACCGTTAAGCAGCAGCCCTTGCTGCTGCTGCTGCAAAGGCCAGAAGATGGCTGACCCCCAACAACAGGTAGGCTTTATGTGCTCAGGTGTGTGTGTGTGTGTCTCTGCTAGTGAGTATGTTTGTGTGTGTGTGTGTATGGACTCAGCAGTGTGTGTGTGTGTGTGTGTGTGTGTGTGTATGGACTCAGCAGTCTGTGTGTGTGTGTGTGTATGGACTCAGCAGTCTGTGTGTGTGTGTATGGACTCAGCAGTCTGTGTGTGTGTGTGTGTGTGTATGGACTCAGCAGTCTGTGTGTGTGTGTGTGTGTGTGTATGGACTCAGCAGTCTGTGTGTGTGTGTGTGTGTGTATGGACTCAGCAGTATGTGTGTGTGTGTGTGTGTATGGACTCAGCAGTCTGTGTGTGTATATGGACTCAGCAGTCTGTGTGTGTATATGGACTCAGCAGTATGGGGGTGTGTGTGTATGGACTCAGCAGTCTGTGTGTGTGTGTGTGTGTGTATGGACGCAGGAGTCTGTGTGTGTGGGTATGGACTCAGCAGTCTGTGTGTGTGTGTGTATGGACTCAGCAGTGTGTGTGTGTGTGTGTGTATGGACTCAGCAGTATGTGTGTGTGTGTGTATGGACTCAGCAGTATGTGTGTGTGTGTGTGTATGGACTCAGCAGTCTGTATGTGTGTGTGTGTGTGTGTGTGTGTGGACTCAGCAGTCTGTGTGTGTGTGTATGGACTCAGCAGTCTGTGTGTGTATGGACTCAGCAGTCTGTACGTGTGTGTGTATGGACTCAGCAGTCTGTGTGTGTGTGGACTCAGCAGTCTGTGTGTGTGTGTATGGATTTAGCAGTTGGTGTGTGTGTGTGTATGGAATCAGCAGTCTGTGTGTGAGCAACATATCGACGAGCACCCCGACTGGATACCTCCATTAAAGGATGCTCCTAGCGTTTCCTGAGGACTCCAAGCACTCTGAAAGACACCACAATCACCGAACTGGAGAAGCATATGAGTACTTTTAAGCATATGAATACTGTATACAGCCGAATAGGACAAACCATACGAATAGGTTTACACTCCTAGCAGTCAAACTCGAACAGCATACAATAAATCCTCCCCCCATAATGAGACGACACTTCACGTTAAGCAGGAACTCCACTGTAATGGCCACACAGTGGCTTTTATGCAAGTCCCCATGCAAAGGGACATCCCACAGGGTGGGACACAGTACAACCATTCATTTACAGGAGAACCGTAAAACACACATCTCTCCCCTCTGCCTGTGATATAATTACTGAACACAATGTGTTAATGTAATTTATCACAGGCAGGAAAAATACACTTTTTATACATACACTGTAACTTTAAAAATATGCATCATATTCACATAAAATATGCATACATATTCAGAATCAGCATACTTTAAATATAAACATAACCAAAATTCAGCCAATTCCATCCAGGGGTTAAAAAGTTAAGGGAAAGTCCTATTTGACCAAATGAAGCATGACTTTTCTGCCCAAAACCAGTTCCACAGAGTCTTCTATCCTGGAGATAATTGGGAAGTAATCCAATTATCTCCAAGGACAGAGGCAAAACTCCATTAGCCACATGGCAGACAAAGGACAATAAAAGACATGGCAGAGGAGTTGGTGACACCGCCACGACTTGCAGGCAGGCCTGCTGCTACCTCCTCTACTCCTCCTACTCCATCCTCTTCCATAACCTCCTCGGCTGAGTCCTCTTCTGCTGCTGCGTCTTGATCCACATCAACGGCACCCCCCCCAGCTCCCCAGGTACTATTCCACATCCCGGATACGGCAGTGTCACGCTGTCTTGGGTTTGACTTCTGTCCGCCCTGAACGCACAGGTGGAAAAGTGGCTGACTCCGCAGCAACTGGATATCGGCAAAGTGATTTGTGACAACGGAACAAATTTGTTGGCGGCATTGAAGTTGGGCAAGTTGACACATGTGCCGTGCATGGCACATGTGTGTAATCTGATCGTACAACGCTTTGTGCATAAGTACACAGGCTTACAGGACATCCTGAAGCAGGCCAGGAAGGTGTGTGGCCATTTCAGGCATTCCTACACGGCCATGGCCCACTTTGCAGATATCCAGCGGCGAAGCAACATGCCAGTGAGGCGCTTGATTTGCGACAGCCCGACACGTTGGAATTCAACACTCTTAATGTTCGACCGCCTGCTCCAACAAGAAAAAGCTGTTAATGAATATTTGTATGACCGGGGTGCTAGGACAGCCTCTAGGGAGCTGGGAATTTTTTTGCCACGTTACTGGACGCTCATGCGCAATGCCTGTAGGCTCATGCGTCCTTTTGAGGAGGTGACAAACCTAGTCAGTCGCACCGAAGGCACCATCAGCGACATCATACCATTTGTTTTATTCCTGGAGCGTGCCCTGCGAAGAGTGCTGGATCAGGCCATAGATGAGCGGGAAGAGAAAGAGGAAGAGTTGTGGTCATCATCACCACCAGAAACAGCCTTATCAGCATTGCTTGCTGGACCTGCGGCAACGCTGGAAGAGGATTGTGAGGAAGAGGAGTCAGAGGTGGAATGTGGCTTTGAGGAAGAGGAGGAAGACCAACCACAACAGGCATCCCAGGCATAGGCGTGCGCATGGGGTGTGCCGGGTGTGCCTGGGCACACCCCAATCCCTGTGGCACGCCTATGGATTAAGTCCTGCAGGAACGGAGTTCTTGCACTTTTTATGAGCAGGAACACCGTTCCTGCAGGCACTCAGCGCCCCCAAATGCCCCCTGTCATGGGGGTGCATGAGGTGATGGACCCCAAACCCCCCCCCCAGTCGGGCGCCTATCTTCATCTCAGCCGCGGCGAGGGAGCTGTGTGCTCTCTGCTTCCTCTCGCCGCGCGCCGTTTGCTGATGCCGGAGCCGGAATATGACGTCATATTCCGGCTCCCAGCTACAGCTGACAGCCCGCGCGGTGAGAGGAAGCAGAGAGCACACAGCTCCCTCGCCGCGGCTGAGATGAAGACAGGCGCCCGACCCACTGGACCCCAGGGACAAGTCCACGCCAGCACTCCAGGTAGGGAGGCTGGGTGGACATTTTTTAATTAAAAAATAATAATTTGTGTGTCTGTGAATGTGTGTGTATATGTGTCAGTGTGTGTGTGTGTGTGTGTGTATGTCTGAATGTGTATGTGTGTCTGTGAATGTGTGTGTATTTGTATCAGTGTGTGTGTGTGTATGTGTGTGTCTGAATGTGTGTGTATATGTGTGTCTGTGAATGTATGTATGGGTGTCTGTAAACGTATGAGTGTGTGTCAGTGTATGTGAATGTGTGTGTGTATGTGTCTGTGAATGTATGAGTGTGTGTGTCTGAATGTGTGTGTGTCTGAGTAGGCGTGTCAGTGTGTGTGTGTGCACATATATATATATATATATATATATATATATATACACACACACACACACATTGGAGTGTATATTATTTTTTTTGGGGGGGGGGGGGGGAATCTTGGGAGAGTTCCCACACTTTATTCCCCAGGACTTTATTCTCCCCTGTCGGCTCACACAGAACCGGCGCTATCTCAGTGCCGGCTCTGCTCTAAGCCTCCATGGGCCGGCGGGGAGATCAAAGATCTACCTCACCGGCCCACAGCAGCATGGAGGGAGGCAGGAGAGGAACCAGGGAACTCCAGACAGCAGCTCCGCCAGGTTCCTCTCGCGATATCTTAGCGTTGCCATGGCAACGCTCAGATCTCGTGAGAGTTAACTCTAGCCCCGCAGGCTAGAGTTAACTCTCCACTGGACCACCAGGGATGGCACATGGCAGCAAGGATCCCCCCTCCCTACATAAGGTACAAAGGGAGGGGGGATATTTACTAATCTGCCCCCACCTCCACAATCCCTCCAAACATACAGAGCACACACACATACAGCACCCACACACAAACAGCACCTACAGAAATACAGCACCCTCACACAAACAGCACACACACAGCACCCACACACATACAGTACACATACAGCACCCACACACAGCACACTAACCACACTCTCACAAACACACAACACCCTCACACACAGCACACTAACAGCACCCTCACAAATACACGACACCCACACGTAGCACACAAACAGCACCATCACACACACATCACACAAACAGCACCCTCACACACACAGCACACTAACAGGACCCTAACAAACGCCCAAACAGCACCCTCACAAACACAAACACCCTCACCCACATAGCACACTACCAGCACCCTCACACACACATCACACACAGCAGCACCCTTACACACAGCACACTAACAGCACACACACACACAGCAGTGTGTGTATATATATATATATATATATATATATATATACATATATATATATATACACACATACACATGCGGCGTGTGTTTGTGCTTTAGGGTGCACACCCTAATGCAATAGGCTGCGCACGCCTATGATCCCAGGGTGCTCGTTGTCACCTATCTGGTACCCGTGGTGTTGTACATGGCTGGGGGGAAGAGCATACCTTCATTGAGATCACTGAGGAGGAGGAACGGGAAATGAGTAGCTCGGCATCCAACCTTGTGCAAATGGGGTCTTTCATGCTGTCGTGCCTGTTGAGGGACCCTCGTATAAAAAGGCTGAAGGAGAACGACCTGTCCACGCTACTAGACCCCCGGTATAAGCAGAAAGTGGCGGAAATGTTACCGAATTACAACAAGTCGGAAAGGATGCAGCATTTGCAAAATAAATTAAAAAGTATGCTTTACACAGCGTATAAGGGTGATGTCACAGCACAACGGGAATCTAACAGGGGAAGAGGTGAAAGTCAACCTCCTCCTCCCACGACCACGCCGGCAAGGACAGGACGCATTAAAGACGTGTTGTTGATGGAGGACATGCGGAGCTTTTTAAGTCCTATGCATCGCCACAGCCCTTCGGGATCCACCCTCAGAGAACGACTCGACCGACAGGTAGCAGACTACCTCGCCTTAACTGCAGATATCGACACTCTGAGGAGCGATTAACCCCTTGACTACTGGGTGTGCAGGCTTGACCTCTGGCCTGCCACAGTCCAGGTGTTAGTCCCCTTGAAACAACTTTTCCATCACTTTTGTGGCCAGAAAGAGTCCCTGTGGGTTTTAAAATTCGCCTGCCCATTGAAGTCAATGGTGGTTCGCCCGGTTCGCGAACGTTTGCGGAAGTTCCCGTTCGCCGACCGAAAAATTTGTGTTCGCGACATCACTATATATCTATTATATATATTCTAAGTGTATTTTAATACTAATATATGTACTTATATTAACATTAAAATACACTTTGCATGACGTTACATATATATATAATATGCAACAACAAAAATAAGAAAAATGCCAGAGTTAAATTAACAATTAAACATATAGACTTTATTCCCATTCTATTCACCAACAAACAATGGTCCAATTTAGTTATTATAAAACTAATTCGATCTATATGATGGGTAATGTTCATTTTATACTTCCCGTTACAGCACCTGAGGTTCCTAGTAGGTCTCCCATATAAGTACTAACCAGGCGCGAGTCTGGATGGCTTCTAAGATCTGACAAGATCAGGCACTTTCAGACTGATATTGCCATAGATTTTTATTTCTTATTTTAATGTTGTTTATCAATATATACTTTTGTGGACCCTTGTGTATTGGTGTATATTTGGGCTTCACATCACATATATTTCACCCTAAATAATAGAGCCTAATTTATTTTGTTCGAGTTATTTAGAAGAGGAAATAAAAGGAAAAAAAATATTTTTATATATACATAAACATTTACATTTTTTTTTTAAATTGTTCTTTGATGAATTTTTCAAAATTGCTACAGAATTCTTTTAATATATAATTTATTTATAAGAAAATGCTATTAAGAATCTCATTATTTTGGTTTATTTGGTTTCAATCCTTTTTCAATCCTATTTCTCACAACGTGGATTGTCCTCCTTGCACCCCTCTCAACCATCCGCCACTCCGTCTCTCGCCTTGAGCAGTTCCATGCTGTCGTGCCTGTTGAGGGACCCTCGTATAAAAAGGCTGAAGGAGAACGACCTGTACTGGGTGTCCACGCTACTAGACCCCCGGTATAAGCAGAAAGTGGCGGAAACGTTACCGAATTACAACAAGTCGGAAAGGATGCAGCATTTGCAAAATAAATTAAAAAGTATGCTTTACACAGCGTATAAGGGTGATGTCACAGCACAACGGGAATCTAACAGGGGAAGAGATCAAAGTCATCCTCCTCCTCCCACGACCACGCCGGCAAGGACAGGACGCATTAAAGACGTGTTGTTGATGGAGGACATGCGGAGCTTTTTAAGTCCTATGCATCACCACAGCCCTTCGGGATCCACCCTCAGAGAACGACTCGACCGACAGGTAGCAGACTACCTCACCTTAACTGCAGATATCGACACTCTGAGGAGCGATGAACCCCTTGACTACTGGGTGTGCAGGCTTGACCTCTGGCCTGCCACAGTCCAGGTGTTAGTCCCCTTGAAACAACTTTTCCATCACTTTTGTGGCCAGAAAGAGTCCCTGTGGGTTTTAAAATTCGCCTGCCCATTGAAGTCAATGGCGGTTCGCCGGTTCGCAAATGTTTGCGGAAGTTCCCGTTCGCCGACCGAAAAATTTGTGTTCGCGACATCACTATATATCTATTATATATATTCTAAGTGTATTTTAATACTAATATATGTACTTATATTAACATTAAAATACACTTTGCATGAAGTTACATATATATATATATATATATATATATAATATGTATATATAATATATATACATATATATATATATATATATATATATATATACAAATACATTTCTATTTTAATTTTACACATGTCTAATATATTTTTTTACAGCTCCCACCAGCAGGGGGACTGTCTGACATTTTAGACAGTTCCCATGCTGGCAGATCCACAGCCAGCTATAGGGGGCCATGTGATCGCTCTTTGAGAGCAATCACATGGCTCCCGGGGGCCTCATTTGCCGGGGGAGGGCTGTCAGGCAGTCCTCCCGAGGACGATCGCGGTGGACGTGAGTATCCCAAGCGCTCTGGGGGCTGCAGCCGTTACGGCGTTCTATGGCACCGCAACGGCTTTAAAGCCAATTTAAATGGGGACGGCATAGAACGCCGTAACGGCGTCAAGGGGTTAAGACTGTTGATTCAAATATTACCATCTATACATCGGAGCTTGGGCTCTTTAAAAAATTTCTAGAATCTGTTAATAAAGTAGACAGAGTAATCATAGAACATATTCTTATAGCCGCCACATCCTACTTACCCAGATATTGGAAATCCCCTGCTATACCCTCTATAGTTGATGTACTAAAGTAAGTATTAGTAAACAAATTTTATGAGATGGCTATTAGACAGCCATCTTTATTATGGGATCAGCTTCATTATTTCTGGACTGAGTGGGAAAACAAGGTTAAAAAATCTTATCATTTATAATTCAAGATATTCAAACTGTAAAATATTAGTAGTACAAACTTGTTTTATTAGTTTTACATAGATATATTATAATTATTTTATTATCATCAATAAATAGACACATCAATATTGAACAAAAATATTGTAAATTTGGATGGATACGCCCCAATTTTCTTTTTCCCAGTTTGTTATTATTGTTCATTTAATTATTGTCATTTTATTTTATTATAAAATTAAATACCTAATAAAAACTATTTGAAAAGAAAAGCATAATTGGCATAAGTAAGGAGAATGAGGGGTTAAAGCAGTGTAGGAGTGTTCTGATTGCAGGTATTGTTTCCAGCTGTCATTTCTAATTATCTAAAATGATATGTGAGATTTTATCTATAAATTGAATAAAGTGCTTGTGGTGAGATGGTGGTGGGGGGGGGGGGGTGCAACTGAGAACTGTTTGGTTTTCAGCAGGGAACTTTTAACTCGGACTGAGGAAGACAGAGATGGTAGGGTCAAAAAGGCCTGCAATAAAGCTATGGAATGGATATGCACAGAGAAGGTGAGGATTGGTCAAGCAAGACATTCGGGTGGGTATCAATAAAATAAGGGGGGGGGGTTGCAGAAATAACAGAGAAACACAAAAAAAAATACTTTATTTAAAGTAAAATGCTAAGTATTTACACTACAAAACCAGTGAACAGAGACTCTGCATTGGAGTTGGAGTTACTGACCACTATGTGTTGCAATGGTCACCAGAGTATTTTACTGTATACCGTAAATACCGTAGAGATACACACCAGGACAGATCTGAACTGGTGTGTATCTCTACGAGGAAGGCTAGACGCTGAAATGTTGGGGTTGTATTATCTCCTGCTTTAGGTCAGTATGCCTGTGTTATTAAGGGTTTATGGGTTCCAATTTTTAATGCTTACTATTGTATCTGATGTGATTGTTGTTATGTTATTAACTGTTTCCATGCCTGTACTGTCTATTGCCCTTTCTCTGGATGACTTTTTCTGGATAATTCACTGTATGAATAAAAATATGTTTATGTACAATTTACTCTGTGTTTCACAAGTTGGGGTCATTTACTTGATAACAGTGTGATAATGATGAAAATTTTCAGTTGCGTTTTACGACACCCAGATAAAACAAAAGCTTACATCCCTCCAGCAGTTCCATGCATGTTATCAGAAGATCAGAGTAATGAACATCTAGGTGTAACCATGGAAGTATGTGTTTTCCCAAGCTATCCTGTCTCTAAAAGAAGCCATCCTGTCCAATCTACTCAGAAACCAACCCTAACTGGTCACTTTTTACAGGGTGTTGTAGAGTAACTGGAGGGAAGAGATCAAAGGGAAAGACTTGTGTAAAGACAGATCTCTCTGGAAAAATAGGGTGGGATAAACCACTTTTGGGAGGAAAAAGGGGTTCTGGTTCTTGTCATTTATGACTGCAAGAATCAGCTTTTAAAAGAACAACAGCCAATGAGGTTGGGCTCCTCTTCCTCTCTTTGTCTCTTTTGGTGAGGACAGCGCAGCAAGCAGCAGGTGTCATGGTGAACTGAGAGAGATGTCCAAGATTACCCAAGATGAAGGCGCAAGGGGAAGTTCTTAATTTATATCTGAGTAATACTGAGTATTTAAGTATTGCCCTTTTATTATGTATCTTTTGATTATGTACTGGATATAATGTATAATGTGTAATCTGTATATCCTTTTTAAATCTGTAACAGTATCCTAAGTCAATATTAACAATACATTTTATTATACACTTGTGTTTGTGTCTTATTTTTCACACATTCCCTAAAAGAATACCCTCATAATTTCTTACACTTTCACCAAACATATACCTTATTTAAAATATGCTTGTAGTGGATTGCATTGGGCTGTCCCAATGGCTTTATTGTTACAATGTTATTTCAGCTGTATTCCCTGTGTATCTGTTCACTGTATGTAGCATTCGCCTGGTTGTTCGGTAAAAACTCCTCCGTTCGACATATGAATAAACTAACGAACAACCAGACCTCCCCAGAGTGAAGTGTGCCCCGCATTTACCTCCCACATCAATGTCCTACTTCACCCTCAATTTGGAGTGCCGTCTCTTATTGGGGGAATCTTCTACAAGGGATTGCTATGCTAGTCATACTCCCTTGCTATATCACTACTAAGCTCTTGTAAGAGCTTGTTCCTGTCTTGCTCTCTGAAGGAGTCTACGGTGGTTATGGTGTCAGATGGAGTGCTTGTAGCCCTCAGGAAGCGCTAGGAGCATCCTTCAATGGAGGTACCCAGTCGGGGTGCCAGGTGATCCATTACAATGCTCAATTGTAGTAGCTATATAATTATGTTACAGAGAATTCACATTAACCGTTTTACAGACACAGACGAATGTTAAACGATTCAAGACCTATGTTCTGAAGCTCCAACATTCAAAGACTAGTCAAACTGTCCCTGTGTAAATACCACTAAAGAATAAACAGTGCCTAGTTAGGGTTTTGGAAAATTTCTTCCTCTCACTAGTAGGACAACCACCTGTTCTCCCATTATTTTCACTGCACAGATATTCTCTCACAATTGCCAAATATATGTTGTATGTCAGGAATCTACTTGTTAGATTATGTTTTCAGCTTAATGAAGTGGTCTGGCTGCCAGGTCCAGCTAGGTTTAACCCTTTTGGCTGTAAACATAGCAGTTTTCATTGACAGCCGCAAGAGGTGCTTCCGACTGTGATTTTCACAGTGAGAAGATGCCAGCGTCCATAGGAAAGAATTGAGAATACTTTCCTATGGACTGGCTGAAGGCGCGCGCGGCTCTTGCCGCGCATGCACCTTCAGCCGATGATGGTGAAAAGGAGGCAGAGAGTTCCCTGTGCTGAGGGAGCCCGGTGGAGGAAAAAGGTAAGGGATTAACCACTTCCACCCCCTAGAGCGTGGCGGGAGGGGGACCCTGAGGGTGGGGGGACTTAGAGACCATATAGTGCCAGGAAAACGAGTATGTCCTCCTTTTGGTGCATTCCCTTGCAGTGGCATCGCTAGGTGGGGGACCAGAGGGTGCCATGGCCCCCCCTACATCATGCTGTGCCCCCCCTTGGGCCCCTCTAAATGCCAGCAACTTGCTGGCCATGTGCTTCAATTCTATTCCCTCGGGCTGTGTGACAGCCCGAGGGAATGCAGGAGAGAGGAGGTAAGGCGGTGCTGGGTGATGTCTGTGGCCGGAGGGACCACTGACAGGCTCCCCGGCACAGGCCTCGCCCCAAAACGAAGCTCTGCCTCCCGCAAATAAGCCTCACCCCACCGTTAAGCAGCAGCCCTTGCTGCTGCTGCTGCAAAGGCCAGAAGATGGCTGACCCCCAACAACAGGTAGGCTTTATGTGCTCAGGTGTGTGTGTGTGTGTCTCTGCTAGTGAGTATGTTTGTGTGTGTGTGTGTATGGACTCAGCAGTGTGTGTGTGTGTGTGTGTGTGTGTGTGTGTGTATGGACTCAGCAGTCTGTGTGTGTGTGTGTGTATGGACTCAGCAGTCTGTGTGTGTGTGTATGGACTCAGCAGTCTGTGTGTGTGTGTGTGTGTGTATGGACTCAGCAGTCTGTGTGTGTGTGTGTGTGTGTGTATGGACTCAGCAGTCTGTGTGTGTGTGTGTGTGTGTATGACTCAGCAGTATGTGTGTGTGTGTGTGTGTATGGACTCAGCAGTCTGTGTGTGTATATGGACTCAGCAGTCTGTGTGTGTATATGGACTCAGCAGTATGGGGGTGTGTGTGTATGGACTCAGCAGTCTGTGTGTGTGTGTGTGTGTGTATGGACGCAGGAGTCTGTGTGTGTGGGTATAGACTCAGCAGTCTGTGTGTGTGTGTGTATGGACTCAGCAGTGTGTGTGTGTGTGTGTGTATGGACTCAGCAGTATGTGTGTGTGTGTGTATGGACTCAGCAGTATGTGTGTGTGTGTGTGTATGGACTCAGCAGTCTGTATGTGTGTGTGTGTGTGTGTGTGTGGACTCAGCAGTCTGTGTGTGTGTGTATGGACTCAGCAGTCTGTGTGTGTATGGACTCAGCAGTCTGTACGTGTGTGTGTATGGACTCAGCAGTCTGTGTGTGTGTGGACTCAGCAGTCTGTGTGTGTGTGTATGGATTTAGCAGTTGGTGTGTGTGTGTGTATGGAATCAGCAGTCTGTGTGTGAGCAACATATCGACGAGCACCCCGACTGGATACCTCCATTAAAGGATGCTCCTAGCGTTTCCTGAGGACTCCAAGCACTCTGAAAGACACCACAATCACCGAACTGGAGAAGCATATGAGTACTTTTAAGCATATGAATACTGTATACAGCCGAATAGGACAAACCATACGAATAGGTTTACACTCCTAGCAGTCAAACTCGAACAGCATACAATAAATCCTCCCCCCATAATGAGACGACACTTCACGTTAAGCAGGAACTCCACTGTAATGGCCACACAGTGGCTTTTATGCAAGTCCCCATGCAAAGGGACATCCCACAGGGTGGGACACAGTACAACCATTCATTTACAGGAGAACCGTAAAACACACATCTCTCCCCTCTGCCTGTGATATAATTACTGAACACAATGTGTTAATGTAATTTATCACAGGCAGGAAAAATACACTTTTTATACATACACTGTAACTTTAAAAATATGCATCATATTCACATAAAATATGCATACATATTCAGAATCAGCATACTTTAAATATAAACATAACCAAAATTCAGCCAATTCCATCCAGGGGTTAAAAAGTTAAGGGAAAGTCCTATTTGACCAAATGAAGCATGACTTTTCTGCCCAAAACCAGTTCCACAGAGTCTTCTATCCTGGAGATAATTGGGAAGTAATCCAATTATCTCCAAGGACAGAGGCAAAACTCCATTAGCCACATGGCAGACAAAGGACAATAAAAGACATAAAAATACATACTGTTACATTTATCACATAGAACATACATAGCTTAGATCTGAGAGCACATTATTACCGGATGGTGCTCAGATCACATACATACAGTTCAATCGCCATGCAGCCAAAGTCTTTCATACAGTCTTTCAGTATACGGCTGGGCTCCATGGCATAGCTATCTGGGGTAGCATGGCTTTAACAGTCCGCAGAAAGGCACGAATAAACCTTTCTGCAGGTAAAATAAAAGTTTAAAATGCAGGACCATAGTCTAAAGGGAGCAGGCGAGCAACCAGGCCTCTCCAGTGGACAGTGGCGAGGTTGGTTCCGCCACAGTGTGTATGGACTCAGCAGTCTGTGTGTGTATGGACTCAGCAGTCTGTGTGTATGGACTCAGCAGTCTGTGTGTGTGTGTGTGTGTATGGACTCAGCAGTCTGTGAGTGTGTGTGTATGGACTCAGCAGTCTGTGTGTGTGTGTGTGTATGGACTCAGCAGTCTGTGTGTGTGTGTATGGACTCAGCAGTCTGTGTGTGTGTGTGTGTGTGTATGGACTCAGCAGTCTGTGTGTGTGTGTGTGTGTGTGTATGGACTCAGCAGTCTGTGTGTGTGTGTGTGTGTGTGTGTATGGACTCAGCAGTATGTGTGTGTGTGTGTGTATGGACTCAGCAGTCTGTGTGTGTATATGGACTCAGCAGTCTGTGTGTGTATATGGACTCAGCAGTATGGGGGTGTGTGTGTATGGACTCAGCAGTCTGTGTGTGTGTGTGTGTGTGTATGGACGCAGGAGTCTGTGTGTGTGGGTATGGACTCAGCAGTCTGTGTGTGTGTGTGTATGGACTCAGCAGTGTGTGTGTGTGTGTGTGTATGGACTCAGCAGTATGTGTGTGTGTGTGTATGGACTCAGCAGTATGTGTGTGTGTGTGTGTATGGACTCAGCAGTCTGTATGTGTGTGTGTGTGTGTGTGTGTGGACTCAGCAGTCTGTGTGTGTGTGTATGGACTCAGCAGTCTGTGTGTGTATGGACTCAGCAGTCTGTACGTGTGTGTGTATGGACTCAGCAGTCTGTGTGTGTGTGGACTCAGCAGTCTGTGTGTGTGTGTATGGATTTAGCAGTTGGTGTGTGTGTGTGTATGGAATCAGCAGTCTGTGTGTGAGCAACATATCGACGAGCACCCCGACTGGATACCTCCATTAAAGGATGCTCCTAGCGTTTCCTGAGGACTCCAAGCACTCTGAAAGACACCACAATCACCGAACTGGAGAAGCATATGAGTACTTTTAAGCATATGAATACTGTATACAGCCGAATAGGACAAACCATACGAATAGGTTTACACTCCTAGCAGTCAAACTCGAACAGCATACAATAAATCCTCCCCCCATAATGAGACGACACTTCACGTTAAGCAGGAACTCCACTGTAATGGCCACACAGTGGCTTTTATGCAAGTCCCCATGCAAAGGGACATCCCACAGGGTGGGACACAGTACAACCATTCATTTACAGGAGAACCGTAAAACACACATCTCTCCCCTCTGCCTGTGATATAATTACTGAACACAATGTGTTAATGTAATTTATCACAGGCAGGAAAAATACACTTTTTATACATACACTGTAACTTTAAAAATATGCATCATATTCACATAAAATATGCATACATATTCAGAATCAGCATACTTTAAATATAAACATAACCAAAATTCAGCCAATTCCATCCAGGGGTTAAAAAGTTAAGGGAAAGTCCTATTTGACCAAATGAAGCATGACTTTTCTGCCCAAAACCAGTTCCACAGAGTCTTCTATCCTGGAGATAATTGGGAAGTAATCCAATTATCTCCAAGGACAGAGGCAAAACTCCATTAGCCACATGGCAGACAAAGGACAATAAAAGACATAAAAATACATACTGTTACATTTATCACATAGAACATACATAGCTTAGATCTGAGAGCACATTATTACCGGATGGTGCTCAGATCACATACATACAGTTCAATCGCCATGCAGCCAAAGTCTTTCATACAGTCTTTCAGTATACGGCTGGGCTCCATGGCATAGCTATCTGGGGTAGCATGGCTTTAACAGTCCGCAGAAAGGCACGAATAAACCTTTCTGCAGGTAAAATAAAAGTTTAAAATGCAGGACCATAGTCTAAAGGGAGCAGGCGAGCAACCAGGCCTCTCCAGTGGACAGTGGCGAGGTTGGTTCCGCCACAGTGTGTATGGACTCAGCAGTCTGTGTGTGTATGGACTCAGCAGTCTGTGTGTATGGACTCAGCAGTCTGTGTGTGTGTGTGTGTGTATGGACTCAGCAGTCTGTGAGTGTGTGTGTATGGACTCAGCAGTCTGCATGTGTGTGTATGGACTCAGCAATCTGTGTGTGTGTGGACTCAGCAGTCTGTGTGGGTTTGTAAGGACTCAGCAGTCTGTGTGTGTGTGTATGGACTCAGCAGTCTGTGTGTGTGTGTGTGTGTGTGTGTGTGGACTCAGCAGTCTGTGTGTGTATGGACTCAGCAGTCTGTGTGTGTGTGTGTGTGTGTGTATGTGTGTGTGAATGGACTCAGCAGTCTGTGTGTGTGTGTGTGTGGACTCAGCAGTCTGTGTGTGTATGGACTTAGCAGTCTGTCTGTGTGTGTGTGTGTGTGTGTGTGTGTGTGTATGGACTCAGCAGTCTGTGTGTATGGACTTAGCAGTCTGTCTCTGTGTGTGTGTATGGACTCAGCAGTCTCTCTGTGTGTGTATGTGTGTGTGTGTGTGTATGGACTCAGCAGTCTGTGTGTGTGTATGGACTCAGCAGTCTGTGTGTGTGTGTGTGTGTGTGTGTGTGTGTGTGTGTGTGGACTCAGCAGTCTGTGTGTATGGACTTAGCAGTCTGTGTGTGTGTGTGTGTGTGTGTGTATGGACTCAGCAGTCTCTCTGTGTGTGTATGTGTGTGTGTGTGTATGGACTCAGCAGTCTGTGTGTGTGTATGGACTCAGCAGTATCTGTGTGTGTGTGTGTGTGTGGACTCAGCAATATGTGTGTGTATGGACTCAGCAGTCTGTGTGTGTGTATGGACTCAGCAGCGTGTGTGTGTGTGTGTATGGACTCAGTAGTCTGTGTGTGTATGGACTTAGCAGTCTGTCTGTGTGTGTGCGTGTGTGTATGGACTCAGCAGTCTCTGTGTGTATGGACTTAGCAGTCTGTGTGTGTGTGTGTGTGTGTGTGTGTATGGACTCAGCAGTCTCTGTGTGTGTGTATGGACTCAGCAGTCTGTGTGTGTGTGTATGTGTATGGACTCAGCAGTCTGTATGTGTGTGTCTGTATGGACTCAGCAGTCTGTGTGTGTGTGTGTGGACTCAGCAGTCTGTGTGTGTATGGACTCAGCAGTCTGTGTGTGTGTATGGACTCAACAGTCTGTGTGTGTATGGGCTCAGCAGTCTGTGTGTGTGTGTGTGGATTTAGCAGTTGGTGTGTGTGTGTGTGTGGAATCAGCAGTCTGTGTGTGAGTAACGGATCGACGGGCACCCCGACTGGATACCTCCATTAAAGGATGCTCCTAGCGTTTCCTGAGGACTCCAAGCACTCTGACAGACACCACAATCACCGAACTGGAGAAGCATATGAGTACTTTTAAGCATATGAATACTGTATACAGCCGAATAGGACAAACCATACGAATAGGTTTACACTCCTAGCAGTCAAACTGGAACAGCATACAATAAATCCTCACCCAAAAATGAGACGACACTTCACGTTAAGCAGGAACTCCACTGTAATGGCCACACAGTGGCTTTTATGCAAGTCCCCATGCAAAGGGACATCCCACAGGGTGGGACACAGTACAACCATTCATTTACAGGAGAACCGTAAAACACACCCAGCACAAACATACATCTCTCCCCTCTGCCTGTGATATAATTACTGAACACAATGGGTTAATGTAATTTATCACAGGCAGGAAAAATACACTTTTTATACATACACTGTAACTTTAAAAATATGCATCATATTCACATAAAATATGCATACATATTCAGAATCAGCATACTTTAAATATAAACATAACCAAAATTCAGCCAAGTCCATACAGGGGTTAAAAAGTTAAGGGAAAGTCCTATTTGACCAAATGAAGCATGACTTTTCTGCCCAAAACCAGTTCCACAGAGTCTTCTATCCTGGAGATAATTGGGAAGTAATCCAATTATCTCCAAGGACAGAGGCAAAACTCCATTAGCCACATGGCAGACAAAGGACAATAAAAGACATAAAAATACATACTGTTACATTTATCACATAGAACATACATAGCTTAGATCTGAGCGCACATTATTACCGGATGGTGCTCAGATCACATACATACAGTTCAATCGCCATGCAGCCAAAGTCTTTCATACAGTCTTTCAGTATACGGCTGGGCTCCATGGCATAGCTATCTGGGGTAGCATGGCTTTAACAGTCCGCAGAAAGGCACGAATAAACCTTTCTGCAGGTAAAATAAAAGTTTAAAATGCAGGACCATAGTCTAAAGGGAGCAGGCGAGCAACCAGGCCTCTCCAGTGGACAGTGTGTATGGACTCAGCAGTCTGTGTGTGTATGGACTCAGCAGTCTGTGTGTATGGACTCAGCAGTCTGTGTGTGTGTGTGTGTGTGTGTGTATGGACTCAGCAGTCTGTGAGTGTGTGTGTATGGACTCAGCAGTCTGCATGTGTGTGTATGGACTCAGCAGTCTGTGTGTGTGTGGACTCAGCAGTCTGTGTGGGTGTGTAAGGACTCAGCAGTCTGTGTGTGTGTGTATGGACTCAGCAGTCTGTGTGTGTGTGTGTGTGTGTGTGTGTGTGGACTCAGCAGTCTGTGTGTGTATGGACTCAGCAGTCTGTGTGTGTGTGTGTGTGTGTGTGAATGGACTCAGCAGTCTGTGTGTGTGTGTGTGTGTGTGTGTGTGGACTCAGCAGTCTGTGTGTGTATGGACTTAGCAGTCTGTCTGTGTGTGTGTGTGTGTGTGTATGGACTCAGCAGTCTGTGTGTATGGACTTAGCAGTCTGTCTCTGTGTGTGTGTATGGACTCAGCAGTCTCTCTGTGTGTGTGTGTATGTGTGTGTGTGTGTATGGACTCAGCAGTCTGTGTGTGTGTATGGACTCAGCAGTCTGTGTGTGTGTGTGTGTGTATGGACTCAGCAGTCTGTGTGTATGGACTTAGCAGTCTGTCTCTGTGTGTGTGTATGGACTCAGCAGTCTCTCTGTGTGTGTATGTGTGTGTGTGTGTATGGACTCAGCAGTCTGTGTGTGTGTATGGACTCAGCAGTCTGTGTGTGTGTGTGTGTGTGTGTGTGGACTCAGCAGTCTGTGTGTATGGACTTAGCAGTCTGTGTGTGTGTGTGTGTGTGTGTGTGTATGGACTCAGCAGTCTCTCTGTGTGTGTATGTGTGTGTGTATGTACTCAGCAGTCTGTGTGTGTGTATGGACTCAGCAGTCTGTGTGTGTGTGTGTGTGTGTGGACTCAGCAATATGTGTGTGTATGGACTCAGCAGTCTGTGTGTGTGTATGGACTCAGCAGCGTGTGTGTGTGTGTGTATGAACTCAGTAGTCTGTGTGTGTATGGACTTAGCAGTCTGTCTGTGTGTGTGTGTGTGTATGGACTCAGCAGTCTCTGTGTGTATGGACTTAGCAGTCTGTGTGTGTGTGTGTGTGTATGGACTCAGCAGTCTCTGTGTGTGTGTATGGACTCACCAGTCTGTGTGTGTGTGTGTGTGTGTGTATGTGTATGGACTCAGCAGTCTGTATGTGTGTGTCTGTATGGACTCAGCAGTCTGTGTGTGTGTGTGTGGACTCAGCAGTCTGTGTGTGTATGGACTCAGCAGTCTGTGTGTGTGTATGGACTCAGCAGTCTGTGTGTGTATGGGCTCAGCAGTCTGTGTGTGTGTGTGTGTATGGACTCAGCAGCCTGTATGTGTATGGACTCAGCAGTCTGTGTGTGTGTGTGTGTGGACTCAGCAGTCTGTGTGTATGGACTCAGCAGTCTGTGTGTGTGTATGGACTCAGCAGTCTGTGTGTGTGTATGGACTCAGCAGTCTGTGTGTGTATATGGACTCAGCAGTCTGTGTGTGTATATGGACTCAGCAGTATGTGGGTGTGTGTGTATGGACTCAGCAGCCTGTGTGTGTGTGTGGACTCAGCAGTCTGTGTGTGTGTATGGACGCAGGAGTATGTGTGTGTGTGTGTATGGACACAGCAGTATGTGTGTGTGTGTGTGTGTGTGTGTGTATGGACTCAGCAGTCTGTATGAGTGTGTGTGTGTGTGTGTGTGTGGACTCAGCAGTCTGTGTGTGTGTGTGTATGGACTCAGCAGTCTGTGTGTGTATGGACTCAGCAGTCTGTACGTGTGTGTGTATGGACTCAGCAGTCTGTGTGTGTGTGGACTCAGCAGTCTGAGTGTGTGTGTATGGATTTAGCAGTTGGTGTGTGTGTGTGTGTGGAATCAGCAGTCTGTGTGTGAGTAACGGATCGACGGGCACCCCGACTGGATACCTCCATTAAAGGATGCTCCTAGCGTTTCCTGAGGACTCCAAGCACTCTGACAGACACCACAATCACCGAACTGGAGAAGCATATGAGTACTTTTAAGCATATGAATACTGTATACAGCCGAATAGGACAAACCATACGAATAGGTTTACACTCCTAGCAGTCAAACTGGAACAGCATACAATAAATCCTCACCCAAAAATGAGACGACACTTCACGTTAAGCAGGAACTCCACTGTAATGGCCACACAGTGGCTTTTATGCAAGTCCCCATGCAAAGGGACATCCCACAGGGTGGGACACAGTACAACCATTCATTTACAGGAGAACCGTAAAACACACCCAGCACAAACATACATCTCTCCCCTCTGCCTGTGATATAATTACTGAACACAATGTTAATGTAATTTATCACAGGCAGGAAAAAAACACTTTTTATACATACACTGTAACTTTAAAAATATGCATCATATTCACATAAAATATGCATACATATTCAGAATCAGCATACTTTAAATATAAACATAACCAAAATTCAGCCAATTCCATCCAGGGGTTAAAAAGTTAAGGGAAAGTCCTATTTGACCAAATGAAGCATGACTTTTCTGCCCAAAACCAGTTCCACAGAGTCTTCTATCCTGGAGATAATTGGGAAGTAATCCAATTATCTCCAAGGACAGAGGCAAAACTCCATTAGCCACATGGCAGACAAAGGACAATAAAAGACATAAAAATACATACTGTTACATTTATCACATAGAACATACATAGCTTAGATCTGAGCGCACATTATTACCGGATGGTGCTCAGATCACTGCAGCCAAAGTCTTTCATACAGTCTTTCAGTATACGGCTGGGCTCCATGGCATAGCTATCTGGGGTAGCATGGCTTTAACAGTCCTTAGAAAGGCACGAATAAACCTTTCTGCAGGTAAAATAAAAGTTTAAAATGCAGGACCATAGTCTAAAGGGAGCAGGCGAGCAACCAGGCCTCTCCAGTGGACAGTGGCGAGGTTGGTTCTGCCACAGTGTGTATGGACTCAGCAGTCTGTGTGTGTATGGACTCAGCAGTCTGCATGTGTGTGTATGGACTCAGCAGCCTGTGTGTGTGTGGACTCAGCAGTCTGTGTGGGTGTGTAAGGACTCAGCAGTCTGTGAGTGTGTGTGTATGGACTCAGCAGTCTGCATGTGTGTGTATGGACTCAGCAGCCTGTGTGTGTGTGGACTCAGCAGTCTGTGTGGGTGTGTAAGGACTCAGCAGTCTGTGTGTGTGTGTGTGTATGGACTCAGCAGTCTGTGTGTGTGTGTGTGTGTGTGTGGACTCAGCAGTCTGTGTGTGTATGGACTCAGCAGTCTGTGTGTGTGTGTGTTGTGTGTGTGAGAATGGACTCAGCAGTCTGTGTGTGTGTGTGTGTGGACTCAGCAGTCTGTGTGTGTATGGACTTAGCAGTCTGTCTGTGTGTGTGTGTGTATGGACTCAGCAGTCTGTGTGTATGGACTTAGCAGTCTGTCTGTGTGTGTATGTGTGTGTGTATGGACTCAGCAGTCGCTCTGTGTGTGTATGTGTGTGTATGTGTGTGTGTGTGTGTGTGTATGGACTGAGCAGTCTGTGTGTGTGTATGGACTCAGCAGTCTGTGTGTGTGTGTGTGTGTGTGTATGGACTCAGCAGTCTGTGTGTATGGACTTAGCAGTCTGTCTCTGTGTGTGTGTGTGTGTGTGTGTGTATGGACTCAGCAGTCTCTCTGTGTGTGTATGTGTGTGTGTGTGTGTGTGTATGGACTCAGCAGTCTGTGTGTGTGTATGGACTCAGCAGTCTGTGTGTGTGTGGACTCAGCAGTCTGTGTGTGTGTGTGTGTGTGTGTGTGTGAATGGACTCAGCAGTCTGTGTGTGTGTGTGTGTGGACTCAGCAGTCTGTGTGTGTATGGACTTAGCAGTCTGTCTGTGTGTGTGTGTGTGTATGGACTCAGCAGTCTGTGTGTATGGACTTAGCAGTCTGTCTGTGTGTGTATGTGTGTGTGTATGGACTCAGCAGTCGCTTTGTGTGTGTATGTGTGTGTATGTGTGTGTGTGTGTATGGACTGAGCAGTCTGTGTGTGTGTATGGACTCAGCAGTCTGTGTGTGTGTGTGTGTGTGTGTGTGTGTGTGTATGGACTCAGCAGTCTGTGTGTATGGACTTAGCAGTCTGTCTCTGTGTGTGTGTGTGTGTGTGTGTGTATGGACTCAGCAGTCTCTCTGTGTGTGTATGTGTGTGTGTGTGTGTGTGTATGGACTCAGCAGTCTGTGTGTGTGTATGGACTCAGCAGTCTGTGTGTGTGTGTGTGTGTGTGTGTGTGTGTGTGTGTGGACTCAGCAATATGTGTGTGTATGGACTCAGCAGTCTGTGTGTGTATGTACTCAGCAGCGTGTGTGTGTGTGTGTGTGTGTGTGTGTATGGACTCAGTAGTCTGTGTGTGTATGGACTTAGCAGTCTGTCTGTGTGTGTGTGTGTATGGACTCAGCAGTCTCTGTGTGTATGGACTTAGCAGTCTGTCTGTGTGTGTGTGTGTGTGTATGGACTCAGCAGTCTCTGTGTGTGTGTATGGACTCAGCAGTCTGTGTGTGTGTGTATGTGTATGGACTCAGCAGTCTGTATGTGTGTGTCTGTATGGACTCAGCAGTCTGTGTGTGTGTGTGTGGACTCAGCAGTCTGTGTGTGTATGGACTCAGCAGTCTGTGTGTGTATGGACTCAGCAGTATGTGTGTGTGTATGGACTCAGCAGTCTGTGTGTGTGTATGGGCTCAGCAGTCTGTGTGTGTGTGTGTGTGTGTGTGTGTGTGTATGGACTCAGCAGCCTGTATGTGTATGGACTCAGCAGTCTATGTGTGTTTGTGTGTGTGTGTGGACTCAGCAGTCTGTGTGTATGGACTCAGCAGTCTGTGTGTGTGTGTGTGTGTATGGACTCTGCAGTCTGTGTGTGTGTGTTTGTTTGTGTGTGTGTGTGTATGGACTCAGCAGTCTGTGTGTGTGTGTGTGTATGAACTCAGCAGTCTGTGTGTGTGTGTGTGTGGGCTCCGCAGTCTCTGTGTGTGCATGGACTCAGCAGTCTGTGTGTCTGTGGGTGTATGGACGTGTATGGACTCAGTGTGTATGTGTGTGTGTGTGTGTGTGTGTGTGTATGTGTATGGACTCAGCAGTGTGTATGTGTGTGTGGACTCAGCAGTCTATGTGTGTGTGTGTGTGTGGACTCAGAAGTCTGTGTGTGTATGGACTCAGCAGTATGTGTGTGTGTGTATGAGCTCAGTAGTCTGTGTGTGTGTCGGTGTGTTTGTATGGACTTAGCACTCTGTGTGTATGGACTCAGCAGTCTATGTGTGTGTGTCTGTGTGTGTGTATGGACTCAGCAGTCTGTGTGTGTTTGTTTGTGTGTGTGTATGGACTCAGTGTGGCGCAACCCGCCTCGCCACTAGACATTGGAGGGGCCTGGCTGCCTGCCTCCTACCTACTGACTATGGCCCCTGGAAAATTGGTACATTTAAAGAACTATATTTGGGCATGTTATATTTTATATTGCTGCTGCTGGCCCTTTTAAAATCATCTGTGGACATATTGGGACTTTTGGGAATAATGTCCCTTTAAGACTTTGTAACATATTGCAGGAAGACTGTCTTAAATATTATGTATGTATTTATGTGTTTGGTTAAACTGGGTTATATGTATGCAGCATTCTTCTGATTGTTCGGTAGAATCACTCCATTCATTATATTGAGTGAAACTACCGAACAGCCAGACCACCCAGGAATAAGTGTGCCTCCAATTACCAGTTGCAACAATGTTGCAAACGGGTAATTGGCAATCAGTGCAGTGTGGTCTTTGTCCTCTGGGTGGCCGCCATTCGGGAAACGAACACGTGGCGGCGGCCATCTTAAACTCCCGAACAGCGGTGTTTTGCTGTCGGACACTTGACTAGGCAAACACCGCTGAGACCTCCAGAGCTCCGTAACTCCCGAACTTAACAAATGCCCATTCGCAGGGGAGGGCTGGCAGCCTTAGGCCTGGGGGGCAAAACCAGTCAAGTGGCCCATTGCACCACCAAATCAGTTCACCATCCATGCCCACCTTTTCCTGGTTTTATAATGGATATTGATGTTATACTAATCAGTAGCTCTTTGCCATACCCGCTCCTTCACGGCTCTGACTTTCAATGTTGTCAGAGTGCAGGCTGAGAATCTCTGAGCCTGTACTCTGACTCACTAACTGAGCACCGGAACCACGAGGGAGAGGATATGATCTGACTGCACCTACTGCTTGTGCGCACCAGTGGACCACCAGCTAATCGTTTAAATTAAATATGCTGGTGTACACAACTTGTGAGCTGTGTTGGCCGCTGGGCGCCTCTATTGTCATGGCACTCTGCGTGACCACACAGCTTGCACACCCCAACGGCTGGCCCTGCCGACACACACTGATGTAACTACTTAGACAGCCCTCAATATTAATACAGACATCAGAGTAAACACCAATAAACTGTGCTAACAGAGCTGATCCCCCCAAATTTATAAAGATTTGCTTAGTGGATTTATTGTAAGATTAAATCATGCCTCCTCCTCTCTCTCTCCCATGCGCTGCTCTGTAGGCTGGGAGGAAGTGAAGAGTAATCACATTCTCCCAGCACAGCGCCACCTGTGACCTGCATGGGGAACAGCTGTTTAATGTAATGCTTGCAGGACAGCCAGCTGCCGCAGAACCTCTTTGTTCCCGTCTCTGCAAAGGGCTCCAGGCACTGCTTGTTGTGAGTGTGAGCCACTGTAAATTATGGGGCAGAGGGCACTTGCACTGCGGTAAAGACGGGTCTGGGCAGGAGGAGAGTGCAGTGCAATCAGTGCACTCTCCTCCTGTGGGTCTCCAGTAGACTGGTGCACCTGCCCAGGATCAGAGCCGGTGCAAGGATTTTTGCCGCCCTAGACAAAATAAAAATTTGCCGCCCCCCCATGTGACATCACAATGCCCCACCCATATGATCTGCTATATGAACTAACGCCAGTGCTGCACACAGTGTGTGTTTACATTAAAAAGCCTGCAGGGACCAGCTATAGACACCAGAACCACTTCATTAAGCTATAGTGTCCATTTAATGTGAGGTAAATTATAGATTAGTGTCACTAATAATATACTAGATTGGCTACTTACAACCAGATGAGGATGATGATGGGCTGCAGTTTGGCTCCACTGGTCTGGTGTAGAACAGGATCTCTGGAGGCTGTTTGCAACTGTGGTCACAAAATTCAATGTTCTGGGATAATTGGAAGCAGCTCCATTTTTGGGGGCCCCTTACACAGCTCATGGTCTGGGCCCCAGGGCCTGACGGTGAGTATGCCCATAAGGCCCACTCATAAGTCCACTTATATGTTCCACCCACCCATGAGTTCGCTCACAGGAAGTGGAGTGTGTAGGGGATGTGTTATGTGTTATTGTAGAGGATCTAATATGTGTGCTTATGGTATGTAGTGTATAGGGATACCAGTTTGTGCAGGTGATGCAGTGTGTTTGTGTGTAGTGGAAGCAGTGTGTATTTGTGTATAAGGGATGTATTATGTGTTTCTGGTTGTGTGTAAGGGATGCATTGTGTGAATCTGTGTTTGTATGCATAAGGGATGCAAGGTTTGTGTCTGTATGTGTGCATTGAATGTTAGAGATGCATTGTGTTTCTGTGTGTATGTAAGAAAAGCAGTGTGTGTGTGTTTGCATTGTCTGTTTCTGTGTATGTGTGCAAAGGATGCATTGTCTTTGTGTGTAAGGGTTGCATTGTGTGTGTGTGTAATGGATGCATTGTGTGTTTCTCTGTGTGTAAGGGTAGCATGTTGTGTTTCTGTGTATGTATAGGGATGCATTGTGTGTTTCTGTGTATGTATAGGGATGCAGTGTGTGTGTGTGTGTGTGGTGTGAAAGAGCTCCCTGTCTTGCCCCCTGTCCTATAGAGCTGTCCCTTCAAGCTCTCCCCCACCCTCCCTTAGCGGTATCTTCTCACACTCACCCACCCTCCCTGTGCTCTTCTCATCCCCCTCCACCCTCCCTGTGTTCTTCTCACTCCTCCCTCTATGTGTTCTCTTAACCCCCTTGTTCTTCTTACCCCCTCCTCCCTGTGTTCTTCTTACTCCCCCCTTCTTCTTCTTAACCCTCCTACTTCTTCTTACTCCCCCTTCTTCTTCTTACTCCCCCCTTCTTCTTCTTAACCCTCCTATTTCTTCTTACTCCCCCTTCTTCTTCTTACTCCCCCTTCTTCTTCTTACTCCCCCTTCTTCTTCTTCTTCTTACCCCCTTCTTCTTCTTACTCCCCCTTCTTCTTCTTACTCCCCCCTTCTTCTTCTTCTTACTTCCCCCTCTCCTTCTTACTCCCCCTTCTTCTTCTTACTCCCCACTCTTCTTCTTCTTACTCCCCACTCTTTTTCTTACTCCCCCTTCTTCTTACCCCCCTCTTTTTCTTATCTCCCCTCCTTCTTACTCCCCCTTCTTCTTCTTATCTCCCCTCCTTCTTATTCCCCCTCTCCCTCTTCTTACTCCCTCTCCCCTTCCCCCCTCTTTTTCTTATCTCCCCTCCTTCTTACTCCCCCTCCCCCTCTTCTTACTCCCCTTCTCCCTCTTCTTCTTACTCCCCATCCCCCTCTTCTTCTTACTTCCCCTTCTTCTTCTTAGCCCCCTCTTTTTCTTATCTCCCTCCTTCTTACTCCCCCCCTCTTCTTACTCACCCCCTTCTTTTTCTTATCTCCCCTCCTTCTTACTCCCCCATCCCCCTCTTCGTATTCCCCCTCTCCCTCTTCTTACTCCACCTCCCCCTCTTCTTCCCCCCCTTTTCTTATATCCCCTCCTTCTTACTCCCCCCTCCCCCTCTTAATATTCCCCCTCTCCCTCTTCTTACTCCCCCCTCCCCTCTTCTTACTCCCCCCTCCCCTCTTACTCCCCCTCTCCCCTCTTACTCCCCCCTCTCCCCTCTTACTCCCCCCTCCCCTCTTACTCCCCCCTCCCCTCTTCTTACTCCCCCTCCCCTCTTCTTACTCCCCCTCCCCTCTTCTTACTCCCCCTCTTACTCCCCCCTCCCCTCTTACTCCTCCCCTCCCCTCTTACTCCCCCTCCCCTCTTACTCCCCCTCCCTTCTTACTCCCCCTCCCTTCTTCTTACTCCCCCCTCCCCTCTAACTCTCCCCCTCTTTTTACTCTCCCCCCTCCTCCCCTCTTACTCCCCCTCCCCTCTTCTTACTCCCACCCTCCCCCCTCACTCTCCCCCTCTTCTTACTCTCCCCCTCCCCTCTTCTTACTCTCCCCCCTCCCCTCTTCTTACTCCCCCTCCCCTCTTCTTACTCCCCCTCCCCCCTTATTACTCCCCCTCCCCTTCTTACTCCCCCCTCCCCTCCTCTTACTCCCCCTCCTCCCTTCTTACTCCCCCTCCCCCTTCTTACTCCCCCCTCCCCTCCTCTTACTCCCCCTCCCCCTTCTTACTCCTCCCTCCCCCCTTCTTACTCCCCCCTCCCCCTTCTTACTCCCCCCTCCCCTCTTCTTACTCCCTCCTCCCCTCCTCTTACTCCCCCTCTTCTTCTCCCCCTCCTCCCCCTTACTCCCTCTCCCCTCTTCTTACTCCCCCCCTATTCTTACTCCCCCCTTCTTACTCTCTCCCCTCTTCTTACTCTCCCCCCTCCCATCTTCTTAATCCCCCCTCTCCCCTCTTCTTACTCTTCCCCCCTCCCCTCTTTTTACTCTTCCCCCACCCCTCTTTTTACTCTCCCCCCCTCTTTTTACTCTCTCCCCCCCTTTTTACTCTCCCCCCCTCTTTTTACTCTCCACCCTATTTTTACTCTCCCCCCTCTTTTTACTCTCTCCCCCTCCCTCTTTTTGCTCTCCCTCCCCCTTCCCTCTTCTTACTCCCCCCCCTTCTTCTTACCCCCTCCCCTGTAGCGTGGCCGAGCTGCTCTCCGGTCCGCAGTGCCAGCCGGAGTGATGGGAAGTTGCACGCTCAGTGTGCACTTCCTGTCAGTCCGGCCGGTTACAGGAAACAGAAACTCCGCGCGGAACAGGAGTTTCTGTTTCCTGTAACCGGCCGGACTGAAAGGAAGTGCACACTGAGCGTGCACATTCCTATCACTCCGGCCGGCACTGCGGACCGGAGTGCAGCTCGGCCACGCTACAGGGGAGGGGAGGGAGGGGAGAAGCAGCTGCAGCCGCCTGAGGCTCTTTACAGAGCGCTCAGGCGGCTGCAGCATTTATAGGGCCGGCCCCGCCGCGGCCGGTCCTAAAAGAATTTCGGGCGGCATGGGGGGCAATTGCCTCCCTGCCCAGCCCGCCCCTGCCCATTCGGTAGAAACCAAGTACCGAATGAGAGAACTATAATACAGGTGAATTTAAGTGTGGATGGCTAAGATTACTGTATGTTCTTACTGCCGAACGGAGACCGACCGCAGGGCCCAAACGCATGGAACCCTTTTCGGATACCACCTCGTGTGCGGTCGGTCAAACTTCACCCTCCGTCTAACTACCGAACCCCTGGTCCGATCTGGGTGAATTTTGGATATAGTATTCACCCAGATCAGGGCTACCTGGCGGTACCCTAATATTGCACAAAATGTTGGAGAAGTGGAGCGCTGAATTATTAATTAGAAAGAAAGGGTATACAAATAGGGGACCTAACAACCTATTAGAAAAATATATAACATACAATGGAAACAGGTTATACCCTTAACCTTTAACTGTAGTCTCTATTACTACAGTAATGTGGATGAACCTATCTTTCCTGGATAGTCAAACACTAATAAGTCACAAATAGCAAAAAAGAATCAATTATAGATCTTATATATTAAATGCAGCAGATTTAAATAATAAAGTCCAATTTTGATCTGTGCAACTTTCATTTATCCCAGATATTTCTCTTCGGTAGTAACACTCCACAATAGAGTTGAATATATGAAAAAAGTATGCAGAGAAAAGAAATATAATTAATAAAACTCTGTATTATTGTAATGCTTAAGAAGTAGTCAAAATTAATTTAAAAATAAAACTTGCTTTATTTAGCTCTTTGCTGAAATCGATATAAAAAAGCTCAAGTAAAAAGTTTTCATAAAATAATGACAGAAAAAAAAAAAACTTCATTGGCATATGTCTATCGGCTGATATGCAAAGTGCATGTTAGGTGCAGACCTTGTATTGTCACGGCGTCCCGGATCAGCAGCTTGATGTTACTTTGCTGGATACAATATAGGTGAGTGTGCCCTAGATGCTGGCTTGCAGTGATCAGCCCTCAGTCCTTCCAGACGCGTTTCTCCGTCACAGCGGCTTTTTCAATGGATGTGGACTGTCGGGCAATTGCCGCTTATATAGCGATGTATTTTCATTAAATTTTCACATATCGGTAAGCACACATTTTTAGTTTTTTCACATACATTTTACATTTAATATTGTTACATTATCATGATACTGGCACGTATTTTCAAGTTCTCATTCTTAATCTTTAAATATTGTTACAATTCTTGTTGCTATTTGTAACCATGGTAACTCCCGCTGAATTTCAGTTTTAAATGTAACTGACACTTATTGCATTGATACATTTACAGAAGAAAAGTCAATTTCAATAATGTGTAACATTTCACATAATATTCATACCTATCTGAGAGGGAAGTTGATTATATGAACAAATTGAAAAACAGATTTTAATACAGATAATACTCGTATTTTCTATCTAATACTGCATTAATGTTTCATTTGCAGGGTAGAGTACCTAAGCTACTAGTTCAAATTAGTACTGACTGGTACTATATTAATATAGGACTTTCCCACTATCTTACCACACATATTTGTTAAAGGGACCTTGTCCTCATTTTAATGTTAGGACATAGTAAGATAGAATGTTTTACCATACATATTTATTAAAGGGACCTTGTCTTCCTTTTGATATTTAATTGGGACATTGTGAGATAGGAATGAGCTGTCTCAATAGCAATATTAAAATCTGGACATAAATGTAATAGAAATGTCCTGCATAGTTAGGCAGAGTGAGACTTTCAATGTCAATAGTTGCAGGTTTGAAATTTCTAAACTAGACAATATAGCATAAATAAATAGAAAATAAAAGGGATATAAAGAATACTACATATAAGAATAGAAATATATTCATACCTATCTAAGATGGAAGTTAGTTATATGGGCAAATTGAAAAACGAATTAAGATACAGATAATACTTGTATATTCTATCTAATACTGCAATCATGTTTCATTTGCAGGGTAAAGTGCCTAAACTACTACTTCAAATTAGTACTGACTGGTACTATGTTAATATAGGACTTTCCCACCCACACATATTTATTAAAGGGAACTTGTCCTCATTTTAATGTTTGATTAGGACATAGTGAGATAGGATAAAAAATAAAATAAAATATAAAATAAAAAATATAAAATATAAATAAAAATAAAAATAAAAACGAGAATAAAAATAAAAAATAAGAATATGGATATGATACCGTCCTCATTAAAGGGACCCATCCTACTCATTTACTTAATTGATATTGTTATTGTTATTCTAAAATATTTTATTTGGAATATTTTAAATTCTTTTCAAAGGAGCTCCCTAGTTGATTTTATAGCATTCTTTTATTTCTCAAATTGGTGTTATATGGGAAAGATCGGCTTGTTTTTGGATGATTCAACCTAAGAAGTGACATAGTTCGAATTCTGCATTCAGACCGTTTGGTTGCAGTGTATTTAAAGTGTATATCCATTTCATTTCTTGTATTCCCAACTGCTTTATATGGTCTCCACCTCTCCAATGTTTTTTTAACATTTTTTTAACAGAGTAATCACATTCTCCCAGCACAGCGCCACCTGGGACCTGCATGGGGAACAGCTGTTTAATGTAATGCTTGCAGGACAGCCAGCTGCCGCAGAACCTCTTTGTTCCCGTCTCTGCAAAGGGCTCCAGGCACTGCTTGTTGTGAGTGTGAGCCACTGTAAATTATGGGGCAGAGGGCACTTGCACTGCGGTAAAGACGGGTCTGGGCAGGAGGAGAGTGCAGTGCAATCAGTGCACTCTCCTCCTGTGGGTCTCCAGTAGACTGGTGCACCTGCCCAGGATCAGAGCCGGTGCAAGGATTTTTGCCGCCCTAGACAAAATAAAAATTTGCCGCCCCCCCATGTGACATCACAATGCCCCACCCATATGATCTGCTATATGAACTAACGCCAGTGCTGCACACAGTGTGTGTTTACATTAAAAAGCCTGCAGGGACCAGCTATAGACACCAGAACCACTTCATTAAGCTATAGTGTCCATTTAATGTGAGGTAAATTATAGATTAGTGTCACTAATAATATACTAGATTGGCTACTTACAACCAGATGAGGATGATGATGGGCTGCAGTTTGGCTCCACTGGTCTGGTGTAGAACAGGATCTCTGGAGGCTGTTTGCAACTGTGGTCACAAAATTCAATGTTCTGGGATAATTGGAAGCAGCTCCATTTTTGGGGGCCCCTTACACAGCTCATGGTCTGGGCCCCAGGGCCTGACGGTGAGTATGCCCATAAGGCCCACTCATAAGTCCACTTATATGTTCCACCCACCCATGAGTTCGCTCACAGGAAGTGGAGTGTGTAGGGGATGTGTTATGTGTTATTGTAGAGGATATAATATGTGTGCTTATGGTATGTAGTGTATAGGGATACCAGTTTGTGCAGGTGATGCAGTGTGTTTGTGTGTAGTGGAAGCAGTGTGTATTTGTGTATAAGGGATGTATTATGTGTTTCTGGTTGTGTGTAAGGGATGCATTGTGTGAATCTGTGTTTGTATGCATAAGGGATGCAAGGTGTGTGTCTGTATGTGTGTGCATTGAGTGTTAGAGATGCATTGTGTTTCTGTGTGTATGTAAGAAAAGCAGTGTGTGTGTGTTTGCATTGTCTGTTTCTGTGTATGTGTGCAAAGGATGCATTGTCTTTGTGTGTAAGGGTTGCATTGTGTGTGTGTGTAATGGATGCATTGTGTGTTTCTCTGTGTGTAAGGGTAGCATGTTGTGTTTCTGTGTATGTATAGGGATGCATTGTGTGTTTCTGTGTATGTATAGGGATGCAGTGTGTGTGTGTGTGTGTGGTGTGAAAGAGCTCCCTGTCTTGCCCCCTGTCCTATAGAGCTGTCCCTTCAAGCTCTCCCCCACCCTCCCTTAGCGGTATCTTCTCACACTCACCCACCCTCCCTGTGCTCTTCTCATCCCCCTCCACCCTCCCTGTGTTCTTCTCACTCCTCCCTCTATGTGTTCTCTTAACCCCCTTGTTCTTCTTACCCCCTCCTCCCTGTGTTCTTCTTACTCCCCCCTTCTTCTTCTTAACCCTCCTACTTCTTCTTACTCCCCCTTCTTCTTCTTACTCCCCCCTTCTTCTTCTTAACCCTCCTATTTCTTCTTACTCCCCCTTCTTCTTCTTACTCCCCCTTCTTCTTCTTACTCCCCCTTCTTCTTCTTCTTCTTACCCCCTTCTTCTTCTTACTCCCCCTTCTTCTTCTTACTCCCCCCTTCTTCTTCTTCTTACTTCCCCCTCTCCTTCTTACTCCCCCTTCTTCTTCTTACTCCCCACTCTTCTTCTTCTTACTCCCCACTCTTTTTCTTACTCCCCCTTCTTCTTACCCCCCTCTTTTTCTTATCTCCCCTCCTTCTTACTCCCCCTTCTTCTTCTTATCTCCCCTCCTTCTTATTCCCCCTCTCCCTCTTCTTACTCCTTCTCCCCTTCCCCCCTCTTTTTCTTATCTCCCCTCCTTCTTACTCCCCCTCCCCCTCTTCTTACTCCCCTTCTCCCTCTTCTTCTTACTCCCCATCCCCCTCTTCTTCTTACTTCCCCTTCTTCTTCTTAGCCCCCTCTTTTTCTTATCTCCCTCCTTCTTACTCCCCCCCTCTTCTTACTCACCCCCTTCTTTTTCTTATCTCCCCTCCTTCTTACTCCCCCATCCCCCTCTTCGTATTCCCCTCTCCCTCTTCTTACTCCACCTCCCCCTCTTCTTCCCCCCCTTTTCTTATATCCCCTCCTTCTTACTCCCCCCTCCCCCTCTTAATATTCCCCCTCTCCCTCTTCTTACTCCCCCCTCCCCTCTTCTTACTCCCCCCTCCCCTCTTACTCCCCCTCTCCCCTCTTACTCCCCCCTCTCCCCTCTTACTCCCCCCTCCCCTCTTACTCCCCCCTCCCCTCTTCTTACTCCCCCTCCCCTCTTCTTACTCCCCCTCCCCTCTTCTTACTCCCCCCTCTTACTCCCCCCTCCCCTCTTACTCCTCCCCTCTTACTCCCCCTCCCCTCTTACTCCCCCTTCCTTCTTACTCCCCCTCCCTTCTTCTTACTCCCCCCTCCCATCTAACTCTCCCCCTCTTTTTACTCTCCCCCCTCCTCCCCTCTTACTCCCCCTCCCCTCTTCTTACTCCCACCCTCCCCCTCACTCTCCCCCTCTTCTTACTCTCCCCCTCCCCTCTTCTTACTCTCCCCCCTCCCCTCTTCTTACTCCCCCTCCCCTCTTCTTACTCCCCCTCCCCCTTATTACTCCCCCTCCCCTTCTTACTCCCCCCTCCCCTCCTCTTACTCCCCCTCCTCCCTTCTTACTCCCCCTCCCCCTTCTTACTCCCCCCTCCCCTCCTCTTACTCCCCCTCCCCCTTCTTACTCCTCCCTCCCCCCTTCTTACTCCCCCCTCCCCCTTCTTACTCCCCCCTCCCCTCTTCTTACTCCCTCCTCCCCTCCTCTTACTCCCCCTCTTCTTCTCCCCCCTCCTCCCCCTTACTCCCTCTCCCCTCTTCTTACTCCCCCCCTATTCTTACTCCCCCCTTCTTACTCTCTCCCCTCTTCTTACTCTCCCCCCTCCCATCTTCTTAATCCCCCCCCTCCCCTCTTCTTACTCTTCCCCCCTCCCCTCTTTTTACTCTTCCCCCACCCCTCTTTTTACTCTCCCCCCCTCTTTTTACTCTCTCCCCCCCTTTTTACTCTCCCCCCCCTCTTTTTACTCTCCACCCTATTTTTACTCTCCCCCCTCTTTTTACTCTCTCCCCCTCCCTCTTTTTGCTCTCCCTCCCCTTCCCTCTTCTTACTCCCCCCCCTTCTTCTTACCCCCTCCCCTGTAGCGTGGCCGAGCTGCTCTCCGGTCCGCAGTGCCAGCCGGAGTGATGGGAAGTTGCACGCTCAGTGTGCACTTCCTGTCAGTCCGGCCGGTTACAGGAAACAGAAACTCCGCGCGGAACAGGAGTTTCTGTTTCCTGTAACCGGCCGGACTGAAAGGAAGTGCACAC
The DNA here is from genome assembly GCF_036172605.1 of Pelobates fuscus. NCBI lineage: Eukaryota > Metazoa > Chordata > Amphibia > Anura > Pelobatidae > Pelobates > Pelobates fuscus. The sequence continues at coordinate 57,406,380 of NC_086327.1, forward strand.
TGAGCGTGCACATTCCTATCACTCCGGCCGGCACTGCGGACCGGAGTGCAGCTCGGCCACGCTACAGGGGAGGGGAGGGAGGGGAGAAGCAGCTGCAGCCGCCTGAGGCTCTTTACAGAGCGCTCAGGCGGCTGCAGCATTTATAGGGCCGGCCCCGCCGCGGCCGGTCCTAAAAGAATTTCGGGCGGCATGGGGGGCAATTGCCTCCCTGCCCAGCCCGCCCCTGCCCATTCGGTAGAAACCAAGTACCGAATGAGAGAACTATAATACAGGTGAATTTAAGTGTGGATGGCTAAGATTACTGTATGTTCTTACTGCCGAACGGAGACCGACCGCAGGGCCCAAACGCATGGAACCCTTTTCGGATACCACCTCGTGTGCGGTCGGTCAAACTTCACCCTCCGTCTAACTACCGAACCCCTGGTCCGATCTGGGTGAATTTTGGATATAGTATTCACCCAGATCAGGGCTACCTGGCGGTACCCTAATATTGCACAAAATGTTGGAGAAGTGGAGCGCTGAATTATTAATTAGAAAGAAAGGGTATACAAATAGGGGACCTAACAACCTATTAGAAAAATATATAACATACAATGGAAACAGGTTATACCCTTAACCTTTAACTGTAGTCTCTATTACTACAGTAATGTGGATGAACCTATCTTTCCTGGATAGTCAAACACTAATAAGTCACAAATAGCAAAAAAGAATCAATTATAGATCTTATATATTAAATGCAGCAGATTTAAATAATAAAGTCCAATTTTGATCTGTGCAACTTTCATTTATCCCAGATATTTCTCTTCGGTAGTAACACTCCACAATAGAGTTGAATATATGAAAAAAGTATGCAGAGAAAAGAAATATAATTAATAAAACTCTGTATTATTGTAATGCTTAAGAAGTAGTCAAAATTAATTTAAAAATAAAACTTGCTTTATTTAGCTCTTTGCTGAAATCGATATAAAAAAGCTCAAGTAAAAAGTTTTCATAAAATAATGACAGAAAAAAAAAAAACTTCATTGGCATATGTCTATCGGCTGATATGCAAAGTGCATGTTAGGTGCAGACCTTGTATTGTCACGGCGTCCCGGATCAGCAGCTTGATGTTACTTTGCTGGATACAATATAGGTGAGTGTGCCCTAGATGCTGGCTTGCAGTGATCAGCCCTCAGTCCTTCCAGACGCGTTTCTCCGTCACAGCGGCTTTTTCAATGGATGTGGACTGTCGGGCAATTGCCGCTTATATAGCGATGTATTTTCATTAAATTTTCACATATCGGTAAGCACACATTTTTAGTTTTTTCACATACATTTTACATTTAATATTGTTACATTATCATGATACTGGCACGTATTTTCAAGTTCTCATTCTTAATCTTTAAATATTGTTACAATTCTTGTTGCTATTTGTAACCATGGTAACTCCCGCTGAATTTCAGTTTTAAATGTAACTGACACTTATTGCATTGATACATTTACAGAAGAAAAGTCAATTTCAATAATGTGTAACATTTCACATAATATTCATACCTATCTGAGAGGGAAGTTGATTATATGAACAAATTGAAAAACAGATTTTAATACAGATAATACTCGTATTTTCTATCTAATACTGCATTAATGTTTCATTTGCAGGGTAGAGTACCTAAGCTACTAGTTCAAATTAGTACTGACTGGTACTATATTAATATAGGACTTTCCCACTATCTTACCACACATATTTGTTAAAGGGACCTTGTCCTCATTTTAATGTTAGGACATAGTAAGATAGAATGTTTTACCATACATATTTATTAAAGGGACCTTGTCTTCCTTTTGATATTTAATTGGGACATTGTGAGATAGGAATGAGCTGTCTCAATAGCAATATTAAAATCTGGACATAAATGTAATAGAAATGTCCTGCATAGTTAGGCAGAGTGAGACTTTCAATGTCAATAGTTGCAGGTTTGAAATTTCTAAACTAGACAATATAGCATAAATAAATAGAAAATAAAAGGGATATAAAGAATACTACATATAAGAATAGAAATATATTCATACCTATCTAAGATGGAAGTTAGTTATATGGGCAAATTGAAAAACGAATTAAGATACAGATAATACTTGTATATTCTATCTAATACTGCAATCATGTTTCATTTGCAGGGTAAAGTGCCTAAACCACTACTTCAAATTAGTACTGACTGGTACTATGTTAATATAGGACTTTCCCACCCACACATATTTATTAAAGGGAACTTGTCCTCATTTTAATGTTTGATTAGGACATAGTGAGATAGGATAAAAAATAAAATAAAATATAAAATAAAAAATATAAAATATAAATAAAAATAAAAATAAAAACGAGAATAAAAATAAAAAATAAGAATATGGATATGATACCGTCCTCATTAAAGGGACCCATCCTACTCATTTACTTAATTGATATTGTTATTGTTATTCTAAAATATTTTATTTGGAATATTTTAAATTCTTTTCAAAGGAGCTCCCTAGTTGATTTTATAGCATTCTTTTATTTCTCAAATTGGTGTTATATGGGAAAGATCGGCTTGTTTTTGGATGATTCAACCTAAGAAGTGACATAGTTCGAATTCTGCATTCAGACCGTTTGGTTGCAGTGTATTTAAAGTGTATATCCATTTCATTTCTTGTATTCCCAACTGCTTTATATGGTCTCCACCTCTCCAATGTTTTTTTACTCTACATATGGCTTTAAAATTCAGGAGACTCATATCTGCTCCATGGTACTCTGCAAAATGGGCCTATACCGTATGTTGCATATACTTCTTCTTAATATTAAGCATATGCTCTCTTATTCTAATGTACAGTTGTCTTTTCGTCCTACCCACGTACTGGAGTCCACATGGGCATTCCAGTACGTAGATAACATGTGTACTTTGACACGTAATAAAGTCCCGAATTCTGAATACTTCGTTATCATCTTTGGACTTTCTTTTTATAATTTCATGTACTCCTTTCATTGAGGTATTTTTACTGGTCTTGCAGGTAATGCACTCATTGCAATAAAAGAAGCCTTTCTTTTTTGTTCCTTCTTTTTTGTTCGTTTTTAAATGTTGATTTGTTAGTTTATTTTTAATATTCTTGGCTCCCCTGAAAATTACCCTCGGTTTGTCTGGTATAATACTAGTCAATAGTTTATCCTTTTTCAACAAGTGCCAATGTTTTCTTAAGATTTTTCATTTTTTTAGAGTTTTACATTCTCCTTGTTGTAATCCAGAATAATAGGTGGGAACAAATTGGATTGTTGTGATATTGTCTTGATGTCTTTTTCTTTTTCATTTAGGAGGCTATTATGATCTAGATTCTTCACTTTCATTAGTGCATTTTCCACTTCATTAGAATCATAATTTTATAACATGACAGGAGGCTTCGTATTTGCTTAAGACTTTCTTTACTTAAGCTTCACAGCAGCACTTTTTCACTTAGTAACAGGGTAACCAATCAGAAAAAAATTAACACGGTATAAAAGTCCCTCCCTGTGACGTCACTTCCTCTTTCTTTGCTGCTTCACACCAGTACAGGTCAGAGTGCCACTGTCTCCTACTTTTCTGTGGGTTCTGTGGTTTATTCTTTATTCTTTATTCTTTATTTTTTACCTATCCGTTTCTGTCATAATTTCACTTTATATATGGTTTTTTATTACTAGGCGTTTGTTTCCTACCCTATCTTATTTTTTCCCTAAGTTTCTCTTAACTTAGTTCTTATTACCACCTTATTTTTCTTTTCTCATTCTTACAGTTACATTTCTGTTTTGTATATCTATCGAATGTATTATATTTAAATTTTCAAATATACCGTTTTTAACAGTCCGGGTTGCGGTCGGCATATTTTGCCCCGTTTTCCCGGGCTTTCTGGGCCGTGGAGAACGCCTCCAGCGGCCCCGAGCGCGCATGGCGGCCATCTTGGATCTCGCACACCTCTGCGAGATCCAAACGGCCGCTTCTCTACCTTGTGCGCATGAGCACGATCGCGGCGGCCATTTTCTTGGAGCCGCGATCGGAGCCCAAATAGCCGCACGGCGGCCATTTTAACTGCACTTCAGCAGTTCCTTTATTTCTAACACCTGGATAAAGATATATATATATTTTACACTACTATTTTTCAGATAATAATAATATTACCTCAGAGTAGGCTTGATTTCACTCCCCTTGGAAATACCTCACTCTGTAATTTCAATTTGATGAGTTACTGACTTATACTACTCCCCCTGGCGGTGAATTGAAAGTACTACTTGGAACCAAATATTTATATTTCGGTTTTATATTCAACATCTCATTACTGTTGGGACTACCCCATTACCATTCAACCTGAGTTTTCATCACATTTATACTGATTTATTGTAAGGTTAAATCCCTAAATATATTTATGATTGCTGTTATGATATACAGCCCATGATTGGCCCGCTTTGTCTGTGCCGCTATACCTCTATACGGGTTTGAAATATTACTCCCTGAGGTTATTAAGTCTGGGTGACCCCCAGCTACAGCTTGCACTGTTTTAAAACATTTTAATAAAGTTTTGTGTTATTTCGGACGGCCTCAAATACATTCTAATGCTGGCCTATTCTGCCCCATAGGTATCATCACTATTGCTATGGAGGCTTCAATCCAAGACCAAAACTTACAAGCTGTTATAAATGCGGCTGTTGCCGCTTCACTGGAAAAGGCCCTGGCTCGGGTGCTGCCCATTGAGCCTAAAGACCCAAAAACTTCTGAGCCCCCGCCTTCTGAGGAAGAGGCGGATGATTCAGATTCCACAAGAAGGAACCCTTCCAAACCCAATAAAAGATATTGGAAAGGGGATGGGCCAGAACCTCTCAAACGCAAGGGGAAAGAACCGGCAAAACGCCCGAAACAGACTGACACCAAAACTAAACATCCCGTGCAACCTACTCTGTCAGAGGAAGAGGACGACTCCTTTGATTTACACCCCTTGGCCATCCTAGATGAGTGGCAAGCCGACCACTCTTCTGAAGATGAAGAAGACTGGCCTGTGGCTTCTTTTAAAGGGGCACCTTTCCCTCAAGATTTTAATAGAGATCTCACAACAGCGGATTCTGTACCCGAACAGAACCCTTCGGAAGACGCCGAAACCTTTATGGATACACTGGGTCAACCCCTATTTGACCCACGGCATATCAGATATCCTCGGTCTTCGGAATGGTCACTCCCATTTCATCTCTCCCAATATATCCATTTCTGGATCAGGAGACCACTAGACCGAGAGGTCCGCAAGCGCCTAAGAGCGGAATGCCCTAGGCCGACCTTGCCGGACAAGGTAGCCATGACCCCGGAGTTTGATCCAATGCTCTGCACATACCTAGCCAGAACTGGCCGTGACCCTAAAAAGGGCATCGAGCGTAGCCTACGCCTCACCCAGGACAAGATGTTGGATGTCCTGGGGCCCCTGGCAAGAATTCTACTATTGGCTGATGAAGCCCTCACTAACGAGGGCCCCTTAGACCCATCAGTTATAAGAGAATGGGCACTACGCTCCATTTGCCTGCTGGGCAATGCAAATACTTCCCTATGTACGGAGCGTAGAAAAGCAGTGCTGCTGCGTATGGATGCCAAATTAACTGATCTGGGCACCAAAGAATTGGGCCCCAAGGCTAAGGGTCTATTATTTGGAGAACCCTATATCAAAGAGTTACACAAGCATGTAAACTTATACACTACTTTGAACAAAGCACAATCATCCATGAAAAGAGTATTCCACCAACAACCCTCTCGGGTTTTTGGAAGGGCTGGCCGTTCAAGGGGTCGTACAGTCAGCCGCTTCTGGGCCTCAGGCCAACGCCAGCGACCCCCCACCTCATCCTTCTTCCCCAACTACCAGTCAAGGGGTTTCTACACCCAAAGAGCAGACAGGGGAAGAGGAAGCAGAGCCCGTGGACGCAACAGATACCCTACAGGTGAGACTTCCTACCTTTCATCTTACTACGATTTATCATGCGGGCAGGTTATTACATTGTCTAGATATGTGGAAGACGCTGTCTTCAGATACCTGGGTTCTAAACACAGTCCGGGGTTATTTGATAGAATTTTATTCTCTTCCTACTCAAACAGGTTTTCCCCATTACCCGATAATGTCAAGAGCTCAAACCACCCTCCTCGATTCGGAACTACGTTCCTTACTAACAAAAGGAGCTATTCAACCAGCTCCACACGACAAAGGCTTCCTAAGTTCCATCTTCCTAGTCAAGAAGAAATCAGGGGAATTTCGCCCAGTAATCAACCTTCGTCAGTTGAATACTTTCGTGATATACAGGCATTTCAAAATGGAAGGGATTCATCTACTCAGGGACATCCTCCGACCAGGAGATTGGTTCACCAGACTCGACCTCAAGGATGCCTACCTCTCCGTACCGGTACATACATCCAGCCGACGTTTCCTCCGCTTTCTTTGGCACCACCGGGTCTTCCAATTCACCTGCCTTCCATTCGGCCTGAGTTCCGCTCCATGGTGCTTCACCAAACTACTCAAACCAGTCACCGTGCATCTTCGAGCAAGAGGCATTCGCTGCCTAATCTACCTCGACGACCTCTTACTACTCTGCGACGACGCATCCAGTCTACAGTCACAAACGAACTACGCATCTTCATTGATCGAATCCTTGGGATTCGTCATCAACAAGGCGAAATCCTCACTGACTCCATCCCAAATTATTCAATTTCTCGGCTTCGAGATCGACTCCTCTACCTGTGTTCTCCGCCTACCTCAAGCCAAACTAACTGCGATCAGGAAGGAACTACGCAAGACGCTTCGACAAGTGGATATCCCTCTCCGAGGTTTAGCTCGGATTGTAGGCCTACTTTCGGCTTCCATTCAGGCGATCTACCCAGGTCCCCTCCATTATCGGGCCATGCAACGTCTGAAGGCTCAGTTCCTCCAGACCCATCCATCATACGACCAGAGGGTCCCGATCACTACCGAGGTGAGGGAGGAACTCAACTGGTGGCTCCGCCACATGTCTGCCTGGAATGGCAAAGCAATTTTCGGCCCCACTCCAGACTTCGTGGTGGAATCAGACGCGAGCCTCCAAGGCTGGGGCGCAACTTGTCATGCAACTTCCACCGGGGGACCATGGACCGCGGCAGAACACTCTCTCCACATCAACTGTCTGGAATTAATTGCAGGTTCGTTCGCAATCCGCAGTCTGGCCAACCACCTCTCAGACTGTTGTATCCTCCTTCGAATGGACAATATCTCAGCTGTCCAATACATCAACAAACTGGGAGGGGCCAGATCACGTACCCTATCCGAAGTGACAAAGGACATCTACAATTTTTGCTTCCAACGCAACATAACAATTCGAGCAGAATATCTCCCGGGAGAAACGAACATTACTGCGGATTGGTTCTCCCGGCATTGGAGGGACGTCAGCGACTGGCGCCTGCACGAATCAGTTTTCTTCCACATCTCCAAGCTCCGAGGACCGTTTACTCTGGACCTTTTCGCCTCCCGAACGAATTTTCAAGTCCCACATTTCTTCAGCTGGCTACCAGACCCAGAATGCTTGGCGGTAGATGCCTTCCTTCAAAAGTGGCCGACAACGGGAGCCTACGCCTTCCCTCCCTTCGCAATGATCCCGAGAGTCCTTCTCCAGATCCGCAGACAACAAGTCACGCTGGTACTGCTCACCCCGCTCTGGCAGGGCCAAGCATGGTTCCCAGATCTCCTGGACCTATCCTGCCAACATCCCCTCCTTCTACCTCCATGGCCCAACCTGCTAGAGGACCCCCAAGGAAACCCTCATCCGATGATAATTCAGGGCCACCTCCAACTAGTGGCTTGGACTCTTTCAGGGGATCCTGGAATTTCGGAGAATTATCGCAGAGAACTAAGGAACTCCTCTGGGATTCTTGGGCACCTGGAACCAGAAGATGCTACCTTTCCTCCTGGGGTGCTTGGTGCAATTGGTGCCTGGAACGGAATACCGATCCCCTTACAGCCCCTAGACAGTTCATTTTGAATTTCCTCTCACATCTATTCGACTTAGGCCGCTCATACCGTTCCATCAACGTTGCCCGGTCAGCAATTTCAGCGGCCCACGTGCCTTTAGAGGGAGCTCCGGTTGGCCAGGACCCTTTGGTTTGTAGACTATTGCGGGGCATTAAACTAGCTCGCCCCCCAACACCGAAATACTCCCACCTATGGGACGTTAATGTCATGATTCGCTTCCTTGAAGCTTGGCCGAACAACGAGGATCTAACCCTACGTCAACTCTCAGCAAAATTCACTCTGTTACTTTGCCTCATCTCCTTCCGAAGAGTATCAGACGTTCGAGCATTCGACCATAACGCTATCAACTTCTCCCCAGAAGGTGTCACCTTTTCCGTATCCAGACGGACAAAATCAAACTCCTCTTCAGTTTTTTACCCTTATTTCCCTAACCATCCAAAATTGTGTGTGGTCTCTCTTCTCTCTCGTTATTTATCAGTCACCTCCTCTCTACGTTCAACCTCCTCCAGCCAACTATTGATCTCATACGTCCGACCCCATCATCCCGTATCAACCACAACCCTTGCCAGATGGCTTAGGTGGTTGCTCTCCCTAGCCGGGATTGAAACTTCCTTCGGAGCCCACTCCATTAGGGGTGCGGCGGCATCAGGAGCATTCAACGCTGGAGCCTCTCTTCGGGACATCCTTCACTCAGCAGACTGGTCCAGGGAACAGACGTTCCGCAACTTCTACTTTCGTCCAGCTGTGCACGCTTCCTTAGCCCTCCTGGGGGAGCGTTAAAACAGCAAATACGAAGCCTCCTGTCATGTTATAAAATTGTAGATTATGCTAGCTTTAGTGTACTGATAATCTTAATTTTATTAATGACAGGAGGCGAGTATTTCCCACCCATTCACCCTTGTTTCTTCCCCCCCTTAGGTTGCCTCTTTAGGTAAGTTTATCTAAGATATGAGTAACACGCTATGTATATTCTACCAGGGGGGGCTAAGGATTTTTCTCCATGGTTATATAAATTAACACTTTAGGGGAGGTGGTCTATTATATATGATTTTTTCTAATTACTGGACACCATAATTTTAGAAGTCCAATTCTCGGATTAATCCTTGGTTTCGACTCTGCTCTCTCGTTTCAGCGTAAAAGCCCCTCAAGAGGACAAGTCTAGCTGCTGTCTCATCTCAAGCTTCATCTCAGCTCTACTAGAAGTCATGTTTTCGTTCCTGTTCCCTCTCAAGCATCAACTTTCTCGTCTGGCTTTTCCGGATTTCTCATCGGTTCCCTTTACAGTTTTCCCGTTCCTTTTGTTCGCAGCCAGAAAGAGGAAGTGACGTCACAGGGAGGGACTTTTATACCGTGTTAAATTTTTTCTGATTGGTTACCCTGTTACTAAGTGAAAAAGTGCTGCTGTGAAGCTTAAGTAAAGAAAGTCTTAAGCAAATACTCGCCTCCTGTCATTAATAAAATTAAGATTATCAGTACACTAAAGCTAGCATAATCTACAATTCTTCATCAGAAATTTATGCTTTATCTTTTCCGCCTGTTCTATGTACACTTCTTGATCTGTACAATTGCGTCTTACCCTTCTGAATTCATTGTATGGTACATTCTTTAACCATGCTGGAAAATGACAGCTCTCTTTCAAAATAAAACTGTTGACATCAACTTCTTTGAAGTGTGTCTTGGTTAAATATCAAAAGGAAGACAAGGTCCCTTTAATAAATATGTATGGTAAAACATTCTATCTTACTATGTCCTAACATTAAAATGAGGACAAGGTCCCTTTAACAAATATGTGTGGTAAGATAGTGGGAAAGTCCTATATTAATATAGTACCAGTCAGTACTAATTTGAACTAGTAGCTTAGGTACTCTACCCTGCAAATGAAACATTAATGCAGTATTAGATAGAAAATACGAGTATTATCTGTATTAAAATCAGTTTTTCAATTTGTCATATAATCAACTTCCCTCTCAGATAGGTATGAATATTATGTGAAATGTTACACATTATTGAAATTGACTTTTCTTCTGTAAATGTATCAATGCAATAAGTGTCAGTTACGTTTAAAACTGAAATTCAGCGGGAGTTACCATGGTTACAAATAGCAACAAGAATTGTAACAATATTTAAAGATTAAGAATGAGAACTTGAAAATACGTGCCAGTATCATGATAATGTAACAATATTAAATGTAAAATGTATGTGAAAAAACTAAAAATGTGTGCTTACCGATATGTGAAAATTGAATGAAAATACATCGCTATATAAGCGGCAATTGCCCGACAGTCCACATCCATTGAAAAAGCCGCTGTGACGGAGAAACGCGACTGGAAGGACTGAGGGCTGATCACTGCAAGCCAGCATCTAGGGCACACTCACCTATATTGTATCCAGCAAAGTAACATCAAGATGCTGATCCGGGGCGCCGTGACAATACAAGGTCTGCACCTAACATGCACTTTGCATATCAGCCGATAGACATATGCCAATGAAGTTTTTTTTTTTTCTGTCATTATTTTATGAAAACTTTTTACTTGAGCTTTTTTATATCGATTTCAGCAAAGAGCTAAATAAAGCAAGTTTTATTTTTAAATTAATTTTGACTACTTCTTAAGCATTACAATAATACAGAGTTTTATTAATTATATTTATTTTCTCTGCATACTTTTTTCATATATTCAACTCTATTGTGGAGTGTTACTACCGAAGAGAAATATCTGGGATAAATGAAAGTTGCAAAGATCAAAATTGGACTTTATTATTTAAATCTGCTGCATTTAATATATAAGATCTATAATTGATTCTTTTTTGCTATTTGTGACTTATTAGTGTTTGACTATCCAGGAAAGATAGGTTCATCCACATTACTGTAGTAATAGAGACTACAGTTAAAGGTTAAGGGTATAACCTGTTTCCATTGTATGGTACCCTAATATTGATGCTATGTACTAGTTTAGGGGTACATCCAGGTTTGGGGTAAAAGTACAGTACAGTTAAGGGGATTGTTACGAC